>NW_025334040.1:3078048-4278048 GCF_019186645.2 Phyllostomus hastatus | reverse complement strand
CTTCTTTTGACCCAACATAATCTGTCTGGTATTCACTCATGTTGTTGTGTCTATCGGTTTATTCCATTGTAGGACTATACTGAAATTTGATTATCCATTCACCTGCTGATAACCATTAGGGTTTTTTTTTTTTTTTCATTTGGGGGCTACTATGAATAAAACAACTATGAGCGTTCTTGTATGAGTCTTTTTGGGCGAATCTGTTTTCATTTCTCACGGGCAAATACTGAGACATAGAATTAGGTGGTGGATGTGTAAGTTTTATGAAAAACTCCAGGCATTTTTCCAAAGTGGTTGTATCATTTTTATACTCCCACTAACAAGGTTTGAGAGTTCTAGTTCTGTATATCCACCAACATTTGATATGGTCAGTCTTTAAATTTAGCCATTCTAAAGGTGGAAAGTGTTTTTTTAATTTGCATTCCTTGATGACTAATTATTCTGAGCACATTTTCATGTGCTTATTAATCATTTATATATCTTCCTTTGTGAGGTTTCTGTTCAAATCATTTGCTTTAGTTTAATTTTTGATGTTTTGTTACTGAGCTGCAGGTGTATTATACATTACAGATACAGGTCTTCGTCAGGGAAAGGCATCATGAAAAAGTGTCGTGACTGTGTTCTTCCAGGATGTGTTCTTTCCTGTTCACGTTCTTACCGGTGTCTTTTGAAGAGCAGGTGGTTTTAGCTTTGAGATTCCAATTTATTAACTTTTTTTTTCCTGTGGTTCATATTTTTTGTGTTTTAAGAAACCTTTGCCTGACTCAAGGTCAGAGAGATATTCTTGTATGTATGAAGCTTTATGATTTCAGCTTTTATGTCCGTAGGTTTATGACCTAGCTTGAATTAATTTTTGAGTGTGGTTTGAGGTAACCATTGAGGTCTTTTCTTTTTTCCCCCTAAATGATACATAGTTGTTTTTGTACCATAGATCAAAAATACCATCCTTTACCCATTGAATTCCGTTGGCATGCTCTATTAAAATTTTTCTTCAACCTCATTCAGGTAAAATCTACATTTGAATTGTACCCATTTTAGCTATACACTTAAGTATGTTTTAATTATTTTATGCTTATTGAGATAATGGTAAACAGAACTGGTTTTAACTTCATTTTCCAGTATTTATTGCTAAAATCTAGAAGTATAATTGTATTTGCATTTGGTTGTGATGTGTCTTACCTAAACTTCTTTTATTCTTGAAGAGTACCTAGCCTCTATTTTTTCTTTTAGTGTTGGTTGAAGAGACCAGACCAGTCCATACCGTACATATAAATAACTTAAAATTATATTAAAATAACAATTCAGAACCTTGGTCAGACTGACTGTACTTCTGGTTGCTCAACAGCCACACGTCTGGGGGCTGCTGCACTAGGCAGGCCAGGCCTTCAGCACTGCACAAAGTCGTGCCGAAAAGCACTGTGGAGTCGGGGCCCCGCTGTCTGGGTTTGTCTCGTGGTGTTGCATAACTCATTCTCATAATCTGTGTTTACAGTAAATTGAACGTTATATGTGCATATTTAAAAGCTTAAGTATGAGCAGACTAAACTTTTAGTTCAAGGCTACCTTGTTAAGTGATGCTCTGGCCTAGTCAGCTGCAGCCAGGAAAGTGGGTCCTTCCACATAAAACACAACAGCCTTTACACGCTGTCGCATCCCTCAGGGCTGGGCCCAGGCGATTCTGAGGAGGGGCAGGGGCGCAGTCCTTGGCATTCTCACTCTTCCAGCTGTGTTCCAGTGTGTGAATTCTGTGTAATATGGAGGAGAATGGCATCTAATTAAGGGAAGTGCTTCAGGTTCATTTTATGGGCTTTATAACACCTATTTAACACGTATTTTAACTTTCTGCTTATTTAGTTTTTATTAGCTATATTCTATTTGTCACAACAAACCCTCAGCAAATATTTGTGGAATGACTTTTAAAATACATAAGGCCTGCCGCCTTTTGCATTTTTGGTTCACAAAGAAAATGGCTATACTTCAGAAAGTTCTGTATAAAAAAAAATCAGACTTTGGCAAAATGCTGCCAGGCAGATCAGAAATCAATGAGACACAGATCAGAAACCAATGAGAGACAGTTCATTTACCTGTCCCATTACCTAACAGGGTAAACTCTGGGTTCTACTGCTGGGATCTAAAGTTATTTTTGAATCATAAAACTTTAATATAAATATATTGAGAATATTTATATCTTTAAGAATACTGTTGTTCTCTGTAGCCCAAATGCAAAATTGCTACAAATTTAATAAATATTTTTGAGATTGGATCTGAATTCATTTGAGAGGCAAAATGTTTCCTTAATGCCAACATGTCCTTTAATGTGTTTGGACCCAGATGTTTTGGCCTCATTTGCTGGAGTGGATGCAACATTAGCCTGTCAGTTCCCTGCTGTTTGCCATTATTTAGTATTGTTAGAGGCTGTAAGCGTGCATACTCACTGGGAAAGTAGAAGAAAGGCTTTGAATTGAGAAAGGTACCGGGTTTCAAGATGTCTGCAGGATAGGTGGAGGGAACATTCACCCTCTTCCAGTGCTACACCGGATTTACAACTTGAATGACCGACTACAGGACAGCTGCACGGGAGTATTATATCCCAGGATTTATAGGAAAAGCTATGTAGAGACTGGTAAGAGGGGTGGAGGCATGGAAAGGGCTGGCCCTTGCACTCAGGTGTAGTGGCTAAGAAGCTAGAGGGACATTTTGGCTGCAAAAGTCTTCTTTGAGGAGCTTGGGGTCGCAACCCCATGCAAGGACCCCGAACTCAAAGCACCAGGGCTGGGAAGTGGAGCCCGCCTAGCATCTGGCAGTGAAAATCAGTGGGGACTCTGTCCTACAGGAGGAAGGAGGAGTCCGCTAAAATCTCACGTGTACACACAAAGGGCCGACACACAGGATCTTGCTCTCAGGCACTCACCCAAGGCTGCAGTGGAGGGGAGGCCATTTAGCATATGGAAGACATAAAGAGAAGACCTGGGTGGTGTGGACCAGAAGAGACATCTGTTGGGCCAGCTACTGAAGTCCGGGTCCTGAGTCAATACCCCACACCACACTCAGGCACCATCTTCCCAAGGTCAGGTATTCCTGTTCTTACAGCACCTGCTGATGGAGTGTACTAACCTGATCCTCCAAATACTGGTGACACCACCCTGCCAAGCTGGAGCCCAGCAGAAGGGACTGGTGGCTACACCCAGCAGGGACCTTTAGTGCGCTCTTCCTCTGGAGAAACTATGGGAAGATAGACAGACATTGCACTGAGGGACTTTGGAAAAGTGCCAGTCTTCCCCTCCACCTGCAGGCTCAGTGAGCACCACCCCCAATGAGAGACTTAGTTCTATCTTTCCAAGCCCTGCTGGCCACATCCTGCTGAGCTCAAGTCTGCAGTGTAAAGGGAATGCTGGTCAGAGCTGGGCCTTTCCGAGCTCAGAGCTGGGACCCTCTAGCAGGTGTGGCTGTGCAGCTAAGGGGAGGTGTAGAAGTCCAGCCCCTCCCACAGACTTGGCGAGCACCATCCTAAGGGAAGACTGTCTTGATCTGTTCCAAGTCCCAGTACCCCCACCGTGCTGAACTTGCTCCTGCAGTGGGGACAACTGGCTGCTCCTGGGGGAGCTAGAGTTGGAGACTCCAGCAGAGGCTCTGGAGTAGGAGCCACATTCTCCCCTATTGAGTTCCTGACCACACTGGTCCTAAGTAGGGGATCCACTAGCCCCATCTTCCCAACCTAGATGCCCCACCTTACTGAGCTTCTGCCATGTACAAGAGGACGTGGGACACGGCCACCTGGGGCCCACTCTACAGTCGTTCTTCAAAAGGTTCTGGGAGGAAGTTCAGGCAACCTCAGGGTGGCGGAGGAACTGACAAGTGGACGCCAATCTCAGAGAGCCTGGAGCCTTTTGTTGATCTGTCTCCAGCTTAGAACTGCCCGAAGCTTAGAACGCAGCTTGGCCCCGGCTACATACACCCAGGTCCAGTAGACACAGCCACAATCAGTGGATAGTGTGGTAGCTCCAGACAGGTAGCCCAAGGCTGGTTACACAGAATGTCTGGCACTGACCCGCACCAGAACCCATCCAAGTGGGCCCGGAGCCAACACAGCAGTGGTGGGCTTCAGAACCTCACTAGAGCTCAACCCATCTAGCCACACAAATGGCACAGCCAAAGGGGGATTCTGGCAGGCACCAGAACCTGCTGGCAACAACTCCACTTCAGGGGGCAGCCCTTGAACAGCGACTCATACATGATGAATGAATTCTACTATTATAGTCAGCCAAGACTCAACTACAGCAGGAGGGGACAAATAAACATTTCTGGAGCACCTAACTCAGGTAATCTAGAAGATTGCACCACATCACAAAGCCCTCATAACAGCTTGGGAGTCCTAGTACATCTACCTAATACATAAAGTCAAACACAAAAAGGCTGAAAAATGGAGAGAAAATCCCCAGAAAAGGATTAGATGAAATAGAAGCAACCAAGATACCAGATGCAGAGTTTAGAATAGTGGTTATAAGGATGCTCAAGGACCTTAGGGGAAGAATGAATGATCTCAGTGAGAACTTAAATGAAAAGATAGTAAGCATTAAAAAGGACCAGAAGCCATAAAAAAGAACCAGTCAGAAATGAAAAATGCAATATCTGATATAAAGAATACATTAGAAGGAATCAACAGCAGATGTTAGGTGAAGCAGAGAATTGAATTAGCAATTTAGAGGACAAGATAACATAAGCACCCAAGAAAAACAAAAGAGAATTTTTAAGAGAAGTCTAGTGGACCTCTGGGACAACATCAAGTGTCACAACATTTGCATCATAGGGGTACCAGAAGGACAAAAAAAGTGAGCAAGGGATCACTTTTGTTTGAAGAAATAATGGCTGAAAACTTCCCTAACCTGGTGAAGGAAAAAGTCACACAGGTTCTAGAAGCACAGAGAATCCCTATCAAGATGAACCCGAAGAGGCCCATACCAAGACACTTTGTAATTAAAATGGTAAAGGTTAAAGAGAGATTCTAAAAGTGTGCAAGAGAAACATGGATGTAACCCGGCAGCCAAGGAGAGTGGACTGGAATGCACACGTATGAACAATGATGACTTCACTGTACCAGTCAGTGGGGGTGGTAGATGCCATTGAGCATGTGTACTGTGTAGCCTCAAAATGACTGAGTTAGCAGAGCAATGAATCTGCATCAAATTTTACATTAAGCTTGAACATTCCTCTGCAGAAACTATTCAGATGATTCAGAAGGCTGCAGCTATGGGCAACTGCTGATTGGCAGCTTCATCACAACAATGCTCATGCATCACATCTCAAGCAGAGTTTTTTTGTGAAATATCAAATCACCCAGGTGATTTAGGCCCCCCACAGCCCAGATTTGGCACTAGACTTCTGGCTTTTCCCAAAACTAAAATCACGTTTGAAAGGGAAGAGATTGTGGACCATTGATGAGACTCAGGAAAATGTGATGGGGCAGCTGATAGCAACTGGGAAATCTGTGTGAGGTCCCAAGGTGCCTACTTTGAAGGAGACTGAGGTGCCATTGTCCTATGTACAATGTTTCTTGTATCTTCAATAAATGTCTCCATTTTTTCATTAAAAATAAATACATGTAAGAGAAAAACAATTACTTACCTACAAGGGGGCTCCCATAAGGCTATCAGCTGATTTCTCAAACAGTTCAGGGCAGAAGGGATTGGTGTGAAATATTCAAAGACATGAAAAGCAAGGACGTACAGCCAAGACTACTCTATCCAGCAGGCTATCACTTAAAATTGAAGGCAAAATGAAAAGTTTCCCAGAGAAAGGAAAGCTAAAGGTGTTCATTACCACCAAACCAGTATTGCAAGAAATGTTAAAGGGCCTTCTTTAAGAAAAGGAAAGAAGAGACATAGAGAAAGAATAAGATGGCAATAAATAAGTACCTATCAAAAATAACTTTAGGCCTGGCTAGCGTGACTCAGTGGACTGAGTGCAAGCCTGCACACCGAAAGGTTGCCAGTTCAGTTCCCAGCTGGGCACATGCCTGGGTTACAGCCCAGGTCCCTAGTTTGGGGCATATGAGAGGCAACTGATAGGTGTTTCTCTCCTTTGTCTCTCTTCCCCTCTCTCTAAAAATAAATAAAATCTGAAAGAAAAAAAACCCTTGTGAATGGATTCAATGTTCCAATCAAACACATAAGTTAGCTGAATGGATAAGAAGATAACAGTCCAAGTGCCCATTAATAGATGAGTGGATAGAAAGCTGTAGTACATTTACACAAGGGAATACTACTCAGCCATAAACATTTTAGAAGGAAATCTTACCTTTTGCAACAGCATGGATGGACCTGGAAAATATTATGCAATGTGAATGAAATAAGCCAGTCAGAGAAAGACAAATACCATGTGATCTCACTTATATGTGGCATCTAGTGAACAAAATAACAAAATAGAAACAGAAGCATAGATATATAGAACAGACTGACAGCTATCAGAAGGGAGGGTGGTTGGGGGTCCAGGTAGAAAAACAGGTGAAGGGATTAAGCAAAAAAAAAAAAAATGTGTGTGTACACACACACACACATTTATCAGCAATTTTCCACTGGTGTGCCACAAGAAGTTTTGAAATATGTAATGCCTGATGATGTAGCCAGGAGCACGGACCTTTTCCCTTAGATGGGCAAGTAAAAAAGTGACAACTGTCAACACAACAATAGCCATCCGGTGTGAATGAATCAAAATTACACCCATTTTTTGTGAGATTGGCAAAAAAAATACAGTTTTTGGTGTGCCACAGATGTTTAGTAATTAGTTTGTGTGGGCCATGAGATGAAAAAGGGGGAAAATTTTTTCCTTTTTTCTCTGTTTGCTACTTCACTGACTTCTTGGATTTGTCACCGAGCTCGGTGGTTGTGACTTTTTCCTAATATACACCAGTGCCCGAGTACCACAGGACTGCCTGCTTAGGGTGGGTAGCCCATGGAGGGGCCTCAGTTATGTGTTTTGAGTATTATTACCCTTGATTATAAACATTTAGGGACATTTTTTTTTGTAAAATGACACTTTGACTGCACCCCATCAGCTTTTACGGAATTTTGGATTCGTTTTATTCTTAAACTATTACATACTAGATGTGCACGTCCAGAAAGTAGCAAGGAAGCAGAAATGGTGGCAGGGATGCTGATTCCTCGGTGCCTGGTGAGACTCGCTCTGTGGCCTGTGCAAGGCCAGTTTTCATCCAGTGTCCCTGGGTGCTCATGAAGAGTGTGGGTTCACGACCGGGGACCAGGTTCTCTTCATTCGTAACCCTGTTCGCTGAATGTGTTCAAACCTGCCATGCCCTTCCTAAACTTTTATCTGCTTCATCTATCATTTATCGGGAGTGGAGGGTAGAATCTCCAATTATGCTAGTGTAGTTTTCCAGACTTGTAGTTCTGCCAATTTTTATTTTATGAATTTTGAAGCTGTATGGTTAGCTGCATACAAATTTAGAATTTTGTCTTTCTGCCAAGTATTTTTTAAATATTAGACTATGAATCCTCTTTCTTTTTGTTAGTTCCTTTTACTTTAATATCTGTTTTGCTAATCCTTTTATTGTCGATCATTTGGGCCTAATGCATTTGTAGTTTTTGGGTTTTTTCCAAACTGCATATAGTTTCTTAAAGAGCGTGTGGCATGTTGCCATCGTCTAATTGTTTAGCTTGCTGACATAATGATTACTGGCAATTTTTATTTCTTCCACCTTATTTTATATTTGTCTTGCTTTTAAAATAATTTTTGTTGTTACCTCTTTTTTTCTATTTCTTTAGATCAATTAAGTTTTTTTAAATTTATTTATTTCTCGTTCTCCCAACTAATTTGTGAGTATAACCCTCTATTTCTACTTTTATGGGTGATCATGTATATTTATTTAATTTACTCTAAAAGTAATCTACCTCTCTTCCCAAACAACTTAGAACACTTTAACTTCCTTGTTTTACATATTATCGTTTAGTATTTCAATTTTATGTTGCTACCCAAGTGAAACATTACTTTTTATATAATCAGTATTTGTTTCGATTTACTCACATTTACCTAGTTTGTTCACTATTCCTTCATGCTTCTCAGACTTTTACATGTAGGACTGTTTTCCTTTTTCCTGAAATACTTTCCTTGGAAGTTTCTTCACATACAGAGATCTGGTGATAACGAACTGTGTTTTGTTTTGTCTAAAACTTACACAAATGTAGAATTATCTGGTCCTCCAACTCTCTCATGGAAGATCAGAAGCATTTAGTATCCAAGTAGCAAACCACCAGCAGGTACCTGGTGCCCTGGAGCTGGGGTAGCCTGCTTTCAGGCGGGCTGTGCTGTGTGCTCTCTCGAGCTCTCCTCCCGGCAAATGTGAGGGTCCAGTGTGTCTACAGGGATGAAACTCCACACAGAGACGCCTGCTCACTAATGACACGGGGCCACTCTGTGCACTGCAGAGAAAGCTAGGGAGTGTGCGATGTGTACAGAAAGCAATTCAGATTCAGCACTTAAAACGGAGGGAACTCATGCTTTAATAGACACTGAAATCACAAAGGAAGGCCAAGTGCCTTAGCAATCTCAATAAAAATATGAAGTTCTTTTTACATGATAAATTTCATAATATAAAAAGTTTAATGCCATCTGGAAACTGTAATTTACAAAAATGTCCACATAGGCCAAAGATGGCTAACACTGCATATAAGGGGTGTGAGTGCCAAGTGGGGAAAGGGTCTGAGGGACAGGTGACCGCTCATGTCAGATGGTCCTTACGTGGAACATCTTTGAAGGATCTGGCACAAACAAGGCCCAGTTCACAAACCACATGTACAATCATTTTAGATAAAACAACAAAATATGTGATCAAATATTATACAATTTTCACTTTCTGCCTACTTATGAAAAGCAAACCAGATTATTGCATGGTATTTTTTCCAACCTGAACTGAAGCTAACAAAGTGACAGTTCTTGTGTTAGGGTGTGGTGGGACAGGCAGGCACCATACTGGAGACTGGCTACAGTGACCACCTACTGAGAGTTACTGGGACAGACAAGGTCGGGGTAGGGACAATGTGTACAGCACGTGGTCTCCTGCTGAGACCCCAGCAAGTGTCAGTGTGAACCATGGTTTTTTTCCAAGGGGATGAAGGTAAGAACTTCTTCATTTTACCACACACTAATGTGGATCATAATGTAAATTTTAGTAGCTAATTGTGTCTTGGTATTTTGACTTAGTTAAAATTGGCGAAATAGTTGAGTCATTCACTGCTAAGAATTAAGGCAGAGTCTACTACTGCCTTGCTTTGTGGTCATACTAAGGTTTCTGGGAAAGGGAGATTTTATTGCTTGTGTTTAATGTGTTCACATGTGATGGAGTACAATAGGGGCAGGGTGTTCAGTTTTCTGAGCTGTGGAAAATTGTATCCAAAGGTATCTGCATATGGAGAAGAAAAAGTATTTTTGTAAAGTTTACCCACATCCATTGACTCCTTCCAAAGTGGAACAGAGAGCCAGTGACTGCGGAGCCGTTTGCTTCTATCCATGCGGCTTAGGGTTCTCCTGCACTCAATCCGTTTTGTCCACAACCTGACACTCGCTTCCCCTAGACTGTAGAAACAACACACTATTCTAACTGTATTTTTTGTTACCTATACCAGGAATTAGCAAACTTTCTTAAAAGGCCAGGTATTTAGGTATTTTAGGCTTTGTGGGCCAAGAGACAAAATCAAGGATATCGGTAGGTAATTAGGTAGCTATTTAAAGATGTAAAACCCATTCCTACTCATGACTGTAAAAATCCAGGCCTCTGACCTGATTTAGCCTGTGGGTTGTAGTTTGCTAACTTCTGATCTGTACAAAGAAATCTGTGAATTATACAATTTCACATAATTTTTAAGTGCATACTTTTTCAGTGAAGCCTGAAAAATTCACTCTCATTTCACATCCATTTCACTCATAGAGAAAACACCAAGACTGACAGTAAACATAGAGAAGCCACGACTCTACAGTGATTTTTAGTTTGGTCCTATTATTTCATCATCTTAGCTTTCCTTCATTGAAGCTTACAGCTAGAACAACAACGGAAGAAAAACACATACCATTTGGCTTTTCAACAATGAAAATGTAGAACAGCAATGTACGTAGGGCTAAAACCAGGTTAGGGTCCATGAGTCCTCCTAGCTGGCTCCATAACCATGGGAAGCGGTCTGGGGGTGGAGGGCGTGCTAGAGGTGGGCCAACGGGGCAGCACCCTCACCCCTATGGGTGGAGCACAGATCCCGGGCCTTTCCTCCAGGGCTCCTTGGCACTTGGGAAAGAGGCTGAGATTTGCTGAGAAAGGAACAGCCCAACTATCTGCATAAGGATTCAGAAATTTACTTTGAGGTTTAGTTTCCTTATTGAGGACCTGATTTTGCTATCTAATGCACAGTGCTATAAACTTGGCTTTTATTTACTACACTAGTACTTTTATTACCATTTATTCTTTCCCTACTAACAAACATAAAGACCACCTTATAATTGCTTGCATCTTTATAAAGTATTTCTCTTCCAGTGCCGGGTCAGGGTTAGAATGGGACATCCTTCTAGTTTGCTTTTGTCAGCATGGCTGTTGGGTTAAGTGCAGAAACCTCTACGACAGAGCAGAGAAGAGAAACAGTTGAATAAAGACTCAGAGTACACTGAGGAATGGGGCATGTGGTCGGTTTATAAAGTGAGATCCTACCCAAGGTTAAAAACCCGACCTGGGGACCTTGATGTTAGTGTCCTTCCTGCCAGGCCCCTCGTGTCCACTCCGTGGGCTGCAGGTGTCCTGGGCCAAGCCCACCCGTGTGTGTTACACACATACCCTCACAGTGAGGATGGTAGGCTTTTAATTTTAGAATTACCTAAGAGAGGCTTCTCAATTCTCTAACTAAACTTAGCACTAATGTGATTTTTAGCATTTCACTTGAGTATGTTCATGGTTACGCCTCCCTGGACTATTCTTCTGTCTCCTCCCAGCTCAGCACTCCAGTGCACTGCCACAGCTGTCAGGAAGCCCACCTTGGTTTGTTCTGATGGCACTTTCAGGGGTCTGTTTCCCTTTTCAGTGACATTTGGATGTGAATCCCAACAAAGGCCCCGCTTCGCAGGCTGTGGACGTTAAAGCCTTCCGTGGGGGGGGCGGGGGCCTTGTCCTTCAGACGCTGCAGCAAGGGACCCTGGTCACAGCTAAGATGAGGGTCGCTGTGCAGCTCACAAACATGGGGTGCTGGGGGGTTGTGGGAACCTGGCAACAGATTTCAAACAGAAGCGGTTTTAAAGGCCTGGAGATGGGAAAAGAGAATAGAACTGAGCAGCTAATAAGGTGAATAGGAGCTGGAAGGCGACATTCTGGTTAAATCCAGGTAGCCAGAGGATTTTTTTTTTTTTTGGCTTATAAGGAAACAATAATTTCAGTCTGTCCACCCTTAAGCTTGATAATTACTTACTGATGCCTATTCAAAATTTGCCATTTTAAAAAACTTTTTGAGCTTTTAAAAATAATAGCTATAAATGCAAAGTACTATTGATAATAAAACCAAGTTGTTTATCCGTGTACAAAAAAGGTCATTAATGTTTTAAAAGCACAAAGTTGCATTTTAAATCACAATTGCATAGTTCTAAAATGCCTGGATAAGAGTCACATAAATGTTTTAAGAAAATTCAAGTTTGGTTGACAGTGGGCCCCAAGGACATTTGTAGACTTGATGAAGCAGAGTTCAGGATGGAAGTGCTGTGTTGATGTGAATTATTGCATTGTTACTGTGATGTTACAATATCATGAGACCAAAATTTCTACAATTACAAATCATTGGCATTTTTTAAAACCATTATTCTGTTTTTGGCTAATAAAATGTTTTCATGTAGAATTCAAGTTAGAGATATTTTATATATCCCACCCCAATCAGCACCTGAAAGCCTAGAAAAAGCTCTATTTGCATTTCTGTGTATAAAAGGTACTGCATATATACCTCTTAGCAAAATATGCACTCCCTCACCTCTCCCCAACCCGGAATGAACCATGACCATTTTTATACAAAAATCCTGTTGAATAATCATGTCAAAGATGAGAAGCAGAGAGTTTAAAGGTAAACATTTGGTGAAGTGTGTAGAAAATTCCACGAGCCTCCTGTACCAACCCCACAGCAGTCCTGGCTTTCGGTGAATCTGACCCGGAGTCCCAGAGGAGCCACCAGCCGTGCGCACGCGCGCGCGCGCGCGCGCGTGTGTGTGTGTGTGTCTGCAGCGTCCAGGCAGGCGTGGTGGTGCCTCTCACCTGGAGAGCGCAGCCTCTGTCAGGTGGCTGGTGGCTTCACGGGGGCACTGCACTCAGACAGGGGAGCAGGCCAAGTGAATGATGAGATCCTCTCTGCAGGCTGCTGCACTCTGTGTCACTGGGCACAAAAGATGCTTTAACATTTGGAGGAAGGAAAAAATCTTCCTGGGGACAGAAACTTGTAGCCATTTCCAGAAGGAAGTCTCAGAGGGCGAGTGGGAGCTGCAGCAGGGGGACCGGTGGGCGTCGGCAGCATGCTCAGCGTGGTGGTCTCGCTGCGCCAGTGCCCGTTGGGAGGGCCTTTTTGTGGTGTTTCTCCGCGTTGTTGCAGAGACAGTTCCTTCAGTTCAAGCTTGTCTACTCCTTCCTCCTTCTTGTTGTGCCGAGGTGACAGGTTTAATAGACTGAGGACATCTCTTCTGGAAGCCATCGTTCCAGGGCTCCCCCGGAATATTCTCATCGGCCCTGTGGAGTGTTGGGGCGCACTCTGCCAGAACATCTTCAGGTTGTGGACGGCCTGCACCTTTTCATCGATGGCTGCCATTTTCAGTTTGTCTATGTCGGGAGCATCAGCTGGACTGGAGCGAGCGGAACCAGCTGAGGAATAGGAAAGAGCTGGGGATGGTGCACTACCAGCAGGAGATTGATGGCCTGAGCTTGGGGACATGTTCCTTGGTGATTTGGAGATGTGGGCACTGTAAGGAGAGCTGGGATACTTCAGTTTAAAGAGAGGTTGGTCGGTCAGGGAAGTCTGGGAGTCAGAGCCAGGTGATGGCCGGCCACTGTGCTGGCTCGGGCTGTCTTTGATGGACGCCTCTGAGGGGGCGGGGCTGCTGTATCCTGAACTCACCTTGGGCAGGGATGAGCTTCTGGCTGGGGGCTTTGGTTTAACAGTAATTGGTGATGGCTGGCTCTTCTGATGCGAGAGGCTAGGCCTGCTAAACGCACTGGTTTCTGACGCTCTGAAGACGGAAGCGTTATTTGGCATGGAAATGCCATCTTCCGGGTTATTACTCTTGCTGGTCTGACCGCCACCCCTCTGAAGACGCTCCACTGCAATCAGATGACTTTGTGTCTCTTCTAGGATCTTCTGGGCCAACTCTTGTGGATCAAGCTTTGGGTTGCTTTCTTCTTGGGATTTCACGGTACTGTCTGTTTCTGTGCTAGACTGGTCTGATTCTCCCGTATCTGAACTTGCTAGTTTTCCAACCTTCTGGAAGGGTGAGTTTGGGCTGGGAATCAGAGTCATTTTAACTGGAGAATTTGGAGTGCTTATGCTCCCCTTGGAGCTCATTGAAACTTTCACACCTCCAGCTGTCCCTCCTCGGGGCTGTTTGTGATCTGGGGAGAAGTGTGTCTTTCTGTTTTCTTGGTAGGTTGCCAAAGGCTCAGTGCTGATGATGGAAAACCCTTCATATTCTTCTTCATCTTTGCTGCCTGCGGGGCGAGTCTGGGGGGACAGCTGGCTCCGAGGCAGGGTGGACCGCTGTGGGTAAGCATTCTTGGACCTGTCATAGTCCTGCCGTCCTCGGGGGCCCCCACCTTCTGACCCACCCTCGGGCTTCGAGACAAAGCTCATTGAGGAGGCGATGGAGCTCAGACTGTACACAGAGATGGCGTCCGAGGCGATACTGTCTGCACCAGTGGGAGAGAAGGGGGGGTGCTGGTAGCCCAAGGGCAAGGCGTTGGAGACAGACTGGGCCGAGGCCAGGGACTCCAGGGAAGACGAGCTGTCAAGGCTGAGGCGCTTGGGCAGTTCAGTAGAATCTAAGAGAAAACGCATGCGTCCAGAGTGCAGTTAGCATTCTGTATAGTTTTGAGTTTTCTTTCAAAGTCACGTACATCTTTATATGTACAGAAGCTAGGAAAGCATTGCTACATATGACAACTTGAATTCGTCTTATCATCCTGAAAAACACAGTTCTGTTGGAAACAGGAACTCTTGCATAAGGACAAAAACACCCTAGGGGACTCCGTGTCTGCCTCCTGCTTTGACCTGCGAGACCATAGGGTCCTGCGAGCAATCTGTGATGCCCCCTGTGCTAGACCCAAACCCATCACTGCACATTGCAGCAGCCTCCTCTGGAGTCATTTACACTCACTCCTGTACCGCCTCTCCTCCCACTTTCTCTTAACCAGCCCCACTCAGGCTTCTGTCCTCCCCAGTTCTTGTAAAGGCACCAGTGACATCATCCCTGCTGCCACATCAGTGGTCACTGCTCAGTCTGCAAGGTCGATCGCGCCCTGCCTTCACTGGCGGCTCCTCCTCATCTTTGTGACCTTTGAACCCCGGCATGCCCACAGGACTCGGTCCTCTTTCCCTCAGGCTCGTTTGCACGTGTATGTCCTCCATGGCCTCTCCTGGACCTCCAGACTCGTAAAACCAGCTGCCTACGTAAGTGTCTAATGGATACTTCAAAACTGAGTATGTCAAAATGAAACTCCAACTCGTATCTCCTGCCACTTTCAAGACTCAGCAAAAGGTAGTCCCTCTGGCAGTTTTTCCAAAAAACAGGGTCTCGCCTTTGATCCTCTCTTTCTGTCTCACATATTATTCTTCAGCAGATCTGGTTGGTTCTGCCTTCTAACCGGGGCTACCATCTGGGCCAGCATTTCGTTTCCACGCTCCAACCAGCTTGGCCCTTTGAGAAGGCAGGCGTACCCCCCGGATTCCGAAAACTGCCTCCCAAGTGGTTCCTCCCTGTCCTGTCTGCTCTTCGGCTGCCCGGTCTCCTCCCAGCCTTGCACACCCGGCTTGTTTTCTCAGCAGCACTTCGCAGCACCTCAGCTGATGTACCATGTGTACCTTAACTGTAAGTTCCATGAGAGTAGGAAGTTTTTGTTTACTGTTCTTGAACAGTCCTTCACACACACACACACACACACACACACACACACATGTTTCTTTCCCCTTCCCACAGTGTTGCCAGGTGTGCTGGCATCTGCCCCAGGGGCCCTGGACAGAGCTCTTACCAAAAAGGGCAAGCAGGGACTGGAGTGCAAAGTGCATGGTTCTTCGATTGGCTTGTTTCCCGGTTTTCAGGATTACCTCCTCCTGACCAACTTCACAGAGATCAAAACCTGGAGGAACAAAGAGTATGAACATCTGCTTCCTTAGGGAAGACTCCATATTCTGAAAAGGATGAGAACTGTAATGCTCCTCATACAGTGTCATGGGAACCCCTGCAGGCCCCGCAGCAAGGGCCCTGCCTGGGGCTGCCCTCTGTCCCTTCACAGAGCACTGGCCACTTTCCTGCTTAACTACATTCTTGAGAGCTGAGGGTCAGAACTAGAAAAGGCTCGTTAACATTTGTTTTCTCCATTCTTTCGCAGAACAGTCCACTTAAAGGAGTCTGCCCAGGGCAAAAACTGGCCACTCCCTTTGGCAATGAGTCCAATATTTAAAGCTGGGGCATGGGAAGGTAGAAGCTTCTCAAGAGCAAGGAAGATGTCTTCACATGTGCTCAGCGTCCGCCACTGAGGGCTCTGGGGCAAGCTCTCTGCGATGGTGGAGAATCTGTCTTGGCTGAACCACCCTGCAGAGACTCCACTTTGCCAAATCCCAGGAGGGGTCGCTCCCCGAACCTAAGGGCTCTACTGAGACTTGGAGCGGACACAACAAAGGGCGTGAGCCGCGGAGCAAGAGGCTGGCTGGTGAGCTGTTGTGCCAGCACTTGGACTTCTTAAGAGATGCTGTGGAGGCATCCAGGACCTCTCTGCAGGAAAAACTCAGAAGGAAGGAGCCAAACACTCTGTGACCAAGGCGGGGCTGTGTCCAGAGAAAGGCCCTGCCGAGCAAGGCTTTAGGGCCTGAAGCGCCTTCAGCACTGAAGAGCCTCACTGAGCCTCCCCGGCAGATGACTGAGCTCCGCCTGAAACGCTGCCGGTGCTCGGTGCTCGGTGCTGGAGGCCCGCAGGCAGGCTCCTGCGGTACCAGGCCCTTTCCCTCAGCGTTGCAGGGGCAAGACTCTCACAGTGCTGCCTTCGTCAGCACGCTGTGCGTTCATGACGCAGAGTGTTCACTAAAGGAGAAATTTGTGTCTATACTTTTATTCCTGCGCAAGGATTCTGACTGTGGTGTGAGGCTATCATTCTTTTGGAAATTAGGTTTCCTTAAGGAGCCACTCAGCATTCTGGTTACTATGGGGCATTTTTCTCTGACTCATAAACAGTACCTGAAAGCAACAGGAAGGTCTCAGGGAACTCAGCATTTAAAAACAAATCAATATAAATGTAATAGCTTAGTTAGAACCTCTACTTTTACCAAATGATTTGAATTGGTTGCTTCAACAGAATCGAGTCCTCTGAATAGCCCATAGCCCTGTGATGGTTGTGCGGGCACGTGCTGACTGCTGAGGGCCGGGAGGGGGCACCTCTCCGAGTCTCGGAGCCCTCGGAGTGAGGGAGCCGCTCCTCCAGCTGCCCAGCCTGCAGAGACGCTTCTTCCGCCCCCCACCCGCCAGTCTCAGTCCAAAGGATTTGAAAATAAGCGTGTGCATAGCGGCTCACCTCTCGAGTATCAGTGGGATTTGGAAAGTAAGAGAAGTAGATGAACATCAACAAAAATCACCCACAACCCGAGCAACAGAGAGTCAGTGACACCTGGCAGCAGACAGCGAAGCATCCAGCTCACAGGTGAGGAGGGCTGACCCCGTCACACCCACACCCAAGGGAGGCTTAGGTCCTGCTTGAGGAAGAGCGTTTCCTTCATAAAGAAAGGTCTTGGCTTTCTCGTCTTACCTCCCCTGGGTCACTGGCCCAAGACCAGCCCTCCGCTGAGAAGAGATCCATCCTGGCTACAGACCTGGCCTCTCTCACTCTCGCTGCACATGCTGCTGACTACGTTTACATAGATGTAAATTTACTGTGTTTACACCAAGACGACTGCTTTACGTCCACAAGAAAACAGCTGATACGAGTCATAAAGGACATCAGAGGTCTTCACAGGGTATGTGGCAGTGGGAGTGTTGTGGGTTTCCTTGTTTACCTTCAAAAAACAGAGGATGCCAGCTCTAACTGAGGTGGGGTGGGGAAGGTCATCTGCAAAGTGGGTTAGAAAAGATGGCCCAATACTGAATATCTGGGCCTCACAAGCAGAGGAAAAACTCTTTTTAAAGGACTTGCTGCCCTGCCACGTCTGATGATTAGTTGCCTGTACCAGTGAACTCAGGCTGTGCCGTTCTCCACAGACCCTTCACCCCCTCGGGTTGAAAACCCATGGCCCCCCGCCGGCCGGAGCTGCTCCCTGCGCCTCCCCTAGGTTCAGTCTTTACTGTCCGTTCGCCTTCGCCACTGAGGGCAGGGCCTCCTGTCCCCAGCTCACTGCTGCATGCCCAGTGCCTGGAGCACTGCCTGGTGCGCAGCAGCTGCGCGAGAAGCTGCGGTTCAGTATAAATGTATAGATGGCTCCCACACATGCCGCGCAGGTGCTCAATGGAGCAGGAGGAGAGCAGCCTCCAGCCTCACGTCAGGAGCTGCCTGCGCCAAGCCACAGGGCTGACAAAGGGAAAGTGAGCATCTTCGACTGAACGAGGGTCTTGCATGTGCAGTTCTAGGTCCCTACAGTCAAGTTTAAGGTGGCTTCAGCAGTATTCCTTTCTGCCAGTTTCCAGTAGACAGTGATAGAAAACAACACCGAAACCGTTGTTTTATGACTGTTCAGCTTTTAATCACAGCCTGACTCCCAACAATACTGAATTTAGCAGATTCATATGAAAATGAGAGACATGAAATCACAGTATAGGGGCCACAGGGGAGATGGGACGGAGCTGGGGAGCCACTTGGGCATTGTACTAAAGCACTGGAACCTTTGAGTGAACTATTTTTGAGTAATATCTGAGAAGATAGAAAACCCCTAAGAGTCTACCAACTTTACCCAACAGAAATTAGGAGAAAAGTAGATTTTTTAAAAAATGGAACTAAAGAAACCAGTTAAGTCTGCCCTACCTAGAGCCGCCAAGAATTCGTGACATCCTGGGAGCCGCCACAGCTGGACGCTGATGGAGACTTGGATGGGAGCCGAGGCGAAGTCCTGCTCCTTCTCGCAGGCCTGCAGCTGGACCAGCACCTGGTGGAGCTGAGCAAGGGGGAGCGGCGTGAGCTTCACTCCTTTCCAACGTCTTCTACCCCTCCGGCCCGCCAAGGATTTGTCCCTAAGTTACTCCTGCGTCGCCTCTTACTGTCATCACTAATGACCTTACATGTGTGTAGCATCTGAAACTCTTTCCAGTGCCTGCATGCCTGTTGTCCTCTTTGTGGGAGGCTCAGGGGGCTGTGGGGTGTTAAAGGTCAGCCCACAGTGAGGGTTCTGCCTCCAGCCGCACATCTCCCCTCAAGCACACTCGCTACGGAGCTGCCAAGCACGAGAGAAGGCTTGGGCCTAGAAGAGGGGTAGGTTATAGGCCTGGTCATCTCCTCTAATTAAAATCACCTTTATGATTTGAGATAAATAGTGAAGAAGAATCCAAGGTTATATTTCTACACCGGGGGTGCCAAACTCATTTTCACCGGGGGCCACGTTGCCTTCAAAGGGCTGAATGTAATTTTAGGACTACATAAGTGTAACTACTCCTTAACTAGGGGCAGGGAGCTCAGCACTCGCTGCCACTGGGTAGAAACAAGGTGCCGGGCCAGATCAAACAAGCTTGTGTTTGCCACCTGTGTTCTAGAGTGTTACTTAGCACTCAGCAATCCCACAGAACCCGCTGAAGTGCCCGTGGTGTTTCAGGCTTCTGGCTCTGTGAACACCACTCAGGAGTCTTGTGTGGGCTCAGTGTCGCTCGCTCTGAGCTGCTTCTGCTCCTGCTGTGCTGATGGCGCTGAAAGGTCAAATCAAGAACACAAGAGGGTGGAGCAGGAAAAGGGGAGCCAGAGCAGAGGAAGGGGATGGACTGCCTGAGCCAGCGGCACTGGCCACCCCGGCCCGAGCGCATGTTGGCATGTGCATGCGACTCGGAGAAACAGCATAGCACCTGTGCACCGAGCTCAGAGCATGCCAAGGGGACCTCGGGGGTGGGTGGGTTGAGGGGCTCACCTGACAACAGTTGCTACTTAAAGTAGTACTCACCATTCCAACCATATTTTTAACAGCCTTCGGCCAGCAGATTATAAGGAAAAGAAAGAAAGAGAGAAAGAGAAGACAGTTTAGATCCAAGCACAGGTTGTTATGCAACACGAGCTGACCGCTGCTTGAGGAAGCGCCACACCAGGCCCGCGGCTCGGACCCAGAGGGGAGAGGAGCAAGAGTCAGCAGGGACACACAGGAGAACGAGCAGCTGTACCCAGGCCAGAAGCACTCGGGGTCAAGGGGCTCGGGTCAGCCAGGCCCTGCCCTTCTTTGCCAGGAGAGGAGCAGGGCAGGCTGGACTCAAGTAGGGAGAGGGCACAGCAGGTGTGAATGGGCCACTCTGTAAACCAAAGTCTGCAGTTCCAGAGTGACTCAGGAAATGTCCACCATCCCTTGGCCACAATGGGCAGCCTGGGACACTTCTTGGGGCCAGGCAGGAGGACGTCAGGTACAAAGTCCCTGTGCTGCCATCAAAATCAAGGAACTACGCAGCTGGCTTTTTGGAGTCTCAGTCTTGCCCTGCAAGTGTAATTCTAACTCTCCCTTTGTGGGGCACAGGCTTCCAGGCCACCTGGGGTCATCCAGTATGCGGCATTCCGGAGGTGTCTTCCTGACTACTGTCAAAAGCAGACAGAACAGCACACTCGGTGTAAAACGAGAAGGAGCCAGACCACTGAGCTCTGTTCACGTCCCAGGTATGGGAGGTTCTAGCACCACTCAGATTTTCAGCGGTTAATCCCAGATGCTGGAGCTTGATTTCCACACAGAAACATTTCTGCTGGAAATTATATCTGCTGATAAATGTATGATAATGTATATTGTTTTTTCAGATTGTTACACTCAGGATGGCCAGAGAAAACTGCTGCGCTCTTCAGGGGTTGCTACACCCTCTGGAAGCCCTCCCGCACAAGGCTGCCAGCTGGGGCTTCGGCCAGACCCCACAGGCCAGTATGAAGGTCAGACGGTTGGAGACCAAGTTGGGAAGGGCCTACTTAGTGCTGAGAGTTAGACTCCTCCAAATGCCTGAGTTAGATCTACATTTTGTTAAAAGCACATTTTTAAAAACCTGCTAAGTGGTATCTTGAAATAGAGCTGTTTGTGTCACTGCTGTGCCGTAGTGGCTGCTGTTTCAAGTGGAGTTCAAACTCGGAGAGTAAGTGCCAGAACACCTGTGCCAGGCCCGCCCTGCACCTGCTGGCTTAGGGACCTTGGCTGTTTCAACATGTCGGTGAGCAGGAGAAACTGGTGGGTGGAGGTGACAAGGTGCAGGAGGCCTCTGAATGGAGAGGTCAGGAAGAGCCCTGACACTACAGGTGACAGCAGCCCCTTAAGTGTCCTCTGAAAGCCCTAGAGCACTCGGGACTCAGCGCCCTCCATCTCTAGCATTTTCTTCCTCCCAATGTCTGCCTTTTCCTTCTAATCACAAAGGCAAGGAGACTGTGCTGCTTGCAGGCTCCTATTCAGGGCCAAATCATTCTTTCCTCGGCACAGCTCTCGGGCCTGAGCTCAGCAGCCCTGGCTCGACTCACCCGGCTGATGAGCTGCTCGCCTGTCTCCGAGGCAGTGATGAGCTTGCAGAGGGCTTGGAGGGCAGGGGTGGGGAGACCTAAACCAAGGAGGAGGAGACCGGTGTTAGTCCAGAGGGAGCTCTGCACCCACAGTCCTGCTGCCTTCCCAGGGGAAAAAGCCCAAAATGTTCAGCATCAGTGGCCTTCAGGACACCCAGACCTGTATGTCCATGTCTGACTCAGGAGAGAATGGTTTCCGAGAAAGACAGGTGGGGCAGGCGCCATCCCGACCCTGCTGCAGCCCTCCAGGTGCATGGTCACACTCCCAGGACCCTTAGTCACTCAGGCTGCATCACCCCCTCTGAGTGATACACGAAGGGCACCCTGAGCTTCTGCACCCTGTTTCACCCTGGGGACGCTGCACCACTCTGTTGGGTCAGAAGCTGCTGATTAAATACTAACAGCAGCTACTGTTGGCCCAGCATCACCTCGTGTCGCCCAGGAAGAGGCAGAGCCAGGGCAGAGGATGCCTCGCCATTACAAATCCAAAGATAAGCCAAAAGCACCCATTTCCTCCACATCAGAAGCCTGTGTCTGGGACTCTGCCGTGTCCCAGCAGAGGGACTCAGCACACTTGATCACTCCTTCCCAGCTCGGATCCCGCGTCCTCCTGAGTGCAGGAGCCACGGTCTCCAGCCCCTGTGCCAGTCAGTCCCTCTGGCTCTGCCCTGCCCAAGGCTTACCCAGCAGCGACTGGATGGTGCTGCTGCACTGCTGGAGCCGGTCGCCAGGGTCGGAAGTTGGGAAGAAGACTGCTGCCGGCAGGCCACTGGCTGGGGGGTCCAGCCGGAAGCCCACGGCAGTGAGGAGGGCCTGCCAGCCAGGGATGCCGCCGACTTTGTTCTCCACACTCTGCTGGGACGTGTACATGGCATTGCGCTGCCCGTTCTGAATGCGCTGCAGGGACTTCTCCACCTACAGGGGAAAGGGCAGTGAGGCGCTGCTCTGCGCAGGGGCTAGCCCTGGTTTCTCTCCGAGTGGCTTTGGGGGAATACAGAGCCCCATGGGTGCAGCTGACGCAGGGCACCCAGGCCTGAGGACTAGACACGGCCTGGCTTCTTGCAAGGGAGGGCACAGAGGGGAGGGATGGTATAATCAGAGCCAGCAAGGGCTGGCACAACCCACAAAAGTTCTGTTCCTCCCCTAACCTCCCTCCTCAGACCAGGCTCTCCTCCACAGACACTGAAGTGATTTGTCTGCAAGCCAGTCAGGCTTGTCAGGGACAAACCATGTACTGGCTTCCATCACAGACCAAGCAGGGCCTATCCTGGGGCTTTGGCTGGCAATGACCCTCTTCACTGTACTTTCAACTCATCTTTCACCCGCCCCCAGCACTGGCCTCAGGAACCCGTGCCTCCTCCAAGATCAAGTTCCCTCCTTCCTTCCAGGGCCTAAACCAGCACCTGGGACACAGGCTGAATCCAAGTAACTACTGGGTTAACACTGCCCATGAGCGCTCCACAGAACTCCCAACAGCCTCAGGCCTTCCCCCGGCAGCTTCTCTCTCTAGAGAACATCCGTCCATCCTGATGTACTGCGTGCCCTGGGGCACACACCCTTACCATCACTGGAGGAACAAGAAAGTCATTCCAAGATGTCACCTGACACCTTCCTTACAGCAACATCCTGGTGCTGTGGGTTGACATCACAAGCAGCAAAACAATGAGTGTTCCCAGGCAGAGCAGAGGACCAGCCAGCTGGCTCTCCATCGGGCTGGAAGGGCCTTGGAGACACACTGCACAAAGGGTCAAGTGGCACCCAGGGTAATCAGAGATAAGGGCTGGTGAACTTGACCCATGGCCCTTGTAGCCACACCAGACATGAAGCCAAGAAAGAAACCTGTAAATGTGCATGAGGAGCCTCGAGGCCAAATGGGGAGCAGCTGAGAGGCCTGCCTCTTGCCCCGCAGCCTGGCCTGGGAAAGGCACGCTGAACAGAGCGGGCAGTTCAGTTACCTAAGAAAGGCCGTCTGGGGGCTTGTGCAGGAAAGAGGGTCACTCAGGATGTGACAGGGACCTGAGAAGTGCTGAGCAACTTAAGGGCTCTGTGTGGCTTTTGGGCACAGGTTAAAATTACTTGAGTTAGTCTCTCCAAATTCTCAAAGCACGTGAGCGCATGCGCCCTGCAGAAGGCAGCTGGGCTGCCCGAGGGCTGGCCCGAGAGCTGCCGCAGGTTTCCAGGTTAGAGCTCTCTTACTTGTTCCCGTGACGACTTCCTTCAGCCCTGAGAAAAGCTCAGGCCACCCTAAGCTTGAGAAACGCACATGTCTGATCTAACACCAGGGAGCAGAGAGAGCTCCCGCCCCCAGCACCATGGGGCAGTAAGTTTGGCAGCCGAGGGGACATGGCTGCCTAGAACCCAGCCCCCAGCTCACCTCCAGGGCCTGTGCGGAGCCCATCCCTCAGTCTGCCCGCGTGCACACCTGTCCAATGAGGTGGCCCCGGAGTGCAAAGAGCCTAGCTGTGGCGCAGCCCCGGGCTGGGACTGGGCTGGTCTTTCTGCACAGGACTCCGAGCAGACTAAGCATTCTGAAGTATTGAAACTGCCTTCCAGGTTATCAAGGTGGAAGGGTGGGACAAGTTCTATGTCACTGTTTCTTGGCTTTATTTATAATTCTTAAATGCGCGCACAATGTCGTGGGGCCTCTGTTTGTACTCTCACCCAAGTCCTGCAGAGATCAGGGCTGATGAAGGTCAAGGTCAGGCTTGGACTCCTTCCAACTGAGTTTAGGGGAAGGCCAGTGTCATCTGATTATAAAATACCATCTATTGGCTACTGCCACCCTATTGTGTGCCAGCTACTCACCTTTCCTCTAATCGTTGCAATAACCTTGAAAAGTTAAAGTTTGATCCCCACTTCTAGATAAGGAAATAGAGGCTCAGAGAGCCAAGGTAACTTGCCCAAAGCCACATGGCCCATAAATGGTTGTGGAGGGGGCCCCTGCTCCAGGCCTCTCCTTGGCTGCTCCCTCCCCCAGGGTCTTGGTGAGGACTACTGCAGCCACCTGTATGATACCACGCGATGTGCCCACTGCCTGGACCAACTGGCTTGACCCACAGACTTCTGGGGACAGAGTCCCCTCCACCTGCTCACGTGCCCTGGTGCTATGGAAACCATTCAGCCTCCCCCTTCTCACGCATCTCCAACTGGTTTTGGCTCCAGGGGGAGCCTGGAGGAGGAGCTCCCCGGGCCCTCTTACCAGGTGCAGCAGCACTCGCAAGGCGTCCCGTGCACGCTCCGGGTGCTGCAGGATCTCAGTGAGGGCCTGGCCGATGAGCGAGGAGGGGCTGTTCAGCTTCACGTCACTCCCAATGAGCATGAACCCTGTGGAGAGTGCAGAAGGACACCTCAGAGCCTGTCGTCACCTCAGCTGGGCTCCGGTGAGAGCAAGCAGACTGGGCCGAGCTGGGAAGGTCTACACGTCCACCTAGAGCCTGTCCCCTTCCCAGGCGCCACTCCTGTAAGCAGGACCTGGAGGAGGCACAAGACAGAACAGTCTCCTCAAGCCACCAGGCCACTGTAGGGCCCAACTGCCCTCAAATAATGGAGGGAAAGGGTTTTCAAAAAGAATGAGCCAAAGCTGTTTTTAAGGGTCATGGGACAACAACATTAAATATCACTTTCCCCAGAACAAAGTTGTGACCTTAAATTATCTATCACTAAAACTAAACAAAGACAAAACCACCACGTCCCCAAGCACACTGGGGGAACAGGAGGGGGCCCTGCACAGAGGAGACGGGGACTCATCAGGAATAAACAGGAAAGCACAGAGACCGGGTTCCCACGGCCCTGCAGACTGTTCTGTGGGCCCAGAGCCCCTTCTGACGGCCGGAGCACATGTCGTTGAAGGGACATCGAGTGCTGAGCTCTTCCGCTTTTCCATGATCGCATGGAAACCGCCAGCAGCACCTGCGATACCTGCCTCCTGGCAGCAGGAGCAGTTGAGCAATGTAGCCGGGCCCAGAGCCTCAGTGGCCGCCTGCCCACCTTGAGGCGGGGCCACCAAATAGTAGGCCTGCTGGACCGACGACATGTTTCTCTCCAGCCACGAGAAGAACTGGGTGGATTCTACGTAGTTGTTTTGGATACGTTTTTGAAAACATACTACGGCTGTGTTGTGTTTGTGACGTAAACATGTGCCCACATGTCAATAACACAGCTCATCCGCTTGGCATTCCCCCAGCACAGCTCTGCACCGGGGCCTGCGGGCTCCCCATTTGCGGGCTGGCAGGGCCTGCGAGCACCGTGGCTCTACCGCAAGGCTCCTCCAGCGTGCAGGTGACACTGACAATGTCAGCACACGTCAACTGGACTGATTCCGAGAGGAGGAGTAAGTTGAAGGCCATTTTGTTACCAGCTTTTAAATATATCCGCAGATGGTACATTTTTGGCCATTAAAACAAAATGTAAACGTTTAAAAGTAGTGTATTTGTTTATCAAGGTTTGAGACACGACATTACGGGCCAGTACTGTCGTTATGGCATCCGCGGAGCATCCTGGGAGGCGTAGGGCTGATTCTGAGGGGCCACCCCAGACTGAGGTCATGAGGTGTGTCAGCTAAACCAGCCAGCAGGGTGCAAGGCTGGGCGGGGGAGTGGTCCTGAGTCGGGTTTGGACTGCAGCCTCGCAGGGAGGGTCTCCTGCATGGGAGGAGGGCCCACAGGGACCCTGGAGGATAATGGTCATCATAAGGAGCTGAGAGGCAGAGTCCCTTGTCCCCCCTCCTGTGACCAGCTGTCACAGGGAACATTCTCCCTTCACTCCCAGACCCTCCGACCCCCGCAGCAGGCCCACACGGAGCACGCATGGTGGGTGTAGTACACCGTGCACATCACAAGACGTTCATCCTCCTTGAGGATCACCTCGCCTACGGACAGGGAGGAACCGTCGGCACCGCCTCCATCAGCCCCGTGTGGCCACTGGGGACGCTGAGCTTCAGAGAGGGTCAGTAACCTGCCTCGGGTCACACAGCCTGGCCATGGAGCTGGAGCAAATGCAAGTCTTCTGCATGCAAACCTAGGGTCTTCACCACACTGCTGCCCTTTACTACGGTGGTCAGACTGCACATGAGGGCGCCGTACAGTGGGTCTGGGTTGTCCAGGAAACACCTCGGGAGTTTGACATTCACACTCCAGGGGCAAAAGACTGTTTAACGCTATGGTGGCAAAAGCCTCATTTGGTGAGGGCAAGTCTCAGCAAAGGAGGTTCTCCCCAGTCTCCCCATGCTGCTATCCCCACGCCCCGCCCACCCTCCTCCCCACCCCAGGGGCCCTGGCGCGGCGCTCTCACCTGCCCAGTTGGAGGGGTGTGCGAAGGCCTTGCTGCTCTGCACCACCTTCATGGCCTCCGCCAGGGCAGCGCTGGCTTTCAGGCTGTTTAGCAGGGACGAGTAGAAGGCGTGAAGAAACATTTTGGAAGCAGCCACAGGCACAGGCCACAGAGACACCAGGACACACTGTGCACCGGCAGCCAGGAAGGCACGAGTCAGCGCGATGACCCCGTCAGCCGTGACTTTGCTGTTGGACTCCTGAGAGGAGCCGAGGACCACCAGCTTCACGGGGAGCCGCAGGTCCAGGACGTCGGCGGCCGTGAGCAGCAGCTCCTGCAGGGGCGGGCAGTCCGAAATGCTCTCCCCGTCACTGGCATCATCCTGCACCCGCAGGGACTCGGGGATCGTGTAGGGGTGGCCGAAGGAGCTCTTGCTGCTGGCGGGGTTGCCGTCCATGCTGGGCGTGAGGACCAAGGCCGACAGTTTCCAAGAGATGTGGGTGGCGAAGTGGACACACTCAGCCTGGGTCAGGGCACTCATGACCCGCTCTTTGGTGGCTACACTGCCCACCAGTGGCTGGCAGCCCAGCAGTTCCGACACCATGTAGGCTTCCTCCTCGGCTGACGGCATTGGCCCCCACAGCCACCTGTCCATCACTGCTGACGGGAGTTTCGGGTTGCCGATGACAGCCGCCATGGATGTGGAACTGGAGTAGGTGGGCGGGGTCTTCCTCAGGTGACACTAGGCGGGAGGGAGGACACACACACACCACCGTCAGACCAGGAGCACGGGGACAGGGGCCAGCTCTCCACGAGGGCTGGGTCTGCCTCGACCCCCCTGCTCGCCCGCTAACCTCGTGCACTCTAATTTCCAACACCTTTTTCACACAGGTGCAGGTCTTACTGCAAATCACACCTGCTGTGACAAGCCCTTGAAGATAATCAGGACTGGGCGGTGCGAAGGCCACTCCCTGTCTGTCAGACCTCAGAGGGCTGGGGAGGTGGCGCTGGGGGGACGGACAACTTTGGAGGCGAGGGCCTGTGGTGGCCACCTGCCCCGCGTCTCACCCCCACGGGCCTTCCCCGGGAGCCCCTGAAAAAGGGGAGACCACTCCTGATGAGTCGGGGGTGGGGGTGGCTTTGTTTAAACTGTGAAAAGCAAGTCAGCCTCAGGGAAGACGGGCCAAATCCAGTCCTTTAGGGGCCTGGCATTACTGAAAAGACGATCGTCCCTCCACTTCGTGTGCTGCAAAGTGAAAATGTCTCTGAATTACAAAGCCAGCACAGAGAAAAACGAAGTTCTGATTTGCCCCCACGATGCCTTTTGATGCCTCCTGGGGAACATCGAGTATGAAATTATTTCAAAATAACTTTTTGGTGCCTACAGGTGCTGATGCCTTAAAACTTTGGGTAAGAGAAGTGCCTTTTGGGTGCCCGTCAGGAGACGGGACTCTCCCCTCGCGTGGTGGCGCTGGCACACAGCCCGCTCACTGTTGTCACCCACGTGAACTCTCTCCACAGAGGTGGTCTCTGATCCCCAGGGTGCTCCGGGCACGGCGCGGTGGACCTGCCGCTCCCCGCCCCGTGTGGGACCACATCCACCCAGGCCAGCTTGCTTCGCTTCTGGGATTCGGTCAGCAAGGACTGGAGGAAACTCAGAGAAAATAATTTCTTTCTCTTGACCTGATTTTGTCCCATGAGAAAGGTACGATTCAGCAACAAGAACAGCCCAAACTAAGAACTCCGGAGCCCCGTGAAGCAGAAGAATGACCTGCCCAAAACCATGCTGATGACCGAGGCCAGCAGAGGCCGTCCAAGGCAGGGCCGTTGGGCCTGGATTCTGCGTTCTTAGCCCTGCTGACACTTCCTCCCCCCACACGAGGCCCCTCTGACCGAGCCCCTCCTGGCGGTCTGGGGGCTCTGTGAGCCACCGGCGGCTGGAAGGCATTTCCAGGTCTGACGCAGGAGTTCAGGTCCTGGTGGTGACGGCGGCCCTGTGGCTGGGGCAGCGAAGGTCGAGAAGGAAGCCAAGGTTTCGGGGCTTCTGAGCAAGTTTGGGAAAGGGAACTCGGGTTGGCTGTAAAGACTCTCTAGCCAGGTGGGCAAGGCCGAAGGTGGCCGTGGGGTGGGACCTGTAGCCTGTGGGGGCCACTGTTGCCCTCTTGATTGTCACAGATGTTTCTTCCCACACTGACTTTTTTGCTGAATGAGACCCGAGTCCCACCTGGTCCCCTGAAAGCCGCCTCACTTATTTTCAGTTCTTTTGTTGGCCTGTGGGGCTCTTGACACTTTTCGCTTGACACTAATCTTGTCTGCCACCGCTGCCTGTGGCCCTGCACTGGGACCGGCTGTGCCTCAGCGCCTCGCTGCGGGCCTGCGTGCCACCGGGCGACCAGCCTCCTCTGGGACTCAGCCTGGCCCTGAGCCTGGCTCAGTGCCTCCAAGTTCTCACAGTCCCGATGTCACAGCAAAGAAAGTGAAAGTGGCCCGAATCGTGGCCACCTGAAGCAGCAAAGAACCACCAGGGCTGTGCCCCTGCCCGCGGACAGCGCTGAAGTCATCCTACCCAGCTGCCGACTACCCAGTTAGCGGTTTGGAGAGGTCACACCCCGTGGCTTCGGGGCCCATCTGGATGGAGACTGGGCCTCGAGGACCCAGAATGAGCGCCCACAGGTGTGCCGTGCGCCTTACCTTGGACTGCGGGCCGAGGGCGCGGATGGAAGGGACGGCGATGAGGGCGAAGCGCTCGTACAGGTACTCGTTGGAGGAGCTTCCTTTCAGGAGGGCGAAAGGGATGAGGTAGAGCTCCCCCTCCAGAACCAGGACCAGCTGCCGGTGCCGGCCCACGGGGCCGCTGGAGTGCATCAGGCCCTGCGGAGCAAGCGCGGCACTGACAGGGGGCCAGGCGGGGCCGGGCTCACGCACACCGGGCCAGCGCCGCGCAGCAGACTGAAACGCCTGGAGGACCACAGGGTCCCATGGGAGATGGGCTGGGCACTGCTCACAGGAACATCACCAGGTGGGGCCTTCCACCACCTCACAGGCCCTGAGGAGGGGGTTAGGGGACAGTCTCTTCAAGTCCACAGGGGAGGGCGGGAGGCTGGGGTCGCCAGTCAGGGAGTGGGGGTCCCACGAAGACGAGGCCCAGCCCCAGCAGACCCAGGCATTTCCACAGGAGTCAGGGGATTAGTGTACAGAGCGGCCACCCCAGAAAGGGCTCTGAGAGTCACAGAGGCCGAGGACAGAGGGGACACACCGGCACAGGGGCCCTACCTGCAGTGTCGGAATGACTCCTTTCACTACGTAAGACCTCAGCCGGAGTGGGACGTGCCACCCGTCTCAGTGGACGAGAGGCCAGAAACCCACAGTGGGGACAGACGGTGTGGGAGCCAGGTGACGTCCCCCGGGGGGAGGGTTCTGGACTCTGGCACCTTTGGTGACCTCCGGGCCTCTGTGCTCCTCTGAGGAGAAGGTGGCCCCTTGGCCTGGGCTCTGCAGTGCTGTCCCCATTCACTCCCCCAGGGCTGTGGGGGATGTGACCCCCATCGCTCCTGACACCCATGTTGGGGACCTGAGGGAGGGGTGCATGGAGACCCACAGCAGGCAGACACCTTTCCTGTTCTCTGCAGATGCATTTCTGTCCAAAAGAATTGTTGCTGGAGACCAAGGGCATATGAGCCTTGGTAACAGAAAGGGACAGTTGGGAACTCGGGCCTGGACAGGCTGAGGGTGAAGCAAAGATGACGCGGAGGCTGCTGCCCGTGCTGGGGAGACGCCGCCCGACAGACCATGCACGCGCACTGCACCTCGGGCGGCGGCCCTGGCTCTGCCAGAGTCACAGCCAGGCTCCCCTCAGCCTCGCCCGTCTGCCAACCAAGCGGAGCGCCCACCAGGGGGCTGCCCTGCTCTGGAGGGGCAACTGTGTGCACCTAATCCAGCTGACGGACTGCTGTGGGCACTTGGCTGAGGGTGGCAGGCGGCACTCAGCTAACCCAAAGTGACACACGCCTGGCCGGACATTCAGTCTGTACAAACCCCCTGTGGCTTTTTTTTTTCTTTTTTTAAAATCTAGCTGCGTCTAAAGAAAGCAGAAACGAAAATATTAGGCCAATTTGCTTCTTGCTTGCTTTAAGAGCTGTTTCCCAAGAAGGGATAAAAAATCACTGCAGGACCCAGGAAGGAAGAAGTGGGGTGTGTCACAATGCCCCCAGTGCTGCTGGCGATGAGTTTTGGGTAGAGGTGGGGGTGGGGGGTGTGAGGAGGGCCTGGTGACCCGCCGTGGGGCCACACTGAGCCCCCTGCCTGGCCTGGCAGGGCGGGGAGGCTCTGGAGGTCGGTGCCCCTGCTGCTGCAGCCTGCCCAGCAGACCTGGAAGCTGGCTGGAATGGTGGAGCTGATGGTGTCTTGGCCTCAGGGACAGGTCAGCAACTGTGACAGTGACAACCGCTCGCTGCTCAGTGAGAGCCCTACTGTGGGCACCGTGGGGACTCAGGCCGCCTGCCCTATGTACTGCAGCACCAGACCCACCTCAGCTGACCTGGCGATGCCAGGCTGCTGGACGAGAGGCCAGCCCCACCCCTGCAGGCCCTCCCTGGGCTCCTGCTGCCAGGACCCGGATCCCAGTGAATCTTGGTCAGGTGTCATCCCTCGGCCACTGACTGACCCAGGACAAGCCCCCGTCGTGACAGCACCTGCACGTGTGAATCAAAGGCAAGCCAAGGAGCTCTGGGTGAGGTCAGAGGGGTGACACTGAGGCCACAGCCTGTGTCAGAGGGGGTGGCGCTGCGCACGGTAATTCACACACGCTGACGCTCACCAAGAGAAGGGCATGGGAGGCTTGCTGGCGTGGGAGCTGAGCTACTGGGCAGGGAAGGGACACGCCCCTGACATTCCAGCCTGGGGGCCTGGGACGTTTTTCTCTGAGCTGCGTGTCCCAGTGCACAGATCTGAGTCCTCCTGGGACGTGCCTCATGGCTGCTACTGAGCTGGCACATGCGTGCAGCCCTGGGTGAGGGCCCTGAATGGGTCCCCTGTCCAGGCAGCGGGAAGACGGACTGAACGCACTGGGAACGGTGCCCTGGAAACTGCCTCTGAATCCTGCCTCCAGTACACACGAGCATCGTCCCTGTACCAAGGGATTAGCTATAATCCAGTGGGAACTTGAAAAATGAAGTGATGTCTCTCTCCAAATCCCCATCATCTGTTAGAGGGAACAGGAGAGGCGGGCCGAGGAGCGCTCCTCCGTGTCCCCGTGTCAGGCTGGAGGGGGTGTGTCCCAGCTTCTGCTGCCCGGGCGAGTAAGGTAACAGGGCTCAGCACCAGCCCTGTGCCTGCAACCGACAAAGTCCGACAAATTCCAGCAGAGACTCCATTTTTCTGACCTTTGAAGTTTCTGGAAATGGATCTTTTGAAGCAGAACAAGACAAGGAAGCAGGTGTGCTGCAACCTGTGTGTTCCCCAGGGAGCGTCCCTTCAGTCACCAGCGGGCTGGGACCCTGCTGGTCGCGGTGCGAGTCCACGTGGCACACAGCGCCGGAGAGCTGGCTGAGGGCCAGGCCTGGGGTGGACAGGGGAGGGCCGAGTGCCCAGCAGGCGGGGCAGCAATGAGCAGACAAGTCGGAGAAAGGCCCAGCCTTTGCAGAGAGAGAGGGGTGTTCCTGTACCCGAGGTGGGCAGTGGGCACCCTGGAGGTGGTTCTGGGGGCTGTCAGTGCACGGCCTCAGCTTCTGCTGCCCTGTCAGTGCCGGCTCTGCGGTCCGCTGGGTTCCTGCAGCCAGCTCCGCAGCGAGTGGGCAGCTGCCGGGCCTTCTCGACACCGGGCCCTGGGGGGCTCGGGGGGAGGGGCTCTCCTGCCAGTGGTCTAGGTTGGTGGTGTGTGTGTGTGTGTGTGTGTGTGTGTGTGTGCGGACACCAGGGGAGCCCAGAACATGGTCCTTCTGTGACCTTGCAGTCTTCATCTTCACGTGGCATTAACATCTCCACCATCCAGGGGGCGGAACCCCATCCCACACCTTCTCCGGTGTCAGTCCTTTCTTGGGTGTGCGCCCTCAGCCAGGGAGAGCCATGCAGAGTTCACACACACACACACACACACACACCATGTTTTTCAGACTAAGATATACCCCCTTTGCCCCCCAAATTTGGGAGGAAAATACAGTGGTGACCCTGCTCCTGCCTCCTGTGACCCCGCTCCACCGCTGCCCCCCCACCACAGCAAGCCAGGTAAGCTACATTCGGACTGTAAGACGCACCCCACTTTTCCTCCCACATTTGGGGGGTGCGTCTTATGGTCTGAAAAATAGAGTGTGTGTGTGTGTGTGTGTGTGTGTGTGTGTGTGTGTGTAATTTAAAGTTATTCTTTTACCATAGGGAGTTAAGTTTTCATATTAAATTTCCCCGGGTTCACCTATTGTGCAGTTTCCGTCTCCCGACTGGGCCTAGGCGGCCTGTCTCGCGAGGACTGGGAGGATCGAAGCCTCGTCCGGGGACCGGGGGGAGGGACACAGCCTGGGCAGAGGCCTTTGCCATGGGACCTGGGTCGGGCGGCCACGTCAGGAGCTCCGCGTGGCCTGGAAGTGCCAGATCGTAGGGCACGTGGGGAAGGCTGGGGACAGCTTGGTGGTGAGAGGACCCTCGACCCCCTGCGCCCCGGTCCCCAAACCCACGAGACAGCACTCGTCTCCACCGCCCCACGAGCCCGGGGGCAGAGCCGGCTGCAGCAGGGTGCGGTGCACGCGGGTGGCAACGGGTGGCACCCGGTGGGCACTTGGCACAGATCCGGCCCAGATGTGAATTCCCAGATGTCTTCCGGTGCTTGAAACAGGGTGAACACGGGCATTACTTACACTGTTCTCTCCTCTGGGCCTCAGTTATTTTCCAAAATAACTCATTCCCTTTCCCTCCGGTGTTCATAAACAGTCGTGTGGCTGAAACACGTAAATGGCCTCTCTGGAGGATCCAGCCCCAAATCTTAACCTGGGGACTGAGACACCCGTGTCACCACTCTCCCTCTCGCATCCTCACCGTCCTCTCCACCCACAGCTACCCCCGAGTGCCCACGGCACCTGACACAGGTGAGGTCTGCTACCAGCAGTTGCCCTGAGTCGAGTATCTGAGGCTGCCGTCCTCCCCGGCAGCCCCGCGGGTCCCGCACGTTCGTGTGGGTGGTAAATTCCGGGTCGATGACCGTCTGGCCAGTGGGGATCGCCCAGATAGACTCGCGGTGCCCGGGGCTCCTGAACTGTTTGGAAAGCACGGACACCAAAGGTGGTGTCTCACGTGTCCTGACCTCTGGCTTAAGAACTACATGTTCCGTGCACATCGCCAGGGTTCACAGGGTCAGCTTGCAACCTCCGGCCACCTGTGCGACACTGCACGTCGTGCCCACTGCTCAGACAAGCTGGCGGGGCCTCGGACGTCTGGGGACAATACCCCTCCATCTGCTCGTACGCCCTGGTGCTTCGGGAACCCTTTAGTGCCCCCCTCACAGGAGGCCTCTCGGGGGTCATGGCACCACGGGCCAGAGGAGTGAACGTCCCTGATCTTCCTGGGTCCATGAGCTTTCGGGGAGATTAGACTGGGGATGAGATGGACTTTACTGTGTATAACAAAGATTCAAAGATTCAAAAAGCAAAGAACTGTTGGTTGGGCCCCCAAACCATGCTCAGGGCCCTGAGGGCTTTTTCCTGACTCAGATGTTGGACTAAGTGAACTGACCAGACAGAACTCTTTAAGGCAGAGGAGACTTTTCTGTGATGCTTTGGACGGATCTTGATATCATGGATGGGTGTACAGTTTCAGCAAATGTCACACACGGTTGTCCCCATTATCCACAGGGGACACATTCTAGGAATCCCAAAGGGTGCCTGAAACCATGCGTGGTGCCGAACCCTACACATACAGGTGCTGTGTCTTCCCTGCACGTACATGCCTATGAGTAAGTTTCACCTGTAAGTTAGGCAAAGCACAATACCACCAATAACTAATAAAGGAGAACAATTAATTACAATAATTCACTGTAAGACGAGTTATGGTGGCATTAAGTGAAATAAGGGTTACGCAATCACAGGCACTGGGACACCGTGACAGTTGACCTGAGGACCCAGACAGCTACCACGTGACCAGCGGGTGGGCAGCACGCACAGCATGGGGACAGTGGACGAGGGGTGACTCGTGTCCTGGGGGGGGGGGGGGCAGCGTGAGAGAGAGCTCATCACAATGCTCAGAGTGGTGTGCAACTGAGATCACAAACTGTTTCTTTTCTGGGGCTTCTCATCGCATAGTTTCAGACCACGGCTGTCCGCAGGTAAGTGAAGGCGCAGAAAGCAGAAGCACTGATGGGGGGAGGGGCTACTGTGCCTGCTGTGAGTGACCCGGAACCATGACTACCGTCTTCCGAGACTACAGACACAGTGTTCCACCAGAAATGCAGAATTCAAGACCCAGCCTGCTCAGCGGTCTCCTTTGGCCAGACAGACAGCAAACCATCAGCTTTCCTGAAGAACCTCCCAAGGAGAGGGGCGAGGAATCTGGGTGCTAAAGGGTCATGATCGATGGCCAGCAAAGGTCAGGGACCAACCTCAGCCACATCAGCCAAAGATGCTGCTTCAGGGGCCTTTGTGCCACAGGGGCCCTCTCTTGTCCTTGGCTAACCTCATCAAAACGAGCCCATACACCCACAATGGCAGGAGCGCCTCAGTTTACCCAGAACGTGCCGGGACGAGGCTGAGATGCGGCTGTTGAACACTGGCTTGAAGGGAGCAGATCCCCGGCGACTCTCACCCAATAGCACTGACCTGGGTGAGGGCCCCAGCGACCTCACAGGAACTGGCTGGTGAGCCTGGGCGCTCTCACTGTCGGGTTCAGTGGCACAGACACCTGTGAGTAACTGCCTCCATTCTTCCCTCCCCTGGTCCCCCGTGGCAGTGCCTGCTGTCCCTGGGTGGGGGGGGGGGGGCTCCATCTTCATCTGAATGTTGTTACTGCAGACATCTCAGTCAGAGCTCAGCCAGCTGCCGGCCCTGCACGTGCGGGTCTCCAGGCCTCACCCCCACTCCACACTGGGGGTCGCGGGTGGTCGTTTCTGGGCACGAACACTGCCCGCTCTCTCCGAACCCTGCAGTCTACTCAGAAAACCAGCACCTGAATGGTCAGCCTCATCCCCCGGGGCCTCTGTCCAAGGGTGAGCTGGTCACTGCGGGGCTCGGTTGTGCAGGCGTCCTTCCCCCGGGCAGCACTGGCAGCCCTGGCCCAGCCACAGCCTCGCTCTCCTCCTGGCTGAGCCCTCGGCAGGGCCGGCCCGCCCCACATTCCTGGAGGGGAGCCCCGAGGGGCGCCCCAGAGCTCCAGCGCTCAGCAACGAGGTTTCCCAACCTAACCAGCGCAGACGTGAGTTTCAAAGCAAGTTCCTGTGGCCCTGAAACAGGTAACTCAACTTCGACAGGCAGCCACGTTCGCCAAGAGCAGAGGTGGGGGGTGGTCTTTCCCTTTCTGATCGAAGTCCGGTGGTCCTAGAACCTTGGTTTTTAGATGCAAATACAGGAAACAAGGAACTAAAATAAATGGAAATAACGATAAGGATGCCCAAGACTCAAAGAAGTCCTATCTCTAAGGGCCCCGAAAGTCCCCAGTATGGACCTGCAACGAGTGATTTGGCCAAATCCTAAGGAATCTCCTGTTCTGGATCTGTTTCCTTGATTAAAGCAGTTTCTGGCTTTGGTGAAGGCCCCACATGGGACTGCAGTGAAGGAGCAGCTTCCCCTGGAGCAGCCCTGGGGCCTCGCCCCACCCAGAGTGACCCCAGAAGGCGCTGACAGCCGTGGGTCAGAGCCTCCCCACCGGGAGGCCAGGTGGGCCTTTCACCAGAGCAGGGAAGCTTGGGCTGGAGGCGCCAGTTACCGTCCCTCGTGCTAACTGATGAAAACCAAATGTCTCGGACACACACAGGGTCCCAGTCCCTTTCACACTGAACACTTGCAACTGTTCCGTGGTGACAGTTTCTCCATTTGGTAGCGGACAGGATCTGACCCAAGGTTTGCGGAAGGCTCCTCTGTAGCTGTAACTGGGCCCTGATGGCTCGCCCCGGCCCGACAGCCCAGCCTGGTGCGGCTCAGGGAGAGACAGCGCTGCCCCGAGCCAGACTCAGGCACCAGGGCAGGCCTGCTGCGGAACGTCCTGTCCTGCGTTTCCTGCTGCCAACCCAGTCCCCTCGCAGCAGCAGGGCTGCCACTGAGCAGAAGCAGTTGTTCAAATAATTACAAGCCCCATGTGAAGAGACTAACCGCTTTAGTCTTGAAGTGTCAGGGATTTGTAATCTTGGACTTTGTTTTGACTTGTACTTTCGATGACAACATGGAGAAGGCTCTGGCTCCGTCTGGCGGCCACTGGGAGAGGCTGACGGTGTCATGTCGCCCTCTAGTGGCCTCTGGATTGAGTGAGCGTGCGGCCACAGGAAGCCTGAGGAGGACCCAGGCTGCCTCCTGCAGGGGAGCAGCCCCGCTGGGGAGGAGCTAGTAGGCCTCCCCAGGGTCCCTTGACCTCTGACCCTGGCCTGTCCGCCCCACCTGACCCGTCCGTGGTCCGTGAGCGTCAGACGCGGGGCCACCTCCAGCTCCCCCGCTGCCTCCCTTGGAGTGTGGGAGAGTGTGCCACTGTGCGCCGATGGTGCTCCAAAGGCTGGGTGAAGCTGGGGGCAGGAGAGGCTCCTGAGCAGAGCCCAGCTCTGCAGCCCAGCGGTGCTGGTGAAACACAGCGGGCCGCTTCGGTTGCCAAGGACAAGCCTGTGCTCTGATCCGTCCCCTCAGTGGCCCCTGAAAGGTCCACTCTGTCTCATTTGAAGCAAACAAACTCTGTCACTGCGTTCAGTCACCTCAGTCACAAGAGGTGGTTGTGTCAAGAGCCGAGGACGTGCCTTCTAACTGAACGCCTCACTTCAAGATTGCCCTGCACCCCGTCACCGCCTCCATGCCACGTGGTCCTGAGTGCGGAGGGTGCCGCTGTCGCACGGGGCGGCTCCTGCCACTGTGGTTCGCTGGAGAGGGCGGCTGCAGCCACTGCCCTAGCTCGTCGAGGGCTCGGACCCACAAACCCTCCCTTTCCTCGCACCCCTGGAGGAGCGCACCACGTCCAGACACGTGCTGCCACTAATCTCACTGGCACGGTTTTCTGTAGGTCGCAGGGGAAGTCCTCCGGGAGTAAAGCTGTCTGAAAAACACAGGCAGACTGTGTAAACTCACAGAGACCCCACTGGGAGGACTCCCAGCCCCGGCCCCGAGCAGCTTCTCGCCTGCGGAGACACCGCACTGGACAGAAGGAGGGGCCGTCTCTCCCACCCCCGCTGCTGCTTTGCACTGTTCTCTGCCTGCAGGGCTTGTCTTGGGAGCAGAGCCCCTCCCAGTCAGTGGGGCCGCACCAGCCACTGAAACAACGCCCAGACACGGCCCCGGCAGGCCTGTGGCTGGATTTCTGACCCTACCCGGAAATATGCCGGGAACCTGGCACTGCGTTGGCTGGCAGGGCTGGAGGCTCACCAGATTCAAAGCCGCTCAAGAGCAGGCGCAGCCCCTTCCTTCTGCTTCGTAACCCCTCAGAAAGCTCCCGGGGCCACACAAGAGGGGCCACAGAAAAACACAAGCTGATTTTTGCTGTGGGTCTCCCACTTTCTGTGCTAGACCAGACCCAAAAAGCTGACGCAGCTTTGGACCACGTAGCAGCCCATAAACTTTACTGAGTGCCAGCACGCACCGGGCCCTGTGCCAGCTGCTGGGGACAGAAAGGTGACGGCGCTCCTTGCCCTGAGGGAGTGAGGTGGGCAGCAAGGGAGAGAATGGGAGGCATGCGGAGAGGTAAGCCCTGAGTCTATGAAGTTACCAGGTGCCACGGGGCCTGGCACAAGGATGGCAGGGGACAAAGGCTGCAGGGCACGGGGAGAAGGGGCAAGAAAGGCTTCAAAGAGGAGGGGCACTTGCGCTGGGCCAGAGGAAGGCGAAGAGCCACCAGCCCCGGACGACCTGAGCCTCTGGGTACGCGCTGGAGTCAGCCTTGGCAGAGGCGACAGTCACAGCCCGTCCCCGCCCTTACACTCCGCCGTTCCCCTGCCGGCCCCAGCTCCAGTTCAACATTCAGGGAGCAAATAATCCGAGACCTGAACGCCAAAGGGGAGATGCGGAGGGACTCACTGCCCCAGCGAGTGAAGTGATGGAGGGTCCACACAGCCTGCGGAGGAGCTGGAGGATGTGTGTGGGACGCGGAGGTCAGGGCTGCTGGGAAGCCACCGGAGCAGCGTGCCCGACGGCTGGGGCAGTAAAGAGCGCCGGGAAACCGGCCGGGGCACCCGGATGTGTGTGTCTTCCCCGCGGTACCGCACGTGAGTCAGACTAAGTAACGCCATGGCACCCAAGACGCTCGGAGTGCCCTCTGCAGCCGTGCTCCTCTCCGGAAAAGGAGGACACTGATCCTGCAAAGGACAGGGCGGCCGCATGGGCTGCAGGGAGGGAAGGACAGGGCTGGCTGCTACGCCGATGCAACTGGACACTCCAGGTAAGGGGAGGCTCAGCCGGCAGAGGCAGGTGTGGGCACAGCAGCCCCCCAACCGCCAGGTGCGTGCCCATTGCTGCCTCGGCCCTACGCGCTTTTCACGTTCACCTAATCCCGTCCCGGCTCTAACCTGATGTACTCAGCATCAGTATCTCCATTTCCTAGGGAGGACAGATGTACTCGAGGAGGGCAAGCAGCTTGGCCAAGGTCACCCGGCCAGGAATGGGCAGTGCCAGACTTGGGTCCAGCCTGCAGGCTTCTGGAGGCCTGGTGCTTTCCTCGTCCCTGTTTCCCCATGTGCGGGAAGCCCACAGGGCACGGGCGGGCCTCCCGAGTGTCACCAGACGACTGGAGACACACCTGCGGGCGGCCGGGCAGGGACGTGGCAGACACTTCTGGAGAGAGGGCATCGCTGCCGAGGTGCAGTTTCCTGGATGTGCTCCCCTCCGGCAGCAGAGGCGGACGCTTGCTGCCTGCTCTCAGGGCCCATCATCGTGCCCCACCCCACTGCGGTGGGGAGCTAGTTTGGTTTAGATGAAGTCACGGGGGCAGGGAGCCCATGATGTTAGTGCACTTACAAGAGGAGGGAGAGACTTAAGCCTGCTCTCTCTCTGCCAGTTGAGGACGCAGTGAGAAGGTGGCCATCTGCAAGCCAGAAAGAGAGCCCTCACCACGACACTGATGGCACTGGCACCCCGATCTGGGGCCTCCAGCCTCCAGAACAGCGGGAGGTCAGTGTCATGGTTGAAGCTGTGCGGTCTGTGCTGTTTGTCACGCAGCCAGCGCTGACTAACACACAGTCGTACGCATGGCATCTGATGGGCTCACCATTCAGACTCCCGAAGATGTCTGAGTCCTCACCCAGTTGGAGAGCCCTGTGCAAAGGCCAGGGCCTTAAAAATCTGGCAGCGGCCACTCAACTACCTCAAGAAATCGCAAGTGCAAGGATGTCTTTGACACTGGTCTCCGATACAATCAGTGAACCCTGACAACAGCAAAAGCTGAGGGATCTGTTCTCCCCACAAAGCACAGACCTGGGTTGTACTTGCTCAGGCAAGACCCTCAAATGAGAGGTGGGGCCGTGGGGGTGCTCCCCCAGCAGGGTGTGGCAGAGCCACTGGCATGTCCCCCAAGGTGTCTGCTCCAGCAGTTCCTACTGACAACGGCTGGGAAGTGCCCTCTACCTTCCTGAGCCTCCCAACGTCTGAGGAGGCTGGGGAGGGAGCGTTACTCTGTTCGTCCTAAAGAGAACTGAGGCCGAATATCCCCGGCTACAAGGAGCAGAGCTGGGACTTGAACCTGGATCTGCCAGCTTGGAAGCTCAGTGCCTTATCTAGACAAGCAGCCAACTTCCAGATGCTGACTGAGAAGTCGGAGGAGACTGGGGTGCTGGCAACCTCCACATGGGCCCTGAGCAGTAAGTGGGGCATCCTGACTGACGCCACGAAGCCTCGCGGCCCCGGCGGCACTCACCCCTTCCATGGGCGCGATGAGCAGGTCGTACAGGGCGCGGAGCGGGGGCCGTGCGAAGGAGCTCGGCCTCCGGGGGAGAGAGGAGGTCCCGTCCTTGGTAGGCGACGTGGTGCTGCTCACCAAGCTCGTCATGCTCTGGCAGCTCCTGGGGAGAGAAGGGCCGGGGACTGAGCAGGGCCCGGGGCTGGGGCCGAGCTGCAAGGACTCGCCCCTCAGTGCTCCAGCTCCCAGGAAAGGCAGGGGGAGGCCACGCAGCAGGGCCCACCCGCTGCCTCCCGGCTTCGCCCCCTCTCCTCCCTTTCAGGAAATTTGCACAGAACATGAGCACGGACAGAAACCGCAGGCGAACCAGCTGCACACAACGGCTTCCGTTTCTATGGAGTCCGTCTGCATAATCAAATGTCCCAAAGTGCTGTTCAGAGGATTTAATTACATCCTTGCGTGGCGTGACTGGGCACAGGCAGACGTGAGGACCATTAGAATCAGCAGCAGCCACCGAACTGACGGAGGACAGTGGCCCGAGGCCAATTCGTCTTCGCAGGCAGGAGGCACCGACAAGACAAGCAGCGTGCCGGCCCCGGCCTCAGCCTCAGGTCAGCCACCAGGCAGCCACCTGGGCCCAGCACAGCACGAGGCCCCTGCGTCCCCCAGCCCCCGCCAAGGGGAGCCAGTGGGGACAGCTGACCGGGCAGCACGTGCGGAGCAGTCGGCTCAAGCCTGGCCGTGGGGCTGTGTTTTACCTTCCAGTTCACGTCCCAGTGTTTTCAGGGAATGTTACGTTAACACGCACAGTGTTTTCAACCCCAAGGGCCCCGAGTCTCACACTCCCGACACAGGGCGAGAACGTTCATTTGCTCATTTAGAAAATGCTTCCTGAGCACCAGCTACCTGCCAGGGACAGGCACAGGCCCCAGGGACCTGCAGAGGACAAACGGCGCAGGTGAGCAAAGGAGCCAGCAGGAGGAGAAACAGACCCACTTCCAACACAAGGAGCAGGTTGCCCCACGCAGCTGTCTGCATGCACCTGCCCCTCCGCCTGGCTGGCGCGGCCTCGGGACAGCCCCTGGTGGTGGTCCCTGCACGGCTGGTGGGCGGTCAGTGGTCTCTCGGCCTTGACAGAGACACCGCACCGTTCTGAGGTTTCTGCCGAGGACTCAGGGACAGGGGCCCGCTCTCCTGCCAGCTCCGCTGTCGAGCTTTGGTAAGTGCCCTGGGCTGCTGGCAGGAGCCACTCCTTGGTTGTCACCTAGGAAAAAGAAAGGAGGTGGCTTTCCCTCCTGGGCAAGGCCAGGACCCATGACCGTCAGATGAAATGATTTAAAAGATTTATGTTTCCCAGGTTTGGCTTCGACCCTTTGGTCTTCCCCCTCCCTTCTCACTGTTCTCAGCGATGTCCCCGCGGACCTAAACTCCAGGGTTGTGACAAGTCAGGCTGTGCACCCCCTTGGCCCCCCGCTGCTGCTTGCTGTCAGGGAAGAAACAGCGAAGAGAGGGGGTTGGGCTGGAGACCGGCTCCCGCCCACTCCCCGTCTCACTCACTCAGGAAACAGGCAATTACAAGCGGCCGCGACTGCGGCCTGTCGTGGCCGTCAGATCGGTGATGCGCAGGGAGCCCCGCGGTGCCGCTCAGAGACCTGCTGAGCCGCCGTCCCACTGCGAAGAGCAACGAGCAACGCTCCCCTGGAAGGGACGGCACCGGCCGCTCTCCGGGGAGACCGCAGCCCGGAGAGCCCGCACTGCCTTTGGGACGGCACGGTGGGGCAGCAGCAGGACCATTCATCGCCCGCCCCCCCACGCCCCTCTCGTTCACTCCCTAGACGTGTCTGCTGGACGCAGCTGCAGACGTGCAGGGAACGTGCCACGTCCCCAGACAAGGCCGTGACTGCTGGGGTCGCTCCGTCACCTCTAAGGCCTAACTAAACAGCTCCCACTGGAGAAAGACACCCCAGCCCTAGAGCGCCCCCCTCCCCGCAGCCCGCTCCAACCTCCTCTGTGGGGACACGGAGCCCACGCTGTGCGGGCAACACCCAGAGCACGCTTGCTCCAGAATATCAGAGCCACATGCCCGGCCCATCTGACGCCCCCTGCTGACAGGGCTCCCAAGGGCGCAGGACCTTAGCTGGGTGGCCCTGGGGGCCCAAGCAGGGGACTCTGCTGGTGGTGTGAGCTCAAAACGATGTCGAGAAGCAGCGAGGCAGGGAAGTGCCAGGGAAGGGTAACTCAAAAGAGGCAAACATCGGGGGTGGGGAAGGGGGTTGGTGTGGACCGACCGGGCGAGTCATCTGCCCCCTGGGCCTGGCGTGCTCATCTGCAGCAAGGGGAAACGCAGCCCACAGGTGGTGGGGGTGTTGGGACTGGAGAGCAGGACTGCGAAGCATCCAGAACCTGAGAGGCAGTAGGAGTCTCAGCTGAGGGCGGAGTAAGACAGAGGCCTGGGCGGGAGGGCACACAGAGGGCTGGGGACTTGAGTGCAGGCGTGGATGGCAGTGGTGTGTTTCTGCGAAGCCCACACAGTGCCAGAGGCACCTGCAAGGGCCCGACACTGCCAACCCACTGCACACGCCGTGCTGCCCGCGACGTGTCGAGCAGGCAGGTCCACGGGGGGCCAGGCCAGGAGGAAAGGGAGCTGCTCAGCTGAGGTGCGGGGGCACCGAGGCACAGACCTTGACCAGCTGCTGGCCAGGCGGAGCTGAAGGGGGCTTCCTGGAGAGACCACCTAATGTGGCACGAGGGACGAGCACGAGTTACCCTGACGATGGACGAGGAGGCGGCCATTCCCAACTGAGGGAGCAGCGTTGGGGAAAGGCACAGACGTTGGGGATGGAGACTGGGGTGCCCAGGGCAGTCGGCGTGGGGACAAGTGGACAGAGGCTCAGGGCTGCAGGCCGCAGGGGTAACCGGGCCGGGGGCAGGGGATGCTGTGGTATCCTACGGGAGGAGACGAGGCCTGGGGGAGGCCAGCTCCTCTCCTCTGACACCAGGCCAAACAAAGGTGCTTCCCCCAGGCCAGCGCCTCCCCAGGGGCGAGCAGAGGCGGCAGTCTGAAGCATGCACCTTGCCTGAGGACTTTTCCACAGGTCTCAGGGGCCATGCAGAGCACCCATCAGGCGTGTGACCCCACCCTCACCCCTGGCCAGCTTCTGCCTCGAGGCCAGTCAGATGTCGTTGCCCAGGGCTGGGGAGCGTGAGCCAGAGCAAGGCCACCGTCTGCCCTGCAGAGGCCTCCCGGGACACCCGCTCCGGCATCTGTGCAGCTCCAGGCAGTGCAGATTCTTGAGAGCTTGGCCCTGCGGGGGACAGGGCACCCCAGGGCACTCAGAGCTGGCCATGGAAGCCAAGCGGTCATGTTCAAGCCTCAGCAGAGCCCCCCTGCCTGTGGCGCCTGACTGTCCTCCTCCCTCCCAGGCTGTCGTGCCCACCCATCTGCCTCCAGATGACACGAACGCTGGCTCTCAGCCTGCTGCCCTAGTCCCTTCCGAGGCCTGGCAGGTCACAGATGAACTGTCTCTGGAGCAACAGCTTCTGGGCAGCAACCCCACCCAGCCCAGGCTGGCTGGCACCCCGGGAGCCAGTCACATGGCGCCTTGCACTAGTTGGGTGGGAAGCCCCACGTCTGCCCCTCCGCTCTGCGCTTTTCAGAGGAAGGCACCTATCCCTGGAGATGTCCTTTTCAATGTAAACAAAGCCCAGAAAATGCTCAGCTGGTGATTAAAAAACAACAAACAAATAAAACCCAACCAACCTGAAACAATAATTTGAGGTCAAAGGCTGTTTTTCATTAAGACTCCTTTTTCCCAGTGGCGCGGAGGCACCTGTCTTGAGCAGCCCCAGCCTCAGGCAGCGGCCCCTCCCCGCCCCGGCCCACCTCTCCGCTGCACCCGCCCCCCCCTTCTTCGGCAGCTTGTCCAGCAGGAACCGCCATCTGGTTTCTCCACACAGGCAGCCCCTGCACCTTCCTCAGCCCGACAGAAGCAGCGGGTGCCACACCCACTGGAGAGCCCTCCCAGGACTGCAGGCTCAGAGGCCAAGGACTGGGGGCCAGGAAACCAAGGCCAAGACCAACTGAAGGTCCCTGGACCCCAGAGCCCTCCTGAGGCGCAGGTGTGGGGAGGGCATCAGGCTAGGAGCCGAGGCAGGACTCGCCCCTGCACTGGTCGTGGTGGCAGCCGCCTGTGCCCTCCCCTCTGCACGCACGAGGCACCACAGCCGCCGGGCAGACTGCGGTCCAGGACTCCCCTTTGTGAGTTGCTTCGGTCTGCACTGCAGCCCTGACAGTAACCTACCACAGCTCTCGTGCCTGGGGCACGTCTGCCTAGACGTCTTCCTAGAGACGCCTTCAACCGTCCAGAACAGCCAAACAGCCAGCTGCTCAGCCCTGGGCCTGGGAATGTGGTGGTATGACTGGTCTCTTTCCTACTCCCCTCTTTTCCTTGCTTATTAAAAAAACGGGGCGTCAACTGCTGACTGATGGTGCCGCAGCCCTGCCTGCACTCCCCCGGTGAGAGCCCCGTGTGCTGTGCACAGTCCCCCTGACCCAGCCCGGGAGCAGGCGCCACTGCCTCAGGCCCCGGAGTCAGGTCTCCAGTCACAGCTGCTGGCGGTGGGCCCTCCGAGCCTCTGGCTGGCAGGGGCTGACAGGCATGAACAGGAGTGTGGGGTGACCTGCTCCCTGCTGTCCTTGCTAGCACAGCGGGCTCCTTCCCGGCACCGTCCTGGTGGCCTAGGGCATCCATGGCACTGCGGGAGAACGGCCACGGGGCCAGGGCAGGGGTCCTCAGTTACGGGACCTCTCAGCCATCACACCGCTTCGATTTCTGGGGGGCCTTCCAGCCTGGCTGACTTCTACCTGCCTCGGCTCTCTGAACTCTAAGATGAGAGAACGCGGAGCACAGATGGGTGGAAAGGCAGGGGCTCCAGGTCCCCCGCAGCTGCACCACCGCACAGCTCCAGCAGGTGGCACTAGCTCACTTTCCTCCAGGCCTGTCCACTTACTGCCAGGGACCCTCTCGGGCTAATTGACAGCCTAGCTCTCAGCATTTTCTCACACCACATTGTCTTTATTAGGTCATTCCTCAATGATGTTTATTAATCTACTTCTGGAGAAATACTGGTTTTCTCCACTGCACGGCCATCTGTGTGGCGATGGGAAAAGGAGAGGGAGCGAGCACGTGTCCGGGGAGAGGGAGGCTGGCAGGAGAGGGAAGCCGCCTGGCCCCGCTCTTGTGGAACGCAGGGCTCCAGGGTGATACTGGAAGTGCTGCCGAGGAGGGTGGGGCACCAGGGCGTAGCCGGTGTCTGCGGGGGGGGGGGGGGGGGTGCGGAGGGTGGGTGACAAACACCAGGCGGCCTGGGGAGCACTCACTGCTCGTGAATCTCTGTCCAGGGATGAAGAACTCCATTTCCCGGGCAGGAAGATCGATGGCTGGGCCGGGCCCACAGATGACCCGGTGCTGGCCTCACGCGCTGTCACCCAGGCGGATGCAGCCCACGTGCGGCCATGTGCATGGGGACCTGCCAGGTGGGACTGAGCCCGGTGGAGGGGACGCAGCGGGGCCTGAGGAGGGCGTGCTGGAAGTCTCAGCGAGAACTGCGGCAGCGCTGCGGCTCCCGCAGGGCTCCGTTCTGGAGGAAGACAGGCCGCTGTGCAGAGAGCGGCACGTGGGAGCCCCTGCTGCAGCATACACACGCTGGTTACCGGGTGTCCACGCCCAAAGTCAGAGACCTCAGTGAGCAGGCAGAACCAGGAGCAGGGCCTCGACGTCCCCTTGGGTGAGACCAGCACAGGGAGCCCCGAAGGCCGTGGTCTCCAGGGACGCTCAGAGAGATCCGGCCCCGAGAGTCTGTCCCCCTGTGTCTGCGGTCTGGAGGGAGGAACCAGCAACCTGGGCACAGCCGGGGAGAATCGCCAGGCAGCAGAGCTTTTGGACAGGCTGGCTGCGGCCGGCCCTCGCACGCACCTCCGCCTGGGAGCAGGCAGCGCGGCGGGGTGCCAGGGCCTCCCCCTTTCCCTGCTTTCACGCGCACCCTGTCCTCCCGACCCCAGTCCCCCACCGCGCTCACGGGGGCCTCCTGTGGGACTGTCCGGACACGGGGCCGTGGAATGAGCCAATCCAGGAACACGCACCCCCGGGCACACCGGGCCACGGCATCCTTTGGACTACCATTCCGGAGGGGACAAAAGGGAACAAATCGACACGGGCATCTTCTGTGTGGGCCAGGTCTAGGCCGGGACGTGCCGACATCGCTGGGACCCTCACCACGAAGCACCCCAGGCCCCTCCACTGTTGCGGGTGAGCAAGCAGGACTCAACATGAAGCATCCCACCTGAGGCCATGATGGCAGAGGCAGAGTCTGCTCCTCAAACGGCCAGGCAGCAGGCAGTCGGCAGCCTGGGGCCTCTGTTCCCTGGGGAGCCTGAGGCCCAGAGCCCCTGGGGACCGATCCACGTTTCTCTTGCACATCGCTGTTTCCCTCCCTCCCTTCCCCTCTCTCTAAAAATAAATACAATCTAAGAGAGAGAGAGAGAGAGAAAAGGACTCTCATGCCATTCAGAGGCTCTCCCCCACGAATGCCCTCACATAAGGGCCGTCTCCTCCAGGGGACGAAGGCTGTCAGCTGCTGCATTTAAAGCCCTTTTGCGATAAGCTGTGGGCGCCTCCTGCCGACTCCCTGACTCCCTTCCGTAGTGACCCAGCACCTGTTCACTGGGACTGCCCTTCGCTGGAGAAGGGCTTGAGGCTGGGCGGGCTCAGGCAGGGCCCCTCTCAAGATGAGGGATGAGTCCCTGGATGAGAGAGTGACTGGAACTCCCTGGGGGGAGGAGACGAAGAGCAGTAGCCTGCCGGCCAGGCGGGTGGTAAGGAGGACAGTACAGGTAAAGGAGTCTCAGCCGGGGGGTGGGGCATGAGGGGGTGGGGGAAGCCCAGCTCTGTAAGCAGGACCATGATCTCACTGAGCCTCTGTGACCTCTAAGCATGCTCCTGGGGTCACACTGAATGGCGATTTCTGGAGAAGAGTAAGTCTCAAGGAACAGGCGTGGCAATGGTTAATGGACAGAGGGATGGAGACCAGAAAGGTTACAGGGTTCCCCTGGTAGGTCTTCACGTAAACTGCGTTTGGGGCGTGAGGTCACAGGGGCAGAGGCAGCACGACGGCTGTGGGGCGGGCCGGGAGGAGCACTGCTTCAGTTCCAACGTTGCTCTCCACGGGAAGCACCTGTGGACTGTTGTTAGCGTGCGGACCGTGAGTAGTAAGTAGGTCAGGGCCAGGGCAGGCAGTGGCTATGCTGCCCTCTCTGCTTTGGCTGCTGGGAAATCTCAGGAGCCAACCTGTGCCTGTCTCCTGCAGTGCCAACAACACCTGTTTCGTACATAAACTCCACTCCCTCTCTTCTGCCTTCGTTTTCCTTGATTTTCTCATCTGCTTATTTATTTATTTTTTGTAGGATCTGGTGGCATTTTTATGTTTTGGTAAACTGTCAAATTGTAGAGCAAGAAAGAACAAATAAACAAGTGGTAAAGAAAACATTATTTATAAATTAAATTTGCCTTGAGATATATTGGCAAGCTTGATACATAGAGGCAACCCGCGGAGAATCCTACTGCACTGAAAACAAGCTTGTCACCACCCAATGGGTGTGATTTTAAAGTGACTTCTGATACACCCTTCCTGCCACACCTCACCTCATCTGCATTTGTGCTGCCTGCAGAGAACCACAGCAGGGGGGCACCCCCCCCCCAGAAAGCAGAGTGCTGCCACACGAGGGGTCCATTAACCTGGTGGGTGGCTCAAGGCAGCACATGGGGGCAGGCGGGGGTCCCAGAGGAGGACGGGGACTCCTGCCGAAGGCCCAGTGACTGGACGCGCCTCCGTAGCTGCTGTGGGCAGGGAAGGCTCCCGCCCAGAATCGCCACCAGCAGGGCTGGCCCCAGTCAGGGTTGGAGAGAACAGCCAGCCGTCCCGGCAGGGCCAGGAGAGCAGACAGAATCTTGGCCCGAAGCCTCGGGGCCACCAACAGAGAGCAGAGGACAGGGCTGGCAGGACACCAGCCAGGACCGAGTGCGGAACCTCAGCACTCAGGGCCAGAGCTGTGGGTGTAACTAATACCTAGTCCGATCATCAGCTGCGTTTACTCCAAGGCTTTCTGGTGTCTGGCGGCCAGAGAGAGGTTGTGATGGGAGGAATCATCAAGCTATTCAGTCAGGTTTTAGAGTAAAAATCTGACTCAAAAAGTGGTTGATACACCCACTCCCATGCCCTGGAAACCTCAGACCTAAGTGGGGAGAGAAAGGAACCACGGGCTACTCAGCAGGGCCTGTCTGTCTGTCCACCAGTACAGTCGGTGTGTCCTCATAGCAACTATCCACAGGCACCTTTATCCCCGTTGTCCGAGGAAAAGATAAGTGGCTCAAGGTCACCCACTGATGAAAGGTAGAGCCAGCTTTCAAGTCCAGGTCTGTCTGGCCCAGAGCCCATGGTTCCTTCCCTCTCTGTGCCTCAGGGCAGAGAAGCGCCGAGACCCGCGAGCAGCAAACACACACAGGGGAGCGTCCGCACGGGGCCCCCCCGGCCCACAGTGGGCTTCCGCGGCACCGCTGTGGCTGCCTCAGGGTGGACTGGAGGCAGGCCCGATGCAGGCGCATCCGCACAGACACACACACACAGGGTGAACGGGAGGGGCACGGGATGGCATGGGCTCCAGCTCACTTGCTAGGCTGACCCTGGGCGCCAGCGGGATCTCTCCCCCGTCACTGCTCTTCCCCAGGCCCTCAGGCACCCTGGGCCAAAGCGGTCCTCCCACCCTCCTGTGCAGTACACGCCACATCCCCTCCCACCGCCACGGCGGGCCGGACTTTTGCTCGTGGATTTTGGAGGACAGGTGGGCTCTGGGAGCACCCCTCCCTCTCCGCTGTTAGGGCCTGACTTGGGAGTCGAGGGCAGACGGGGTGGGGGAGAGGAGGGCAAGCGCTGTTATTATGCCTCCACATGTCCCCCTGGTTCCTGAGGACCCTGCAGGGGCTTCCCCAAGTGCCCCCACCCCCACCAGGGGCGGCCAGCTCTGGCTGTCCTGTCCCCCACTCCGGCCACTGGCTGCACACCCCACCTGTCTTACTGCTTAGGTCCTCTTCACAGCAGGCAGCCTCCTGGGCGAGGAGAACCAGCAAGTGGCTGCGCCGGGGTGCTCTGCCCGTTGGGAGAGGCGCACGTCTGCACCACACCAGACGTGGGCACGCAGGCCACGCCCCGCGGGCCCACTCTCTCAAGGCCTCTCGCTCTCTAACCTCTTCTCTCCCTGTACCAGTCACAGGAGGCTGGTTACAGGAGACGGCAATGCCTCTCTCCTCTTCTTTCAGGACCCCCAATCTTAGTGATTGATTCCTTGGAGGACCCCTGGCTAGGCCGAGGAATCTCGGTTGCACGTTCCCCAACACAGGCTTCTTTTTGGGGGAGGACCTGTGACCCAGGTGCTACCTGGAGGCCGCAGAGACCGGAAGGAGGGCTCTGGCCTTGGCGTGGCACCTCTCTTTAGAGTGGGGGGACTCAGCCGCCTATCTCTGGGCAGCAGGGGAGCCGCTGTCCATGTCGCCTCACCCACACAGCCGGGGGTGGGAAGCAGAGACCTAGGGTGCCTGTCGCACCAGCGGTGGCAACAGGAGTCAGAACACTGCTCTGGGACCCTGGTCCTAATGGGTCCTGGACAAGCGCACCTTCAATGCCCAGGCACCACCCTGGGCCCTAGAATCCAGGTACAGCTGAAAGCCTGTCCCTTTTACTTCTTTACTGCAGCAACTGTGATCTGCTAACTGCCCCCAAGTTCTCTCTCTCTCTCTCTCTCTCTCTCTCTCTCTCTCTCACACACACACACACACACACACACATGCACGCACACACACGCACGCCTTCCAGCCCTCAGCATTACTTCCTAAGCGTTCTATAGGGACAAGAGGCAGAGGCCTTTCTGAGGACTGCTGCTCTGCCCCACGGGGCCCACCTGGGGTCAGGGTGCTAAACGAAAGAAGAATCCTTGTTTTTCCTCACCAATGGGACCTGCCTTGGGCTCAGCACGCGAATGTGTTTTGTGCCCAAGTGCACAGGCAAGGAGAAAAACCGTGGTTGCAGAGACTGGAAAGCAAAGGTAGAACAAAGACCAAGTCCTCCAGTGGCAGGAGAGAAACCTCTAAAGCCAAGGCTCCCTTCAGTCACATCAGCTGTGGCAGCCCTATCGCCAAAGCAGTCCAGCAAACCACCCAGGACAAAAGGGCCAAGGCACCCACTGATCGCCACCGAGACGGAGAGCTCTGCTGCGAGACGGAGAGCCCTGCTGCGGGGAGCGAATGCCGCCCCAGTGCACGCAGGGCCCTGTGCGCACGGCCGCTTCCCCGTGACTCTAGGGCCTCCCAGGCACGAGCACTCTGCCCGCCAGTCTGCACCAGGAGTCCGAAGAGAAGCCACTACTCGGCTATCCTGTTCCTCGGAGCAGAGATCCCTGACACGGAAGGGGCAGGGAGGGAGGCCTGGGGCCCCATGCACGCAGGGGAGCGTGCCTGGCTGGCACCCAGGTGGGAAGGTGCAGGCAGGCAGGACAGCTGGGACGCACTACCTGAAACCCAGCTCTGGCACCCGCTCCTGGGCAGGTGTCCGCCCTCCCCAGCCCGAGTGTGCCCTTCAGCTGTGAGACGCAAGGTTGGACCGGAAGTTCGGAAGGACCCCTCCTATTCCAACTGACAAGGATGGTTCTGCCTCCGTGGTGCCCCAGTAGCTCTGCCCGCCTTGGACGCGGCCAGAGCCCCCTCCTCCTGGGCTTGTCGGAGAGTGTGAGGGAGCACATGGCACGGCAGCCCGCCTGGGCCTCCCTGCTCACTGTGCTAACGCCGAAGAGCTCAGGCGTCCCCTTCACCAGCCTGCCCTCGGGGGGCTCCAGACCGTCAGGACGGGAAGGGTCTGCAGAGGCCATTCCGACCCTTCTCTTTCCTGAGGGCAGGCCCGAGGCCCCGGCCACGGGAGGCCTGCTGAGCAGGCTGGGTGCACAGCAGGTGGACAGCGAGGCCCAGTCCCCAGCGCCGTGGCCTGGCTGCTCCCCACCTAGCCTTGAGCTCGCCCCGTCCTCAGCCTGGCCACGGGGCACCCCTGACATTGTTTAAATGAATGGATAAATTAACCCAGAGCATTGTGCTCACTGGACCTACCTCAGCACTGCTCAAAAGGACAGGTGTTCTCCCCAAAGGAGCAGCTGCATGATCCGAAGTTCGCACCACCTCCCATCCAGGGATGGAAGCCGGGACCAGGTGCACCTGGTCTGACCCTCGCCTGCCGTGGCACCCAAGGCCCGGAGGAGGGGCTTCTGACCGCTGGTGCACCTGTGATCAGGTAGGCCATGCACATCTGAGGGCCTGCCTTTGGGACTCGCTCACATGAAGGACATGAGGTGTGGCAGGAAGAGGAAGGGCAGGTGAGGCCACCACCCGAGGTGGCCAACACCTGCTGCACAAGTGCATACAAATTTCATCCTCCGAGTTTATGCACCCACGTTCTCCTAAGGATTCAAATTTAGCATGGTCCTTCCCAGCACAAAGCCACACGTGGGCAATGCCTTCCATGTATTAGGAAGCTGGTCAAAGTGTTATTTAGATACTAACTCCTTTAATTTCCATGTTAAGGGAACACTGCAAGGCAGATGTCTCACCTGCCCAGTGTCCCACAGCCGGCATCCGGCAAGGCCCAAGCCTGAGCCCTCCCCACTCAGTTTTACACCACGGACCCCACCGACTGGCAGAGCAGAGGAGCTGGCCCAGGAGGGCGTGAGCCCAGGCCCACTCCCATGCCTCCTTCCACCTGATCGTGTCCCTGAGAGACACCTGGTAAAGGGTAGGGAAGGAGGGACTGGGCGTGAACCAGCTTGAAGTTCTGGTCTCCTTTCAACCACGCTGCCAGTTCCTACCCCCCTGGCCAGTGGCCCCCATCCCATTCCAGTCACCCCTGGGAAAGGAGACACACGTCTGTCGCCCCGACAGCACAACAACGAGAGGAAGCCGGGGCCTGGAGCAGGACAGCAGGGCCGCCAGGCAGAGGCTGCCTCCTCCCAGAGCCCCGCTGCTTCCCGCTCGTGTTCCAGGCCCAACCTGCTGCCTTTAACGTCGGGCCCTCGGGATGTGGCCGAGACCTGAGAGAGTCCCAGGGGTCCTTCTGGAAAGTCTACCCAAATGTAACTCCCAGGTTGTTGCCAGGCAACCAAATGACAGTAGGACAGGTGCCCCTCAACCCAATTGGCTGCCCCTGTAAACATTAACTCCTCTTAAACCACTAAGACCTATTTGGTCAAATAATGGGGAGATGGGGCCTTGAGGGCAGACAGGGGGGCCTAGGCCTGGACAAGTGCTCCTTCCGGCAACGCCGGCACCCCAGCTCTCCCTGGCAGCCCTCAGCCTCAGGCCAGGAGGGCCAACACTGACTCCCAAGCCCAGGAGTCACTCACATAAGCTGACAAAGAAGTATGAGATGCTCCTCTGTCCGGACTCCACCTGGCATTTAGGAAGTAAGACCCGCCGCTCTGTTACGCAGCGGCAACTGCCTCCTGTCACAGCCAAACGCAGATGGTCACATCGAACCTGCACCCATTTCTCATTTGACTCGATGCTGTGACGTCAAGGCCCTGAGGGACGTGGGGTGTGGCAGCATCACGCTCCCTCCTGCAAATGCATGTCACGGAGCAGAAGCCCAGCCCGCTGGAAGGAGCAGCAGCCTAGTGCACGTTCCCTGCATGCAGGACACCTGGCCCTGGCCTGGCCCAGGAGGCGGAGCCCGCACTCACCTGTTGAAGAGGTTGTTGCGGCGCACCATCCGAAGGAAGCCCGTGGGGTCGGTCACTGAGTTGAGCTTGTTGTTCATCTCTTCGCACTGCTGGTCCATGATGTCTCCGGCTTCGCTCTCTGTCTCGCTGCTGGCACAGGCCCTGCGGGAGGAGTGCAGAGATAGCCCATCAGAGAGAGGCCCCTACTTGGGGGTCTACCGCGTGGTCCCGTGCCACTCCTCTGCCCAACGCACCCCTGGCACCGAGCGCCTCCCTGTGACCAGGTCAGACCATGTCCTCCCCGTTGTCCCCACAGCCTTCTTCCCTCTGCCGTCCAGTGCTTCGTGAGATGTGCTCCAGTTGGTTGTTTCCGGGCTGTCACCCCCACGGGCCCGGGAACTCTCTACAGCAGGGGTCCCCACCCTCCAGGCCGTGGACCAGTAGTGGTCTGGTCCTGTTAGGGACCCGGCTCCACAGCAGCGGGGAGCTTGAATGTAATACGTTGAACCATCCCTTTAACCATCCCCCCTCCAGCCTGGTCCGTGGAAGAACTGTCCTCCACGGAACAGTCCCTGGTGCCAAAAAGGCTGGGGCCCGCTGCTCTACGGGGGAGGCTGTGCCGGAGCCAGCGCCCACTCCCTGCGTCTAGCACATGCCAGACACGTTCTAGGTGCCCGACGACTGTTTGGGAAGGAGTGTGTGGTGGGCTGGCAGAGCGCTCTTCTCGGGGTAGAACTCGAGCAGCCCTCGCAGCCCGAGTTCCAGCCCATCCCACTCCAGAAACAGCGTCTAAGCGCCCCTTAGGCGCCAGGCTCCACGCTAGGCCTGGGGAGTACACAGGCCAGAAAGGCAGGTTCCAGACGAAGAGACACCAACTGGCTGCCGTGGCAGGCAGAGCAGCCGTGTCTGGCACATGGGCTCGAGAAATGCTGCTGACTGGAGCCCATTTTCCAAGCTCAGCACGGGGATGTTACAATATTTGAATGAATAAATTCACATTTCCCCTATGACAAAATGCAATAGAACACCTCACAATGGGTTTTAAATAAACAGAAATACCCAGGAGTGCCCTGATTCATCAGTGTTATTAAAATGACGAAAGGCTTATTAAACAGAAAAGCGGTGCATTATGAGCCTATGATACCAAGACAGATGCCATAGGAGCACGTGGGGGGGGGGCACTGCCACCTGCGGCCGCCCCCTCCCCATCGTGGGCCTCGCCGTGTACACAGCCTGCCGGGGTCAGCAAAGGCAGATCTCGGCCTACAGCTGCCCCTCCTTCGGCACGATGATTCCACTCAGATGTCGTGGGAATGATGATGCCATCTGGCCCAAAGAGAACTCTCAGCCAGCATGACCACTTTGTTTCAAGTTCCCCGCTGACTCAGGACCCTCGTGGAAGGGTGGGGAGCCCCAGGACACTGGAGGCAGAGGACTGACAGATGGGTGAGCCCCACACGATGGACAAGGGGGATCCGGAAAGAAATGGGCCTTCTATTGCCCTGAGGGAAGAGGTTCTCACATCAAGATTTAGGTTTAAGCCCTGCCTGGTATAGCTCAGTGGGTTGAGCTCGGGCTGCAAGCCCAAGGGTCGCCAGTTTAATTCCCAGTCGGGGCATGTGCTTGAGTTGCAGGCCAGATCCCTAGTGGGGGCCACATGAGAGGCAACCATGTATTGATGTTTCTCTCCCTCCCTTTCTCTCTCCGTTCCCCTCTCTCTAAAAATAAATAAATAAAATCTTAAAAAAAAAAAAAAGGTTTAGGTTAAAGGTGGACATGGTCTGCTTCAGACAGCCAGGCTGGTGAGCCTGTGGCATCAGGATCCCACGGCAGAGAGGGGTAATGACCTTACTGGGTCACTATGGAGTCAAACGAGACAGCGTGTGAAACTGCCTAGTAAACCTGAATGTACTATGTGAACATCAACCGTGGTGTGATGGTACTTTGGTTGTTGTTGCTGTTAATTTCCCTGGGCCCAGGGTGCCCAGAAATTTGCTTAAATATTATTCTGGGTGTGTCTGTGAGGATCTTTCTGGATGAGACTAACATTTGAGTCAGGACGCTGAGGAAAGCAAAGTGCCCTCCCCTACACGGGTGGGCCTCACCCAACCTGTTCCATTCAGGGGCCTGAATGGAACGAGAAGGCACAGCGGGGGAGAAGCTCCTCTCTGCTTAACTGTCTAGGAGCTGGGACATCGATCTTTTGCTTTCAGACTTGAGCTCGGACTGGAGCTTACCTCACCGGCTCTCCTGGGGCCCCAGCTCGCCAGCCACAGCCTCGAGACTTCTCGGTCTCCATGAGCATGTGAGCCAGTTCCTTACAATAAACCCTGTGTGTGTGTGTGTGTGTGTGTGTGTACTCGTGTGCATGCACACTGTTGGTTCTGTTTCTCTGGAGAACCCAGACTAACATGCCTGGTAACGAGGCACCGGGGTCCCGACTCAGCCACATCCTTGTAAAGAGGCAGTCACTACCAGGGTTCCCCGAGCTCAGCAAGACTTCGCCACAGAGCCACGCCAATGGCTGGTAAAGCCTGCTTTCCTTCTCATGCCATCTGGGAACAATGCTTCCAGCCCAGGAGAGCGCCAGGCACGCTTGGCACACAGTAGGTATGCCGTAAGGAATTACTGAACGAATGAGTGACTTATGCCAGAGAGCGCTTTGTAATGTGCACAGTATTTGTACACGGACTTCACTTTCTCTCCCACCTGCGCGGCAGCCCTTATGGCCCCGTCTTGTTTCTGAGGAGACTGGGGTGTGCAGACACCAAGGAACTGGGCCGAGGACACAAAGAGGGAGGGCCGGGGCTGAGCCCCGCTCAGGTCTGGGCACTGACTCCCCCGCCCCTCCCACGTTAAGGCTCTAAGCTTCTCACACAGCGCATGTCTCCCTGCTGAGGTTTGACCAGGGTAGGGGGAGGAGGAATACAGGAAGCTAGAGACACCAAGACGCTCCGAAGCCCCTCAACAAACTGCCGTGGCTCCCACCCCGCTGGAGAGCGGGGAGTGGGGCTTTATTCCTCTCACCACTCCACAGGCGTCAACAGAACAGCCGAGCAGCTGAAGGCTTGAATGCTCCCTTGGGAGCTGAGGGCCCTTCACAGAGACCCTGGTAAATATCGCTCAACAAGCTCCTCTGTCCAGGGACACATTTATCATCCGAATGCGACTGCCTGCTTGGAGCTGAGAAGTCTGCTTGTCATTCAGGGCTTTGCAACAGGGAGGAGAACCGTCTGGAGCTGGCACCGGCCTCCCCCAACTCGCAGTCCCATTCTCTCAGTCTGCCTCAGACCGAGCCCTCGGGACCTCACCCCTGATGGGGTTGCTTCCTGCTTTCTGACCCTTCCAAGTGTTAACATTCAAGAGAAAAACGAACAGGCGATGACACAGATAAAGGAATCTCCCTTCTGCAAAACAAACCCCATCAATAGAGTGCGGCATGCAGCGGGGATCCCAAGAGCGCCCTGCCCACGTCACATCGAAGCCCCGCCCCCTTCCTCGGAGAGACTGTCTGGGGATGGCGTGTCACCTCGTCTGAGGACTGCAGGCCCTGATTCCGCTCACTTCCATTCAACGACACCTGCTGAGCGGGGCCGCTGTGGAAGGGCAGAGGCTGAGCGGAGGAGAGTCGCATCACACCCGCCTCTGAGGTGCTTGCAACCTAGTCGGACTAGTGAGCACAGGTGAAGGCGGACTGAGGAGGCACAGGGAGGGCAGACAAGCTCTCCTGGAATGAGCTGCATCTGAGCGGCATTTCGAAGGATACAACCTTGACAGGTAGAGACGGGTGGGGGTGGGGCTTCCAGGCAGACAGAATGGTATGAGCAAAGTTGTGGAGGTAAGACAGTGTGGGGGCTGCCTGGGGCCATTTGGGGCCAAGAGAACAGCCAAGTTGAGCTGGAGCAGAGGGTAAGAGTGGGACAGAAAGTGGAGATAATAGTGCAGGGAGGTCTTGAACTTGGAAGGCAGTTGAGAGCTGTCCGTCCAGGCCCCTGAAGAGGGAGGCGGCAGGCTCAGCACTGCTCTTTGGGAGACAGTCAGCCAACTGGACCAGAGTGGAGAAGCCAGCTAAGTAGGCTGGGGGGAGGAGTTAGGCAGTTATCACCAGCACCTGCTCAGAAGCAGCCCTGAAGGCCCAGGGTCAAGCTCAATAAAGCTTAACTGGCCCCTCCCACCTATAAGAAGTCCCTGTCTCAGGAGTTATTGTCATGTTAATACAGTAACCTGCTAAGGTCTCTCTCATACACCAGGTGAGGCAAGTCTTCCATAAGCCCTTGACTCTGGCCAGAGGCTCCCTCTTCTGCCCTGAGCGCCCACCCCCTATCTGCAAACAGACAAGCCGGCTCTCACCCCACCTTCCTGATTCCTCACCATTTTTTGGTCTCTGTTGTCACCAGCAATGGCTCTGGCTCGTCCTGTGGTTGGGCCAGCTCTGACATCAGTCTGAGACTGAGAAGGGGGGACCAACAGGAGAAATGTCACCCCCAGAAGGACTTGTCTGCCTGGGGGACTCACAGAAGGGAGACGGTAACACACAACTAGCAGGTGAAACACGGCAGATGGAGAACTGGTGGCAAACACAGAAACCACAAGCAGGAGTTGGTCTGAGGTAGAAGAGGAAGGTTCAGTTGGGACAAGCTGAACGTGCAGACAGGACACAGAGTTGGAAATGCCGAGTATGCAGATGCTGATGCGGTCATCTAGGCCCTCCTCCTTCCAGACGGCCTGGAAATCGTCAGAAATCCAGGTCGGATGCTCAGGAGAAAAGTCAGGACCCACTGTGTGACGTCTCACTCATTTGGTTCACCCAGAAAATGCTATTAAATGTTTTCATAAATACCCTGATACACCAGGTTCTGATTGCAGGAAAAAAGGAGTAAGCACAGTCCACCCCATCTTTCCCAATGAAGACAGCCATAAACCTTGGATGGGCTGCATGGAGCCACTATTTGAGGAGTGTGAAAAGTAGAAATCTTGCAAACCAGGAGTAAAAAAGAACTTCACCAGCCGGATAAAGCGCAGCTGTAACAAGTCTACCGCTGACATCATGTGTAAACAAGGTAAGGATGTCGGCTCCCGTCCTTCCTATGAAACACGGCACTGGGAGTTCTAGTGCGAAAAGATGAAAGAAAATAAAAGGCACGTGGACTGGAAAGGGAAAAATAAACTCTGTTCACAGAAGGCGGGACTGTCTAAGTGGGAAAGCCGAGGAACATGCAAAAAGACCCCAGGACCATTCAGTGAGTTTCATAAGGTTGCAGGATGCAAGACCAACACACAAAAGTCAAGGTTTCTATGTACTAATAAAAAACAATTGCAAACTGAAGTTTTAAAAATGATCCCACCTATTTTTAATAGCTCCAAAAATAAAATACTTAGGTATAAATCTCACAGAACATGTACAGGATCTGTATGCTAAAACCCCCCAAAATATGTAAAAATATGAAGAGACATAACATGATCACGGACTTTAAGACTCAACAAAGACAGCATTTTTCCCAATTTGATTTATAGGTTTATCATAATTCCAATAAAAATATCAAGAAATTTGTGTAGCTATAGAGAAGCCGAGTCTAACATTTATATGAAAAGGCAAATAAACTAGACGAGGTGAAATGAGTTTGAGTGGTAGAGTGAAGCCGGAGGAGCGGCACTGCCGGGTTCTCAGACTGACTGTGTGTCTGCCCTTGTGCTAACATGGCGTCCGTGAGTGTACAGACATGCAGAGCAATGGAACGGAGCAAAGAACAAAAATAAACTCACCTGAAAATGGCCAATTAACTTCTGACAAAGGTGCAAAGGCAATTTAATACAGAAAGGACAGTCTTTTCAATAAATAGCTTGGGAGTAAATGAGTGGATCAAAAAAGTGGTACATTTACACAATGGAATAGTACACAGAAGAAAGGAAAAAGGAGCTCCTACCCTTCACGACAGCATGGATGGAACTGGAGAGCGTTATGCTAAGTGAAGTAAGCCAGGCGGTGAAAGAAAAATACCATATGATCTCAACTATAAGTGGAACCTAATCAACAAAACAAAGAAACAAACAAAATATAACCAGAGACATTGAAATAAAGAGCAAAGTGACAGTAACCAGAGGGGAGGGGGGAGGAGGATAATGGGGGATAGAAGGGAAAGGGTCATCAAGGAACATGTGTAAAGGACCCGTGGACAAAGCCAAAGAGGGGAAGGATTGAGGGCGGGAGGTGGGGAAGTGGTGGCGAGAAAATGGAGACAACGGTGCGTGAACAATACATACATACATATACGCACATGCATACGTACTTATACACACACATATACATGCATGCATACATATATACATACATAGCTTGGGAACAACTGCACATCCATATGCAAAAAAATTAACCTTGTAAAATGAAACACAGTTAACCTCACACCTTATAATTAACTCAAAATGAACCACAGATCCAAATATAAAAATGTAACACTATAAAACTCGTAGGAAACACAGGAGAACATAGGAGAAACTTTTTGACCTGGGGTGACAGATTTCTTAGACATTTTACCAGAAGCATTATCCATAAAGAAATAATTGATAAAGCTGATGTCATAAAAATTAAAAACTTTTGCTCTGTGAAAGGCACTATTAAGAGATGAAAAAGACAAGCTATAGACCGAGAGAAAATATTTGCAAACCACATATCTGCCAAAGAACTTATATCCAGAACATACAAAAAACTTTCAAACTCAACAATAAGAAAATATACAACTCAATTTAAAAAATGAGCATAAGCCCTGAGCAGTCATTTCACCAAACAGAATATAAAGATGGCAAATAAGCACATGAAAAAAAGAGTTTAATGTCATTAGTCATTAGAGAGATGCAAATCGAAACCACAACAACACACCACCACGCACCCACCGGAAGGGTCCAATTTTAAAATGCGGACCATGTCAGGTGCGGATGGGACAGATCAGCTGGTGGTGGAGACGCAGAAAAGTGCAGTTACTCAGGTCAAGGGTCACGTCCGAAGGGCCCACAGACAAGACAACAGGGTGGGGGAGGGCTGAATGTGGGGGGGGGGGAGGGCAGGGAGAATAATGGGGGGAAATGGGGACAACTGTAACTGAACGATAAAAAAAACACAAAAAAGTACAGTTATTCCAGAAACTACTTTACAGTTTCTTATAAAATGAAATACGTGTTTACCGGAGGACCCAGCAATTCCATCCTGAAGAAACGAATTTATTTACCCTAAATAAATGAAAAAATAAAGTCCGTGTAAGCTGGCCTAAGTGCAGGACGGCAGCGTGGATCCTGGTGAGGGGCTGAGAGGGGGCTGGAGAGTCCAGCAGCTCCCCCGTGTGCCCACCTGCCCTGCCAGCATCTGCTCCTGAGAGCCTGGGAGAAGGCCAGCCCTGGCCTGCTCTGGGGAATATAAATCATGCCATCACCAGAGGCAGGCTCCAAAAGGCTGTTCACGTGCAGCTTTCCCCCGAGAGATGGGAATGGCCCATGAATCAAGCCCCACAGAGCCGTGCCAGAGCTCATCCCATTCTCGGGGACAGCGCTTGGCAAGAGGCCCCGGAGAGGATTTTCATTTGCAAGCATGGCCCCTGATCTCTCCAAGTACACACTCTCTGTCATCCCTCTGACAGTTGCGACTAAAGCTCCACGCAGGCACACTTTTATTTATGTCTCAACATCCCCTCGCTAATTCATTCTTTCTTCTAGTCGGTTCCCCTGCCCCCATCTCTAGGCTTCTTCTGCACTGGAAGCCAGTTGGTTGCCAAAGACCCACCGACTGCACCCCGGGCGAGAAGCCCCATCTTTGACAGTCTCAGTGGGCAGGGCAGTGGGGCGGCTCCCACACCGGCAGGCCAGGCCTGATGGAATTAGATTGAAAACAGAAAAATGCCGCTTCTTTCAAAGCAAAGACCTCTTTACAATCGATGAAACCTGAGGAAGCAAAAGTTAGTTCATTAGCTGCCACCACGTGTAATCATTTCGGGCTTCCTGACAGTGAGCGGCCGGTCTGACCGGGCCAGCACCGGGTGCTGCGAGACTCCAGAGCTCGGCAGCAGAGAGCGTCCTGGAGGGATGCAGACGCACAGACGACGAGTACCATGGGCGCGTACTGGGCTCTGCGTGGCCAGTCCGCCGACAGCAGGAAAAACCCATTTATCCCAGAAGCCACTAAGCGAGAGTCCCAGAAACTAAGGACATGGGACTTTGGGAACTCAAGATTTCTGAGACTTCTGGAAATTTCTCATGTGGATAACTTGCCAGTCCCTGTCTGCTTTCTCATAGCGATTGTGAGTAGTGAACCCTTAAGATGAGAAGAGCCTGGGGCTTACTTGTAGGGACAGCGAGGAAAGGGAGGGTGGAGCAAAGGCATCCCATCCCATGGGTGGTCTCACAAGAAGAAGAACCCAAGGAGCAGAGATACCGGGATGAGACTTTGAAACAGGAAACAGGCTATACGTATCTTCAGGATGAAAGAAGGCGGTGGTGGAGTAGGCAGTTTTGGGACATCTGCCCTGAACATAAAGATTCTACGACTAGAAGTTGCCTCATTGATCCACAGGGTCAGAGGGGTGAGTTCCCAGTGCCAGATTTATACCTGATGACCCCCACTGCTGACTGGACCAGTGGGGGACATCTGCCCCAAGCAGGGCCAAACAGAGTCCTTTCCACAAAATCTGTGCTTTGGAACTCTGGGATTGCTGAGAGTGACTTCCTGTGACCAGCCCTGTAGGCTTGTGTGAGCGTGAGAGCTGGCTGGCGTGGCCATTTTCCCACGCGGGGACGAAGAGCACAGAGCATTTCGAATCTCCAGCTGCAGACTGGAGGTCTGCAGTAGGAGGAGCAAAATGACGGGGCTGCGCAGTGATAAGAACCAGACTGCCCTGTGCGGCCCAGGAGCTCCTCACAGCTTCCCTTTTCCATCCTAGGCTTGCCCTTGGATTTCATGGGACCCCTCATCCATGTAACCTTATTATAACCTCCTCTTTGGTTTAAGCAATCACTCGAGAAGATCGTTGTGGGGGGGAAAAGAAGAGCAGGGTTGACAGGTATCCTCAGAGACCTGTGTCCTTACTGCAGAGAGCCGTGCCACAGCAGCCCGAGTTGTCCTGGCACCGTTCAAACTGGTGGGGCACTCAAGTGAGCAGGCCAGCACGAGCCGGTGGGTGGGAAGGGTGTGAGCTGCACATCGGGGGAAAATGTGCTGGGATCGCCCGTAGGCACAATGTGGAGGCCATTCTCCTCCGACAACCTCTGGCAATGAGTCCGCTCATATCACATCCCGGACGTCCCCTCTGGACACACAGGGGATGTGGTACAGCAAGCTCAGACTCTGAAGTCAAATCCGCGGGTTCAAATCCACACCAGTCGTGTGGCCCCTCCAGTACTCACTGTCCACACTGCCCAATGGGTATTAAGTTTCTTATCACAAAATCAAAGTCACTGTCACTCACCTGTCTCTCTGGACATGGTTGTATTCACATGACACTGGATTTAATTCCTTGCTCCCATATATCACTCTTGAAATTGCTTTTCTCAGTATCACCTCAAGATTGTGATCAATACTATTACCTAAGAGTTATTATTTATTGAACAAACCTTTTATTGTTCTGAAGACAAATGATTACATTCACCTGTCAGGAATCCACACACACACACGATCAATCAGCTCTGATCTGTGCTATGGTTGTTAAGCTGATAATTAAAGTCGCCCCCTGAAATGCCTTCTCAAGATGATTGTTTGAATTAAAAACCAAACGAAAAAAGCCTCCAGCCTTTGGGATCCATTACAATTGTGCAATTTTAACTCAGATGCATTTTTGTAAACACCCTGCTTATCTCCTGGCCTGGAATTATCTAGTCTGCACTTAAGCGTTAGAGGAGGAAGCAGGCTCTGTCCTAGCTTTTCTCCCCTCAGTAAACACAGTGATCAAGCCAATGAGAAGGCTTCCCTTCGCTAGCTCAGTAGCCTGTGCTCGTGAAGACGGAAAGACTGTGATTGACCAGGAGGGCCCCTTACTTGGTCTCTCATTTTTGAAATCAGCTGGGAAAGTACTGGGGACGGAGTGGTCCCCTAACAATGCAACTCTGGAACCTTCTCTACTGCTGGTTTTGCCCCACCACTTCGACCGAGCCCAAGTCAGCCTGTGTGGACCCCGTGTGCTGGAGGCGAGCCGAAGCCCTGTGGTCTGGGAGACCTAGGTTGGAACCCTCCCGCTGCTCCCCGGGGGTTGTTACCTGTGTCACCCGGGGCAAGCAGACCCTTCCTCTTTGTAGGTAAGTAGGGTGACTACAGAGTTGATGAAATGATGGAAGTACAGCACCTAGTGGGACCGGATGGGCACCCAATACACTCAGTAGACACTTCTCCTTTTCTGATTCTGTGAACATACACGTTTGGTAGATGAGGGTGAGATACGTACACTCACCCAGTCACGTACCCAGACACATCCAGGAAAGAAAGTCACCCCAGCTGCACAGGACTGCTTTGGGTGCTAACTGAGAATGCAGAGGGGACCCCTTGTGAATGGCTGACTGTGGAGGTGCAGGTCTCATTGTGTTGCTACCACCAACACTTAGGGGAATTCTCAGCCACACCAATATTCAGCAGCAATGTGTGCTTTCCTTGGTGAACAAGCCAAAAGCTAGGAAAAACAGTATGGTGACAGTCCTGTTTACTTTAACTCTAAAAGTAAAATATAATTCATTGTAAATATTTAAATTGGTTTAAAAGCAACCAAGTGAAAATGCAAAGCTGCTGTGTTTTCCCACCAAGTGAACACTGCTCCCAATGTGTGAACAGAAGAGCCTGGGTGACAGGTATGTGCACATGTGTGTGTGGGTGTGTGAGTCTATGTGTTTGCACACGTGCATGCACAGGAACAGGATGTCAGAATGAGGCCTTCCTAACCGAGGTGCCAGTACAACAGATGTCAGCCCCTAAAGGGCCAGGCACTCTTCCTCAGCTCACCGTGCGCAGAGGGGCACAGGAAGTGGTTCGGAGAACCTGTCCCAGGACTCTGCCTCCCCGGAGAGGGCCCAGAGGGAGGGAAGGAGGAGACTGGGGAGAGAGTTCTCTGGAGACAGCTGCCCTGGTCCAGAGCATCGCCATCGCCCCATTTTGGGCAAGAAGTGAAGGGCACCTCTCCTGCCTTAAGCCCGGCGGGAAATGTTTTCATGGGGGTGCCACCCAGAGAGCTGGGACACATGCACCCTGAAGACGGGAGAGAGACTGGGGAGACGGGAGCCTGACCCTTGCTGAGCGGGGTCACACTGCCCCATTCTTGCCCTGGCTCCGCTGGGGAGGAACCAGCGTGCATTGCTAGTGTTTGCCAAGGTCAGAGACGTGAGACCGTTTCCTGAGACCACACGTGGTCCACAAAGAAGGGGCAGCTGGCATGACTCACACTTCAGCTTCTGTCCAACAAAGCCACCTGAACAGGCCAGAGGAGGTGCACCGCCAGGTGCCCAGGGCTGAAAAGGTGCCTCGAGGGGGCCTGCAGAAAACAGATGGAGGACTAGAGGTGCACCCACCCAGGTCTTGCACACTACAGGGCACCTCCAAAATGTCTACGAAGAACTCACAAAAAGCAAGATTCCACTTTAACCATCCGCCACGTCCCAAGTTACCGAAGCCACCGAGGCAAGCAAGAGCAATCCTGTCCCCACCTGCCCTCCCTCCACCCCTTGCTATGGCAGGGAGTGGCTTGCACCTCTCAGTCATCAGTGCCTTCCCGGCAATTGTGAAATGCCTTTCCTCTGTTTCCTTCCCAGCATCTTGAACTTTCTTCCTGTGAGGTGACCAGAGAAAGGGAGAATTATTATGGAAAGGATTTTTTAAAGCAGGGCTGGGCTTTAGTGCCAGATTTCTGGACCACTGGAGGATGCTGTGTCCCTTGGAGGCTGGTCCCAAATCCATGGCACTTTCTAGAACAGGCCTTGGCTCTTCCTTTCCCCAACCTGCTCGGGAACTGTCTAAGGACTCATCATGGCCCGGCTCATGTAGTTGTGGGCCGGGTGGGTGTGTGAGCATGACTGCAGGGGGCAAAGTGGAGAGGGTATGCCTTTTTGAGGGCACGAGTGTCTACACTGTGGGGTACTGAGGGCACAAGATGAGCGTGTGTACAGTGTGCACATCGTGTAAGGGGTGTGTCTTGTGAGAGGTGTGTTGTGTGAGGGCCGGTGACAGTGTGTGTGCTGGGCAAGCAGCCTCTTGGGCGAGCAGCTCTGAGCCCTCTGCGGGGCATCTGAAATACGGCACTCATTCTTATCTGCAGGGCCTTCCCCATTCCAAATTCAAAGGGCAACCGAGTTGACACCTGTTATTAATAACAGCAGAAGCCCATAACTGAGTGCCAGGGCCTTTCTGGCATTAATCCTGGTAGCACAGCTAGGAGGCAGATCTCATCATCTTTGTGAAACATGTTCAGAGGGAGACTCAGGCGAGTACAGGCACTTGTCCAAGGCCCCACAGGTGATAAGCAGCAGAACAGGGCCCAGGAGCCAGGTGGACTTGAATTCAGGCCTGTGCCTTCCCAGGCCACCGTTCCAGCCTCTAAGGGCTCGGAAGCTGCCTGACCAGGGACACATTTTCTAAAGGCAATCAGGGACTAAGAAGCCCAAAGTTCCCAGAAGTGGTTCTATGACCTCAGCCCACGCAGCAGCAGCAGCAGCAGCAGCAGCAGCAGCAGCAGCAGCAGCAGCAGCAGCTCCCATATACTTTGCATGCTTTTCAATTTCATTTGATTCCGTGTTCTTGTGTAAAACACAGACTACTATAACTGAAAACGGTCTTCACAGATCACCATGTGGTCCATTTCCCTTGTCCACTAAGAGCTGAGAAGGGTTCTGGGAGGAACACTTGCACACGTGACACCCACGCTACTGTCACTTAAGAGCAGGGTCTGAGCAGCGTGAAGGCAAAGTGTCCAGTACGGGCACGCCTTGCACTCGCTGCTCAAGGCAGACCCGCCTGCGTCAGTGTTTAAAGAATTTTGTTTCCTCCAACTGCACTAATATAAGTTCTATTAAAGAGCCAAATGACCCCTTTAACAAATGAAAAAGAAACGAGGGTTTAGGATAATGAGAATATTATAGCAAAGCTCCTACTGTGTCTGCTTGTAATGGGAGTCCTGCCGCTCGCCCTCCGTGGAGCACTGCGAACACGCCCCTCAGAGCTGTTCCAAATGCAACCCGCGCTAATGTGTGCTAATGAAAATGCATATTCTAATACAACGTGATCCCCTTAACGAGCAACACTGGAGGGGCTGTGTGGTAGTTTTATTTATAATCCTCTACATCTAGGTAAATTGCACACATTCAAAGTTTCTATACAAATAATGTGACCAAGAGCTACCAAACCATGTCTCCTTGGTGTGGATAACAAAACCACTTATGAGCAGAGAAAGTCAAATGTGACTAAACGCTAGGGAAAGGCTCTGTGGAGGGGAGTTATTTCTCGTGGGGGTGCAGTCTCTAAAAATGGGTGACTTCTAACAGCACCCCCTGTTCCCTCCGTCTCCCGCAAGTCTGTTTAGCTACAGCGGAGGGAGAAGAGCCGAGGGGAAGGTAAGCCCTGCGCTCCTGAGAGGAGCCTGGGAAGCCTGTGCTTGCCCCCCTCTCTGTGACGTTTCTGAGCAGTTGTATTTGTTTAAACTGCACTTTGGGTGGGGACGGTTCCCTTTCCACTCATGGTCTTTGTTTCCAGAGAAAACACACAGAAACACCGGTTTTCTGAAACAAGTCAAAGTCCTATAGGGTTTCCCTTTGTTAATGCTGAAGTCTCGTACCTCTGGGGGAGAGCCTGCTCTCTCTCTGCAAAGCACATTTCCTTCTCTCTCTAATCGGATTTTCTAAAGGGGTCCGCTTCCCCTTTTCTATTCCAGATGCTGGCGATCAGCACTGCACAAAAGCCACTAGCTGATGTCACTCTGGTCTTTTCTGCTGCATTAACCCAGTGGGGGGTTCCACAGCTCGAGCTTTTGAAAAGCTGCTGTCAAGTCATAAAAGCCCCCAAATGCAACTTAAATGGTTATTAGCTAGTGGGAAACGTCCCCTGAATTCTAATACTTCCATTTAAATAACAATAATAAAGAAAGTAATAATAAAAGTAAACTCCGTGCCGCCACAGCCTTGATTATAGCCTATCACCCACAGTCCACACGGTCCACAGCTCACTCACGCGGGGCCCGGGGTGAGTGAGGGCGCAGCTTTCCGCTTGGTGGGCACGCCTGATTTCGCAGTCAGCCAGCAGGGGTCGCCCAAGTCATCCAGCAGCTAAAGCGAAGCTTCCAGGACACACAGTGGCTAATTCCTTCACACAATCCGAGGCATAGACAAAAGAGCCAAGGGGGTTCTTTGCTCTATTAAAAGCCCTGAAACATATGTATTTGCCAAATGGAAAGGTGCAGAATTAATTGAAAAAGAGATGGAATTTGTATTCCTCAGCTCCCTTAGGGGTTTTATAATTAATAAATATTTGTAGAGCCTTTGATAAGTATGAAGTACCATATATGTGGGAAACAAAATAAGCTTGCAATGCATCCTGTGTTAGATCAAAAACATGAAAAAATAAGAGAAATGGTAACAGTGCCATATAACGATCCTTTTCCATGTGCCAGGTATTTTCCCTGTACAGTATTGCTTTCAGCACAGTGATCCATCAAGTAGATATTACTATTATTATTCCCACTAAATAGGGTTTTGTTAAAAGTCCCTTAAAACTCTGAGATCCAGTCACTTGTCCCAGGAAGCCCAGCCCGTAAGTAGGAGAGCCCAGATGTAAACTGGGCTTTACATCCAACTATTCCCAAGTCCCACACTGGGGTTCTTTTACAGCCCCATTGTATAGCCAGCAAACAAAATGTACGCATTCCTTATGCCAGGGATTCCCTAAAGGCAACCTTACTACAGGAAGAGAAAAATCCATTTTCAAGAATAATTAATGAAGCACAAATTGTGTAAGTAATACCAAAAAAAATTGAGTTGACTATGGGACTTCCAACATAATGTCTCAAGTGTTTCTATCTCCTTATGTATATTCAATACTCTATAAAATGTCTACAGATGTGAAAATTATAGTAAATATGTTCTGCAGTCTTAATTGCTAAACGATTACAAAGTAACTAAACAAGAGGTGGCAGGCTGCCCTGTGGCTTTATTCATCTCTTTCCGGAGAGCAGCAAAATCATAAAGTCTTCTCCAACACAACAGGTTTCTATGGTTACGCGAGACGTAAATTTATTATACGTCCGGTGTGATGTGCAAGGACCAGCCAGGCGCTGTGTGTGCAGCAGACCCCCAGAGGGAGAGCACTCACGTGGATGGCACTCCGCAGCCAGCTAAATATTTGTCTCTGGGTTTACAACAGGGTAGGAGCGGGAATAAAAGCGGCTGGTGCTCGAGAGCCTGCCTGCACAGCTCGGTGGATGTATCGGCATGTCGGCCACAAAGCAATGCAAAGAAGGAAATGGCTTCTGCTACCTCAGGCTCCAGAGCCAGGCCCTAGTGTGAGGCGGAGGTTCGGTCCAGCGTCCCTCTGCGTCGGAGGGCCTGTCTGTTCCCGCTGGGTGTCTGCACAGCATCAGCATGGACCCGAATTATCCCGCCAGTGGTCTTTTTTTTTTAACCTTAAAGAAGCATAACTTGACAGTCGCTGCTGAGAAACCAAATAAAAAATGTAGTTTCCATTCAAGATGAGATAGTGTTGAGAAACGCGACTCTGAACCCGGGATTTACTACGTGCATCACGAGAGGTGACAAACTGTGATAATCTGGACCATTAAGGCTCAGGATAGAATACTGGAAAATCCAAATTCAAAGAGCAAGGGTAATAACAACTCAGATTTCTCCAGAAATCTATTTTTACTGCATAATTTGCAGAGCAATGTTAAAGGGAGAAGTGCCGCTGCCCATTAGATGGATCCCTCAAGCCCGGAACTGTGTTCCCGCCAGCGTAACTCTGGAGCACTCTCCAGCTCGCCCGCCCTCCACTGCAGGTGACCAGGGGCTCTGACATCCACGGAAGCAGTTGCTGGGGCAGCTGTGGTTCTTTTCCCCTGGTAATAAAGGACAGGCTAAGTATTCCTAGGAAAGAACGAAGCAAGCTCTTCTGGAGAGACTGTTTTTACCCAGAGAGAGCGTGTCCCGATGCCTGGTACCCAGATGAAGGCTTAAACCCCCACAACACTGACCCAGTCAGAGGGGATGGTGGGGGAGGAAGATAACACAGGGATCTCTTTAGGGGAAGGAGGGGCACATGTGCTGGGTACCTGGCCCTCGCAGAGAGAAAGCCGTTTCCCCAGGTGTCTTCTGAGACCCAGAAATGTGGCGGAGACGGGAGTGGAGAGGGCATGATGAGGCAGGCCAAAGGAAGGGCTCTGGAGATCTCCGGACCGTCCCTGGGCAGCAGAACCCTGGCTGAAATGAGGCCTCCTAACAAGTAGTTCGGATTTATTTGAAGACACGGAAATATGCGGCTGAGGCAGTGACAAAGGCCCCCCCAGGGTCCGGGGCCACCTTGGCTGCTGCTGTCTGCCCCAAACACACTGCAGAACCATTTCTGGGCTGAAATACAGAATCTCAAATGTGTCATTTGGATTTCATTTTAAAATCAAAGGGTTGGAGCCTGCCTTTGGCCCAGATGGAAGAGGAGGGTGTCAGGATCAAATCAAGGATGAGACAAGGGTGTTGCAAAGGACAGAGCAGAGAGGGACCAGTGACAGCCTCTAGCTCCTGCACTGTCTGCTTTTCCTCTCTTACATCACGTGATAACCCCGAGGAGCAGCCAGCACCCCACTGCGGGCTCCCCTCTAGCGCATGCCTGCTGCCATCTCCAATCCCCAGCTCATGTCACTCTATACCCTTGGAATGTTCCACCCTCTCTTTAGACAACCCACATCTCTCCCCACCAATAAAGTCAGCCTAATATGTACCTCCTCTATGAAGGCAATCTGTCTGACTGGTCCCAATTGGTTTTGAACATTCAGATCCTTTCATCTAACTTTTAGCATTTGAGGTTTTGATTGCATAAAACCTAAGATCACTTCCAGCTCTAAAATGTTCCCCAGAGTTGAACAGAAGAGCCGAAGAGCACCCACAGTGAAAAGAGGGGCCCTGTCTTTGAGTCCAGCACGTCTCTGGAGCAACGCCCCACAGCAAAACCGGGCTGGGCTCGTGCCACTGCATCTGTGTTCGGACAAGTTCAGCACGTGTGGCAGTAGGTACAAGCAGTGATAAATCCATGTGCTCACTAGGCAGTGAAAAACAGGTAACATCTATCCTTTCACTCATTCAGCGAACATTTGCTGAGCCCCTTGCCTGGGGAGACAAAACGGGGAGTAATGCAGAACCCGTGTCTGCCCTCTGGGAGCGGCCGGTCCGGGGGGAGGCACACAAGTAACAACACACCGTAATCCCGGGTAACAACTGGGCAGAGGGACACACAGAGCTACACTCCAAGCACTCACGAAGCCACGGAGTGGTTAGTGGAAGAGAGGAGATAAGATAGAAACCTACAAAGCAACTCCACCTACTCGGGAGACAGAATGGGGTAGGATGAAAGGGGCCGCAAGTGCTAACAGCCTGGAAAACCGGAAAAAGAGGCGTGGTGTCGCAGAACTGGAGAAGAGATAAACCTTTTGAAGGACTCGAAGGATTTAGATGAATGGAGAGGATACACCTTTGCTTTGTTCTTCCATGGAGTGAGGGCTGCTCTAGGACCATCCTGGACATCATCCAGTTTTAAGGCTCATACAAACTCGGTGAGACAGAGATAGTAATGCCCGTTTTATAGATGTTGAGAGTGTGTCTAAAGAATGTTGCACAACTTGCCTAAAATGGCACTACCTGGTGAGGCCAAGCTTTGACTACCTTGGATGCTTTTGCATCCACCCACCTGGTCTCCCTCCTTCTCTCCCTGGCACCATCATTTGTCCACGCAGGCCCATCTATCCCACGACCATCTATCACACGGCCTGTCATTCCTAGACCCCACTCCCATTCCTGTCCCCACTGGCAACTGTTCTAATGGGTTTACTTTAAATCACTTTGCATGAATTTCTTCCCCCAAATCTGGATATAGGTATTTTAATCATGTAAGTGATATCATATTATATGCTTCGTTCTCTTCCTTATTTTCCCACTATATTTTTAAGATGCACAGGGCCATGCTACAATGCTACATTTTCCCAGAACTTTCTTAGAAAAACATTAAACACAGAAAAAAGTTGAAAGAATTTTATACTGAATACCCTAATACTTCCTTCCTAGAGTCTATTATTAACATTTTTATGCTTTTTCACATAGCCAACTATTTTTCCCTGTTTTCATTCACCAATTCATTTTGTATTTAGGATGTACCTACCTCAAACTAAGTTTACAGACCAGTTAAAGTTCCCTAAATATTTCGGAAGGTGCCCTGGCTGGTGTGGCTCGCCGGATTGAGTGCTGGCCTGTGAACCAAAGGGTTGCTGGCTCGATTCCCAGTCAGCGCACATGCCTGGGTTGTGGGCCAGGTGCCCAGTGTGGGGAGTGCAAGGGGCAACCGCACATTGATGTTTCTCCCCAACTCTTTCTCCCTCCCTTCCCCTCTCTGAAAATAAATAAAATCTTAAAAGAAAAAAAAGAATATTTCAGAAGGCATGTTATTAACTAGAGCACAATATTTGTTTATAGTTTTTGATGTAAAATTTATATACAGTAAAAAAAAAACTACGTAAGTGAACTACACAAATCTTAATGAACATTCAGTGAGTTCTGGCAAAGGCACACACTTGTGTTCACAAATCCTATCAAGACACAGAACGTTACTTTCACACCAGAGAGTTCCTTCATAACTCTTCCTGGGCCAGCTTTGCCCTTCCACCCCAGAGGCAATCACTGTTCTGCCCTTTTTCTACCGTGGATTAAATAAACCTTTCTACAACTTCATGTGTATGAAACCAAACAATATATGTTCTTCTATGTAAGTATTGGGTTGGCCAAAAAGTCTGTATGGTTTTTCCATAAAAGACACATTTTTTATTTTCACCAATAACCTTATTGATTTGGATATTTTGAGTATGTCAGCTATCTCCTGACATTGGCTTCTAGTGGGTAGAGGCCCGGGTGCTGCTAAACATCTTCCAGTGCATAAGACAGCCCCACAGCAAAGAATTATTTGGCCAAGATGTCAATGGGACCGGGACACTTCACAAACCACTTTTGACGTGTTTGATCAGTCACAGCACCTTCTCCACACACTACACAATTTTTGTGTGTGTGTTTCAGTTGCATTTTTACCTTTCTTGAAATAATAAAGCATAATACACTGAAAATGTTGTGTATCATCTCCCATCTCCAATATTAAAGTGGCTACCCCAAAAATTCACCAATTTTGATCAGTTTTTTTAAATGCACGCTGATACGACAGCTGTCACAATACAATCTAACAAAATTGTTTTGAATGAAGTTAAAGACAACTAAGCACTATTAGAGCCATTGCACGAAAAAACTAAACTTTTTGGAAAACCCAATATGTTTGAGATTCGTGCACGCTGTTGTTTGCACCGACAGTTCGTTACTTTCACGACTGAGCACCATTCCATGGCACGACTACGGCGCAGTTTAATCTTTCTCCTGTTGCTAGACACCTGAGCTGTTTCTAGTTCGGGAGTATTATTAATAAAGCTGCTAATACATTTCTGTAGCATTCCTATTGTAAATATGTATTTTAATTTCTCTTGGGTACATACTCAGGAGTGAATCCGCTGGCCCATCGGGTAGGCATGCTGAGTTTCACGGACACTGCTGGGGCTGCCCAGCGGGGTTACACAGCCGCAGTCACTCCGGTGTGCGCGAGCGTCCCCGCTGCTCTGCATCTCTTGGTCAGTCTTTTCGGTTTCATCTGTGGTGGCGGGAATGTGGTGGTATCTCCTTGTGGTTTAAACTGCATTTCCTTGCTGACTAGTGATGTTAAATTTTTGTTGAGGCATCCACTGCCATTCACATACTTTTTGTGACTTGTATATTCAAATCTTTCCCCATTTTCAAATTGGTTTGCTATTGTATTACCAAGTTGTAGGGGTTCTTTATCTATTTCAGGTACCAGCCTTTTGTCAAATATATGATTTATGACTTGATTATTCATTTTCTTCATGATATCTTTTGAGGAGCGTAAGTTTTAAATTGTGATGAAGTATATCTTGTAAGTGTTTTTAATTTTTTGGCTATTGTTTTCTATGATCTGTTCACCCCATAGGTCAGGAAGGTGCTCTCCTATGGTTTCCTCTGAAAGCTTTATAAACAATGTTAGCTATGACGTTTAAGCCTATGATCCAACTTGAATTGATTTTTGTGTTTGGTATGAGGTAAGAGTTGGGGTTTCCTTTTTCCCCATACAGACACTAGTTATTCCAGCAACATCTGAAAAGACCTTCCTTTCCCCCATTGTGTTGCTCTGGCGTCTTTGTTGAAAAACCAAATGACCGTGCATGTGTGGGTCTCTCTCTGGGCGCTCTGTTTTGCTCCACTGATCTTCTCGTAGGTCCTTGGCCCCACCCTGTCCTGACTGCTTTAGCTTTAGAGTAGTGTAAGTCCTCCAGCTTTGTTTTTCTTTTTCAATATTGCTTTGGACATTCTAGGTCAAGAATCAGCAAACTTTTTTTAGGGCCAGATGGCCATATGGTGTCTGTCATACTACTCAATACTGCTGTTGTAGCATGAAAGTAGCCACAGACAATATATAAACAAAGGGGTGGGGCTGTGTTCCAATGGAAGCTTATTTACAAAACTGCAGCTGGGCCAGAGGCCCTGGTTTATGAACCTCTGTCCTAGGTCCTCTGCGCTTCCATCGAAACTTGAGAACTCACCATTCGGTACTATGACCGATGCTGCGTTGGATCAACCAATAATGCGGGGCGTGTTGACATCTCAACAATACTGAGTCTTTCAACGTGTTTATATAGTAAAGTAGGCTGAGTGATTTTTAGATGTCAAACCACCCTTGCATTCCAGGGATGAAACCCTACTTGGTCATGGGATATTCGATTTGTTAATACTTTGCTAAACATTCTTGCGCTTATGCTCACGATGGATATTCATCTGTAGTTTTCTTTATTTTTCTAATATCCTTGTCAGGTTTTGGTATGAGGATTACTTTGGCCTCACGGCACAAGTGGGAGAGTGCTTCCTCCTCTTCTATTTTCTGAAAGTTTGTGTAAAATTGTGGGGGGTTTCCTTAACTGTTTGATAGAATTCATCAGTGAAACCATCCAGGCTTTAAGTGAGTTTGTTGTTAAAGGTTATTTTAATCATTTAAATGTCTCTAATGTAAATAGGGATATTCATATTTTGTTTCATCTAGTGTTTTTGGTAAAATACCTTTTTCAAGGAATTTTCTATTTCATCTTAGTTGCCAAATTAACTGGTATAAAGTTGTTCATAATATTCTCTTCATGTTCCTAAGATCCGCAGCAATAATGCCTCCTTTGGCTCTTATATTCATAATTCATGTTCCGTCTCTTCCTTTCTCAGCCAGTCTCACTAGGAGTTTACCGATTGTTTGCTCTTTTCAAAGAGGCAACTTTCAGAGATTCATAAATTTGTCTGTGCTTTCTCTTGCATTGATTCTGCTGTTATCCTCACCATTTCCTTCTTACTACTTACCTTTGGAGTTACTGTGCTCTTCTTTTTCTAGCTTTAGATGTAAACTTAGGCCACTGATTTTGCATCTTTCTCTTTTCTAATGTGAACGTTTAAAGCTATAGATTTCCTCCTACATTTGTTTAGCTATGATCACAAGTTTTAACATGGTGATTTCCATTAGTATTTATTAGAAGTATTTTTAAATTTACTTTTGTTTTCTTCTTTGACTTACAAGCTATTTAGAAGTATGTCTAATTTCCAAGTATGTGAAGTCAGAAAACATATTCTGTAGCATTTCAATCATTTTTAATTTATTGACATTTGTTTTATGCCCTATCTTATTAACATAACATGGGCACTTGAAAAGAATGTGTATTCTTCAGTTTGGAAATGCAGTGTTCTATAAATATAATTAGGTCAAGGTGACTGATGATGTTTTTGTGTCATTTATGTTTTACTATTTTTATTTTTTCTAGTTCTATCAAATCCTAATGATTCTATCAATAAATATGATGTTCAATTCATCAAATACCATTGCAGAAATGTCTATTTCTCCCTTAAATTCTACCAAATTTTGTTTCATGTAATTTGAGACTTTGTCATTAAGCAAAAATACATTTATGGTTTTTTATGTATATTGGGTGAATTGATCCTTTTATCATTAAATATTCATGTTTACCTTTAGTAATACTGTCCTGAAGTCTATTTTATGTGACTGCATGCACTCCTGCCTTCTTTATGCTTGCTGTTTCTTACAAAATACCTTTTTCCATACATTTACTTTCAACCTAAATATTCGTAAACAGCAGATATTTTGGTTCTGCTTTTTAAAAGAATGCCATTTTGACAATGTATCCTTTAATTGGAGCATTTCACTCCTTAATATTTAATAAAAGTACTAATACATTTGATGTAAGTCTACCATGTATTACTGCTTGTTCCTGTGTGTTTTCCCTCTCCTCTTCCTCCTTTCCTACCCCCTTTTAGATTAAGTGTTTTCCAGAATTCCATTTTCATCTATATTGACTGCTTAACTATACATCATTCTGTTTTTTAAGGTGGTTGTCCTAGGAATTACATCTTTAACTTTTCAAACTATTTCAAGTAAATAAGTAGAAACCTTGCAACCAGCTGGTCCATCTAACACCACCTCCAACTTCTATTATATAGTTGTGATATGCATTGCAGCTATATTCATTACAAACACCATGGAACAATCTGATTTTGTATACAGTCTTACGAACCTTAAGAAATAAGGGAAAACTAGTCTACTGTTTTTACCCATTTCTTTTCCAATTCTGATGTTCTTCCTTGCTTCCTGAAAATGCAACTCTCCACCCAGGATTTTCCTTCAACCTGAACTTCTTTTAGTACTTCTTGCAGTACAGGTCTTCTGAAAACATCTTTATTATGCCTTCAATCTTGAAAGATTCTTTGGCTGTTTGTAGACTTCTGGATCAACAGTCTCTTCCCCCATCATTTAAAACATGGCACTCCAATGTATTCTGCCCACATCCTTCCTGATGAGAAGTCCACGGTGTTGGTTGGCTCCAGCTGCCTTGCGGATATTCTCAGTCTTATAAAACTTTGTGTCAAGGCATGGCTTTTTTCTTATTTATTTTGCTTGGGGTTCTCTGAAATTCTTGAATTTTTAAATGTATGTCTTTCACCAAATTTGGGGATGTTTTGACCATTTTTTTCTGAACATATTTTTCCTACATCATTCTTCCTCCTTTCCTTCTTGATCTCTAATTACATGCACATTAGATCTTTCGGTGTTGCCCCACGGGTCTGTGAGGCTCTGTCCTGTTCTTTTCCAATCTTTGTAAAACTCTCCATTCTTAAGATTAGATACTTGATCCAGCTTCAAGTTCACCCTTTCCTTTGGAAATTCTATTCTGGATGGTTAAGCCCATCCAGTAAATGTTTATTTTAGATATTATATTTTTCAGTTTTAGAATTTCCATTGTATTTTTAAAGTTTCTAGTTCTCTGAGTGATATTTTATATTCTTGTATTTTATTATATATTTGAAAGTATAACTAATAATATATTTTATATATTTATATATTATTCTGTTTTATATGTTCATTCATTATGAGAATACTTAATTGAACATAGTTATAAATGTTTTGAAATCCCTGTCTGCTAATTCCAACATCTGAGTCATCCTCAGGGTTAGTATCAGTTTACTGTCTTTTTTCTGAAAATTGAGTCACATTTTCCTAGTTATTTTATACGTCAAATAATTTTTCAACATATCCAGAACACTGTAAAAGTTATGATATGAATTCTATTACTTTCCTCCAAAGGGTATTGATTTTGGAATATTCTGTATCTTGAATCCCAGTTCAGTTCTTCTACCTTTAGCTAGAATCTGCCGCAGGCATCTGCACTTCAGGAGTTAAGCAGAGATTTGAGCCAAGTTTATATACAAAACTTGGGTCTTCCATTCTCTGGGCCTTGTCACCCCAGCATATACATGTCCCCTCACTTTCCAGGGGCTATGGTGCCCTTAAACACTGTCATATGACTCTTCAGACCATAAAAGTTAGAGTTTCCTAACAGAGTCTTAAGCCAAGTGTGGCTGCTGACAGCGGTCTGACCTTAGGCTAATAGCCTAAGGGACACATACTCTGTGCCATTCCTTTCTTCCATTTTCACCCCCACCCCCACCTTGCCCCCAGCACCTGTGTGCTCCTGTTTACTCTCTAGGACCTTCAGATAGTTGGCATTCCCCGCCCCACCCCTGTCACCAGGTCCTGGAAGGAGCTAGTTTCGCCACACCAGAAGTAGAGCCACCGCAATGTCCACCGCTGCACAACATGCCGCGGTGTGCTTCAGTGTTTGCGCCGTCTGCTCCACCAGTGCTGGACGCTCCGGTTCACTCCAGCTCCCCACCGACACGCGCCACACAGTCCCAGGTCCTTTTTACCGCGTCTCCGTGGGGGGGAGGCGTCTGGATGAAGTTACCACTCCGAGCAAAAGCAAAGAGGGGGCATGTGAACCTGGCAGGTGAGGAGATGCAGAGAAGACTGCGTGGCTTTGGGGAGGCAGAGGAGAAGCCGAAGTGGGGCCCATGCAGAAATGAGTCCTTGCAGCCTTCACCAGGGGAGTGGCCGGGGAGCTGTGGCTGAGGAGGGCTCCTGTGCCTGCAGAGAGTTTGTTGCCTGTGTCCCACAGAGACGGGGGTCCCAGGCTCTGGTTTGGTGCCCTTTTCTCAGCCCAGAGGTCACGGGCTATCAACCAGGAGAAGCACAATGGGCAGGGCTGGGGATGGATATGAAAGAGCCGACGTGGGCTTATTACTTTTTCTGTGGATGAGGGAGGGGTGCAGTATTTTTGATGATCACTTTAAATGTCGTTTCCAAGGCTCCTCAGCAGGCCAGAGATGAAGGAGTGGAAGGAATACACTGGGACTCCGTGTTTGTGGGTTTGGTGTCTCGGGAAGCTGGCGGTATCACTGACACACAAATCAGAGGGAAAAGGATGACTTCAAGCTTGGACAGAGTCTCTAAATAACCCCTCTGACTTCAAGCCTCTCTGATTCTATGTTTCCAAGAGTGGTTTTACGACCGTGTTATTTATGTTCTAAAGCCAATTTGTGTTACCGCCATGCCTTCAAGTTGAAGGTAACATCCTGAGAGCAGGAAGCAAGCTTTTACTTCTTTAGTATTCTAGGGTATTTTTTGGCACTTGAATTTTTTTCATCTTTTAGTAACTGCTAATAATTAAGACTCATACATATTTGCTGGATCGTTAAATAAATAAAACATCTGTATTGTGGAGATAATAATCTTTTCTTTTCTGGGCATCCAATGCAGGATCAGCCCTGCTTGGCAGAATTGGGCACTGATCTGGGTCTGAATTCGAGTTCTACCACTTGGAAGTTGGATAATTACCGGCAGTTCACTCCTCTCTCCATGCCTCAGTCTCCTCAGCTGGACGACGAGCCGAGGCCGTCCGCCTCACGAAACTGTGTGCCGTGAAGCGGCATAAATAAAGCACCCAGTCAAGTGCCCGGGACAAAGAGGGGCTCCGAGATCAGTTGTAACGGTAGTCCTTCTTCCAGTATTTTGTTGAAGGTGAGACAAAAGTATTTCTAAAATCAGAACAGACTCCACTTACAACTCAAAACATTTTATAACGGAGAATGCCCCTGAAGTCAGGCTGGCCACACTGGGCAGACGTGTGGCCCGGAGGGGACCGGCACGACATCTCTGGTCGGATTTTGCCAGGTGAGCGGTATGATAAAGCGAAAGGCACTAATTTTTCTTCACCTTAGCTTCATGAACTGTAAAATAGAGATGATAACACCTGCTCTAATCTATTTTCTAGATTGTAATATAGGTATTCCATGAGTCATGGAATAAAAGTGTTTTGCTACTATAAAATATCATGTAAAATCAACATTTTATTGTTAAACAGGCCTAATTATACCTCTTCCTCAAATAACTTCCTACTTTCAACATCGGCTCTATGTTGGGAACTAAGGTTGCAAAGTGGTTTTACCGTAACTATTGTCAAACACGACTGCTGTGCTCAAGGAGCAAGGACACCGACGTATTAAGAGTAAATGAGTGAGATTTTCTCTAGAAATCTAAAATAAAAAGTGGAAACAGTGAATGAATAGGAGATGCACACAAGAGAACTATCAGTGCACCGATGCATCATTTTGATTCATTATGCATAGAAACGTGTGGTTTCCCCTGTTTCATCCAGAAACCAACAATGCCTCTGGTATTCCAGCCAGGCCGCCCCCTCGCACAGCGTCTTGGCAGCAGCTGCTAAACCTCATTAGGCTAGCCAGGACCGGCGCTTGCCATGCTGGGATATTTCCTCCCAGTGATTACGGACACACGTTCTCTTCCCAAAGCGGCATATGCGAGGGTAATTACACTTCCCACCAAGACGAGATTCTTCCAAAGAAGGAAGTGAAAACCCACGGATGCCGAGGAAAGTACCGGGTACTCGGCCACAGTTCACGGTCTACACACTTAGCCCTCAATTCTCTCTCCACCGACTCAGCGAACGCTCCGAGGCCACTGAGCATCTTGAACCTAAGCAAGCTGACATTCCTTCCATAATAAGATTATTCTTCTTCATAAAAAGATCGGGCAACAGGGGTCAGGCATGCTAACTGTGATCATTTTTCATTTAAGAAAACAACCTGTAAAGCCTAAACCATTTAAAAAAAACACGTTTGGTTTTGTTTTCTTTCTTTTTTCCATGGTTAAAGTGGGGGCCCGCAAGCTCCTTTGACAGTTCTGCGGCTGCCATGTTTAAAGACAGCTAAAGCGCCAGAGCCTTGTCTGCTCTTCAGAAAAAGGAGGCCTCTTCTTGCCATCCTTTTCTTTTTTATCCACTGTCACTGTCACTGTGACAAAAGTTTTCTAAAAGAAAATGTGGTAAAAAGAGAGCCTGACACCATTTCAGACTGTAGACACTCTGGCTGTGCGCACGAGTTTAAAGGGAAGGCCCTGTGGTCTGGTCTGCACAGAGCCAAAACCTCTCCTGTCCCCCTGAACATTTATCCTGAATGGGTAATTTCTGCCAAAACAATCAAAGACGTTACTAGGAAATGTACATATTTTATACTTGACTTACTCTTACAGCATTTGTTGGACCAAATCAGAATGTTAATTTTTTTAGTTTTCTCTAGAACTAGAGAGTGAGCCTTTCCCCTGGTATTTCTTGCTTGGAGGCAGATGCTCAACACAACTTTCAACTGTGCGGCAGGTTTTTAAAATGGTTTATTTTCCCCACTAAAATAACCGGCCACGTAGAATATTTCACCCAAAAGCCTCAGAGACAATAGGTCAAAATGACCTTGAGCTCTCAGTGGACGCTTGGGACCACGAGTCCTTTCTCAGAGGCAGACCTCCCGCCCCTGGCTGTAGGACGGCATCCGCCCTCCACAGCCACACATGGCGTCTGGCCCCTCTGCACCCCTCCGCCCCGTCCCTGGGGCGTTTAGGCCAAAGTTCCCCTGTGTTCTATGCTCCGACTGGGCTGCCCCCCGCCCCCCGCTCTCCCCGAGGGTGGCAGCTATCCCTCCCACGCACTTGGTGCTGCGCCCTCCACCTGGCGTTCGTGCTGCCTTGTTGGCCTGGCCAAACCCACCGAACTGCCCTTGCGCCTCCAGGAAGTCTCTCCCTACTGAGCCCTCCCGAGGAGGAAGTGGCCCCTCTTACCTGTTTGTTTCTCTCACAGGAGCAGACAATGGCAACTGCATGAAGGCCACCAAGTGCCCAGCTCTATCCTGCTTTCCAGGCATTATTTTATTGGTACAAAATATCCGTAAAATTAAACTGTTTGTCAAAGTCACACAACTAGTAAGTGGCAGAGTTCAGACTAGGTGTATTTGTTTATCATTTATCTATTAAACTGAAAGCACCTTATGGCAGGAAATCTATTGATTTTATCTCTGCAGCCTCAGTACCCAGCAGAAGGACAGGTACATAGTATGTGTTTGACAAATGCTTGCTGACTGAGTGAATGAATGTCTCAATAATTAGGTTTCTTAGAAATTACACTGCAGTATCGCTTGTAATATGAAATATTGAAAATTCCAACTACAAGAAAATAGAAGATTTGAAAATTTGTGGGGCAGGTAAACTTGGTGTCCATCATAAGATGAATGCCAGACCTTCATGAAACTTTGTGCTTCTGTGTGTCTCTGTTCAGACCCCCACAAACCTGCTGGTCTGTAAGCTCCTCAAGGACAGGAAATGTGTCTTTTCTCTAAATTTGGGGGGCCCACCAAGTGACTGGCATTTGGGGGATACTCAGCAAATAGCTGCTGAATGAATAAATTTAAAAAAAAAGAATGAACAGATAGAAGATTTCAAACTCTCTTTGGACACAAGGCTAACTTCCTTGGAAAAATGCTTCTAAAATTGTCCATACTATACTCATTCCAAACACTTCTAGCTGTTGTTTTAAGAGCCGTATCACACTAAGTGACATGTTTATTTCTTCTTTTCTACCTTTTTTCTATCCCACTTTGATTTAAACAGCTTCAGATTTTCCATGGATCTCAAACGCCCAAGCTATGTAGAAGTAGAACAGTTTATTCATACTATTGACTCACATTTAGCTTACCTGAAAGCTTAGTGTTACACAGAAAACAATTCAGAACTGCATTATTACAGCTCAAATTCCATTCTATAAATACCGTTACAATCCCCAGGCAACACCCACATGTCTCAAATGTAGGAAAAGCTCCATTATAATAAAAAATTTTGCATGAGCTTTGCCAAATCTAACAAGAGTTTATCCACAGTAAATACTTGCCTCTTAAGAGAGACAAATGGCTTGACAGAAGGAGCAGCAGCTTGGAGCCTGGAGGCCTGGGTTCAAGTTCTGCTGTATTCTTTAGCTGCGTGACCTTGGACAGGTCAGTCTTTGCAGCTCAATTTCCTTGTCTCCAAGAGAGGGATCCTAATAGTTGTGCCGCCTATCTCAGAGGCCTACTGCAAAGATTCAAGGGAGGCACGGCATGCGAAGATGCCTGGCAGACCTTACTCGAAGTGCCGCGTACCTAGCAGGTGGTATTATTATTATTAGTAGAGCTGATGCCTCACCTCACTCTGCTTTCACGCACTTCACTGCTCTTCTTTTCTAGTCCCTGCGGGCAAAGGGTTTAAACCTCTGAAGTCTCTATTTCTTCAAAAGTGCTTCTCTCTTTCAAAAGAAGTCAAATATACAACAGATCTGAGTCTGTTTCAAGGTTGAGCTAAAATCACCAAAGCAATTATTTAGGGAGAGTTCAGGGAATTGTATGTAAGATTAAACGATCACTTTAATGTCTGAATGGAAAATAGGTAAATTCTCGAGGACTGCTGAATTATGTCTTTCATGATATGGCTTGATACGAACTATTTTCATTTCAAGAACTATCTAGGGTAATGAAGAATTTATTCTTTGAAAATATTCTTCGAGCCAAAGGGTTTTTATTTCTCAATGAGAAACCATTCTCCTTGCTCTCAAATTTACTATACTCAGATTGTTTAAATGATGTGTTAGACTACACTGTGACAGAATGTTTCTCTACTTTTTCATCTTGTATATTTTTCTACATTTTTCTTTCTTCCATTTTACTGCTAAGGCCAGTGGAGAATACCCGGTACTTGGAAACTCAGCGGAAGTTTCCAGAAGGGGAGGAGAAAAGTCGACTAAAATCTCCAAAGGAACACCAAAAGTCTGGAAAGGCAGCGAATGAGTCATCTTCTGTCTGTCTGGTCTCTTTCTCATCCTCGAACAAAACGCAGAGCCTGGGAGGCGTGCCGGCGCTGTTTTGGAGAAGCCCTTGCTAAAGTCTGTCTCGGAATTGCAGTCCCACCACCTAGCGAGCTGCGAACCCTTGACGGCCCTCTGACTGGCTCGAGTTTCAGCTCCCTGCTGTGTAACATGGGGACCACGACCCCCGCCCAGAGGGTATCACACACTTGTGGTGACTGTGCACCTCTGTCCAACACACTGGAGATGGCCGTGGACGCCACGTCTCCCCTCCTTGTCCAAAGAGAAGGAATCTGGGAGGTTCTAAGAGGGAGTCAGAGGTGAAACATGAGCATAATAGAGCACCCAGCAGGCATCTTATCCATCTTGGTTTATGAATATTATTTAGTGGTATACGATGAAATCAAAGTTGTACCTACTGAGAAATCCTCTACAGTGGGAAATGGAAATGACTCATTTTACAGAATCTGGACTGTGTTGCCTGTTTGACTCATTGTTAAAGTCAGACAAATATCTGTTTTTCTCCTTGTAATTTTCTTCCAACTATACTTCTCTATCTCTTTTAAACTTAGCCATTCCCAACATTCAAAAATACCATACTCTTAAATCCTTACTCAGGATAAACTATGTTGAGCTTTTATCTGGGGCCTTAAAACTGAACATTGAACCAAAGTCGGAGAAAACAGCGAAGAAAACTACAACAAAGCCTCAGCTTATGCCCGACTGAAAGGCAGTCTGTGTGCGCACACACACACACACACACACACACTCCTCTTGCTCTTTTCCATTTCAGCCTGGTGTTAGCCCAGTTTGCTCATTCTGTGTCTTTCTTTAAAATAGCCTTTTTCCTGTGCATAGCCGGACCAGTTCAAGCATTGATCAGAAACTTACCTAGCTTCAGCTTTAACATAATTATGAATAAACGGTGCTCTTATGGGGCCAGAAGGCCATTTCACTAGCCACTCAAAGACCACTCCCTGGGCACTGACTGCATTCCGAGTGCTGCACTGACGCTAAGTCAGACAGACCCAGCTCCTGCCCTCGGCAGGCCGCTGGTCCAGCGGGAGAGGCAGACACCTCACAACAAACTGCGCACCGTGACTAGTGCTACGATTAGGGGTGGCCAAAAGGAAACGCTCAGGTGCTGAGATAGAAGAAAGCGATGGGAACCCATAGCAGCAAAACTACCCAGACTTAACAAATAGCTTTTAAAAAAAGCAACCCCAAAGAGATTTCCTAAGTTCTCTCCAGGGACACGGCGCCCACAGCATCATTAAGCAACACGTGGAAAGAAGAGATGGCCCACAGGGGGCAGCTGGAGGAAAGGAAATCGATGCTGTGCGTCAGTCAGTCTTTCCATTCAGCCTTCACGGGAAAGGCTGCCTCCACCCTGGAGGTGACAATCGATCTGTGACATCCAATTTCAACTTCATCAGTTTACATTAATAAGTGTGCATGTTCAGGTACCCCAGTCTGGCTTCTGGTTTTAGATGTGCTTGACCCCCCTAGAGGGAGGCGAGGAGGCAGAGAATGAGCCAGCGCCTGTCCACGCTGCGCTCGAGGGAAGCCCCGGCGCCGAGGCAGCGGAGGGGAACAGTGTGGGCCAACTGTGGGCCAACTCCTGCGACAGGGAGGTGCTCAGTCTTTCCTAAAAGCAGGAGGCTTTTATGAGGGCTGCCAGAAAGGGAAGTGTTATTTCCTGATGTTTCCAATTAGCAGGGAGATGAGCAGCACACACAAGAATAAAGAAAAAGACACGTTTACGATGATAACTTTGTCTCCATCAGACAGTATTTTCTGAAGTGACGGATCCTTAAATCAATTCTGCCTCTCCCTGCTTATTAGCAGTGACTCCTCAATGCATTAGCATAAGTCTATCAAAAGCCAGGAAAGAATATCTCATTACTTTTAAAACCTTAGCGAGTTTGATGTGTTAATGGGAAACAGAAGACTTTCATGTGCTGGCCTAGGCAGTCGTTGAGTTTTGTGAAGGCGGAGTTAGTTCAAGCAAGGTCTGCACTGATTGCCCGACCCGGATTAAGTCTACCTCTTTGAGCTCCCAGGATAACACTGGGCTTTCCTGACCCTGCACAGAGGTGGCAGTGGGAAGGAAAAGGCTGGAGCAAGAACTGTGACACACACATTCTCATGGCGTCATGCTTTGCTACGTAGATGATGACACACTGACCATATATGAACGATGTGACATTGTATGCTTGGGTGTCCTCCCGGCTGCCAGCAGTTTGTTCTCCCACTCTTTCCAAGCACCCACTGCCCGCTCGTCCAGTCAACGCTCACCGGGGGCCTCTGAGGTAATGCGGAGATCTGAGCATGTGGCATTCAGGGACATCATCCCTGGGACTGGGAGGATTTACATGATTTAAATCTAGTTAACCAGCAAGTACAACAGCGTTCTATGTTCTGTGTGTCCAAACTTTTCTAAATCGTGGCTGGTGGGAGGAAGAGGAGAGGAGCATGGATGGGTGCTCAGCTCCACAGCGGGCACCCTCGACCTCACCCAGTCTCACCCCTACTTTCCCCGCCTTGGCTTCTAACCCCCGAGGACAGACCTCCAGGGGAGCTCACACAGGACGCACACTCACGGGACTGTGCTCGGCGTGCAGACAGCAGGGGAGAAGCCTGGCCCCTACTGGGACAGAGGGCTGACACCGGGAGGTGGAGTGGGACAGGCTGTGTGGAACAATGGGGCCCGGGGACCAACTTTTTCTCCAGGCCCTCCCTGGCCACCGTCATTCTTTGTGGGCCGCGGGGTGTGCGGGAGCGCGCTGACAACGCTGGAGCTCTCGGCGAACTCTGCGGGCAGCAGCCAGAGCACTGAGGGCGGAGGAGGCACAGGCAGGAAGGCCAGGCTGATCGTGTGGGCATGTTCGTGTAAGAGAGAAGTGGGGGGCAAGTGGGTAAGATCAAAGGGAGTTTAGTGATTGGCTAAGCTGCAATAAAAGAAAGGGAAACTTCAGGACAAATGATTCAAAGGCCTCAAACCTAAGGAACTTGGGTAGAAAAGATGGAGGCTTTAAAATACATGGGAAAAATTGGGAATAAAAGTATGCCAGACTGGGGAGCTGAGAAAAGGCTTGATTTTGGACATGCTGAGCTTGAGGTAAACTCCAGGGGAGCTGTTTTTATACGGGGGGGAGGCCAAGCCTGGACATCAAGTGAGACGCCGGGCCGGCGGTGCAGGCCTGTTCCCTTGATGAAGGTTACGCGTCCAAGGGAAAGTCCAATGACAAGCGTGAGTGAGGGCGGATGCCCACAGCTCTGGAGCAGGAGGAAGAGGGGAGCCGTCCAAGGAGACAGAGGCGTGCTTGCAGAGGCCCCCACACCCACGCGTGTGCTGTGTGCAGGGGAGAGAGATGCAGGCAGAAAACAGCCATCAGATGCCGGGGGAACAGAGCATGGAGCCTGCACGAGGACCACCCTCCTCTCTCCAGGTCTCCACAGGTGGGGAGAGTGGGGCACGGCCTCACTGCCCGGCACGTATTCACTCATGACAGAGACATATTTTCCGCCCCAGTGATGTTCAGCCTGATAGGCTAAAATCTAGTAATGCAGACGTAGTTCCGTTGCTTTAACCAATGCAACGTGGAAGGCCAAGAGGTGAGCAGGGCTTTAAATGTGCCTGATTGTTTCTCTTGGTCTCCTGTGATCTTAACTGCTGCTATGCAAAGAGTCTTGTTTGGTCACTGCCAGTCACAGAAAGACAAGACGCAGGGACCTGAACCCCAAAGGCAGCCTAAAGCAGAACCCAACTGAACTGCAGACCTAGAGCAAGAAATGCATGTCTGTGGCTGTAAGTCTGAAATTTTGAGGTGCTGCATGGCATTACTGGAGGCAAACCTGACCAGCAGACTAGCTCGGTGTGAGCTGTGGTCTGGCACAGGTAGTGTGCCGCTTCCAGGGCAGCACCCCAACAAGCCTCCTTACCTCTGTCCCCAAATCATAAGCGTACAACCGAGAGGAAAAACAATGCCCATTTTAGCCAGTTCAAAGAGGAACTTGGTGGCTGTCCTAGGCTTCTTTTCCCAAAGCAAGATAAGTCAAGAGTTACATAGTAAATGTCTTAAATATTGATTGTTAGATAAAGCTGCACAGAATCAATCAGAAAGAAAAGGCCAGGGAATTTCACTGGAGCAAAGGGCAGGATACACGAAGTCAGGGATATTGAAATTTGATTAGTTCAAAGAATGTTTACAAAATTGGCTGTGGCACCAGCCAGCCAACGGTCGAGGTGAAACTGGGAGGAAAGCACTGAGGGTCTAGATTGGTCAGTGGGTCTGCCCCATCCTTTCTTCCCTTTAACCCTTTCCCAACAGGAGTGCCATTTCAAGCTTTGGGACCAAGAACAAAGGATCTGGGACCAGAGAGAAGAGAAGAAGTGTCAGTGTCCAAGCGCGCTCCTGCCAGGCCGTCATGGCATCTACCGCACTGGGCCCTGCCCTGCGGCCCAGGCGCAGAACTGTAGGCCCCTGGGCCCAGGGAAGCCCGGGCCCCCACACTTGCAGAATGACAGGCACTAGGGGTTTGCCCTGCATCACTGTTCTCTGCTTCTGGTCTTGAGGCTGATTCTCCTATGTATAAAAAGGAAAACTTGCATCTAGTATTTCAAGAACTCTGCTTTTAAAACAAAGTTCATGAAGAAATATAAGCGGGGATTCATTTGAGGCTATTTCAGAGGTCACACAGGAAGAACACCTACACTTCCCCTTCTTGCTAAGCTGCTGACTTACACCAGGAAGCTTACCAAAGCCTTCTGAACTGATTTTATACTCAGCTTTTTGGAAGGAATCCAAATTTGGGAATCAGAGGCCTAAGACCAGAGTCTACAGTGTATTCCATGCATTTGTACAATTATTTCTCTTCAGCGCTCCAATCCCTAACCTGCCATCATCTTTTTCCCGCCAAACACAGGGCTGATCCTGGGTGAGCCGCCTCGCAGGTAAGGCCTGCCTTCTGGAGCCCAGTCATGTCCCAAGAGGGCAGTACATGAGAGACTCGGTCAGGCAAACCCACCCAAGACTTCGGATCACATAAGAGCCACAGAAGACAGACCATCCTCCTCTGGACATCACCATCCATTCCCTGTGGGCCCCGAGCCCTTCCTTTCCTCCATCCCTTGCCCAGTGAGGACCTCCTCTGCCTGCGATGACATTCTCCCTCGCTCATCAGGGCCCAGCTCAAATACCACCTCCCTGGAAGCCTCCTGAACCGCTGACTCCCTCCCCACCAGCCAGAGCAAGGCACGGTCTTCTTTGTGTAGGCCTTTACCAAAACATTCCGCACATGGCGAATTAATAATTTACACATTTGTGGATGGCCCCACACTGTGAGCTACTGTGAGGCCAAGCGCTCCAGCCATTATTCATGCGTATGTCTCCAGGCTCAGCACCCGCTCTGGCACAGACCGACTGCCTGCTCGTAAAGTATTTTCAAATGAGTAGCCCCCTCATTTAGAATGAAATCGAACCCTTTGTTTTAAGGGGCAAAATAAATGCCCCAAAACACTATACCTCATTTTCCTCCTGAATTCTGAAAAGGATTTGGAGTAAGACAAATATTTGATTTGTAAAATTAAACCTTATTAGTTTGGATTAATTGGGAAGATAAATTTGAGGAGCAAAAAGCCAGAATTAGAAAATATCAGAAAGATGGTTTTGAGTTTTCAAAGACCCGCTGTCACTTAAAACAAGCCAATGATGCAGCAATGACCAGTGCGTGGGTGCTTGCTTAGAAGAACAGATATAAATAATTTAAATCAGCCTACCAATTGTCCATTACTATGATCAAATGTGTCCTACTTGCAGTCTTGCTTCTGTAATTCATCCGTTTAAAAAAAAAAAACCTGCCTTTTTTTTTCCTTCTTTTTTGGGGGGTGGTGGTGGAATCTCTCTGGGATTGGATGAATTACGGTCTTTGGTTCATGACACCTCTTCATCATCTGATCCATGCATGGCTTGCTTTACTTATTTAGTAAATTTAATAATGGAATAAAAGCTTATAAAACCACCATCCAAAACAAAAGCTGAAGAACAACATACAAAATTATTCACCAACATCCACGAAGCCCGCCTCCCGCCCACCTCGCTCACGGCAAGCCCTGCCCAGGCCCCACAGCCACCACTGCCCGCCTGTCCCTCCTACACAGGCTTCCCTGCACCCAGCTCCAGTCCTAAAACACGTTTCTAGTTTGGTTCTTCTGTTGAAAGGATGCCATGCTATAGGCAGTGCTTGGGGGCCTACTTTTTTCACTTAACATTATATTGCTAAGGCTTAGCTACCATATCTTTCAGGCCGTCTCTGTCTGCCTGCTGTCTGATCGCCCACTCAGGGACTACCCCACCCCCACTCAGGGACTACCCCACCGCACACTCCTCCGCTCTCTCACTGGCGGCACACGGGGATTCCCAGGGCTTTGCTGTTATTCACAGCGCCGCTTGGAGCATTCCAGCTCGTGCACTACGGCCTCTCAGGGACGGGACACCTAAGGTGAATACCTGGATCAAAGCGTATGTGAATATTCAGCTTCGGAGGTATGCCCAGCTGTCTTCTGATGCAGCTGTGCCGACTCACTCCCTCCCCTCCCACAGATAAGACATCTCGTGGGCCCACGGCTCCTCCACCACTTTGCGCCGTCGGGCTTGTTAACAGTGGCCACTGGTCACCAGTCTGGAGCAAGTGGAATCACCAGCATTGAGGAAGTGGTACAATCTAAACTAATCAGTGTTTTGAAATAAGAAAACACATTTGATTTTAAAAATAATGTTCACTGTAGAAAATTCAGAAATATAGAAATCATCAAGAGGCAAATACAAGAGTTACTTTATTGAGGTTTAATATTCATTTACAGTAGAGGAATGTTTACCCTGTTATAAGGGTAGTCTATAACTGTAACTTATTTGAGCCCCCTTGGGAGTACTCCTTCCAGACCTGACCTGCTACTGAACACAGCCCTCGCAGTGTGCTGACCAGTCAGCCTAGCATCCCCACACGGCTGCAGAGTCCCGGTGCCCAGGACGCAGCAAGACTCTGGTTAAATGTCAGAATTAAAAACTGAAGATGTGTTTTGAAATTCATAACATCTCCCCTCTGGGAGGCTTGTGTTCTATACAGTGGTTTCAATCTACGCCTCTTTTGATCTGGGAGGAAGGGACGGGAAGTTCTTATTAAACACTTAATAAAAGCAGTTCTTTTATTCCGAATGCATTTTCAGAAACTCCTTTGTAACACGGTACTTCCTCTCAGCAGTGAAACGCTATTAGGGAGAGCAAACACGGTCTGCAGATTAACAAGGACACCGCGGCCAGGCTGCGGGTAATTAGATGACGGTGTTCTCCAAGGCATGGAGATTCAATTTCTAGGGGCACCGTGTATTTTACATCCCCTGGAAAAAGAACCAGCAAACTGGCCCAGCATGAACAGAGTCTATGCGCAGCGCATCTTCTGGCGACTAAATTTCAAACATCCTGATATCTCACTGTGGCCAGGCACTGTGTTAGGCAGAGAGAATTCAGAGGGGAGAGGACACCGCACCTGCGTTCCACGCCATCACCATCTGCTTGGGAAGACACACAAACCAGGTGATCGTAAACAATGAAGAACACGATGAGTGCTATCATTAGACACCACAGAAGGGAGCAAAAATCTGATTTGGATTTTCAGCGATCTGGGCAGTCCTGATGGAAACAGAGTGAGATTTGACCAGGGCTCTAGAGGGTGACTAGATGCTCTACAGAAACAGAGTACAATTCTGGACAGAAGGGAGAAGTACTTCATTCACTCAGAGTCAGTCGTTGTGCACGCGAACATTTACTAAGCAACTACTATGTCGCAGGACCGCCCTAGGGCCTGGGTATGCAGACGTGTAAAAGCCAACAGTGAAGACCTTTCTGAGGAGTCATTTTAGGCAGGAATTTGAAGGATGAGAGGGAAGAAGCCATACCAGAAGTGGCGGGAAGAACTCTGCAGAGAGAAGGAAGGACCTGTGCAGAACTTCAAGGTGGGGAAAGCCCTGGTATACCCGAGGCAGTGGAGGGAGGCTGGGTGACCTGGGGTGGAGCTCAAGGAGACATCAAGCTGAAGAAGGACTAGAAGTGCTGTTCCGTGACTAGGGGACAGAATGTGAGCGGGCTTCTAAAGGCCATCACTGCCTTCAAAAAGATGAAGTGTGTTTGGGGACTCTGTGATGAGAACACAGAAATACAGTCCCAAATCCACCTCTGAAAGGTCACTCTGGCCGAAGGGGATCAGAAGCACGTGAGAGGGAGAGGGGCAGAGAGGTCAGACGGCAGCAGTGGCACCGGTTCGGGGCCGAGACGCTGGGGTCTCCGCCGCACTTGCGGCAGTGGAGACAGAAGGGGATGGATGCAAAATGTATTTTTATACTTTTTTTATTGTAGTAAAAAACAACAACAACTCTTCCATCCCGTTACCCATACTGGCTGCAGCATCTCACATTCCCATCAACAGTGCACACGAGTTCTAACTTCTCCACGCCTTACTGATGCTTGTTATTTTCTGGGTTTTTGATAGTGGCTATCCTGATGGGTGTGAGGTGGTGACTCCTGTAGTTTTGATAGTTCTATATTGTATTTTTCATTTAATATTTTGCCACAAACATCTGGCTATGTGATTTAAAATGATCTGTAAACATAATTTTAATTGCAACATAGTATTATATTAGATAGATATATAATAATTTGATCCAATTATTGTCGACATTTAGGTTGTTTTTATTTTTTCTATAAGATATAGACCTATTATAAATATTCCTATGTGTATATCTTTACTCCATTTCTGAAATGAGAATTTTGGGGTCAAAAGGCATGAACATTTTAAGGCATGAACTGATAAATTATTTTTAGAAAGGCTAAACCAATTTATATCCCTAGGGTATGAGACTGCATCCTTACTATCTGTGAGCATTATGGCTTAAAAATATTTACTAATTTTATAGATGAAAAATAATTTATCTGTCACTGAAATTATTTTATTGTTTTTGTGAAATGAGGAAGAAAACAGTCTCACAAAAACTGCATTCTAGTAAATTCAAACCACGCCACTGTATCAATTTTAATATCACAGATCAAGAACTCGAGTTTAAGCTCACAAAGTACAAGTACATTTCTAAAAGACTAGTCCAAACAACAGAAAAGCCCTTATTTCTGGCAGTCCAGACTGGCGATCGCGCCACTGAAGGCAGCCCAGCAAAGTCATGCTGAGCGTCAAGCACCCAACACCCTAGAGCCCCTAACCAAAGACTCGTCCGAACTTGTTAGCTTTCTGGTCAGGGCAGAGGGGGAGAGATTAATCGTGGGATATAATTCAAGCTACAGCCCTTTCCCTCCCCCTGCCACTGATAAAGAGCTGAACTAGATCCCAAAAGCCTTTTTTTCCGATTCAGAAGGCACCTGGAGCAAAACTGCTCACTCTTCTGTATCATATAAAAGAACTCCTTAGGAGAGGCACTGGGGAGAGTCAAAGGGTAACTCCCTTCCTTCTTAGGATGAATTTTAATCTAAATCCAAGAAAATTGGGGTCAAGTGGAATCTGTAGTTTCACACAGGCTGAGCCCTATCAATGACTGGCTTGATCTGACCTGGGAAAATAGCACGCAGAAACTACCTCTGCACGTGCAAAGGCTCAGACAGCAGGTGCTGAACACTGGGTCCGTTCAGGACCTCATCCCGGGTTAAGCCTGGACTGTGGTCTCACAAGTCTGAAAATCTGCTGTTGATGTGCTCAAAGGCGCCTTGCTTCTCAGGAGCACTGAGAAGCTTACAGACAAAGCTTACAGAGTTGCACAGATCAGAAAGCCGGTTAACAATGTACATTTTCTATCTGCTAGCAGATTCACAAGAGAGACCAAATGACAATCAGAAAGTGTCACAAGAATCATGGGACCCGAACAAGAGGAGGCACCAGGACAACCTGTGAGGTCTTCTCCACCGAGAGCTACCGAAGGCCTCGGCGCGCACTGCCGGGAGCGGCCTGAGCCCAGCTCATCTCTTGTCCTCCTTCTGAGCTCAGCTCGCACGTCCCCTCCTCCAGGGAGCTTCCTCGACTTCCTGTATGGGCTTCCCTCTCCCACTTACACATTTTCATTACACCCTATGTTTTCATTTAAGCTCTTGCGGCAATTTTACTTAAGAGATTTTATATGTTCTCTTGTTTATTATCATTCAGTTGCCTGAGAACGAGAGCCACGCCCGTCTCACTCACCACTCCAGCCCCGATCTCAAGTGGACGGAGTTGCTGGCAGGCATGCAGACCTTTGTGGCAGGGAGGACAGGTGGGAAGGGTACGAGAGCACAGCGGCTGCGAGTGTGCCACGGGAGCAGCCTTCCGACGTGCCTTCGAGTTCCTTAGCCAAGATTCCCTTCCCTTCTGCCGGAGTCAGAGAGGGGCACTGCTGAGTCCGCCCACTAACTCTACTTTCCTGGGTGCGTTTCCGCTGCTGGCTGGACACTGTGATGCTTGCTTGGGATATGCAATGCCTTCGGTCAGATGACCATTTAGTCAGACTGCCCTAAGTGTCTTTCTGTCTGCTAAAGCAGCTTTGTATACCCCTCGGCCTGACCTAGTCTATGATCAATTAAACCTCGGGGAGTAGCCCAGCTTCCAAGCCCTCAGGATTTCTATCGTACCCTGTCATCACCCAGAGCTCAGGGTGGGGACGCTCCAGGACGTACTGCAGTCACAGAAGGAGGAAGACAACAGTGCATGCACGTGGCTGACGCCTGTGCAGACGTCACACAAGCAGAAGCTACAGATGACATTCTTACGTGCTTCAGTTATTTTCTCAAAATATGATATTAATTTTGATAATTAAAAACAAAATGAGCACTGGCCTGGGAGTCTGGGTGAGAGCTTGACTGTGCTGCTCCTGGCCCTGACACCGATTCAGCTGTCAGCAAGGCCGACTCGGTGCTGGCTTCCGCTACACGAAGGAGCTGGACACGCGACTGCTACAGTCCCTTCCAGGCTTGACATTATTACATTATGCAATGGTTATTCTTCATCTAAGACCTTGTCCCCAAATTCATACACACCTCAAAGGCCAATCTAGCTGCTGGTAATGACCACCACCCACCCAGGAGCCTGGGATAAGCATCTCTAAAGAAACCACAGTGGGATCTTGGAATTTTTCTGATTACAAATGAAATCATTCAGGAGACAAGCAGACACCCGAGGGGCCCGGCAGCAGCATCACCACAGATTCTCTGACACGAACACCTTCTCAGCGCCTGTTCGTGTCAGGATGGTGGACTGGAACGCCAGGGAATCTGGCTGCGACCAGCTCCAAGGCACCCCCTTCGTTTGATTCTCCCCAGAGGCAGGGGGCTTGTGGACTTATTCTCCACATGTAAAACAGACAATCATGACCAAATGTTTCCGTAAGTGTATAACTTTCACAGTCTCTGCAAAAGGCACTCCTCTTTCCTATTCCTGATATTAGGAACTCAATTTCCTTCATCTCAGCCCCCAACGCACAGATCCAGCACAGACCCTGTCCCTGGTGCTAAATTACCCTCTCAAACAAGCATTCAGCTACAGTACAAACTCATTATGAATCTGCATATAACCAAAAACTCATTTTAGTTTTAATTAGGTGGTATGTTAGGTTCAAAGTCGGGTTTGTGCTTACACACTCTAGCAACCTCCTTAGAAGCAGGCATTTCGGGTGAGGCCCCTCCCTGCCTGAAGGGAAACCACCGAGAAGAATAAACGCGGCCCGCTAAGGGTTTGCACTCCAGAGACACATTTCCTTCCGCTGCAGCAACTGTGAATAGACTGGGCACAAAACTGCATTCCAAAAGATCTCCAGTAGGACATTAACAAAAAAAAAATACATAGCTGAAGCCCCAGAGACTGTGTCTGTAGCTGGGATCTGGAACAGCGTGCCACTTGCCTGGAGTAGTAGGACTCCACCCCCAGCGCTTCCCGCACGCTGGCGATGTGCTGCTCCAGGGCCGAGCTGGTGGCTGCTGGGAGAGCTGCACTGCCACCGGCCTGGAAGTCCCCGGCACTTTCCATCGTGCTGTCACCCAGGTAGTGTTCGTGAAACTTCAGAATTCCTGAAAGAGGACAGGCACAGCCAATGTTACCCAAGACTGGGGCTGGGGAGGAAAAGGTACAGGACAGGATGGAAATACCAATGCGAGGTGACCTCCTCGGCAAGCACCCCTTTCTCCAAACCAGGAGAAGAAATCTGGAAATCCATGATCTCAAGAGGGTTTTCAGAAGTTTGGTCAGTATCCTTTTTGCAGCTCTCACCATCGGGTGTGGTGTTTATAACCAGGGGATTCGAGACAGGGCTTTCGATTTTGAGGATACGTTCGGAAGCCCCTGAAGTGAGGACTACTTCATAGGTATTTCAAAACAGATGTTTCTGAGAAGTACCAACCAGGGAAAGTTTTCTCTCAGGAAGACCGCATGAGCATGCCAGTGTACAGTCTCCCCGGAAACTGAAATCCTGAATAAAAATACAACCAGCCAAGTGGAAACTGTGTTACTCAAAGACCTTTCATTTTCACAAAAGCAAATCAAAACAAATATGTAGTACAAAAGCCAGATAAAAACATTTAAAGCCATTTTTAAGTAAGACTAAACTGGTCAACGGTCATTAATGGATTAAAGAAGCAAAAAATGACGGCTGCATAAAACAGAGAATCCATAGTGGTTTTCTAGCAATAAACAGAAGACATATTCTCAAATGGTAATGAGGTGTGTCAGCCCCGGAAAACGCTGGTCCTCTCTGATTGGATTAGAGCCCCCGTGAAAGCTTCAGAGTCTCATTAAGAGCAAAGAGGAACAGAAAGAGAAACAATAGGAGCCTCATTATACATGGCTCATTATTACAGGGATCCGGATATACCACCTGTCAAATCATGTCCCCCAAATGTAACCGCCGCGGAGAGAAAGAGCCTGATATCTCTGTTGTCAGCCGCGTCCTCCTGGGTGTCAGTGCCCTGCTGGGGGCGGGAGGACACAGGGACTCGTGTCGCTGTGGCTGACACGCACCAAGGCGCCAGGAACATCACAGCTGAAAACCTTTGGCATAAAAAGGTCAGCGGTAAAAATGTTTTTTTTTTTTCAGGAAAGCCTATAAAAAACATGTAATTCAGGGGACAAGATTATAAAAATAATGCTGAGGCACAGAATGTACAGGCACAGTGCTCAGCACCCAAGGAGCATCTGAAAGCTGTCATCCAGCCATCACTTTTTTTTTAAATCAAAGGCATGGAAACATAATCAAGAAAACCTTGTCAATTCTCTTGGCAGTTGAACTTTTTGAAATTGGCTTACAGATATTCAAAAAGCCCATTCTTCAAGATTCCCAATTATAAGATCCACTTCTCCAGTCAATAAACGCTAATTGGATCTGGTGTGTCTCCAACATGGTAAAGCCATCAGCATTTTATTATGCAAAAAATATGGCCCTAGCAGCTAATTAGTGGTGCTGTATTTAGTGAAACTGTTACAGCCTGCACATTTATGCCAATTTAATCAAAGGAGATTTTTACTTCTGAAATAGATTTACAATGAACAGAACTGGTTAAAATGGGTTCTGCTACACTCGGAAATCTCCAGCATAAGACTTCATTTATATACTGAGAGAGGAGTGGCCATTATTGTCTCAGTCTCTTTAACTTTCCCGTGACAAAGAGTCACAATCACTAAATCATACCTAGAAAGAACTCATTAGGACTTGCAGTCATCACTTTATTAGCTAATAAACAACAGCTGCCTAAAAATAGGACTACTGGTGAAATTAATCCTCCTGCTCTTCGTCTTCCTTGACAAATGCTCCCACATTTGCTGGTGAGGAGCGGCGATTTCGTGGGGGAATGAGAAAGCTGGGCTGTCTTATTAATTGAATGCCCCACCATGGACTATCTGCCGTGGCTGAGATTTTGCTGAAAGCCCACATCAGCTTCTTAGTCTTATCTATGGTAATGTACCTCTTCCACCTCTATTCATTAGACCAGGGGTGTCAAACTCATTTTCAATGGGGGCCACATCAGCCTCGTGGTTGCCTTCAAAGGGCCGAATGTAATTTAGGACTGTATAAAGGTAACTACTCCTTAACTAGGGGCAAGGAGCTCAGCGGTGCCGCCAGGTAGTAACAAGGTGCTGGGCCAGATCAAACAAGGTGGAGGGCCGAATTCAGCCTGAGGGCCTTGTGTCTGCCACCTGTACATTAGACGTTCACAGTCTAGTATATAATTGCCCTGCTCCCACAGAAAGAGATCTTACCTGCCCCAGGAGCAAGCAGCCAGCTATACAGGTAGCCTGCGGCCAGGGAGTAGTAAAGCACTAATCCTCTCTGGCCATTCACCATCTCTAAGATCTGGTCAATGGTGACTGGAGAGTAGGGGTCAGAGTCCTGTTGTCCTGTTTGTCGTTCTACCAGAAGATCTGCAAATGCCCTGGTACGTCCTCTTTCTGCTACCGCCAGGGCTTCATCATGATGACCTAGGAGACAAGAGAGACAGACTGAGGACCCCGTGGGGAATGTGCTTACTAGGAGAGGGTCTTCAGCCACAGAGATCCTGGGCAGGAACCTCACTACCTCTGTGTTTCAATGTGTGGCAGAACCTCAGCCACAGCTGTTGCAAATTCAACCCTCTGCCTCAGACGATAGGTGCAGGGCCCACTCTTACAAAACTCCACACTTTCAGATTCTACCCCACCCTAAGGTCTCCGGCCTGCCCCTGTCTTGCAGCCACACCACAAGAGAGCCAACTTTGTTTAGAGGATTCATCCTCTGCATTTGCTCCACGTCCTGAGTTGCTCCCAGCCTCCTGGTTCTGACCCCATTTGCTTGGGTCTTTGGACCACGACGCTTTACACTCCGGTTACCTTCTTCCTGCCCTGCTCGAGTTTGACTCTGTTTCCACATTGGGAGATAAGCCTTACGGGACTTGGCTCTTGACCATCTTTCAATCTCTTCTCAGTGCAGCCCCTCTGGACTTCACATTGACCTACCCACTGACTCATCCCCCGCCACTGCTGTCTCTGTGCCTGATGGGCATTATTCAAAGCACCATATATATGCCAGGTGATATTATTGCTAGAGCTGATACCTCATTCCACTCTGGTCTCCCCCCTACACACACACTTGTCTCTCCTAATCCCCAAAGGCAAAAGTTACCTCTGAGCTCTCTAGTTCTTTGAAATTGCTTCTCTCTTTTAAGCTTTTCCTCAGTCTTTCAATCCAACTTCTAATCCACTTCCTGTAAGAAACTAAGCTGCAATCTAGTTTAAAAGCTAATGCACAAATATAGGAGCACAAACAATACCAAGCAACATACTTTCAAGTGAGGACTGCTTAGAGGCGCTGAAGGAACACAGTGCACAGGACCTGCTTGTGCTGTAAGCACAGCTATGAAGGTGTTGCTAGAACTGGGGTCCAAAGAGACGGCAGGCAGAGGCAGGAGGCCAGGTGCTAGGGCTCCGACAGCTCGTCAAGGATGCCTCACTTCCCGCAGTTTAAGTATCGGCAGAAAGTGGGGATTTACGTGTGTGTATGCAAATACCTTCTTTTATCCTATTAAGTTATTAACTGGAACAGCAGGAATGCTTTCTGTGCACACTGGTAAATCAGCCCCAAAGTGTTAGACAGACTTAACGCTGTGATTATAATAGATATAAATTGTAATCTCAGGCAATGAGTACATTTAACAGGTCATTTTTCCAGGGGAAATCTGAGTATTCACACATACACAGCAAAGAACGGGTTATTGACAAGGCTTCAGCATTGGACTTCAAAGGCATTGTTAGTTCCAATAAATACCTCCTGGACCCAAGTTCTGGGCTGGGAAAAAATGGTCTGCGGAGATGGACAGGTCTGAGAAGAGGCAGGGGCCAGGACAGCTGGAAGGGGGTGGCTGCGACAGCTAAGGCCCAGGGGAGGGAAGGCCATGCTGCCCCAGTGCAGTGGGGCACACAGGCCTGGGAGAATCCCCACTACGTCACAGTCTGGAGGGCAGACTCAGGCATTAAAAACATTTACTAGAGAGCAACTAAAAGACGCGTGGGCACAGGAAATTGAGAAGGGGCCAGGCGTCTTCTCAGGTTCTCCCCATGAATACTGAGAGGGAACCTATGAGGAACACCTGGCTGAAGCGTCCTTGTCTCTAGGACACCTTCTCTGGTCCCTGGGACTGCCTGCCAACCACTTTGTTTCTACAGCACCTGAGCGTCTTCTACCCCAGCGTCCACCACACCACCCTGGAGTCATGGCCTTCTGTCTCCCGACAGGCTGAGAGCTTCTCGAGGTCAGCAATCAGGCCTTCTTGACTTTAACCCCCGGGCTGGCACAGAGCACGTAGTAGGTGCTCCACGAACGTGTGTTGAGTAAACGAACACACGTTCAACAACTGCACTGTGGCTGTGGCCTCACAGCCCGTTGCAGTGACGAATCGCACTTCATCCCAGCAAGCACTGACAGACCTGGACACCCGAGCGCACACGCAAAGCGGGAGCCCCAGCCGCTCTCACCCAGACTGACGAGCACCCGCTGCAGGGCCTGGTAGGACGACGTCTGCAGGTCGAAGAGCGAGAGCTTGTAGTCCGTGCTCAGCTGTGCCTCGTGTCGAATGGTCTCGAACAAGGCTGACGCCCTGTAGAGCTGCAGGGAAGGCAGAGAGCATTACCCTTTCCCCGGAGCCCCTGTCCCACTATTCACCGACCAGAGACAACTTTTGCTCACATTTTGGTGTACAACCTAAAGAGTTTCTTTTTAAGGGTTGACAGGATGACTCCACTTCCAGGTGGGTCCTAGTGGAAAGACGTCAGATCTTACCAGGTAAATTACAGTTTACATAATCAATTGCTGACAGCTAAAGTCAAAACCCTGAAACACAGGGGTTATAGACCTATAGTCTGAAAGTTGTAAAACACAAAATCAGCTATTAATCCAACCAAGTGCTGCACTGGAATTTTAAGAAAAAGCCTCTCCTCCTGGCATCACGCAGCCATAGTGCCGGCCCCGAAGGATGGAAGTGAACAGGGGCAGGTGGCTGGAAACGCACGAGGCTGGGAGGGGGGTGAGACCAAGGCAACACCCTCTCTGGAGGGACGGCTTTCCGCAGGCGGTTCAGCTAAATCAGCACTGACCTCCGCAACAGTGTCCCAGGGCCGGGTCTTTGCTGGACAAGCCCCCCCCCCCCCGGAGCCATACCCACTCACAAAACCAGACACTGGACACTCCTAAGGGGACACTCTTCCTGCTGCTCTGAAGGCTTCTCTGTCACCGAGACCACAAAGCTTTTCTCCGATACTGACATGCTGACAACACAGTGCCAAATTTTAAGTTCATGCAAATTAAAAAAGTAGAATGCTAAGACGAAGGGACTTAGACTAGGACAGAGGAATGTGCTCCCAACTCTGCCACTAATTTGGTGTGTGACTTTTCTTAGAATCCAGAACCTCAGTTTCTTCTCTGGAAAGAGGACTGGTTATCAATCTGCCTCTCGTGATTATTTAAGGAATACAGTCAGGGAGTGAAAGTACTTTGAAAATTGTAAATCACTACACCAATGCCAGTTTTACTTTTTAAATTGAGGAATTAATTCTTAATTTGCCTCTAATAGTTTAAAAAGTATAGTAAATTTCCATAACATTTCAGGACGCTATGGCAAAAATTCAGTCACACCATGTCCTCAACTCCTGTGATCACCTCCAATGGGGGCTTGACTCCCTTGTCATTTGCGCCCCCTGCCCGGCACACGGCACCCCACTCACACGCTGCCTTCGTGGCCATGTGTGTTTCCCGAAACTCCTCCACCCTGCCAGGGAACCCATAACTCCAGAGAGCTTCCCAGTCCCCACAGCCAGCATGCGGGCTGCTCTTCAAAGACGTGTACACACAGAAACATGCACTGTGTGTGTGTGTGCATGAGAGAGAGAGAAAGAGAGGGAGGGAGAGAGGTATCTACTGATGTAACTAGATACCAGAAGGACATTAAATCTAATAATTATGAATTCTCAGATTCCTTACTTCTATCATAATATGTATGTATATAATTTCATATTGAGGATTAATGAGGAAGAGCAGCACATAATACAAGAATTCCAAAGAAATTATTGAGAAATCTATCATACAACTGAGCAACAATCTTTACTGGTGTTCAGTACTTCTGGGCTGGTACAGGCTGAAAACCCTGTAAGTCAACCCAAGTGGGGAGGTCAGCACCTTCTGGCCAATGTCATTACTACGAAGATAGTAATCCCAAAGTCTCCCATGATTCTGGAAAGAAAATCCACTTGGGACAGGGGTTCCCCTATTCACCTGGTGCTGAGCCTCCTCCAGGTTCCCACTAGCCCAAAGGGAGAGGCCGAGACCGTGGCGAATTTTGGCTTCATCCTCTCTTCGTCCCAGTTGCTCAGCTAACCTCAAACCTGAAATCAGATAGAGAAATTTTAAGTGCACATACAAGATAAACCATCCCACCTGCCCAGGACTCCTGGAGACCTAACTCTGCCTCAGGTGTATGTAAAACATGTTAACACAGCTTGATCCAAGTTCAGGGCCAGAGCAGAATCAGCCAAGGGTGAGTAAGCATTCGCTTCAAATTCTGTGATGGCAGCAACCTTTCCAGGACACCCCACGATGCCCCAGGAAGAGCGCAGGCAACGGCTATCAGCAAGAGGCGGGTTTGCGAGACAAGCAGAAACAGTGAAGCGAATGGAAGCTAAGCTGCCACCCTCCCAGCTGTGAAACCCCTCGCTTCGCAAGTGAAAACTCCTGGCCTAGAAACCGATCTAGTCCAACTCCTTGGCTGACAGGAGCTTTTCCTGACAGTTCCGTAGTCAAGCACAGAAGCCAAGCTGAAGCTTTTTCGCATCTCGCATGCACAAGATCCAATCGGTGGTGATGGGAGACATATCTGATGTGCTCTTGAAAGCAGCTCACTCACACCGCCTGACCCTGCCTTCTACTACTGATGCTACTGACACATTTCATGTCCAATCTGTTTTCCCCTTACGGCTAAGGCTTTGATGTGCCTCAGCAGGGTGGCAGAACAAGTGCTATTAGGAGTCCGAAGTCTTAAATGAGACTGTCCTCATTCTAACGGCTTTCAGATAGACACCTGCAGTTTGGGTCACTTACCTACAGTAAGCTTCTGAATTTCAGGACATCGGCAACCTCCAAGGCTTTGTGGGAGCCAAACAGGAGGGCGACCGTTTATTGTACTGGCCACTAAGCAGCTCTCAGCATCACTTCGCCCTCATTATCTCACTCTCTGTACACAGGACTTAGCTTGTGCAGAAAGCAGCATGACGGCTCCCACACTGCCACTGTGCACACAAAGGAAGGAAGGACTTCCTTTCTCTAATCTAGTGCAGTCTAGATAGGAGCCTGCTTCTGAGCACGCTGGGCCCATGCAGTTTCAGGCTTTTGAAAAGGAACTGAGTCAGCTGAGAGGCAAATAAAAGCAATACTCATGTTCGAGCTCATAAAAGAGTATGCATTTCAAAATGCACATAACAGAAAACTTAGAAATGGCATTTTAGGTTTAAATCATGTTGCTAGCTAGCAAAAATAATACTTGTTATTCACATTTTAAAATACCTCACAGAACAGAAACACAAGAGAAGGAACACCAGGTTCTTGGGTAAACACCAGGAGAACACCAGTTGTTTTAACCTTCGACAAGCTAACCATGCTCATTCTTCAGCACAGCTGTCCCTGACAGCTCGGGGTCTACGAGCTGGAAGTAAAACTCACTAAGGCAGCCCCCACCCCAGGTATGTTCTATGCAAGCTGGACCTTTGCTTTGCTCCCTGAGGGGTCCCCAGCATGTGGGACACTCCCTGGCCCGTAGTCAGAGGCTCGACAATGAAGAGCTGACAGCCATGGGACTGTCACAGTCTCTGTTATGCCAGCTTCCATCTGCTTCTGCCTCTCAGGAGTCTGGCCCACCCATCCAGCTCTCCTACAGCTGGTCTGCTAGGAACTACTTCCGTAACTCCAGGGAAAGTCACTAAATTGCTCAAGCCTCCCTTACTTTATTTGCAAAAGACGAAAAAGCTGGATGAGACCAGTGGTTTTAACCAGGGCCGTCCATACACATCACCTGCAGAGCTTGCTCAAAAGGCTCAGACCAGCCTCAGCTGTGAGATGCTTCTGCAGTGGGCGGGGTGAGTGACCTGGTGACCTACTGCCCCCCCTCCACCGAAAACCAGGAGCAAAAGCACTGAGGGGGCTTCCCCCTGAACGGTTCCCTCCGTGCAAGAGGGAACAGACCCAGCTCCGAGAACTCAGACAGGGCTCTCCAGGTGACCTGCTCCTGTCGCCCCTCAGGAGCAGAGCCGTCCTGCTTGGCCCAGAGGGCACCCACGCTCTCTGTCGGAGCACATCCACAAAACAGACACCATGGAGATGCCACAATAACAATTTAGGTCTCTGCGAGAGACTTAAAACCACAAGATACAATAAAAATGAAATTGAGAGTTTCCCATAAATACAGAATTATGTTACAACATCTCAGGCAAAGCAGCTGCTTTATGGAAACAGTATTTCAGGAAGTACAAAAGAACACAGCTGAAAGGTTGTCATATGCTGGGTCTGAATTTAATAGTTTTCACAAATTCAACTGAGAATCGCCCCCAGTCTGTTGGAATTCCACCACAGTCAGGTTTCAGGAAACCCGAGGCCAACTCGCGTATTCAATGCACTGAGGCAGCCTCTCACTGAGTGGGAGCCCAGCGAGGCCTGGGAAGTCGCTCCCAGCCTCTCTCAGTCACCTCTCAGCCTGCAGGCCAGAGCAGCCCCGGCCTCAGCAGAGAAACATCAGCCTCTGGCCCATTTTCCACTCTGCTTCCTGTCGCCCCCTCCTGGCTTCCCAGCTGGGCCTCAGAGGAACAGGGCATCTGACTGTCCACACCCTCCTCTGCTCCTGGGAGGTGAGGGGCTTACGAGGTGCCTGGGGTCCGAAAACCTGGGCTGAGCCCGACTCCACCAGTGACTGGCCACAGGGTCAGGGTCAAGTCATTGTACTCCCTAAGTGTCTGGTTACTTAGCTGCACATGGGAGTAAAAACCTCTCAAGATTACCGTGAGAATTAAATCCAATTAAATAAACTGTACATGCAAAAACCCTTGGAAACCATAAATGAGAGCTTTTGCATGAAGTCAGCAACACTTTCCTTCAACTAGTGAGCGGAGAACATCACCCCGCCATTTCCCTCCCCAGATGAAAGGGTGCAGTGTGCCTGGGTGAGGGGAGGGGCTTCCCAGAGCAGAAGTGCAAAGAGGTGAAGGGTAAACACATTGTTAATAAACTGCACCAAACCAACAGGGAAAGGACAGGGGGACGGAAGGGGGTGAGGAACAGCCACTTGGGGGCCTGCCTGGATGAGGACTCCTGGGCCGCCGCCCCAAGCACTGAAGGCCATACAAAACCTAGGAAGGAGGCCGCATCTAGTGCTTGAGTGACGCTCAGACTGATGCTCAGGGTTAGACCTCAGCTGCTGCATCAAAATCGACTTCTGTACAGTTCTGAAATATTTTCTACAGGGGCACTGGGGCTTGAAACAGATGGGTATTTTCCATGATTAGATCGAATTTGATTCACCTTGGGAGAATGCTGTTTACTCACTAGAGGATTCCTAAAAGCAAGGAGGGTGTCTGCCCCTGGGGCGGCCGGCTACCCGAGGAAGACCAGTGGGTGATGTGTGCGGGACCCGGGAACACAGCTTTCCCGGGGTGGCCCCAGGCTGTGCGCACTTCCTTCCCGGGGGCCTCCAAGGAGCTCCACCTCAGAGCACACCAGGGACCCCAACGGGCCTTACCTTCCTGTAAGTACATGACCGCCTGGGAATAGTTCTGCAGAGCATGATGGGTCCTTCCGAGGCTACTGTACGACACCGTCTTGGCCACCAAGTCGTTCATCTGGGCAGCGATGCTCAAGTGCTGCTCTTGGTAGACCACCGCCCTCTCGAAGGTGCCCAGAGATTCGTAGGTCAGGCCCAGGTTCCCGTAGGCGCGGCCCTGGCACGTGGGGTTGTTGGTTTCCTCCGCAATCTGCAGGTCCAGCTGGTGGTACTGCAGGGCTGTGTCATACTCCCCCATCTGCTGGTAAACGCCCCCCAGGCCACAGGCCGCGTCACTCTCCAGGGCTCGGTCTTTCATCTCCCTGGCAATGTTCAGCTGACGTTCAAGGCAGGAGATGGCTTGTTCGCAATTCCCTAATTGGCTGTGCAGACTTCCCAGTTCTCCATAGGCCTGGGCTTTATTAAAGGCCTCCCCAAGCTCATGGGCGACCACGAGCCTCTTTTCAAAGCACACCAGGGCTTGCTGCAAGCTCCCCATCGCCCTGTGGGGATGTAGACAGAAAAGCAATGATATTATTTTGTGCAGGTGCAGACATACTAAAGCCCCTGAGAAAATGAAAAACATTTGTCACTGTCACTTACTATAGAAGCTCTTAACTCCTCTTCTAGCTAAAATCTATCATGTGCCCTTAGAGTGAGATGCAGGGGAATTTCATAATCTGGAAAGCAATTCAAAAGTCATCCCTTAGTGACCTTCCCAAGAGCCTGAGATTCAATGGGATATACACCCCAGAGGAAACATAAAATATATTAATAGGCACAATGATAGCAAGTGAACTGTTTGGTTCTTCGGGCCTCCCAATTTCCACTGCCGCTTAGACTATGTTTTTGAAATCACTTTACCGCGGCCATGAATCTTTCCCCCTGAGCCCCTCGGAGCGCTCTGAGGGTGATGATTTAGTTTGACCCTTGCCCTTCCTCCACTCCAGGAGCCCTAATCCCCTGCCTATCTGGAGAGGCCATATATTTTGCAGACACAGATGCCTTCTTGGGTTCCCCACATTCAGAAGGAAAAGCATCACCTTGGCCAACAGTGTCTTTTTGTGCTGCGGAGAGATGACATGCTAGGAGTGGGAAGAACACAGATTCTGGCCGCAGACCAAACCAGTTGCGTGGGGACATGTGAATTCCTTCTCCTGAGCCTCTGTCTCTAAATGATAATAAATCCCACATCCCATAGCAGATGATAATAAATGTAGTAGTATAGGGTTGCTATAAATATTAAGCAAGTGTCCACACAAGGTGCCTAGTACAGTGACAGTACTCGCATATGTCTCTTCACTCCTGACACTTTATCAGGCGGCTTTCCTTAAAAGCAACAAAACCAGGACCGAATAATTGGTGGGTACAGATGTGTGAAAAAATATATCCACATAAGGTGGGAGGCCTTCAGAAAAGATCGGTTAAGCCGGTTCATTCATCTTTCCCATTCTTGTCATCTCTTTTCTCCTGCTCATTACGATGTAGTCACAAAGGCAGTGCAGTGGGGTCGGAGAGCCCTGGGTCTGACTCTCGGCTGTCCCTTTTAAGCTGTGTGATATTGGACATTAACCTAACCTCTCTGGGCCTGTTTCCTCCTCCCTAACACAAGGGTAACACTATCCCCTGCCAAATCACAGAATCATTGGGAGAACCAAATGAGATATGTATGAAAATGTTCTGTAGCCAATAAACCACACTCTGACCTTAAGTTGCCATCACTGTCACAACTGCTCTTTGTGCAGGTTTGTCAGCCACACATGTCCCCTGTCATGTTTACCTGTGTCCGTTTCCTAGGCCCCGGTAAGCCTTGGCTTGGTCTTGCATGCGATTCAGACTCTGAGCCACAGATAAATATTGTTCATAGTACTTGATAGCTTCCTCATAGTCACCCAGGGCCTCGTAGCAATCCCCCAAGTTGCCGTAGGCCCGGCCCCTGTCGAGCACAGACTCGTTTCCGCTCAGCTGCTGCAGCATGGCCAGCTGCTGCTCAAAGTAGCCGATGGCTTCTTCCATCACATTCATGTTCATCTTCGTGATGCCCATGTTGCCATAGACCTGGGCTTCGAGGCTTGGATCCTTCAGCTTCTGCCCTAGCTCCAACTGCTCTTCATAACATTTGAATGCCATCGTGTACTTCCCAAGGGCCATGTAGACAGCAGCCAGGTGCCCATGAGCTCTGCACTCTCCCGGCAAGTCGCTCAGCTCTTGATACACCTCCAGTTCCTGCGTGTGATAACCCAAGGCCTTGTCGTACTTCTGGACCATTCGGTAGGCAGTGCCTAGCGCTGCATACGCACTGGCCTCCAGTCTTCTGTCCTTTACGTGGTGAGCTAAGCCCAGCTGCTGCTCGTAGAATTTTATTGCACCATTTATATCTTTTTTACAGATGAATATATCGCCCAGGTTCCCTAGGGCTCGAAATTTAGCCTGGGAATTATTCAGGGACTGAGCTAGGGACAGCAGGTATTTTTGACACTCTTCAGCTTTGCTGAAGTTCAGCAGAGCCTTGAATGCTAGGCCCAAGTTGCAGTAAGCTTTCGCTTGGCTCAATTTGTCGTGAAGGTCTTTGGCCAGTGCTAGATCCTGCTCGTAGTACTTCACCGCCTCCTGGTAATTTCCAAGGCAGTAATGGGCGTAGCCGAGGTTGTGGCAGACCTTCCCTTCTCCTTCCATGTCTTGCAAGTCTGGAGAAAGCCGGAGGTACTGTTCATAATAGGGGGCAGCTTGGACATACTCCCCCCGAGAGCAGTGGAAGTTGCCCAGGTTGCTGAGGGCCCGGGCCTCACTCTGGATGTCTCGCAGCTCCCGGGCAATGTTCAGGTGGTTCTGGTAGTGCTGCAGGGCCCGGTCGTGGGCACCCAGGGCTTGGTAGGCCACAGCAAGGTTCCCGTGCGTGGATGCCTGGGAGGCGCGGTCGTTTACCTCCATGGAGATCTGCAGCTCTTGCCGGTGGTACTTGACCGCCTGGTCGTACATGCCCAGAGCATTATAGGCATTGCCCATGTTCCCGTAGGCGCGGCCCTGGGCAGCGTAGTCACTCAGCTCCTGGGCGATGCACAGGTGGGTCTTGTGGAGTTTCAGTGCAGTGTCATAATCACCTTTCATCTGGTGTATAATTCCTGAGAAAGAGAACGAAAGGGACAGAAAAAGGTTGGAATACCTGATTAGCAACTTGGAAAAAAATGTAATTTGCAACTCGATTTACACTCACATATAATCCAGATGAATTAAAGACTTTAAAATAACAGAAGGTAGAATTAAATATTTATTAGCTCTCCAGAGGGGAGTTGGCTTTCTGTGCTTTGAAGCAACAACAACGACAACAAAAACTGACAGATTCCATTTCAAAAATAAGACATTTTCTACTACAAATCTATATATAAAAAAGTAAAAGGCAAACACAATACCGGAACATATATAAAACATATATTAAAAATTCGATAGCTATTTGTATAAAGATTTTACTTGGTCTTACTTCTTTAAAAATCGAGATTTAAATTTACTGAAATAGGCAAGGAACCTTGCGAGCAGATGACTCACAACCAAGGAAATCCAAAGAGTAACCAGAGGGGAAAATGCTAATTTGTTTTAATAATCAAAGAAATGCAAAATAAAGCAGCCCTGAAGCACCATTTTACTTTTACTAAATTAGCGAACAAATGATTTAAAGAACATTCTGCACTGATGAGGTTGCCCTGAAACCGGCGAGCACACCAGCCGCTGGACACGGCTGAAGCAGCCCGGGGACAGGCGGCGCGGCAGGAACCTCGGCGGCGCAGCAGCAGCGCCGTGAGACCCCGGCTGCCGCTCCCGGGAGCGTGGGGTTCTAGGGAAACCCTCCGACCAGCCCAAGGGCTATGTGCACAGCAGTGTTTACTGCGGCCCTACGGGCCAGTGGAAAATCAGAAACACCTCACATGGCAAACACCGGGGGACGTGTATCAGTTCAGTAGAGGATCATGCGGTCATTAAAAAGATAATTATGAAGTCAGTGCAGAAAAATGGAGGGAGAGGGTTCTTACAATAATGTTAAGTGGAAAAGGCAGAAAACAATGCGGTGTGCTCGTGACGACAACTAGGGGAAAAAATGTGCACGCGGACAAGCCCTTGAGGGGGATTATGCAAAATTAAAAATAGTGGCCTTGTTAGGTGATGGGATTTAAATGATTTTTGTTCCGAAATTTCTTTGCAGCTTTTACTGTCAACAATAATAGCACCTCAAACAACCCTCATAAACTATGCTACAATCTACTAAGCTGAGTTATTGTTCTCACAAGCAATTCAAGTGAGGTGTATCATAAATATCAAGTAGTTCCAAATGAGGGATATTGTAAAGGTAACTTCAGAGATGCCTCTAAGGTGAATGTGGTTCATCCCAGTTATGGCTGGGGCTTGCAAACTGGTTTCTCCTCGCCCTTGGTTTTGACCGTGCTTTTTCACGCATCAGTGTGTGAGCTTTGCAGTGATGGCCAAAACCTGCAGAAAATACAAAAACTCAAAGACACCAACATGGGTTCTTATTAAAATATCTGAACTGAAAATAGAAGCACTGAGAAAGAAAGCTGTCAAAATCCAGCCAACGCGATTTCCTTCTCTCTGTGCCCCTTTGGTTGATTTGTTTCTTTGTTCATTTGTTCATTCACTCATTCACTCCCACACTGGCCCAGGAAACACTGAGTGTTGTATGCTAATGCTGTGGGGGGTAGCAGGGGGAGAGAGAGAAATGAAGACAGGAGTCTGCTCTCAAAAAGCACACAGGGTCATAGTGAAGACAGAGCGAGAAACAAGTACGTCAGCACGCATCGTAAGTGCTGAGGTGCGGAGGCGGGGAGAAGCTTGGCGGAGTTTCTCCTCTGCTCCCACTTCCTCCCTGCCTGCTATGGAGGTCTGCCTGGCCCCAGGAGTTGGGCCTGTCTTTGGGACCAGCCAGCAGTTTGACATTAACTGGACTTAGGGTTCTGGATAAATAATCTAGTCTCTTTGGGCTTTGTAAGGTTCACCTATAGAATGAGAAAAATAATTACTGACCTTAGAGGGTGGTAGTAAGGATCAAATGAAATACTGTATGTGGAAGTGCACTGTAAACTATAAAGTGAAATTCCAATATTAGTTACTGAAATTACTAGGTGCTTTTAGGAAAAGGAATTCTGGAGGTGGTAGAGATTAAATAAACTGTGGCAATTCTTCTGTATATTTGCTTATATGAGTAAAATATTCTGTAATTTAAAAACAACTAAGAAGCCATAGTACTCTAAATAATGCAATAACATGGCACCATTAAAAATGATAAAGTGGAAGTTTACGTATTGACATGGGAAAAAATTCCAATATATTAATAGGATATATGGTCACAAAACAGTACATTTTAATAAAAATGTTAATAGAATGGGTGTATGTACTTATATGCTTACATTTACACTACATATACATACAGCATAAAATTTATGTCAGTGTTAACAGTAATGATCTTTGGGTGGTGGAATGGCGGAGTTTTTTCTTTTTAATTATCCATTTTGTGTGGTTTTTTTTCTATGGTGAATGTATAACCCTCAGTTTAAAACTTACTGAGAGCATTTTGGGAACTCTGACCCAATAGGAGGAGTGTTCTTCCTGGGGGCAGGGTCCAGCCACTCCCCTGGGCTGGAGACGTCACCAGCATCCTAGCTGGAAAGAGTTCAGAAGCTGTCTCAAGGTTAGGATCTCTAAGCAGCCCAAGAGGCACTACCTTAGCATTATCTGGAACCCCTTCTGGTGGTGAAAAATCATTAGTGACGGACACATTTCAGTTCTAAAGACCTGCATGTGGCCTGTCCCCTTAAACTGATTTTATCTCAAGAGAAACTTTTAGATTTTGAATTTCCAGGTATCCTTAGAGAAAATGAGTCACTCCACTCCCTCTCTCCTGTTTCTGCATTTCCGAAATGAAGGTCAGAATACCGACCCAGCCACGAGTCCCCCCTTACAGACAGGGCCAGAACGGGGGGCGGCCCGCAGCAGCAGGGCCGCCTCTCCCCTGAGCACTTTCTCCCCCGGCGATGTCCTTGCATTGCTTTCTTCCCCTTGCAGCTTTTGGATTGCACTGCAATGATTTTTAAGGCAATATAATCACGGATTGGAGCTAAGATGATGTTGGGACCTCCAGAGGAGGCAATCAGAGGAGGCCATGGTTTTTTGCCTGCTCCCTGCCACCAAAGACACAGGTCTCCTTGCTAGACCCCCACCCTCTCTACGTGTACCCCATCATGCAGTAAGCTGGCTAGGCACCTAGAAGGCACACTATAATGGAAAAGGACGGAACTGTAAGAAGTTCTGTTTGACAAGCCTAGCTCTCACCTCATTCAGCTGAGAGACAGTCACTTTATGTCTCTGAGCCGTTCTTTCTTTTTTAAATGGAAAACTTTTTGGTGTTTTTTTTGGCCCTTTTTATTGTCTTTTATTGTTCGTGCTATTACAGTGGACCCCACTTTTTCTCCCTTTGCCCTGCACTCCCTCCCAGGCAATCCCGTATCATTGTGTCTATGGGTCATGCATACATACGTGTTCTTTGGCTAATCCCTTCCCCTTCTTTCATCCAGCCACCCCCCTCCCCTCCGACAGCTGTCAGTCTGTTCCACGTATCTATGCTTCTGTTTCTATTTTGTTCGTTAGTTTATTTTGTTCATTAGATTCCACATACAAGTGAGATCATACGGTATTTGTCTTTCACTAACTGGCTTATTTCACTTGGCATAATGCTCCCCAGGTCCATCCATGCTCTTGCAAAAGGTAAGAGTTCCTTCTTTCTTACTTCTGTGTAGGACTCCACTGTGTAAATGTATCACAGCTTTTTCATCTACTGATCTGAGATGGGCACGTAGGCTGTTTCCACATCTTGATCTTGGCTATTGTAAATAGTGCAGCTACGAACAGAGGAGTGCATACTGTTTTTTTTGTGTTGGTGTTTCAGGATTCTTAGGATATGAATACATTCCCAGAAGTGGAATTGCTGGGTCAAAAGGGAGTTTCATCTTTAATTTTTTTGAGGACCCTCCATACTGGTTTCCACAGTGGCCGCACCAGTCTGCATTCCCACCGACAGTGCGCTAGGGTTCCCTTTTCTCCACATCCTTGCCAATACTTGTTGTTTTTGACTTACTGATGGTAGCCATTCTGACAGGTGTAAGGTGATATATCACCGTGGCTCTAATTTGCATCTTTCTGATGATTAGTAATGTTGAACATTTTTTTCACGTCTATGGGTGACCTGTATGTTCTCTTTGAGAAGTGCCTATTCAGGTCCTTTGCCCATTGTTTTTTTTGTTTGTTTTTGTTTTTGCCTTCTTATTAATAAGGTAGGGTTATAATCATCTCAAAGAAGTGGTATGAGAAACATCATAGTCTCCACCACTAATCTGTGTGAACTATTTAAACGTGGTATGAGCAGTATTTAGAGAGTGAGAGAAGGGAAAAGAAATTCTCTGTCTCTTGCTCTTCTGGCCTGAAGAGCCAGGCCTAGTTAATAGGGAGCAGTTGGGACGATAATAGCTACCCAGGGCTCCATGGTTTGTGAAAGGAACTGCCTGCTGGTTACTGCAAAATGACCTGACCCCAGCCGGCCTGCTGTGCACTCCCCTGCCCCGCTTCCCTCCTCCTCCTCCTCCCCCCCGGCACTTCCACGGACCTGTAAAGGACCCAGGAAGACTTTCTAAACAACGGCTCCGGACACGGCAAAGGTAAGAGGAGGTGGACTGGCTGAGTAGGAACTTCTTCACCTGCCCCGTGTCTTCACCGCCCTGGCCGCTGCCAGCCCGGAGAATTCTGAACGGCACATTGCACACTCCGGGCAGCCCTTCTCTTTGTTGAGGCAACATGAAAGGGCCCTGCGCTGCCAGCAGAGTGACTGCGCATGCTGAGGAGATAATCTGCAGATCCTCCTTCCCTTTGGAGACCCCAGCGTGATTTCCCAGGGCCGTCACTCAGATGAAGACTTACAGAGGGCCTGTCGGCGGGGGTGTGCTAGGTGACAACATGCCGCAGGGAGGGGAATTAAATGAAGATTAGTGGGGCAGAAGACCAGCCACAAAGCAGCGCTCTGGCGGGGTGTGTGGAGAAAAGGCATGTGGTTATGGGTTCACACATGGGCACAGAAGGCCGCTCTGCCTATGCGTCAGGAGAGGTCGCTGCCACGAGAAGAGCAGCACCCACTTCAAAGAGCCATTCATTCACTGCGGATGGAGCCCAAGGGCACCATGCTTACTAGAGGCTGGTGCAAGTGCCCGAGACATAGCAAGTGCTCGGTGTGTCCTGCTTTTACCATTAACTGTCACCAGCACAACTAACAGAGGTGTGCACAGGACAAGCCAAGCAGAGGAATTTGCACTGAAACTGGAACATTTAACGTTTAGCAGTGAGTTCTGGCTGCCTTTTCTCTTGTGAACTCTGTAAAAGCAGGGCCTCTGGGTGCCTCCACCAACAGTGGAGGTGCTCTTCTCATGCATGGAAAATGCTGCTGTTTTGATGGCTACTAGTGCCCCGCCCAAACGAGGAGGAAAAGCTCCATCTGTTCTTCCCCACTGCCTCCATCCCAGCCACAGCACCAGCTATCCTCAGGGGAGATGCAAGATTTGGGACTCACAGAGGCCCTCTCGCAGGCTCACTTTGTAAGTGACGGGACCTGGGCCCGGAGAGGAAGTGAGTTGGTGGCAGAGCTGAGGAAGGAACTCTTGACCTACATGCCCTCAGGGGTACCAGCCTCGCTGTTTTCAAAATAAGCAGAAGAACTGTTACTAATTAGTCTCACTAGGTGTTACATTGGACAGTAGCTGTGTTTTTAAAAGTTCTCATCTGTTAGGAATACATGTGGAAGTATTTACAAATGAAATGACATGGTGCCTATGATTGACTTTGAACCCCTGTAGCAGGGGTTGGGAAATAAGCGTGTGTGTGTGTGCTTATGAAAAGAGATGAAACAAGATTAGCAAACTGTTGATAACAGGGTGTGGGGGTTCATTACACTGTTCTCTCTCTCTCCCCCTCTGTAAACTTCCATAATAAAAAGTTAAATGAAATAATAAAGACATGCAGGGAGATGTACTGTGCATTCTTCTGTAGCCCATTTCGGATCAGGAAGTTCTTCCTCATGGCTGAGTCCTGATCTGGATGTTTAAGTTCATTTTTTCTGTGTTTGGGACCTCAGGAGAGAAAGAAATCAGCTGGTCACCAGCCTCTGTAGCTACACCAGCCTCCATAGCTATACAAACCTCTATAGCATCACCAGCCTCCATAGCTACACCAGCCTCCATAGCTACACAAGCCTCTATAGCATCACCAGCCTCCATAGCTCACCAGCCTCCATAGCTACACAAGCCTCTATAGCATCACCAGCCTCCATAGCTACACCAGCCTCCATAGCTACACCAGCCTCCATAGCATCACCAGCCTCTATAGCATCACCAGCCTCTATAGCATCACCAGCCTCTATAGCATCACCAGCCTCCATAGCAACACCAGCCTCCATAGCATCACCAGCCTCTATAGCATCACCAGCCTCCATAGCATCACCAGCCTCTACAGCATCACCAGCCTCCTCAGCTATACCAGCCTCCTGCATAGCCTTCTCCAGGCTGGGAGGAGGACATGTGTATGTAGACTGTAAGCAACACAGTGCTTTGCCCATTGCTTTGATTTTATACTCATGATATTTAGTTGTACCTTTCACTTCAAACAATCTTCCCAGGAGATAAGCTTTTCCTGAGAATTTGTGCCCGGCTCTCTATCTGATGACCTCATTCACACTTCAAAACAGTCCTGCGAGGCCAAGACTGTGTTCTCGGAGACCCAGAAGACTCAAGAACCTGGGGCCGCCCAGCTCTAAGGGGCTCGGACCCCTGACTCAGGAGTCCATGCTCTTTCACCGGCTCCCCTTGTGGGACGAAGCTGGTGAGAGGTTGTCGTGATTTTGTACCCATTTCTTCTCTATGAACAGCATCCTGCCACAGCAAACCAGCCTTGTGGCAGCCAGGTAAGAGCAGACTGATGGCCTGGCTAGATTTGTGTCCAGAGCAAAGAAGTACACATATGAGCCCAGAGAATCCAAAGGGCTGCAGTAGGCGGAGGCAGATGCAATCACTTGTGTGGGTGCTACCTCTTAGGCCATCACCTGTCTCTTCCGCCATCATTTATCTTAATTACATCTGTCTGCTTTCCTACCAAACCCACCAGCCTCTTTGTCCCTCCAAAGGATAAGTGAGGCGAGAGCCTGTTATCTTCTTTTGCTTCAACAGCAATTCAGGATGTCTTCAGTGACATTGAGAGTTCAGTGGCACTTCTGTCCCAGATCCCAACTGCCCCTCCCTTCTGTTTCCAGTCTGAAGAGCCCGCTGCAAAAAGGTCGCAGAGCCACCTCTCCCTCCCATAAACACACTCCATCAGAAACTGGACCTGCCTGTCCCCCATCCCACCTCTCGGAGGTATAATGGACAAGTAAAGTTGTATATATGAGAAGTGCAGAATGTGATGATGACTTGATATACGTACACACTGTGAAATGACTGCCACAATCCAGTTAAACAACATCTTTTGTGGCGGGAATATGTAACATTTACTCTCAGCACAATTCATGTATGTAAGTACCACTTACTACAGCCGCCCTGCTGTACTTTAGATCCCCAGAACTCACTCATTTTATAACCAAACGTGGAGGAATTAAATGCAGCCAAGCAGAGAGCCCCTAATTGCTCAGTCCCTGGCCCTGGAGGCTCCCTCGATGCAGAACGGAGGCAGAGTTCGCTCCTCTGTAGCCCCTTCCCGCCCTCGTCCTGAAAACCTGGGGTCAGCAACGGTGACAAGAAGCCTGGCTGGAGCCCACTGGAGCCCACAGATAATTCCCTGCCTTCACACGGGGCCCCACTTCCTACTTCCCTCAGTGGTTAAAGACCACGACTGCATTCAGAAACCCCCCAGTTCTATGCGGCTGTAAATCCAGAGGCAGTGGGGAAGATTAATCGTGCCGTGAAGTAGGGGAAATAATAATTAAACCTATTTAAAAAGGAGGTGGCTGGAGAGGTGCGCTCTGGAGATGGATGAGGTAGGAAGAGTGAGGCACAGTCATCCCTAATGGCGGTGGCCAGGCCACTGTGAGAGCACTTGGTGGGAAGCCCAGAGCGGAGTGAAAAATATGCTGGGCCTGCCTGGCCGGCCCGGCCATTAGTCACTGTTTGGAAAAGGAAGAGTGTGCCTGGTTTTCATTCTGGATCACAATAAGAGGGGGGAGGTACCCTCATAAGTTAACAATGCAGAGAATGTTACAGGGAGTTGGGAGTTGTTTCAATACGAAACCAACGGTTCTTTTGTTTCAAGGTCTGGGGTAGAATTACTGAAATGCAGAGATAGCTGCTTCTGCCCTTCCTGGGAGCTGAGCCTTAAAAACTGGAACCATTCCACCTCCCTGGAACACCTCCTAAGGGTCCCCATGGCCTGCAGAGCAAAGGGCTGCACTACAAGCTCTCCAGATCCTGCACTAACCCACTCCCTCCTGCCCACACTCCCTAGGCCATGCCAGCCGCGAGGCCGCCCCACTCGCCCTTCCGCTCGGTCCCACCCTGCTTTGTATGCCTGATTTTCTCATTCCACTCGCTTGGCTAGGACAGCCTCTCTCCCCAATCTGTGGCAGAATTTAATGATCTATACTCTCTGGTTCGCTTCCACATCCAGATATGCATTTCCCTACTCAGGAGAAGTTAGGTATGCCCAATGAAATGTGAGTACAAGCGATGTGTTACTTCCAGACAGAAGCGTTTAAGAGCTGGGGTAAAATATTCCGTGCTCTCTCGTCCCCTGCCTCATTGACCGGGGGAGCTATGTGTTCCAGATGGCGCCGCTGTAGGAAGATGGAACCCTAGCAGGTCTGGATTAGCGAGCTGTCCCTGGAGGTTATATGAGCCCGCGGTAGGCTATGTGTGGGTATACTTTGTTGTTGGGGTCGCTAAGACTTGTGGACTGTTGTCACTGTATCAGACCCTAGCACAGCCTGCTGGACGTGCCATCCAGTACCAACCCTCCAGGCCTTGTCATACCTGCAATTTCAAACTTTCCTAACAACGTCTGTATGAGAGGGGAGATACCTGTTAATAAAAGTTTCCTGAGGGGCTTTTATATCACCCATCCTTCTGGATATTCTGAATTCTAGCCCTGAATCAAGTGAGCTCACTAAAATCTGTAAACCTAAGCCAACTTATCTTGGATCCATACCAAATAGGCTTCAATGAACTGAGGTTTAATCTTAACGCTCTAGGGTTGACTTGTTTTGATTCAAGTTTGCTATTAGAAAAAACACACTGAAATCTATTATAAATTTACTCTTAAAATTTTACTGACAGTATAAATTTTGTTACCAGAATTCCTTATATAAAATCTCTCTTGAGAAATTTCTTTTAGAATTCAGCTTCCCTTCCCTTGAGGAATTCTATGCTCCCATCTTTTGGGTAATGAGAATTATGTATTACTCTTTTTGCTTTGGCCGCCTGGAAGCTCTGACTCAAACTTTTAGCCTTCATGGGCTGCATGTTTGGGCTCCTTTCCTTGATCTTAGTTTTCTACTTTTAATCCTATTTCCCTCTTGATTTTCTATTGCTATTGTACTGTCATTTGATATTGTAAGTGAAGTAAAATCCTTTATGGAATGAAACGAGTTGTAAACAAGCAAAAATCAAAAAATCCTTTTACCTTTGTTGCATGCTCACCTGACTGCCTTGGTAAACTGCTTACACCCTAGACTTTCCTGCAATTCGCTTCACGGACCCTATTCTATAAGCTTGAATGGCCCGAAGTACCAGTCGCTTGGAGACAGTGTTTATGGTGGAAAGGCACTGTGACCAGAATTGGACGTTTGCTGTTTCTGGCTCTACCATTTCACTGCCTTGTGCTCTTGGGAAGTTACTCGTCCTGGCCTCAAGTTGTTGTCTAGGTGTGATACTCTGTTTGTTATGGTGTTGGTATTATTCCAAACAGCTTTGATAACTACAGTCCTCAGGGTCACAAATAACAAAATCAAATATGCCACTCCCTCTAGCATTATTTTACTATAGAATGTAATTCACACTACATCTTAGATGCCATCATATTTTACTATAGAATGTAATTCACGCTACATCTTAGATGCCATCATATTTTACTATAGAATGCAATTTATGCTATCTGTTAGATGCCATCATATTTTTCTATAGAATGCAATTTATGCTATCTGTTAGATGCCATCATATTTTTCTATAGAATGCAATTCATGCTTAGATGCCATCATATTTCCAAAGCGAGCACACCGAAGGGAACTTGATACCAGGTCACCTCATCTAAGGAGAGTGAACAATCACGGGCTCTGAGAATGTCACAGCCAAGCTCTGCACGTGATGTGGGAACGGGGCCCATTTCCTTAAAGGTCTCAGTGTGTGCCCGAGACACGGGAGGCCTCCAAGGACACTTGGAAATCTGGTGGGGTGCTTCTGGTTGTCGGAAGGGCTGGGGGCCCACGCTGGCAGGCTGTGGGTGGGGCAGGGACCCCGAACAACCTGCGCCGGGGGCATCCTGCAGGACGAAGAACCGCTGCAGCCAAAGAGCCAAGAGGCCACGCAGAGAAATACTGGGCGTCGGTGGTTTTCTGCTCCATCCCTAATTAATAATAATAATGGTAGAAACTTCATTTCTGTACAATCAGTTATTGAAGTTGCTAAATTAATTATCAAAGTTAACTACTTAGAAACTCTTTTGGCTGGTATCCAATAATTTAAGCAAAAGACTGAGAAACTGGAAACCTTAATTTTAAAATCTGGCTTACTGACTGACTGCTTTCACCAGTTACTTACCTGTGAAATGTGATTCACTGGGAAAATACATTAAAACACACACACACACACACACACAGGCTTCCTTCCAACTTTATTATGATAATTAGTAAGGGAGAGGGGAACCCTTCCTAATTAATAAAAATATGTAGTAGTAGCAGAAAGAATAATGACAATAATTACAAAATGCTCCTTGTTTCTCATTTAACACCATGACACCAAGACCCAACTACGTGACTCTAAATATGCAATTCCTGCTTCGAGTTCTCTCCTAAATCTTAGTCTCAAGAATCTAACTGCCGACTGGATACACCACAGATAACCTAAAATGAAAGGTTCCCAAAAATGTTTGTGAATTGTTAGGTAAAATTAAATCTAACCTTTTATGGCACTTTGCAGTTTTCCGCGTCCTTGGGCCCTTGCTATTTTTTTTTTTTTAACTCTAGGGAAAAGGCAGGGTGGCTGGGTCTGATACTGAAGACACTCACAAAGGTCATATGGTCACTAGCGTACAGAATGAGGACCTGAACTCAGGCCCACCAGCTCCCAGGCCAGCACTTCTCTCCTGGGTTACTCTGCCCCTCTGAGAGTCTGAGGGAGCAACTGCTGCCAAACTCGGCTGGGCAATCTGGGGCGAGGACAAAGCCCATCCTCTGGGGCCACACCATTCTGTCCGCCCAGAGAGCACGAGAAGGTGGCATGGTCTGCCAGACCGACAGGGAGCCCTGGAAACAGACAGGGAAAGGGAGGAGGAGCAGAGGAGCTGGCCAAAAGAACAGCCCTTCAAAATGATTTCACTTTGCAAATTCAATTGCAAAGACAGATGGATTTTCCAGCAAGGCTGGAGAGCAAATTATGAAATCTGCTTTCCCAAGGCAATTGGGACTGAAAAGCTTCATTTTAAAAATTCACACTGGATAGAAAACTCAAACTCTATGACTGTGTGAAGTGTTCTAGCTAGATTAAGCATAATGCTATCAAAACAAGTGATTCATATATTCTGCTCATTTTTCTATTAGTACATGCGCTTTTGGTTAGGGCATTCTCAAAAACATGGAAAAGAGCAAAATGGAATTGAAACTGTGAATCCATGTGCAGCTTTCAGTTTCCTTCCCTTTCCGTTTAGCTGAGATTACACAGGAAATTAGAGGCTCCGAGGTGGACTTGCGCATGCGCAGTGCAGAAACGGCGTGTGAACACATTTCGAGCTCTTGTGGCCGCTGGCAATCTAAAACCCCATTCACCTCCTTTATTCAAGTCGCAGACTCGGAGGGTCAGAGGAGCCTGTAGAAATGTCCTGAACTATAGTTTCCCAAATTGTCTGCTGGCTCTTGATATGCTGCAATTTTGTTACATCAGGAAGGGATGGGTTCCTGTCTGTCTGTCCTGCCAAACCAGTCACCTGTCCATCTACACTCCTATCTCCCGCCAACCACCTTGTCTCCGTAAACATAAATAAAGCAACCACACAATCTTTCCCACCCTGATCACGTACAGTAATGCTAACATGGAATGCCATTAGTGCCAAGACCCAGAACAGGCAACTGTAATGCTCCTGTGGCTTTCTTTCATCCTCTTGGTGTGCATGTTTTTACATTAGTGAGACTCTATAGTGGATTAAAATTGAACATAATAATCTCAGAAGTATGTTTTCAATTATAAAAATAATACATGTTAAAAATGCTCTGGCAGACAGGAAAGTTTGGCTCACCCAACACTCACTTTTAACTTCCTCCTTCTCCCTTGCTCTCTTTGGCTATAGGGCTAGAAAGCTAAATAGTCATTCTCCCAGCCTCCCTTGCAGCCAGGGTTGGGCCAGTGACACTAGTGTAATTGGTGGACAAAAGCAGAAGTCTGCTGGTATTTTATGGAAAGCTTCTGCTTTCCTGATAACAGGATACAGAGCAGCTGGCTCAGCATCCCCAGCTTCTCCTGATTTGAACACATCACGATGTGTGGAGCATCAGCAAATGTCACGTGATCATGAGGCACAAGGAACTGGCAAGAGAGGCCAAGGGAATTGCAGAGTAACAGGTCCTGTTGTCCTTGACCTCTGAACCAATGTCAGGTGCCTCACACTTAATGTTTTGTGAGAAGAATAAACCTCTACTTGTTTAAGTCACTGTGAATCAGATTTTCTGTTTCTTAGTCAAAAGATTACTGTTAGTATATTCAATGAAGAAAATATAAAATGCAGAAAAATTCTATCTATCTGTGCCTCTATCTTCATGACTCCCAGATCATCATTGCTAACATTTTAGACCAGTTCCTGACAACTTGTTTTTGTGTTAGAGTGGGTTGTTTTGTTTATATTATTGAGATCATATTATATCTACTGATTTTTAAACACAATTAAAAGAAGACTAGGCCCTCAAAGGAAGATAGTGATAAAAAGGATTTTGATGACACATATCTGTCTGCCATTAGCTCTTTGCTTAGAACTAAGTTCATTCAGGATGGGTTTACAGGAGGTAAACAAATCTTTTTTTGTCTTGATAAGTTTTGGCAATGCAAGTGGTCATTATGTTGCTCGCTACAGCTCTGTTGTGTAGAATAAAAAATGTTTTTATTTCAGCTGCTCCGCTCATAGTGTCTTCACAGTGAAAAGCAAGCCATTCTCAGGGAAGTGCTGGGACAGAACTGTCTCACTGCGGTTCTTAGAGGCATCACACTAGACAGGAGATGTCATCCAAAACGAGGGGCGGAGGACGTGGTGAAAGGAATGTACTTTCTGGCGTTGGTCAAGAAGCCAAAGGAGGGCAGTGTGAGGTACACGACAGATTCAAACTTCCTGGTCAGCAGAAACCACCTTACCACACCCCAGCCAACTGACATGTGGGAGCAAGATGAGAAAGAGACCCTCACAGCCCTATTAACACTTCCTGATTCTTGTCTTCATCTCTCTGTTCTTTCCTTCCAGATTTTAATAGAGCTTATTCTCCCCTTCGCTGACTCAGTTTCCCATTTATCTGTTCTGCTCAGTTCTAACTTTATTGCAGGTTTTATATTTTTAGGTTCCTTGCAATTCACCCATCTTCTCTTCTCCCTGACTCTTCCCCCCCCCCCCCGTCAACCCGCTTCCTCATTGTTATCTTCTACTCCTATTTCATGACTTTTTGCATCTATTTAATATTAAGGATGCCAAACTTGTATATACATTTTATTAGTTCCAATAGTAAATAATTTTTTAAAATATTTTATTTATTGATTTTTTAGAGAGAGGAAGGAGGAAAGAGAGAGAAACATTGATTTGTCCCACTTATACAGTCATTGCTTGATTCTTGTATATGCCCTGACTTGCAACCTTTGTGTATGGGGACTGACTGAGCTACCAAGCCAGGGTTAAAGCCACTTTTTTTTTAGGTGAATTTTAAAAAAAGATTTTATTTCTTTATTTTTAGAGAGAGAAGAGAGGGAGATAGAGATAGAGAGAGAGAAACATCAATGTGTGGTTGCTGGCGGTCATGGCCTGCAACCCAGGCATGTGCCCTGACTGGGAATCGAACCTGCGACACTTCGGTTCGCAGCCTGTGCTCAATCCACTGAGCTATGCCAGCTAGGGCTCAATAGTAAATAATTTTTAAAGGTCTGCTTACTGTCTGAGAATCAATATTGCCTCTCACTTATTCTATAGCAATTTTCATTTATCTCTATTTTTTCCTGTTTGATGTTCAAATAAAGAAGCCATTTCTAATATTTACTTATAAATAAAGTATGTGCTCCAGTGGGATTTGGTTCTTCTCCGGCTAGGAGGCTGGTCAAGTCCTGGTCTCAGATCTTTGGCTGGATGACAGAATGATCATGGATATAGTGCCTAGTTCAATTCCCAATGTATAATAAAATATATTTTAATAGCTAAAATTATTGAGGACCCTACTATGTGCCAGGCAGTGTTCTAGGCATTGTACATGTGTTAACATAATTCACACAAGAGCTATGAGCTAAGTACAGTTGATCCTTGAATAACAAGGAGGTTAGGGGCACCTGTCAAAACCCGCATATAACTTTTTCTTTTCTTTTATTATTTTACTTTAATTTTAGAGAGTAGGAAAGGGAGGAGGAAAGCAAGGGAAAGAAACATTAATGCAAGAGAGAAACACTGATCTGTTGCCTTTCACACGTGTCCTGACCGGGGACAAAACCATGCAACCCAGGCGTGTGCCTGACAAGCAACTGAACCGGCGACCTTTTGGTTTGTGGGATGACACCCAACCAACTCAGCCACACAGGCCAGGGCAGACCCACACATAACTTCTGACTCCCCTGAAACTTAACTACAGTTGTCCCCTAGTATCTGTCCACAGGAGACTGGTTCCAGGACCCTTCACAGACCCTAAGATCTGTGAGTCCTCAAGTCCCTTGGAGAAAATGGTACTGAAGAATGCACACAGTCAGTCCTCTGCTCTGCACGTTCCCAGACAAGGATCAAGACGATGTTTTTGATCTGCAGTTGGCTGAATCTACAGATGTGAAACCTGGGGATGCCAAGGCCCGACTGTGAATTAATTAATAAAAATCCACATACAAGTGAACTTAGGCAGCTCAGACTCATGTCGTTCAAGGATCAGCTCATTCCAGCTCAGTCACAGACAAGTTAAGAAACTTGCCCAAGGCCACACAACTAGAAAGTAGCCAGCTGGACTAGGAAACCAGGCAGTCTAATTCTAAAGTTTAAGCTCTGAATCAGTTTATTTGATAGCATTTAATAGCATCTGGACAATAAACCAAGGCTTCTGTGAGTAGACTATAGGTCAACAAGGAGGAATTTGGGGAAATGCTTTCTATGCTCAGGGACTTCTAAATCATATCTGGATTGCTCCCCTGAGACCTGGCCTTGGTCTCCAGTCGTCTCGTCCTCAACTTTGGGTGGAGGTACAGGGCAGTAATTCTTGAGGACAAAGTCCCATAGGGTTCCCTCATACTGAAAAGACAGTTTCTAAACCACCCGCATCTTCCATGTCTCACCAGTATGAACCCCCCACTCCAGCTAGCTCTCTCGTCTGTGCTCTTCAAAGGAGTAAATTGAATACACTGCACACCCTAGAGAAATAGTCACAGTGGCAATTATGATGACTGAGTGTTACACAGATCTTGCCTCCAAAGAGCTCACCATGCTCTCATCTCTGTCTTCCCTTTATCTTTCTTGTATTACTCAGAGGGAGGCAAAGTGATTAATCATTCATTTTCCAGATGGGGAAAATGAAGTACAAAGAAGGGGAGCAACCTACCCAAAGTCAGATAGCTGGTTACTGTCAGTATGTACCTGTCTCCTACCTCACCTCCTTAGCCTCAGGTCCTGTGAACTCTGAGAGTGAAAAGTAACTTGATTAGTCTCTGTTGGCTTGGGCATAATTTGCTAAAATGTCTTTATCATTCTTTCAGCAAACATTTACTGTAGTGCCGTAGTGGGCATCAGGGATAAGAGGTGATGAACACAGGTGCCTGCTTACAACCTGGTGGGGGAGGCTCAGCCATAATATCAGGTAATAGGTATAGAAACGGAAGCGCCACTAACAATACACAAAGCCCTCTAGTAGGTAGGTGCTCATTGTAATGACCACTAATGTTGCTAAAGGCTCTTCCAGGGGAGAGAAAAAAAAAGAAGAATGCTTTTACACCCCGAACTTTGCTAACACAAAACAGTATAGATCAATACTATGTTGGCTTGCAGCAAAAGGGTTCATATTCCTATTTATAATGTGCTTTTTATTTGCAATAGTTCACAGAGGTCTGTTTGAAAAAGGGATTATCACCAATCATTAAAAAGACAGGTTAATTGGCTTAACAGTGATTTTTTTTTTTAAAAAATCATTAATGAAATTTATTCAGTATAAAAATGCATTCATAAGTAATTTACAAATGCTTTAAACATACCCATCCACTAAATTTTTAAAATGTTGCATAGCTCATTACAAAAAACTGGTTAGAAGACAAAAGGGTGGGTTTTCTTTTATGAAGCATCTGCATAAATTAGGTGAAAAAAATACCACACTGGGGGCTCAGAGATACACATACTCATCAACAGTCCTGAGAGGACCTGGGGAAATGGAAATCAGAAAGCAGCAAAGTCACCACTGTATTTTCTATTACTATGAGATACTGCACCGCTGAGGCAGAAAACAGCATACAAAGCGAGAGGAGATACTTTGGTCCTAGAGAGGAGGGGAGAGGAGTGAGGAGGGACAAAGATCCAGGCTCTCTGTCTATGCAGATGGAAAATGATACAGCAGCACTGGATGGTTTCCTACATCGACCAGTTTCTGCAGCAATTTCCTTCCGTTTCCGAAGTGATAAACACCCTGTCCTGATAACGGTCCCTAAAATATGCTGCGCTAGGGATTGCCGGGGACGGACAAGCATGGATCCCCAAAAGAACAAGTGGCCTTTCCTTAGTATAGTAAAATAATATATTCACAAAATAGTTTAATCTAATTATTGGGCTGGACCCTGGACGTATTCAGATTGCTCAAAAACATAAATTTAATTAACCACAGTTGGGCTTGACAACAGAGGGCTGTGGGTGCCCAGTGTTTTGTAACCAGTGTTGGTCAGCGTTTCCAGCCCCTTGCGGTGTCGGAAGTTGATCCACATTCCACATTCCTCTTCAAGTCCCGCTTTCTGCAATAGTTCTCTTAAACACAGATGGACTCCACTCCTCAGCAAGCACAACAGCAGTACTTCCACAGAAATCACGGCCATTCTCGAGGTGTCCTGGCCCCCAGAGTCGCTCTCTAGTAGACACTATGTAAACTTAATTGAACAAGGGAACATGCCAGGCCTCACCCTTCTGGTGGGAAAGGCTGCCATCATGTAAATGCAGGGTCACAGCAAAGTAGTCATCTAGTTCTGTGTTTTCCGCCCCTCGACCCAGAGCCGCTGTGTTCTGTAAGATGCTAACAGATGTCCAGACGAATAAGCGAGAAACCCTGGGTTGAACACAGTCACCGCAGGACTTCTCAGAGCCTTTCTCACGCTGAAGCGTGGGGGCAGTTTCCGGGAGGGCGATCTAACGTCCCAAAGCATCTGATCGCTGCAAGGCAGCCTCACCCACATCTCCAGGAAGAGGGGTTCTATAGAGCAGTCTGTGATCTAGCGAATTTTTAAGATACTCTGAGAAAGTGAAACACTGGTTTACATTGATTCTTAGAAGGTGGATATAACTGCAATTATTACAAAGTCAAGCCCTATTACAAACACCTGTTACTGACCGGCGGTGTCAGTGGGTCAGCAGCTTACCAGACACAGAGGACCTCTGCCTAGGCTGGGCTGGGAAACACTCTCTGTCAAGACCTGAGACTTTGATATTTGAGAGCACTTACAACGGAGGGCCTGTAAGAAGCATACTGCATTACTTCACTGGGTCTAGAGATATGGCCTAAGGAATACGGCATTACCCCGAACCCAGTGGAGGGCTTCTAGGGGCCTTTTTAAAGTAGACAATTGTAGTGACAACTCACCAACCTCCCCTAGTCCCTGCTCCCCTACCAGCAAAGACAGACTTTCCTCAGTGTGGCCCCAGGTGTGCACTGTCCAACACGGTAGCCACCGGCCACGTGAGGCCGCCCAGCCCCACAGACGTGGCTAGTCCACACTGAGGTGTGCTGTTGTGTAAAACACATGCAGAGTTACAAAGAGTTAGTATAAAAAATAACATAAAATATGCCATTAATTTTCATACTGATGACATGTGGAAATATATTTATGTATTAAATTAAAATATTATTAAAATGAGTTTCACCATTTCTTACCTTTCAAATGTGGCCACTAGGAAAATGTAAATTCTATTTGTGTCTTACATTATCTTTCTACCAGACAGTGCTGCATAAGCCCGTCTGTCCACCCTCCAAGACTGTGAGCTCCACGAGGCACTGGCCTCACTGCCTTTGTTTCTAGAGCCCGGAACTTAGCACCGCGTCTGGCTCACGTGGGGATCTCCAGAAGTCTTTGTGGAACTACCCTGAACTCCCAGGATTTGACTCCACAGGACTATGCCCTCCTTGTTCGAAAGTGTGGCAAGAAAAAAAGAACATGGACTGTTGGGCATTATTTCGAGTTGAATTGCAGGTCCAGCACATTTCTTACTTTCTCTAAATCCCAGTTTGTTTACCTGAAAAGCAGGGCAAACTGTGGATTAAGTGAAGCACTCACGTGTAGCACACGGCTGACTTCTGCTGCCGATCGATGGAGTGGGATTAGAACCTTGGTATCGATTTTTGACGTTGTTGCGCCTGATACTGAGCCCTGCGGCAGACCTGCACACAGGGTTTTACGTGGTGCTTGGAGAGGAGGGCCGGGCTGTGTGAGCAGCAGATAAGAGAACTGTACTCACCACGAGGATTACCAAAGATGCCTATTTGCCTTTAGACACTCGGCCAAATCTGGATAGCCATTATCAATTTCTTCCGCCCCGAACTTAATGGAATTGCTGCATGTAGCACTGCATCAGTGCGTTGGTATTTATGCCACTACTCTGGCATTATCCGCAACCTCAAAGTCTGCCCATGCAACAAGTGAACCAAGGCAGGTGAGCTGTTCTGAATGCAGGTCCTGTGAACAGTGCCAGAGACATTTAGCCGGTCCATAAACCAGTGGGTCTCAACCTTGGGGTACACATTAGAATCATCCGGGGAGCTTTTTAAAATCCCAAATGCCAGGTCCAGATGCCAGGCCAATGAAATCAGAGTCTCTGAGAAGCGGGTGGGGTGCTATGGACTGAATGCTGTATTCCTGCAACAGCCATATGTTGAAATCCTAACCCTGAGAGGTGTTGGTGTTGGTATCAGTGGGTGGGGCCTTTGGGAGGTGATCAGGTCCTCAAGGTAGAGGCCTCATGACTGGAACAGTGTTCTTATAAAAGAGGCCCCAGAGAGATCCCTAGTCCCTCTGCCATGACCTGGAAGAGGGTCACTCAACCTCACCCTGATCACGCTGGCACCCTCACCTCAGACTTCCTGCCTCCAGAAATGTAAGCAATAAATGTCTGCCTTTGATAAGCCACACAGCCCGTGGTACTTTGTTACAGCGGCCCAGACACACGAAGACAGTGGGCATCGGTGGTTTTCAGGGCTCCCCAGGCAATTCCAAAGTGCAGCCAAGGCAGAGGCTCACAGCGGTAATCCCCTTCTCACTCCAGCATGCTGCCGAACGCTTGGAAAGAGCAGGAGCTCTGAGGGATCAGGGGCTCTCTGGGCTCCCACACTTCGTGGTGGTGTGATGTTGGGCGAGTTACTTACCCTCTTAAGCTCCATTTTCCTGGACTATAAAACAGAGCTAATAATCCCCCTCTCAGGAGGTGTGGGAGGATAAAGGGAATATGATCGCCTACGCAGAGTGGCGCCTAGTGGGAGCTTAAGGAAAGGCAGTGGCCATCATTACCATTATTCCCCTTACCTCGGGGGAAATGATTCCTGTGTGTGGTAAGGTCACTACGCTTTCTCCTGTGTTCATGGTATGCTGGCGGGGGAGACGGAGCACGTAAAAGTACTTTGCAGACCAAGACTTTTCAAACCTTAATGTGCATGAGAGTCACAAGGGACCTCGTTAACATACAGAAGCTGATTTCCTAGGTCTGAGGTGGGGCTGAGAGCCTGCATTTCTAATAAGCTCCCAGGAGATGAGAAGCTACTTACTGATCCACGGGCCACACTTTGAATACCGACTGTGAATGCTTGGTAAAGCTCATTCCAGAGTAAAGCACTACTAGTGTTTCCTCAGTATACTTTGGGGAAATATCATATCCCCTCCTCTCGTGAACCTTCAAAATGGTTTTTACTTTGATGGACTTTATAGGGAGTTTGATACCTACAAAGGAACCAGCCTACATCAGAGACCCCCCGGGAAAAACCTGAGTGTGGAGCCCATTGTTATTCACCTACGGTGGTTTCCTTCTAACTATTAGTCAGCCTCTGATTCAATTTAAGGAACACGCGTCTGAATCACAAGTGTGTAAAGAAACAAGTGCGTAAAATTAAAGATATTTCCCCCTTTGTTTGGTCCTGAGGAAAAGCAGACTATCCCTTACAACCTCCAAGGAGCTTTGGGCTTCTTTCGCCACTTCAGGGAAATAACAATAAGCTGTCTCTGATGCTTCAGAAACGACCCTCGTTATTATCTTCCTAATAACGAGGGTGTTTCTCAACATCAACAGTTTTGTTCTGGCATAATAACCTTAGTCCTGCGTGCGCCCAATCAGAATGACAGTGGAATTTTTGTTTTATACATATGCATCGTATGCACCCAGCTTTACATATAAATATGTCCTCAAGAAAATTGAGCCTGAAAAACTTCTGGGTGAATCAAACCCTATTTTAGATGCAGAAAGACAGCTGGCTAGTTAAGGTTTCTATGTAAGATAATTCTGAACACTACCCTTGAAAGTCTCTGAAAATCTGGATTTCCATTTTGCTACATGAATAGACTGAAGCACCTCAATTAGTAGTCCCTCCCACAGAGGCTCCTCCGGTCTCTCAGACTCTGTTTTCTTGCTTTCTTGGGCGAACACGACTTCATCCGTCACCAGGGAAGAGCAGGTATTTAGGGGCTTTCGGACAACAGCACCAGGATAACAGCACCTCTGGGATAACCGCCAGCACGCCCGGCACACGCTGGCAGTACCCGTATACTACGGTGCACCCCGTAGTATAGGGGTGCACCGTATTTTTCGGACCATAAAACGCACCTAGATTTTAGCGGAGGAATATAGGCAAAAAATTTTTGAAGCAAAAAAGTGGTAAAATATTTATTAACATAAATAATATAATATTTCACCAATATAAATGTAAACAGAACTCAGCAGCATTAACAACCATATTCCTCCTAAATTGGGGGGAGGTGCATCTTATAGTCAAAAATATGGTGACTTGGGGCTAGGTGCTGGAGGTGCCCAGGCAAGGACTTTGAGTGCAAGTGTCCAATACGGCCTTTTTAAGTTGAAAAGTCTGTCAAGTAATTTTGGGTATTATATGTTGAGAAGCTTGGTTCTGGTCCTAAGCAAACAACAAAAAAGTTTTCTCAGGTAAATATTTTTGACTGAAGATCAGTTCCTGATCAATTTTATGAACTATTTGTATTACCATGTACTAACTCTGAGTGTGAGTAAATTTCTCACCCTCACTAGGCCTCCGTTTCCTCAACTGTGAAGTGGTGGCAACACCCACTACGAGGGTCATTCTAAGGATGAAGTGAGGGTCACACTGAGGGCTCAGCACAGTGGCCGCTATGGAGTCAGCACTCCCAGAAATGGTAGCTACTATAATTTTTATTGCACAGCACTCAATATTCAGTTGCTTTTTCCAATTATTTTCTTCTGTCCGTGGGCTAATCCCTAAAACAGCACTGGTGGAAGACAGCATTCATTATTCAAAAGACTCAGAAGTTTTGATTTCAGAAATTTGTGGCCATGATGCCAAGTAAGCTAGAGGCAAACCATTAGCATTGTGATATCTCTGTGACCAGAGCCTCCAAAGGCCACGTTCTAGGGACAAGGAAAACTGTTTGGCGATGTGCAATAAGAAAACAGAAAGGAGGAGAATGAGAAGATTTAAAAAAAACAGTAAACTTTGGGCTCCTGGAGCCCAGCGTGTGAATGCTGCAGATGTGCATCCCTGAGGGTGGTGTGGCGGAAGCCATCACGCTCTATCAGATTTGTTACTCCACAAAATTACATGCTTTAATACGGCAGCCCTTTTAGATGGAAATACAGAATGGTGAGAGGCTTTCATAGCCTCTCATCCGGCGTCTCCGTATGTCTCATGAGCGCACCTCTAAGCCTGGTGACTTCAACCGGACCTGCACTACACCACAGAGACACTAACCGCCTATACACACATTCACACACAAATATATATACACATATGTACACACAAATATATATACATATATACACAAACATATACACACACACACAACTGTGTGTGTGTGTGTTTCTTGGCTTAGCCATGAATCTGCTGTGTGAGCTCAGGTTAGTCAATACATCTCTTGAAACATAAATGTTCTAATCAGTAAAGTAGTTAGACTGAATAATATTTTATAAAACAATTTTCTAAGTTGAACACTCTGTGGTTCTAAGACCCTTTTAGCGCTGGGGTAGCCTAATACTCTTTTTTCCTAGCATGGCTGACCATGCTCAGACGTACTCCACTGACAGCGTGATTCAGGCCAAAGGCACCAAGGGGCAGAGGCTGTCTCAAGCTCTTCAGCAAATACGAATGCAGTGAACTATAGAACATACTAGTAACTCTTGAAAATGTCTCCCCATGCGTCTGGAAGTCAAGAGGTTGATGTATTAGAACAGTTCACCAGTTTTGGCAGTTTGACATTGCAAGAGCAAAATCAGTTAAGTCTCGTCAGGATTCAGAATAGTAACCAAGCTTTTGATAAAGGCAAAAAGACCTGGTTCTTAATCCTGGCCTTGACCTTAGCTAACTCTGTGATCATTTTTTATTTTTTAATCTTTCACTTTGAAATAATTATACTTTCATTCCTATCTTTGAAACTTCCTATTTGCAAGGATCATATAGAGACATTATTTTCATAGGGCAAATACCTAGGAGTGGAATCACTGGGTCATCAGGTAAGTCTGCTGTTCAGAGCGGCTGGACCACTCTGCATTCCCACCAGCAGTACATGAGTGTCCCAACTGCATCCTCACCGTCACCAGGCATTGTCAGATACTTTTGGTTTTGCTTTGATTTCTCCATTCTGCATCAGTTAATGTGGTCATGTGATTTTTCTTCTTGAGCCTGTTAATATGGTCACATATTGTCTGAGTTTCAAATATTAAACCAGTCTTGCATTCCAGACATAAACTCTCCTGGTCATGGTGTATAATTCTTTTTATATGTTGCTGAATTCTATTGGCTGATATTTTCAGAATTTTGCATCTATATTTGATATATATAATTTTTAAAAAATATTTGCCTGGTTTTGGTGTCAGGATAATATTGGCCTCCTAAAACGAGTTAGAAAGTGTTCTCTCCTCTTCCATTTTCTGGAATAGATTGAAGAATTGGTGTTAATTCTATTTCAAAAGTTTGGTAAAGTTCCCTGATAAAAACATCCAGGCTTGGAGATTTCATTTGGGGAGGTTTTTAATGAAGAATTCCATTTTCTTAGTAGTTTCAAATTATCTAGTTAACAATGGGTAAGTTGTGGTAGTTTGTACTTCTCAAGGAATTAGTCCATTTCGTATAAGCTATCAAATGTATGGAGGCAGAGCTGTTCACAGCATTTCCTGTCCTTTTGATGTTTGCAGGGTCTATGATGATATTCCATTTCATTCCCAACATCAGTAATTTGTGTCTTCTATATTTCTTTGTCAGTGTTGCTAGTTTGCCAATTGTATTAATCTTTGCAAAGAATCAGCTCTTAGTTTTATTGATTTTCTCTATTGCTTTTCTATTTTCAATTTCATTGATTTCCGCTCTGACTGTTGTTATGTCCTTTCTTTGGCTTGCTTTAGGTATATTTTGCTTTTCCCTTTCCAGTTTCTTCATGTGAGATTTTAGAGTATTCAGTTGAGACTCTTCCTCTTGTCTTCTGTAAGCATTTAGTGCTGTAAACTCCCCTTTCATACTACTTTAGTTGATCCCCACAAATTCCGATATGTTTTATCAGAATTTTCATTTTCATTCAGTTCAATACATTTTTTTCATTTTCTTAAGACTTCTTCTTTAAAAGCCACTTTTTATTTAGAAGTGTGTTTAGTTTCCAAGGGTTTGGTGCTTTTCTACCTATCTTTCTGTTATAGATTTCTAGTTCAATTTCATTAGAGAGCACACTCTAATTTCGATTATTTTACATTTGTTATGGTGGCCCAGGATGTGGTCTACCTTGACACATGTTCTGTGGGGCCTTGAGGACAAAGTGCGTTCTGCTGCTGTTGGGCAGTGTTTTTAAAATGTCAACTAGATCCTGCTGGCTGATGGTATTATTGAGTTCTTCCATATATTTTTGCTGATAGGAGAATCCATTTTATTTACCTGTATTTTTGTTCTTACCATGTTCTTCCTTCCTGATATTATAAAATTCCTCCTTTTTGTATTTCCTTTTTATTAAGAGCACTTCTTTTAGCTTTTGATTAGAGTAGGTCTACTGGTAACAAATCCTCTTGTCTTTCAGCTGAGAATGCATTAATTTCCAGTTTCAATGGTTATAGAATTTTGGGTTGAAATAATTCTTTCAGGGTTTGAAAAATGTATGCCACTTCCTCTGATTCTCTGGTTTCTGGTGACAATTCCACAGTCATTCAAATTGTTTTCCCCTGTGGGTAATGGGCTGTATCTCTCTAGTTGCTGTCAAGATTTTTTTCTTTGTCTTTAATTTTCTGAAGTTTGAGTGTCATGTGCATTGGTGTATACTTCTTTGGGTTGGCCCTACTGGAATCTGGTCAGCTTCTTGAATCTGTGGGTTTATGTTTCTTGTCAGTTTGGGAAATTTTCTATTTCTTCGTTTTCTTCTTTAGTCCCATTCCTGCTCTTTCTGGGACTCAAATGACAAAAATATTGGCTCTTTGTTATAGCCTCCTCTGTTTCCAAGGCTCTGATCATTTTTTAAAAATCCGTTTTCTATTACTCAGATTGGATCATTTCTTTTTATAAAAAAATTTGTGACCATTTTATTAGCAATCTGCGTGTTATTTGTATCATTGTAAAGTAACACACTGCACACCTGCTGAAGTCCAATATCCACCCTTCACCACTCACAAAGAAACACAAACACCACACTTGAGAACACAGTAACACAATATTCTTTTTATGTGCCAATGTCAGGTTTTCCAGAAAAAATCTATAACTTTATGCATACAATGCATACTATCCACAAGAGATTAGTTTTGTGACTATTTCCACAGTGTTAGGTTTCATCAGTTATTTAGTAATACACAATTTTGTGACCACTGACCATCTAAGATGCTTTACGAAGACTCGATACCCATTAGCCCCACACAGGTTCATTTTGTTCTTAAACACAGACAGGATGAGAGATGGTTTAGGAGAGCCAGGTTTTTATTTTGTTTTCTTTTGATTGGCCAGTGGCCAGCAATAATAGCTAACATAACGTTGACTGAAAGTCCTTAACGTGATTTATTCTAAATAAGCCTATTCTGGTGATCACTTCATACGCTATATAAATGTCAAAATACAATGTTGCACACCTGAAACTAATATAATATTATATATCGACCATACTCTAATAATAAAATTATATAAAATAAAATGTTAACAAAATAGTGCAAAAGTATAAATTTAATAAATATTTTATGTTCATTCCAAGAAAACCCCATCATTCATTTTATTTCATTATGCCAAGTCTGATTTTAGTTTCATATGTGCCCCAAATATGCATAAAATATTACCTCTAAATATATTCCTCAGCTATTTTCATGTAAAATCTTCTTAAATCCCCATTTGCCTACACTTACTAAAGTTACACTGACAGAGATTATAGTAAAAAAACCTAATGAGGCAACTTAGTATTTTTTGCATTTATTGCCATTTTATTGTTTATATTTTTAATTAAATTTATTGGGGTGAATTGGTTAATAAGATTATATAGGTTTCATGTGTATATTTCTATGACACAGGATCTGTATATTGTATTGTGTGCCCACCACCCAAAATCAAGTCGTCTTCTGTTGCCGTGTATTTGGCCTTCTTTACCCTTTACTGTCCCCACCCCCTTCCCTCTGGTCACCACCATACTGCTGTCTGTGTCTGTGAGTTTCAGTTTTATAGCCCGCATATATCTTAGCATTTTTAGACTGGCCAATTTTTCTTATTAGCATGGTATTCTCAAGGTCCATCCATGTGGCCACAAATGGGAGCATTGCCTCTCGTGGCTGAGTAGAATCCCACTGTATGTATGTACCATATTTCCTTTACCCAATCCTCCATTGAAGGACACTGTGTATGTTTCCATACCTTGACCACTGTGAACAATGCTATCGTGAACACAGGGGTGCATATATCTTTGCACATAAATGTTTTCAAATTTGGGGGGGTGTTTTCAGAATACCCAGAAGAGGGATTTCTGAGTCATATGCTAACTATTCTTAATTTTTGAGAAACCGCTATACTGTTCTCCATAGTGGCTGTACCTGCTTACATTCTCACCAAGTGCGAACAGAGTCCCCTTTTCTCCACAACCTCTCCAACACTTGTTACTTGACTTGTTGATAACAGCCATTCTAACAGGTATGAGGTGGTATCTCATTGTAGTTTTGATTTACATTTCCCTAATAGCTACTGAAGTTGAGCATCTTTTCCTACATTTGTTGGCCATTTGTATGTCTTCTTGGGAGAAGTGTTGGACTGATTCTATAGTTCTGTCTTCAAGTTCACTGATTCTTTCCTTTGTCCTCTCCATTCTGTTCTTGAGCCCATCTGCTGATCTTTTTATTTCAGTTATTGTATTTTTTAGTTTTAAATTTCCATATGGTTTTTCATACCTTCTATTTCTTTGCTAAAGTGTTTCATTTTATCCATTTATTTGAAGCATGTTCATAATTAGTATTTGAGTATTTTTGTGGTTTTTGCTTTAAAATATTGTCAGATAATTCTGACATCTATACCATCTTGGTGTTAGCATGTAGTAATTGTCTTTTCTCATTAAGTTTTGGATCTTGCTGGCTTTTGGCATGATGAGTGAGTTACAACAGAAACCTAGTCTTTCTGGATATTATGTAATAAGATTCAGGAATTTATTTTAATCTTGTGTTTTAGCAGGTCTCCTCTGACGTCACTCTGGCAGGTGAAGGTGGTAATACTGCCTTGTCACTGCAGGATGGGGATGGAAGTCCAGGTCTGTCCACTTAGTCTTTGCTGAGGGAAGTCACTACAAGCAAGTTCACTAACATGGCATTCTTCGGGCCTGGAGGTCCCTGTCTGGCCTATCTTTTCTCTCTCCCTCTCCTTCCCTCTCTCTCTCTCTCTCTCTCTCCCCACCCCCCTCCCTCTGCCTGCCCCCAGTGTTCTTATGTTTGTATTATATATAATACTCAGAACTTTTAGTTGTACTTGAGGGGGTGGAGGAGGTATTTCTTGTTTGTAGGGTGGAGGCAGAAGTTCAGGGCTCCACTGATATCCCCCGGGCTGGGAGGGGTAGGGTTACTGCGCCCCACATGGCCTCACTGACACCATAGAAGGAGGTGGCCTTGTTACTACTGGGAGATGGTGAAAGCCCTGACTCAGCTATAAGCCTTTAGAGAAAAGATTGGAGAGGCTCCTCGTTACTGCCAGAGGCAGGTGGAAGTTCAGGCTTTCCATGCGTTCCCCACCAGCATAGGGCAGGAGGTTAGTGGCCTCACTACCACTGACTGGTGATGAAAGTCTTGACTCACCACTGTGTCTCCTCCGAAACCATCCCAGGATGGAGAAGGAGGAGGTCTAGGTTCCCAGTGTGGTTTCTGCTGTTACAGTGCTGGGGGATGAGGTGGAGGATGAAGGTTCCACCTGGCAGAAATGAAAGCCTAGCTCCTCGCTTGGCCTTCTCTGGTGCTACCCCAGCAGGTGGGCTGGCATTCCTCATTTTTGCCTGGGAAAGGTAAAAATGTAGGCTCTGCATTTAGCCTTGCTGGTGGGCGTGGGGCCTCCATTCTTTCTGTGATGTCTGTCTGAAAAAGAGCAGATTATCTAAAAGTTTTCTGTCTTGGTAGACTGATGCTTCAGCTAGAGAGTGAGTTTTTCTCAGGCTCTTTTATTTTAATTTTTGTCTGCACCCACTGGTGTTTCCAGGTTGCTGCCTTCTCCAGCTGTCTGTAGATATTTGAAGCAAAAGGAAAACCCAGGGAATTCCCCGTCATGTTCTGATGAGTCATGTTTCTTGGGTCCTGAGGTCCCTGGCTCATCTGCCTTCCTCTTTGTACCTTTCTGAGATTTCTTATATTTGTTTCATATGTAATGTCTAGAGTTTTTTTTACTCATTTTTTAAATTGTTCAAATACAGTTTTCTGCCTTTTAGCCCCATCCCAGCCCACCCCCAGTCCTCCCCACCTCCCTCCCGTTTCCACCCCCCCTTGTTATGGTCCATGTTTATGTCTAGAGTTTTTCATTATAGTTAGTGGGAGAAATAGGGAAAGTGTGTTTATTCCATTTTCCAACAAATGGGAGCTACAGGATTGACGACACAACCTTGAGCAAGTCATCTCACGTCTCTAATCAAGAATTAATGTGCCCAGTTCTCAGCCGGTGAGAAGCACATAGTAAATAATGACTAAAGTAAAATTTTTTTAAATGGAAATGTTTTAAAATGGAGGCACAGTTTCATAATGCTGTGGGATGAAAATAAAAGTGAATCGGCTTATGTTATGTGTTCATTTGATTTCTAGTATTCCTTTAAAAACCACAACATAATAAAAACATTACCTTTTACAACTAAGAAAATGCTTATTCACATTATAAAAGGATTCTTTATAAAATAAGTACAATGACTTATTAAATCCATTAATGAACTAAATTCTAAAAAACTTACCCTCCTACTGATTTCTACCCAATTTTTGCAAGCAGAGTTGTCGAGGAGGAAAGCCCAGAGCTAGGAGGTGCTCCGGGAGGCAAGCGAAGGGGGGACCCGGGAAGGGGGGTGTCGGGAGTGGCAGGCAGGGCACGGAATTCAAGTCAACAAAGCAGAAGGAGAGGCTGACAGGTCTGACATTTAGAAGACCACTGGAGACTTTGGCAAAGGAAATCTGAAAGAGTGGTGGAAGAAGAAGCAAGATTAGGGTGGCTGAGAGGTAAATGCTGAGGAAAGAGAACCTGAGAGGAAGAAGAATTAAGAGGTAAAGCCAAGTTGGAAGGTGAAGGGGAGAAGACACAGGCTTTCTATCTGATAGCTTCTGATACCACTATTGTCATTGTTGTCATATCACAGTTACTTCATAAAAAAGATCAAGAAGCCTTAAAACAGAATGGATATATGAAATAAACACCAAGAAGGAGTAATTCTGAAACTGATCACTCTTTTAACTAAAACTGATCTGAATATAGTATGGAGTTGTTTCTCAAATTTTCTTGGTGAAGGGCCAGTTTTGAGGGGTTTTTTTTGCTTTATACACTATGTTACAGACTAATACTGTTATAAAATGCCACCAAATGCAACAGTGACGTGCATCTGTAAGAAAGTTCTTCCTGTGGACAGGGAGCAGGGGCTCATAGACTGGCACTAGCCACACTTAGAGCAGCACTGCTCTCCAGAGCTGGACTCGGGCCGCAGAGACCTCGGATTCACAGCCTCCCTCTCAACTGGGCTCCAGATGTCCAGGGAAGCGTCTAACACGAGGGCATTCCATTTCCATGCCCCTGCTTGTATTAATTAGGGCAGGCTAGGTTATGCTGTCACAAAGAACACTCCAGTCTCGGAGACTCACCACATGTCTGTCTCTCACTCACTCTGCAAGTCCGAGGTGTGTCGGCAGGAGGCTCTGCTCTGCACATCCTCCCCCTCAGTGGCTGTGGCAGAAAACCAGTGGAGAGCTGCATGTGTGCTTTCTAGGGTCTCACACTTCATTGGCTAGAGGTAGTAACACATCCTTGCCAAGGAAGCCGGGAAACTTAGGCACACCACCTTAGCCACAACAACACAGAAGAAGGTCTGTCAAAGTTCTACTAGAAGACAACTGGTAGAGAATGACCTCTCTCTTCCCCTCACTCCTCCAGCGTGTGGGGACAAGGGGCATGGAAAGGACAGATGACTCTTACGTAACTAGCACTCTCTTGGTTGTCGCTGGCTCTTTTGCCTGAGACTGGCTACTGATGCTGCCCTTTTTGCAGGCACTCAAATAATGGCCCCAATTGTGGGGGTTGTGTGTAAGTTCTTGAGCCCCTGTGGGGAGATCTACCCATTGCATAGCTCCCTGACGTGGGACCCTCTTTCAGATCCCACCCTTGGTGCCACGCTCCACAGCCCTGTGCTGCCGGGGCTTCCTCATCCAGAGGCAGCCCTCTTGGGAGGGCTTCCGGAAAGTTGTCTCAACCCAACTTCTATACCCTTTGGTCCATGGGAAGGTCGTGTGTGCTTGGCTTGCCAAACAGGGAATGCCAGTTCTCTGCTGCCGGCCCCATCTCTACCTTCCTACTCTCCCGCTCAAGAAAGCACTGATTCCAGATTGCTTGAGTTCAGCACACACCAGGCCTCTGTCTGAAGAGTGTGACGCCCATTCCTGCAGGCCCCTCACGTGCTGTCAGTGGGGCTCTCGGAGGACGGCTCTTGCTGTGGAGGGGGATGCTCCCTTCTGCCCTTCCACCGGGGGTTAGGTCTGAGCACTCTCACAACGTGGTCTGACTTCCACCAGTGTGCGCGACCCATGCAAGGGGAGAATGGGCAGAAGCTGCGCCCTTTTATGACTTTGCCTCAGAAGTCACATTGCATCACTTTCGTCATATTCTATCGGTCAAAGGAAGTCACTTAGTCTGGCCCACATTCAAGACCAGGAGAATTTTAGGCTGTACTTTCTGAAGGGAGGGGTGTCATTCAATTCGTGGATGTATTTTAAAACTACTGTACTCTTTAAACACTTTCTAACTCAGTCTGTGAAAATAACTATAGTATCAACCACACAGAGTCTGAAGTAAATAAATGTCTGACACAGGAATCATTATAATCTCAAGACTGTCAGAAGCTTTGCTTTTATAAATGTTTAATAATGGGTAAAGGGATGTACTGCTAAACTCTTGGGAAATGAGATCCAAAAATCTTCGAATGCTCCAATAAATCTCTTTCTACTGCAAATTTTAAAAAACACTGAGCAAATGTTTACAAGTATTTGCACAAGGGAAGCTTTAATAACTCATAAAACACGGGAGGTGCAAATGTAAGGTTCTGCATTTTCCCTCCTACCCAGCACCACCAGCAAGATGCCTACTCTGGCAGAAGCCCATCTCCATCTGCACGGATGATGGAGGAAGAAAACAATCCAGGAACATTTTGCTGTTTGGAATCATAATGATGCTGATCTGATCAGTGCAGCTCTGGCTTTAATAGTCTGGGACAATCCTGAGGCTTATCAGGCCAAGCGTCTTGCCCAGAGATAGCCCCACAGGCAGGGTTGGAGGGAGCGGAGCCCCTCTGACCCGCTGCCTGGACTCTTAATCACTAGGCGGCGTTGCCTCCCTGAACACCGACGTGTAACTCAATATGCAGGAAAGATCTGAGGTGGCTTCTATTCCATTAAAAGCAAATCGATGTCGCTGAACTGAACTCAAAGATAATGAACAAAAATAGAGGGCCGTTCAAATGAACAAAGAATAACAATAACCAGCAGCTCTCAAAAAACAGGTGCTCGAAGGGACAAACCTGAGCAGGAATTAGGAGGCTCCACATTTGCCTGCTCACTATTGGGGTTATAGGACAACTGCTCTCGCCCTGCATGTGGGCTGGGGTGGGGAAGGGGCCAGGTGCAGTTTAGGGAATTTAGAAAGAGGCAGTGTAAACACACTGCCCCGACAGAACGTTTGGGGAATGTCCTCTGCGGGTCATACGCTGTGCTAGGGATACGGCCCACAGATTCAAGAGGCCTGATGCCAGGCCTTCTAGGAGCTCACAGCACAGATGGGAGGAGAGACACGGAAAGGAACACACGGAACAAGAGAAAACCACACACATTCTGCGGGAGGCACACCTGCCTCCAGTCCCCTGGAGCCCCGCCTCCGCAGCGGAGTCACGAATCAGGGAGACGAAGGTGAGAAGGGTAATCCACTGTAAGGAAGGTGGGAGTCCCTAATCACTGCTCTCATTTCAACTACAGACACTTTGCTCAGGACCATGTTCAGGAAACATAAGCACTAGATGATCAATTTAAAATAAGAAACTTTGAAAAAGTAACAGCCCATTGCAGGGGAGATTACAGAGAGTAAACTTGATACAAGGAAGGGAAAAAAAAAACTATAGAAACCTGTTTGCTGGCATTAGCAACCCCAGGTTCTCACACTGCGTCACCACAAGTGATTTAAATCCCTCAACTTCTCTGAGCTATGGGTCTTGTTAGGTTTCTAAGTATTACGGGATTAGATAATACAATCGCTACTGTCTCTCTCGAGCTCTAAGATTTTGCGATCCTGATGTTCCGAGGAGAGCCTCCTCTGAGGCCCCCTTAGGTGCCATCTCTCCTGGCACGGCCCTGTGCAGCTCCAGGTGCTGAGCCCAGCCTCCTTCCTCTCCTGGTCTGGCTCAGCTCGTGGGAATGACCAGGGTCACAGCACCGGCTGTCGCCACCTGGATGATACTCTGGAGAAGGGTCTGCCACAGGCCATGGCGCCAGTGCTGAGGGCGCTAGTCCTTCCCACCACAGTGGTCAGGGAGCCTGCCCACGGGCCTGGGTCTGACCCTGACTTCATGGGTGAATTCCCCGCCCATCAGGCCCAGAGGGTCTGCCCTGACTCTCTGCTGGGCTGTCAGTGGGGTCAGAATCAAGCACTGCGAAGATACTGCGAGTTACGGCGATGGCCGTGATGACTGAGTGCTTCAGATTCAGGGGCTCCTATGGCTGGAAGTCTTGCCAGGGCTGAGCTGTGTGCCGGGCTGCTCCCTGAGAGGAAGCCTGATGTAAAACAGACACAGCTTTGAGGCTGATGTGTCTCTGAATCGCTCTCCAGAGCAGCTAGTGGCTCTAGAACTAATAAGATCCCAGCAGACTCTTTCGCCAAAGAAGCTTGAACATTAGTGGGAACCGACAGCGACGCTGTCCACATCGATCCCGGCCAGCTCAGAGTCTCTGGAACACGCCCCGCCAGAAACTCTAACTGCGGGACTCTTCTGTCACTTCCCACTAAGGTCAGCCCACATTCATGCCACCCACCGTCCCGTTTAAAGTTCCAAGAAGTTAAGATCTGTTAAAATTGACTTCTAAACTCCCCAAAAGAACTTTAAGGGACTATAGGCATTTAACATAGCTAAGTTATCCATGGGCCTGGACTCTCTAGAAATGACTAAACTTCTTTTCAATAAAGACAAATATTAATGTAATGTGTAACTAAGTATAATTAATTTTATAATTCCCTTGGATATTTATTCCTATAATAAATTCAAAAATCAGAAATAAGTATTTTTTCAGATCAGGTTCTTGAACCTTGAATTTTTACTTGGAAAAATACAGTTATTGTAAATATTGTAAACTCTAGGCTAACCAGCATGGGTCAGAAAATATAAGCTGTACTTAATTTTTAAATGCAAAGGAAGAAAGGAGGAGGAGGAGAAATATCAGTAAATACACTCCTGCGAGGAAGGTTTTATTCACTGCACTTGACCATGACGAGACCGGTCCCGAGAGGTCCAATGGCAAGTCAATAGCCGGGAAGGAAGTCCAGGCGGAGTCTGGCTCTCGCTGAAGCGCACGCTGCGCCTCGTCCAGGCCCCGGTCCGCCCCAACATCACCTCCTCACAGAGGACACCGACCTCGGAAGAGGACATCACTTCCTCGACCTCGACACCGGGAACAAACCAGCCGGCGCTCTCACCCCCTTCTTCCTCTCCATCCACTCGCTGTCCTTTCCACCTTCTCCCTGGCTTTAGTGGTTTAAAAACATGCCTCCCGTACTAGAGCGAAAGCCAGGTGGGGATTTTCTGTTCTCCACTTTGTCTCTGATGCCTAGAGTGGTACCTGAGTCATGGAGCTCATTCAATATTCAGTAAACAAATGAATAAAACATCACGGGGGATGGGGGGATGGTAAGAAAGCAGATACATACATACATGTATCAAACATACACACACATTCTTCTTCATAATTCTTTCCATGACCCGAGGGGTATGATCATAGAGTAATGGTTCAAATCCGTTGTGGAGACAAGTCATCAATATTTTCACTAAGAGGAAGGAGCAGTGTGTCCCGGAGATCGGAGGCCACCCTTCCAACTGTGGAAGCGTGCCCTGGTCCGCACTGTACTTGTGTCCTTTCTAACAGCTCTGTTACAAGAAGCAACACACAGGACTCTTCATGAAGAGTCCGAGAATTTGGTAAAATGGTTTTATCTTATTTTTGCTATTCTAAGGACAATTTAATACCAGGCAAACCTCCCAGATCCTTCATACAGTTAATTCCACAACCACTAACCCTCCTCTGACTCACCAACAAAACCCACATCAACATGAGAGCGATGGGTCCATTTATTACACCACAGCAGTCTCTTTAGTACTTCTAAAGTAACTGCGATTTTTAGTCATTTAAATAACTTTGCATTTAAAGTAGGCTCTACTTCCAGGCCTCTCTGAGATAGTTGGGAGAGATAGCTAATAATTCGTTTCAACGAAGAGGAATTAAACAGGTCGTGGAGCTTCTGAGTCACCTTGGGTTATGTGAGACTTACCACTCACTATATCATCAAGCACTCACCCCAGGAAGGAGAAACTTAACAAAGAGAGGGATGCCTCCAAGGGCACATCATTAGAGCACATCCCTGCTTTATCCAGACAGAATCGGTGTCCAACAAATGCTGATCCATCAGTCATGTACACCTTTCATACGACAGACACTCTGAAACCTGAAGCACATGCTAATATTCAGCAACGCGGCCTAGAGAGGAGGGAACCGTGTCTGCGGGAGGAGGAAGGATGCGGGCGAATGTGCTCTTCCCCTTGACGCCCGTAAGCACAATACTGTCACATAGACCCATTCTGTGTTTTTATAATTACCCTGATTCTTTTCTTTTGTCAGAATTCATTCCCAGTAACAGCTTGAACAATGTAGCAATCCTGCTCTGAAATGACTTATAAACCACAGACACAAATATTTGGGCCAAGAATGTGGAATCCATTGCTGTCACATTCCATTATTTCTGGTGGAGCAATTCACTAACATTTTGGAATCTAGATCATAAATTATGCAGAGCCTCAGCAAAAGAGCTGAGGACACAAACTGCTGTAATAAAATTCCTGTTACTAGAGCTATAAAAACAGAACAAAGGAAAGGCAAAGAAGAAAAATCAGAGTTGGACTTTTCTGACATTCCTCGTCCACCACTGCCATTGGCTTCACAAAATGAATATTAACATCCAGGGAACCATCAGACAAGCCAAAAATGATGTGAGGGGCATACTGTCATTCATAAACACTCCCACCACCACGAGATTCCCCAGAATAATGGGAGCTTTTGAAGAAAGCTTGAATGCTGACATAAATTACAGTGCCTAACTGTGCAACACAGCCATCTGTACATTTTTCATGACTCTCGAGGAGCATGAAATGTCCAACCGTAGCACACGGCAGTGGTCAAATCTTCTGTATGGATGCATTATAAAGTGGCAGAGGGAGAAAGAGCTCCGCGTCACCCTGTCATGGAATAAGTCATTTCTCCTCTCTGTGGAAAATGAATTAATGGCAGAGCTGGAACCAAAACCCCCATCTCTTGAGGCCTATGCCACTGAGTTCTGTACTGCAGAATGATACCTCGAGCATGGTATGTATGAAAATCATTTGATGGACAGATGGATAGAAGAATGGGTGGACAGATGAACAGATAAATGGAAAAAATTAATGAAATAATAAAACCATCTCCTGTGGGTCAATGCTCATAGTCAGAAAAGGTCAAAGTGAACATATCACTGAAATGCTTTAGAAATAAAATAAAGAACTGAAAAGCCAGATGGTTCATGCTTAGCAACCATTCCCACTTGGACTTCAAGAATTCTTTCAAGTATAATTTTGTGCTGGGGAGCACTGATATATACATATGACATACGAAGAAATAATGAATGTGAGAAAAAACACAAGTGAACACGTTTCTTAAACAGGGCTCTGTTGTTTGGCAACATCTAGTATGGCTGCCTCCTTCAAGGGAAGACAGAGAAGGTGGAGGGGGAGGCCCCGGCACAGGGAGGGACTGAAAGTCAGGCATGTGCTTTACCAGCACCCACTGCTTCTGCAATTGTTACAAACATATTTAGAAGAAAACAAAATGCTTTTCATGATCACAAAGAAGGTCTAAAATGCTAAAACAGGAAAAAGGGGCTCCATGCAAGTTAAAACCATATAAGGGAAGAAAGTTATTTTTTCACCAGCATGGAAGGAAACTTTTCTTCTAGCAAATCCCACAGCAAAATGGAACTAGGTCCAATCGTCTGTCCAGGTCAGAAATCTTCAAGTTTTCTGCAAAGAAGAACTACGCACTTTTCATTTCCCCAGAGCCTCGATGTCACTCGGAGCAGGAGGGAAAGGGAGTCCAGAAGGAGGAAGGGAAAGAGCCCAGTGGTGCCAGCAGTGCCCCGAGGCAGAGGGAGGTCTCGGGGCAACACCAGCCGCAGCTTCTGGAGCCCAGACTGTGCACCAGCATCGCACAAAGCGCTTCTCATACACTGTCTCCTTTGATCCTCAGAAGAGCTGCAGCCCCTACGCCCACCCCAGACATTCTAGTCTTACCTCTGGTTTACAGATGAGGAAACTGAAGCTCGAAGAGCTGATATAACTTCCCCAAGGCCACACAGCTCGTAAACGGTAGAGCTACAATTCACATCCAGGCCTATGTGGCACCCAGGCTCAGGTTTTTCTGCGTCCTGGTTGCCAGAGTCCCTCTCCTCTGAGAATCCTAGGAAGCTGTGGCTTTACCAGGCTGAACAGTGGAAGATGATTTGGAAATCTCCCAGGAGTACCTTCAGGTTCTTTCAACACTATGAGATCGCTCGTCAGAATTTCAAAAACCTGGGTTTACCGTTACAAAAATGACTGGAAGTTGGTCTTTCTTCGGTAAAAACCTTCTGGAAAGTCAACATTGCTGTGCCATGATCATCCCTTACTCAAGTCTGCATTCTAACTCCCACCTAATTGAGATGAGTGGAGACATCTGTAAGCTTATTTTAAAAGAGACAAATCTCTTGGAGCATAATGACAGCAGGACCATTTACTGAGTGCTTGCTATGTGCTAAGCACTACTCATCAATTCATGCAGCACTGAAGATTAACAAGCAGAGAGCAAAGCACTGAGAATATAAATGCACCAGATGGGGAGCCTACAGCTTCTCCAGGGCTTGCAGGCTAGAGGCAGAGACAGACAAGCAAGACGGCCATGCAAGGGTAATAGGAAGCGTGCTCCCTGCCTGTCAGGCACAGAGCAGTACAGGGGCGCAGAAGAGCACTGATGTGGATGGACGTGAGAAAGCTTCTTAAAGAGCTAGCGTCTCCTTACAACACCTGAGGATGGAGTCTGAGGATCAGAAGAGCTAATATTGTACATTATATGCGGCTGTGAGGGGCTGGGCGACTGTTTGCCTCACTTCAAACCCCATCACTTGCTGTAGCCTCACAGGAAAACATCCTCCTTAAAGTTTCTGCCACAGGAGAAATCTCACAGGGGAAAAACTAAACAACAACAACAGCAACAACAAACACACACACACACTAGCTTCTTGGTTCTCAGTGGAGTCACATTGATGTGACTCTTATTTGTTTAGGACCTAATGGTCATCAAAGCATTTCACATTCACATTCTCATTTTGATGAGAATAACCATCTTTTAAAGAACAAATAAACACATTACAAGGCTGTTTAAAATTGTTTTGCACATCAAAAACCTGAGGCCTAGGAGAAGGAAGCTACTTGTGAAAGGTGAGGTTCAGTGCTCGGTGTGGGGCCCCTGGGTGTCTACGCCCCAGCCCAGCCATCCCGGAAGCACAGGACATCAGCCGCTCGTGTCTGCTGGAGTTCTTTCCTTCTCGGTGTCCAAACCTGACTGCCTTCTCCCACAAACCAGGGGACAGTGGTGACAGAGGTAGAATCTGGGATGAGTTCTCTTCAGTCAAAGCTTTGGCTATGTTTTGTGGGTCTCTCTCTTCTGAAATGTTTCTCGTCAGAAGCATGTCATCAATGATAACAGAGTTCGTCAGTAAGAGATAAAGAGATCAGAGGTCGGAGCGATGTCACCACAGTGGAGGCGTGGGAGACCCCGACTTCTGTCCCTCACAAAGATCAGCAAGTAGACAGCTACCCATGAACAAAAACAGCTTGGGGAGAGTTCCAGAATCTACTAAAGACACTTCAGCAAAACACTGGAACAAAACCCCTGAGAATAATCACACAACAAGGGAAGGAAGGACAGTTTCACTTTGCCTGCATCATTCCCATTCCCCAAGCCGACTCTGTTCAATGCCAAGAGGGAACTCTCCAGCTAGAAAGATTTCCCTGCGCCGAGAAAGGAAGAGCAGAGTGAGTAACTAGCCTCCGCCAGGCTTTTGGTGCTGATATAAAACTATGATGAGGATTAAAATACTTTTGAGCATTTATTATATTCCAGGTATTATTCTTGGGACTTTACACACAACTCACTGAATCCTCACAGTTAGCTTACTGTACGATGTCCTTGTCACAGACAAGAATACTGAGGCAGGCAGCAACTAAGCACTTTGTGCAAGGTCACAAAGCCTGCAAATGGCATTGCTGAGGTCCAATGCCAGGCCATCTGATCTAGCAGTCGGGGTCTTCTCATGTGTGTTACATGTATGGTGGCTCCACGTTCTATGTCCTGGTGGTGCCTGGAACTCTCCTAGTGGTAAATTACATGACACAGTCACCACAGTTGAATAACACTGTGAAAGCCCATAACACTCGTAGCGATGGGCAGCCATTTGTGAACGGGACTTCTCAGTGATCCAAATGGAAAGAAATCAGCACACAGTGTGAGTGGTTCCTACGGAACCAGGAGAAGAAAGAACAGTCCAACAGGACTCTATGCAAAATGCCACAGCCCTGGAGGACAGAAAGATCTTGAATGAGTTCAGTGAGGGGCTTAACAAGTAGGTGCTTCTAATTCCCTTTGTCACCCACAGAGCAGTGCGAGTTCTTCACTGATGACAAAGAAAATGTCTTTCTCCATCAGGCATGTAAGAAGTACGAGGAGTCGTCAAGGCAGACATGCCAGCTCGCCGGATGGTGCCGCGAACTGGAGAACACCATCTGTTTTGTTAAGGTTGACAGTCTGAAATTCCTGGTTAAACTCCAGATCTCCTTGTTGTGAAGGGCTTGATAACTTTTAGTCATTACCTTCTGCTTACTGAGTCACAGAGCATATTATATCTCCCTCCAGGGCGCTCCAACAGCTGGGCCATGTTATAAGCTGTCTTTGTCTTATTTGGTATTAGATAATGGATTTGATGGGACCCTCCATTTGAATCGGGAAAACATAATTACAGAATTGCTGTTGCTTCAAATAAGTGGCCAACTCTGACACGCTGGCTCAGGAACACAAATCTGTTAACTTTTTGCCACCGGGCCTGTTCTGATGAGGTCTTCCTTCACACGCACATTGGACACATAACAACAAAGCATTTACTTCACTTTTTAATTGTTCTTGGAACCATTTTAAATGGCACTAATGCAATTTTTAAGAGAAAATGAAAGCACTCACTTCCCAGAGTGACTTAACTCTTCAAAGGAGGGCAGAAAGGAGCACTTTTTGAAATCCATTGAAAACTGAGAGCCGGTATTCAGGAGCTAACAGAGCTGTTTGAAAGTCAAGTGGGGACAGGCTGAGTCAGCAATGCCAACTGAAAGTTGCATTCTGGCTTTAATCCAATTCAACAAATGTGTTTTCTGCTGTGTCAGAGAGCCTGAAGAAGATTTTCTGGAACAACATGCTTAAAATGATTCTCAGTGAAAGCTACTTTTTTAAGGTACCTTGAAATTACTAATTATGCTGAAGAGAGTCTTAAACACTTGAGCCTCTTGTGGATCTCGTGCTGGGGCAGAGGAGAGTTCCCGTCATGGGACGTAAGCAGCCCGCTGCCGCCCTGCATCCAGTCTGCACAGTGCTGATGGGCGCCAGGTAGGAAACGGGGATCGGTGAGCGACAATGGGAAGAAGCCGTGGGCAAAGGGAAATGCTCACTTCCCACTTTTTTCCAGTTACAATGTCAAATTGCCCCTGTCACTCAAAAACGGGCCAGCGCTAACCATCCTCTGCAGGAAGCGGCATGGCGCGGCCTGCAGGGCACTGGCCCCAATCAGACAGCTCCGCCACGCATGCGCTGTGGGGCCTCTGACAAGCTCGCCCCTCCGTTCTTCAGGCTTCCCGTTCCTACATGGGGAAAGCAAGCCTTATTTCTCTGAACTTTTAAATGAGCTAATGAAACACTGCCTAAGAGCCTTAACCACTATCGTGTTAGCACGCGGGAGGCATTCCATAAGTGTCATTCCTTTTCTTTTCATAATGACTCCTATGCCACTTCAAAGGTGTGCTGGAGACATCACAAAGGCCTTTTCATGTATTCTCCACAGAACCTGTTATTTGAATACCTAAAAGATGAAGCAGCCTCGGTTTCCTAAGGCTAGATGTTAAGTGCAGAGGAGAATAGACTGTTAAGTTCCTGTGCTTAAAAGAAGAAACAGTGTAAGACCCTAGTGATTTTCTTGTCCAAAAGTAATAAATATTAGGGTTCTTCAAACCTGCACAAAGGGCCTCATTTTAGCTGTGCTTTGTAAACTTCTTGGATAAAGATCCAAAAAGGTTAATATATTTTTAGTTAGCCTGCTAATCAGACTTTCTCATTTAGCTGTAGGGCAAAGAACTATGTAAAAGAAAGTGAAAAATCTACACAATTCAGTATTCCTACCACTAAACTAAAATGATATCATAGAACCTAATCACCACCTGCTGGTTTGACTATTTCTCAAGATGATTATATTTTTGGTTCATTTAAAAGGCTTTAAAAATCAAGTTTCAGCTTGCACATACAGTGTCTTTCTATGGAAAAAAAACAATAGAATTTGAGCTTTCAGAGTAGTAAAGAGTTTTAGACATCATTTACACCAATAAGAATATGAAGGTCCAACATACATTTGCAGTGACGGTGAAGGGCGAGAGTGGCAGAAAATGGCATTAATGACAAATCGGGGCCACTTCCTCAGAGAAGAGTTTTCTGACAGCCTCCCAATTAAAATTACACCTCATGTATTACTTTATGAAATCACTAAGTGCTTTTACTTCAAGAACTTGAAATGCCTGCTTTATCAAACAGCCACTGGCATAGTTTCTGGCATACAGGTTAGGTGCTCAATAAATATTTTTTGAATGTTGAGAGTTGCTGAAAAGTAAATATGCCAGGTCCAGCCACTGATAATACAATTAGAATGGTTTGTGTAACATCAATGTAACCTGGCAGCCAAGGAGAGTGGACTGGAATGCATATGTGTGACAATGACGACTTCACTGTACCAGTCAGTGGGGTTGGTCCATGTTGTCGAGCATCTTTATTCTGAGAACTCAGTTCTGCTGCCACTATCTAGCTGGAGATAGTGTCAGACCTCATAGGTAAGAGCTCAGTCCCATAAGTCCTCACCCACTCTACTGCACCCCCATCCCAGGGCTAGTTGCAAGGTCAGGTTATCAACTGTACTCCTGACCCACTGGCCACAGGTTGGAGATTCCCACAACCTCCTCTTCAGGTTCAATTGCTTGCTAGAGCAGCTCACAGAACTCAGGGAGACACATTTACCAGTGCATTGAAGGGTATGTATAAGGGATACAGGCGCCCAGCCAGAAGCAGAAACACTCAGGGCGAGGTCTGGAAGGGTCCTGCATGCAGGAGCTGCTGTCTCCCTCCTCCAGTCTGAGCGCGTTCACTAATCTGGGAGTTCTCCCAACCCCCCCAATTATGGGGTTTTGCGGAGGCTTCCTCAGGCAGGCAAGATCAATCATTGACTCCACTTCCGGCTTCTCTCCCCTCTCTGGAGCGTGGGGGTGGGAGCTGAAAACGCTAAGCTTCTGATCGTGGCTTGGTCTTTCTGGTGAGCAGCCCCCATCCAGGAGCCTTTAGAACAGGGGTGTCAAGCTCATTTTCCCTGGGGGCCACATCAGCCTCGCATTTACCTTCAAAGAAGTGAAATAATTGTAGGACCGTATAAATGTAACTACTCCTTAACTGTTAAGGAGTTGAAATTACATTCAGCCTTTTGAAGGCAACCACAAGGCTGACGGTGGCCCCCCGTGAAAATGAGTTTAACACCCCTGCTTTAGAATAAAAGATTTAGGAGCTCTGTGTCAGGGGGAACAGGGTTGGGGAGAAGGGGAATGGGAGGGATGGAGGGAATTGGGCAGAGACATCATATTTTTTCTATTATTTCACACAAGGCCAAGGATTTTGGACTTCATCCTGAAGGTAATGGGGAACCAGTGCAGGGTTTTAAGTATAGAAATGATACAATAAGATTGAGCACTTGGGGGTTTCAAGAGGTTCACCATGGAAGCCATGTGGAAAATGAACTGGAGGAGAAGCTGGGAGAACAGTGTAGAGGGAGCTGTTGCAATGACCAAGGCAAGAGAATGATGGGAAACTGAAAACACAGCCCTACAGCTATATTACTGCCTGCTGGGAGCGGCACATTTTCAGGACTTCTGATCAACTAGCCCTGGGGTGGGAGGGAAGGAGGCAGGGATTGCAGGATAACTGAGATTTCTAGGTTGTGCACTGAGGTTGTGTCGCCCTTCTCGGAAACCGGGAATATACCATGTGAAATCACAGGCTTGGAGGAGGGCCGATGGGGACAGATGGGGATGTACAGGGAAAGGATTACACAGCTGTCTCTGCCAGAATGAGTTCTGCATGTGTGGAGTTGGTTTATGGTGGTGAAAGGCACGGGCATGGACAGGATCGAGAAAGGCATACCCTTCCAATTTTACTCTGCCCTGCAGTAAAAGGTCCTTCTAAAAGTAAGCCTTTAATAACATATAGTCAGAAAGATATAAAATCTTAAGCATATTATTTTTCACAAAGTGAGCACAGCCATGTGACTGTCTCACTCAGATCAGGAGGTAGGATATTACCAGAGTCCCTATAATGTATTCACCGTCAAAGGCGTTTACTGTCGCAGTCCCGGTGGTGGCTTACAGACCTGGAACCTTCACCTGTAACGACAAGCTCTCTTTAACAGAATTTGCTGTAAAGGAGAGCCACAGGGGCAACCTGAACAATCACTTGGCTGTATCTGCTCCAAATGTCTATCTAAGAGACCCCATTCTACTGCTCCACATTTCCTGCTATTTTGATTTTCTCAAGAAATCAGTCAAAAGTAAATTCCTCCAAAGTCGCCCCACAACAGATGGATTTCTTAGGAACAAACATGAGTTTAAAGGCAGAGCCAAATGATTCCAGAAGAAAGACCCCAAAGCTCATAACAGTCACATGGCATAGGCCCAGGATGCAGTGTCCAGCACAGATGGTAGGACCCAGGGTCACATCTGCACCACCATGGCTGGCAAAGCAAAGGGCTACACGGGAGCTGCTACAGATGGAAAGACCTAGGTGGAGGCAGGTGTGGGAGGTGCCAGTGCCAGGTGTGGGAGGCAGGAGCCAGTGATTAACATCACTGAGAGGCTCCCCTGCTCGCTGCATGGTGCCAGGCAGCGCTGCTCACAGAAATCAACCAGAAAAAAGAAGGCTCAAGGCCGGGTGAATGCCAACGTGGCCGCACCCCTGGCAGGCAGCGTCCGCCTCGGTCTGGGAACAGAGAGCTGTGTTCAGAAACCGATACTCTTCAGAGTCATCACTCAGGTGTTCCTTTCTGAGGTCCTAACAGAAGTGTTATCAATGCTCAGGACGGGGCTGCCTAATGGGAAATGCCCCCATGGGGGCTTTTGACTCATAAACCTATTCAGCCTCACATGTTCATAATCATTTGTGTAAAGAAGAAAAAACCTCCAAGCACTAATTAGAAAGATAGAACTGTTGTATTTTCCTCCTGATCACCTTATCTTTTTTATTCAGTTCTTGAAGACTCAGCTATTAAAGGAAATTAAGTAATTCATCAAGCCCATTTCAATTACCTGCTGCTGATAACATCAGATTACAATTAGCATCTACAAATGAACCAAGTGCCAACTGCCAAGCTGAAACATAAGCTAATTTACTGCTAGACGCTGCCTGCTGGAGACAGAACTCTGGGACCTGGCAGCAAGCACCCACTTCATTATTCCAACAACGCCGTGGCAGCCTCTCCTGCAACAGTCCAAAGTGCAGCTCTGACCAAGATTTACTGCCCCGTCTGCTCCTTCTCACATGTTTACGGACGCGCTCTATCTGTAAGCAAATCACAGCTCCTTTAGCACAGCAATGTCTACACAAGCAGGGGAGCAAATCTTGACCTAAGAGAGTAAATATTATTGATATTTATTAGGCACTGATGGGTGTGGGCCACAGCACAGGATGTACATGTCATAACCTTAATGTGGGTCTGAATCATTTTTTGCGGTCCTCTGGTGCTCCATCAGAAAACTCTCCTGCTTGGGTTGATGCTCTCCATGTCTCATTTCCTTCAAACAAGGGAAGCACATGGTGGTTACTTTGTTTTAGATGTCTAGAAAAATCTGTTTCAGGGTCTGGGACACTTTTTTTTTTGTATTTACATTTTCCCTTTTCATGACCCTTAATAGGAACTGCTCTGAATGAAAAGCTGGTATGTGCGGTTTGGCTTTCTATATTATGGACATTATTAAACTTTGACAATCTGTATAGTCTCGTTTATGCTTCTCAAGCAGAAGAACTAACTGTTCAATAAATGTGTAGGGTTCAGAGGGGTCCTGTGGGCTGTAGGAGAAGAGAGCACACAGACCTAGGTTTGGGTATGCATTTGAGACAAATTCTATGCCTACCACATAGCTTTGTAATGAGGAAAAAATGTATGGAAAGTGTCTAGCTCAGGGCAAGTGAACAACAGACTCTCTAGGAAAGAAGAAAAGGGTTGTTTCCTCCTGATAGAACCTGTACTTCTCTGGGAACATCTGCTGTCTTATTATACCGGAGCGTGAGCAGGGCCGCTGCTTCAAGGTGACCTATAACCCCTTCCAGGCCCTCCTCTTTGTCATCTTCCCATGTATGCTTGGGGGAGGGGAAGAAGAGTAGGGGGCGGGGAGGTGCAGGACCAGAAGCGTCTTCTTCGGCTTTTAGCCGTGGGCCAGGTAATACGGGCTCCCACGGGAACCCACTGCTCTAGTGGGAACGTGCCACCAAGGAAGAACCATGGGCAGGGGACACAGATGTGCATGTAGCCTCCACTCTGCCTCTCCCTCTATAACCTTGGGTGAGTCACAAACATTCGTTAACTCTGAGTCCTCATCTGTGGAAAAGAATAATGACAGTTTACCTCACAGGGCTCTTAGAAAAAGAAACAAGCATGCAAAACACAAACATAATGGAATTATATTGCTCTACCAAGACTTTCTACGTGAGGTCTCACAGACCCTTTTGACATCTTGAGTAGTTATTTTAAACATGCCCCTGTTAATCACACTGTGAATTTCCATAGAAACCCCCCCAATTAAATGTAACCCCCCCAAGTAAGTGTAAATCAGTAACTACCCTAACATTTTACCTATAAAGCTAAGCCTCTCTCTACCTAAGAAAACCCAGTAAGTTAAAACTGAAATGGGAAAAACAGATAAAAGGGAGTAATTGACATATTTTAGAGTTGTTTTTTCCCTACAAAAGAAACTTATTAAGAGATTTTTCATCTGGCCGGGTTGCTCAGTGGGCTAGAGCGTCACCCTGAGGCACAAGGTTCGGGCTCAGTCCACAGGGCCAGGGCGCAGGCAGGACACACCGGACGGGCGTGAACAAGCGAACAAGCAGGCAACCGCAAGTGCTCTCTCTGCCCCCACCCCGCTTCCTCTCTCTCTCTCTCTCTCTTTCTCTCTCTCTCTCTCTCTCTCAAATCAATAAAAATGTTAAAAACCTTTTAAAAAATAAAGATTTTTTATAGGATAGTTTTACAACATGTTTATAGTAATAATTTAATTTACTTACAAAATCTACTTAGGAATAATATATAAAACGTGGGTATATCATGTGGAGAATATGTAATATTGTTCCACCTTTACTTGAGAATTCAAAATTTTCTCATTCAGATTGGCAGAATTTAATTTTTAATACAACTTTTAGAAAAGTTCCTTGGTTGACATTTCCCAAGCCCCACACCCAGAACTGCTGAGAGCCGCCACACCCGGTGCACCGTGAACGTTAGGAGCCGTGAACACCCACCAGGCTCCGGGACGGTTTGAAAACGGGGGAAGAAGCCAAGCATCGTTTGTGAAATATTAAGGAGTCTTATGCCAGGGGTCTCTTAAGGCTAACTGGATCAGGTTTTTTAACCTATCTGATTTTCTCATATGTAAAATTAATTAATACTCTTGATCTCATAGGCTTACAGAGAGGATTAGCTATGAAAATAAGTGTAAATACTTATTTGGCACAGAATTGGCACAGAATAGGTCTCACATGCTTGTTAAATGGAACACCTGTAAGCTGCATAAGGGCAGGAACTATGTCAGTTTTATTTGGTAAATGGTAGCATAGTGCCTATCACATAACTAATGTTCAGTCAATATTTGATCAAAAGATGAATAAGTGAACAAATGAATTAATGAATGCTAGTCCCAATCCCTTCTCTCCCAAATAAGTTACTTTCTAGATATGTCTTTTTTACAGCTATTTTTAAAATTTCAATTATTTCCCACAGGTGAATTATTAGCTATTTGACCCCAGACCTTGGTGGGAAGCACTTCCCATTTCTCATATCTGACCCGACACTAGAAACAGACTCGCCCTGACACTGTTGTACACGTGGGAGGTGCTCCTTCATCCAGAGCGGGGGTGGGGGTGAGAGGGGGAGGGGGAAGAAAAGGAGAAGGAGAAAAACAATGAAAGAAATGAAAAAAAGGGAAAAGAAAGGGAAGAGAGGGGAGGGGAAGGCAGGGGAGGACAGGGGAGAGTTGGGGGAGAGGCGGGGAGGGGAGAAGAGGAAAGAAACTAGCCATCCTTCTAATTGTCTCCCTTTTCACTTTCCTAATTGCAGTTTATCTCAAAGTAAGATGAGAGGCAATTCTGTCTGGCTCCCGAGAAAATAACAAGATTTGTGATGATCAGGGTGAGAGGACTGGAGGCTTTAATCTAGTGACTTACTCCGCAGTCTAACTGAGGTTTAACTCCCAATCGCCTAAATTAGAACCATAAAAAAAAGGCCATCAAAAAACCCCAAAAAGCAAAAAACTGAGTCCACAGAAATACTGTCATGCAACTACAGTTGATGTGAGCACAAAAGAAAAAGATGGACATTTTCCAAGCCAAAATTTACATTTTCACAAGTAAGACATGCTTAGAAAACAGCTAGGCTATTCTTTGTTGTTCATAAGACATCTAAAGAGTCTAAATCATTTCTACATGATTTACTTAAAAGGTGAGTAAATAAGTATTAGTGCATGCTGACCACCAGAGGACAAAGGCTCCTTCCCGGCTCCACGCACTGTACCCACCCCCCTCAGGTACACACAGGGAGCTCCTGCCGTCGAAACGCCTCCTCGGTGGCCCACAGCTCAGTCTCCTCGGCTTCGCTGACATGAGTGACGCGCCCTCCACATCCTGAAGCTCTCTTCCTCCTGAGCTTCCCCCCGATCTCTGGATCTCCTCTGCTCTCTGTGACCCTAAGTCTCGCTGGTGGGCTTTCCTTCCCTACATTTCCTTCCCGACATTTGTGAACAAATGTCATTAGTATGATGCCATCTTAATACTTGTTTTCAGTTCTATTTGTTCATATTACATTAAGTTAGAGAAATAAATAATGGACAGGCAGAAAATCAAACTTACCATGTGCTTCCCCAAACCAGTTCTTTCTCCCAGATTTCCTTTCTCTTCCCAAAGCCACCACTGTTTTTCTACTCACCTGGGCATGACATCTTCCTATAAGCTTTGACTCTCTCAGCCTAACCAGATAAACATTTACTGAGTAACCCACTATGTGTAAGGGTTTATGCTCAGTGATGCAGAGACTGTAGAGTAGAATGTTGTTCATACTTCTAATGATTTTAATCCAGAAGTGGTAACTATATAAATACACAAATAACCATAATTTATAGTGGAGTATAGATAGAATAAAAGAAATTTTCTCAGTGTTACTAGGGCTCAGAGAAGGTAAGAAACTTATCTTGTTATCAAACAAATGCTTCAAGTATAGTAGTGAATAGCATTTGAGATAATCCTAAAACGATGGGCAAACTTTAGACAAGCAAAACAGGACACAGAAGTCCTAAATGGAAGAAACAGCCTCAAGAAACATATTAAAGCAAGAGAGACCAACCAATGTGACGAGATCAGGGAAGATGGGAAAGTGCAGTTTCCAGTAAAGAGTATATTCAGAGGAGTAGTGGAATTAAAGAATGGAAATGACGACAGGTCTATTTTTTAATTACTTTTTTGTGATGATGGGTTTAAAGGGGAGGACTCTGGTATAATGAGGTATGCCACCTGCAGCAACGACTGCCCAGAGCATAGCTTCAGGAAGATCGGTCTTACTGACGTGTGGAATGGAGGGGACGAGGGAAGGAGGGATGGTTGTGAAGAGAACCCAAGCAGTAGGTTAATACAAGAGACTAGGCAATGAAGAGGCAAAGAAGGAAAAGAACCTTTATTTGAAAACTGTTAGAGAGTAAACTGAAAAAAAAAAAAAAGAAAGAAAGAAATCAATCATGACATTAGATTGCTAAATTAAAACAGTATGCTAGGCTGAATAATGCCATTCCCTCCTCCCCACTCCCTGCCAATATGTCCACATCCTAACCTCTGGAACTCGTGAATGTTCCTTTACATGGCAAAAAACTTTGTAGGCATGATTAAGTTAAGGATTTTGAGAGGAGGGAATTACCCCGGATTATTCCAGTGGGCCCGATATAATCACAACGGTCTTTAGAAGAGGATGCAAGAGAAGTCAGTGCAGAAGAGAAGGCGATGTGATGATGGGAGCAGAGACTGGGGCAGTGCACTCTGAACACAGAGGAAGAGGCCACAAGCCAAGGAAACAGGCAGCCGTTAGAAGCTGATTCTCCTCTAGAGCCTATGGAAGAAACAGCCTTGTTGACATCTTGACTTTATCCCAGTGAAACTGATGTCAGACTCTTGCCCCCTCCACAGAGAATAAATCTGTGTTGAGAATAAATCTGTGTTGTTTTAAGCCACTGCTTTGTGGCAATTTGTTACAGCAACAATAGACGACTAATACAGATGGCCAGAGGGGTGGGGCTGCCACCAACAGAATTAGGAAATCTAGGAGAAGCAGTTAATTTAGGGAAAAAATATTTCATGTTCAGACTCACTAATTTTGACAGGTCAGCATGAAAATCAAATGGAGTATCCACTAGGCAGTTGGAAATGAGAAAATGATGCTCAGACAGAAGGTCAGAGCTGGTGAAGAGAGACTTTGAAACAATGTACACTGAAGCAGTAACTGAAAATATGGTGATGAAAATGATAAAGAGAAATATATAAAGAAAGAACAGAAAAGAACCAAGGAACAAAACACAAGGAACAATCTGTACACGTGGGTACATTTACATAGGTTTTTGTACACATATGTTTATGCACCTAGTAAGAAGGTCTGGAAAGATTCTAGCCAAACTGTAACAGTAGTTAACTCTGAGGAGTGGGAAAGGGGACAGTAAGTGTAAGAGAAGGGAGTGGATCTCTTTTTTCTACTTTATATACTTATGAAATATAATAATTTTTTTACGAAAGTTGGTATCACTTTTGTAACTTAAAAATTGTCCATTTTAAAAAAAAAACACCAGTGAAAAAGGTACAAAAAGAGCAAGCAGCCAAGAAGAAAATTAGGACAGCATGCTCCACAGAAACTAGAAAAGGAGAGCCTTTCGAGAACAGCAAAGCATGCCAGCCGGCATGCTGATCACAGAAGTCAGCACCAGAAGGTTGCTGTCGACCTGTTTCAGGGGACAAAAGAAGCAAGTCAAATTGCAATGGGTTAAAACGAACAGGAGGAGTTCTGGTCCCGGTAACAGGAGCAGCTCATTTCAGTTCAACCCTCCTATAAACAGCAGCTGTGAAGTCTGGTGAGTGGAGAGGGGCACAGGCATGGGGGAAGCAGGGGAGGAGCTGTCTAAAGGCAAGGTAGCACAACCAGAAGCAGGGAGGCTGCAGTAGTAGGGAGGCTGGAGCTGACCATTTGAAGAAGGGAACGGCGTTGGGTAAGTTTCCCATTTTTAAAATGCCAAAGAGCATCTTTTCTTCCCCAAAAGGCAAACCCCAATTAGTATCATATGGTAAGGCTAACACTCAGGGAGAAACACACAGTCTCACTGGTTTGAAGAACCAGGGGAAAAGTCTGGGATCGGGCCACAGTAGTGAGCCTTGAATTCTGAGCATAAATTCAACCTGAATCTCTGTCTCACTCCTGAAACACGCATGTGCAAGGCACCAACTAAGCAGTTCAGTTAAAGCTAAAAGACCTGAACAGAGATTTCAGCTGCCACCCACCATGGGGAAGACTGACTTTGGAACCTGAATTCAGGCAAGTTAACTGGTAAAACAACAATTATCAACAACAACAAAATCAATGCTATTAACAGAAATATATCAGAATCCAGAACCTCTATAAAGTATCATTCACAGTATTGGATATAATCCCACATTACTGGTTGTAGGATATACACAGAAACAATAAAATGTCACTAAGAGTACAAAGGGCAATCAATGCACAACTCTGACTATACTAAACACCACTGAGTTATCTACTTCAAATGAGTAATCTCACGGTGAGTGAGTTGCGTCTCAACCATGCTGTTACAAAACAACAATATCACCAACAACGGTCAGTCTGCACGGTGTGACGCTAACAGGACCAGCACGGAATCAGCAGACAAAGTTATAAGAGCTTTTGTAATTAGTAGGCTCAGCTATGTAAAGAAAAAAATACATACATAATGAAGAAATGCATACATCTTAGCACTAAAACTGAGATTTTCACTTAGAGAACCAATTGTAAATTCTAGAACTAAAAAATACAATATATATCCTACAAATACATTCTCTGATACAATGAAATTAAATTAGAATTTGATAACAATAAATCCCCAATATTTTAAAAGTAAATAACAATTCTAAATAACACAGGGGTTAAAGGGAAATCACACGTGATTTTAGAAAATATTTTGAACTCACTGAAGGTAAAAACATAATGCATCAAAAATTATTGGATGTACCTATGGCAGTGTTTAGAGGAAATTTTATATTTTTAACTACTTGTACGAGAAAGAAGAAAGGTCTAGAATCAATGATCTAAGGTTCATCCCTGAGAAACTAGAAAGAGTAAAGAGCAAGAAGTAAGTAGCAAGAAGAAAATGATAAAAATGAGACTAGGAATAAATGAAATAGAAAACAGATAATTAATTTAAAAACTAACAAAAAGCCAGTTTTTTAAAAAGATCAAGAAAATTGATAAATAGCTAGCTAGAATGGTCCAGAAAATGGTACTGGGCAAATGGTAAATGTGCAAAAACACAAACTGCCCATAACAGAAATGCAAGTGAGCGTATTATTATATATATCCTACAGGCATTACAAGGAAACTAAGGAAATATTGTAAACAACTTTATGCCAATAAACTCAATAAATTAGATGAAATGAACAAAGTCTTTGGAAAACACAACTAACCCAAATGCTACGAGGTGATAAATAAAACCTGAATAGCCCAGTATGCGCAGGCATCTAAACCCCTGTTTCCAAGCCCTCCAATCTGCCCGTGTGCCATGGCTTGCCCTGTCTTCCTTAAATACCTAATCTAGCGTCCTTGGCCTACATTCAAAACCTTCAGGAGTTTCCGTTCGTTAGCAAAACCTTTGCCTAGTTTTCATACTGATCTTCTACCACCCTCTAGCACATTCCTGAAGTCTAATCATGCCACCATCCCTCAGACATGTCAACAACCTATTGCACCTCACATCTTCTTCCATATACCCCTCGCCATCAATGCCATCCCATTCCTGGCCAAAATCTCACCTATTCTTGAAGATCCACCTGCGTCTAATCTCCAAGAAGCTTCACGGGGTATTCCCAGCCGTCAGGGTCTCCCTTCTAGGAATTTCATGGAAACACAGTGTCCTTAACACCGTCTTGCAGGGAGGCTGCTGATGTCCTATGTATTAATCTACTATCCCACTAAAGTGTAAGCTCTTTGAGGGCAAGGCTTTTTTTTTTTAAACTTCTCTGTCTCTTAAGGGAACTATTCCAGGATTCAGCACATCATTCAATAAACAATTGATTCAATAAACACTTGGTCCACTGGATGAATACACAATGCCAAGGCTTTATTTCTATGTTTCTTACAGACTCTCCAGACTCTCATTCTGATCTCAGTACCATTGTTAGAGTCATCTCCAGGGATCTTCCAGACTTTCTCTAACAACCACATTCACAAAACATATGGTTGCAATAAGCAGAGGTGGGGAGAGGGAGGAGTAGTGGTAAAATTATATAAAGATGAGGTGCCTGGGCTAATTTTTACATTCTGCTGCTACTAGTATCTGATAAGCACACGCTAATACCAATCAGATCACTTTTTCCTTGTCCTCCTCCCGCCCTAAGTCCCTGTGGATACAGAACCAATCGTGGGGCTCTAGGCACAGGGATGAGTTCAGCTTATACTTCCAAACACATCTGTTCCTTCCGCTCATTATGAACCCACACCTGGGTACAGAGACAAGATAACAACATCTTTGAAAAAGTAGCCAGTTACTGATACTTATTGTCTCTTACTATACAAATTCACCCAAATGTATAAGTCTTAACTGTAACCAAGTACTATCAAAACAGTGACTGCAAATCTATCTTATTTCAAAAGATCTTTCAAAAAATAATTATGCATTTATACTAAACTATCAATATCATCTGTGAACACACATACTATTGAGGAAAAGCACATTTCCTGTGGGTTTAAAGTCACCAAGTAAAGCAGCCCCTTTGAACGCAACTCGTCTCAAATTCTCTTTCATTGATGAGTTCCTAACAGCTTCTCTTTCATTTAAGCCAAACATAGCTGTATATCCTCATTTCATTCCCCTTCTCTCTAATTAGATAAATCTGGTCACTCTTCTCACAGATTAAAAGGTCAGGGTGTTTTGTTTTTCCAGCATTTCAGAGTTCTAATCCTAGAGTACTATGATGACAGGCAGGATCATGTGATTTAGAGCAGACAGGCTCCAAGGAAATCTATCTGAAGGAATCATACAACACACACAATGAGGAGATTCTTTGGAATATAAATGCACAGATTTCTGGAAAAGATAGTGGGCTGCTCCAGCTATCTCCAGCCTACGGAACTGACCCTGGATCTTGCCAGCAGTTGTGTCCTTACCCAGGTTGGAAGACGCTCGTCCTTCTGCAGCCCGGTCCTTGAGGTCCTCGGCAATGCCCAGCTGCTGCTCGTGGTACTGCTTAGCCCTCTCCAAATCCTGCATGCACCTGGCAGCATGGCCCAGGCCAGCGTAGGCCCGCATCTCAATGGCCTTCTCCATCAGCTCCTGTGCCAGCTCCAGCACGTAGTTGTGGTAGGACATGGCCTTGTCGAAGTTCCTCCTGTAGTGATAGGCACTCCCCAGGTTGCTGTAGGCCCGGGCCTCTTCTCGCTTGTTGCCCAGATCCTTGGCTATCTTCAGATGCTGCTCGTGACACTGCACAGCATTCTCAAAGTCGCCCATAGCAATATACACAGCTCCCATGTTGCCAAGTTCTCGGGCTTCAGAAAGCTCATCTTTGGACTGCTTGGCGAGAAGAACACACTGTTTGTGACTGGCCAGGGCATTGGGGTAGTCTCCGATGGCCGTGTACACGTGGCCCAGGCTGCTCAGGGCTGAAGAAGCTGCCTGGAGAGAAAGGATAAGGCAGGGAAATGAAAGCACATCAGAAAATGGCTTTGGTTTGTTTCAGCAGATAAAATGTTTCAGGGATTGCCTGTGGCCATCCAACCCAATTCCTAATTTCTATCAGTTGTTGACAGACCTATGCAGAACTGAAAAAGAGCCCATCCACACAGCAAGCCCCTAATAAAAAGACAATGATATTGTAATCAGTAACTTTCAATACCTAATCTCACAGAAACATGTTCTATTCCACATAACCTTCATCTTAAACACTTATTGACATTTCTAATATTACAATATTATAGCTATGTTAATAGCTATTAACCTCTGTCGTTTAAAAAATGTTGAAGAAAACCAAAAGTAATTATAGTACAGCACAGGACCTTCCTGGGAGAGACCCACGCTCGGCCCTTTGTTCTCCAGAGCACTTATCTAGCCTTGCCTCTCCCCAAGCGGATGGACACGTTAAAGGTAAGGGACACGCTCAGAATGATGATTTGTAACTGTGTGACTCAGGACCCACTGAGGGGTCTGGTTCTCTTATCTTTGTTCCTCTAATGTCACTTCATCAGTGCTGGTTCCTGTGGAGGGCTTAGGTCCAGATGAGCCCCAGAGGAAAACAACAGGCGGTTCCAAGCTACACCTCTGAATGGGGTGGACCTCACTGGGCCTCACCACCCCTTTCCGGGCCCACACTGGACCTTCCGGCTTTGCTTTTCTTGCCAGAGGCTCTTCTGACCCAACAACGCTCTGCGCAGAAAAATGCTGTCTTAGCGGTCCCCTCACAGTGCCTGCCACGCACACCTCTCTTGTCTGAAGAAAGTACACGGACCCTTTCTGTGTTAGAAGTTTTCGTGAAAATGACTCTAAATCAGTGCCGTGAGCCAAATGGAAACAACAAAAATGATGAAGATGCCGTGCGGGTTCTAGCGTCTTAGCAAGGGCAGACAGCCCCAGACAGGCTCGTCCGCTGTCCCTAGCTCCTCTGCACGGCCACAAAGGGGCAGCTCGTGAGTCTGCCCTGCCGGTCTCTAAGTGAGAGGCTTCCTTCACAACGTGCCCACAGCTACAGCCGCGTAACCCCTTTCTTCACCTCACTCCCTCTCTTCCCTAGCATGCACACGTGGTCCTGGCGGAACACAGGATGCCCTGTCACAATCAGAGAAGTGGCCTTCACGAGGGCCTCCAGGCCAGGGAACAAACACGCAGGGGTGCTGTCCCACCACAGCATGGGTGGTTCTTGATGAGATGCATTCTATGTCTGGACACCTGAGAACATCTTTATCAATATTTTATAGATGAGTGATCCGCTACCCTATTTCTTTGCCTGTGAAACAGCTCTTGATCAAAATAACTGAGGCCATGACCATCTTTATGGTGCTTGCAAATTGTGTGTTTGCAAAGGGTTTCATATCATTTTGAGTTGCTTTTATCATTCCACAGATGTTCCAACAAAAGATTTAGGAAAAGAGAGAGGAAATACATACTTATAAATGTACTATTTTATTTCTCTTCCTGAGCGGGGGAGAGCAGAAACAATTCCACGACTGTGGCAGTGCCACAGCAGGGGGACTCTGGCAGAGGCGGTAGCGGCGCTCACCGAAGAGCATGCCGCTCAGACGTGGCCTGGCCCCCGGTTCCGCTTCGGGACCAGAGTTAGGGCTTCATGTCGGCACATTGTCCTTGGCCCGCCGCTGCTCACAGCTCCTCTCCCTGCCCAACGCCCCCCTCTTCCTCCTCTGCAGCGAGCCCAGGGACTCAGCCTCTTCCCTGTACTCCTCTGTCGGTCCTCCGCACCTCACTCTCTCGGTTGCTCTCCATGCGAGCCTGGCTAGCGAGTGGGACACAGTCTATGAACCCTCCCACAAACAAGTCTTTGCTGACCTCAAAGGAAAACACGTGGCTCTGTGACGACAGAGCTAGTGTAACTCAGAATCAGACACATTCAGTTCAAAACTGCACTGCCCTTAATTAGCTCTGCGGATCTTTGAAAGACTGAGGCTCAGAGAAGTTGAGTTTCTGGACAGACATTTCTAGGCCCAAGCCAGAAGCCTGAGTGTTTTCAAACTCGGCCATGAGCCTCTGACAAATGTGCGAACCATAAATAATTCGTATGATAATTCCAAATAATAGACCTGGTTGGAGGCAATGAGCCCTTGAACACCACAGGGGATGGATTTACAAGGCCTCGGGCAGGCACAACACCCCAGGAGGCACTGTCCCGAGGAACTTTTGGTTTATGGCAATGCCAAATGACAGCTCTGGATCTTCTGCTTCTGGGTCTTCATTTGTCTGAATTCCAGGGAGACACAGGAGCTCATTTGCTGCAGCTCTCTAAAGATAAGGAAAGGGAGTATTTGGAGCACTTCCCCGCCGGGACGTGGGGGAGAGCGGGAAGGATTAGCTCTCCCCTGGCACCCTCCCGTTACCAGGCAGTGCCGCCAGCCGGGATGCCTCATGGCAGTGTCCTGGAAACCAACGTCTCTCAAAAGGATGATATAATTTATGAACACTCATCACAGTCTCTGAAACTCAGGAGGCAGCTTGATGTATAAGAATGGAACACACAGACACAGCAAGCATGTGGTGATTGACAGAGGAAAAGGGGATGGGGGGTAGAAGAGGGTAAAGGGGGAGTAAATGACGATGGAAGGAGATTTACCTGGGGTGGGGAACACACAATACAACACACAATTGATATATTATAGAACTGCACACCTGAAACCTATATAATTTTATTAACTAATGTCACCCCAATAAATTCAGTAATAATGATAATGATAGTGATAATAATAATAATAATAATAATAATAATAATAATAATAATAATAATATAAGAATGGAACAGGATTTAGAGCCAGAGACCCTGGTTGTGTGACCCTGTTAAGTGGTTCCGCATCTTCATTTCTTACTTTCTACGTAAATCGTGCTGATAATGACAGAGCACACAGTTCCACAGGCTCAGGTGGGATTGGATAAAGCAGTGCGTGCGAGTGTCCTGAGAAAACCGCTGAGTTCTCTGTGAATGCACCGCTAAGGTGGGGATGGATGTTTTATGACTGCCAGCTGGCTGGACTGAGCTCTCTTACCATCCAGAAGCTAGTAACGGCAACTGAAAACATGTCATTATGACCAAACATCTATATTCCTATCAGTTGCCACAGGAAATAAAGTCCAGTGTTTTACAGCCCCTGGGCAAATAACCTGCGATGATATTTATCAGCTAAGTGAATTACAAATTAATCACTTGTCTTTGTTCCTGTTCCTGCAGAATAGGCTTAGATCTGAAACATGGTTTCAGGCTGTTAAGGAGAATCTGAAGACCCACATCTATGGGGAATCACAGGCCCCACCTCAAGCAGATGCTGCATTTGCCACTAAGGTTCACGCTGCTTTTGTATATCAATCTCTTTGAGATTTTTGTGCTACAAGAGCAGCAGCTGCTTCCGCAGTGGAAACATTTCGGAACATCTGTATTTGAATACTAAAATGCACACAAACACTTATGCTAACAAACTATCTGGTTGGAATAAGATAATATTTTTCTCTTTACAAGATATAAATTACTCATATTCTTGCCAAAGCATGATTTCCAGCTGCAGACTGAGCACACGGAAGTCATCACCCCTTGCTCTGTGACCCAAAGACGTGCAGAAGAGCCCCATGTGACAAGTCAGTTTCATGGGACGTGGAGCTAAAGAAAAAAATTAGCTCATCTTTTTTCAAACCACCTGTAAGGGTTTTTAGTTTGAGACATAAAATAGCAGAGTTTAAACTACCCAAACTACAACCACACTGATGACACTACCACTAAACATTATTTTAAAGACTGAAACACGTTTCCTTTACATCTAGCATTGTTTCCCCCTTATTGTACTTCAAAAGGGTTACATTTTGTGGAAGGAGTAAATGGACATGTAGGAATATTTGATATAACTGCTGATTGACTAGATGCATGTAGTCTTAAAAAGAGGGAACTAAACCTGCAGAAACACAATTTTTTCTTCTTTACTGCCCAAATCCACATGTGCATTGTCTTCCCTGGCAGTCCAGTGCCCACAAATTCAAGGTCCTGGATTAATCACCTATAGCCCAAGAGGCAGAAGGATATAGAATAATAGGGACAGACTCTAGAATCAGACACGCAGGGATTCAAATGGCAAACTATGTGATACTGCATGGCTTTTGTAGCATCTCTGAGCCTTAGTTTCCTCATCTGTAAAATGGGAATATTAACACCTCACAGAGCCTTGAAGAGAACTAAACAAAGCAATACTTGTAAAGAAGCTGGTTTATTACTTGTCACACAGAAGATGCTAAAATTTTAGATTCTAGTTTCTCTTCCTGCCCCAACTGAGATGACAGCCACTTAGCTTTACTCATTTCAAAGATGTGGTAGAAGATGGCCAGAAAACAGAACACGAAGTTATGTCACCACAGCAAAAAAGACAACACAGGTTTGACCCACTAGTGGTGGGAAGAGTCATCATCTTCATATGCTTCAGCATATTCCTCATATTACCTTTCTGCAAATACAGGGGTAAGAAAATTCACCCTTTACCCCAGGACATTCTAGAATCATTGGTGTGTTCAACAGGGGATGTTGGTAAAAGCACTTCACTTCAAGGGGATAAAGCTGACAGACATCGGAGTGTTATGGCCCTGTTGGTTGGTTGGTTGATTTGTTCATTCATTCATATACTCAAGAAAATTCTTGAGACTCACACAAACATAGTCTACTAATTCTGACAAAGGATCAAAGGTAATTCAATGGAGAAAGAATAGTCTTTTCAACAAATGGTGCTGGAACAACTACATGCAAAAACCAAAAAGTCAATCTAGACACAACCTTACACCTTTCATACATATTTACTTGAACTAAATCACAGGCCTAAATGTAAAATGCATACTATAAAACTCCTAAGAGATAATATGAAAGAAAATACAGGGAACCTGGGGTTTGATGAGCTTTTAGATACAGCACCAACTTGGACTTCATTACAACTAAACACTCTGCTTTGCAAAGAATCCTGTTAAGAGAATGAAAAGACAAGGTATAAGCTGAAGGAAAATATTTGCAAAATGCATACCTAACAAAGGACTGGTATCCAAAACATGTCAAAAAATCTTAAAATTCAACAATAAGTAGTAAACAGACAGCCCAGTTTTAAAATCGGCCAAACATCTGAATACACACCTCATCAAAAAAGATCTACAGGCAGCAAATAAACATATAAAATGATGCTACATGCCACATGTCATCGGGAAACTGCAAATTAAAACCACAGTGAGACACCACTACACACCTACTGGAACAGCTAAAACCCCCAAAGACTGACAGCACCAGTGCTGGGGAAATCGTGAGGCAACAGGACACCCGTTCACTGGTGGTGGGAATGCTCAATGAGCCACCCACTTGGAAGATGGCCGGGCAGCTTCCTACGAAACTAAGCACACTCCTGCCATATAACCCGGCAACCATGCTCCCAGGTAGTTTACCCTAATGAAAGGAAAACCTGTGTTCACACAAAAACCTACATATGAATGTTTGCAGCACCTTGGCTAAAAATTGGAAGCCATCAATACATCTTCCAAAGGGTGAATGATTAAATAGACCCTGGAACATCCCCATGATGGAATATTCAATGCCAAAAAGAAATGATCTACGGAACCATGAACAGACATGAGAGAAACCTAAAATGCATAGTGCTTAACGAAAGAAGCCACCCTGAAAAGTCTGCATTCTGTATTCTCCTAACTATATGACATTTTGGACAAGGCAGAACTACAGAGAAAGCGAAAAATGAGGGGTTGCAGGACCGAGGGGAAGGATGAGTAGATGGAGCACAGGGGATTTTTAGGACAGTGAAGTTATTCTGCATGACGCCATATCGTGGGTACATGGCATTACGCATTTGTCAAAACCCACAGACTGCACGACACCGGGAGTGAGCCCTAGTGTAAACTACAACATGTAAACTACGAGCTTTGGCTAATAATAATGTGCCAACACTGGTTACTGGAACAGACATGCCACACTAATACTGTGTTAACAGGGGAGGCTGTGGTGAAGGCAGAAGGTCTGCGGGGACTCTGTACTGTCTGTTCAAGTTTCTGAAAATCTAAAACTGCTCTAAAAAATAGTCTATTAATTAAAATAAATAAATACATAAATTGGAGTGTTCCTCATGGGGGACGTGGGTAATTCAAGGACATGGAAACAGCATGAGCAAAGACATGAAGTACAACAGGGCATGTGATGATCAGAGACCAAGAGGCCACTTAGACCTGGGAGCACAGGGAGTGGCGAGAGGGGAGATGGAAAGGTCGGACTAGAAGAGTTCTTTGTCCATCGATTTATGGGATCTAAAGTATTTTCCATGTCTGCCATTTCCTTTGATCATGAAAATCTACCCTTAATCAGCACTGATCTGAGAAAGTAATTCTGTATAAAAGGTTAAATGATGGTCTCAAGTTGCTTCCTCAATAGTCACAAAAAAACAAATAGACAAAAATAAGAAAAACATTCATAATCTATATTTTTGAGAACATTGTCCATATCATTCAATGTCATCTCTATAAGGACCAATGGAGAAATTGCTTTTGGATTTCAATGCTTCTACCAAGCAATTACTATGGTTTTATCTTAGGAAAAATGTGAATCTTATAAGTGGTCAAATTTACCTTTCTGATTGGGTCACCAGGAAGCTTATGGCTTGAAGCAAAACTTCCCTTTAACAGCCTGATGTAATCCCATAATACACACAAATTCTGTCCTGGCTTAAGCCTATGATTTGACCGTCATCATCTCATTACTCTGATTTCTTCCCTTTTAGGTTTTATTTCCTACTCCCATAAATTCTCCTTGGATTAAAATAGAGGGAAAAAAACACATATGAACAAAACACAAACAAAAATATAGTAAATGTCAAGGTTCTTGGCAGGGAGAAAGCTTCCAGAAACGGGATCTCTAAGAATTGCAAACTCACAGCCATAACCTGAAGAAGAGGCTTAAATATCAGACAAAGAACATGTAAATAACATGATTACATGCTTCTTAGCAGTCTTAAATCACTTTCATGCTACACATACTTAATAATTGGTGTTGGGTTTATTATGTATCAGTCTAACTGGCTTGTCCCATTACCTAAACCTGGGGTTAGAGGAATATTCTGCAGTAGCTACTGGAAAGGTAAGAGGGTAATTGTGTGCACCTGAATTCTTTCTAACACATACTGTACCACAGTTGAAAGAGTTGGTTTGAATCTATTACTATGAACTTAGAGAGTGGTTAGTGATAGATACAGCTTTTCCATGGAAACCTGTCAGCCTTTTCTAGTTCTATGAGTTCGAAGAAACTCTCATAATAATTATTTTTATCAAAATTGTATTAGGGTTGGAAGAATAACACACTGTCAGAGAGATCTATTACCCAGACCTAACAGTTGCTATCACAGGTAATAAATTATTTATAATGCCCAGCATTAATACAGCAATGTTTTCAAACCAAGAATCTGTAAATGTCCTTTGCAGATGCAAATTAACAGATTAATAAGGAAACAAGCTTTCTTATATGAGAGGCTGGGATGACAGATTAGCTATTAAGAGCAATTTATAGGTCATAAGATATGAAAGTTGGCAAGAAACACTACCTCTGCTGGCTCTATAAATAGTAAAACTGCATTTAGTTTCCCAGAGGTATCCTGTTAGACATTTTAATTACACCATAAAAGCTGCCAGAATTTACAATGATTTCATTTTTTAGAAAACTTGATGCTCCGTGTAAACTTGACGCAATACAACAGGCATCTGTGCTATGTGCTCTACCGGCCGAGCAGCAGCCGATGGAAGGACGAGTGTGCGCCCCTTCCTCACGGATGACTGCGAAAGGTGAGGCTGATGCCGAACGTCAGAGCACGGAAATGTTAGTCCCTGACATCTCCTGGTTACTTCAGGGTTCTCCTCTCTCCTCTGCATCCCAGCACTGCAGCCGCATGCTACCCATCTAGGGAGATTTTTACGAAGAACTTCATTCTACAAAGCTCGCTGGCCACAAAATGATGACCAAGTAAAAACCCTGGAGTTTTGGTAGTCCTGTTAGGGAGTTGAGTTTGGGGATAAATGCTGTCACTCGAAAAAATCAGTTAAGGGTATTTCCGACTCTGAGTTTTACCTACAACTTCAGTTTTACTTGGGAGACTGATAGGCAGATAACCTAGTCTCAAATGAGTTCTTATGACACAATTCACTCAAGTTCCTTATGCAATCATTTGACCAGGGCTAGGAGACATTCTACCATAATACTGCTCCATTACACACTTGCCAGCCAACCTGAATTTTAGTGCACTATAAAACACTGTAGGGGGCTGGAATGTAGTCAATCACCCTTTGAAGACAGTATTTATATTAATCATAAAATCTGGCATTGGCTGGGCAGGATATAAGGGAGGAAGCTGGAGAGGGAGCGGGATGGAAAACACATATGTGTACAAGTGCAAATATAAGAGGCAGAGAAGACATTTCTCAGAAGGAAAAAAGCCCAAGAAAAGGACAGCTTATTTGCAGGCGCCAGCAGATGACAACTTAAAAAAAGAAATATTTAAATTGGATGGAAAAGAGCTCTCGAGGAACCTAGAAAGCTGTTGTAAAGTTAAGAAATAACCGAGGACTTCTGCAACCACCCATGAAGGAATACCAGTACAGGTTCCTAACACAGGCTGTGGCCTTCTGAAATGCACGGCATCTAACGGCTCAGGAACGAACGGCCCACGGCCTCAGCGCTCCGTGCCTTCACTTATCTGGCCGCTTCAACCTCTGGCCTCTTCCTGCTGGACAATTCCAGATTTCAGAACTCAGATTTCAGAACAAGAGACAGAATTTTAGAGCTGGAAGAGGCCCTATAGAACACCTAATCCACTGGTTTTCAAACTTTGTTTAAACCAAAATACAACATACATGTGATTTTGTGATAAAAGTGTAGTTGTTTAGGTTCACTTAGATTAGAGTGCACTTCCCCCCCCCAAGTAACCTCAAGGGAATCTATGGCACCCAGTGGGACTTTTCAGAGCAGAGTTGGAAAACCACTTAATCATGTAGCTCCTCAGTGTGTTTAGATGCAGGAACTGAGGACAAGAGATGTCAAGTGCCTTGGCCGAAGGTCAACCTGCTAGTGGCCGGCACAGGCAGGACCAGAGCCCAGGCTCTCCGCCCCAGCTGGTGCTCCCCTCACTCTGCTTTGCCAGCATTCCATCACAGCGTCTTATGTCACCACAAACCCAAGCCCTCATCACCTTTCCCAAAGGCTCCCTCGCTCTCACAGCTACCATGATTGATAAAAGAAGTAAATGTTATCACTATTTCTTCCAACGACTGCTCAAAAGCTCAGGTTGTCATTGACTTCTCCCTGACTTTTGGTCCTCATTTTCAGCAGGCACCCAAGGCCAGGTTTTAGACTCCTGAAATGATAATACTAGTTTTTAATTTAATAATCTTCATTTAATGCCAATTATTTATATACTAGATCCACTTAGAACTGATCTCTGACAGTTTTATTTTAAATAATAAATATTATCTTTTGAATTGTATGACACTGATTGCAGATGAGGTCTGTAATATATTTACACACATACTGTATTTCTCTCTAAAACCCAAGCCACTCTTCAGTGACAAATTCAATGGCAAACTTCAATAACTTCAATCAAATGTTAGTAACTTTTCTAAGAGCTACTGATTCTGTCCCCTGAATAATAATGGATTTATTAATTTCAGGCTAATACAGTGATCAGACAGCGATTAAATCCTGTCTCTGCTGGCTATGCTCCCTTAAGGAAGTTGCTGGCTCCCTCTGTCCTTGTTTCCTTATCTAGCAAGTGGGTGTAATGACATCTGTCTCTTGGGATTGTTATAAGCACACATTTGTGTGCCTGACACATAACAAGCATTCAATTACTGCTAGCTGTTATTATAGATGCTAAATACCAATAAAACTGAGTAAATTAAGTAATTTTAAAGTCATATATTTATATTCATTTAATCTATTTTGTACATTTATTTAAAATTTAAATGCATTAAATTAGTGCCTTCCTTCCCTTCTCATTATATTAATTAAAAATCCTGAAAATGTCATTTCCCTTGTGCGGCATTTGTCACTGTTCCTTCGGCACAGAAATTATTTGGGTATACACGCACACGGACATTTCCTTGTGGGAATGCCCAAACAAAGGAGACGTTACATCAAGATCTAAAAAAGAAACACAGCATGTTCGCCAAAGACATACTACATTGTTAGGTAAGGTTCTAAATTATTTTTTTTAAATATTAGCTGACTATAAAATATTCAACCTGACATTAAATACAGGTTATGCTGCTAATGCTGCTAATTAAAGTTTCTAATTATAAGTATAATCAAATTCTTTTTTATGTTAGTTTTAAATTTTGTTTTCGGTCATATGCTTATTTTGGATAAAAGTGAATACCAGAAAATGGACTAAAGTTTCAATGAAATATGTTCTAAAGCAAAAACAGATGATTCATACATTTTCTGTCTGAAGCAGTAAGCGAAGATACAAGATAGGAAGGAAAGAAGAGCACAGCATGAGACGGGTCAGGTGAGGGGCCTTTTGAAGCCAAGAGGTACCTTGTCACTCCAGAGTACAGCATAGTGCAGGGCACGAGTGGGCACTCAGCAGGCACTCAGCAAGTACTTGAAGAACCAAACTGATAGTCACGGACTTCCGATGTGCACAGGATATAACAAAAGAAAACTCTGTCCCTCCACTGTAAGAATGCCAGAAGGACTGTGTGGTACCAGTGCCTCTCAACATCTAGCTCTCTTTAAGTAAAATTCTGGTGCACTAAAACTTTCCCATACCTGCAAGAATATAGGACCCATAGGCAGAGATGTTTCTCAGTTGTCACCTTTCTGTCTGCATTGAACTCATGGTCCCTCATATCTGTCCTTGCTCTTCTACCTGCTGCCCCTCATCCAATCAGTCACATTCTTGCTAAGTCTCACGAAACATTCCCCCTTTTACCTTTGCATTGTTCACACAAGACATGAAATGATTAAAGAGGAGCCACTATTATCTTTGTTACCGTACTCTTTTCCTAAGAATAATGATAATGGTGCCCCAAATCAGGCTCTAGGAAAACTAGTAAACTTCAGGTTCTTTCTGATACCATTAAAATCTTCCTTAGAAAAAAACACATAATAATAAGTATGACTACTATTCACTGGGAGCCAGGCATATCATATTTCATCAAATCAAAGTTGCCGTGAATTTAAGAAGCACTTTACAACATGTACCACAAATAAAGAGATAACAAATGTGCAGTTAAATAACGACAGCATGCTGCCCCTTACTTATTGACTGTAAGATCATCCTTATTCCAGAGACACTAAACTATGAAAACAACGAGGATCTCAGAATCAGTGAGTTATGATATACAAGGTGCTATGTGTACATCATCCCAAACCCTCACCAGGCCCTATGAGATGGGAATTTTTACCTTCACTTTGCAGATGAGGAAACAGACAACATTAGTAGCTGGTCCAAAGTCAAATAGCTACTAGTAAGTAGCAAGGTGAGGATTTAAATCTAAGCCTACATAACTGCAAATCAGAGTATTTCCACCAAACTGCACTGCCTCCTCCAGAAATCCCAGAAAGAAAGTGAAGAAGACGGCAAGGGCACTTCCTCGAAAAGGGAGTCATTGTTTTTGCTGCTTTCGATTAGGTGCTTAGAAGAGCTTAGCAGGCAGGAGTTTCTAATTTGCAATATATATAGTTTAAATGGCTATTGTCAAATTGTACAAAAAAATGGATTCATTCAGAATTTTATTAAGACTGAGGAAGAAAAAAACCTGCAATAATTCTACTACACTGTTATTTTCTGAGCACCTTACAAATTTTTACTTCCCTCTCCCCACCCAAGATATAAAAACCACCTTTAGAATTCTTCAAGCTCACCAACCTACATGAGACTAAAGAGACATATTTAATTTAATATTACCCTCATGATCATATATAGATGCTGAGATCTGAAATGAACAGTTTAGGGAACATGCCAGGCCTAGCACTGGTTAATGTGTCCAGCATGCCTGAGAAATCCCAGAAAGCTGCTCCCACATGTCTGTAAGAACAGACATTCACAAGACGGGCTATGGCTCAGGCTTACATTGACAGAGGTGGCTTTCTCAACAGTGGCATGGGGTTGTGAATTCAGGAAAGACCATCTGAATGTGCTTAGTAATGTACGTGTCCTGGGAACTCGACAGGAAGAAAAGAATTAGCCCAGCTCCTGAATGGCAGGGTCCATGTCCAGAAGGTTCCTTTCAAAGTATTATGGTATTAAAAGAAGACTGCTAGAAATCGTGCAGTTTTATAGAAGCCTCAGATGCCTCTTTTTGTAAAAATTCTGGGGCTGGGAATGGATTGGCTTACCTTGCTTCCAGTAATGGGGGAAAGGGGAGGTGGTGATTCTGTCCCTGTTAGAGAGGGAAGGCAGGAAAAGGGCGAAGGTGAAGTGATGAGTGATGATGCCCCCTTCCAGATGGGGGTGGTTACAGCCTCTTCCTGCTCTGGCTTCTTCCCAAGAAAGTAGCAGCACTTTCTCCCCACAATAAAGCACATGTTGTATCATATCTAATTACACCTAAAGCTTATTTTACCTAATTTTATAGTTCAGAAGAGGCGAGAGGGAGGAAATGAAGGAGAAAGCAGGAAGATAAAGTTTTGCCTCCCAAGTTCTAAGATTACTCTACTCATTGTAAGTTCGCTCTGTGCTGGCTTATATGCCTGGAATCTAAGAAAAATAGGCAGAATTGCCAAATACAGGGAGTCATTAAGTGAGGGTAAGGGTTAAGATTAATCTCTTATGTACAGAAGGGATACAAAATAAGAATAGACAGAAGGGTAAAAATACCTATACTAAAGCATCCAACTATCAGAAATAGTTTTCTGTGAACGTGAAAGTGTGACTACTTTAATTCAAAAGAAACACAGAACTTTAAAGTACACCCAACGAGCTGTCAAAGAGACAGATCTCTGATTTGTTTATCCAAGTTTTGTACGAGAACATTAAACTCGCTGAACCAGTGATAACAGGCAGAGGCCACTATCCACAGCCTCACTCTCGGCCCCCGTCAGAGGTTTGCCGTTCTTTCACAGCAGAATCCAGATGTGCCCAAGTGAGTTACATTTCCCCTGGGATGCTTCTTCCACCACCTTCTAACAAGATAAATAGTGGTCCTCACACTTCTCATGGGCGTCATCAGAGGCCAAACCAGAGTAGTGAATTAAACGTGTGTTGGGTACTTGAGAGCAATGTTGTGATTAAGTCAACTGCGGGCATCAAGGATGTGCTTCAGGGGGTTGGTAATAAGAGTCGAGGAGATATATTCATCATTGGATACTTAATAAAATCCTCTGCATAACAGTGCCCACCGGGAATTCTAAGCAACTTGAGCACATTGCGAATACCAGCTGCATTCTGGGGAGACAGGCCTCGGCCCTATGGTAGACTGGAGTGGCGCTGTAGGCACTTGCTTCCAGAAACATCAAGGAAATAAATGTTTTGCAGAGCTAACAAAGAATAGTTAAAGTGTATTTGCTCACTTCTTCACTCAACAATCATCTGAGTGCCTACTATGTCCTAGGCCCTAGAAATAAATATAAAGATGAATGAGACAAAGCCTCTACTGCGAAGTCACTTACAGCTGAGGAGACAGACTGGAAAAGAGTGTGACAGACATCTGGGTGACTAGGACAAGTGGAAACACCCAAGTTCATCAACTTCTGTCAGAAACTCCAGTAAAAGAACAGTGAAAGGGATTTTTTAAAGCTATAAGCCCATAAAGTCAAAAAGACCGAGAAAGATGCCAGCAGACGAGAGATATCCAGAGAGATATCCACAGCATTCTGGAAGATGGAAAGCAGATGGATGAACGGTAACTGATTTAGGAGGTCAGGGAAGACAGAAACCAAACTGCCTGTGAGGAGGGGTGCCAAGTCCAGCTGCAGAACGCGGGGAAGGAGCGGGAATGGAGGCACTGAGGTTTCTGAAGTTCAGAGAAGGGATGCAGGGCCGACACACAGGACGGGATGTAAACTTGTATAAGAGGCAGTCAGAGCCTAGATCTGCTCCCCAAGTCCACCAGAGATGGAAGCCTGCTTTCTGCAGATGTTTAGAGATGAAGATAGAAATGAAATGCTACACTAAAAACAGAGATCAGCGAAAAGCTGCATTCTAAATGCTGAGATGCTCTTCAGCGGGCACCTCTCCACATTATAAGCCCCTTTGCTCTGATCAGTTTCTGCTCTGCTGGCAGCTACATATGGCAGTAGACTGGAAGTTTCTGTAAAAATTGGTCCCAAGGAAAGATGTGCATACACTAACATTAGGTAATTCCCCAAATAATAACTAAAAAACTCACTGTGTTTCAAGCTGCATATAGATTATATGTTGATATGTTTGGCCCTCTAGAAAGGAATTTTATAGTTTAGTTGTAAAGTCTGATGTTAGTGACTGGCACACAGAAAAGCAAGCAAACTACAGCATAATAACTAACGTGACCATTACTTCCAGTTTTGCAACACAGAAGGATCACCGGGGCAACGTGAAGGATACACTGCAGCAGGGGCATAACGGGAAGTAAGGGAGATAGGTCAGGAATTGTCAAAGTTTGAAGACAGTTATAAAGGGCCGAACAAGAGCTACAGCAGTGGGGATGGATAAAGGTGGGGCCAACTTGGGGAAATGAGAGCTGGGATGGTAACTGCTTCAGATACAAGCTCAATCTGCAACCTTAACCTGCAGGGTCTTGCTGAGAAAGAGCTAAGGTAAAGGAATTATGTTCAGAGAGGGAAAAAGAGAGTGATCATAATCACAGTTAATTAACTAGGAGGAGCCCTCAGTTTTGCTTCTCTCATCAAGACCCCTAAGTACTTTCGAGAGGACTTAACAACAAAAACATGGTCGGTGGCGGGCGACCCACAGGAGCACGAAACAGAGCTCGTGCCACACCGCATCTCCCTCAGCCTCGCCTCCGCCCCCAAATTCGTACATATTGACAAATAACATTAACTTGATTAAAGATTTCTTGGATATTATATGAGAACAATGTTTAAAATTTCCTTTTAAAGAATTCTGTTCTTCCCATGGTGCCTCCCTTCTCTCCTGTTCTCCTTTTGTCTTCTCCTCGGGGTTTAAAAAAATAAAAGAGGACTCAACAAATCTAGTTATGACTAGATCATTGTGCAAGACTTATTTATTTCAACAATTTTTTTTAAATTTTACAATTTTTCTTTCCATTTCATTTTGTATCGGTTTCAGGTGTGCAGCTTAGTGGTTAGACACTCGTATACTTTACATAGTGTTCCCCTGCACGTTTCCAGGACCTCGACTGGAACCATGCACAGTTATCACAATAGTACTGAGTACATGCTCTACGCTGTACTCACACCCCCATGACTATTCCACAACTACCAACCTGTACTTCTCACTCCCTTCCTCTCTTTCACACAGTCCCCCAACCCTCCACCCCTCTGCCAGCCACCAGTTTGTTCTCTGTACCTGTGGGTCTGTTCAATTTCGTTTATTTTGTTTGCTAGATTCCACATATAAGTGAAATCATATGGTATTTGTCTTTCTCTTACTTCACTGAGCATAATACCCTCTAGGTCCATCCATGCTGTCACAAATGATAAGGTTTCGTTCTTTTTTATGCCGGAGTAATATTCCATTGTATATATGTACCACTGCTTTTGTATCCAGTCATCTACTGATTGGGCTGCTTCCATAGCTTCATGATTCCATAGGGGTGCATATATTCTTTTGAATCAGTGCTTTGGGTTTCTTCAGATAAATCCCCAGAAGTGGAATGGCTGGCCATAAGGCAGTTCCATTTCTAATTTTTTGAGGACCCTCCATACTGTTTTCCAAAGTGGCTGCAACATTCTGCATTCCCAGGACACGAGGGTTCCCTTTTCTCCACATCCTCACCAACACTTGTCATTTGTGGATTTACTGATGATAGCCATTCTGACAGGTGTAAGGTGATACCTCACTGTGGTTTGTAATTTGCATTTCTCTGACAATTAGTGAGGTTGAACATCTTTTCATAAGTCTGTGGGCCCTCTGTATGTCCTTTTTGGAGAAGGTCTGTTCAGGTTCTCTGCCCATTTTTCAGTGGGATTGTTAGCTTTTTTGGTGTTGAGTAGTATGAGTTCTTTATGCAGGTATGGGCAAAAGTAGGTTAATAATAAAAATAATAAAAATTAATAATATACAAATAAACTGTTTTGCATACCCACAATTGTAAACATACTTTTGCCCGCCCATGAACATTTTGGATATCAACCCCTTATTGGATGTGTCATTGGCGGGTATGTTCTGCCATTTAGTGGGTTGTCACTTTGTTTTGTTGATGGTTTCCTTTGCTGTGCAAACACTTTTTAGTTGATATGGTCCCATTTGTTTATTTTTTTCTTTTGTTTCCCTTGCCCAAGGAGATGTATCAGAAAAAATGTTGCTAATAGAAATGTCAGAAATTTTACTACCTATTTTTTTCTAGGAGTTTTGTGGTTTGGAGTCTGACATTGAAGTCTTTAATCCATTTTGACTTTATTTTTATATATGGTATAAGAAGGTGGTCTATTTTCATTTCTTTTCAAGTATCTGTACAATTTTCTCTGTGCCCAATCCTTTATAAGCAACAGAATTAGGAAGGTATTGTTATTCCCCATGTTACAGGTGAGACATACAAAGGTAAAATAATGTATCTGAGAAGTGCGAAAAGATTTAAACCCAAGCTGGCTGTGCCCATAACCTAGTCTCTTCACTGTAGTCTTCATTCTAACAAGTTCTTAAAATAATAATTATAATTTACTACGGAGTGCTCTGTGTCAGACACTGGCCTAAACATTTCACTTGTATTAACACATTTAATCTTGAGAACAACGCTGTGAGACAGATGCTCTTGTCGTCTCCATTGCACAGGGGAGAGATGAAGTGACCTGCCCAAGGTCGTCCAATGCCAGGATTCAAGCCCAGTCACTGCAGCTGGAGAATGCGCTGCACCGCCCTGCGCCAGAGTGCACCGCCTTCTCCAAAGTGCTCTTGGTTCCTCTAAAGCTCCTTCTTTCCCTGTCTTCAGTGATGAGCGAGTCCTACTGAATCTACCTCTGGGTATGTCTAATGTAGCACCTAATGGCCAAGTAAACGTGTTTTATTTGGTTCTCCTGTTTTGTTTTGTTCTTTTTTATTAGAAACGTTACAGAAAAAACACCCATGCTTTCAACTTCCATAGGAACAACAAGAACGACAAACCTGACGGCACTCACCCACAGTCTCACACAGGAAAAGTGACCTGACAACCGTGGCCATCACCTTCAGACACTGAGAGCACACACCCTCAGGCTCCCCACACCCAGACACGCCTTATTCGCCCGCAGCACTGCCTCCGCTGCTTCAGGCACCGGCTTCTTGAGGCCCAGTTCTGACTTCAGACCTCCCCCAGCCCGGGACTCTTCATCTCTCAACCGCATGGCCTTCACAGCCTCTTCACAGGTCTTCTGACCTCTGCCTCCTCCATTCTCTCCTCTCTATTAATTTCCCTAAAGCACAGGTCTGATTATGCCATCCCTTCACTTAAAAACCTCTGGTGACTTACCGACGCATAGGAACCCAGCCCCAAGCTCGGCAAGTCATGATTTTCACAATGTGATTCCAACCTTCTTTTCACTATCATCTCCCTCCTCACAACCCAGACCTCCTGCGCATTGGTTGTTTTCCAAACTTCTGCCTCGTTTCCTGCTCGTAGGCCATGGTTCATCTTTGCGTTAAATTTTTAATCACAAGAAACATATTTCAGCACAAGTTTATCTTTCCTCAAATTGTGTTAAAGGCTTCTTTTAAAAATCCTGTTAATAAGTAAATAGAGATGGTACACTAAAAGTACACAATTCTTCAAAGTAAATATCAGACAGACAAAAGGTTAAACACAACACAGAGCACACAAAACTATAAAATATAGGTAATTACTTAATTCCTGAATGTAGAAGGACTCTCTAAGGCTAAAAACAACAGAAATACCAAAGAATAAAATAAAAAGATAGGACTGTATAAGAAATTTTAATTTCTGTTGTCAAAAACATGGCAAGCATCATAAAGGAAATTAAATGGCAAAAAAAATTTCTGGCCCTGGCTGGCGTAGCTCAGTGGCTTGAGCGCGGGCTGTGAACCAAAGTGTCGCAGATTCGATTCCCAGTCAGGGCACATGCCTGGTTGGAGGCCATGACCCCCAGCAACCACACATTGATGTTTCTCTCTCTCTCTTTCTCCCTCCCTTCCCTCTCTAAAAATAAATAAGTAAAATATTTTAAAAAATTTTTTTCTGAAAAAAAGATCTGTCACAAATAAGGGGTGAATGAACACACGATTCACCCACACAGTGTAAAAAGCCAATTAAACATGGGGGAAAACCATCCTCTTAATAATGAAGGGAACACAAAAGAAGTAAGATATTGTTTTCAAACAGCAAAGTATAAAACAAAACACCTCACCGTATTGATGAGGACGGAGCGAGGTGGGTGCGCTCATGCACGGCTGGCGGGAGTACCACCTGCTGAGGCCTTTCTGAGGAGCACCTTGACACACAAATCAAGAGTCCTAAAACGTCCTTTGAGGCAGCAGTTTTCCATCTAGACCCAAGACCGGGAACTTTCAGCTCTGGCACTGTTGCTACATTGGGCAGGGTAATTCTCTGTTTAAGGGGCTGTCTTGAGCATTTTAGGATGTTAGGCAACTCCCCTGACCTCTACCCACTGGATGCCAGTAGCACCCACCACAGCAAGTTATGGCAGCCAAATGTGTCTCCAGACATTGTGGATGGGTGGGGGCTGGGGGAGGGGCATGGAGAATTTTTCCCAGTTGAGAACCACTCCTCTATACAAACAAAATAATGAGAAAATTAAATGAAGACTTTTGTAGGTAAGCTGTCACTACAATAAGAAAAAGTTATAAACATAGAAAATTAAAAATTATAAACATGAAAAGATTATATAAATGCTCAGTAATAGAATGGTTAAATAAATTATGATGCAACAATATTAAGAGATACCCTACAGTTATTTAAAATGGTGTTTTCAAAATATTCAAACAAAAAAAGTTCCCTCTACTAATTAAAATAGTGCTACCTGCTGTAATGCACACCAAAATTTCACTGACTTAACATTAAAAGTTTATTTCCTGCTCATGAGACAGTCCAGGGTGGGGCCAGACTGACAGGGGCAGAACCAGTGGTGACAGGACCCCGTTCCGCACAGGCATTCGGAGACCCAGCTGCCAGCAGCTCTGCCATTTGCACCCTGCAGCTTCCATGTACTCCCAGTGTCGGTGTCCACCTAGCCGTTGGGAAAAGAGCCTGGATGGCCACGGCTGGGAGTGTTTTATGGGCGAGACCTAGAGGTAGCAAAAATCTGTTGTTGAGAAGTGAGTCACAGGCCTTTACTAACTGCAGTGGAGGCTGGGAAATGTCCAGGCCCACAGAAGGGGGGGAAACAGGTTTGGTAAAGCACTGGTTCCATCTCTGTCGGAATTGTGATATGAGGTTAAATGAAAAGCGTGGTCAAACACACTGCACGTCCGCTGCAACCCCATCTGCCCTTTCTCACAGATTCCCAGAAACAAGAGGAATACCTTGCAACTCAACAACGCTAGTTCTAAACATATCCTCTAGAAAAATACACACAACTAATCAGGTAGAAAAACCATTGAAAATATCACAAAGAGCCTAAATGATCATTTAGGGAACTGATTAACTTAATTACAGCAAACCCATACAATGGGATACTATGCATGAAAGAAATAAGGTAGAGCTACCATTGACTCTTGAACAACATGAATTTAAACTGTGTGGATCCACTTGTATATAAAATTTTTTCAATAAATACTGTAAATTTATTTTCCTTATGATTTTCTTAATTACTTTTTTCTCTGGTTTGCTTTATTGCACAAATATATTATATAATACATATACAGGTTACGTGTTGATTGACTGTTTATGTTATGGGCAAAGGCTTCTGGTCAACAGTAGACTATTAATAGTTACATTTTGGGGGAGCCAAAAGTTATACACAAATTTTTTAAAATAATTTTATTGTTTTTTTTAAGATTTTATTTATTTATTTTTAGAGAGGGAAAGGAAGGAGAAAGAGAGAGAGAGAGAAACATCAATCTGCGGTTGCTGGAGGCTGTGGCCTGCAACCCAGGCATATGCCCTGACTGGGAATCGAACCTGCGATGCTTTGGTTCACAGCCCACGCTCAATCCACTAAGCGACACCAGCCAGAGCTATACATAAATTTTTGACTGTGTGAGGGCTAGGCATCCCCAGCTCCATGTTGTTCAAGGTCAAGGGTACATGAACTGAGTTGGAGATAATCTCTAAGGCATATTGTTAGAGCAAAAAGCAAGAGGCAGAAAAAACATGATGCCAGCATAAAAATAAATTGTGTGTGTGTATATTCGTAGAACAAGATAGGGAAGAGGGGTCCTCAATAGTGGCACTACTGACATTTTGGACCAGATAGTTCTTTGTTGGGGGAAGTGGGGCTGCCCTATATTCTGGAGGATGCTCAGCAGCATCCCTGGCCTCTACCCCCTAGATGCCAATAACAACTGCCCCCTCCACACCCCTTAGGAAGGATACGCACTAAATGGACTAAAGTGTTAGTCTGGGCAGATGAGGGAGAAGGATGGGCAAGGAACAAAGAGTACATTCACTTCACTGGTAATGCTTAAAAATTTTACCATGACAGAAACAACTATAAAGGACACATGGACAAAACCAAGGGGCAGTGGAAGCAGGGGAGGGAGACGGGGATGGTGGGGGGTGGGGGGATGGTGGGAGGTAAATGCAGACAACTGTACTTGAACAATAATAAGATAATTTTTAAAAATTTACCATGACAATCTGTGTATTATTTATCTTCTTACTTTAAAAAGTGTCAGAAATAAAAAAAATTGACACTAATTATCTTTGAGTTGTGATGCTATGGATGACATCTGTTGTTTCTGTATAACTTATCTATAAATATTGATTTAGAAAATCAAAAATAAACTGACTTTATTTTTGAGGAAAGGGACAAAGACTAAAAAATGCAAAATGTTAACAGAGCTTGCAGATGGGAAATGAAATGACATGTCATTTTGTCTTTTTGATCATTGCTTTCTAACTTTCTATAGCAGTATGTAGTAATTTGCAACTAAAAAAGTTTTATTTGCTTTTTTAAAATCCTAGTCTTATTAAATCATAATTAAAAAGTATGCTCTCAAAATCATACATGAAGACCAAGTGGGCTCAGAGATAGTGTTGGTACGTGTCTCTCCTTGACAAGGCAGCTCAAAACCCTAGCCACAGAGATCAGACACCAGGGCTGGGAAAGGACAGTTTAGAGCAGGGTTTTGAATTTCAGGGCTAGAAAAACAACTCCTCTGAGAATTTAAGAGCCACAGGAAGGCATTTAGGGCCCAGAATGGGGAATAAACAAACAGGAGTAATGCAATCTTAAACACTCCATCTCCAACTAGCAATTAAGGAGCAATATAAACAGACTGGCAGGTTAGAAGGCTGGACATGGCCTATGAGGAAGATTACCAACTCTGCTGAGATAAGCAGTTGATAATAGGTTCTCAGAGACTTGCTCCACCTGATTTACAACTAGAAAATTATGTGTTGTTATATAAATAATGTTTTTGTTTTTATTTTTAAAAAGCACAATTGTATTTCTTGGAAAATCTCTACCTTCTGGCTTATCCGTTTATGAAGGAAAAACAGCACTCATTCAGGATCCACTATGCGTCAGTCAGTGCACACACATCGGCCCGCAAACCCGCGACACGCTAGAGTTGACAGTGCTGCCTCACTTCCAAGGTGGGAGAACTGAGGGTCGGCAGGGTCACTTAGCCAAGCGAACACAGAGAGTGAAGTATAGCAGCAGCATTTTCTCAGTCTCAACATTTATTTATTTAAACCAACCTCATATTTTTGAGTACCTATTATCTGCCAGCTAGGTTGGGGATGTGACAACGACCATGATGCACTCTGATTTCACGAAGAGTGTGAAGCTAGCATAGAGCACTGAGTTCAAACAAGAAATTACTGTGTTTGATGAAGACCGGGGACATACACGAGATGAGGTGAGATAGCAAGACTTAACCTGGAGCACGGATCAGGGAAGGCCTCTGACAGAAAATGAGATTTAAAATAAAGCCTAGGCCAACAAATTCATAAAAAGGTGCTCAACATCACCAATCCTCAGGGAAATGCAAATCACAATGAGATATCACATCATAGCTGTTAGAATGGGTATCATCAAAAAGAAGTAGCGAGCGCCAGAACAGCTGTGGAGAAAAGGGACCCGTGTGCACTGCTGGTGAGAATGTAAATTGGTGAAGCCGCCATGGGAACCACTATGGAGGCACCTCAAGAAATTAAAAATAGAACTAGCACATCATCCAGCAATTCCACTTCTGGGCATTTATCTAAAGAAAACAGAGACATTAACTCAAAAAGATATATGCACCTGCATGTTTACTGTGGTATTATTTACACCACTATTAATAGCCAAGATATGGAACAACCTAAGTGTTCTCAATGGATAAATGGATGAAGAAGATGTGTAATACACACACACACACACACACGTGTGCACGCACACACACACAATGGAATATTATTCAGCTATAAGAAAGGATTTTTTATTGATGAGAGAGAGAGAAACAGTGATTTGTCGCTCCACTTGTTTATGCATTCATTGGTTAATTCTGGTATGTGCCCTTCTGCAGAATCAAACCCACAACCCTGGCATATTGGGACAATACACTTACTAACTGAGCTACTTTGCCAGGGGCAAAAATAAGGAAATCTTGCCATATGCAACAACATGAATGGACCTTGAGGACAACATGTTAAGTGAAATAAGTCAGACAGGGACAAATACTATATGATCTCACTTATATATAGGATCTGAAAACAACAACAAGAAAACCAAGCTCACAGATACAGAGAACAGGTTGGTGGTTGCCAGAGATGAAGGCAGGGGCGACAGGCAAAGTGGGTGAAGCAGGCAAAATGTACAAACTTCCAGTTATACAATAAATGAGTCATGGGGACATAAGTACAGCATGGTGACTACAGTTGACCATACCGTATTGCACATTTGAAAGTTGTTAAGAGAGGAGATCTTAAAACTTTTCTCATAAGAAAAATAATGTGTAATTGTGTGCTAACAGATGTTAACTAAACTAATGCGGTGATCATTTAGCAATATATACAGTATTGCATCATTGTTGTACACCTGAAACTATTATAATGTTATATATCAATTATTCCTCAATTAAAAGAAAAAGAAAAAAACAAGGCCTGAAGAAAGTGTGAGAATTAGAAAGGAGAGCTGGGGCAAGGTGCAGGGGGAGGAGGACAAGAAGCAAGAGGCAAGACAGAGTAAGGACCTTTGAAGGTACTACTGCACAAATGTAGCACGGCTGAGGCAGGGAATGCACCTGAGAGGAGTGGGAACAGGACGGGAGAGGGCGGCAGGGACTGCCTAGGGAGCGCCAGACGGGGAGCACAAAAGCCTGAAATAGGCAAGAAGAGGGTGTGGTCTGGTTCCGGGTTCTGAAAGATCTGACTCCAGGAAGCAATGAACTTGGAGGGGAGCCAGTGAGGACGTGATCTGTTAGAAGGCTGCTTATCGAGGCCAGGTGAGAGGCGAATGAGGCTGGAAGAGGGAGGCTGGCCCTGGGATTGGAGAGCAGTGCACTGACACAAGAAATATTTGGGACACAAATTGAATGGAATTAGCATTTGTTTAAAGCTTCAGAGGATAACTGAAGTGACCTACTGTGAGGGCCTATGACACACTCGACCCTTTACACAGGTCATCTCCAACTCCCATGACCATCCTATGAGGGGGTGCTTTCCTCCCTTCACAGAAGAAGCAAAGGCTCAGGGAGCTTCAGTCACTTGTCCTCAGATTCATGTTGTCAAGTGGCAGGGCTGGGAGTCAGGCCTCGGTCAGCCTGACTCCACGAAGCCCTGACACTTTTCAAATACCATACTGCGTCTGAAGAGATTCAGAAACTTCAAAATCCTGCTTTAATTCAGTAGTTTAAAAGCAAGAAATGAGGAGCAGTAAAATACTTTTCCTTGCATCGTCATCCTATGTCTTGGATTTATAACCCTGTAAAGACGTCACACTGGCGGGAGCTGGCCATCAGGGGCATGGAGTTTCAGAGCCGCCCTAGAGGGACTCCAGAGGTGCGTGCTCTGGCCAGTCCCTTCTTCCAATGCAAGTGCCACCCAAGCTTCCTACGTTTTTAATTTAAACAATTGTTCAGAGATAAGTATGAAAAATAATATAAAGAATACCCATGACTCAGCATTAACACATCTTAACATTCTTCCATATTTTTTCTTTTCTCTTAGGGAAAAAAAATTTACAGGCACAGTTTCCCTCCCCTTTCCTTTACAGTTCGTAACCATGTCTTGAATTCGGTGTTTACCACTCCCATGCATGATGTACTATTACTGTATATTATGAATCCATAAAAATTGTTAGTGTTGCCCTGGCTGGGTGACTCAGTTGGTTGGAGCATCACCCCGTACACCAGGAGGCTGCGGATTCGATTCCCAGTCAGGGCACATACCTAAGCTGTGGTTCGAGCCCCAGTGGGGACCCATATGGGAGATAGCCGATCCATGGGTTTTTTTTTCCTCTCTCTCTCCCCACTTCCCTCTCTCTCTGTTGCCATTCCACCCCTCTTTTGCTCTCTTCTTCGATCTCTAAAATCAATGAAAGCATGTCTTCAGATGAGGATTAAAAGAAATTGTTAGTGTTTTCATATATGTCCAAATTTAATACAAATGGAAACACATTGCACATATTCGGCAGATATCATTTTCTCCACTTATTTGCACATATTTGTATCTGTTGGTGGAAGAGAGCATGGTAAAGTGAGGCACACAGGGCTTTGGGACAGCAGGAGGGTATTGTGGCTTTTCACTTAGGCCCGCAAGCAAGCTACTGGACCCTCCAGAGCTTCAGCTTCTTGCTTTATAAAACAGGGAGAGAGAGGTACTCTGCAAGGCTATTGGAAGGTATAAGATAATAACTATTTTTAGGCCTGGCACCAAGCAAATGTTCAATAAGTGCTAACCATTATTTGTCACAATAAAATAGTACATACTCAATAAATGGTAGCTATTTTTACTGTAACCTATAAAGGTTCTTTACATTTGTTCAGGAATCCTAAGTCTCAGAATCAGCCCCACAGTCCCCAGTGCCTGACTGTGCTCATATAACAGGAGGTGTGATAATTTCCAGGTCAAGTCCCATGAACTTTTATGTATTCCCCTACCCAGCTGAGCTTGGCTTGTTTATTTTAATGGGAGAATTAAACAATTAATTCTTTGATCTCTACGGAATGTCATTCCATTTGCCTGTGATCAGGAGTTAAACTTGCAGAAGTTTTTTTAAAGCCTAACTCTGCCTCCCCAGCCCCAGCTCTGTACCCTGCCCACCCGCCCTGCGGACTAACCCATCCCACTGCATTCCATGTGATCCATACATTTGATGAACATTCATTTGCATTTCCAATAAAGTCGCTAAACTCAGGCTCACGGCTGACACCAGCAGAAGCACTGCTATTTATGTCACCTCTGCCTTACCCACCACCAGGAAATTGATGTTGTTCCTTCAAAAGCTCTTCTGATTATGTTATTATTGATCTCCCAAAAAGGTTATCCATTGCCTTATTTTTAATACTTTGGTCCCCACTTCTCATACCTGCCTCAGCCTGTCAAAACATCACCTGTTCTTCATGACTCCTCTCACCTACCAAATCTTTCATAAAATCCACCTTGACTCCCCCCACCCCAAAGGGGTCACCTCTCTCTCTTCCAAACGTCAGAGCACACACATGTTGCACAGAGCTCAGCCCCGATTAAACTGCATCCTACACGCTTCTCCCATAGGATTCAGAAGTACTCATTAAAAATGTGCTGAATTGCAATTCCACTTCCAGATATTTGACCAAAGAAATTCAAAACACTAATTCAAAAAGGAATCTGCACACCACAGCATTATTTACAATAGCCAAGATAGGGAAGCAACCCGAATGCCCATCAAAAGACAAGTGAAAAAAGATGATGTGGCACATATATACAATGGAATATTACTTGGCCATAAAAATAATAAAATTAAAAAATAATGCACATTTAAACCACAATGAGATATCACCTTACTCCTGTCAGAATGACTATCATTAATAAATCAACAAACAACAAGTGCTGGAGATAAGGGAACCGTAGTGTCATTGTTGGTGGGAGTGCAGACTGGTGCAGCCACTGTGGAAAACAATATGGAATTTCCTCAAAAAAATCAAAATTAGAACTGCCTGTTGACCCAGTGATTGCATTACTGGGAATATCCCCTAAGAATCCTGAAACACCAAGTCAAAAGAATGTATGCACCCCAATGTTCATAGCAGCGCTATTTACAATAGCCAAGTGCTGGAAACGCCTAAGTGCCCATCAGTAGATGAGTGGATCAAAAAACTATGGTACATTTACACAATGGAATACTATGCAGTAGAAAAAAAGAAAGAGCCCCTAACCTCCATGACAGCATGGGTGGAACTAGAGAGTATTATGATAAGTGAAATAAGCCAGTCAGTGAAAGACAAATACCATACATCTCACTTATAAGAGGAATCTAATGAACAAAATAAACTAATGAGCAAAACAGAACCAGAGAATTGGATATAAGGAACAGACTGACAGTGGCCAGAGGGCAGGGGGGCAGGCATAATGGTGGCCAGAAGGGAAAAGGACTAGTCACAGAACATGTACGAAAGGCCCATGGACAACAGTATTGGGACTGACTGTGGGAGTAGGCTGGGAAAAGGAGGCAAAAATGGAAAAATTGGGACAATTGTAATAGAATAACCATTAAAAAAGAAAAAAAGAAGATGTGGTACACATATATAATGGAATAGTACTTGCCTATAAAAAGTAATGAAGTCTATACCATTTGCAACAGCATGGATGGACCGAGAGGGTATTATGCTCAGTGAAATATGTCAGGCAGAGAAACACAGACACCATACGATTTCCCTTACAAATGGAATCTACAGAACAAAATGAATGAACAAACAACACATGAACAAACCCGCAGATACAGAGAACAAACTGACGGTTGCCAGAGAGGAGGAGGAATGATCGGGTGAGAAAGGTAAAGTGATGAAGAAGCACAAATTAGCAGTTACAAAACAGTCACGGGGATATAGTCAATAACACTGTAATAACTATAGTGTGCTGGCAGGTAGGTACTGAATTTAATAGGAGGATCACTTCATACATTATATAAGTGTGTAATCATTATGCTGTATACCAGAAACTAATATAATGAATATCAACTATAATTTTTTAAAATAATAAATTTTTTAAATGTGCTGAATTGAACTTGAGGACTATCAGAACTTGGTTCACTGTGATGGGACATTAGCCAATACACTAACTACAATGGCCACTGAGAGTAGGCCAACCCGTTTACTCTGGTGTCCACGTGGATTCAATACCTTTATCTGAAGGGTATTAGTAATAGCTGATATCAGAAGCCTCTACTATGCCTGGTCCTTTATATGCATTAGTTCTATTTTCACACAAACCCTCAAGAAAAGTGCAATTATCCCCATTTTGCAGACTAGAAAAGAACTGGAATTCAAATCCAGGTCTACCTAACTCTGAAACCCATGCTCTTTTCACACCGTGTGTCCAGAAAAACCAACCCTTGCCTGACTCATCACTCTGCCAAACGACTACTTTGCTACACAGAACCGGGCTTGAGGCAAGAAGCACGATGAACAAGTACATCAGGACCGCCCACAGACACAGCCAAGCAGCAACTCATAAAAAGCACCTTCAATCTTTCCCAAGATTCCTAACCCGCCAGTCCTTCCATCCCCCAGAGAAAAACCCCAATCCGTTTGGGATATTAATTATGATAAAAATTTATTAAACACTCATAAATGCTACACACTACAGGGAACACTAGAAAAATCCAGCTATGTATCTACACTCTCATTCAAAAAAAAATTAAGTGTCTAAATGATGAGGACTCCTGGTAGCAGTAAATACTATTTTATTACTTGCATGTTCCCTATCCTTCTCTTAAAACTGTTTATTATTTATTTAGTCTCTTAGATTTCAGACCAAATGCCCAAAACTAACGTGCTCCAGGTAAAATACGATCTGAGTAGAGCACATACAACCAGCTCACTTTTGGCCTTATCTCCATTACATGGGTCCTTGTGAAATATTACCTATCGTGTTTTCACATTTCTTTGCTCCTTGTTAGACTGGAGCAAAGAATAAAAAGAGTTTAAACCTTGTAGATGAATACAATGAAGATGACAAGAGGTTCTTTTACTTTATGTTAAAAACACACACACAGAAATGCTGCTATTCACCCTCATTTACTTCTCTCTGATAGGGTTGAACTTTTCCTTAAAAATATCCTCAGATTTCTTAAGACTCATTTTTCTCAGAACCTCTGTTCAAGGTGGTGCAGCATCATAACTAATACATGTGACAAAATGAAAAAAGATCATGTGTACCTGAAGCCCAGTCTACAAATTACACCTGATGACAATTCTGCCTGGCTGCTCACACTCCAGAGTCAAGTTGATATTAAATTTTAATAAAATGACACTTCTATCTAGTGGTTTCCAAAGGACCAAGGGAATTGAGATTCACATGGAAAAATATTAGGTGAATCATTGACCTATTTGATTAGTATGAATTAAATGAGAATCTTCAGTGATGAAGACGTTAAATGAACAACAAAATAAAACACTTGATGGGATCAATACACTCAAACTAAACTTTTGAGAGCAACTCAGAAATGAAGGTGTGATTTCCTAGATCAGGGAAGGAGCCCACATACATCCAAATCCTCTTCCTTTCCCCATGCGTGAATTCCTTTATCAGGCCACAAATCATTTATTTCACTTTAGAGATCAGGCTTATCTAAAAATAACCCCTTGGAAGAAGTAACGCATTGATTTTCATGAAATAACATTGATTTCCCCTGCACCGACGCATGCTGAGGTTTAAGTGTCTGGAGAGCATGAGAGGGATGCTGCAGACTCTGTCTGTACAAACCCCCCAACAGCCGTGGGAGGTCAAGGATAAGGAAACGTGACTGGAAACCGGCTGAGGGTGAGGTTCGAGTACCCGGGTCTAAAGCACACCGTTACTTTAAAAGTCAGCCTCAGTCCCTTGGATGCCAACTTGCAAAAGCTACTCCCATGATCATTCTAATTAAGCACTGGGTCAGCTGTGAGATACTTTGTAGTAATCGCTAATTAAAACACAAAGCCCAAGATCACAGACTGGTAAGTGAGGGCAAATACATGCATTTACAGAAGGAAAAACCTGAGAAGATTTTGGTTAACAAATGCTCTAGCCTCCTCAGATTGCTTTGTGGGCTTTGACATAAAATTAGGGTCACATAGCACCTCTTTATCTTGTGTCCTTCAATTCTATGGAGAAGTAACAAAATGGATCCACTTTCTTTTTTTAAAAAAAGATTTTATTTATTTATTTTTAGGGAGGGAAGGGAGGAGGGGGAGAGGGAGGGAGGGAGGGGGGGAGAGAGAGAGAGAGAGAGAGAGAGAGAGAGAGAGAGAGAAACATCAATGTGCGGTTGCTGGGGGTTATGGCCTGCAACCCAGGAATATACCCTAGCTGGGAATCAAACCTGGGACACTTTGGTTCCCAGCCCACGCTCAATCCACTGAGCTACGCCAGCCAGGGCTTGGATCCACTTTCTGAACACCTTTCCCCTTTAATATCATTAGATACTAATTACAGTATTCGTGCTAGCCCAGGCAGCAGTGAAGTGTCCAGAGCTAGCACAAGAGAACCTAGTTCATCATATTGCTCAGGCACTAGGCCATAAAGGAAAATTTAGCCTACTCTGCTGATGTACAAATCTAGTTAATATGCCCCTTACAGTAGATGAGCTCTGATTAGTATTATCTCTGTTAAATCATTTAAGACCTAGAAGCTGCATTTTGCCTTAAATAGCACGAGGGCTTCATAAACAAAAGAGATGAGTCCTCTCATCAGGGATTTGAAAAGTCACTGAATTTTGACTATGGGGAAGCCAGGAAAAGGAAACTGATCTGCTTCTATCCTGGGAGCCATACCACATCCTAGTTGCTGTACTCATTAGGACTTTACTCAGCACTGTTACAAGGAACAGTCACTCAAAAGTAAGTTAAGTGCAAGTGACTCCCATTATTAAAGAGAGGGAGGGGCAAAGGCAGTAAGACCTGGAGGAGAAAGAGAAGGACTAGTCAGGACAAGTAATTCATTCTAACATTTCAACACTGGATAATATCAAATTTTATTGGGAACATAAATTTGGGACAATCCTCCAGATAAAAATAATATTTATATTGTCCCAGTTGGTGATTACCTGTGACTGAGGCTGTCTGTGAATTGAATGTAGTACTCTTATGCGGAAAATTCTGAGTGCAAATAACAAGCCACTCAACCTTTGAAGAGGATGCCACTTGATTTTGTGGGGACTGAGTAGCTATAACAAGGGGCACAAAAACAACTGGCCTTCAATAAATAGTTCTTCACTGATGCGACAGAGTATAATCACTGTGGGTTAATTTATCTTAAGAATCACTACAGCATGCCACTAGCGGAAGACAAAAGGACTGAAAAACAGTGGTCCTGAAACCCTGTCCGTGGCTGCGTGGCATGCTGAAAGCACACACTGACCACGCTTAGAGTGGAATGAATCTTGGCTTTACTGCTACTCAGTGTGTGTGACCTCGGACACGTCACGTACCCATCTAGGCCTCAGTTTATTCGGGTTATAAAATGAGGCCAAAGACTCCTGCTCTTGTAGATTCCCAACTATGTAAATCCATAGCAGAACACCTAAAACACATTAGGCATGAAGAAGAAAAATATTTCTTTGCATTTTCTTAACTTGGCATTGGAACCATAAACACCAACAGTACAGGGCAGGCTTTGGAGATGCGGGAAAGCTGAAGGTGGCTCAGGGACACCCAGGAAAGTTCTCTGTTTTCCCTCCATCGAGGAGTCGGTCTTGCTCATGCAGAGCCTGGTGGAGGACCCGGGAGTGCTCTGTTTACACACGCACTTAAATGAAGCACATAGATGGTAAGTGTGCACTCTTCTGAAAGAGTGATGAAATCCTCAGAACAAAAGGGTGTGACTCATCAAGTTGTATGCAATAAACATGTACAGCTTTGTGCACCTCAATCTTACCTCAATGAAGTGGTTTAAAATATAGATGATAGAGAGATAATGATAGTTAAAAAGCTGGGTGGGGGGGATGTGGAGTAGGAGGTGCTCAACCTGGCAGAACGTGACGTGCAAGGGGACTGTCCTGGGATGCCGTGCACCCTGCAGGCAAGAGAAATGCGATGCTGCACCTGGGACTGCCCTGTGCCGCCGTCTTGCTTCAATGAGACCTACACACATGACACAATGAATCTGGACCTTAGGTGTGTGATTGTGTACATGTGTAGTTTCTTCCCTCCATTCTGTATCCTGCCTAAAATGCTTCAAGGTGCTTAAACATTTGAAAAAAGAATAAAGGCCACACAGATTTCCCAAGAAGCACCCCCTGACATCCATCCTCATTTCCTAATGACTAAAGGCAAGGTAACTTAGCATTACTTGAACCTCATGGTGCTTTGCTGTGGTTCCTCCTTCACCAGTCCTGCTCGCACGCTCCACACGGCCTTAGGCTCTTCATTCATATGATGGGACAAAAACAAACATGGCAGAGCCTGCCGGAATTCCTACCCATCTACGGAGAGGGCTGGTGAAAAGAGCGCCACACTAGAGGACTCAGAGGAACCAGGGTTAAGTGCCAGCCCTGAGTCTAAACACACCTCTGTGTCCCAAACCAGAAAACAGAGAAGTTCAAAGATTCTGGAAATAAGAAATAAAAACAGCCACACACCCACATTGGACCTCCCCCAGTTCACCAGGCATAGCTCCAGTCCACACCTACAGAAGGGCAGCTTGCCTTTTTCTACACAAATCAATATACTATAAAGTTATAATAATCTGTGGTCTTCTAAAATATAGTATTTTTGACTTTTAACCAGAAAAATTTCTTTTCAAACCTTCAAAGATGCAAAAAGGCAGCCCTGGCTGGCGTAGCTCAGTGGATTGAGCGCGGGCTGGGAACCAAAGTGTCCCAGGTTCGATTCCCAGCCAGGGTACATTCCTGGGTTGCAGGCCACAGTCCCCAGCAACCACACATTGATGTTTCTCTCTCTCTCTATCTCCCTCCCTTCCCTCTCTAAAAATAAATAAATAAAATCTTTAAAAAAAATGCAAAAAGGCTATAGGCAACACCTAAGAACTGACACTAAGACTTTATAGAACTGAAACAAATTTCAGCCTCTGGGCCAAAGTTTGTCAGAAAATTGTGTGCTCAGATTTTAGACTGAAGGTGCTTATCCTCCACAGATTAAAGGGTCAATCTCCAATCCTCAGAAAGAGCAATTTCTCCTTAAAGCACCTGAGACCTGCCAAGAAAAATTACGTTACAGTCACTGACTCAAAACAGGTCAGCTGGAACAAAAGGTTCCGCGGACACAGGGCCTCGTTGAGCATATGTCGCATACGCCAGGAGACCAGTGCTCTTCGGGTCATATTTCCACACCAAGTGATCTACACACATGGCCACCACCGGACTAGCTGGGAGACTTCAGACAAGTCGTCTCCTTTCTCGGTGCTTCATTCAGCCTCCTCAGCCGTGTGAAGGAGACTGGACCAGGTGGCTGACGTGGCGCCCTCGGACACTGGGACACCACGTTCACTGGGGGCTGCCGCAACTGTGCCGCCGTTCCACACGCTGCAAAAGGAAGAGAGGTCCCAACGAGGGCTCACGTTAGCTGGGTTTCGTTTTGTTACCAGGGGAGGGAGAAGTAAGGCCTCCCCTGTCCTCTTTGTTCCTTGTCTCCATACCCTGTAACAGCGACTCACTCTGAAATTGATCTTTAAAGAAATAAAAGTAAGTTCATCTCAAGTTGACAAATATCTAAAATGGTGTTAAAGCATGCACATGCGTGTGTGAAGATGTGTTTGTAAGCACAGGCATAGTGGTGTTGAGTCAGAAAACTAGGATCCTAGTGACTATGTACAAAATGAGAATACATCTTTTCCATTTACCTTGGGAACACATTAAGAATCAATGAAATAAGTATTGGAAAAGACTTGTTAATCATTGGACATAGTGCAAATATAAGATTTTTTAAATTAACTTTTCTTACTCTTATCTACAAAGGGTGCCTTGAAGTCAGAGAGGAAAAAGCCAGACTTCCACAGAGTGCCGGTTCATTCCACTCTGACTGGCTAAACACTTACACGCCAGAAAAAAGACTGTGAATGAAAAGCATGATACCGTTCAACAGATGTTTTCTGCTAGGCCCTTACTATGTTGCAGACTCCACGGGACGAGGGGCTGGGGACACACATGTCTGAGTTGCAGGGGGGCGGGAACTAGGGAACTGTTGCATCCTCAGCAGACAGCACAGCAGCTGAGACAGAGAACAGGACCCTCAACGTCTGCAGAGGGAAAGAATGAGACGTGGTCCCTGTTGCTGAAGTTTCGAGTAGAGTATGGAGAACCGGCACATAACAAGTGTAGTAATTATCATCACGGATTTTGGGGAAAAAAGCTCAAATAGTCAGGGCATGAAGGAGGGAGTGACCAATTCAGCTCAGACTGAGTTTAGTGAAAGGGTGTGAAAAGAAAGCGAGAAAAGTTTTTGGAGAAGAGGTGAGCTTGGACTGAGCCTTCAGTGCCCGAACTCATTAATGAGTCTACCTCTCCTTTAGCCACATGGCATTGGGAGTGAGGTGCGTGGTGCACACGAGTTGTGAGCGGCAAAGTGGGGTGCAGTAGGGAGGAGACAGTGTTTACGTCATCTCTGCTATTCCTAAACTGACTGAGCTATTCCTTACACAGCCTCATGTATCTGTGAGGGAAAGTTGAGAGGGAGGGATGGAAGGAGGATTCAGCCACTGAGGAAGAATGGATAAAGGATATTGGCAGCTTCCCCAAAGTTCCAGCAAAACCGCAGTTGTTATTGATCTTGAGGTCCACGGAAGATGTTGATAACAATAAACATTATTTTAAACAATACATTTCATGTGAAGAAAACATTTAACTTTAGTGTGGAGGAAATTAAATACCCTCAGATACAGGCAGGGAGTTGCTGTGGGCAGCCCACGCAGATTCACTGGGTGTCATTAAATGCCCAAGTTAGAGAACTCATTGCTTCTAATAGCTGTGTGTTGATGGCCACACAAGACACACACCATCCTAAAGCTGTGGTCCCAAGAATCGCTCTACTACACAAGAAAGATGGAAGGGGGTAATTAACAGCCCCAATGTATATTGCTTCCAGACTTCAAGGCTAAGGAGTTATTTCAATGGCAAGTCTGATTTTAACCTGTATACATAAACTGGTCAGTAAAACAGTCTACAGTTTTGCACCATTAAAATTAAGTGTAACCTGCCAGAAAAATCTACAAAAGACTTAACAATAAATTCCAACATGAACGTAAAACAAGTTTCATCACATACTTATTTATATCAGTTCAGCCAGTCATGTCTGATTTGTGGATTCCTTTTAGGAAAAAAGAAATTGTGGAGGTGGAGGAAAGTGGCCATTGTATACAATCTGCTAGTACAATCAGGAGATTTCTTTCTCGACAGCAAAAGCGAGGATAACAGCTAGAACAAAGGTGAAACCGGTCCGCCACCGTCCGTGCCAGGACCGTGCATCTCCAAAGCGCCCGGCGAGTCCGTCTGCTCACGGCGCCCCCTTCAGTCCAGCACAGGCACGAAGGCAACAAGCAACAGTATAAAGCACCAGTTCTAATAACACTTTCTGGTCTTGGGACCCCCTTATTCTCTTAGCAAATACAACACTAAAGAACTTTGCTTATGTGGGGTTTACATTTCAATATTTAATATGTGAGACATTAAAACTGTGAAACAATTTAAGTATTTATTAACTATTAAAATTATAAATCCATTATAGGTTAATACGAATAAGATTCATAGGAAAAGTAACTAGGCCCTCTAAAACAACAAAATAATAAAGAGTGGCATCACTATATTTTTAAAAATCTTTAATGTTTACTGCTAGATTTTCATATCTGCTTAGGTATTCATTTTGTTGCACTATGTTGTTTGGCTGAAATATAAGATCCAGTCTCACACAGGTATAAAAAGGAACTAGAGAAGGAATAGTTGTGAATATTAGTCTTTAACACTACACCAAAATTTTACAAGTAGCAATTTTTTTTACAGGCTAGCATCAAAGTGAAATCTGAGACTATATCGACGAACTTTTTGAACTCTGTTACAATAAACTATATTGGTCTGTCTTGTACTTTGAATGGATCTTTTGCCTACTCACGACTTTGTGTCATCACACATTAGTTATCTGAAAATAATGTTCACTGAGTTTATAGACCTCCCAAATACTGACACATTTTATTATACAATATATATTTAAAAAACCCCACACCACTAATTTCATCAGAAAAATCTTTAAGTATTGGGAAGCTGTCAAAATCAGCCAATATAGAATTCAAGGTTTTAAAATTCTAATTTTTCCTTGAAACCTTAAATTGGCAATAAACACTGTTTTCTTTGAAATGATAGGCTCACTCAATCATTTCTTTCCACTCATTCACTTTTGATAAAACCTCTCCACATACTCGAGCCTGTATAACCACAGTTTCCCTGTCAGTCATTCTTTCCAGTAAAAACCGTGTTCCGTGAAAAAACCAGCCCCTCACCTCACAACTGGAACAACTGCCTGAGTGCCCTTGTGTGAGGCCGGCACAGCATGCTGGCTGGCCCGCCGCACGGGCGATTCACACAGACCAGCTATCTGGCCACACAGAGCAGGCAAAGACGTGGACTCAAGTGCTGTGTTTCAATGCAATTAGTGGTTTTTGCTGCTTCATTGGGGACATTCTTAAGTAAAACTGGCTCCTTTCCCTTTCAGCTGCATGTATACAGCTTTGCAGAATATACCGCCTTCCAGAGCAGTCTGGTGCGAGTGTCCAGATTCGCACTCTGGCACCAGCAGTCTCTCCTACCATCGCTTTCGTACCATCGGAGCAAACATCAACACAGTTTTTTTTTAACTCACAAATAACACCTTAGTATTGTTATGAAAATAATTTGACCTCACAGATTCCCTGAAAAGACCTCAGGGACGAGGGGTTCCAGAGACTAGACTTTGAGAACTGCTGATATAAATGGAAGACATTAGTCGTTAGAATTTATGTTTTGTCTCTGTGAAATGTGCTCTTGGGTACATTACTTAACCTCTCTGGCCTTAACAAAATGGAGATTTAAGAATAACCCCATTTCACAGGCCTGCTATGAAGATCATTCGAGCTGTGAAACAAGTAGCAAAGTACTCAATAGGTGACCACAAAGTGTTATTTTTAACTCTTTTTACTACATAAAATGAAGAAGATCCCATTTTTGTGCATATGCAAAAGCCAAGAGAGGTTAAACAACTAAAGATCAGCAGAACTATGAATAGGTGGGTAAATTACTATGAAGATGATGCACAAATAACAGATCAATCTAACACTACTCTGAAATAAGAGATTTTTTTTAATGCTTTGGATAAAAGTTTATATTTTCTGCCAGTAAACACTTGCAAACTGTCTCAGTGTCAAAAGTGATGGCAGACACCCATCCTGAACCATTTATTATCACTGCACATCAGACACTGCTGACACCTTCCCCGACACTTGCAAGACAATCTTTAAGAATCATCTGTTTCTCCTGTGCTCCCTGCTACACCCAAGGCTGCACGCGACACGCTCTCTGACTTCAGTTTCCTGCCCCAGCTGCTAGGTGCCATCTGCTGCCCCTTACCTAGGACACCTGTCTCAGGAATGAGACACTTAAGATGATGAACCAGTTCCTTGTAGAACATAAAAATTTCCCATTTCCTTAGGAATGTTAGAAGGGAGAACAAATGTTTAATAAAGTACAATTACACATCTAATTACCAGAGTCAAGTATTTAACCGGAACACATATTCTAATTGCTGTATCTTGCTTTGCTCCATCGAGACATTGTATTAGTTTATCTATTGCTGCGTAACAAAATTACCACAGACTTAGTAGCATAAAACCACTCGCATTTATTATCTCACAGTTCCGTGAGTCAGGAGTCGGGGCACAGCTTCACTGGGTCCTCTGCAAGGCTGCAAGCAGGGTGTCCACACTGCCTGGGCTCTCACTTGGAGGCTCTTTTGGGGAAGGACAAGCTTTTCTGCCCCTGCGCCTGGGGGCAGGGTTCAGTCGCTGCAGCTGTAGGCCTGAGAGCTTTAGTTTTTCGCTGGCTGGCAGTGGAGACTGCCCTTAGCTCCTCAGGGCCACCTGCAGCTCTCTGCCACAAGTAGTTCCCGAATATGGGCACGTGCCCCCTCACAGCCAGCAAGGGGAAGACGCTAGTAAGATGGGTGTCACAATCTTACGTGCTAGAACCACGTACACAGAACCATGTGCGTTCTGCCACTTCTGCCATATCCTATTGGTCAGAAGCAAGACACAGGTCCTGCTCATACTCAAGGGGGTCATAAAAGGGCATGAACGCCAGGAGGCAAGGGTCCCAGGACTGCCTTGAGAGTGTGTTTACCACAGATATGTTGGAGCAGACAATGTGCTAATGGGAAGAGGAAGAAATTGACAGGAGCCAAGATTAGGGTGAGAAAATTAATGAATCTGAGTTATGGAGGAGAAGCATAGGCCTATTACCAACGTAAGTTTGTATCCACAGAGGTGCAACAAATCCAGATGAGAACTGTGATTGCATTGCTATGATTTGGAGGTTTAGATACAACTGTAACAGGCACTCACAACAAGTAGGTGACAATGGTGTGGCTCCAGGAAAGCTGTCAGTCGGAGCAGGATCCCAGCGAGCAGCTAGAATATGGAGAGAAGGATCTAGGCTCGAGGAGGAGGACGGCTAAGAGAAGGACTCAGTGTCTGAGCTCTAGCCCAGGAGGCAGAGGCCTGAAGCAAGCTCTAGTTCAGGGAACTGGAAAGCTGATTAGGAAACCAAGTAAAAGCCCAATCACCAGGACCACATGAGTAAGAATGGAGTGAGGGCCCAGTCAAAGGGTTCAGGGAGCACGTAAGTGCCAGGGCATGCCACAGTCTAGGGCAGCAAGACTAATTCTAGATTCAATGAGCTAATTTCCCAGAACCACCTTTGCTCCAGAGACTGCTCTGGTAAAAGACTACTTTTCTAGGTGAGGCTGAACTTTAAGACAATGGCATTGGGTGCTAAGTAGGAGAAGACAGAAACTGGCTTTGATAGGTTGCCATTGCTTAGGACACTGGGTAGAGTCTAAACCCGCAGTGTCATTACCACCACCATGGCCTAGCCTGTGTGCCCATCTGGTCTTGTCCTCCTCCTTGGTGACACTCCTTAGATCAAAACCACTGGAACAGCCTGCCACGTCCTGAACATGGCATGAACTTGAATGCGTCTGAGACTTACCCTCTGTTTACTCTGCCTGGAGTGCCCTATCTCCCCCATCTCCATCCAAAGAATCCTACTTAACTTTCAGGGCCTGGCTCAAACGTTACTTTCTCTGAAATGTGCCCACTGTCCAGGCCTTTACTATAGCAACTATCAAGTTATGATTGTTTACTCTCTCTACCCTAATAGACTACGGGTATGTGAGAGAAAAGGTTGTATCTAACCATTTAACTTTGTATTCCTCACACCTGGAATAGTGGCTGTTATCTCATGGTTACTCAATTAAAATTTTTGGAACAACAAATCCAGGGAGCAATTAAATCATGCTTTATTGATCTTACCTTAGGAGGCTAATTCTGTTCCTCCCTCCCCCCCACATTCCCTCATGCCCCTGCTACACAACCCACTTCTTGCAATATTGATGGGGGTCTGTGTACATGCCTGGGTTCACATAACTGCTGCTCTTTAATGAGCATTAATGCAGTTGAAGCCTGACACAGAGGGCTGAAAAAACAGCACTAAATCTTTTATGGACAAACTGCAAATCTGCGTGCACAGTCAGACATTTTCCCTGTTGACCCTGAGCTCTGATCACCAGATGTGAGAGGTAAAGCAGAACACAACACCCACATGTTTTAAAAAGAGAGAAAAATCCCAAGGGTAGTTCACAGCTGCCACTGTGGGTAACCCAGAAAATCCACATGACCTGAAGGTGATTTTAAGCCCCTCTCTCTTTGCTGACAAGAAAAACATAAGCCTTGGCACTTGGTATCTTTAGTGTCTGAAGCTAAAGTAAAAGTATTTCCTCTTCAAAATTCATTCTGCATGTGAGAATGGCTTCCTTCTGCCCCTGCATGTGAGATTTTAATGACTAAACCTAATGTACAAGAACAAAGTTGGATCGCAGACACAGCAGTGACTCTTTCTGAGGCTGGCTATGGAGTTCAGCACTTTACCTTCTACTGGGGGAGGAAAAAGGGCTATTCATCATCCTCAGACATGCACGACAATATCAGACAATTCTTCTCTGTAGTGACAGATTTAAGTTGAAGTGAATCCTTCAAACCTGATTGTTAACGTCAAGATGACCCCAAGAGGGAGTGGCTGCAAACAAGGTCTTGGCTAATCTGCATGGTCCTTTTTCAGCCTTGTAATACAAGTATTAAACCCTAGACATCGGATCAAATTATGCACACATTTTTTCACCTTATTTTAAAATATGTATAGATCTGCATTTTAAACTGGCCCTTTGGCCTTTGACAGTGAAAGAACGCCATTCATAACGAGGGACAAGCATTAAATATGCTGACAAGAAGAGAACTAATTTGATTAACATGTCCTTAGAGGCAGAGCTGTGGAGAGAACACGTCCGGAAACGTCGAGGCCCGCCTGCCGGGGTGCCGCCGCGTGACACTGAACACGGCAGGTGCGCTCCACGGGGACAGCCGGCCAGAGCCAGCACTCCGTGCACCATCACGGCTTATCTGCTTGCCCTTCTGTCCTGCTTTCTTTCCACTCCACAAGTATTCACTGAGAGCTCACTCAATGCTATTACTACAACAGACCCCGTCCTCAAAGACCAGAATTTATATAGTAGCATAAGTAAGCAATTAAGGACGTTAAAAATGAACTTTTAAACCGTATTAGGTGAAGCCAACAAAGTCCCTTTGGAAAGCATACTTGGCTTGCTTCTCCAAAAAAAGAAACTGAAATTGAGAAAATATTTACTTCCACTGTTCATTGTTAAAAGTTTAAGGAAAGCTATTGTAATGATTCTGGCTTTTATAATCCATTTCCATGAGCTTCAAACATCTGTGCATTAGAACTTAATTATTTGAACTGGATCTGATCTGTTTTTACGTCTCCACAGTTGGCCACAGCAGTGGAACTTCCTGAACGATTAGAGCTTAAACTTCCCAAAGGCGGGGGGAGGGAGGGGCACTTCCCAAAGAGATTGCTTGGAAAGGTTTTCCCTGCTAAATGACAAAAGGTATTTTATAAAAAAAAATACAGTTAAACAAGTGGCAAAGTTTAAGATTGAAAGGGTATACAATATCCATGTGATTAAATATTTTATCACTATATCAGAAAAAAATGAAAGATGAAAAGAAATTACTTTATAAATGCAGTAAAGTGTACAAGAGTGTTACAAAACCTAAAATAATAAAGAAATAAAAATTCACTTAAATCCTGATAGTAAACCTACCCTTCTACATGGCCTTTGGCTTCTGGAGGGCAAACCCCATCAGACTAATATTTTTGTACAGATATTAATAGTTTACAAAACACTTTACATATTATTCCTGTTAATCCTCTGCAGCAGTGGTTCTCAACCAGGGCAATGTCCCCCCAGGGCATAACTGGCAATGTCTGGAAAATGTTTGGTTGTTGCAACTGGGGGAGGGAGGGGGTTGCTACTGGTAGCTAGTGGGCACAGATCAAGGGAGCCGCTAAACACCCTGCAGGGCACAGGAAAGCCCCCACCACAAGGGATGATCCAGCCCCACATGCAAAAACCCTGCTCTGAGCGGTGCTTCTTGAGTTCTAATGTGTGTCACCTGAGGTCATGTAAAAATGCAGGGTCTGAGATTCTGCATTTCTCACCAGCTCCCGGGTGATGCTGACATTGCTAGTGTACAAAGTGTGAAGGTTCTTTAATTAATGTAGTCTTTTTAAGTATATTTTACTGATTATGCTATTGCAGTTGTCCCAATTTCTTTCCCCTTTATCCCCCTCCACCCTGCAGCCCCCCTACCCTCCAGCATGCCCCACCCCCACTTAATTCATGTGCATGGGTTATACATATAAGTTATTTGGCTTCTCCATTTCCTATACTATTCTTGACCTCCCCCTGTCTATTTTATGCCTACCAATTATGCTTCTTATTCCCTGTACCTTTTCTCCCCCTTCCTGTCCCCACTGATACCCCTCCAATGTGCCTGTATGATTTGTCTAATCTCAAGAATCTGTCCTCAAAGCCCCTTGTGAGTGGGTTACATGACTCCATCCTTCCAGCCATGGCCAACTGTGGCTCCTCATTCCTCGATGGACCCCAGAACCCAGATGAGTCAATAAGATGACTTCTGAGAATTTGTTATCAGGCCTCAGGCCTCAGAAACTCTAAAGAGCTTCTGCTGAGAACTAGGGCCTAGCAATCAATTCTGGAAGCTAGAGACTAAGGTAGAGCCGGGTCCAGGATGGCTGTGTGTCTGACCAATGTGCACAGAGAAACAGAAGGTCCTGAACTAAGGAGGGAGGGAGGGAGGGAGAGAGGGAGGGAATGCTGATGAGAGAAAAAATTACCTTGGCTCTAGTCCCTCCTGAGGGTCCTGCCGCACTCCCTGCCCTGGAATTCATTACATACATCCATATCCTGTGATTACATTATTACCATTGGGTTTGTTTGTTCTTTTTTTTTCTTTTTTTCTTTTTTTGCTAATGCTAGTTTAAAGCAGCTCTTTCACTTAAAACAAGTGACTCCTGACTAAAATGTGTCCACACCAATTGTCCTAAACCCTACCATGTTAACTCTAGCTCAGAGCATAACAAATTATCCAATGTTAGTAAGAATCAACAAATGGAAAAACACAGATTCTTTGCCCCCCAACTCATGCTCCTTAAACTACACTGTCTACACATTAATGACCCCATAATAAACCTCACAGCTATGCCACATCTCACTGAAAAAACAGGAATGCCTCAAATTTTCATTCCATGGTCCCAAGTTACTCATTCCTGCTTCCACCTGGGGGAATGTCTCCAATCAACTCTTCAAATTAAGATAAACTAACTTTTCTGCCATGGACCAATGATAACACAAATATGATGGGCAAGTATAATAATGATCTAAAGAAGGGCAGAATTGCGCAGATAATTCAAAATAGCATGCAATTTATTTATTGAGGAAATTGACATAAAATAGTAAATATGAGTGTAAAATTTAATAAGCTTTGACATTTATATACACCTGTGAAATCATCACAACCGACAATATAATGAACATGTCCCACTGTTCCCAGGAGTCACCTCCTGCCCCTTTGTAATTCCTGCCTTTAGACCCTCCCCACTTGGCCCCAACCCCAGGCAATTATTGATTTGCTTTCTCTGCCTTAAGATTAGTTTGTATTTTCCAGACTTGTATGTAACTGGAATCATATAGTATGTACCCTTTTTGTGGGGAGGGGGAATTTCTTTCACACAACATAATTATTTTGAGATCCATCCATGTTGTTACATGTATCAATTGTAGCAACAGTTTGTTCCTTTCTGTTAGTGAGCAGCATCCCAGCATTTGGATACAACCACAACTTGTCTGTCTATTCACCTGTTGAGGGATATTGGGATTGTGTTCAGGTTTTTGGCTGTTACAGAGAAAGCTGCTATGAGCGTTCACGCACAAGTCATTGTGTGGACATAAGCTTTCTTTTCTTTGGGGTAAATACCTAGGAGGGAAATGGTTGAGCTGTGTGATAGGTATGTGTTTAACTTTTTTAGGAAACTACCAAACGATTTCCCAAAGTGGTAGAAAACTTTTACATCCTCAGAAGCAGTGTGTGGAAGTCCTAGGTCTTCCACATCTGCACCAAGACTTGGCAGAGTCAGTCTTCTCCATCTTACCCATTCCCATAGGTATGGAGGGGTTAAATTTGCATTTCTCTAAAAGTTATCGATGTCGAGCATATTTTTATGATGTTTTTGCTATTCACTGCCATTCTTTGATTAAGTGTCTGTTTAAGTCTTTTGCCAATTTTTAAATTGTGTTTTCTTTTTATTCTCTCAACAGTGTCTTTCAAAATGTAGAAGATTTTATTTTGATGCAGACCAATTTATCAATTTTATTTTTCTGGTATGTACAGGGCTATCCAGGTCATCTGTTTATTCTTCAGTGAGCTTTGGTAGTTTTCATCTTTCAAGAAATTTGTCTATTCCAACTAAGTTATTAAGTTTATTGGCACAAATTGGCATAAACCATAATATTCCCTTATCTTTTTAATATTTATAGTGATATATGTTTTTTGATTCCTGATATTGGCAATTTGTGTCTTCTCTGTTTGTTTCCTGATCTGTCTGGCTAGAGTATCAATTTTACTGATTTTTTCCAAGTACCAACTTTGGGGTTTATTGATTTCTGTTTTCTTTTTTCTGTCTCATTGATTTCAGATATGATCTTTATTATTTCCTTTCTTGCTTACTTTGAGTTCACTTTGCTCTTCTTTTTCCAGTTTCTTAAGGTAGAAGCTGAAGACATTTTTTGAGACCCTTCTTCTTTTATAATATAGCCACTTAATGATATGAAAGAGAGAGAACGAAGGAAGGGAACAATGGAGGGAGGGAAGGAGAGAGGGAGAAAGTAAGGAAGGGAGGAAGGGAAAAAGATTAAAAGAAAGAAAGAAAGAATAAAAAGTGTTGGCAATGTGGAGAAATTAAAATCCTTGTGCACTGAAACTGTGAAAAACAGTATGATAGTTCCTCAAAAAATTAAACACAAAATTACCATATGACCCAGCAATTCCACTTCTGGGTATATGTGGTCTGTCCAGAAAAAGTCCAGACATTGTTAATATAAACAGAATAGTTTGCGTGACATTGATGTAACCTGGCAGCCAAAGAGAGTGGACTGGAATGCGCATGCGTGAACAATGATGACTTCACTGTACTAGTCAGTAGGGGCTAGTTAAGTAAGCATATGTACTGTGTGGCTGTCACATTCAAAATGACTGAGCAAGTAGAACAACAAATCTGCATCCAAGTTCATATTAAGCTTGAACATTCCACTGTGGAAACTGTTGGGATGATTTAGCAGGCCAGAGCTGTGAGCAACTGGTGTTTGGCAGCTTCATCATGACAATGTGTTCACTTGTGCATCACGTCTCAGGCAGAGTTTTTTGTTAAAGCATCAAATCACCCAGGTGACTCAGCCCCACTATAGCCCAGATTTGGTGCTTTGTGACTTCTAGCTTTTCCCAAAACTAAAATCACCTTTAAGAGGGAAGAGATTTTAGACAGTCTATGAGATTCAGGAAAGTACAATGGGGCAGCTGATGAAGACTGGGAGAACTGTGTGAGGTCCCAAGATGCCTACTTTGAAGGGGATGAGGCATCATCACCCTGTGTACAATGTCTTCTGTGTCTTCTTCAGTAATAGTCTCTATTTTTCATATTGCACAGCTGGATGCTTTCTGGACAGACCTCACATATCCAAAAGAATTAAAAGCAGGAACCCAGAGCAAATATCGGGTTTTTAGCCGTATTCATTGTAGCATTATTTATAATAGCCAAAAGGGAAAAGCAACCCAATCATCCATCACAGATGAATGAATAAACAAAATGTAGTATAACATACACATAATATTAACATATTTAATATGATGAATGTATAATATATTTAATAAACTTAAAAAGAAAGGAAACGCTACTACATGGACAAATCCTGAAGATATTATGCTATGTGAAATACGTCAGACACAAAAGGGCAAATATTTATGATTCCCTTATAAAAGATAACTAAAATAGTCAAGTTCACACACAGAAAGTAGGATGATGGTCACTAGGCACTGGCAGGGTGGTGGGGAGGGGAATGAGGAGTTAATGTTTAAAGGGCATAGCATTCAAAAGGAGGAAGATGAAAAAGTTCTGGACATGAATGGTGATGATGGTTGAACAACAATGTGAATGAACTTAATACCACTGAAGTGTACACCTCAAACTGGTCAAAAAGGTAAATTTTATGTTTTATCACAATAAAAATAAAATTTTAAAACACACATGTTCAGATTATACCCCAGATCTCAGGAGAGTCACTCTAAGTGAAGGTTCCTCTCTACTGGTAGAAACTATTTTAAATTTCTATATTTAGAAACTATATTTAAATCAACAAACAAAATAAGTATTTTTTCAGATTAAAAACAAAAACAACCCCCCATAAAATAATAAAGTTAGTTTCAAAGGAAAAGACAGCTAATCTTGTAAATCTTCAATAGATTATCTACTGCCTTTAAAACTCACACAAAGAACAAATAAGCCTTCCATGTGGCTGTAAAACACACAGCAAAAAATTAGGTTAAGCTATAAAACAAGGGGACCAAGTGGACTAAGAAGATAATTAACTTTCAGCCTCGGTCATAATGAACTACTATCAACTGTTCCCAGCAAAGGCCACCTCTAAAACTATTCAATTCACCTGAGCCCTATTCTAATGCAGACAAATAAAATATGGAACCAACCACCTTATTTAAACACTCCAGGTTCAACTAATTTCACTATTTTCTTATTTTCCTAACCATTTATTCAAGATTGTATAATAAAGCCAGTGGGTCTTCAAACCAACAATACTCACAGTTTAGTAGGGCAGGAGGCAAAAAGCAGGTTCCTAAGGGCTGCTAGTCAAGAGAGCTTATTCCTCTCCACCCCCTTCCATTCCACAAGCATATGAATCAGGAGTTAAGGGTGATCATCCTGGGTGAGTGGCAATAACTCTGAAGCCTTATTCTGAGCATTCCAGGTTAGACACGGCCTAACTTCTCAAAAATGTCCTCTTGTACCAGATATAAATGATGATGTTTTCCCCTCTTTATGAGCGGGTTTTGAGAATTACAGTTCCATAAAACATGTTGACATATTTATTTGTATTTTTAAAAACTGTCAAGAAGAGCAAAATTTTAGAATGCACACACACAATGTGCCTGGGCTCCAGCAGGAATGAATATTCTGATAGTGGAGAAACCTGCTCTCCAGCCTGGTCACCAGATGACTGACACCAGTTGGAAATGACAGAATGAAAAAAGCCACCGTGGCAGTAGCCTGCATCCTGCGACTGCAGATTCTGATGGGCGTCACTTCTACTGTGAAAGGTAACAAAACCTGACACAGAAAAATGCAGGCTCTTTTTCTACTTGCAATGGTCATATCAGCCCAGGTGGTGGTATGTGTACAAGAGAGAGAGGCGGGCAGAGAGTGAAAGCAAATGTTCTTGCCATGGAAAGGCCCTCTCCAGCTGGGCCAAGGCAGAATTCCTGGCGGACAGGCAGCAGTACACAGAGAGCTCTGCTGGCTGCAAAAGGCTTATTGATCCTGCTGGAGCTTTCTGCAGGTTATTAACTCTAACTCAAGAGATCCAGACAAGACTTATTACAACACATTCACAGGTGACTGCAGCATAGGACTGTACCTGCACACCAGGGGAAGTTCTTTGTCTTTTCATTGCCCAGAAAACAACTCTCTTATTCTCAACTGATATTTGGACATCACAGGAGTCTTCAAAGGAGACGCCTCCATAGCATTTCCTTCACATGCCATGACAGATTCATGCAGGGGCTTTTCTTACATACACTAATGTTTCGGGACACACAGAGAGGCTGGGAGGGGTTCAGCAGAAATGGAGTATTTTCTCTTGGAAGTATACCCTATAGTGCCAGCTGGGAAGGGACTGAAGATTCAGTCTAGAGTGAGTTGAATCGATTTTTTTTCTTTATGGGCAGGAAAAGCTTCCCATTACTGTGAACTATGGAGCTCTCATTCATTCCAATACCAGGATTCAAATCCTCCTTAGCTAAGAGGAATAACCAAATAAATAGCAAGTCTAACCTGATTACTTTATTCTTTGTATGAGTTTTAGGCAAAAATGTTTAAGTAAGAGAGATGTATGTGCCTACATGGGTAAGCTTGTACTGGTAAAATATATGTATCAAATATTTAATAGGCATGAATTATATCTGCATGCAGAGATATATATTCTGAATGCAATCAGAATGCACAGATTGTATATATAACTCTTCTAACTCCTCCCAGAATCAGAAGATAAACCCAATACCAGAGGGGCTGGTGTCTGGTAGATTACAGATGGGAACGACTCCAGGTTCTGTTTGGTTTAAAAGTCCTATGGGGAGGGGTTGTGAAATGCTAGCTGTTTTCACATGGTTGATGGGGAAAGGCCATGCAAGAGCGACCAGGAACTCAGCTCTAACAGACCGGGCGTGGTCACTATAAAAGTCCATGAAAACAAACGTCTGGAAGAGAGGTAGCTGTTGTTCCCAGCAATCAAAGTCAACTGTTAGGTCATTTAACCTTCTAACCATACATTAATTCCAGCTTTGTAATAGAAAAAAAAAAGGAAAGTGGTTTATTTACGTGAAACTTAAAATATCAATCAGTGGTTTGAAAATTAGGGGAAGTTTTCTTTTTTCATTATACTTTATTGATTATGCTATTACAGTTGCCCTGAATTGTCCCCCTTTACCCACTTCCACCCAGCACCCCGGCTCCCTCAGGCAGTCCCCTGCCATTGTTCATGTCCATGGGTCATGCATATAAGTTCCTTGACTACTCTATTTCCTGTACTGTACTTTTCTTTTTTAAGATTTTATTTATTGATTTTTAGAGAGAAGGGAAGGAAGGGAGAGAAAAAAAGGGAGAAAAACATTATTGTGCGAAGATACATTGATTGGTTGTCCCTCACATGCCCCTAACTGGGAACCTGGCCCACAACCCAGGCATGTGCCCTGACTGGGAATTGAGCTATCAACTTTTGGGTTTGCAGGACAATGCTCAATCCACTAAGCCACACCAGCCAGGGCTATAATGTACTTTTCATCCCCGTGGCTACTCTGTAATGACCTATTTGTACTTCTTAATCCCCTCACCTCTTCACCCGTTCCCCCACACCCTCTCCTATGTGGCAATCATCAAAATGCTCTCTATATCCATGATTCTGTCTCTGTTGTTTGTTTTCTTAGTTTGTTTTTTAGATTCAATTGTTGATAGATTTGTATTTTTGCCATTTTATTCTTCATAGTTTTTATCTCCTTCTTTTTCTTAAACAAGTCCCTAAACACTTCATATAATGTTTGGTGATGATGAACTCCTTTAGTTTTTTCTTCTCTGAGAAGCTCTTTATCTGCCCTCTGATTCTAAATGACAGCTTTGCTGAGCAGAGCAATCTTGGCTGTAGGTCCCTGCTTTTCATGACTTTGAATATTTCTTGCCAGTACCTTCTAGCCTGCAAGATTCTTTTGAGAAATCAGCTGACAGTCTTATGGGAACTCCCCTCTAGGCAACTAACTTCTTCTGTTGCTTTTAAGATTCTCTCTTTGTCTTTAACCTTTGGTATTTTCATTGTGATATGTCTTGGAGTGGGCCTCTTTGCATCCATCTCTTTGGGACTCTGTGCTTCCTGGACTTGCATGTCTATTTCCTTCAACAAATGAGGGACGTTTTCTTTCATTATTTTTTCAAATAGATTTCTAATTTCTTGCTCTTTCTCTTCTCCTTCTGGCACCCCTATAACACAAATGTTGGACCTCTTGAAGTTGTCCCACAGACTACTTATACTATCCTCATGTTTTTGGATTCTTTTTTTCTTCTTCTTGTTCTGATTGCTTGGTTTTTGTTTCCTTATGCTCCAGATCTTTGTTTGATTCTCAGCTTCATCTACTCAATTATTGTTTCCCTGTAAATTATTCTTTATTTCAATTAGTGAATCATTGGTTTCTGACTGGATCTTTTTTTATACTGTTGAGGTCTTCACTAAGTTCCCTGAGCATCCTTATAACCAGTATTTTGAACTCTGCATCTGATAGATTGCTTACTGCATTTCATTTAGCTCTTTTTCTGGAGTTTTGATCTGTTCTTTCATTTGGGCCATGTTCCTTGTCTCCTCATTTCAGCAGCCTCCCTGTGTTTGTTACTATGTATTAGGTAGAGCTGCTTTGACTCTGTGTCTTGGTAGTGTGACCTAATGTAATAGGTGTTCTGCAGGGTCCAGTGGCACAGCCACCCCCCCTCACCTGGCAATCACCCAAGTGGGTCATTCAAGGTGCACCCTTCTTGTAGACTGAGTATACCCTCTCTTGTAGTTGAGCCTTGGTTGCTCTTGGCACATTGATGGGAGGGATTTACCCAGGCCAGTCAGTTGCAAGGATTGGCTGTGACCACTGACGACCAACCTCCACCCTCCGTGGAGGATCAGTTATGCAGGGGCAGGGTGATGGTGTTTCAATATGGTCTGTAGCTGTCCACTGGGTGGGCTGGCCCAGGTGGTACAGGTCAAGGTCAGCCCCCACTTGCGTTTTGTCCAGGGCCACCCTGCTTGAGCTATAAAACCATCTGAAATGGCAGCTACTAGTCCTAAGATTGGAGATTCCCAAGGAAAGCCAAGCTGTGAATCTAGGCTGGCTGCTGCTAGTGCAGGGCCTGGGGCTCACTGAGGCCAGTAGTTGCTTATTCCAGAGGATTTAGGAAGTTGAGCAGTATGAGTCAAGACCAGCCATTCATATGGAAAAGCAGCTTGAGTTTGCCCGTAAATTGGGTGGGGAGGAGTCTCACAAGGCTCCAAGGGGGGTGAAAGAGTATTACCCAGGTTGATGGAGTCTCAGATATGGCACCAGTTTGCTGGCTCTGTAGGGGTGGGATTTAGGAAAGGGACAATGGCCTCTACTTGCCTTGGTGCCAGACACTTCAGTTTCTCTCTGTATGCCACTGGTTTCTTTCAAACTGCTACCCTGGTGCTGGAGCTCAGAGGGAGTGAGTCTGAGTAAGTCCATATGTGATTTCTTTAAGAGGAACTGCTTGGGGCTACAGAAGTTTCTTCCACTGAATCAATTCCACTGGTTTTTGCAGCCAGGAGTTGCAGGGACTTATCTTCCTGGCACTGGAACCCTGGCCTAGGGGGCTTTGGTGTGGGGCTGGGATTCCTCACTCCTGAAACATCCCTCCCAAATTTTTATCCACCGCATGTGGGTGTGGGACCAGCCCATTCTGTATCTGTGCCCCTCCTACCAGTCTGGATGAACGTGGTTTCTTTAATTCCATAGTTGACAGACTTCCATTCAACTCAATTTCTGATGGTTCTGAATGATGGTTAGTCTGTATTTTAGTTGTAATTTTGACATGGTTGTGCAAAGAGGCGAGCCATGTCTGCCTGTGCTGCCATCTTGACCAGATGTGGGAAATTTTCTTCCTGATTTGATACAAGGCTTAAATAGTTATTCTAGAATTATGCACCTAGAGGCCACAGTAGTTTATGATATTTGGGAAAATAACCAGGAGAAAATTGGGAGCAATGAATAATTTTTAAAATTATTAACCTTTAACCATGTAAGACAGGTATTGATTTTCTTATATCAGACAAGCCAGTGATGGGGAATGCCAGTCCACAAGTCCTTCTTAAAGGAAACTGCTTCTTTATCACTGTTGAGAGCCACAGCTGGCCATGTCGAGTGCCACAGTATTGCAATCAGCTCATCACAGCTGACTTAATCAGGTATGGGCATCTGACTAAAAGATAGCCAATCAATTAGATGACCAATGATCTATTTTGTAGTGAATGGAATGAAAAAAAGGAGCTCCAGCCAATCAGATTAAACCACTTTCAAGAACTTTAATAAATATTAAGAGAATGAGATGGTTAAGAGCAAAGTCAAAGCTGAAAGGATGCAGAAAAAAAGAAGGTTCACGAGGTAGCCTTGGGAGCGTGGGTGCTTATGGCAAGGCCAAATAATGATACAACGATTCTCAGAGAGCAGCAGAGATCTCAGCAGAGAGAGACACTAATGCCTGTCGGATACAGAAAGCAGGTGGTCCTTACTGGTGTTTCCATTCCAGGGGCATGTATCCTCACAATAAACTCCCTTTCTCTTAAATTCTTTTCATAAATTTCTGTTTCTTGAAACCGAAAGAACCCAAGTATAATCTTCATTTTACAAGTGATGAACTGAGACTCAATGTAATTCAGTAACTACCTGAGTGGTGGAGCACACTTACACCTGCATGTGGCTCAAGAGGGAACATGAGTGTGAACAGATGAGTGGTCTAACGAGCGTCTCCTCCAGATTCATGACTCAGTGTTTTGTTTCTTTCTTTCATTTAGAGTTCCCATGATGACAGTACATTGTCTATGTACCTAAAATTTTTTCACCTTAATTTGGAATTGTATTTCCTTCATTGCTTTCTTAATAGTACATTATTTGACTTAAAATTGTGGATTTTTTTCAATGATAATTTTGGATAAAATCAAGTACACTGGTAGAGAGAGTAGGCAAAAATGCTCCAAATTTATATTTGAATTTTGGATAATTTTTCTCATATTTTCCTGCTTTTAAATTGTACCATATATATATTACATAACTATGCTCATATTTTAATTTTACTTCATTATAAGAACATGTCTCTATACCTCACAAAATGCACACATCTTAATTAAGGTACTATTTATATACACTCTTCTAGAATATTGCCATATTGTTTTATATGTAAATGTGTGTCCATTATACAACTAGTGAAATAGTGAAAAATAAAACAGCCTAGGGGTTGATTACCTAGTTGAACATATGTGTACTCCAAATATCATTCAGACATTAAAAATTCACCAGCAATACATCACCCCACTCGAAACCATGTTTCATATTTTTTACAAGAGCACAAGGAGCCATAAATAATGTGCACTCTACAGCCCAATACATCACTGGCTAAGTGGGAGAGTTTGCTAGAATTGTTAGGGGAAAGGGCATTCACTAGGATCCAAAACTCCACCGTCTATTATGCTGGCCTCATCTTCACTTCAAGACTGTGCAGAATTAGGTAGAGGCTGAGATCCCCTGAAACATTTAACCATACACAGTGGAACAAAGGAATAAATAAAATCCTTGAACTCTTAAGAGATATGTTAGGAAAACACACACACATATACAGACATATGAAGTCTGTCTGGAAAAGTCCAGCCATGGTTAATATAAAAAGAATGGTCTGTATGATATAACCTGGCAGCCAAGAAGAATGGACTGGAATGCACATGTGTGAACAATGATGACTTCACTGTACCAGTCAGTGGGGGCAGTAGATGCCGTTGAGTGAACATGCGTACTGTGTGGCTGCCACATTCAAAATGACTGAGCAAGTACAGCAACAAATCTGTATCAAATTTTGCATTAATCTTGAACATTCCTCTGTGGAAACTATTAGGATGATTCAGAAGGCTGCAGCTATGGGCAACTGGTGACTAGCAGCTTCATCATGACAATGTGCCTGCTCATAGATCAAGTCTTATGCAGAGTCTTTTTGTGAAATACCAAATCACCCAGGTGACTCAGCCCCAATATAGCCCTGATATGGTGCCTTGCGATGTAACAGCCCAAAGAAATAAAACAACTTTCCCAGAGTCACAGAGAGTCAGCGTCAAAGCCTCCAACAGCCCTCAGATGACTCTTCCTTAGTCCAGACTTCACTGCTGCTCTAGTTATTCTCATGATATCCTCATTGGTCTTCTGGTTTGTTTTGTTTTGTTTTCCACTCTAAAATAGGCAAGACCAAGAGACCGGGGAAGGAAGTAACATTTGCACCAGTGTTCGGTGTGTGGTCTGCTGCTCTCACCTGCCTCTGTGCAGGAGAGCAGTTTCATTCCCACTGAAGGTCCACGGTAATCAGTGGCAAAGTTAATTGGCCTCTAAATCTCAAATTTCACCTTTCTGTTATTAACTCCCAATATTCAAGGTGAAGCACTGATTAAAGTGAGGTTCTAATTAAAGTGAGATAAGAGTGACATTTAAATGTGAGCTTTCGAGCTACAAAGGAAAACTCGCCTTGTCAGATATAATGACACAGTGAAAGTCCCTGGAATAAAACAGTGTGGTGGTGGCACTTCAACAGAGAAATGAACAATGGGACAGAATACAAATCCGGAATAGATGCGAGCACAAACAGTAATTTAGAATATGATAAGGCAGCATCTCAAGGCACTGAGGCAGTAATGAATGTTGTTGGGGAAAACTGGGTAGCTTCTAGAAACATAAAATTCCATCCATCCCTCAGACCACACACAAGAATAAACTCAAAATCAATCATAGATAAAAATGTAAAAATCTAAAACCATATAGGTTCTACTGTTCACCTGGTTAAGCTTGGAACTAAGTTGTCTAGAATCCCCTTCTTTTGTATGATTTCAGGCCACAAAACCTTGAGAGAAATTTGAGAGGTAAAAGGAAGCAGTAGCTATTGCTCTGAAAGCCTTCACGGTCTAATACGACAGTGAGGAGACAGAGAGGTGCCTGGCACATTTGAGCTTGTCTTCCTCCTCTGCTCCACATCCAGGTTTTCGTCCTATCTGCTGGTCTTCCTGACCGACATGAGTCTGAGGTCCAGCCCCACATACCTGGCAGCAGTTACAAACAGGCAACAGCTTCCCCAGAGACCCCTCCATGAACTCCCCCTGCACAATCTCAATCAGCAGCTGGGCGTGCTCAGCTGATCAGAGTCTGGTAGACCAGCTCCAACTTGTCCACCAGTGCCAATGCTTCAGGGGGACACTCTAGGGACTCTTCCATGATCCTCTACCCTATGCTTCTGGGCCTTCATTTTCTTAGCTATTCCCACATTTGTGTAAGGTCTAATTCCTATATTAAATCCCTTATCCCCTAAGTTACATAGTGGATTTGCTTGCATAACTGATACAACTATCAGTTCTGAAAGCAGAGTTCCAAAGTAAGAGAATAAAAGGGAATCCAGAATGGTTCTCTGATCTGACTGTACTTACAGGCATCAGTGGCCCCCGGGGCCATTGTTAAACAGAATACTGATAGTGCATGGTACACAGCGGCACGACAGACTATCAACATGTTACCTGTAGTCACCTGAACTCAAGTACCAATGAAGAACAACACTTCTTTACTGGGCAATCTTATGCCATATAAAAGAAAATAAATTATTAAGTCTGAAGGCTTGATTGTTTGCTTCTAAGTATGATAGAGAACTAGAAGAAAGAAAATTATGAGCTTAGCACTTTAAATTCCCGGCCCGGCCCTGATGTGGCTCAGTTAGTTGGGCATCATCCCACAAACCAAAAGGTTGCTGGTTTGATTCCTGGTTGGGGCACATGCCTGGATTGTGGGCTCAGCACCCTGGGGTGTGTATGGAAGGCAATCGGTTGATGTTTCTCTCTCATATTAATGTTTTCACCCTCACTTTCTCCCTCTCGCTAAAAAAATAAAATAAAATTCAATGTTTTTAATTAATTAACCAGTTAATTAATTCCCACCCCAAGGTCAGGACAAGACACCTGAAAGCTTCTATGACTGTCCTGAAAGAAGCCCTTATTTTCTGAACCGAGATTTCAGCTTATTGAAAACTAATCATGGCATTGACCGAGAAGGAATGGGACCCTGAGAAAAAGAATGAAGGCATATTCTGATGAAACTGAGGACTCAGATTCCCAAGAGTTAGTCTTCCTTTGCCGGACAACATACACTGAATAGCCTCTCCTGAAGCAATTACGTTGAAGAAGATGTAATCTTCCTTGAGTTCTTACTCCACCCACATCACTTTTCATTGCTTCTAGACTAGGGTTCCTCAGTCGTGGTACTATTAACATTTGGGGCTGAATAACTGCTGTATAGAAATATCCTACACACTGCAGAATCTTTTTAGCAGAATCCCTAACTTCTACATACCAGATTTTGGTAGTGCCTACTCTGAGTTGTGACAACAAAAAAATGTCGCCAGACATGACCAAATGTCCCATGCAGGCAAAACTGTCTCCTGTTGAGAACAACTATATGGTCGAGTAACTAGTCTCAAGTCCTGGAAGCTCCAGAGGTCAGGCACCAGAGTGTGACATGTGAAGAGGAACCGACCACCAGGAGGGTTACACAACTTGACAATTCCTATCAACACAAACCCAAGGACTGTGCAGGGTGAGGCAAAAGTAGGTTTATAGTTGGAAGTATGCAAAACACAAAGTTTATTTTTATAGTATTAATTAATTAATCCATTACTTTTCATACAAACAACTGTAAACCTACTTTTGCTCCACCCCGCACATGAGAACTGCGCTCCCTGGCGTCAAGGTGAAAGGAATACGGCAACGCAGGACAAACACGCTTACGGAAGGTCAGTGCGCTCAGGCAGCTGGGAGTGGCTCCGACACTCGGGATGACTGACTACATCCCGGAATCTTCATCTCCCCTCTGTTCCTTCTCCCCTCTCCTTCTTCCGGATCAAGTGACCAGCTTTTAGGATGTTATTTTCCTTCTTCAATCGGCCTCTTAGTGTTCTCTCTCTCATCCCCTGCAGCCCCCTCCCCTTTCTTTGTGGTTGCTGTCACAGCTCTCTTCAACTGGGAGTCTGTGGCAGAGTTAAGGCCCGATGACCTGAGGCAGCCACTGTGTGGCATGTTTTAACTCTTTCGTGTATGGTAGAATGGTACTAATTACTGTCTATCCTTAGGAGAATAGAGACGATGGTTACTCAACTTTCCGTGTTGTGTGATTGAGAGGAGGAACTCCAGCTGAGAAAGCCCGCCAGGGTTCACAGTGCACACCTTTCACTCCGGATGAACACTGCGCCACATGAACACGGGAACTTCACGGCAGTGTGCCTTCCTTTCCCCATCTTGTCCTTCGAGCCGTTATTGTAACCTATTTTACTTCCACATGTTGTAAGCCACATAATACATTGCTATTATTTCTGCTTTACACATTCAACTATCTTTTAAATAAATGGGGCAAAAGTCAACCTTTTTATCTGTCTATTTGCATTTTAAGCTCTCTTCTTTCCTTTGTCAATGTTTCTCCATGCTATTATTTTCCTGCCACCTGAACGACTTCCTTTAACACTTCTCTAGTGGAAGTCTTCTGGTGACAATTTTCTCAGCTTTTGTTTGACTAAAAATGTCTTTATTCATCTTCATTTTTGAAGTATATTTTTGCTACATATAGAATTCTAGGGTGACTCTGTTTTTCTTTTAACACTTCGAAGATATCATTTTATTGGTTATTTGGCTTATATTGCTTCTGGTGAGAAGTCAACAATCATTCTGATCTTTGTTCCCATGTATTTAATGTCCTTCTTTTCTGGCTGCTCTTCAGCCATTCTCTTGATGATCTGTTTTCAACAGTTTGGCTATGGTGTGCCTTGGTGCGGTTTACTTTATGCTTATCCTGTGTGGATGGGGTTCACTGAGCTTCTTGGTTGTATAATCTTCATGCCACTCAGAAACTCCTGGGCAATTATTTCTTCAGTATTTGTACTCCTTATTCTGGAAATTCAGTTATACATATGACAGACCCTGGACATGGCTGACGGACCACTGAAGCTCTGTTCATTGCCTTGGCCACCTTTCCTTTCCTTCAGTTGGGACAGATTCTGCTGTTCCATCTTTAGGGTTTTCTTTTTTAAAGTCTTTTATTCAGCTGTGCCTATCTGTTATTAAGCCCATCCAGTAATTTTTCATATTCAATATTATATTTTTCCAATCTGGAAATTTCATTTGGTTCTTTCTGATAACTTCCATTTCTCTCTTCATTATATCATATGTTTTCTTTTAAATCCTTGCACATATTTATAGTACCTGCTTTAAACTATTCATCTGTTAATTCCATCATCTGTATCACTTACTTGCAGATCAGTTTATTTTGAGACTTCTTTTTCAGTTTGTTAGGAAGCACAAAGCATAGCCTTTACCAGGGACGTTTAGTCCTACTCCTAGTTTTTTTAGGGTCTCCACTAAATCCTCTGGGTGTTCCATAAAGTCTTTCCAGTCTAGCCCTGTGGCAGTTCTGGTAGTTGTTCAATAGTCCCCAAGTAGTTGGGTTTTTCTTCCCCAGTAGTTATTTTTGTTTGGCTTTATGGAAACCAACCTTGTGCAAATACAGCTTAGTGTTCATCCAAAGACTCAAGGGATCCATATGTTGCCTTGCTTTCTGGAGGTCTTTCCCTTCATCACCTCTTCCGGTCTCTGCTCCACGACTTCCAGATACTTCGACTCCTCAAACTACGGTCTATTTTTTCTTCCACTCGGTGAGACCGCTGTGCTCTGTGTGGGTTTTGCTTCTTGCACCATGACCTATAAAGTCCTTCTTGGTAAAACCAGGGTACCTGTGAGGTTTGACTCCTATTTCCTCTCCCTGGGATCACAGTCCCACACTATTTGTTCCATGTCTGAAAACAGTGGTTTTCATGGAGACTGGCAAGTGTTCTAGTTGTTTACAGTGGAAGAACTAGTCTAGTCCTAGTTATTCCATGATGACCAAAGGAGAATTTTTACTCTTTTTCTCTCTTTTTCATCTCTCCAGATTCCCTTCTATCTAACACAGTGCTGTTCAATAGACTTTCTACAATGATAGAAATATCAGTATTCTAGAACTTTCTCTGCCCAGTAATGTAACCAGTAGCCACATGTGACTGAAAATGTGGCTAATGACTTCTGATTTCAGCTCAGAAAAACAGAAAACTGGACAGAGTACCACTCCACCCTACAATTTTAAAAAAGACTGAACAAAGTACAGATAAATGTCTTTTCTCAGAACCGATCAGACCTGGAGGTCACAGGGCAGACAACTAACCTGAAATCCAGTGACAGACAAGCAACCACAAAGAGAAACGGAGCCTGACATCTGCTTACCTGAGACAGATTAAACTAAAGCATTTACACAAACTATTAAAGGCTTTGCATAATAGCATAAAGCCCCTGGGAACACAGAAGACATAGGGGGTTTCCCCCAGGCTCTCTACCAGGCTCTCGCAGGGATGATCAGGGAAAGAGGAATGGAATGGGGCCCTGAAAAGTGAACAAAGACATATGGGTGTATTCTGATGAAGCTGCGGAACTTAAGCCCCAAAGGGTTAGTCTTGCCTTGCCCGAGGGCCTATAACAACAGCTCCTGAAGTAATTTCCTTGAAGGAGATGCTAATCTTCCTGAGATTTACCCTCTATGTCCTCATCACCTCTCACTGCTTATAGACTAGGGTTTCTCGATTTTACCACCACAGGAATACATCGTTTTATTGTTCATTGCTTTACTGTGCTTTGCAGATACTGCGCTTTTTACAAATTGAAAGTTTGTGGCAACCCTGCATCAAGCAAGTCTATTAGCGCCATTTCTTTCAGGAGGCTCAGATGAAGGTTAGTAGTTTTAGCACTGAGTATTTTTTAAGTTAAGGTATGTATATTGTAGACATAATGCTGCTGCACACTTAAGAGACTACAGTACAGTGTAAACATAACTTTTATGTGCATCGGGAAACAAAAAATTCATATGATTCCCTTTACTGGGATGTTCACTTGATTGCAGGGGTCTGGAACTGAACCTACAACATCCACGAGGCATGCCTGTATTGACATTCAGAGACAGATAATTGTTGTGGGGGTTGTCCTGTGCATTGCAGGATGTTTAGTAGCACCCCTAAACTCCATTCACTATATAAGAGAAACAAATGAATCTAACTGTATTTCAAATGAGTAACACGACTATATTAAAGAATAGGAACTAACCAAGGAAAAGTGTAAATCAAGCTTTTGAACTTTTGACTATATGCCTCAGGCAAAGATAAAAACAACCCTAAATAACTACTGAACTCCAGTTAGGGAGCTTGTTTTTCATACTGGTGTAGATTAGTGCTTCTGAAACAACTTTCCTTATACTGAAGGACTGAGAAAACACACTGAGGATAATGGAAGTCAGGTTTCTCACTGCTCAAGAAGGGAGTTACAAATATGAAAAGAAGACAGACTAGAATGAACTGTGCTATGGTTTGGACTAGAACTGGAGGCATCTATAGGGTCTCATGATTGTTAACACATAATTTTTCATAGTGTTAAATGTAAAAATAGCTACATATATAATATGTTCATATGCATATGTACACCCACATATAATATGTATCTATTTCTACATTTCTATATGCACAAGCATATATACAGATATAGATATTATATACACACTTATTTTTTCCTCTAGCTTAGTTTACAGAGAGGAATATTGATAATTTATTAGAAATGAGCACACCTTTGATTGAGACCATGATTTCTTAAAACCATTTCCCTCTAAAAAGAACCAGGGATAATTGGAGAAATGGCTAATTCTGGTACTTACGCAGTGAGCAGATCATGAGCCTGGAACATCTTGTGGAACCAGAAAGGGAAGAAAAACTCAGAGAATAATGGAGACATGTCAAAAGGACATAGGAATCAGCTTAAAAGGGCTCCCAAGCCTAGGAGCATTTGAGCATCAAATCAAATTAAATAACAAGAGATACAGACTTGTAACCTATTTAGCAAAATAAAAAATAAAACAAGAATCCATGAGACCATACTGATACAAATGAATAAATAAAGGGTGGAAAAGTGAACACTCTTCTTTCTTGTCAATGTCAACTAACAAAGCCAGAAAAAATAAACACGAAATACACATAGTCTAGTCTCAAAGCGCATCCCCCAAAATTACTTAGAAATTATAAAGAAAAAGTCACTGCACAGTGGAGAAACCTGGCAGGCTCCAACTGAGGTAAGAGATCAGAGCTCACGGGCGCGGGAACGAGTACCCCGATGCCACGTGTCCCCCGAGAGGACGCACTGAGAAGAGCCAGCATCACTCCTGGGGGCTTTGTGGCCCCAAAGCACACAGCTGAGATCTAACCATGAAGAAACATCAGGCAAACCCAAACTGAAGGAAATTCTGCAAAAGAAATGGCCGATACTCTTCAAAAAGTGTCAAGATCATGAAAAAGAAAGAAAGGCTGAGAAACTATTCAGATTAAAGAAGGACTAAGGAGACAAAAACTACATACAATGTGTAATCCTGGATTGGATCCTGGGCTGGTGGGGGAAAAGCCAGATTGAACATTATTAGGACAACTGACAAAATCTGAATATGAGCTGTGGATTTAATAATGTGCTGTTATTAAATCACTGTATTGAATCACTGTAAGTGTCCTGATTTTGATAATCACACTATGGTTATGTTAAAAAAAAGAAAGCTCTTATTCTCAGTAAATGTAAATTGAAGTGTTTAAGGATAAAAGGTAAATGCCCATAATTTACTCTCAAAAGGTTCAAGATAAAAAGTATATGGAGAGAGAGAAGATATGATAAAATAAGTCGGTCAAAATAATTATTGAACCTGGGTCAAGGGCACATGAGAGTTCTTTTCAGGTTAACCTTGAACAACACGGGTTTGAGCTGTGCAGGTCCACACATGTGCAAATTCTTTAACCACAGTAAATGTGCTTTCTCTTCCTTGTGACTTTCTTAATAATATTTCCTTTTCTCTAGCTTACGTTATTGTAAGAATATAGTACATCATACATATAACATAAAAATATGTGTTAATTAATTGTTTATGTTATTGGTAAAGCTTTGGGTCAACAGTAGGCTATTAGCAAAGTTTGGGGAGAGTCCAAAGTTACACACAGATTTTTTACTGCATCAGAAGTCTGCACCCCTAACACCTGCATTATTTAAGGATCAACTGTACTACTCTTATAACTTGTTTGTAAGTTCAGAATTATGTAAAAATAAGAAGTTACAAAAAATGGACTTCCTCTCCTTTCATGTGTCAGGCACAGGACTTACCATAGTTTGCATACAACAATGTAAGAAAGTGATCATAGAACTAGAGAAAGGGAAATAAAACAAAGGATTGGGACATGTTACACGGTTATACACTAAAAAGACCAGGCTCGTTTGTAAGTAAGGATATGAATGAAGCATTTATAATCATAAATAAGATGGCCAAAAACAGATTCATTCAACAGAATTGCAGTTGTACCAGTAGAAGCTTAAAAGTGGTAGTTTGAAGATAAGAAAGTACTGGTTAATAAAATGGCATAGCGGACACTATTTCTAGGGACCTTCATACTAATGCACGCGGTAGCCCCTGCTTTCTGCTCCCTCTGTAGAACACACTGTCCAGTGCGCTGGCACGCCAACCCCTGCGACTGCTGTTGCCCTCCAGCCTTCCCCAGCACCTTTGCTCTGCCTAACGGCGTGGAACACTTACCAAGAGCATCATGACTGCTCCCAAACCAGCTTATGTCATGTGGATTTGTTGCATAATTACATAACGCAAGGTAAACTGATGAACTGTGAGTATAAAACCAAAGCTCTGTTTCTCAAAAAATGGCATTGAATTCTTTAGAAAGAATGAATTCGAGGCAAATTCACTCTAAGTGAAACTATAAAATACTTTTTAAATTAAAACACCTTTAGATGTTCTACATTCAGATTTCTCTACAAATGATACACTCAGTTCTTGCATCTTTGAAGAAACTGAAACTGTGGATGAGTGCTGTGCATGTAAGAACACCCCTGCTGAACTCTAAGGCCAGCATTAAGGAAAAGGCATCAGTTTCACACCTTCCAGTTGCTGGGTCAGTGTTTTTTCAAATTTGTTTTAGCTGAAACAATATGTCTGTACGTACACTTGTTATGATTTCTATCCTCAGTGAATTTTCCCATTAACCAACAAATTACCAGTGCTGAACTGAGTTAGATAAGTTCCCATTGTAACTAGTGTCTATGAACATTAACATCTATAAAAGGCAGAAGTGAAACCAAGCAGGTTCGTGCTAGGACTAAACCGACACCAATCACAGCCTGACGCAGAGCCCCTCAACCTGCGGTCCACAGGCTGGCCCTGACCTGCACACTGCTACTGGCCTACAATGAGATACGTGCAGGCACTGAGAATAGCATTTAGAAACGGTTCCATCAATTTTTCAGAGTAATATTACATCTATTTAATCTAACCATTAACAAATTGAGGAGTGTATATTTGTCCTCTTAAAAACTATTATTTCATTTTTATGGGGTTTTTGTTTTTGCTTTTCTTTTGTATTTTACAAATTCTGTCCATTTGTGATGGATTGGAAATTTCAAACGGATCCTTAGCTGCAGAGAGTGTGAAAAGCGCTGCCCTAACACAGTGTGTGCGCTGATGCTCCTGTCATGACTGCGAACCACAGAGCTAGACAAAGTGAGATCTGAGCCAGCAGGGAAACTCCTGGAGTTTCAGGGAATGGGGAACAGGGAACAGACAGCTACCCAATGCACACCCCAGCTCCCTGCATCAGTGCTCTCACAAGGAATGTGGGATTGGAGCCAGGTAAAATGAGAGCGTCCTCTGGCCCAGAGAAGACAAGCAGGCTACGACAAAGGTGCACAGGAGTTGGGAAGAGGCGGGAGGGTGAAACAAGGATAGAGGGAAAAATGTAGAATAGCTTTTCTGCCAATCCCTTGACCTTAGACAGTTTATTCAACAAATAACTACTGAACACCTATTATGTGTCAGGCAGTTACAGGTACTAGAGACACAGAATGCACAATATAAACAGAACTCTTTGCCCACATGGTACCTACATTTTAGAGGTGAGAAAAATAAAGAAACTAATATACATATTTATTTTTCAGAATCAAAGATGTCATTGATTGTTAGACGCCTTCCAACTTCAGAGATGTTAAAATGTGAAACATATAATGTGTCAAGAAGCAGTACACGTGGCAACGAGGTAGACAATGATTGGTTCCGAGAGGAAAATGAAACAGGGAAGGCGGACAGGCAGGACTGGAGTAGGGCTGAGGGAAAGCCTGGGGCAGGTGAGCGAGAGACAGCTAAGTAGATTATCTGGGAGGTGAGCAAAGAGAAAGCACAAAAGCTCGACAGAGAGCAGTCACTGATTCCCCACATAGAGCACTTTCTCGCAAGGATGACGTGGGCTCCATCCAAACAACTCTCTTCCCATCACCACATTTACAGCGACCTTCTGCGGCCTTTCATCTGTAGGGGATGACCTGACTGAGAAATAATTTTTCTCAATTTTCTAATCAAGCAGTAGACAAAGAAGGATTTAATTATGGGGAGGGAAAAGGCTCACCATAAACACACCACTACACTGATATCAGCGACCATGTAGATAACTGCTACTAAACGACTTGACTACAAAAGAGACTGTCCCCTTGCTCGCAGGGTATAAAGAAGGCAAAGGAAATTCTTAAAAGCTTCAAAAGAGAAACCCAAAGCTCTACGTTTTCTTTTCCCTAAGTACTAAATACATGCTCTGAATTCGCAGCACCTCTGCTTCCAGGGACTCCTGATACATTATTCAATGTTTTAATTCATGACAAATTACATCTAAATTTCCTCACTCATGTTCATTTATGGGACATTTTTATCTTGTCATTTTTTTCATGTACCATGCAAGCAAGAAGAGAACATCTAGCACAACATACCCTTCAGAAATAAGCTAATGGCACAATTTGGTGTCAATTTCACAGCTCAGTGAAGTGAAAGTGATCTAGCTGGCTGTCCACACACACCTAGGAGGAGGGCTGCTGAGAGTGCCCAGCCTCGATGTTGCTTGTGTCATGCCTACAAGCAAGATAAGTTCAAGTGGAGACATTATGTATTAACAGAGAAAGCAGTTATCATTCAGATGCCCTTAGAGCTCACTAGAACAGAATGTCGAAAGAGAAACCAGGCCAGACCATCATTTTTATATCGTGGAAAGTTGTTTTTCTGAAGTCATACTTACATTCACAAACGGCAGGGAACAGTAGCTTCCCTTTGGGGTTTTGATAATGTTTAGAAGCAGAAATTTTCTTTAACAGATGTATGAGAACTGAATAACTATTTTAACAGTCTTCCATGATTCATGATGGGAAGAAAATCATAGACTTTAACTATATTCAATATAAAACCAAAATGCAGTAGGGAGATTATGTATCTCCTATTAATTACAGTAATACTAATACCAGTATTTGCTAGCACATAATAATAACTCCATTTCAACCTTATACCACTTCTGTAATGTAGAGAAATAGATATTAACAATTTCCCTGTTTTTATAGATAAGGAAGTGAGTCTGGGACAATACAGTTAATGATATAATCAGAGTCTAAACCTTGTTTTTTAAGGGAAATCAAACTAGATAGTCTCTAAGGCTCTTTTCTGGTCTTTAAACACTCTGATTCTTCGAGGAGCTACTCTTGCCACCTTTCACGTAACACCATGGAACTGCTACTTACTGATTCCCACGTCAGTAGTTCACACCCCACACAGACCCCGGCACAACTGCATAAAGTCGTGATTGCAGTGCTCATTCTCTCTCTAAATCCTCGCCTTGCTCATGACAGAGGAACCATCCCATTTTCAAATGAGAAAACTGAGGCTCAGGGAGCTAAGCCTGGTACCAGCCAATCACAGTCTAGCAAGTGGTGAAGTCCAGCTTTCACCCTAGGTCTCGAACGCCAAAGCTCCAATTTTTTCCATTGTACTATGTGGCGTCTTCAAGAAATGACAAGGAGAAGAAAGACCAAGTATGGCAAACTAGTAAAAATAATAAGATAGAATGAAATAATAAGCTGGGGACAAGATATACCTTTTTTGTTAACTAAAGATTTTATTTATTTATTTTTAGAGAGGGAAGGGAGGGAGATAGAGAGAGAGAGAGAAACATCAATGTGTGGTTGCTGGGGGTCATGGCCTGCAACCCAGGAATGTACCCTGACTGGGAATCGAACCTGCGACACTTTGGTTCGCAGCCCACGCTCAGTCCACTGAGCTACACCAGCCAGGGCTAAGATATAACTTTTTTAACTGTTCTGCACACGTCGCAGCACCTGGTTGGGAACAAAATGCATTTCTCGAAAGTAAACAGCATACAATCCCACACTGCAGCAGTGAGAAATTCCATGAGAATGCTGGCTGAGCACAAGATCTGTCTGACCCTGGGCAGCCACGCCAAATCAAACAGGGAAGCCTTTAAGACCGTCCAGATACCAGGCACCCTTTCTAAGTCAGCAGTTTCCTCCAAAGTGTAGACAATAAACGATGTGACTACTGGGGGCCTGCGAGGACCACTGGAAACAGCACTCGTCATGTTTCTCATGACAACACTGGCGCAGGAAAACAGATTGTACAGTTTGTGTATCTGGGCTCTTCAGTCATGGAAAATTGAGGGAGTCGCACTGGCGGCCAGTTCTTCAGTATGAACTTTCTCATGGTGCGGGTGTGTAAGGCACTGGGATAAGGAATGTAATGAGAATCATATGTGACTGTGCCTGAGTGGGGCTCGGAGTTGCTTACAAGGCAGTTCAACTCAGTTCAAGAACCAGTAGTGGTTGCCTCCTCGCTGCTCAAAGCACCGGGCTGGGCACCGGAGGCTGCTCACTCAGTGAGGCAGGGACAGAGACATCTTTCCAGTACCGTGCGAGGAGAGCTGCCTACGACAGATGACATCTCACCATTCTCTGAGCACTCACAGGGGGATGCTGCACCCAGCCTGGGGGAAGAGAAATAGGGAAGGCTCTGCTGGACAAGGTGATAGCTGACCTAAGTCTTATAAAATGAGATGCTTTACTTTGACAAAGAAGGCAGAGAGAGGTCTTGTCAACAAAAGGAACAAAGTAGAGGTCAAGGCAAGGCCAAAACTTATGTATGTGAGAGCGAATAGCAGTTCAGCCTTCTAAAGGCAAAGAAGATGAGGCTGCAGAGAAGGTGGAAGCCAGTCTTGAGTGATTTTGACTCTGTCATTGAAAGGTTTAGGGAACGTAGACAGGTTTGCATTTTAAATACATTCCACTCTATAAGCAGCTAGTTAAACTGCTTCTTTGCATATGAATTTGTGAATTGTTAAGAAATAATATCACTGTATGATAAGCATTCTAAAAGAATTAAGTCACACTGTTTTGCTGCTTACTTGTAGCAGGGCCTGAGCACCAGTCAGTATCAGTAAGTGGCCTATGATAAATGACCCATTCAACTCTGCAGTAAGGCTGGGGACAGAGAGGGGTCTGATGTGTCCCTAATGGAAACAGCATGTGTTCTTGTATTTGTATTCACTGAACACACCACATGTGGTGCCCACACATGGCTGAAAACTCCAGGAAACCTTAGAGCCCCCATCTATCTCCCTGACAGTTCTCACTGTAGCCAGCCTGGAAACCAGAGGCCAGGCTGGGGGTTGAATTTACTTTAATCTCTACTACTTTCTCAGACTTTTATATGCCACGGAGAAATGAGAGTTAATTCCAGAGGTGCTCTTAAATTAAGGAGGACATCAGAATTTAAAACAGAATGCAATTCTCAATACTGCCAACTACAAAAATATTGTGAAGATAAACCACATATACCCTATTATATGCACTAACCAAATAAATAGGTAATTCTTTTTCCAGTTCAAAAGTGACTCCACTTTTCAGATTGCAGCTCTGACCTTCACAATACACACCCACTGAAGCCACGCTGGCGTGTGCTTTCCACTGATGTTCACTTCGAGAGAGAGAGAAAGGATCCTCCTCAAAGTGCCTTGTCAACTGTTAAGCCTTCTAACTCATATGGGGCCAACAATAAAGGTCCACACTTTTATTTCAAATCATTGTTCTCTTATAAGTTTGTTTCCTAACTCTTTCCATGAGGGCTTGACAATTCACTAGTCTAGCCTCTCCACTTTTCCACACAGTAAGAAAAAACTAAAACTTAAAGCAATATGGGATATGTGACAAAGGGAGAAAATGTAGAACTATGCAAACTACTTACTTTTATACCAATTTTACCATGTGAGTAAATACTTCCTTCCAATCATATACACGCACATGTTAATAACAGGTAGGATTTATAGGAATAACATTAATTCCTTAATCCCCCAAATCTTTCAATTTTCACTGGATCATATAATTCTTTATATAGCCTAATTATTTTCTCCCAGAAGAAAAACACAATTAGAAGACAAACTAAGTACCATAGCTGGTGAAGGCAGAATAACACAGAGGTTGAGAACACAGCTTTTGAAATGAGACAAACTCAGGTTTCAAATCCCAGCTCTTCAATTTGGGAGCTCCAATTCTGAGTCTTCTCTTTTGAAAAATGAAGACAAGAACAGTATCTGCCCCACTGGGTAGCTGTGAGAATTAAATAAGTGATTACGTAGCAAGTTTTTACTTCAGTATCTGGCACAGAGAAAAGGCTCAAAATATGTAAGGTCTAATTATCTTTACCATCGTTACTTCCCATAGGTTAGCAGATTGTAGGAGTAGGTAGAACAAAACCTCCCACAGGTAATTTTTGAAAACACATCTTTAAAATTAATTTTGAATTATACAAGTAGTGCATGAAGACATTGTCCTTTGCCAGAGGTAATTTAAGTAAATTCCTACTTGGAGTCAGAGGGCTGAATGAGATAATGTCTTGCAATCTCTAGCAGCTCTAGGAGCTGATGGATTTCCCAAGGACAAGGGCAAAAGGGCAGCACCTCCACCAGGACTTGTAATGCAACTGGGATCCGGCCAAGCTTCACTTCCCCCTGCGGCAGGGTTGCATGCCCTCCTGGCTGCCTCGAGCTCTCACAGAGACCGGCCGGCCCTTAATGGTAAACACATTGTCCAGCAAAATGAGAGGATGGATGTGTTTCCAGCTCAGGAAACGTAATAAAAATTCTTTATCTATTTTATTGAAAACTCAGTTCTGAGACATTACCTCAGAGGTCAGGCCTGAAGATCAGCCACTCACTCACTATCCACATTGAGACGAATTCACTGTCCTCGGAACGGCATCTTGGAGGTTGCACTCCTCTTTTTGTGACTAAAATGAGGCCTTCTCAGCCGTAAGCATAACATTTCAATTAACACTCAGTGAAGAAGTTAATTCCACACATGAGAGAGGGGTCTGATATAAGTAAGTGGCAAGTCGTGGTCCTGGAAGACAAGTCACTGAGATCCACAAGCCATGTTCAGTATCTCGAAAGCCCCGAGGAGCCCGTGGGCTGCTCGGTCTAACTGAGCGCCGCGTGTTTTCGCTGCCCTGGAGCTCCGTCAGCACAGTGCCAGCACGATGATCATCCATGTTCATCGTTTAGTGTGAGGGTTTTCTCTTTAACATCCGAAAGGATGGAAGCACAAAAGGTTATTCAGGCGCTCAGCTGTATTTGTCCACTTGTCATATTCACAACTCAAATTCTATTCACTCTTAAGATTTCAAGTTTAGTTTTCTTATTATTCTCTTTATACTATCACTTTAAAAAAAGGGCATTATAACATTAACTTAAACTCACTTAATTAAATGCTTTAAACTAAATTTATAAATTTAATATATTCAGTTCACTTTTAAATTCTCTGGTTATCTGACTGACAAATAAAACCTTTCAAAAAATGTAGGTAATTCTTTTAAATAAATGTTCAAATATGATGACTCTTGGCCTCTATAAAATATTCCAATATTGTTTACAAACTTACAGCTCTAACTCAAAATTATGTCTAATCAACTATTCACTTACATATATTAAGAATCATAAGGCTGACCCATTAAATTTAATAAACCAAGTTCTCTTAAACTTTAAAAGTACATATTCCCTAACAAAAATATTAATACTTGAATTTAAATCACTGACACATTTTAATATGTAATGCTAAAAGATAACCACTAAGGAAATAACTATACATCATCACAAACAATATTGAGGGTTATCTTTGGAAGCAATCAGTGGGTAACTTAGCTTGGTGAGGTTGCACAGCAATTGAGAGACTGGCTGGGATACCAACCTACAATTGTAGCCATCGAGGGACTATCCTCATAAGCTGATGGCAAGGTGGGCTCCTTTCTGTGGTCGGTGCGTAACCGACCAAAGCAGCTAAAGAAGGAGGCAGTCAACTAGCCCGGGGCCCAAGGCTTAAGCGATAGCGTTACCTAACTTTCAAGTCCTCATCTACGTGAAGGTGCCCTTGACAGGAAACTGGATTCTGGGTATCATAACGCTATATCTGACTCAATGGTCACAGCTTTTAAGAAGTATGGCCATGTGAACTTTTGACTGGCATTCATTTAAAAAATGAGAGTGTGAACTCATTATAATTCAATATTAGCTATGTCTGAAAGTCCAACTTTCAAAACACAGGGAACTGGAAGGAGTCATAGATGGAAACCATGAAAGGCCCTTCAGTAAGGGGAAGTTTAAAAACTACTGATTTAGTGAAAGGGATGGCCAAATCCCACTGACAACCTATTTTTGTAAATAAAGTTTTATTGGAACAAAGCTGTGCCCATTCATTTATTATCTATGGCTATTTTCATGTTCCCACAGCAGAGCTGTGTAATTGCAACTGTCTGGCCCCCAAAACCTGAAATATTTACCATCCGGCTCGTTACTGAAAACACCTGCCAGCACCAGGTTTAGAAGAACAGCTGGGAATGAGGGAGGTGGATTCTATACCTATCTCACGCTGTTGGGAGCAACAAAAATATAACATGTATTAATTATTAACTAAAATGTAAAGTGATTCACAAATATATGGTGGCACATGATTAGTAATTAATTGAGCAATCTTAACCAATTTATTTAACCTTTTTTCAGCTGTGTACATAAAGTATGGAATGATAACATTTATCCTAACCAACAATGCAAAAACATGAGAAAACTCATGCTTTGAAACACAGAAAGGGCTATGAGAGAGTGATTCCATTCCACTATCCATTTAAAAAATATCTTGAATCAAAAGCTTTATCTCTCTCTCTCTCTCACTATATTCCATGTGATTAAAAGCCAAACACACACCAGCACCATCAGCATTTATCCTGGACCACCAAGACAACTAGTTATTAGCCATGTCAGCTAGCTGTAAGACATTCTCTGCTCAGTTGCTCATTTTTTCAGAAGAGGAGATTAAATTGCATTATATGCAGTGACAACACAACTCAAAAATGGCCATAAAATATTCAGTATAAAATATTTAGCATATGAAGGGGCTACATGGTAACATGCTACGACTCTCTTCCAGAACAGCTTCAGGCCAACACTGAAGTAATTTCATTTCTATCTTTTGCTCCAAATTATTTGATAGGGCAATTCCAACAGATGTTCAACAACTTCTGTCTCATTACCCAGTAGTAATAATAAAGGACAGTGGTTAAGATCAGCTAACTCTCCAGCAAGAACAGAACCCCAGTACATCACTTGAGAAATACGATGATGAAGTCTTCAATCACCACCTGTAACCTGGGACACCTGCTCTTCTGTATTCCAACTACTGACATGTACTGTGTTGAGAATGGCTGCAAGATCAAGAGAGGAGGGAAAGAGGCGTATGGTGGTATATATATCTCCACAAACTGAAGCCAGGTAGTTAAGCTTTAACGGCCATGATTAAACCCATAACTGCAAATGGTGTTGTCTCATCTTCCTAGAAGCATTTATCTAAATGAAAGCCGCTGAAGCCACAGAAAAACTTCATTTGCAATAACTTAAATGCTGGGGTCTTTTTCCTCCTCATTTCAGACTGCCAGTTTCATCTCCATCAGCACTGCTGGAGTCTTTTAAAGATACAAACATCAGGGGAAACTCGAGTTTGTTTTCCAAGGCCACAGACTGGCCCTATCCTCTAGCAGATCAGAAGTTATGAGTTATATGGTTCAGCCATTGGTTTTAGAAATACACTGGCTAATGCATCATGTACCCCCGCAAGCCAAAACCAGTAAAAGGTGGATATAAAGACACCCAAATGAACACCTTCCTGTTACATGCCAAAAGAGGATTTGAGTACTCTAGTGCTCATTCAAAAACTATGATTTGTTGTCATTGTTTTCAGAAAAGCCTCATTTTAAAAACACCTATAAAAGGTGTACATAGATATTTCAGAGAATGAACTGAAAAACAAAATATTAAATGGAAAGAAAATGTAAATACTTTGGAGAGACAGTATATATTTCTACTTCTGGAAAATTTTCTAAATATACCAAGAAGAACAAGCCACCACATAAAATAACATCTGTAGAGTCAAATAATCATTTAAAAGAATACATTTCAATAATACAATGGAAATGACTGTTCAGATTTCTAAACTACTTAAGTAAATTTATGTTTTGCATATCTAGAACTCAGAGAAATACTGATAGTATGGCATTTTCTGGCACTTACTTTAATTATAGATTGAATCTTCAAGACAAATTTTATTCACACTCCAAAAACCTAACCCTGTAAATTATCTAAATCACTAGTTAACAATAGAATGTCACTGCAATGCAGTGACTTATTGCTATCTAACACTGTATTATATATTTATATGTTCACTCTTACATGTGAATGAGTTCCATGGGGCAGGGACTTTGCTGACTTTGTCACCACTGTGACCTCAGCACCTGGCATATAGTACCTGGCAGATAGTAGGTATCCAATATCAATTGGTTGTATGACCAAACGAATAAATAATGAGGACTTAACTGTGTATGGTGGTAGGGATAGAGCGGAGAATACCGATTTTTGTGATATTTAGAAGCTAAAACAGCAAGTCTTGGAATCTGACTACATGAGAGGGTAAAGGAGAGGAGGAATCTAGGATGAGGGGCCAGTTTTCCTGTTTGGGAGCCTGATATTACTAAGTGATGTCAGGAATTCATGGAGAGAAATTACTTTGAGGGGAAAGTATTGAGTCCAGGTTTAGACAAACTTAGTTTGGGGTACTGAAATTCGTATGTCCAGCACACCACTGAATATATGAGGAAAGGAAAGGGTAAGGCTAGAAATACATATTTGGTAATAATTATAGTCATGAAACTATATGGACTCATTCAAAGAAAGAATGTAGAAAAAACACACAGAAAAATAAAACTGAAGAAGATTAACATTTTGGTGAGTGGAATTAGTATTTGGAAAAGCCCAGGGATGAAAGTGAGGAAACAGTTACAAAGTACTAAAAGAAGCAGAAGAAAAAGAGCCAAGAATAAAGAGCATTTCAAAAAGAGTGCTTATTCAGGAATACTCACTATGCAGAAAAAGTCTAGTAAGATAAGGCAATGAAAAGTATCCCTGGAATTTGATAAAATGGAATTTAATCATGAACCACTGGAAAAAAAAAGAACAACAACACTGAGTATATTAGGGGAAGAAAAGAGACACTATAATGGCTGAAGAGTGACTGAGGCCTAGATGGGGACCTCCTTCTAAAGCACATAGAAATGTCAGATATGATAACACGTTGAAATTCCTCAGATGCTAGAAACGGGAACTCAGACCTAAAACATCAAGTATGGAGCCAATAGGGCCATGGCCCAGAGGCCAGCCCATGAGGAATGATGCCTGAAGGGAGGGGGGAAACCGGCCTTAGCTCACGGAAGGCAGAAAACCAGAACTGAAACTCTTGTACAAAGCAAAGACCCTGGGAAGGCCTTCCTCCTTCACGAAACGGGGACTAGAAAAATTATTCCTGGAAGACACAGAAAATTTGTCATGTCTTCTGTAGAGAAACACTACATCCAGTGACAAATCAAAACCCTGGCCAGCCTGTGTGACAAGCAGCTGGGGTGTCTGAATTTAAATCTTCCAAATTATGTGAACTCTCAAGCCCAGAAATCAACATTAAGAACAAATCCTAGACCAAGGAAACCCCTGAGTTTCTTCAGCAGAAGCAAAGGCAAAGCTAATCAGTGAGAACACTTCTACAATCACTCCCAATAAAGCTGATCTTGCAATTTGAAAAAAAGCACAGACCACACAAGAGAGCCATTCACAAAGAAGGAGTAAAAAGACACAATAAACTGAGAATTATTAGCTTGAAAACGTGACAAAAAGTAACTGTGGTTGTCATTGTTGTTAACACCAGATATTCCCAGCTCTGTGCCTTCTGAGCACATAAGATTATAGCTCTTGGCCTGTATGTAGGTGAGAAGTATGTGTCGGTTCCAGTGTGAGACCCTCCTTTCGCTCTGATATGGCAACTGGTGGTGCTCGAGATGGTGGCTGATCTCTCAGTCTGGGTTCCTGAGTGACTACAGTTAGCAAAGCCTCGCCGGTGACCTGCAAAGAATATGTAGCATGAACAAAACACACACCTCACTGTTCTAAGCCACGGAGACGTTCTTGGTTGGTTGTCATCGCAGGATAACCTAACCTGTCCTGTCTGATTTGACAGTAATTTTTAAACACTTGTAAAATTAAATATTTTAACATGATTAAAGACTTTTTTTTTAAAGAAAGAGTGACCAGAAAGCCAAGAAGGGTCAGTATTAAGTGTAGATTGTGTTTTTAAGGAATGTGGCTTACACTAGTGGTAGAGGCACAGTGAGTGGCTAAAAAGGACACAAGGTTGAAGGAAATTTTTTTCTGAGACAGGAGAGACCTCAAGACACTCATAAAGCTGATGATGAAGAGAAAGGGCTTAAGATAAGAGTTAAAGACAGAAAAGAGGGATTGCATATCATTTATCCATACTATTTAAACTCTTTAGGCAAACCTTATAGGAAGTCTTACTTGATTTTTACCATTGCTGTCCTCATAGAAATCTTTCTTCTTTATACTAGTGAAACACCATTGAGTAAAAGGCTCCCCCAGTTTTCCCCCAAAGAATAAAATACTTGCCCTCTATACCTCTTCTTAATCCTCCTATCTTCTACCCTTCTCAGCAGAAACAAACATATTTTATGAACACATTACAGCTAAAATTAGTGCCCTAAAGCGCTAGAGGTTACTTAGCAATGCCTTTGTAACTGGTCTCTCGGACGAACTGTGCCCTACTTTTGCTGTGTAATTTGTTCTTGAAAAATGTGAACAAAGGCTGAATGTGTACAGGTCAAACAATGAATTTCAGGTTAAGGAAAGTTCTTGTTCTACAATTACATCCAAGCTGTTAGATAGGATCTTCAAAGATGTATGTTCAGCATTTTACGTTTGTTCTTTAGTCCTACAGCTTTCCTTCATTTATCAGGAGAAGTCAAAAACCAATCAAATTGAAGACAAAGAAGTACTATTTTGGGCAGGGCCAAGTATTTTCCATCCTCGTCTCAGTTGTATTCGTTTATGAGACCTACATATCTTTTTCCCCCTAGGATTAGCACTTTCCTATTTAAATTTCCCACCCATTTTTACAAGAAAAAAATGCAATAAACTGTACAAATAATTGCACAAAGTCACAGTAAAGACAGCAGCAGGAGGAGATATTTGCAATGTCTAATACTGGCAAGTGGCATGAACTCTAGAGCACATAAGAATGCCTGCAAATCAATGTGACAGCAACCCCGACAACAACAAAGAATGGCCAACCATTTACACAAGAGGGAACTCAAAGGCTAACAAGAATACATACAGATGCTCAAATTCATTGGTACCAATTAAAACAACAAGGAAAAAGCATGTCACACTTCCTAGACCAATACAAGTTGGAATGATGAAGAATGTGAAGGGTATTACTGGAGATGTGTGAAGTGGGAACACATTTGTGCAGGTACAGACTGATACGTCCACTCCAGGGAACCATCTGGCACTTTCTGGTTCATCAGCTATATGTATATCTTACGACCTCACACTGCCACCCCTGTGTGTATATTCCAAAGAAATTGTCCTACAGGCCCAGAAGGGAACAAACGCAAACGTTATGGACGCACTGCTGTGGCTGTTGGAAGCTGAAGGCAATCTGGTTGTCCACTGCTGGGGGTGCCAATTGGTAAGATGTGGTCAAAGAATTTGTTATTGTTGTCATTGCTGTAATTTTCCTTTTACCCAGCTGCCTTTCTCTGTGTACTGTGAGCCCTCCGAAGGCAGGGGCTGAAACTTGTACATCTTTGTATTGGAATCATATACTGTTCCTAGCCCATAATAGGTATTCATGAAATATTTAATGCATGAGTAAAAATAAATTTAATAAAACTTTTAAGATGTAAAAACAAATGGTATATACAAAGTCTAAGAATGCAATTTTAATTTCTACACAAAACGACAATTTGATAGTAATATGGCAATTTAACATTTTGGGCTTATTTCTTTTCAGTGTGGACTCAGAGTCCTAGAGATAACAAAGCAATTGATGTTAGTTTAGAAATACTTAGAAATGTCACAAAACTATGAGAAATGACTGTATCTCTAAAATATAAGACAAATGCTAGAAAAATCTAGTCCAGACTGTTACAGATATCCTCTGATCAAATCACATTTCTAAGAAAAAAATGTGCTGCATGTTCAATGGATGAAGCATCAAATATGAAAAGACAGCTCAATGGGTTTGCATCATGATTTAAGGGAAAAAAAATCGGCTAGCCGCCTTTATGTACGATGTCAAGAATCCTCCAAGAGCAGCTATAATGGAAATGTCAGATGAAACTACTTCACTATTTGCCTTTAAAAGTGTTGTGTTGCATTTTAAAGACACTTAGATATTTGGCATTAAAAACTGTAGTGACAGGGTCACATGATTTCTCTGAGGAAATTGCAAGGAAAGGGGAAAAGGGCAGAAGGAGACACTGTCTGGCAGTAAAAACAGAAAGTCAGTTTTTAGCCTCAAACCCTCTACTCCTGAGGTTTTCCCCTAATCACAACAAATCAACTGTCAATGCATTTATCAGAAAACGTCTTCCCACAATTCTGGTATTTTCCGTTAATGCTATGTTCTCTTGGATGAATGCTTCAGAGAAAAGACAAGAACAGATGTGGAAGACATAATTTATGAGGGATAGTAGAGCTTGTGCTTTGTTTAGGGCAATCATGCCCTAAAGCATAATCTCATGGGACATAAACATACCTCTAAACAATTCACTTTTTATGAAGCAGGAGTAAAAGTAGAAAACTAGTAGTTGTGATTTTGTACCAGAATATTTTGTATTAAAGGAGACAAATTTTGGACTAACTCTCCAGGACACTAATGTATTCATTTTAGCTAAGAAAACAGAAGTGATGTATTTTACCTATCAGGAAAAGAATGGGGTTAAAAGTTTTTCTTATTCCTTTTTGATAAATATGCGATAGAAAGGAATCCCAAAAACCAGACAGCTAAAAGATAAAACTCTATTTCTTTGGAGCAGGAACTAGAATTATTATTATAGTACTGAGTCTCCAACCTCGTGTTGTATCGTTTTTTGAAAAACAAAAAAGGAATTCCTTGTTAACATGATGGATTTGGAAAATAAAAGGTGAAATTATCAATCTCAAAACCAAATGAATAAGCTTTGCAGAAACAAAACAAGACACTTCTCCTCTGAGGAAACACAAAATGCTGGATGATGCAGGTGCTACAGGAGGGCCTGGGGCCCTGTAGTGGGAGACTGTGGGAGCTTCCAAGGAGGACTTGGCAGCGGGGGTCAAGCCATGGCCAGGGTTGGCCAGGGCTGAGTCCTCAGAGCTTAAGAGGCAAGGCCAAGGACAAGGAGTAGGTCCCCATTACCAACCTGGGCCTCCTAGTCAAGGACATGAAAGTCAAATCTTTAGAGATTTATCTCTTCTTGCCCATCAAGGAATCTAAGATCCTAGATTTTTTCCTGGGGGCATCCCTCATGGATGAGGTTTTGAAGATTACAGTGGTGCAAAAGCAGACTCATGCTGGCAAGAGGAGACAGTCAAGGCATTTGTCACCTTTGGGGATTCCAATGAACACGTCAATCTAGGTGTTAAGTGCTCCAAGGAAGTAGCCACTGCTCTCTATTGTCCCTGTGGGGCAAGACTACTGGGGTAACAAGATCACAAGTCTCACACTGTCCCTTGCAAAGTGACCGGACACTGTGGCCATGTGTTAGTGTGCGTCATCTCCGCCTCTAGGGTTACCGGCGTTGTCTCAACCTCTGTGCCCAGGAAGCTGATGCTGATGGCTGGTACCAATGAGTGCTACACCTTGGCCAGGGGCTGCACTGCCCCTCCTGGCAGCTTCATCAAGGCCACCTTTGATGTCATCTCCAAGACCTACAGGTAGCTCACCCCCAACCAAGTCTCCCTGTCAGAAATTCACGCCAGTCTTGTATAAAGACCCACCCCAGAGTTTCTGTGCAGAGAACCCAGGCTCCAGCTGCGGCCACCACACAACTTTATACAAGAAAAAGAAAAGTGAATTAAGCCTGTTTTGTTTTTTTTTAAATAAAATTCAAAAAACAAACAAACAACAGCAAAATCTTTCACTGGAGAAACAGCATCCCCCAAGTAAAACTCACTGTTCCTTATACAACTTGCTCGGCATGGTCTGGTACCCGTAAATACACGTGCTTGGAGGGCAGCAGGCCCGTGTTTCCGGGACTCAGGACCAATTCCGCTCCGAACCAAGGGTTCACTGTCAGGCCACACCAGAAGGCTGCCCTTGTCCTTTCAAGTGACACTGGTTGTAATTACAGCAGAGTGTAGCACAGTAAGATGAGCAACATCACCTACTCTTATTTCATAAGCACCATTCCTAATTTCCTGCTTCTTCCCCCTTCTCACCCTTGGTGAGAAGGAACATGTCACCACGTTCACTGCACAAGGTTATAACGTGACTCCTGTTTGCTCATACAGGGACTTCCTGGGGAGGATCCTCCTGCTCTGCTCTGCTCCTGCCTGTGCCTTTGTCTCCTATCTGGCCCACTTGATATGGAGGCGATAAAAATCTGCTTTTCTTCCAAGCCTCAGGAATAACACCATAATTTAGACTCTTGATTTCTCTGACAATGAGCTCATTTAACAAATAATTCCTGAGTGTCTACTATTTGTGAAGCAGTATTCTAGATGCTAGGGATACAACAGAGAACAAAATGCAGAAAAAAATTCTGTGGTCATTGAACAACAGTCCAGTAGGAGGAAACAATGAAAAATCAAATATGGCAATGACAGAGTTGGTATAACAGAAGATTCTGTGTGCTATGGAGAAAAAGAGCAGGAAGGGGGTAGGGAATCCTGGCAACAGGATAATCCAAGCGGCTCTCACCAGGAAGGTCCAGTGTGCCCCAAGCTGGGTGGGGGGTCGAAAGAAAAGACATTAGAGAAAGTCAGGAGCTCAAGACTTCAAGGGTCTTGGAGGCCACTGTAAGAATCCTGGCTTTTATTCTGTGTGAGAATGGAACATATTTCAAAGGTTTTGAGCAGCAAATAGGCATACTCTGTCTTATTATTTTAACTGGATCCTTCTGATAGATGTTAATAGGAATTCCACATAAAAAGAATTCCAGTAAATTTGAGTCACTTTCACTACTTAATCAACCCTCCCTACATAACCCTTTTATGATTAACAAAGTACCTTAGCACATTTAAGCCTCTAAGAACTCCTACAGAAAGAAGCCTATTAAGCTTCCTTTTTAACCCTGGATATCTTACACCTACTATGCCCATAAAACCCTTTTATTATTGGAACACCTTCTAACATCTTACAGAACACAGTTTAGAACTCAGAACAGAACATACTGGACTTGATGATCTTTAAGGGCCTTTGAGATCTAATAGTCTAAGATTTTGTATCAGAAACATTTTAATAGAAAAATTCTAACTAACCTCATATTACACAGAATCAACAAAACTTGTTATGAAAAACAGATGAAACAATTTTAGACTTCAGATATCTATCCTGTTTCTTTCTTGCTACAGTGAAATAATAACAATGAGAAGGGAATGAGTACTTGGAAGCAAAATCAGGGCTAAAATCTCCCTCGACATACTGTGCAACTAGAAAATCAAAGTTAAGGTCACCAGTTTGAGCGGAGACCCTATCAGTGGCTCTTGTTTGTCACCTAAGAGTAGTTCTACAGCCTGAACTACGACAACTAATACAGCCCTGCAGCCATTTGTACATGACACAAATGTTTATCTCAGCTACTAACTTTGTAAATTAGACTTTATGCAAACAATAGTTCTGAGCCACTAAACTAGAAAAATAGAGTTTCCACACTACAGCAAGGCTAAATTAAAGTTACATTTTTCAAAGCAGTATATTCATTATCCAATTTGTTTCTCTGATCTTCTCTCATTCACATCAAAGTATCTCAGATAAATCTCATATGTCCACAATATCTCTAAGTCACTGAAACCTAATATAAACAAACAGCCTATTTCTATAGCTTCATCTCTGATACAAATAACTGAGACTAGCCTCTTAAAGTTAAAAATATGTATAAAATAAAATCAGACTTAATGAAGAAACCTTAAACTACGAGATGAAGACATAAGACTGCCATTAGTTAAGGGTCCCAAGGAGTCACATATTATATACAAATCACTCAGTTAAGTCCTAAGACAGGGATTGACTAAACATTAGCCTGATGAGTCTGATTTTTCTGTCCTAAGGGCAGGTGAAGATGACAACTCTGCCATCCCACAAGCCCCAGCTGGCTATAAAGAACCATGGCCTTCCTCATGGAGAGGGGTGATTCAGGAGACCTGAGAAAGACTAACAGAGGTCTGCTCCTCATGACACTGTGAGAGCATCCAATGTAGACGACAAGTAAACACAGCAGGTGCAGAGCGGGATGCAAGTCACAGAGCCTAAACAAGGGGTGGGAGGCAGGGGCGTGTCACCAATCAGAACTGGCAAGGACAAGAAAGGGAAGGCAGGCTAGCAGACAGGGCAGTCTGGAAAAATTCCAGAATAAGGGTTAAGACGTACAAAGTGGTTTTTAAGGAAGCCATGGGATAGGGGTTCATGGTGAAACTTTACATCAGATGTTAAATGAGATGAATAAGAGATAAATGACATAGTTTCTGGCATCAAGAAATAAACAACAATAATAACTAACATCTATGTACTGTACCCTTACTGTGTACTCTGCATGATGTTAGCGTGTTACAAGCATTTAATCATTTAATCTCTTTAATAGTCTTGTGAAGTATTTTCTGTTTTTATCTCTCTTGTACAGGTAAATAAACAAAGGTTTAGAAAGACTGAGCAGCTAACTCATTTTTTAATGTAATCTTTACTATATTTTTTCTATTAGCATTTAGTTCCCTTCCACCCCACCCCCAGCAATCAGCCCCCTGGTGTCCATGTCCATGAGTCCTTTTTCCTTTTGCTCAATCCCTTCACCCCCTCACCACCCCCTGCCTGTCATCTGCTCTCCATCTATGAGTCTGTCTCTGTTTTGCTTATTAGTTCAGTTTGTTCATTAGATTCCACATATGAGTGAAATCATATGGTATTTGTCTTTCTCTGACTGGCTTATTTCACTTAGCATAATGTTCTCCAGGTCCATCCATACTGTCACAAAGGGTAAAATTTTCTTCTTTTTTACAGCTGAGTAGAATTCCATTGTGTTCATGTCCCATTCTAGTTTTTATTTAAATATCAACTCTATTCATACATCTCAATAGCAAAAAATTAAACCATTCTACTAACAAATGGACAGAAGATCGGAATAGACATTTTCCCAAGAAGATACAGATGTCCAACAAATACATGAAAGACGTTCGACATCCCTAATCAGCAAATTAGGGAAATGCAAATCAAAATCACAATGATATCACCTCACAACTGGTAAAATGTTATAAAAAAGGCAAGAAATGACAAGTGTTGGCAAGGATGTGGAGAAAGAGAACCCTTGTGCACCATTGGTAGGAATGCAAATTGGTGCAACCACTATGGAAAACAGTACGGAGGGTCCTCAAAAATTAAAAATATAAATACCCTATTATCCAGCAGTCTCACCTCTGGCTATTTAGCAAAATAATACAAAAACATTAATTTGAAAAGATATATATGCCCTCACGTTCATTGCAGTATATCTACAATAGCCACAATACAGAAACAACCTAAGTGCTGATCAGTGGATGAGTGAGGGCAAACGATGTGGGATGTGTGTGTGTGTCACACACACACACATACACACACAGAAACACATATCCTACAAAAAGAACGAAATCTTGCCATTTGTAACAACATGGGCAGACCTCGAGGGCGTTACACTAAGAAGAGTGAGGGAGACAGAGAAAGAAGAGCGCTGCAGGGTCTCATTCACGTGTGGGATCTAGAAACAGCAGCAACCACGAGCTCACAGACACAGAGAGCAGACTGGCTGCCAGAGGCGGGGAGTGGGGGCATGGCCGAAGTAACAGGGCCTTCCGATTGTAAAATATGTAAGTCATGGGGTGTACTGTACACCATGGTGACTACAGTTAGTAATACTGTACTGCATGTTTGAAAGTTGCTGAGAGTAAATCTTAAATTTTCATCATACAAAAAAAATTTGTAACTATGTATGGTCATGGATGTTAACTAAGCTTACTGTGGTGATCATTTCACATACACACAAATATCGAATCATTATGTTGTATAGCTAAAACTAATATAATTTATATGTCAATTATAACTCAATTTTTTAAAAATGTAGTAATAAAATTGATTATATTTGTGCTCCACATACATTATTATATACAACAGTGTGAAATAAATATCTCACAGCTACTGACACAAAAAAAATGGATAGCAGGCAAAAAAAATCAGAAATGTGTACATTATTTCTTAATAAGAACATCCAATTCTGAACTGGGACAATTTCACTGCATACAAATGCAGTCTGCCTTTTATTTCATATAATCATCCTATTTTCCTATATCTACAGTATTCAATAGGTTCCTGTGTCAATTTTCATATATACTCGGAACAAAATAAACAAAAGAATGTAGTGTTTTTTATTCTTAATGGAGTAACATTGATAGATCAATGAACCTGGGGCACATAATGTTTTTCAATAAACCCTCCTCAGAGTCTGTCTGGCAAGAGATTGTGTTGATGCAGCATTCAGGGAAGGCTGGCCACAGAGGATGAGGCAGATCTGAGGCTTGATCTCAGGACAAAGAGAGAAGGAGGTCAGCCTGGGCTGTAAGATAGGATCCACAAAGAGAACAGCAGTAAATGATACTGGAAAGGCAATTAGGAGCTGAATCAGGAAGGGCCAGGGATAATGAGATTAGACTTTCATTTGTGGTAAATTATTGGTAGACTTGATAAAATACATGGGAATGCTGTGTTTAGATTTGCACTTTAAAATTCTACTCCGAAGTCTTAGGGAAAATAGGTCAAAAAGAGAGAGTCAGCAAAAGGACCAACTCAGAGATTGTTGTCCCTTCCATCATTTGTGGAACAATGTAGAAATAAACAAACAAAAAAAATTAAATGGGTACAGGGGAAGATGATGAGGGTCTCCTGGGAAGGAGAATAAAGGATATTTTAAAATGTAGATCATTACATATATATCACATATGTAGGATACATATCAATGTGTGTGTGTGTGTGTGTGTGTGTGAGAGAGAGAGAGAGAGAGAGAGAGAGAGAGAGAGAGAGAGAACTCACGCTGCGCTTAGATAGAGCCTGAAGACTGCCTTGGCTGTGGACAGTGTGAGAGGCTAGCATGACTGCTAGGTCTCTGCAATGGGCATCAAGGAAGCCAGGAGAATCAGAGAGATCACACAGCAGGAGGGGAGAGGAGGAGCCTGGGTTTAGACCTGATGAATTGAAGGTGCCTACGACACACCGTGAAATACAGGTTTGAACAGTCAGAAATACAGGTTTGACGTTTAAGAGCAAAGTCTAGGATGAAGCTATTTCTAGTGATTTCTGAGTAATTCTACCTTTTCTGTCACAGATAACAGTACTGACTATGAAGGTCAAACCATATGAAGCTACCAATGTTCTTTTTTTTACCTGTAAAATAATAATTTCAACAAAATAATATACTTTACCCACAACTTCCTTAGAAATAAGACTATGTAAATACACAGTATTTGTAAAATAGAATCTGTAACAGATATTTCACAAATAACCTGGAAGAAATAAAGTGATTAAACATACATTTATTTTCTGTGCCCATTTTTTAAATGTGATTTTGAGAAATTATTATTAGCAACTTCCATGAATTATACAGTTAATGGAACTAAAAGACTGATGGATTGCTCATTTATAATTTCAAGCTAATGTCTTTTGTGGGGTCATGCAAAAAATCCTTTTTGCCTATGTGAGGAACTAGTAACTGTAGCTTTTCAAATGGCCTATCACTGCTCATTAATTCACTCCCTCCCAGTCTTTGTGGAAGGAAGAAATGATAAGAGTTGGGTACCAGATTACCTGCTGAAATGTATTCTCAAAGATGGCACCTCAGTTTCCACATCTGCAAAGCAGAGATGACATTCCCTACTTCTCTGGTTTACTGTGAGGATCAGCAGGGGCACTGCATGTATCCCACGGGACACAAGAGAGGCTTGGTCAATAGTAGCTATTGTTCTCATGCCACAGGTTCGCTGAATGACCAGCAGCATTACTCAAAAAATCATCTCCTATGCCAGGTTGTTGATGACTGACCTCTATTAACTTATTTATGAACTTCAAATTCTTGGCTTCACATATCTGGAATCAAAGAACAAAACAAAACAAAATAAAAACAGACTCACAGATACAGAAAACAGACTGATGGTGGTCAGAGGGGACAGGGGTTGGGGGACTGGGTGAAAAAGGTGAAAGGATTAAGAACTACAAATTGGTAGTCACAAAATAGTAACAGGATATAAAGTATAGCATAGGGAATATGGTAAATAATAATGTAGTAACTATGTATGGTGCCAGGTGGGTTCTTGAAATATTGTGGGGAGACGGCACTTTATCAAGTATATGATTGTCTCACCACTATGCTGTACACCTGAAACTAATATAAAATAATATTGATTATAAACTGTAATTGAAAAATTTTAAAAAAATTTAAGATTTTTAAAGTTTATTTTTAGACGGAAGGGAGGAAGAAAGAAAGGGAGAGAAACATTAATGTGTAGTTGCCTCTCGTGCACCCCCTACTAGGGACCTGGCCCACAACCCAGGTATGTGCCCTAGACTGGGAATCTAACCAGAGATCCTTTGGTTCACAGGCCAGCACTCAATCCAATGAGCCACACCAGCCAGGGCTGAAAAGTTAAATTTTAAATTAAAAAAAATTTATGTTTCTTGGACAAGACAAATAGTAAAGAGAGAAATGTTGAAACAAAAAGTCAAAGTCATTTAGGTCAAGATAACATAGTAAATGAGATATGTACTCAGAAAAACTATGTAGTAACCACTGAATCATAAAAATTTTAGGGTAGAAAATAGCCTTTAAAAGTTGCCATCAACATTTCTTCAGTAGTACCCAGATAGAAGTGAGACAGCCCAAATACTTCAGGGATAGCAATAATTATTAGAGTTATTACAATAATTCTTCTTATAGGTTTTTGTGGGAATTAAATGGGAACAAAAATGTAAAAAGTGCCAGGTAAACTGATTCTAGTCACCCTTTGTCCCAGTCTTCCTTCTAAAGACATGGACAGTAAGTTCATTACTCCCTAAAACAACCATATTGAAAACAATACATACTAAGGTATTTATAACCTGGGTGTATGATTTTCAGCCATGCTCCTTTATGTGATAATTAAACCATCACAATGTGGTAGCATGATTGCACTGACAGCTGTAATTCTTTATTCCCCCTATTGAGGATGAGGTATTGACTTTGACCCAAGTCAAGTTCTATTGCTTAGGCCAATAAGATGTTAGCAAATGTGATACAAGCAAAAGCCGGCCAAGTACTTGCTCCTCAGCCTTCATCATGAGAGAATGCCAAGGGTGACCCACAGGAGGATGAGACAGGTGGAACAGAGCCCACTCCACAGAGTTGTCCCGGGGAGGTCTCACACACGTGAGAGAGGCCGGGCGAGATCAGGGAAGCTACCGAGCCACCACCGGCTGACCTCAGCTGGTTGCAGACATGTAAACCCCACTGAGGCTGGCTCTCATCAGAGATTATGTAAGCAAAAATAAATGTGCATTGTTGTTTGCTACTGAGGTTTTATGGTTGTTTTTATATCATACAACATTACCATAGTAACAGAAAAGTGATATACATGATTTATTAAGCATGTGAAATTTGTGTACTCAGGAACCCTACAAAAGCCCAAACCCTACCAGAATGAATGATCACATGACAACACCTCAACAATGACATGAGTTGTGTGTGTCTGAACGAGGGTTTGGGAAATCGCTGTTCTTCTGATGTTTGTAAGCAGTTAGATTTTAATAGAGTTGCATCAAATATGGGGTCTTTCCTATTTTACTACTTCTAAACTCAAAATCAGAAGGCATCAAGAATAGTGAGTTGTTAAGATTATATTCATTAGGGAAAATTATCTTGTATAACAGTTGACTTTCTAGGTGCATGTGGGGAGCAGCAGGGTGCTGTACTAAATTTACACTAAATGACCTAAAGTATCTTTCCTATTTGCAATTTCTGTAATTTTTTTTATTCTATACCTTGAAAGAAGCCAGTTGGCAAACTACACAGAAACACTGGTTTCTAGAGAGAAGAAAAAACAGCTGTATTTCTATTCCGGTGTCCTGGAAAGGCTTCTCCAGTAGGCCAGAGTCTAATCTTGGCCTATCAGTCTAGAAAAAAACTTCATAAGCTGGGAAATTCATTCCTTGCACTAGCCACTCAGGACACTAGCGCAGCTAGGGGCCAGGGCAAACCACACTTAGCAACGGGAACGAAGCATGGAAAAATACCTGTTCCTGATATTTGGTGGGAGGAAGACCCAAGTCATTGCTTTCCTGTGATCCTTCCTTTACCTACGTCCAATTCTTTCTGTAGCCAATAGAAATAAAGGATATCAAGAAGAAAACACGGATGTGTGAGAGTCATAAAAGTGAATGTGCTATGACATATAAAATGTGTCGAGCTCTGTGGAGGAATATCACCATATATGTTAACCTAGCACTGTGAAGCCGGTTGTCCAATCAGCACACACTAATTAAACCTGTAGTACCTAATCAGAAACAGGCATTCTCTAGATACATTGAAGCAAATAACATACATTATAGTTTCTAAATTCAAATGTCTTTACTCAAGGTTTTAGTAATTGTTTTTGAAATCTCTCTAAAATGATTTTTATCCCACATTCCTGTGTAAGAGTACTGGACAGAGATCTCCTTTGGGACTAGAGCTGGTCAGCTGCAGTGAAATCCTCCTACTGACATTTTCAAAATTTAATATCAAGTATTTTACATTGTTTAAACCTAAAGGGCATGTCAAAGCCTATTGTACCATCCAGAACAGGCTCTCTTTTTTTGTCCATTTAGAATGCAGATGCATACTCTGTACACTCAAGAGATTAAGAAGCAAATGGAGTATACGAACCGGACTAATGGTCTGGCCCCTGCAGCCCTAGTGCAGAGTTTACTTAAAATGAAAGCTCTGTGGTGGCTGCTAGGAGGAAGGGGTAAAGAGGGACTAAATGGTAATGGAAAAAATATAATAAAGATTACATTAAAAAATAAAAAATAAAATGAGAGCTCTGGATGCCAATCCAACTTTTTAGATTTAACCAAGGTTTCTCACTAGAATGGCCCTCATAACAGTGTTAACACTGAAATCCTCCAGCTCATTCTTCCAAAGGCAGCTGGAGATAAGAGTGTGGCAGGGAAATGCTACCCAGACTACTGCCGGCAGTGGGTGCAGGAAAGGACTGCAGGTTGAACAGCAGAGACAGGGTAGGAGGAGTGGGCCAACAACAGTCCTTTCAAGAGGTTGAGTCACGAGGTTAGGTGAAAAACTATTTTTTTCCAGGCCACTGAACACGTCCATGAAGAGCAGACTGACTTCAAGATGCATCTGCGTTAATGATGTACATGGGAATGAAAGCCAATAGCCACGGTAATACACACTTAGTAGCAAGAACCATTGAACCAGAGCAGGCTCTGTGACATGCTAGTTTGAAAATATCGGATTCTAAAAGAATCAGTTTTCCTTTCAAGTTGTAATGAGAATTCCAGATCTTCTACAAGTATGCGTTTCATGGGAAATGCACTGATCCTCATTCACCATACGTTCATGTCTAATTCCTACTTTTTTCCCATTTACAAGTTCATAAAGAGTTGTTTTTGTTAGTGGTGGTAGTATTCTTTATATAGACATCTATATGCCTTTCACTTAACCAGTTATTTTTTTTAGAAAAACAGTAATATTCTTCAGTCAAAGTTATTTAATTTCTACTTTTCTATGTTGGCAAGAAAGAGTAACACATGTATTCATTATGATAAAATATTTTTCTGATCTATTTTCTATTCCTTAAAAAAACCCCTTAACGCTCATCATGAAGAAAAGACACTCTAATAAAATGCCCAAACAGGGTCTCAGCGTGCTGGCCAGTGAATGCCTGAACACTGCCAGTATCCAGCGGCCTCCTGGCAGCGCGAGGCCTTCTAAAAGCTGTTCTCTGGCACTAGTCTTTCACGCAAGCACTAATTTTATTATAGCTAGTTTATGATTTTCCCTCATTTCCCTGCTATTTTTAAATGTGGGGCTGTAATAGGAGGCATCTAGAGGCCCAGGAGATGGAGGAACCATTACAAACTGTTGGGTCTCTGTGGTATCGGTGGCCGTTGGAAGCTAAGGATTGAAATGCAATGTCCAAAAGTATTTGAATACAGGGTCCCTTCGGGGAACTTTGCCCAACAAGAAACACATTGCTTTGCTCTCTTCATTTTGCTTTTAATTTCTGCTTTTAAGCCCTTGTGGTCTCTCAACAGTCTTCCCAGTTTTGTCCTTAAAAGTTATTTTTGTACATTGCCCATTCTTGCCAGACCTATTTAGCTACATTTACCAACACTGTCTTGAGGGATGAGTTGACTTCTCATAAGTACCAACTTCTTTCATAATGTACCAACACTAATTTCTGTAACACAATAAAACAGCTTATGATGTGAACAAAACATTGTATGAAATGCCAAATTTACTTGATGCCATTCTACATGTAACTTTGGGATGAAGCTTTCAGAATGACTGGCTCTGAGTTTATGCTAATCAGAAAGAGTATGGAAAAGTAGAGTATTTTTTAAGTGTGGTACTATTCGGATGAAGAAAGATATTTATAAAATGGTGTGTGGGGGAGAGAGGACCATGTGCTGTTTTTTCTTTTATAAGTTTACTTTTAATAATCAAGGTAAGCAGAGTTCTCACACAGGAAAGTGACAACAATCTCTGTAAGTCAGAAAAGGGAAAAAAAAAATCCCAAGATACAGCCCAAGCAGCACAATGATAAACACCAAAGTAACATGGCTTCAAAGTGGAAGAAAACACATGGGGAAGAATGGGGATCAATGATAAGAAATCAGAAGGCCTGCGGACTAGTTCTAAATCCACTCCTAATCAGCTATATGCACAGCCCATGTACCTGGGCTTCTTCATCTATGAAAATGGGAAGAGTGCTATGAACGATCTCCCTACCTCCTTTCCACCTCTAAAATTCAGTGTCTAGAATTCTTATGTGTCCCCGGGCCTGGATACAAAGAAATCACTGATTTATTTCCTGTTGCTTACCTTATATTCATTTATTATTCCTTTAATTCTTGTGGAAAATAAAGCAAAAGGCAAAAGATAAAATGAGACACATTGGGGAGGCATTTGAATCCTACCACTGCATTTAAAAAAAGGGCAAATATTAGAAATGTTACTCCTTGGGGTTACATTCATTCTAAAACAAAATAGAGAAGAATGAGAAAAGTCACAAGCACATAAAATTATGGCTCTGGCAATACTATTAAATAGCAGGAATCCCTGGATCAGACATTGCCTAACAAATGCACTTTGTCTGGAGAAGCTGAGAGCCCAAAACAATACTAGAATTCTTTTCCAGACTGTCAACAAGTACAGATCACACTTGGTCATTTAAAAAAAACCAAAAACCAAAAACAATTTAAAGTAGCTTTCAGATGTACAAAAGTCAAATGCTAGGCAATATTTATTCCCCATTAATGTCCTTTTCTCTTTTTATTTTAATTTTTATTCATTGAACCTGGAAAATTTTGTGTGTGTGTGTGTATGTATACACACACACGTATGTATATATATACATACGTGTGTGTGTGTGTGTGTGTGTGTGTGTGTGTAGAGAGAGAGAGAGAGAGACACTGATTTCTTGCTCCACCTGTCTCTTCCCTCATTGATTGCTTCTTGCTCGCACCAGAGATTGAACCCACAACCTTGGTGCATTGAGATGACACACCAATCAGCTGAGCTACCCAACCAGGGCACTAATGTCCTTTTTTATTTAGCAATTTTCATTTCTTATGTTTCACTTTTCCTAACATAAAAACTAAGGGGCAAAAAGATATGCAACCCAAATGTTACTTTATACATTCTATATACCACTAGAAACCAGGCAATCAAGCTATGCTACCACAGAGCTACTGTCGATGGCTTCTCTATGGGATCCATAAGCCAGATCAAACTCATTAGACAGAGTCAGCTCCGTTCATTCTACAGTGTATCCTCTGACTTTAAAAGTAAGTTTATACTTTCTAAGAGAAGCTATCAACTTGACTAATAAAAGAAATAAGATTAAGATTATTCAAACATTCTCAAAGTAAATTGTGCAAGTCCAAGACAATATTCTCTGGTTTGGCACTCTGACTGCATGGCATTCCACAGTCGCATTACCTTTTTCTTCTCCAAAACACCCACTGAGTTGATAGGGTTAATATGTACTTCTCCACAGCACTACAGACAGACATAATCTGGTAGTGTTCTTTATGAATTATCCTCTTTAGATTGAAAAAACTCATTTCACGTATAGAGTCTAACAAAAGGGAAAAAACTTCAGAGTCTTAAGTGTGGGTGTATTAATAACATAGATAAGGCTTCATGGATGTGCCTGCAATTTGACAATGTCTCCACATCTTTCAAATGTAAGCTCTTTGCTCGTAACATGAAGTCTGTAAGAGCACGATCATCACTCAACCAGGTCAAGGTTGAGTTGATTTTTATATAATGCTAGTTAAACATGGTATGACCTCAGTGGGAAGACACAAATGCTGCCTTACCAGTGACTCAGTGCAAACCCCAGTGGACTAGAAGCTGGGAGTCCCTGACATGTGAACAGCCACTAATGGGCTGTGCATCCTTGGGTAGATCTCTCTGTCTCAAGGCCCTTGCTGTCTCAGCTGTAAATGAGGTGCTTTCTGAGATCCTTATCTGATCCAAAGTTGTGATTCTAACTCAAAATAATAAGGAATCAAATATTCATTAGTTTTAAAAAAGTCCATAATAAACTACTTTCAGCTACGGCAGACTACTGTGTAGCAGAATTCATTTGCTAAAAACATCTAGAAAAAATGGGTTTAAAAATCCATCTCAAGACAGTGGAGTGGTTTCACGGCATTCAAGACCTAAGGGACCAGGAACCTGGACAAAAGGAAACTCAATGAAGTGCATCTAACATCCTCTGGAGAAACATTCCAGTTTGAAAAGGTTATGGGAAAAAGGTTGAGAGGTCAAGTACAAAGGGGCTATTATAAAGCACTGAAACTTAGCAGAACTTTCAGCAATCACGTGGGACTAAGGAGATAAAAACTAAAGCTCTGAATTACCAAGAAAGTCAAAATTCAACCAGTGTTACAGAAGTGAGCCCAAGAGTGTGAACCATCTTTGCTGTCCAGACACTCACTACTACTTCACAACTAGCATATACCTGAAGAAGAACTAGAAAGTCACTGCAATAAGCCACATTGATAGTATTACCATGATATGTGTAAGATAAAAACTAAAGTTCAATGCCCACCAGATTGGTGGGGCCTGGTAAGTACAAAACCTCAAAGCTTAAACTTGAGGCTGTTGAAGGACTAAAGCTTAGAAGTAAAGTTTAACCAGAAATTGATCTGATGGAACCCAGCTCTGAAATATCTCATTCTTGACTGAATTAGGGTGTCTACTCCTGCTCTAAATGTTTACCAGATATTAAAGAAAATTCTATCTGGAGGAAGATAATATCATTGAGATCTCTTAATATGTTCATGCACAATGACAAGCATTCAGTTAAAAAAGGGAACCAAGCACAAGAAAAACAGGACCAAGAGAAAAAATAGAAACAAACCCATGAATTATTAGATATGAAATTTAAAATATTTGTAATTAATATGTTCAAAAACAATACTAAGATAGAGAATCCCAACAGAGAACTGAAAGCTATAAAAATTAATCAAATTGATATTCTGAAAAATAAAATGACTGAAATTAATGTGACATATAGGTTTACTAGCAAGTTAGACAGCTAAAAAGAGAATATTTGTGACCTAAATTATAGGACAGAAAAAAGATCTATGGAGAAATACACAGAGATAAAAAGCATGGAAAATACAGTGTAAAGCATAAGGGACAGATGAAACATGATGAAAAGGCATAGCTTACATGCAACTGGAGTCCCAGGAGGACAGAAAAAATGGGATAGAAGCAATATTTGAAGAGATAAGAGTTGAGAATGTTCCAATGCTGATGAAAGCATCAAGCCACAAACTTGAGAAGCTCAGCAAACCTCACAGAATAAATACAAGGCAAACCACATACAGGCAATTTCATAGCAAAAGTGCAGAAAACCAAAGGCAAAAAATAAAAAGCAAGAAGTGGGGAAAAGACATCTTCAAAGAATCAACAATAATAATTCTTCATCTGAGATGGCAGTGTTCGAAGACCCTGAACCCACCTCCTCCCACCAACACACCAAATCTACACTTACACACAGAGCAATGCCACCTGGAGAGGAAATGAGGACTGACCACACAGCTTCTGCAAAAAACAAACAAACAAGAACGAGACCACACAGAAAAGGGTAAGAAAGGCACCGAGACACAGTACCATGGGAGCCTCAGCCCCAACGCACTGACCTACAGGAGGGAAGAAGCACACGGGAGCCTTGTGCAGACACACCCACAACGGGGCACAGGAAAAAACGCTGGTTTAAATGGCACCTAGACTGTACAAGAAGGAAATCCATTTACTAAACCTAGAGCATCTGACAAGCAGGAGGTGAACTGCAAGAATCTTCTCCAGGATCAGAGGTGCCTGAGAGTGTCATTTGTATGGTCCCCTCCCACCCTGATTGCACAGGCAGCAGCTTGATAAAGGTGCTCTAGCTGGCCAGCCACAGCTGTTCCAGTGTGCCCCAGTGCCCAGGCCCACACCAACCTCTGAAGCTTTCTTCAGGACTTCCCAAGGCTTGCACATGCTGTAGCTACAGCTTCTGCCCCAGCTCAGCTTGCATTGGACTTCCCACAGTCCACACACGCTTCAGCTACAACTCCAGTCTCCAGTGGAAATTGCCCCTGGGCCTCTCGATACCCACAGCCTGCTCCAATTGAAGCTTCATCTGGCCTGCCAACACAGCCTCTGAGTGGCCTGCCCTCAGAACTTCCCATGGCCTGTACCCAATAGAGCTATAGCCAGCCCACTAAGGAAAGTACCCTGCCCCCTAGACATCCCACAGCCAGCACCCACTTTAGCTATAGCTACAGGCTCCTGTGGGTTTGCTCCCTTCTCTCAGGCTGATTCTGCTTCAGCCGCAGGACTGGACCTCAGTGTGGCTGGCCCCTGGGATTACCTGAGGCCTGAGCCAGCTTTAACTACAGAGCCAACTGACCTGCCAAGGTGGCCCCGGCACAGCATGCCCATGGAACGCCCCGCAGCCCATGCCCACTCCAGCACCAGCTGGCCTACCAAAGGCATCCAGGACATGCAGTTTACAAAGGGAAAGCTCCTACACCAGGCTACTTCTTCAAGACCAGGAGAGGTTGCTATTTCATCTATTTCACAGAAACAAATAAAAAAAGAGACAGCCAAAATGAGGAGAGAGAGGAATATGTTCCTGAAAAGAATAGGACAAAGCCCCAGAAAAAGAACTAAATGAAACAGAGACAATCAATCAGCCAGATAAAGAATTTAAAACATTGGTTATAAAGATGTTCAGTGAACTTGGGAGAATAATAGATGAACTTAGTGAGAACTTGAATAGACAGACAGTATAAAAAAGAACCAATCAGAAATGAAGACTATAATAACTGAAATAAAGAATACACTAGAGGGCCCTGGCTGGATAGCTCAGTTGGTTAGAGTATCATCCTGATATGCCAAGATTGTGGGTTTGATCTCCAGTCAGGGCACATACAAGAATCAACCAATGAATGCAAAAATAGGTGGAACAAGAAATTGATGCTTCTCTCTTTCTCCCCGCTTCCTTTTTTCTCTCTAAAAGTCAATAAAAATAAAAATTTAAAAAACGCCCTGGAGAGATCAAAAGCAGATTAGATGATTAGATGATGCATAAGACCAAATCAGTGACCTGAAAGACAAGGTAATATAAATCACCCAATCAGAAAAAAACACAAAGAAAAAAAATTCTAAATGAGAATAGTTTAAAAGGCCTCTAGAACAAGTGTACCAATATTCATAACATAGAGGTCCCAGAAGGAGAAGAGAGAGAGAAGGAGACAGAAACCTATTTGAAGAGATAATGGCTAAAAACTTCCCTAACCAGGTATGGGAAATAGACATCCAAGTCTACAGAGCACAGAGTCCCCAACAAGGTTAACCCACTGAGGTTCTGGGAAAGACACAACATAATTAAAATCCCAAAAGTTACAAGCAAAGAGAAAATCTTAAAAGCAGCAAAAGAAAAGCAGCTACTTACTTACAAAGAAAAACCCAGAAGGCTAGCAGCTGATTTTCCCTGCAGGTCAGAAGGGAATGGCAGTAATGAAAGGAAAAACCTATAATCAAGAATACTCCACCCAGAAAGGTTATCATTCAGGCTGAAGCAGAGATAGTTTCCCAGAAAAGCAAAAGTTAAAGGAGTTCATCACCACTAAACTGGCTCTATAAGAAATGTTAAAGGGACTTCTTTAAGCAGAAAAGAAATGGTCAAAACTAAAAGTAAGAAAATGTAGGGAAAAAATAATCTTACTGATTATGGCAAACATTTAGTAAAAGTAGTGGATCAACCAATTATAAAGCTACTTTTAAGGTTAAAAGGCAAAAGCAGCAGATCAGATGCAACTACAATAATAAATTGGTACACACGCACAAAAGTTCTAAAATGTGATGTCGAAAACATAAACATGGGGGGCAAGCAAAAAATGCAGTGCTTTATAATGCATTTGACAGTATGCAATCATCAACTTTAAATAGATGCTATAAACTTAGCTTGTTAGCCATGAGTTTCAAGATAACCAAAAACCTGTAACAGATATACCAAAAAAATAAATAAAGAGAAAGGAACCAAATAATACCACTACAGAAAAGAATCAATGTAAAAGACAAGAAAGCAAGACAAGAAGGAACAAAAAAACTACAAAAACAAGCTGTAAACAATAAATAAAATGGCTATAACTACATTTCTATCAATAATTCCTTTAAGTGTAAATGGATTAAATGCACCAATAAAAGGCATAGAGTGGCTGAATGGATGAAAAAAAAAAAGACCCATGCATATGGTGCCTACAAGAGACCCATTTCAGATCAAAAGACATACACACAGACTAAAAGTGAAGACATGGAAACAAGTATTTCATGCAAATGGAAACAAAAAAGAAAGCTGGGGTAGCAATACATATATCAGACAAAAGACTTTAAAACAAAGACTGCAACAAGAGACAAAAAAGGGAATTGCATAGTGATAAAGAAATCATCCCAACAGGTAACTTGTAAATATCTACGCACAGAACATAGGAGCACCTAAATACATAAAGCAAATAATAACAGACGTATATGGGGTGAGTGACAGAAATACAGCAATTGTAAGGTTCTTCAACACTCCACTTAAACCAATGAATAAATCATCCAGACAGAAAATCAACAAGGAAGCAGTGGCCTTAAATAATACATTAGACCAAATGAACTTAATAGATATTTTAAAACACTTCACCCACTAAAAAAAAAACAGCTGAATACACACTCTTTTCCAGTGCACATAAAACATTTTCAAGGACAGACCACTTACCACATGTTAGGCCACGAAACACACCTCAGTGAATTTAAGAAGACTGAAATCATGTCAAGCATCTTCTTTGATCCCCACAATATAAGACCAGAAATCAGCCCAAGAAGAAAACAGAAGAACAACGCACAGAGGCGAAACGACATGCTACTAAACAACCCACAGGTTAACAAAGAAACCAAGAGGGAGATTTTTTTTTAATTTGAGACAAGTGGAAACACAATGATCCAAAAGCTATGGGACACAGCAAAAATTACTCTCAGAAGGAAATTCAGAGTGATACAGGCCTACCTCAAGAAATAAGAAAAATCGCAAATAAACAGTCTAACCTTATACCTAGAGGAACTAGAAAAAGAGAAAAAACAGAGCCCAAAATGAGTATAAGAAAAAAGTAATAAAGATCAGAGAGGAAAAAATGAAAGAGACTTTAAAGAGACAATAGAAAAGATTGATGAAACTAAGAGCTAGTTCTTTGAAAAGCAAAACTAAATTGATAAACTTTAAGACAGACTCACCAAGAAAAAAAAGAGGCAAGGCCCAAATACATAAAATCAGAAATTAAAGAGAAATGATAACTAACACCATTGAAACACAAATGATTATGAGACACTCTGAACAATTATACACCAACAAACTGGACAACCTACAAGAACTGGAAAAACTCCTAGAAATGTACATATTCCCAAGACTGAATCCAAAAGGAACAGAAATCTGAGCAGACTAATTACTAGTAACCTGACTGAATCAGTAATCAAAAAACTCCAAACAAACAAAAGTTCAGGGCCAGATGACTTCACAGAAGGAATCTACTAACATTCGAAGAAGAATACCTATTTCTCTCAAAACATTCCAAAATATTGAAGCAAAAGTACTGCTTCCTAACTCATTCTACAAGGCCATCATTATCCTGATACCAAAACCAGACAAAGAAACTACCAAAACCCAAAAAATTATAGGCCAATATACCAATAAACATGAGGTCTATCTGGAAAAAGTCCAGCCAGTGTTAATATAATGAAAACAGTTTGCATTGACATCAATGTAACCTGGCAGCCAAGGAGAGTGGACTGGAATGCACAGGCATGAACAATGATGACTTCACTGTACTAGTCAGTGGAGGCGTTAATCACCATTGGGTAAGCATGTGTATTGTGGGGCCATCACATTCAAAGTGACTGAACCAGTAGAGCAATGAATCTGCATCAGATTTTGCATTAGGCCTGAACATTCCTCCCCAGAAACTATTCAGATGATTCAGAAGGCCGCAGCTATGGGCAACTGGTGATTGGCAGCTTCCTCACAACAACACACCAGCTCAGGCATCACATCTTGTGCACAGTTTTTTGGAGAAACGTCAAATCACCCACGTGACTCAGCCCCCTTACAGCCCAGATTTGGTGCCCTGAGACTTCTGCTTTTTCCCAAAACTAAAACCATCTTTGAAAGAGAAGAGATTTCAGAGCATTGATGAGATCCAGAAAAATATGATGGGGCAGCTGGTGGCAGTTAGTATAACTGTGAGGTCCCAAGGTGCTTATTTGAAGGGGACAGAGGCATCATTGTGCTCTCTGTACAGTTTTTCTTGTATCTCCTTCAATAAATCTCTCTATTTTTCATATTACATGGCTGGATACCTTCTGGACTTACCACATATATGCAAAAGTCCTCAATGAAATACTAGCAAACAGAATTCAGCAATACATTAAAAAGATCACACCCCATGATCAAGTGGGATTTACATTTTGGGGCAGCAAGGATGGTTTAATACCTGCGAATCAATCAATGTGATATTCCACATAAACAAGATAAAGGGTTAAAATCGTATGATGTCAATAGACGGCAGAAAAAAACATTTGACAAAACCCAAAATCCATTTATGATAAAAACTCTCAGCAAAGTGGGAATAAAGGAAACAGGCCCCAACAAAATAAAGGCCATATATAACAACCCCATGGGTAACATCATACCTAATGGTGAAAAGCTGAAAACTTTTACTCTAACATCAGGAACAAGACAAAGATACCCATTCTCACTACTTTCATTCAACATAGTATTGGAAGTTGTAGGCACAGCAGTCAAAAAAGAAAATGAACCCTGACCAGGTGGCTCAGTTGGTTGGAGTATCATCCACACACCAAAAGGTTGTGGGTTCAATTCCCAGTCAGGGCATATACCTAGGTTGCAGGTTCAATCTCTGATTGGGGAGCATACATGAGGCAACCAATTGATGTTTCTCTCTCACGACAATGCTTCTCTCTCTCTTGCTCTTTCTCCCTTCCTCTCTCTCTCAAAAAACAAAATCAATAAAAATATATCCTCGGGTGAAGGGAAAAAGGAAACAGAAAATGAAATAAAATGTTTCCAAATAGGAAAGGAAGAAGTGAAACTGTCACCAGTGGCAGATGACATATTACTATATATATAGACAACCCTAAAAATTCCATCCAAAAACTATTAGACTAAATGAATTCAGTAAAATTTCAGGACACAAAATTAATATTCAGAATCGGTCACATTCCAATACACTGATAACAAATTATCAAAAAATAAATTAAGAAAGCAATGTCATTTACAATTGGATGAAAAGAAAAAATACATACCTAAGAATAAATTTAACCAAGGAGATACTATATATGTACTCTAAAAACTATAAGACATTGATGAAAGAAACTGAAGACATAAATAAATAAAAGGATTTACCACATTCACAGATTGAAGTAATTAATATTATTAAAATGTTCATAATACCCAAAGCAATCCACAGAGTCAATACAATCTCTATCAAAATACCAATGGTATTTTGCCCTGGCTGGTATAGTTCAGTGGATTGAGTGCGGGCTACGACCAGGCATCACAGGTTCGATTCCCAGTCAGGGCACATGCCTGGGTTGCAGGCCATGGCCCCCAGCAACCGCACATTGATGACTCTCTCTCTCTCTCTCTTTCTCTCTCTCTCTCTCCCTCTCTCTCTCCCTCTCTCTCTCTCTCTCATTCTCTCTCTCTTCCCCCCCTCCCCCTCCCCCTTCCCTTCCCTCTCTAAAAATAAAAAATAAATAAAATCTTTAAAAAAAAATGGTATTTTACATAGAACCAGAACAAATAATCCTAAAATTTATATGGAACCAGAGAAGACACTGAATAACCAAAGCAAATTCTGAGAAAGAACAAAATTGAAGGTATCATGCTCCTTCCTGATTTCAAACTATACTACAAAGCTACAGTAATCAAGACAGTATGATACTGGCACAAAAACAGACACATAGATCAATGGAAGAGATTAGACAGCCCAGAAATTAACCCATGCTTATATGATCAATTAATCTACAACAAAGGAGGCAAGAATATACCTTGGGGAAAAGACAGTCTCTTCCATAAAATATGTTGGGAAAACTGGACAGGTACATGCAAAGTGAATAAAAATAGAGCACTTTCTTATATCATATACAAAATTAAACTCAAAATCGATTAGACTTAAAAATAAAACTGAAACCATGAAACTCCCAGAAGAAAAAAACATATGCAATAAAGTGTTTGACATCAGTCTTAGCAATATTTTTTTTGGATATGTCTCCTCAGGCAAAAGCAACAACAACAAAAATAAACAAATGGGAGCATGTCGAACTAAAAACCTTAAGCATGAGTCAGGAAACCAACAACAAAACAAGAAGGCAACCTACTGAATGGGAGAAGATATTCGCTAATGATATATCCACTAAGATGTTAATATTCAAAACATATACCTCAACATCAAGAAAAAACAAACAATCCAATTTTAAAAAATGAGCAGAGGACCTGAGTAGACATTTCACCAAAGACAACATACAGATGGCCAATAGGCATAGGAAAGGATGCTCAACATCACTAATCATCAGGGAAATGAAAATAAAAACCACAATAAGCTATCACCTCACACCTGTCATAATAGTTATTGTCAAAAAGACAGCAAAAAACAAGTTGTGGCATGGATGTACAGAAAAGGGGAATCCACATGTACTGCTGGGAGCATTGTAAATTGGAGCAGACACTATGAAAACAGTAGGGAGGTTCCACAAAAAATTAAAAATAGAACTACTATATGACCCAGCAATTCCACTTCTGGGTATTTATTCCACAAACACTAATTCAAAAAGTGCGTGTGTGTGTGTGTGTGCACATATATATCTATACACACACATATATAAATATATATTGGTCTTTCTAGAAGGTATACAGCCATGTAATATGAAAAATAGAGACATTTATTGAAGAAGATACAAGATACAAGAAACACTGTACACAGGACAATGACGCCTCTATCCCCTTCAACGTAGGCACCTTGGGACCTACACCTCACATCTCTCTCCTAATTGCCACCAGCTGCCCTACCATATTTTTCTGAATCTCATCAATGCTCTGAAATCTCTTCTTTCTTTTTTTTATAGATATTAATACCAAATGTCTATTTTTAGATTGTTTACTAAGTGGTTTTTGAACATCTATTTTTTTAAAGATTTTATTTATTCATTTTTTTTTTTTGGAGAGAGAAGGGAGGGAGAAAGAGAGAGAGAGAGAAACATCAATGTGCGGTTGGTTGCTGGAGGCCGTGGCCTGCAACCCAGGCATGTGCCCTGACCGGGAATCGAACCTGCGACATTTTGGTTCACAGCCTGCGCTCAATCCACTGAGCTACGCCAGCCGGGGGAAATCTCTTCTCTTTCAAAGATGGTTTTAGTTTTGGGAAAAAGCAGAAGTCTCAGGGCACCAAATCTGGGCTGTAAGGGGGCTGAGTCACCTGGGTGATTTGACATTTCTCCAAAAAACCCTGCACAAGATGTGATGCCTGAGCTGGTGTGTTGTTGTGAGGAAGCTGCCAATCACCAGTTGCCCATAGCTGCGGCCTTCTGAATCATCTGAATAGTTTCTGGGGAGGAATGCTCAGGCCTAATGCAAAATCTGATGCAGATTCATTGCTCTACTGGTTCAGTCACTTTGAATGTGATGGCCCCACAATACACATGCTTACCCAATGGTGATTAACGCCTCCACTGACTAGTACAGTGAAGTCATCATTGTTCATGCCTGTGCATTCCAGTCCACTCTCCTTGGCTGCCAGGTTACATCGATGTCAATGCAAACTGTTCTCATTATATTAACACTGGCTGGACTTTTTCCAGACAGACTATATATATATATGCGGGGAGAGGGTGAGACAGAGAGATTTAATTTCTAGAGCTAAGATTTATAACTAAATAAGCTTATAGTTCATCTATACATTATAAAGTGATGAAGCTACTGAGGGCCAGGCTGGGAATTTGATCTCATAAAACATTTGTTTCTAAAAGAAATGCATTTTAAAGATTAGCAAAACCAAAAAAAAAATCTAAGACCAGAACAAAAGAATTATTCATTAAGAGTAACAAAAGAAGAGTATGGATTGCAGGAAAGATGCTAGTGAGGATATATTAGGAACAGAGAAATCTGATAGGATGGATGAAGAAAATAAATACAAATCCTTGAATCTCACAATAAGGGGTCCATTTGCAATAGACTGAACATTAAACAATGACTAGAAGAATGAGAACTTTAAAATAGGATAGACTATTTAGGCTGTGTTACATACATTTTATAAGAAATTCTACATTTCTAAGGCAACTTTCAGAAAAGTCTATCAGTCTGGCATGAAAACTTTAGCAAAGACCTTTTGTACCTCATACATATTTCACTTGGAACAAAGAGAGGGCTCTTCAATTCCCACTACCACAAGTTTGCCTAAAAAAATACAATCAGTACATGGTTTGTGATACAAACTGTTAATAAAGCAGGCTTACTGATTTAGCAGCTGTTTTCTTCCGAGTCATCTTCTTCCCAGCTCCCACATGCAACGCAGGTACCTTTGAAACTGAACAAGGTTAGGAACCAGAAACCCAATCTGGGCTTTATAGACGTTGAATATTCTTCCATTTCAGTAATTTAGGAAACTCTTACTAGACTTTGCTGAGCCTTGGAAAAGACAGCCATGGATAGAAGTATTTCATCTAATACACATCTTTTTTTAGAAGGCTTTATTTATCTGTTTTTAGAAAGGGGAAGGGAGGGAGAGGAACATCAATCAGCTACTTCTCACACGCCCCCAGCAGAGGACCAGGCTCACCACACAGGCAGGCATATGCCCTGACTGGGAATCAAAACCGCAGCCTTTCCGTTCAGAGGCCAGCACTCAATCCACCGAGCCACACCAGCCAGGTGACAGAAGTATCTCAAACTGGACCTTATAATTGTTCTTCCATGAAGTCCTTTTCTTCCTCTCCTTTATGAAAGATGGCACCATTGCTGCCTTTCTGCAGAGAGTAAAGGTATTCTAAAGTAGCACAAAGTAATAGGTTTTTAAGCTATTGTGGGAGAAGAGGAAGTTTTTAAGAAATTTTTTTCTCAAACTATGCTGTGTACCACTCCACTCCATTATGACGGTGAGAACATCAAATCAGCAGGTAGGGTAAACAGTGGGATCCGGCAGGTTGATTTAGAAAGGCTGCCCAGTGATTCTGATCCCCCAGCTGGGGCAGCACTGGACCACCATAGTCAACGTGACCTACAGAAAGTGACAGGCTCCAGAGGATGGTTTTACAGATGGCTAAGAGAGCAACCACAGAGAGGCTCCCGCCACTGTTTTTATTACAGGGATACTTCAAATGGACTAGCACTCACATCTTGGCTAGCCTAAGCTACCGGGGTCAAGTAAGACAGTAAAATTATACATCAAAGGAAAAATAAGTACCTCACTGATTTGGGCCCAGGAAAGAGGTGGGTCTGAATCAGTAATAGGATTTGATTAGCTAAATAGGTGGTTATGATACTGTCAAGTATACACAGTAACCAGAATTTCTCTAAAGCATTCATGGCTAGAAGATAATAATGAAGATGATGAGGGTGGTGGCAGTGACTCCTGTGGCAGCTAATACTTACTGAACAGCCGACCACATGTTTTATGCTAAACTGTGCTCAGTACTTTACCATATATCAGCCCTATTTTATGGATCAGGAGAATGAGGCTTAAAGAAGCTTCAGTAACCTGCTCAAAGTCACACAACTGGACGAATGTCAGAGTGAGGACTCAGCCAGTGTCTGTCTGGTCTTACCCACGCTCTGCTTATCAGTTCACATCAGCATGGTTAGTTCCTCACATGCCTGACACTGCTGGAGATTTGGGGAATGTTTATGGGCCTTAGCATTTTATTCATCCTGTAATCATTTACGCTTCTTGGTGTGTCTAGTAAAACCTCCTAAAAGATAGTTAAAAGGTAAAAATTTAGGCTTAACCAATTATTACAAGTTCTAAATAGAATCAGTTACCTTAATTAACTGCTTAGTAAAGTGTATGCAGACATTGAAATGATAAAATTAAAAAGAAGCACAGCACTCTCAACCTCTATCTTTCTGGAAAAGCTGAAGACGTGCTCTAACACACCCCCAGAAACCAGGGGACACCTGGTTAGTGAGTCAGCGGAAGAATATGGACTAAGAAATGAAAGCAATAAGCAATTCAATGATAAATTCTTTGGGATGTGATTTCTCTGTAGAAAAGAAGAACTTTGAAATCCATATGTGTTTTATGGTAATTAGAGGAAAGTGCTTTTATTCAGGAATAAAAGATTCTGATTAGTGCTTTGGAAACAGACTTTTTTATAGTGAACTAAACTGGAAAGAAAGAAAGGGTTCCTAATTGTATCATCTGTAGTAGTAGATAGGAAGAGCATTGTTCTTACAATCTATTCTCATCAGATTTTAGTTGTTCTAACCCACAATGACATAAAATTAAACAAACCTTAGTGATGTCCTTACAAAATTTAAATGAACTGTAAAGTACTATAGTTTTTGTTGCTGTGTAATGGAAATTATTTTTTTTTAAACTGGACACACAGAATAGGTTTCATTTCAGCAAGGATTGATTATTTGTACCAAAAAATCCTATTCCAAATAGCAAGTAGAATGTATTTCGTGTTGTTTTCCAAAACAATGATTCTAACACTTAAAAGCTGTGTGGCCCCCAAAGCAAAATCATCCATCCCTCTTTAAGCCATAATTTTATCATAATTTTATCATAAAGCAGGAATAATACCACCAATTTGCTTCAGTTTCTCCAAGTTTCCATGGTCTCCAGAATAGTTAAGTCCAAAGTTAAAAATCAGGAAAATGTGACCCACCATAAGAAATGACAGCATCTTAGCATTATAGGTTGTCATTAGTACTTTTAGGAGTAAGAGCACTCAAATTCCTCTTAGTCCTTACATAATGCTGTACATACCTACAGAATATGTCAGATTTTATCTGTTTCTGAGTCCTTTAATTTTGACTCATTGTGCTCAAATTTCTCAGCAAGCTCTTGGTTCAGTTCACAGTCCCTAATAATGGTACCACGTGTATTACTAAGCAAAAGGCTTTTGGCATAGCCCAGGGAGCCCATCTCTCCAGGAAATTACTTAAGTATATTGAACTATCTAAAAATCCATTCCTGAAGATGGCAGTGTAGGTAGCCATGGCTTGCCTCTTTGCACAACCACATCAAAATTACAACTAAAATATAGAACAACCATCACTCAAAACTGTCAGAAATCGAGGTGAATGGAAGTCTGCCAACTATGGAATTGAAGAAATCACATTCATCCAGACTGGTAGGAGGGGCGCAGGTGTGGGACGGGCTGGTCCCTCACCTATGTGTGGTGGATAAAAATTTGGGAGGGATATCTTGGAAGTGAGTAGTCCCATCCCCACACCAGGGACCCCAAGCCAGGGTCCCATAGTCAGGAAAATAAGTCCCCACAACTTCCGGCTGTGGAAACCAGTGGGCATTGAGTTGGTGAGAGAAACTTCTAAAGCCTCAAGCAGTTCCTCTTAAAGAACCCACACACAGACTCACCTACTCAGACTCACTCCATCTGAGCTCCACACCAGGGGCAAATAAGGAAACTAAAGTGTCTGGCATCAAGGTGAGCAGAGGCCATTGTCCCTTTCCTAACCCTACTCCTACCCAGCCAGCAAGCTGGTGCCAAATCTGAGACTCCATCAACCTGGCTAACACTGTTTGACCTGCCTTGGAGATCCCCAGAGACTGCGCCCCACCCCACTTAGTGACCCATCCCAGCTGCTTTTCCTTATGAATGGCTGGTCTTGGCTCAAACTGCATAACTTCCTAAATCTACTCAAACAAGCACTGCTGGCCTCAGGGAGTCCTAGGCCCAGCACTAGCAGCAGCCAGCTTAGATTCACAACTTGGCTTCACCTGGGAATGTCCAAGCTCAGCACAAGTAGTGGCCATATCAGATTGCTTTACAGCTCAAGCAGGGTGACCCCAGAGAAAACAAAGGTGGAGGGTGACCTTGGCCTGCACTATCCGGGAAACCCCAGGGTCAGCCCACCCAATGGACAGCTACAGATTATGACAGAGCACCACCATTCTGCCCTGCACAGCTGATCCTCCATGGAGGTCAGAGGTTGGTGGTCAGTGGTCACAGCCAATCCTTACAGCTGACTGGCCTGGGTAAATCCCTCCCATTGACCTGCCAACAGCAACCAAGGCTCAACTACAAGAGGAGGGTATACTCAGACCACAAGAAGGGCGCACCTTGAGTACCCAGCCTGGGTGATAAGGAAGGCTGTGCCACTGGAAACTGCAGGACATCTACTCCATTAGGCCACACTACCAATACACGGAATCAAAGCAGCTCTACCTAATACTCAGAAAGAAACACAGGGAGGCTGCTAAAACAAGGAGACAAAGAAACATGGCCCAAATGAAAGAACAGATCAAAACTCCAGAAAAAGAACTAAACAACATGGAGATAAGCAATCTATCAGATCCAGAGTTCAAAACACTGGTTATAAGGATGCTCAGGGAACTAAGTGAGGACCTCAACAGCATAAAAAAGACCTGGTCAGAAATCAAGGATTCATTAACTGAAATAAAGAACAATTTACAGGGGAAACCAGTGGAGTAGAAGAATAGAGAATCGAAGATTTGTAGCATAAGAAAACAAAAAACACTGAGAACAACAAAAAGAAAAAAAGAATCCAAAAACATGAGGATGGTATAAGTAGCCTGTGGGACAACTTCAAGAAGTCCAACATTCGCATCATAGGGGTACCAGAGGGAGAAGAGAAAGAGCAAGAAATTGAAAATTGTTTTTCTATTTGAAAAAAAAATAATGTGTCCTGACTGGTGTGGCTCAATGGACTGAGTGCCAGCCCTTGGACCAAAGGGTCATCAGTTCAATTCCCAGTCAGGGCACATGCCTAGGTTCCAGGCCAGGTCCCCAGTAGGGGGCACGCAAGAGGCAACCACACATTAATGTTTCTCTCCCTCTCTTTCTCCATCCCTTACCCTCTGTCTAAAAATAAATAAATAAAATCTTTAAAAAGAAATAATGAAAGAAAACTTCCCTCATTTGGTGAAGGAAATAGACATACAAGTCCAGGAAGCACAGAGATGGATGTAAAGAGGCCCACTCCAAGACACATCATAATGAAAATGCCAAAGGTTAAAGACAAAGAGAAAATCTTAAAAGCAGCCAGAGAAAAGAAGTCTGTTGCCTAGAGGGGAGTTCCCATAGGACTGTCAGCTGATTTCTCAAACGAATCTTGCAGGCTAGAAAGGATTGGCCAGAAACATTCAAAGTCATGAAAAGCAGGGACCTACAGCCAAGATTGCTCTGCTCAGCAAAGCTGTCATTTAGAATTGGAGGGCAGATACAGAGCTTCTCAGAGAAGAAAAAACTAAAGAAGTTCATCATCACCAAACCTTATTATATGAAATATTAAAGTGACTTATTTAAGAAAAAAAGATCAAAACTATGAATAAAATGGCAAAAAAATACAAATCTATCAATAGTTAAATCTAAAAACAATCTAAGCAAACAACAAGAACAGACACAGAATTATGGATACAGAGAGCATGTTGACAGTTGCCAGGTAGAATGGGGTTGGGGGAGAACGGGTAAAGAAGTGAGAGGATTAAGAAGTACAAACAGGTCATTACAGAATAGCCACGGGGATGTAAAGCACAGCATAGGAAATGGAGTTGCCAAAGAAGTTACATGCATGACACACGTCACATACATGGTGAGGGGACTGCCTGAGGGAGTGGGGGGCTGCTGGCTGGAGGGGGTCAAAAGGGGAAAATACAGGACAACTGTAATAGCATAATCAGTAAAATATAATTAAAATTAAAAATTAATTTTTTAAAGATTTTATTTATTTATTTTTAGAGAGGGAAGGGAGGGGGAAAGAGAGCGAGAGAGAGAGAGAGAGAGAGAGAGAAACATCAATGTGCGGTTGCTGGGGGCCGTGGCCTGCAACCCAGGCATGTACCCAGACTGGGAATTGAACCTGCAACACTTTGGTTCACAGCCCGCGCTCAATCCACTGAGCTACGCCAGCCAGGGCTTAAATTTTTTTTTAAAAATCCATTCCTGTAACACAAATACTTGCTCTGGGTTTTTTGTGAGAATAATATAAAAATGTATAAGAAAATAAGAAATTTATTTGTAAATAGTAAACATTAATCACATATACATAATTTTTTATCACTGGTCATCATTTAAATGAGTAGGACTCAGTTAACATTCTATAAACTGTATCATTATTGAGAAAATACTCGACTAATTTAGAATCTTTAGAAGTAAAGTGTCATATTAAATCACAAAAGAAAATAATTCTTAAATATAATAAAAAAATAATTCACTGTTGAATTGGAAGTCAATTATTTCTATAGGATTCCTATTTCTTAGGATAAAATCAAGGGTTAGCTGTGGTGATTTCGAGTGAGTTGCATAAAAAGTACTTTTTCCATGAGATCGAATCTTACTCACTGCCCCCACCTCCACCTGTTGGCAAGGAAGAGGCAGCTCCAGCCACAGCTGTAAGAGTAGGCACTGGCCACGCAGCGAAGGGGAGCATTCGCGCCTTCACTGAAGCAGAGACCGTTAGACTGCCGATGCGCCCTTCCGCGCACACCACCCAGCTGTCCCACAAGGCCAGTGATGTTCAATGCCTCGGTCTCTGACATTTGCTCAAACAGGCTTCACGCACACATGAACATCTCGCTGTGACGCTGAGCCAGAACATGCTCCACAGGTACACCCAGGAGGCAGAAGGGAGCGGTGGTGTGTTTTTGCTTTCTTGGGGCGGTGGGGGTGGAAGTGGTTCAGAGACAGGCATCTAGTCTCCACCAAGCAGTCTGATCACCGGAATTAACAGCTTATCACTCTTTCACCACCAAATCCTCTTTATTTTTTCTAACATTTGATGCTGAGAAATTATAAAAACACAGAAATGTTGAAAGAATTATACAGTGATACCTATATATCCACATCAAGATACTGCAATCATAACATTTTAACAAACGTGTTTTATCACATATCTACACATGGTTTCATCAACCCATCTGTTTTTACATAAAGTAAATTTCAGACATTAGTGTACTTTCTTCCTAAATATTATAGCATGTCTATCACTAACTAGAATTCACTATTTACTTTTATAAAAAGTTTACATATAGTGAAATGCATAAAGTTTAAATGTTACCATTCAGTGAGTTTTGACAAAAGCATACACCCATGTAGCCAACATATATTAAAAGATAAAACATCCCCATCACCTTAGGAACTCCATCTGTATTCCTTCCCAATCAGTCCCTGTCCCGACATCTGCCCAAAGGCAACAGCCACTGATCTGATAGTTTTCACCACAGATCAGTTTTGTTGTTCTAGAACATGTTGCTCATGGAATCACAAACCATGTGCTCTTTTATGCTTGCATTTTTTCACACAGTCTCATGTTTTCAAGATTCATCCATGTTGCTGTGTGTCTCTTGCAGTTTACAGCCTGCCCTTCTGCTGAGGGGTACTGCGGCTCCTCTGGGACTTTGCGACTACGAATAAAGTGCTGTGAGCGCCCTTGTGCGAGTCACTCTGTGGACGCACGTGCTCAGTTTCTGAGCAAACATCCAGGGGTGGGCTTGCCGGGCCACAAGGCCAGTGTATGTTTAGATTTTAAAGAAACTGTAAGGCCTTTTCCCAAAGTGGTTATAACATTTAACATTTCCAATTGAATGTATTAATTACATCCATATATGCCAGATCTATTATTTCTGCTTCTAACAGTCACATGCATATCAAAGAAATTATGAGAAAACAATGTAAAAGAAGCCTTTTGTATTTTCCACCATATTTCTTATTTATAATTATTTATTTAATTTGTATTATTCCTTTTCTCCTGAAGATCTGAGTTTCCATTTCACATCATTTTCCATCGGCCTGAAAATCTTCCCTTGGCATTTCTTACAGTGCAGGTCTGTTGATAATTTTCTTCGTTTTGACTTATCTTAAAATGTCTTTATTTTGCTGTCATTCATGAAAATTATTTTTGCTGGTTATTGAATGCTAGGCTAACAGATGTTCTCAGTTTCTCCAGCAGCATTTTGAAAATTCTGTGGCACTGTCGCCCAGACTCCGGCACTTCTCATAGGAAGGGAAGTGAGCGGTCACTCACTTTGTCGCTCTCTCTTTCTGTGATGTCCTTGCCTCCTGGTTACTTTCAAGATCTTCTTTTTTAAATAACGGGTTTACAGCAGTTTCACTATGAAGTACATAGGTATGGTTTCTTTTTTATTTATTCTGCTCAAGGTTAGTTGAGTTTTTAGAATCTGTAAGTTTATTTATTTTTACTAAATTTAGGAAAATTTCAGCCATTATTTCTACAAATATCCTTTTTTCCATTATTTTATTTATCTTGTCTTTCTGCAAAATATATGTAAGACCCTTCGATATTGCCCCCCAATACACTGAGGCTCTGTTAATTCTTTTCAATCTATTTTCTCTACGATATTTAGAACATATCATTTCCACTGACCTATTTTCAAGTTTATGCCTCTTCTCTGTCATCTCCAATGTTCTATTACACCCATGTAGTGAATATTTTTAATTGAGAGTTCGTATTAGTCAGTGCTAAAATTTCCTTTTACATTCATTACTTTCTTATAAAATAATTTTTATTCCTCTGTTAAGACTTTCTATTTATTCATTCATTATGAGCATTTTTACTTTCCATATTTGAACATAATTATAACTCTTTCATAACCCTTACCCATGAATTCCAACACTTGAGTTCTCTTGGGGGTGGCCTTATTGAGTGCTTTGCTCTTGAATACGAATCATTTTCTGGTTTCACCATATGTATAAAAATTTGGAAATATATACTGGTCACTGTGAATGATACATTGTAGACACTCAGGGCTTTGTTATATTTTTCAAGAGAGTATCAACTTTTTTTTTTTTTTGCAGACAGTTAACTCCAACGAACTCAAACACAAGCTGTTTCCCCTGAAGTGAGCAGCAGCTGAAATCCAGTTCTTTCAGCCTTAGCTGAGTTGCTTGGAATGTGCCCTCAAATGCTTAATTCAGGGGTTACCCAGCAATCTGGGCATAACTTATAGAACTTGGGGCTCCCCTATGTAGCTCTCTCCTTCCCAGGATTTGCTCCTCACTTTCTGGTTGCTATTGGGAGCCCAAACTCTGTCCTCTGATTCCACAACCAATAAAACTACAAGTTTCTATACATATTTTAATAACACTGTGAGATCTGGTGCTGGCACGGTGGTAAATAAAGATATTAAGAAACAGATAATTCATCTAGCGTTATTCCAAGTGTTAAATTCTCCTCCAAATTTTGCCTGCTTTGGGTTACTCTCCAGCTTGTAGTTGTTATATGTGGCTAGGCTGAAATGATCTTCTTTGCCATTATTTGAAGCAGAACCTCCCCTCTTTCCTTTTGTATCTAAAAAGAACATAACTGATTCTGGTATAAACAGCAGGTACTATGAAAAAATGAAGGTGGTCTATGATTGACAATGATGCACTTTTGCTTTCTGATTAATTTAAAGATTAGAGCTACACAAGACTCTAGAAGCACTTAGCCAACAGAACTGATACAATAAATTTTTTCTGTGCTGTCCAATATGGCAGCCACTAGACACAGGGACTATTGAGCTCTTAAAATGTGGTTATTATGACTGGAGAATGGAATTTTTTTTTTGCTTTAATTCTAACTAAAGTAACCACATGTGGCTAATGGCTACTACATTGGGCAATACCACTCCAAAGACCATGTGATCTGGTGTTCCTATTTACAGATGATGGACCAGCAACCAAGAGGTCTGCCCATAATATATGGCTGGTAGTGGCAAAATCAGGATTCAAATTTAGATCTCCCAATTCCTAGTCTGAAGTTCCTTCTACTCTGTAGAGGAAGAGACTACAACATGCTGTTGCTGAAAGAGGACAACCAAAAATATAACAGGTAGAGTGATGATAAAACAGAACTTGAAGAAAATGGAACAGCTGAGGGCAGAATGATATGTAAGCATATCATGCATTACATACACAGCAGTTACCCCTTAACTGCAGGGAGTATGTTCCAAGATCCCCAAGGGATGCTTGAAACTGCACATAGTACTAAATACTACATATGTTTCTTCCTATACCAGATCTGTCCAGAAAAAGCCTAGCCATTGTTATACAATGAGAATGGTTTGCACAACATTGCTGTAACCTGGCAGCCAAGGAGCGTGGTCTAGAATGCACATGTGTGAACAATGATAACTTCACTGTACTAGTTAGCATGAGGTGGTAGACACCATTGAGTGAGTGTGTGTACTGTGTGGCCATCTCACTCAAAGTGACTGAGCCAGTAGACCAATGAATCTGTATCAAATTTTGCATTAAGATTGAACATTCCTCCATGGAAACTATTTTGATGATTCAGAAGGCTGCAGCTATGGGCAACTGGTGGTGGGCAGCTTCATCACAACTACACACCCGCTCATGCATCACATCTCATGCAGAGTGTTTTGGCGAAATATCAAATCACCCAGGTGACTTAGCCCCCCCACAGCCCAGATTTGGCACAGTGACTTCTGGCTTTTCCCAAAACTAAAATCACCTCTGAAAGGGAAGAATTTCAGAGCATTGATGAGGTTCAGGAAAACATGACAGGGCAGCTGATGGCAATTGGGAAATCTGTGTGAGGTCCCAAGGTGCCTCCTTTGAAGGGAACAGAGGTGTCATTGTTTCTTGTGTCTTGTATCATCTTCAATAAATGTCTCTATTTTTCATAGTACATGGCTGGATACCTTCTGGACTGGCCTCATATGTACATATTTATCATAAAGTTTGATTTATAAATTAGGCACAATGAAAGATTAAAGACAATAACTAATAATAATATAGAACAATGATAATCTATTGTATGTGTGAATGTGGTCTTCCAAAATTATCTTATTGTACTGCATTCACTCTTCTCCCATGATGATGTGAGATGACAGAATCCCTTACTATGTTGAGAACTTTCAGCTTGTCACTTCAAGGAAGCACTTTATGGCTTCTCTTTGGCATATCCAAATTACCAGCACCACTACTCTTGTGCTTTGGCAACATTATTAAGTAAAATAAGGGTTACCTGGACATATTGCTACACTACAACAGTCAATCTGATAACCAAAACAACTACTAAGTGACAACAGGTAGCTAATGTATACACTGGACAAAAGGCTAACTCATGCATGTCCCAGGCAGGACACAGCAGGAAGGCACAAGATTTCACCACACTACTTGCAATGGCATGCTATTTAAAAGTTATAGTTTATTTCTGGAACTTTCCATTTAGTATTTGTGGACCACTGTTGACCACAGTTAAACAAATCATGGAAAGCAAAACAACAGTTAAGGATGCACTACTGCACACACACACATATTCACAGGTAACAACTATTTTATCAGTAGGAAAAAAAAGAGCATTCCATTGCCCATTACAGGCCCAAAGGGTCTGGCTCAGCTGACATAATACGAAGTACAAAAAGCAAAATCAAAAAATTGATATCCTATCTCCATTCTTCACCAATGTCTGCTTTCCAAATCCTACAGTCTGCAGTGATTTGAAGAGTTCCAGCTTCGCAATCTTGTTTCCTAAAAGCCTGTGACACACACCACTGAAAAGGCTGTCAAGCATTCCCTTCCTGAACTTAACACTCCCTATGAGGATGTGGTTCTCAGCTAAAATGGAACGCTTTTTACCTTTTAAACCACACTCCTGTACTACTGAAAGTAAAACAATTATCTCACTGCATTTCTTTTCTCCCTCTCTGTCTCTCTGTCTCTGCCTCACACACACACCCCATAAACTTTTGTGTGGATTTCATATTAGCACCACTAATACAGTAATATACATGGCGTAGAAAATGTCTGCAAAAAGGTCCAAGAAAAATAGCATTGTTTTTGGAGAAAGTGCTATGGTCAGGATGATGTCATTGAAAGCCATCTAATGAATTTCCTGTAGCCACATCCTAAAGCAAATCCAGAAGGCTCAGTTTTCTCACCAAGTCAAATGGTCTTTTTGGGGGGGTGGGGGGGTGAGTAACTTCCTATGAACCCACAGGTGCCATATATTGATAATGATTATGATTTACTTTCAATCTTCAGGACCACAACAAATGAAATTGCATTTTAAAAGATAGTTTATGTGGGAGGCATTATGAGAATATAAAAAGTATCCTTATGCATGTGAATTTTAGATTTTAGTTATTCACAGCAACATAAGTGCAATAATGAAAAGATGAGTAAGCTTAGTTGACATTTACTACTGGGCTTCATAAGCTGCTTCTTCCGCTCTGAGTAAAACAAAGACCACCCTTCATAAAAACCAAGGGGAGGAGAGCACTCGGTACCTATGGTAAGCCCTCAATGTTTTTCCTACAGGTCAAAAAGCATTTATCAACACTGGACTGGAACACTATATTCCCCTTTACACCTACAAGCATAATGGCACCTGGAACACAGTAAACACCCAGCAAACATGTGCTGAGTGAATGAAGTAACGACTACCAATGTGAACAAGCTATTCTCCTTTCCCTCCAGAGCTGTCAGTTAAACAGTGGGGAGAAGGCCAGCATTACAAACAAATAAACAGAAAGTGAAACTGAGGTATCACTCTGGCTATGGTTTGCCAATCAATCTGAAAAAAAATCTAATAGTGATATTAAATTTTATGGATTTAGAACAACCTTTATGGGAAAAATCTTTTAATCTAAAATATGTTTGGTACCTGTTCACCCAGAGGTCCCACTAGTTAGACATGACTCTAATCCTAGATGTACACAAGAGATTTATACAAGGTGGGGGTTTTTTCCTGCAACCATATTTTTAAAAGCAAAATAAAAAGCTTCCCTGGATATCCCATCAGCAGGTGAATGGTACATCCATAATACATCTCACTACACAGAAGTTTAAAAAAATGTAATTGATTTCTATATGCTGACATGAAAGGAGGTTCAACACTATTAAGTGAAAATGATATCATATTCCAATATTTGAAAAACAAAACCGTAAGAGTAAATGGGCTAGAGCCATACTGTATAATACAAACATAATTTAAACTTCCTAGGGATTTCTGGCCAAGATAGTGGTTTAGGTAGATACACTTTGCCTCCTCACACAACCAAAAGGAGAACAACAAATTTAAAAGCAAAAAACAACCACGACTGCCAAAAAATTAAACTGTATGGAATTATGACAACCAAGGAGTTAAAAAAGAAACATTCATCCAGACTGGTAGGAGGGGCAGAGAAAATGCACAGCCAGGCAGTGGCTGGAGGGCCAGGCAGGTGAGGTGGACTGGGCAGTCCCACATTCACATGCAGATAGACTGGGAGGAACAACTGGGGAGCAAGATAGACCGCACAACCCAGGGTTCCAGTGTGGGGAAATAAAGACCCAAAACCTCTGTCTGTAAAACCTGTGGGAATTGGTAGTGGGAGAAACTCCCAGCCTCATGGGATAGTTTGTTGGAGAGACTCACAGGGTCCTAGAACACACATAAGCCCAGCCACCTGGGAATCAGCACCAGAAGGGCCCAACTTGCTTGTGGGTAGTGGGGGAAGTGGCCTAAAGCTGGCCAAGAGCTGAGCAAGCATCATTGTTCCCTCTTGGACCCCTTCCCCACATACAGCACCATAATTCAGTGACATGGGTTGCCCCACCCTGGAGAATACCTAAGACTCTGCCCCTTACAATATAACAGGCCTGTTGAGACCAAAAAAAAAATATATATATATATATATATATATATATATATATATATATCCCAAATGAAAGAACAGATCAAAGCTCAAAAAATAGAACTAAGTGATGAAGAGATAGCCAACCTATCAGATGCAAAATTCAAAACACTGGTAATCAAGATGCTCACAGAATTGATTATGATTGTAAAATAGAGGAAGAAGTGAAGACTATGCAAAGTGAAATAAAGAAAAATATACAGGGAATCAACAGTGAAGGGAAGGAAACTGGGACTCAAACCAATGATTTGGAGAAGGAAGAAATAAACATTCAACCAGAACAGAATGAAGAAACAAGAATTCAAAAAAAAAATGAGGAGAGGCTTAGGAACGTCCAGGACAACTTTAAACATTCCAACATCCAAATCATAGGGGTGCCAGAAGGAGAAGAGGAAGAGCAAGAAATGGAAAACTTACTTGAAAAAATAATGAAGGAGAACCTCTCCAATCCGGCAAAGGAAATAGACTTCCAGAAAGTCCAGGAAGCTCGGAGAGTCCCAAAGAAGTTGGACCCAAGGAAGCACACACCAAGGCACATCGTCATTAAGCTACCCAAGATTAAAGATAAGGAGAGAATCTTAAAAGCAGCAAGAGAAAAGGAGACAGTTACCTGCAAAGGAATTCCCATAAGACTATCAGCTGATTTCTCAAAAGAAACCTTGCAGGCAAGAAGGGGCTGGAAAGAAGTATTAAAAGTCATGAAAAACAAGGACCTACATTCAAGATGACTCTATCCAGCAAAGTTTTCATTTAGAATGGAAGGGCAGATAAAGTGCTTCCCAGATAGGGTCAAGTTAAAGGATTTCATCATCACCAAGCCCTTATTATATAAAATGTTAAAGGAACTTATGTAAGAAAAAAAAGATGATAAAAAATATGAACAGTAAAATGACAACAAACTCACAACTATCAACAACTGAACCTAAAAACAAAAATTAAGCAAACAACTAGAACAGGAACAGAATCACAGAAATGGAGATCACATGGAGGGTTATCAGCAGGACGGGGAAGGGGGAGAATGGGGAAAAAGGTACAGGGAATAAGAAACATAAATGGTAGATACAAAATAGACAGGTGGAGGTTAAGAATAGTATAGGAAATGGAGAAGCCAAAGAACTTACATGTATGACCATGGACATGAACGAAGCAGGGGTGGGGAATGCTGGTGGGAGAGGGGGTGAAGGATGGAGGGGAATAAAGTGGAGAAAAAAATGGGACAACAGCATAATCAATAAATATATTTTTTAAAAACTTCCTAGTAACTGCATAAAATGTAAAACAAAGAAAGTGAAATTAATTTTAGTAACATTTTATTTAAGCCAATGTATCAAAATATTATATTTATATTGTAATCAATATAAATACTTCATAACAAGCTACTTGACATTCTTTTTTCATTATAAGTTTTGAAGTTCAATGTGCATTTTACATTTAAAGCATGTTCAATTCAAACTACTCACATTTTTTAAATTATAGTTAACACAGAATATTATATTACTTTCAAGTATACAACATAGTAATTGACATTTACATACCTTATGGTACAGTTGCCATAGTACATCTAGTACCCATCTGTCACGGTATGTTATCACGATATTATTGACGACATGCTCTGTGCTGCACATTACATCCCCGTGACTTACTCATTTTATAACTGCGAGTTTTTGCTTCTTACTCCCCTTCGCCTTCTGTACTCACCCCACTGCGGCCCTCCCCTCAGGCAACTATCAGTTTGTTCTCTGTATCTGTGCGTCTGTTTCTGTTTCATTTTGTTCTTTTTGTTTTGTTTGTTTTTTTATTCCACCTGTAAGTGAAGCCACATGGTATTTGTCTTTCTCTGACTTCCTTTATTCATTAGCATAATACCCTCTCTAGGTCCATCATGTTGTCACAAACAGCAAGATTTTATTCTTTTTTATGGCTAAATAATACTCTTTATCCATTCATCTACCAATGAACACATAGGCTGCTTCCATATCTCGGCTATTGTAAATAATGCTGCAATGACATAGTGTTATGTGTATCTACTCACATTTTAAATGTGCAATAGCCACATGTAGTAGTAGCTACCAGAGTAGACAGTAGAGGTCTAGAAGGATACACTTAAAATTGGCAACAGGGGTTACTTCTAGAAAGGACATTTTATCTTTTACATGAATGACTATCTCACATATTACTTATGTGGTGATAAAATATAATGGAAACAAGGCAGGATGGGAATACAGCTGGCTGGGCAGACAAAACTCCAGGGTCCCTGGGCATCTCAGCAGAAGAAGGGGGCCGAGGAAAATGCAGTTAGAAAACGCCGTGTACAGCAGCATGTGCGTGTGTGCCCATGTGCACACACACGACTCAGGACAAAACCAAGGGAAAGGTATTTCATATGTACACTGAAAACTATGAGACATTGATGGGAGAGATTTTACAAGGACTCAGTTCATGGGAAAATATACCATGTTCATGGACTATAAGATTCATATATATTTATAGATTCAATGCTATTCCAATAAAAACTGCAGCAGGATATTTGAGTGAAGGAAGGGGGAACTATAAGCTAATTCTAACCCATATATACATATGTGTGTGTGTATGTATATATGTATGTATATGTATGTATATGTGTGTATGTATATGTCTGAAAGTAAAGAACCCAAAATAGCCAAAGCAATCAAGGAAAAACAAAGCTGTAAGTTTACATGATGAGATTTCCAAATACATTAAGAAGCTGCAATAATCAGGCAACGTTTTATTGGCATAAAGATAGACAAACAGATCAAAAGCACAGAACAGAGAGTCCTTATGTACCTCGTACTTGGCTTCTGACAGAAGTAGCACAGAGTGCAGCCTTGTGAGTACATGATGCTGGATCAGCTGGCTTTTCATATGCAGGAGTGAACTGAACTTTGATCCCTACCCCAAACCAAACACAAAAGTAAATTCCAAGTAGCAACAGACCTAAGTGCAAAAGGCAAAACAATACAGCCTCATAGGAGAATACCTTCATGACTTAGGGATATACAAACATTTTCTTAAGTAGGACATAAAATGTACTAACCACTAAAGAAAAATGGATTGGTAAAATGAGCTTCATTAACATTGCATAATATCGGATAGAAAAGTTGGAAATTGAGAAAGAGAACTTAGGTGTGGCAGAGATAATTCAACTAAAGCTGAACAAGGAAAACATTGCTGAGGGGTCAAAAGTGAGGTCTTCCATGCAAAGGGGGCAGAATGAGTACAGATGTAAAGGATACAGTACACAGCATGTTCAGCAAAGTACGGCGAGTAGACACGGGAACAGGCTACAGGGTTTATGGTAGGCAGAGGAAGAGTAATGCAGAAGAATCATGAAGGGCTTTGGGCTTTATCCTGGAGGCAACAGGAAGTTGCCAAAGGCTTTTAAGCAGGAAAATTACACGACCAGAACGAGTTTTAGAGCTCACTCAGAGCTCTGTAGGTGATGGATTGGAGAGAGTAGAAACTAGAATCAGGGCAGAGTGAGAACAGATTTCACAAATTAAAACATTTACGTACTCCAGTGTGACAAGAGGTATGCAAAGCTACCTAACAACTTAAACAGCACTTTTTCCCGGGGTGCCCAGTTTACTTGAATATCCGGGGGAAAACAATTTTACACTAAAATAAGCACTGATAGGACATAGGCATATGTGACTTTCATATGAATCATTAAATGATGACAATGATAATGCCAATAACAACAGTAGCATCTTTTCTGAATCCTTACTACATCTCAGACACTGTGCTAAACAAGTACCTTACATGAACTAACTCATTTAATTCTCACAACAAAAGCAAGGTAGTTACCATTAAAATCACTTCCTTCCTCTACACATATAGTTATTTATTTAGACATTTGTGTTTCCATATATCTTTCCTTTATTTTTTATTAAAGCTTAAAAATCCCTTACATTGCTGATGACATGACTTGGTACAACTACTTTAGAAAGCTGATAAACTCTAATAAATCTAGACATATGTATGACTAAACACTTAACAGATATAAGTGCCGATGTCTATCAAAGATACCTATTGTAAGAAAGTCTGTAACAGCTCTTTCATAAGAGCCAAAGAATTGGAAACTCACACGCTCATCACACTTAGAAAAGCTATGTAGTTTCCACAGTCACACGTTACTCAGTAGCCAAGCCAACGTTCCAGTGCAGGTTTGTCTAATATCCAAGCTCACACTCTCAAACACTTGAAAGACATTATCTACTTACAGCGGCAGTGTCAAGCTACTCTCATAGTTCCAAATAGAAGACACTTTCTCTCTGTTGCTTATAGGATAGTGTTAAAAGGTATGAAAAGTTCTTAGAGAAGGCTATTACAAAGGTCCAGGCAAAAGATGGCAGAAGAAAGGAGCCAGAAAAGAGATTTCTACTGTAGAAAGAAGGAACCCAGTAACGAACCAAACATGAGAGTGAGGTGGTGGTGGCAATAGGGCAAGTGTGAATGTAGGCGTAGGTACAGATTAAGGGCTAAGTCAAGAACATTGAATTGAAGATGGCTGTCCAAGCAGCAGTTGAATAAAGAAATATGAAGCTCAGGAGAGAAATTAGACTGATGGAGAAAAAAAAAAAACGTCAGAGTCATCAGCATATTTGCATATCAGATTCCCTGAATAAAGAACATCATCTCTAGTACAATATAATTTATGTACTCTTCTGACAATTAATATTAGCTCACAGGAAGGTCTCTGTAGGCACCCAAAATTAATTTTGAAACCATTAAGGCAGATAGAAGGTTACTTAGAATGAAAAAAAGTCCTATGGAGAAAGTATCACCTCCTCTATTATATATCTGAGTAATGTATTAAGAAAAACCCTATTCCTCTTTTTTATAAAAGGATTTTATTTACTTACTTAGAGAGAGGGGGAAGGAGGGAGAAAGAGAGGGAGAGAAACATCGATGTGAGAGAGAAACATTGAACGGTTGCCCCTCGCATGAGCCCCAACCAGGGACAAGACCAGAGAGCAACCCAGGCACGTGCCCTCATCAGTTATCAAACCAGCGACCTTTTGCTTTGTCAGATGATGCCCAACCCACTGAGCCATGCTGGCCAGGGCCCTCTTCCTCTTTAAGGTAAGTGGACAAAGTGGTTTCAGGCTGCTTTTTTGCTACGTGGGAATAATCTTAAAATGCATTACAGTCAAAGATGCAAGAGGCGGAAAGATGCAGCTTGGTATCCTTGCCAATCACAGCATTCACAGCATTAAGTTTTGCTTCAAAAGGCAGTTTTCCATATTTTATTTCAGTATCAAAATACAGCTGACACTTGAACAACCTGAGTATGAACTTCATGGGTCCATTAGGTGTGGATTTTTGCCAATAGATACACAGTCAGCACTCAGCATCCCTGAGTTTCACATCAGTGGATTCAACCACCCATGGATCGAAAATGCTGTTTTTCTAAATCCATAAATGGGGAGGGACAGCTGGATGCAGTTCCTATGCCATTTCATATAAGGGACTGGAGGATCCACAGATTGTGGTATCTCGGGGGTCCCTGTGGACACTGAGGGACAAAAGTTATACTTAGATTTTCTATTGCACGGGAACTGGCACCCCTAAGCCCAGCATTGTTCAAGAATCAACTATAATGCAAAGGGAAACCAAGGCACAATTTGAGGTCACAGATGCAATACAAGAGTAGGATAACCACAAAAAAGTAAATTCTCTGAACCTTTTATACTCAAAAGGATATGCTTTTTGGGATGCTTTTTGTGTTTTGAGAGAGTTCTCAAAGCTCTAATTCACCCAATAATTCAGAAAAAAAAGTGGAAAAGAACAAAAATTACAGTATGGGAGCAGATAAAATAAATTATAATAAAGCCTTTCAGAGGTAGAGCATTAAATAAAATGAAGGCACATTTAAAAATTAGTGGAAAGCCCTGGCCAAGTGGCTCAGCTGGTTGGAGCATCATCCCATACACCGAAAGGTTGTGGGTTCGATTCCCAGTCAGGGCACATGCCTAGGTTGCAGGTTAGATCCCCACTCAGGGAATGTACAGGAGACAACCACTTGACGTTTCTCTCTGACATCGATGGTTCTCTGTCTGTCTGTCTGTCTCTCTCAAATCAATTAAAAAACTAGATCCTCAGATGAGGATTCAAACAAACAAAATATTAGTTGAAAAATATTAATAAAAAAACAAGTTATAAAACAGTATTACAATAGGATTTCAACTTTTGTTTGAGTAGATATAAACAATTATAACTGCATATATGACAAAAAAATTATACCCAAAATACTAACAGGATGGTAGGATTACTCTTGGTCATTTTCCTGTTATTTCTTATGTAATTGAACAAAACTAATAAATATTACCTTTTATAAAAACTGAGAGCCTGTAACTATACCAAATAAGATCATGAAAATCTGACCTTTGCTAAAGGCATGAACGATCTTATCACTCGGCAAAACGTGACCGACACGCTGACCAGTGTTCAAACCCCACACGCCAATCTCCATGTCCCGTTCAGGGGCCAGTCTGAGTTCCCGTCTCACAGAGCTTCCTCAAGTCTACACCAGTCTCTGTGTCCTTCAGAACTCCAGGATCTTGGCAGTGATTAAGAAAACATCATCACTTATTGCTCAGGCAGTTTTCACATTCTTGCTGTGTGAAAGCTGTCTCGAAGAGAACAGAAACCCCTTAAGGAGAGTGACCCCCACACCCACCGCCTAGACCTTGAACCTCAGCACAGCGCTCTGCACACCTTAGGTGCTCTATGAGCAGACATCACACTTAGCTGAGTTAAATCCCAGAAGATTTGTCAACTAAAACTTTGTACCTAAGAAGTATATATATTATTGCAATAGTTCCCTTTAGACATTTTATATATTCCTTTAAGTTCTGAACCAATATTAACTCCAGTCTTAACAATGGTGGCTGGTTTTGGGGATATAGAAGTAAAAATTTCCAGTTGATTGCAGGCTAGAAGCAGCACTCAGATACAACCTTAAAAAATCAGAGAAATGGTAAGAAAATAACATACCATTTATCAAGAGAGTTAATGGTATCTAAAAGTCCAGAGAAGAGGCACACAGTGAGAGAAGAGATGAATTCCACGGGTCAATCTAGAAATCAGGTAACTGTGCCTCAGGAACACAGAGCAGGAGCACAGGCCAGAGAGCAGAACATCCCACAACAAGGCCTCTGCCGCGGTCAGGCTACGGCCAACTGGCAGCCACAGTAGGCCAGAGTGATGGGGACAGCCACCGAGGATTGTAAAAATTATTAAGGCTTTGATAATCACAAACTTGGAAAAGACCTTTAATTACAGTAGCTGCACACTCTTTATCTACCCCCGGAAAAGAAGGAAATAGATTTAAAAAGCAGTCTCAGCATCTCCAACCTACAGACAAGGAGGATTTCCCAGTAGGTAGGTTTGTGAACTGGCAGTGGTAGCTCAGCACAGGCCAACAGAAGAGGGACAGATGCTAGGTCACTTCTAAAATGGGAAGGTTAGCCCTGGCTGGCGTAGCTCAGTGGATTGAGCGCGGGCTGGGAACCAAAGTGTCCCAAGTTCGATTCCCAGCCAGGGTACATTCCTGGGTTGCAGGCCATAACCCCCAGCAACCACACATTGATGTTTCTCTCTCTCTCTCTCTCTCTCTCTCCCTCCCTTCCCACTCTAAAAATAAATAAATAAAATATTAAATTTTAAAAAAATAATAAATAAAAAAAAATAAAATGGGAAGGTTTGGGGGAGACCAGCTGGGACCAGCTGGGACCAGCATTATCTCAAGGTCTCTTCCATCCTTGTAATTCAATGATTTCTTCATTCTACACCAATGGTTTATATAACCCAGAAAGCACTGGCTATAGAAAGTTACACTATTAAGAAGAGGGAGGCAGAAAAAATTCACTTCTCTTTTTTGATACCTATGACAATCACATGCGCTTAATTTAAAGTCTTCTTACCCTATCCAGTAGATGAGCTAATACATACATTCTAAAGGTTAGGAAAATAGAGCATAAATAAGTCTGATCCCTCTTTTTATTTTCTTAACATCAAGAAATCAGATCATCTGGCTGACAGAATTGTTTGTAATCTAAGAGTAAATTGGCAAAGAGAAAAGTGTTTAGGTAATTCTCTTGAGAGTAAAATTGCCAAAAGTTCATGGCCTTTAATATTCTACTTTGGTAGCTTTCAAAGACCTTTTCCTGACCCCCACGGATGAGAGAAAACTCTGCAGAGGTTCAGTCTTCCCAAGCCGAGATGCCAGCACAGACCGTCTTCTCCCCCAGTTCCTTCCCACTGTTCTAGAGACTTGAAGATGCTGGTCATTTAAATAATATAATTAATCACTATAATGTCCCTTAGTGAAATTCTAAGATACAGGTGTAACCAAATACATTTCCCAACATACAGATTGATTCGTAAATGTATTGTTGCCTTTGCTATTAGCCTTCTTTTCCCTATTCGAAGTATTCTATTAAAAGCTACCATGTACAGAATTCCAGTATGGAATTCTAGGTATCATGCTAGGCATTTTACATATATTATTAATAATCCTATTACAACTGTGTATGGAATAAGTTGGACTCATCATTTGCTGAATAAAAATCAGAGGCAAAAGGGAGTTAAGTAATAACTTTCCCAAGATCCTAGAGCTAGAAAGTGCTAGAGCAGCAATTCAAAATCAGGTCTATCTCATCCCTAAACTCCACCCTTTTCCACTCTGCAAGTACTTTCTAATCAGGTCACATCTACTAGATACCAAGTCTCTGAGAATGTTACATTTCATTTCTCTAATAAAGACTAGGGTAATATTTCTGTATCATTACAATTCAGGTCTCTCGATCAGACTTAATATGCACTTACCACCTTAATTAAAAATCCACTAGAGAAACAAAGTGAAGGGTTTGCAGTAATACCAGTTCATCTCAAATAAAACATAATGTATGCTTCTTTATTTAATGAATATATCACGATGATAGAGATTTTTTTCTAACTTTATGTATGTCTACACCACAGCACATTGGAAGAGCATAAGAACAAGGATTGGACCAAACTGTTAGAGGCTGAGGTCAGAAACCGTCTTATTTATTTCTACATCCCCAAGGCCAACGGGAGGTAGATGTCCATCCCACACCTGGTTGTTGACGAAAGATAGGAGCAATAATCACTGATTTCTGAAAGTAAAATTCTAAAGTACTTAAAACACTTTGAACAGCAAAAAAACATCCCATGCTTCAAAAATAAACAAATAAAAGTAATTTTGGTCTGGAAGTAGACTTCCTACCTCTCGATCCTTGAGTTTCATGGCGAGCACCAACTGATGCCTGTGGTTAGTGAGAGCCTCCCGATAATTTCCTTTGGAGAAGAATGCAGAGCCTAGATTCCCATGAGCTCGGCATTCTCCTGTCTGGTCACCTGATTGGGTTTAAAAAAAGATAAAACTTCTCTAAGTTATAGCTTATTTTACTATATAATGACCACTTAAAAGCCACAGACTTACTAGCTAAGGTTTCACTTGCCTTCTTTTAGAAGGGGCCTTTATTCTTCTGTAATACTCTATGTGGGAGGTTACGGTCCTAGAACTCAAATGCCTGGCTAACAACTACTAATGCTGCCATACAACTGCAGCCAGGGACGTAAATGTCCTGGAAATGAGAGGTTAAAAACCTTGACAAAAACCAGCTGCTCTTTGAGTCACTTCATTGCTCTGCTAATGACTTTTGGTCCCAAATAACCATCAGCTTGCTGGCTCAGTCATTTGACGCCAAACCTACTGCCATATATTCCTTCTTTACAAGTATGCTGATGGTTCACCACATCCCTTCCCTTACTGCCGTCCTGCAGGTCCTTGAATGATCACAGTAACGATGATCATAATTACAAGCCACACTCGCTGTACAAGTGAGGCAATGGCAGCACACAGAGCTGAGGCAACTTGCTGAAGGTCACACTTACACAGCAGCCTGGCTGCAGAGTCGACACTCCTAACCACTGCACTGCACCGTCTCCTCCAACAAAATGATGATGTGTTCTGATGTAGTCAAAAATGAAACTTAAGCCAAAAGATTCACCCAATAATACTGTCATTTGGGATATTACATCTGTAAGCCCAGATCTCTGAGGAAAGCAATGAATATGTTAGTTCACATCTCTGGGCTTTTTGGGAACCTTGGTACCTTGTTATATGAAAAGCCTTAAAGACCCGAGTACTCTAAACGGAGTATACTCTAGAGATACACTCAGTTGTCACTGCACATGTCATTCCCGTTCATGCCAGGTTAACCAGCTTTCTTGACTTCCTTTCTATATGGAATTAGAGAAGAGAAGCATAACACTACCTAAGGTCTTGGCTACATCCAAGTCCTGCTGCATGTATCCAGTGCTCTTCTCTGTGTTTCCAAGAGACCAGTAGGCACTGCTCAGGGCAGAAAAAACAGAACCTCTCAGCTTGAGGCTGCAGGTGCCAATCTTCAGAGCAGCTTCTAAGACAACCACAGAGGCCCCGTGATGGCCAGCTGTCAGGAGCTCCTGCCCAACCACAGACACGACCACAAAGGGACTCTTGTCCAGTTTCATTTTCTGGAGCTGCTGATAAGTGGGCTCGAGGGAGTCTGAAGAAAAACAAAACAAAATAAGAAAATATAGGAGGATACGCACAACAATCTTTTCTAAGATGCTCTAGAAACAAATGTTTATCATACCTTTTCGTGGTCCATTTCAAGTACAAACCCTCCAACATTTAATCTAGTACCACCCTCACTGTCCACTTACCCACGTGACTGTAACTCCTTCTCACCCTCGCATGCAGGTGCCGCACTCCCCTCGCTCTTGGTCTTTCTTCTACCTGACACACACCTCACCTGGATGGTTTTTCTTTCTCTGTCCCACTGTCGCCCTTTCAAACTACTTATATACATATTCCTCGAGTTCCACCTCTTCTGTATAGTATCCCCAGTCCTCCAGCCCACACTAATCTTTCAATCTAAACTGCTACATTTTTACAGTTATTAGTGAAGCTTGACCCTTAACTATTTTAGAATTGTTCCTCCAAGTGTGTTAATTTTAGAATATTTTCCCAGCTAAATCTGAAAACCACTGTAGGACTGTTTTAATGCTTTATTATAACTCCATAGCAATTGGCACTAAATAAAAAACTTGCCATTGCTACATACCTAAAAGTCCCTAACATATTTGGAGTTCAACAAATGTTTGTTAAACCTGGATCTGAATGACTTGATTAATAAACCCTGTCCACCTTTTCCCTGAAAGATGCAATAAGAAGCCCTCCCAACAAAACACCTGTCACCCTCAATGGGCACCTAGTGTCCACTGCTGTTTCTGAGGTCAGTATGGCCAATTAAAAAAATACCATCAATTTTTGTTGTGACAAATGAAACCATAAAGAAATTATCCAAGTTTACTAAGGTACGGTGGAAGACAACAGTAATGTTGATATTTTATTTCCATGTGATGTTTGCAAAGACACAGGTTAGTAGTCAGGAAGCCAAAGGAAATTCTTCCCATTTGAAGTCAGGTTTGAGTGTGGATGACCTCTACGCTCCTTCTCCCCCTTCCTCCTTTTTTAAAAGACAACCACAGAGATAATGACTATAACCCAATTAACTATTTCACACCAGTTGTTCCACTGTGCACATGTATAAAACTATGTAAAAGGTTGGTCTTTTTAAACTGTGACTCTCTCAGCCAACAGTACTGCATTTGAGTGCAATCTTTACATTAGACTTGAAACCTCAATTCTCTGTTAAGGAGCTCTTGTCTGAATCAACACTGCCATGTAGACCTCGAAAGCTACTGCTGCCTAAAGAACTTTTCCCCCTCAATCAGATCTCTGAACAGAAAACAAAGAACATTTTAACACCTGTCAAGGTGCAAACAATACATAGAACCAGTAAATACTAGCTAACCAACAGGGTTAAACACAAGCGCAAGAACCCTGGAATTGCTGTAATAGAAAAGAGCAACATGAGACTGAAAGAACTGTGAGCAGAATTTTGTTGGTACCCACCGATGGGTTTTGCAGTCAATGATGATCACATTAGCACTGGCCAATTTAGCAGAAGCAAAAACAACAGAATTTTAGATCTTAAATGACTTTGAAAATACCCTTACTTTGGAAATGAATCTGTGCATTCAAGTGATTCGCCCGAGGTCAGACAGCGTGGACAGCACCGAGACACGAACCCACCGCAGGCCTCTCAGTCCAGGCCCTGTGACACCACACCAGGGAAACTCTGACCTGCTCACAAAAGAAACCAATCCCAGCTGGTTTCAAGTAGAGCAGAAACACACTACGTGGCTACTGGGAGGGTGGACAACCAGACTTCCATGCCCACAGTCAAAATCATGTCACAAGAGCTTCCTGGTGGGGGCAGTGTAACTGTTGCAAATAAACACTAAACAGCAAAGCTTCCAGTGTTGCCTCCACCGCTACTGAATGCCACCGTTACACCACGGGTGCCACCACTGCCGCCCACCACCACCAAAACACATTCTGTTTGAGCCTTTAGCTCCTGAATCAAAGGTGGAGTCCCGGCTTCCAAGGAGGGTGGGAAACTGGGATCTGATGTTTTACAGCAGGAGGCAGGAGGCAGAGGCGAGAAAGGAATCCCCAACACAGGAGGAGTGCGAGGCCCCGAAGCCCTGGTGCCTGACGGCCGGCAAAGACACTGCGCTCCCATTGCTGAGTTTAAATCACGGCAACCATGGCTAAGTTAAAAAAAAACAACAACAGCCATTTAACTGAACCTCTAAAACTACCCAGTGATGGAAAATCAGAGGATTGAGGGAAATTTTCCACAGAGGACTAAGGGAAATGCTAGGAACATTCCCCTCCCCCCTCCAAAAAAAGAAATAATCAATTGTACAAATTTTCACTGAATACAAATAAAACTGAAGAAACAAGAGGTAAAAAATTCAGATTTCCTTTTGCAGTATGTAGGAAAGAAAATATAAATACATTAAAAGATAAATTATACTGCAAACTCATATACAGTACATGTTATTGGAGTTTGGAAAAGGCAGTGATTATCAAGGGTAATCAGAAAGCTTCAGGGAAGCAGAACTTGATTTCTTGAAGAAAGGGTAAGATTTAGACAAGTCACTGCATTTTTTGCTGAGTGGAGGGTATTCTAGGTAGAAAATTTGTCCTAAACAAATGTCCAGGAGGAGACAGGCACATGGATTAACAGGGACTGATCAACAGGCCAACTTGAGTGGAACAGAGAATACCTAGAGGGAAGAAAACCAATACGGAAAAACAGAGAAAATGCTGAGCTAAGGATAAAAAGATCTGGATTTCAAAGCCATGTAGCCACCATCTCTTCACTTTTTCAAATGTACAGATTGCAATTTGGGTGATGGTTACATGAGTCTGCATGTCATCATGTATGTGTGTGTGCATGTATGTATAAATATATGCATGTGTGTATACATATACACACAATTTTCACTTTATATAAGTTAAAAAAGTTTTTCAATGTCAAATTTCTCTACTTTTGGCTGTAATTATGTCTCTTTGGTCCATACTCACTAATCAGAAGCTCGAGTTAGCAGCTGTACAACCCGAGCATTCCACTTTTATTCACTCAAAGCATTCATTCATGCTTTGGACAAATAAAAGTCATACAGTACTTTTTTAATGTATAAAAATATACATGCTGGATTAGGTAACCTCTAAGACTCTTTCCAACTATATTATTCTATGAGTCTAATTCCTATTCTAGAGTAAACATAGGTTGTTAGCAAACACACTGATGTTACAATTTTACCAGGCCCTATGGAACAGAGATCTGGAAGCCTATTGCTATTAAGATGTTTTTCTTTCTAGAAACTATACATAATATATGAAATAGTCAATGTCAAACCAACTCCATAAAAAGGTAAAAGACCTGTGCAACATTCATCAAAACCAGTAATGTTTTTTAAAAATGTAAAGGCTTTAGTTATTTAAGATGAACAAAGTCACATTTCTTGATACTTAAAGAGTTTTTAGGAATGTAGCAGAGGCTAGTAATAAATAATCACACTCTGCTAAAAGACATACAGCAGTTCCTCAAATAACGTCATTTTGCTCAATGTCATTTCATTGTAGCATTGATGAGCTTCTGTAGGAACTTCTTTTATTTATATTAATTAGCCTATAGTAAAATTGGTTACATTATATATCAATTTACTTAAGGTCACAGAACCTAGTGACAATGTTAAGTGAAGACTTACTGTACTATATATCATCAGTTCTGAGATGCGCATTTATTCACATTTTAACATCTCTGAATTTGGGGTATAATATCTCTGAACTTGATGGTGCCTCATAATGGTTTGTTGCTTCTATGTCCTAATGGGCCTAAAAGAGCTCTCAGTTTATATAAAAACAAAAAGTTAAGTGATAAGGAAGACTTGTGTTATTATTTAATTATCGGCATTTTTTTCTTAGTAATACATAAAATAAGGGTTCCTCTTTCAATCCAGGGTTCTTTGCATTGGTAGGATGTGCTATGGGACCTCAGAGGAAAAGGGTGCTAACTCTACCTGGGTGAGTCTGGGAATGCGATTTCTTTCCAAAGGAAGTGACGTCTTCATAGAAAATGGAGATATGAGCCAGTATTCTCCAAAAACTGCAGATAGAATGAAACAGCTGTTTTCTAAAAGCTGGAGATGAGAATGAAAGAGAGGTGGGCTATCTTACACCAAGGAGATCGGCCTCTATCCTCCAGACAACGGGGAAAATGCAGAATGACGAGTAAGACAGAGCAGACTTACATGTTAGTAGAAAGGTCATTCTGAAAGGACAGCAAAGCACGGACTGGTTTAGAAAAAGCCAGAAAATCCAGTTAGAGGAGGAGTTCTGTATTTGCAATGAGAAAATAGATGGAAAGCAAGGGATAAATTTCAGACCTATTTAGAATTTTAAAAAACTTACAGAATTTGAGAAGAAAGTGTATTTAACAGGCACAACACCTTACTCCAAATGAATGACACAAAGGACTGTCTCCTGTAGATCACCTTCAAGGTCACTAACATTTTTAGAGATGTCAATCTGTCTGAGGCACTATAAAACATTCTGGAACCTTTCAAATTATCCTTATAACATTCCCCTAGCATTATGACTGAAAAGGCTTCAACTTTCCCAAAAAATCTGGTGAGATCACTACCAGTTATTCTTAGACACACCACTAAAACATACTACTGAACTGCCAATCCGGAAGACTGGGAGAAACAGTCCTGGGATGAATCTCTAAAAGAGGGATCCGAAGAGAGAACAGCAGCTACTGACAAGGTAAGAAGTAAGCAAAGTATTATGAGGGTAAAGTAGTGCCCCCAAAAAATAAAATTTAGAAGATTCACAATATTCACATAATTTTAATTTTTACCTTTCCTAAGCTGACTCCCTAAAGAGGAAACTAAGTTAAAAACCACTGGGCTTGTCACAAAAAGACAAGTATTGTATGGTTGCACTTACATAAGATACCTAGAGTAGTCGAATTCAGAGAGACAGAAATAGCAGTGTTTGCCAGGAGCAGTGGGGAGGGAGGCGTGGGAGCTACAGTTTAATGGGGACACACTGTCAGCCTGGGAAGACGAAAAAGTTCTAGAGATGGATAGTTGTGATGGGCGCACAATGCTGTAAATGTACGGAATGCCACTGAGTTTTATAACTAAAAATGGTTAAAATGGTCCAATTTTACATATATGTCACATATATTTTACAACAATTTGAAAACACCTGGGTTCATACTAAGAGCAAAACTTAGCCCTCCTCAGAAAAAAAAAAAAAAAAAGAAAAGAAAAACTGACATTTTGCACTTCATCTAAGCCACTTCACATTTTTCTGGGTTTGTGTATTAATTTATATTTTACTTCGTTCAAAAAAGATTCAAATGCCTTCTATAGCAATAAGGAGGAAAACACAGAAATCAACGTGAATGGAAAGCAGGGGTAAGACAATGAAACTCAGCACACAGACAGGCAGATGCGCTTCCCAGAGGCGGCCAGGACCCTGGGCTCCACGCTTCCAAGGACAAAGGAAAGGTATAAATGGTCACTTTAACAATCCCCAGACCATCAACACTCATGAGAGACTTGGCTTCTCCCAAAACTGAGGGCTGGAGAAAGGTCTCCCACGAGCACTCAGAGAAAGGACCATGTGCGCTGCGCAGTGTGCATCCTGCACCCACAGCACGGCGCCTGCCGTAAACACGAGTGCGGGGTTATTACAAGTGCTGCTGCCTCTAGTCCTCGGCGAGAAGAAGGGTGTCGCGCTGCAAAGGGGAGGGCACCCTACAGGTCCCCCACCCTCACAGTCCAGTGTCTGACTCTAGGAGGCAGACCTTACCATTTCCCTTTGCAGACAAGGACTGCAGTGCAGAGAGAGTGAGCAGTCTTGCTTGTCAATGGAAGAGCAAGTGACAGTGCTGAAATTTGATTCCAGTCTCCTTTTTTTTGGGGGGGGGGGGTAGTCTATATTTTTTAACATAATATTTCAGAAAGAGGCCTACTGTGAAAAGTAGCTGCCACCTGAGAGAGTTCACCAAGCGTGGGCAATTAGGTAAGTAAAAGGTGAGCCCTAATTTGACTCTGAGAAAAAGCTTATACATTCAAAAGCCATTTGCCACCAGCACTTCATGAAATCAGCTTCCCTGGATCCTCTGGAGCTGGTAGAAACACCATGACAGGTGATAGTCCACAAATGTAATAGTCTTTAGATTACCGAATTAACAGGAGGAGGGAAAATATACACAAGAGAACCCTCAGCAGGAGGCAGCCCTGGTGTCTTTAGAGCAACAAAGACAGGTAAACTCAATCTCACTTTGTAATTATATTATTAAATCCGTGGTTGGCAGTATTACTATGCTACACCATCCAAATTTGCATAAACATTTACAAGCTACAATGAACTAAAATTGCTGTGAGACTATCTAAAAAGAAGAAATAGAAAACAGTAACAGGATAACTTGAAAAGTCATAAAAAAGAGAATATCATTTTATATTTATACTTATTTTTACATTTTCATTAATGATTTAAAGGAAGTTCATTATATATAATGTTGTAAACATGACCACAGGACCAATAGTTCAACTGATATCTGGTCAGTGAGCATGAGTGAAACCATAAAAATAAAGAAAAACAGACTGAATTCAGTTAGCAATACAGGCAGCAACACTATTTTAAAAATCAAGTAACTTTCAATGTGGATAAATGTAACATATTTATTTGGGAACAAGGGTATATTACTATAGATTGGCCCTGCCTTTTTAAAAAAATGAAACCTTGAAACTCCCAAAAAAGGCCAAGGCCCAGGAAAACGGTGCACGCCGTGGGAGCTCTGTCTGCTTCCAGGAGCGTCTGCGCCGGGCAGCTTCCTCCGCTGCACATAAGAATTACACAACAAAAACAACTGACACAACAGGTCAGACCTATAGGCGAAGGGACCCGGACTGCACCACTACGCAACAATGGCAGAAACTTAGGAAGCTGCAGGAGGCTAAACTAAAATGGGTAAAAAAATGGGCAGCAAATAATGACAGATTGTGTGCATTACAATCCTATGACAAACAAAGAGAGGTAGGTCATCAGGATGTGAGATGATGCATAGAACACCACCGTGAAAAGAAACAGTGTCTCCGTAAAATGTTAATAAGAAAAGCCCACCTGGAGTAAAGGCAGTGGTGAAGGCAGTGCTAAAAATAAATGAGATAGATTAAATTGCCTTAAGGAAAGAAAAGAAAATACCGAAGCGCTCCAGGCACCTGTAAGATGCAGCTTTCTCCAGGGTCGGCCTTAGGTCACCCAGTGCAAGCTGGGAAAGAACCAGCACAGAAAACCCTAAGGGTGACAGCGCACGAAGCTATTTCTCACAGTGCAGGGAAGATTTCCTTACATTTATCTAAGCAAATTGCTTCAAAGGCACAACAGTAAGTATGATTCTGCTGATCTCAACATGTTCACTCCAATATTCTAAGGCAGCAGCAGAAACACTTCAAAATAAAGAAGTGATATCTTCATGAGCTAAATAAAAAATGTTTCATGTAAAATACTTGTGGAGGGGTGTGGGGAGAGAATGGGAAACTATTAGAAAACTGGAAAGGGGAGACAAATTGATTTTTTTTTGGTCCACCCCCACCCCACCCCCACCCCCTACGCCCTGGAGCTCTAAAGCGCATCTGCTCTAAGTCAGAGTTTATTAACAGCAGGTCCCCCTGTGGGAGAAGCCATTAGGTTCCTGAAGCAAAGACTCAGCTTTGTGTGGAGTTATAAAATCACATTCAGAGGTTTCCTTACCGACTTGTTTTCTAAAACACAAAATCTTTGACTTTCAGGAAAATATGTTTTATGCCTATGAATTGCCCAGATGTCATAAGAGTACCATTTAGTTCATCAGACATTTTTAAAATAATTTTATTGGCTTTTTTTAAGGTTTTATTTATTTAATTTTAGAGAGTGAAAGGAGGGAGATAGAGAAAGAGAAACATCAATGTGCTGTTGCTGGGGGCCATGTGCCCTGACTGGGAATCGAACCTGCGATGCTTTGGTTCACAGCCCATGCTCAATCCACTGAGCTACACCAGCCAAGGCTAGTTAATCAAACTTTTACTTAGCATACATTTTGAGTCAAATACTGTATTAGCCAGTATATTAAAACACTCTAATGCTGCAAACATTTTCAAATCAAGATAAAATGTATAATGTTACTGCTATCAAAAAAATTAGGTTAATTCCAAAATATCCCTTTTCAGAAACAAAACCAGATTTCTACTTGACATAATCTAATTAATATAAAACATTAGCTTTTCACTCTATGTCTGTCATAAATCTACCTTAGTGTCTCCATCATTGCAAAAATGGCAACTGGTGTACACTTTCAGTCCAGTCTTCCTCAAAGATGATGCTCCTTACAGAGAAGCCAATCTGTTCTGTGTGTTAGAACTTCTCTAACCTCCACAGCACCATGTTCAATCCATCGTTTTTCCAGAATACTAATCAGTATAAAGTAGAATAATAAGAGAAAACCATTTAAACTAGCATGTTTCTCTTTTTCCTTTTAATTCAACCTAATCTTATAATGCTCCTCTGAAAAATGTTGCACACCCAGCCTACAGTTACATCTACTTCCTTTTATAAGATATTAGTATGTTTAACTAATGTCATCTCTTATTTTATTATTTCTAGATGGCATACTGGCCCAACTAAGCAAATCAATTTACTACTAGAGGTATTATGATTTAGAGGTATAGAATCTTAGAACTATAAAAAACACAAGGAATCTTCAGGTAGCTCTAAAATCCAGAGATGTCGATTCATTGACCCACAGTCGTATACTATAGTTAGTTAGCGCAGAAGTTCAGATGTTGTCTAGCTCCACAAACTTCTAGGCCAGTAGCCTTACACCATCCTATTCTGGCTCACTGTCAGCTACTGACTGTGATTCTTGATCTTCCTTTGTCTAAAATATATCACCTCTTTTAGGGCTACTAAAATAGAAGCTTATTTCTCTGGAGATGAGCACAGAACTTTGAGAAAAAGCCAAATTTAATCAAGTTCTAAGGACAAACTGTTAGCATCTAAAAATGTTCTGTTATTTCTTCTTCATGCACTGAAATTCTTCCCAGTACATAGATCTAGAGAAATATGAAATATCTACCCTATTATTTATTTCCTGGAAATAAATTAAGAAAAATGTTGTGAGAGAGAAATGGGATCTACTACTGACTTTAGACAAATAAAATAGTCATTGCTTTCAATGGTGTATAAAAATCATAGTGTAACTTTTCTATTTAATAAAGATATCTTAAAATTTAGAAATAAATAAATAAAATAAACAGTTGTAGCAAATCTGACAACCCATCAGTTCTCAACACCCACATCTGAAGTTTTCAAAGGCCAGAAACGCTCTACTTGACACTCGTGTCAGACCTAAGGCTGTATCCTGCTCACCTCTCATGGGAGACTTCATGGCAGCTTCCACCATCCCCACCAGAAGCTGGAGGCTCTTGGGGTCCTGAGCCAGTCCAGATGCAAAGGCTGCCAGGGCATCGGCATGACGTCCGAGATACTGGAGGGCAACACCCTGTCGGAAGTATGCCTGAAAACGAAGAAAACAGAATGCATGTGTTACTTACACACTGTGCTCCGACAAGGCTGATGCTGATTCTTCATTAGAACAACGGGTCAACAGAACTAAGACTGAGATGGTCTTAGTTCAAAAACCCGGTAATTGTTTGTAATCAAATCTAACTTCTTCCCACATCATAAAATGTAAGCATACTTCTTCCAGGCAAATTATATTTTAAACCAGGCTTTTCACTTCTGGAACACATAAAGTTTATCATATTCTTTGACACTTATTCACATATTGCTTTTATTCTTTTTTGACAATTTAAAAAGTATTTCTTATCCCACCTTTAATAGCATAAGCTCCTCAAGGACAGCATTTGGGAGATTTCTTTACATCTCACCAAAGTATGTGGTACAGTGCAAGATAAACAAGAGATACTCAAATTCCACTTATTTTATATTTTCCCTTTTATATAATTAATGGAAAAATCAATGTGATTATTATTAAAATTTTAATAATGAATAGTATAATATGGCTATATTTAATGTACTGTTTCAGACATAGCATTAAAAAGCTGATATCTAAAATATGTCTGCTTTGCTTAGAAACAAAATAACATTGTTGTCATTTTCTTTCATTGGATTAATTTTATAACTAGTATTAGTTGTTGATTATAGCAGAACATCCTTCCTTCCAGCTAGTTGCAGAAAGGGGTGGAAAATGAACAAAATATTTACATTTTAGAACAGTCTTAAGAAAGTGCAGTTTGGTTTCGAACACACAAAGTAAAAACAAGTCAATGAATGAAGCATTGCTGGTGCATAACCAGCGAAGGACCCTGGGCCTGATTAACCCACATGTGAAAGTGACTTATTAACGTATCCACTCCATATAACATCTTTTAAAATACCTGGCCTCCCGTTTACCTTAAACATTCTACAGTACTACATGTTTGACTTTTCAGTCCAATACACTTTGAGTTGTCACAAATTGTATCCATAGGATCTAAATGAAGTTTCAGATAACTCCTAAAACTACTTACTCACTAAACTTAGTAATTCTATAATTTTGCATTACATACACATACACACAGAGTGAGAGAGCACCTTTAATGTTTACAAACATATTTATTGTTTCACTTTTACAACTACCCTTTGACATAATTTAAGATATGTACTACTATTCAGTGTTTCTATTAAGAAACAGTCTATAAACAGAATGAATACTCATAGATTATTACATGCTATTCAGACTTCTATTAGTTTAAACCAGCAGCAGCTGTTAAAACTCAAACCCCCAGTAAGACAATAACCTGTAAATGTACTTTCATTACTAATTCATAAGATCACTTCCTTTCACGGGGCTCAGCCACTGTTTTAATCTTTAATGTGTTTTATGGACATTTTTCACTATCCTTTTCATTTCACATTTTAGGTGATTTCTAAGATGCAAGAGGCAATATATGTCACATTCCAACTAAAAATAACCAGAGTTAATGTAACTTTAGAAATGCTATGTTAAAGCTAAACTAAAAGAATTTTAATTTATTTATATAATATATACATGTCAAATACCTATAAACCATAATTATAATTTATATAGAGAAAAAAGATGTCTTCAGTTATTGATTTCTGGTATATATTTTTAAAAATACAAAAATTTACGTGGGAATCATTTTACAATATATGTAAATCAAATCATTATACTGTACAACAAACTTATTCAGTGCTGTATGTCAATGATATCTCAATAAAACAAAAATCTTAGTTGCAATGGGTTTTGGTAATTTCTTATATATTTAAAGCAAAACTTTATCATTCACTATTTCACAGAGAAAACAACTAATTTCCCTGTCTGCCAACTGAAATCACTGAAAAATACGCCTTATCTGCTTATTAAGTAGGTAGGCAACGTGTGCTATACACCAGTTATGGCATCAAGTTCACATGGCAGTGGAAGAAGAGTGTGCGTGTTTTGTTTTCTTAGGACACTCAGGAATTAGATGGGAAAGGTGACGGCTGGACCCAGTTGCCCACTACCTTGGCTTCCTTTCTTCAGGAGAAAATTTGAAAAGGTGTAGAAGGCTCAGAGGTCTCCCTTGGTCTTCCCTCATTTCCTTCCACAATCACCAGCCTAACTTTGTAAGATTTTTCTCAGTGAAAGCTTAGAGTTATACCCCTGCCAACACAGCGTAGTAAGTCAAGCTCCAGCAGACCCCTGTTCCCAACTCAGACTGTGGCTCTCCCACTTCGCTCCGCGCAATATTCACTGCATGTGCAAATACTGTTGAATAAAAATTAGTTATTGATACTCCTGTGAAAGCTACGCCACTATGAAGTTCAAGTGAATGATAATAAAACCTAGATTGTGGGTTACTGTGATAGAATAAAAATAATTCAGCACAGTGCCTGACAGAGGAAGCACTCAATATGATTAGCTCTTTTGATTATTAGTTAATTAGAAAAGAATCTGAACAAGAACACCTAATTATAAACTAACAGAATGTAAGTAGTCCAACATATATCCTATTATTCAATTCTTATCACTGCTTCATTCGCTCCTCCCCTTGCTCCATAACAGATAGTCGGCAACTGGGAAACTCAGTGCTGTTAGGCTACCAGACAAAATCTGAACCACCTGACGAAAAGAAATTGCCACAATCGGGTCTTGGGAGATGCAGCAGCCACCCACAGGACCCTCTGCCAGCCTCTTCCAAAGCAAAGGTCAAATGTGCTGAAATTCACAGTGGTTTGCCTTAGCTACAAGGAAACTGATATAATCTGCTACAGCCTATCTGCTTTACCCTATTGATTCCTGCTACTAATTTTCCTCTTACTCATAATCAGAGGTCTCGAAGGAAGCTGCTTCATCTTGGGAAGAGGAAATTTTTCGTCACTCAGGATTGAACAGAGGTAATATGTGTGCCGCATGCCAAGGGAAGGAGGGCCTATGAAGCAATATTGAACACTCGGTGGCCAGCCAACCTCAGAAAATATATTCCTCTGCCTCAGCACCCCCCACAGACACCACATTCTGGTCACTGCTTATGTCACAGATGGAGAAGGAAGGGCAACAAGAACTGACTGTTGAAAGCACCTGAACCCTAAGAATAGTGGTTTTAACCTGAAGTTTTAGCCAAGAAGAGAAGCTTAAGGGAGCTAGTTACTACACTGGACTAAAGGTGGGATGCCTAGTTTATTTTTGTTGTTGTTCACCACAAAGAACCCTCAGTGATTATTTATTTACTTTTTTTGTCATTCACCACAAAGAACCTTCAGTGGTTATTCCACACATGCTATTAAACCATCTCACAGCTACATGGTTTAAAAGAGTAAGTCCTTTCCTTCCTTTCTCCTTTCCTCCCTCCTTTCCTCCCTCCCTCCCTCCCTTCCTTCCTTCCACTAATACTCCCTAAAAATCTACGGTTCTAGGCACTGTGATATGTACCACAAATACAAAGTAACAAAGATAGCACTTGTACCTCCAGTGTGATCACAGTCTAGAGGGAAAGACTATAAAAAGCTATAAATGTCCTGACTGCCACCTGCAGAACTGTTTACTAGTTGAAGATTTTGTAATACTTCAACAGTAATAAAAATATAACTAATTACTGAAGTATTTATACCCTGTTGTCGAAACTGTTAGTATTTATTCTTTATTAAGTGGCCATTCTTCTCACCTCAGAGAGTTTGCCATAGACTAAATGTTTGTGTCCTTCCAAAATTAATATCATCAATTTAATGGTATTTAGAGGTTGGGATTTGGGGGGAGATTAGGTCATGAGAAGGGCACCCCCATGAGTGGGATTAGCACCCTTATAAAAGAGACTACAGAGAACCCCCTCTCCCCTTTTACCATGTAAGGATACAGCAAGAAGACAGCTCTCTATTAACAAGGAAGTGGGTCCTCAGAAGACACCAAATATAAGGTCACCTTGACCTTGGACTACCCAGTCTCCACAACTGTGAGAAATAAATGCTCGTTGTTTAAGCCACCCAGCCTACGATATTTTGTTAAGCAGCCCAAAAAACAAAGAAAGGGTTAAAGTAAAAACCCTCGAAGACTAAACACAAGGAAGAGTAAGCTATTCACCCTTCGCCCTTCGAGTGCCACGGGAAGCAATGAAAGACCTCTAAGTCTTCCCTCTGAACACTCCACTCCTCATGCACAATTCTGCAGCATCACTAAACCCGACAACCTAACAGCCTCCTCTCCCACGGCTCAAATGACTTAAGAGGTAAACCACTATGCTCAGAGGTACATACCTATATTTGTAACAGAACATAGAACAAATACATGTAAGAATATTTAAATTAAGAGTATTCATTTACACATATAATACATAGTCTATTACTTAGTTCGACCATTCACAAATATTATGCCTTCGGTTTAATCTATACATTTTTTTTATTGCTGTTTAAGTACAGTTGTCTCCATTTTCCTGCCACCACTTTCCCCTCCCCAGCCACCCCTACCTCCCACCCTCAATCCTAACCCCCCTTTGGCTTTGTTCATGCGTCCTTTATATGTGTATTTTAATGTTCCTAATCTGTCTCTCACTGTTTGAATTTCAACTTTTTTTTACACCTTCTGAAGAATAAATACCTGTCATTAAAACATAGTGGTATACCTACCTGCTAGCCAATCATATCACCTGCTACCACATCATCACCATCTTTTTAAACAATATTTATAAATTATATAACTATTCTACTGAATTTCCTTCATTTTATTTAAAAATGCTAAATGGGGAAAACAGAAATGCTGATACTAGTTTTTAGAAAGAAGCGGCATTAATCTATAATTTAACAGAACTGGGTCAGAAAACGAAAATGATTAGCCTTGACCAGTGTGGCTCAGTTGGTTGGGCATCATCCTGCAAAGCGAAAACTCGTCAGTTCACTTCCTGGTCAGGGCATATGCCTGGGTTGCAGGTTCAGTCCCCAGCTGGGGCACATATGAGAGGCAACCGATCAATGTTTCTCTCCCACATCAATGTTTCTCTCCCTCTCTTTCTCTCTCCCATCCCTTCACTCTAAAAATAAATAAAATATTTTTAAAAAATGAAAATTATTACAGGGTGCCAAAAGCACAAAACCTTTTAATATCCCTGGATATACACAGAACAACTAACTATACCCAATCATGATAGAAAAGAATAAAATGAAGGAATATATAAAAAATAATTCTCAAAAGGAAAGCACAATATGAGACTTTTTGGTTCTCTAGAAATTAACACTCCCCATTCATTGAACATGTCAATCTTTGTTTAATATTTTTGTATTTGATATTTCATATGTTTAACTTTCATATGCTTTTTAAGGAATGCATAAATTGTATATGGTAAAATAAAAGACTGCTTGTAGTACTTAAAATAGATATCCATCATGTGAGCAAAATATAAATATACACATATGACTTCTATAAAATTTACTATATATTGTAAAGTATACATTATGCCACAATGTGATGTGGGTCCTGTGACTTAAAAATGTGACATAAAAATGACGGCATAGGCCCATGCCCTCAGTAAGTTTTTCCCATCTTGCATCAAATAGGCACCTGTATGGACACATACACGCAAATTAGTTTTGCTCTGTGTTTGATGTGTGTGTTTCACTCAGAACAAGGAGAAATTAATAGTGTACTCTTCAATGACAGAACTGTTCTCTAATAACGGTCACCTCTAGACGGCCACATGTGGACACTGAGCACTTGAAATGTGAACAGTGTGACAAATTTTAAATTTTATTTCATTTAAAATACTTTAAGTGCGGCTATGGCTGGTGGAATAGATAGTGCAGTTCTAGAGTTTGATCTTCCTCTAACAACAAACCTCCAAACACAAATCGAAATTGGGAAGTGAAGGGGAATATACGAAACAAGTGAAATAACTACTGCAAAACCTCTGAACTAAGGCTATGTGGCTTATTCCCCAGGTGGATGTGCTGGAAGAGAAAAGATTCATGTGGCTGACACTGAAATCCAGTTACACTGCAGCTGTGTGCCCAATGGTGACCAAACAAAACACGGAGGGTCAGCTACCTGTCGCCACAAAGGCCAAACTCGTCAGGCAGATGCTGGTACAAAAGGAAAGAAGTTTTATTTGGGTGCTCCATAGCCTGGGAGAATGGCGAACTTCCATCTCAAAGCCCATCTCAACTTTCTGTCATGGAAAAAGTCCAACCATCCTCAGCAAGGCCAAGACAAAAGCCAGTATCAAGAGTTCCTGCTCCATTCTACAGTACAGCCCTTTGGAGCAGTCTTAGTCCCCATCCAGGCATCTTAGCTTGTTCCCAGCTGCTGTCCACCTCAGGCTCTCTCCTGGAGCCTGCGTGTGCAGATTGCGTGGCCATGGCCGTGGGTCATGCGGCGGCCAGGGCCTCACAGTCATGTGCTCCCAGGAAAAAGAGCATGTCAATGCACTGGTGAGTGCATCACCCAAGCAAGAGGCTCCCTCCTGGAGGCCGTGGTTCCTGTGGCCTGGAGAGAGCATGTGAGCGCATCTGTTCTCCAGGTCACAAGCGACAGTGCTTCTCTATTGCCCCAGGATTGTATTAGCTTGGGTGTGGCACAGACAAGGAGCCTTCTCAAAATGCCAATCAGTTTCCCAAACTTTTGCATGCTTCAAGTGGGTCTGCCTCCCAACCAATTTCTACTTTCCTCAAGCTAGACTGACAGGCCTCTTCAGTCCAGAACCTTCCACTGCACCATTTTGACTTCTATGGAGTATGTGCCTGCCTTCCCCTGGTCCTACTCCCAGGTATGGGGTGGGGAGTGGCTTTTATTCTACCCAGTTACTTCGCTAGCTTTCCACACACTCCCTGTAGAACCTCCCCCTGCCACCCCAACTGACGGTTTTACAGTAACAAAACTTCAGGTTCTACTTTCTTTTTTTTCTTTTTTTTTTATTTTAATCATTGTTCAAGTACAGTTTTCTCCTTTTTACTCCCATTCCAGCCCACCCCCACAACCCTCCCTACTTCCCTCCCATTACCACCCTCCCCTTAGTTTTTGTCCATGTGTCCTTTAAATTTGTTCTTGTAAACCCTTCCCATTCTCCCCTGAAATTCCCTCTTCTCTCCCCTCTGGTCACTGTCAGCCTGTCCTCTATTTCAGTGTCTTTGGTTGTATTTTGTTTGTTTCTTTGTTTTGTTGTTTAGGTTCCTTTTAAAGGTGAGATCATATGGTATTTGTCTTTCACTGCCTGGCTTATTTCACTTAGCATAATGTTTTCCAGCTCCATCCATGCTGTTGCAAAGGGTAGGAGCTCCTTCTTTCTTTCTGCTGCATAGAATTCCATTGTGTAAATGTGCCATAGTTTTTTGATCCATTCATTTACTGATGGGCATCTAGGTTGCTTCCAGCACCTAGCTATTGTAAATTGTGCTGCTATGAACATCGGGGTGCAAAGGTTCTTTTGTATTGGTGTTTTAGTGTTCTTAGTATATAGTCCCAGCAGTGCAATTGCTGGGTCAAAAGGCAGATACATTTTTAGTTTTCTGAGGAAGTTCCATACTGCTTTCCATAGTGGTTGTACCAGTCTGCAGTCCCACCAACAGTGCACTAGGGTCCCCTTTTCTCCACAACATCTCCAACACTTGTTATTTGTTGCTTTGTTTATGATGGCCATTCTGACTGGTGTGAAGTGGTATCTCATTGTGGTTTTAATTTGCATCTCTCTGATAGGTTCTACTTTCTCTTACAGAGAGGATGATACTGATGACCTCAAAGGGTTACAACAATAGCTGCTAATTGATATCACATACTAAACATAAAACAGAGTGGGTACTTTTTAAAAAATTGAACAGAGGGGAATTTGTCACTAAGTGTTACTATCGATTTGGCATTTACTGTTTAATCAGATGGCTCATCTGCATCCCCAGCCTGCAGATTAGAAACTGCCTGTGGTAAAGTGGGTGAGGGGCTGACAAAAATCAAGCCCAAAACAAAAATTAATGATCACAACGGTCACCTTGAGTCATTAAGAAAATAGCTAAAACTTAGGTTTGGCATCTTCTATTCTAAAAGCCTATAAAGCCTATAAAGAAGCTTATATTCAAGGGAAATTTTTAAATTAAAAATGAAACTGCCTTATGACCCAGCAATTCCACTTCTGGGGATTTATCTGAAGAAACCCAAAACACTAATTCAAAAAATACATGCACCCCTATATTATTTGCAGTATGATTTACAATAGCCAAGCTGTGGAAGCAACCCAAGTGCCCATCAATAGTTAAGTGGATTTTTTTTTTAAAGCTACAGTATACTTACATAATATAATATTACTCGCCTCCCCCCCTCAAAAAAAGAATGAAATCTTACCATTTGCAACAGCATGGATGGACCTAAAAGATATTATGATAAGTGACATAAGTCAGTCAAAAAAGACAAATACCATATGATTTCACTTATCTGTGGAATCTAAAGAACAATGAATGAACAAATAAAACAGAAACACTTCTAGGTACAGAGAATAGACTGATGATTGGCAGAGGGGTGTGGAGTTGGGAAACTGGGTGAAAAAGGTGAAGGGATTGAAAAGTACAGATTGGTAGTTACAGAACAGTCATGAAGATGTAAAGTGCAGCATAGAAAATACAGTCAATAATATTGCAATAACTACATTGGTGCCAGGTGAGTTCTGGAAATACCGTGGGAACACTTTGTACAGTATATAATTGTCTAATCACTATGCTATACACCTGAAGCTAATAAAAAATAATATTGAGCCTGGCAGGGTAACTTGGTTAGAACATCGTCCTGATACACCAAGGTTGCGGGTTCAATCCCCAGTCAGGGCACATACAAGAATCAACCAATGAATGCATAAGTGGAACAAACTGGTGTTTCTATGTATCTGTCTATCTATGCCCCCCTTCCTCTCTCTCTCTCTAAAATCTAAAACTAAAAAATTTTAAAAATATTAAATGCAACTATAATTGAAAATAATAAAAAATGTTATTTTAAATTGATTTTTAAAATGTTTACACTTTTGGCTGTTGCTTGGGTAGGCTTTAATTATCTAGTAAATTCACTATTTGGGAAAAACATCTTGTGCAAGTTAAATAAGGTTCTTTGGCCTAAGTGGAAAAGAGGACCAAAAAATGTATTTGTCAAAACATGAAACAGTCCTTCCTCTCTGAGTTTATCCTAATACACTGATTACTAGGATGACTACAAAATGTGGGAGCCTGGGCTCAGCACATCTGAGCTGCCCTATACATTATCAGAGGTTTGTGCATACATGTAGGTGTTTTATTTTCCAAAACCTCTTATAGCTGTCATTTGTGGAATGGCGGGTTTTGCCTAGCACTGTGGTAGGTGCTTCCTGTGGTTCATCAGTAACCCTCACAATATTCTGCACAAAGTTTTCATGACAACTGTTACAAAAAAGAGCTGATCGTGAAACCTGCCCCAAACCAGACAGCTGTGGAAGGGGCAGACCTGCTGCCAAACTGTTTCCACTGCTCTACACCACCTCTTCGATAAAAAAAAAATTAATAGTATGCAATTAACCTCTAAATCAAGCCTTTTGTCTGGGAATTCTTATACTTGCAAAATTCAACCTATAGAGGCAGAAATGAAGGAAAAATCAGAAATGACACAGAAAATTTATGAACATGAATATTTAATCTCTATTCCATTAGCAACCGTTGATTGTAGAACAATTTTTAATGAATTGGATGGAAGGAAAATTCATTTCATTAACCTTTCATAAAAATGTATTATTATTGAACCAAACAGGCCACTGTACTTGCAACTCAGTTCGATGTTAATTAGATTACAGGCATGAGGCTTTAAATCAAAGAGAAACAAAAGGAGCCATCAGCAAGCTTTTCAGCCAATGTTGTTTGTTTGCTGGCTAAAATGGATTTTTACCTGAAATACAATTTGCTATCCTTCTTTTATTTTGTGACATTTTCAAGTGAATTTTCTCTTGCTTCTATTTGCTGACACTTTACATTAAAAATAAAAATAAAACTTGAGAATCAGCAAAGAACACATTCTTCATGTAGCAATGTGTTTCACCTGCTCAGCTGGGAGTAATCATTCCTATCTCTGCAGAAAACTACACTTCTGTTTTTTACTAGTCTGTCTTATTGTATGCTGAAAGCACATGCAAGAGATTGGAGGCTATTTTAGAAAACACCATTATTTAGTTTGCAACCCAGAGTCAGAGGCCCAAATGGCCTCAACATAATGTTCTAACCAAATCTGCAGCTGTGAATTGCTTCTCTCCCCAGCACTGGCTTTTGGTACATTTGATATCAATTTCTAAAGGAAATGTGCTCCAATCCTGATTGTTTCATGTCACATCAGCTATTTCTTTTCCTGAAATTACTTTTAAATTAATGTATCTAGTGTTAGGGCAACAAAATTTTAAAAGAAATTCAAAATTTGATCAGAAGTTAAATAAAAGACGAAATGAAAACTGGGAGTTAAATAACTAAGGTGCCATTTCCTAGCACTGGAGAGATTCCCAATGTTAAAGCACACGTCAGATTATAAAATGTATGCACCATAATCTGGAATTCCTCTTCTAAATTTTAAAAATAAACAATGAAAGAAGTCTGAAGTCCCCTAGAGCAATGGATCTGATCTTTGCATGTCATGCCTTCATTCTATGGGTGTGGCAGAAGAGTATAAAGTTGTGCCAAGATAAAAACCAGGGGGAGTTTCCTGAACATTCTCCAAGAAATCATCTGGCTGCAGCATGAGTTTGGTGCCCCTGCCCCACTAAGCCTCCCCCCACCCTGGAACACAGAGCACGTGTTACCAGAAAACAGTCAGTCCCGGGAGCACCGGGGAGTCTCTGCCCACTGGCCAAGATGGTGGGTGGGGGAGGTCCTTACACCAAGTGCGCCAACAGCTAGAAATATGAATGGATAGGGCCCAAACATGCAGGGAAAGCTAGAAAGATGAATGCACAGGTCATTACAGAAAGCTAGAAAGAAACTGGATGGGGAAAAAAAGCCCTCCCCCCTATCTCTGTAAGAACCTCAGGCCTGAGCAGGAAGATTGAGATGGTCTTTGAGACAGGAATCCCCTTCTCCCAGGTTGCGTGTCACCTAAATAAACCTCTTCCCTTTGGCACAAGCACCTGCCTCACGAGTTTGGCTTTTGTGGTGGGAGGCAGTCACACCTCTGGTTCTGTTCGGTCACATTCACAGACATAGCTAGTCCTAGGGAATATGGTTAAGACCAGAAGCAAAATGGAAAAAAAATAAAGGTGAGCAGGAACAATGGTGGGTTCAGAAAAACACTAAAGTCAATAACATGGGAATTAAAGGGTCCTGAATTCTCACTGTTAGAAAACAGCACTTGGCATCTCACCTCCCAAATGTAGATACACCAAACCATGACATATTAATGGGAACCCACTCCCTCCAGGAGCAACTTATCAGAAATTATTGCCACTAAGTGCTACATCCTGGGATATAGGAGTTCTCCATAAAGCTTCCTTAAGCAGATAAAATTCCACCATTAGTGACTCACTCCTTGATGTTTCTGACTTTTCTGATCTATCAACTCTTGCTTTTCTCATCAAATTAAAATTCAAATGAGGGTCTGTAAGGGCAAAACCATACAATAACATATCTCCTGAAATGTCAAATTTATTTGAAGTTTCTCAGAGAGAATATGTTTAATTAATAAACTTGATTTTTAGGGTAATTCTGGATTCACAGCAAAACTGACTAAAAGGTAGAGAGAGTTCACATATAACTCCTGTTCTGACACATGTACAGCCTCCCCCCACTATCAACATCCTGTGCCACAGTGGTACCTTTTTACAATCAATGGAGAATTACTTTGATGTGAAAAATTATAAAATAAAATGAAGAGTTCACACAATTTCAGAGAGAAAGAAAGGAAATATTTAAAAATGCCCATCATTCCTAGATTGAGCAATAATAGGTGTGTGATACCCTTAAAAACACCCATCACCACTCTGCCTATGGCCCCAATCCTTGGAATAGTCCCTCTCTCCTGACTTTAGGTATTTGGGAAAGCAAAGCTTAAGAGATACCGCCTAAACCCTGGCAACCTTTACTTTTGTCAACTGCTTCAATTGCTAGCTAGCTGTAAGTCTCCAGAAAATATACATATTGGGGAGAGGGACATGAAGAGCATGACTCATCATGAGCATGAGCAAGTGATAAGAGCAGGGACCAAAAAGCAGTTGCACAAATATTTCACATGTTTTTCTAAATGATAAGTTTTACAGCCTACCTCTTTTCCCTTCCTATGTTACGTGATCTTTCTACATTGGCACATGTGTAGTAGGGTGCCACACATTACAATGAAAATTAAGAGAAAGAAAAACATTTGCCTCTCGATACTTACCAGCTCAAAAATATAATGATACACTCTATATGTTTTCAAAAGAGAAAGGGTTCCATTTCTAAGCAAGATGGAGTAAGCATCCAATCTTCTAGAAACTATACCCTGGAAATACTTCACGAAATGGCTCTCTGAGGACTCTGAGCAGTAAGTGATAGGAGATGAACTGGACAAGGAGACTAGAATTCAAAGCAGTACCAAACCAGCAGTGGGTTTCTGGTTTTATCTTGCTTATCTTTTCCCATCTGGTATTGCCCAGCTTGGATTCAAAGGCAGCTTAAAATGAAAAAGTAGTACTTTCTGTGTCCAAACATAAAGTACTCCAAGTCAAGTCCTCCTCTTCTGGTCAGAGAAGCAAGAAAGAGGAATCCTAAAGGTCAGAAAGAATAAGGAAAAGCCTGTTTCTATTCTTCCCACCCCACACCCACGACAAGCTGGCAGTGGCAGGGATGGCAATAGCAGCGGCTGCTGGGCAGGCTTCTAAAATTCTGAGGAAGGGGACCTTTCCTTATGATCACAGAGCTTGGTCCCCAGAGCGCAGGAGGAGACTACCTTGTAATTCTCAGACTGACCACTGAGTGATACATACAAAAGATCCGAGTAGAACTACAAAGTCTCTGAAAACTTCTCTGACTTTGGAACCAAAGTCCACAAAATGTTGGTTGGGACTTACAGTCTAAACCTAACCAGGTAAATTGTTTATTAAAACAAACAAAAAAACCCCACATTTTTCTTAAATATAAACAAGATGCAAAGAATAATATTAAAACATCTAGGATATAAGCAAAATTATGTAGCCTATGAAGAACCAAAAAAATTTCAACTCACAAGGAAATAAGGTGACCAACAGATACCAGCTGAGATGAAACTGCAGTGAAAATTATCAAAGATTTTAAAGTAACTGTTACAGTCACATTACAAGAAGTAAGGTAAATACTCTTGCAACAAATGGAAAGACAGACATTATCAAGAAAGGAATAAAAGATAGGACAAAATATATAAAACATTTTAATAAAAATATAATAACCAAAGTAAAATGCTTAAGAATAGGCTCAATAGAGTAGAATTCAGATGACAGAGAAGTGAATGAGTGAATTCAAATATAGATCAATATAAATTACCCAATCTTAACAACAGAGAGAAAAATAACTGAAAAACAAAAATGACCAGTCTCATGAATATGTTGGGTAATAATAACAGGTTTAACATTTATGTCACTGGAGTCCCAGTAGGAGACAATAAAGAGTATGGAACAACAAAAACAACAACAAAATCCCACAACTTTGTACAAACAACGGCGGAAAATTTCCACCTTTTGTGAAAAACGTAAGCAGACATATAAACCTACAGATCAAGAACATCAGCAAACCCCAAACAGGATTAACCCAAAGAAACAACAAAATGAAATTACTGAAAACAAAAAACAAAGAAAACATCTTGGAGGCAGCCAAAGAAAAATGTCATCTTACATGTAGGGAAGCAATTTCAATGATTACAGATTTCTCATCACAATCCATGAGGCCAGAAAGCAATGGGAAGACATGTTTCAAGTGTGGAAAGAAAGAAACTGTGAACCATGAATTCTGCAGTCCTTCAGGAACACATCCTGAGAAATGATGCTGAAATAAAGATTTTGTCAGGTGAAGAAAAACTAAAAAAGAACATGGTATGTTACTAATAAACCTACTCTAAAAGACATGCAAAGGAAGTTCTTCAGAGATGAGAAATAACACAACAGGGAAGAGGGGTAATGCAATGCAAGTCTATCTAAATAGATAGACGGCAAACAAATTGGAAAAGAAGAAATAAAGATATTCATATAAGCAGCCAATATAATTATCATCATGGACAATCCGAAGAAAAATGCAAAAAGCTCTTAGGACTAATTAATGAATATAGCAAGGTCAATGTACACAAGATTAACAGCAAAAACCCATCATATAACAGCAAAGAACAACTAGCAACCGAACTTTTAAAACAATACTATTAACAATAGCTCCAAAACTTCAAAAATTTAGATTAACTCTAGCAAAATGCGTGTAAAATGAGTACTCTGAAAACTACAAAATACTCATAAAAGAAATCATTGAAGACCTATACATGTGGAGAAGCATGCCATATTCATGAATTGAAAGACTAAATGTAGTATAGCATCAACACTTCCCAAACTGAACAAACACAAATAGATTTCATGCAATTCCAATCAAAATCAAATAAGATTCTTTGTACATACAGAGATCTAAGTCTAAAAATTTATAGAAAGGCGCCACATTGGGAAAGAATGGCACAAGATGACTCACTAACTCCCATAACAACTTTGGAAAGTAGGCATTATTCTACCCAAATGAGGAAACTGAGTCAGAGAAGCAAAAAAAGTTGCATGCCTACTGAGAAAAAAACTCAGTCAGGGTGGACTGATGTCAAAATCAACGCTCTTCTCATCTATATCATGCTGCCTCCTCACTTTCTCACTGGTGTCCTATGACTTACTCCCAAAGATTCTCCTTTCTCCATAGATTAAATAGATAGATCGAGAGATAAATAGATGGATTTTTCAAAAGAAAAATAACTAAATCACAAAAACATAATAAATAGGAAGGACTTGATGACAACGAGTGCAATTGATATATATGCTGTCTCTCTGCTGGTATACATCCAGGATCTTACGTACTGCTAATAACCCCTTGATGCCAGGGCTTTCTCTCAATCATGAGCTAATCTGGCTGTGTGCCCTATGAGACATAAAAAGAAAATGGCCTTTATTTTATAGATGGAAAAACTAAGGTCAAGAGAGGTCAAAGTTCACAATGTCTGCCTCTGAGCCCATTACGGTCGTCTTAAACAGAGAATTCTGTTTCGTACATAGTATTCATAGAGACTTTAACCCTGGAAGTGCCTATGCCAGGGATTCAGGTTTCCCATTTTCTTTCTTTGTTTTTGTTTTCTTAAGCAGTTATTTATGTGACTGTCCTCCTAACTAAATGGACCAATCTGGGCATAAACCATTTTCTCATTTTCTCTGCTTATAGGAAGGAATGGTTTATTTCAGCACCACAGATAACATCTTGAGGTCTCAGGAGGATGACAAATTGAAACAGTCTCTTTCTTGCCTAACATTTCTTACCCAAGAGTCAAGTGATGATGTTAAAGAACAAATCTCTCTTCTCCTGACAATTTGCACTTATTTTCTTAATAGCCCTGCTAAGATTCAATGAATTTCAGTTTGCTTAGAGCCTACTTAGTGCCTGCCAACAGGCGCAGGAGCTCTCATTCATCAGCATAATAGTCCTACTGGTGATGCATTCTTATGAAATTATGGCAGCAATTCCAAAAAAAAAAAAAAAAAAAACCCAGCAGAGATAGGGCAGATGAATTTCCTTTCAAAAAAGCCATCAGAATAGCATTGCAGTTCCTACATACCTAGAAACCTAATAAATTATTTTGATAAATTATTGAGAAATGGGCAGAGATTTTATTCAGGTATAATATTAATGTGTTAAAAATTACCTGTTCACTGGGATTATCTATATTTTACAAAATCATTTGAAAACAAGCACAACCATGAAATACAACAGCATAACTCTATCAATAAATCTATGTCTTGATAATCATGCATAAAGAGCAACATTCACAGACAATTGGTGCCTCAGTCGGCTAAATAGTTTCAAATTAATGCTCTTCTTTGACCTATCAGGGTCTCTTACACCACATAATTCTGGTATACAGTTTGACAGGTATTTTTGTGCAGGAATGATGTGATTCCACACCCTCTTCCAAAGCTCACACATTGCTAACATTGTTCTCTTCCTCATTTAAAGCTCTCATTCTATAAAACTTCATTTTTAGTCTGACTTTTTAAAAATTGAAACATTTTCTAGTATTATTTGTTGACAAGTTTTAAATCACCGAATCAAAATGACTTCATATTTTTAATTCATTTTTGGCATCTTTTCTAACTGTTTCGGCTTTCATCAAGAATGTGTTTTTGAATGGAATATACAGATGTTGTATTATAAAGTTGTACACCTGAAATTTATATGTTATCCCAATAAATTTAATTTAAAAAATGTCTTTGCTATCTAGTATGTATAAAAGTATTCAGTACTACAGGGATATATAAGAGATCGTAATCTCAGATTTTAGAAAACATGTAATAAACTTGGAGCTATACACACACACACACGCGCACACACACACACACACACATATATATATAAAAGCTGCACATTAAATAGGTGAGAGAAACCTCACCTTTAACTGGACCCTAATCAACAAAAGAAAAAAGCAAGCAAAATATAACCAGAGAGACTGAAATTAAGAACGATCTGACAGTAACCAGAGGGGAGATGGGAGGGGATAATGGGGGGAAGGGTTTTCAGGCACAACTACAAAGGACACATGGACAAAACCAAGGCAGGGAGGTGGAAGCAAGGGAAGGAGGTGGGTTTGGCTGAGGTAGGGGGCAGTGGTGGGGGTAAAAGGAGACAATTGTAACTGAACAACAACAAAATTAAAAAGTAAAAAATAATAATAATAAAAAGAAATGTTCCAAAGCAACATACAAACAAGTATACGTAAAAATTGAATATGGGTCCTCCCCAACTTCCACAGGAATTGGTTTATAAAAGTTTATTTTCAAAGTCAATTGCTAGAACGTCTGAATCATTTTTTTCTATAAAAAGAAATTATACTATAAAGGGTGGCTATATCATTCACCCAGTTCACAACGACCTAATGCCACTGGTTTACAGAACTAGCAATATTATGGAAAAGAAAAGAAATGCAACTGATATATCTGTTAGGATGTGATAGGCACTTAATGAATATTATTTAATCTTAATGATTCTGCAAGGTAGATTATTATGTCTTCCTTTAAAGATAGGGATCCTAAGGCTGCTAAAGGTTAAATAACTTGCCCAAGGTAATAATTTGTAAGTAAGAATAGAGATTCGAATCCAGAACTACCTGGCTCTGGAGCCATGTGCCCACTCCTACAGCACACAGCTTCCCTTTAAAACAGTGCTCATAAGGGCGCACTTTTTCTGTGTTCCAAATGGGAATGTCAGGAACACGATTCACAGCCTAAAAGCTCCCACAGAGCAGAGACAATGCCTTTTCATTTTTGTATAGCTAGTGTGGTGTTGACACTGAGTACATACCAATGGTTACTGAATGAATGAACAAACAAATTAACAGAAAATGAGTTCTCAAAGGCAAGAATCATTGTTTATTCATATCTATACACTATAACCTATAATAGATACATAATCTATCTATCTATAAATATTTACTAACTAAAGAATTCCACACCACTAGCACACTTTCTCTCATTCTGCTTTTCCTAAATGTTCAATCCCAACTGATTTTAAATTCATTCCTTGAACTCAGTGTCTTTGAAATTCTCAGTTCTTTGCTCCTTCCTTTCCTTAGACACTGAAATCCATAGAGCCTAAATCCATATTTACATCTTTTATATGGCTCAGCATGCTCCCCAGCCAGGACAGACACAAATTTAACCTAGAAAGCTTTATCCATAATGCTCTTGGATATCTGAGTTTGAAAAAAATGCACTGCCCCTTGGGGAGAAATTATCCAAACTAATATCACTGAAGTGGATTTATCCTGTCCAGAGGAAATGCAAATGAACTGGGTTACATCAACTTTCTGAAACCACACTTCTAAACCAAATTAAGAAACCCATTTCACATTGTTTGAAAGGAATGTTGGCTGACACTTGCAAATGAGTCTGCTACAGAGAAGTAGCTCTAATTCTACAGTTTATCATTTCAAATGGTTTTAGACATGAATATTCAGATTCCATATCAATTTTTAATGTAATGGATAAAATCCCAAATGCTTAAAAACTAGGTTCCACTTCATAATCTGTCATTTTTTTCTGCCTTCTTTCAGGATATGTTAATTTTTTAATATGTTCTTTTAACTAGTACCTAAGATACATTTTTAACCACTACAAGTTCAAAACGATGCACAAAGTCCCTAATTTAATTGATATCTTATGTAAAGAATCCTTCATAGATGGACCTGGAGAGCATTATGCTGCTAAGTGAAATAAGCCAGTTAGAGAAAGGCAAGTACCATATGATTTCACTCATATGTGGAATCTAATAAATAAAATAAACTAACAAACAAAATAGAAACAGACTCATAGAGAACAGGTTGATAGTTGTCAGAGGGGAGGGTTGCAGGGCTGGGTGAAAAAGGTGAAGGGATTAAACAAAAAAAAAAATCTCATAGACACAGACAGCAGAGTATGGTGATTACCAGAGGGGGGTTGGGAGGTAGAAGAGGGGGGTGGGGGAATAAATGGTGATGGAAGGAGACTTGACTTGGGGAGGGGGGTGCACATACCATATAATATATAGATGATACATCATAGAATTGTACACCTAAAACCTATATACTAACCAATGTCACCCCAATAAATTCAATAATAAGAAGAAATTTTTAAAAGAATCCTTGTTATTATAAAATTGTGACTATAGTTAAATAAAAATATAGAAGTGATGGAAATATAGGTTCTGAAATTATCACATAAAAGTCCTTGAAAAAAGACAAATCATTTTCTTAAGCTCTCGGGTGACTACTTTAATATCCCATTGCAACCATGTTGATTATTTTCAAAATTATTCTGAATATTAATGCCAAATGTTAAACTACCAAATTCTGTAATATTGATAAGTACTCTCTGAAGACATGGCTCAGCTACACAGTGTATACACTTTGTGAAACAAGAGAACCAGCTGTATTTTCAAGAAAGAACAACAATATCTTCATTCCCTTCAGCACAATTGGCTCAGAGCAGTGAAACAGAAATACTTGTTTTTAAAACACACTTTATATCCACATTTTAATGCCTAATTAATCCTAATAATTAAATGCAACCACTAACCACTTTCTTTGCAAGATCTCTACTTTATTTCTATAAACTCTGGAATTTAATGGAAATCACTGTGTCATTATGGCCAGAGTAATAAACGCCTATTGGTCAATAAGCTCTGAACCTTAACAGGCAGTTAACTAATTCAGTTGGAAATAAGACCAATAGTTCTAACAGCTTCTAATTTCACTGCAAGAGACTAGCCTCATGAACTATAGCTCCTTCTCATGAGCTCTTCTTACAGCAAAGGACAGTACCAGTAATTTAAATATGAAAACATACATTTGAAATTCAAGTGCTTACACTGATTTTGCCAGGGAAATCACAGATCAGAATAAGTCCCTCCTAAAGAAATATTTAAGTACAGTAAGCAGGGCCAAGGCAAACAAAAATAATAGAATTTTAAATTATAAAAGCTTAATTTAGTCTATGAAAATCATTCAAATTTTAGCTTACTTATTTCAAACGATCTAAATGTTTTTTTAAGTAGAGAAAAGGAACAACTGTAAAAACACCATGTAATAAATACAAAAAAGGGAGGCTTAGAAAGTTGATCTCTTCCTGCTGTCTCATTCACTTATCCTCCCCTGAGAGCGAAGTCTCTAGATTTCAACATAAATAGATATAACTTAGTGTACACATATCAGTGTACTTGAAATCAAAATAGTCTAGAGACATCAGTACCCACTCAAAACCTGATCCTTTCAGCTGTCTGTTTCACACAGCAACAGCAGAGAAAGCATTTCATGCAATGAGGTAAGAATGTCCCTTTGCCCCAGGATGCTCGGGGATAACGTCCATGTGAAAATGAACTAAGGCTAAGTTTTTTGTTCTGCCAATATTCAGTTCTGACCTGATCATTTTGTGCCTCTATCCACACTTCTGTAGGAGCTACACCTCTTAAATTACATATTTGGGCTCCTTATTCCGAGTGACATTTAATTTAAACAGCATTTACGTGACAAATTTTAAAATCCTTACACTTATTCACCACTTTTGTTACGGTGAAAGAAGTTTAACTTCTCTGGCATAATTCTGTACCAAACTTTTGACAAACCTAGAGAAAATAAACCACTATATTTTCCAGCCTCTAGTTCAGTTTTCACATTTCCTGCAAAGCATTTAGACTAGTTCGGTCTTTCTGATGGACCAGTAATTAAGACAGTAATAATATATGTGAGTGAACTACAACACTGGACAGAAACCTTGGGCTGGTCTTAGACTTGGTGCTGACAACCTGTTAATTTCAATTACTTTCTCTCTCTGGGCCTCAATTCCATCATTTCTAAAGGGAAGGTTAAGGTTAAGTGATCTCTTAAGGTTCTTTACAACTGTAACATTCTAAAATCCTATGCTATGAAATGTGATCTTCTTTCATTATTTATAGAATGGCTAACTGCCCAGGCACCCCAAATTTCTCCTTAGTACTTCTATTTTCCTTAGCGTTTGGAGCCTTGTGAATACCACACTGGGTTTCACTTCAATGTCTCCTTTTTGAATATCTTTTTCCTAAGAAGAAAATCTAGCAAGAGTTTTGGATAAGAAATCTGCCACCACTGTCCCCTACAAAGCAGGGCAAGGTTTTCCTTTGAACAAAAACGCCTGAGATTGGCAAGAGGGGTGTGAGCCGGTCCCTTTCTTCCCATGTGTTAATGAACCACCTATTGCCAAATGGAACTCTTCCCTTAATTCCAGACCAGCAAACACAATTCTCTGATGAGGTAAAACGACAAAGTACTAATTAGAAGGCACCCAATCTGAATTCACAATTCTCATTAATTGGAAGTTACTACCGTAATTATTAACAAGTCACATTATCATTAGACCAAAGAAAATGTCAAAATTGATTTATGCACTCAGGATTCTAATAAACAGCGTCTACATTCAAGGTCCTCAATAAAATGACCAGAACAGAGAAAATAACATTTTACAGGTTAATGAGTGCTCTGAAAATATCACACTTTTTATTGCTCAGGTGCCTTTTTCCTGCATTAAATTCACCTTGAAATATTAAATTACACTAGATGACTATTAAGAGAAAATGTTTTATTTTAAAATCTCCAAAGAGTACATGTAGCATCTTCAAGAAGCCGAAAACAAGCCCTGATGCTGATGCCCTGAGGGTCCTAAGATGCATCTATCACTGAGGTAAAAAGGGGACTGTCTTTGTTCAACTGGCTAATTAAGATGAATCAAAGATAAATGCAAACAAGAATTGTGGGCATTTGGAGAGCAATACATCAAAACAATACAGGAGGGGAAAAGCTGCTCAATTAATTCCAAAGTCATAATAACACAGGTAGATTTCATGTTTCTTTTGGCATTTGTCAGACTTCCTGATTCTCTTCTTCTTAATGGTTTTTACAATTTTGAACTAGCTCAGCCTATGTCTTAAAAACATTTTAATGTTAGCAAATTTTGGCATCTATTTGTACTCTGGACATACTTAAAAACTCTGTAATAAAAAGTAATCTCTCTTTGGTTTATGTGTGTTAAATTTCCTAATTGCTGCATATGATCTGGGTTAGAGAACTGTGTTCTCCAAACATAATGAACATATTAATGCAATATTGAAATAAAAAGGTAATATTACTTAAAATTATTTTACAGTTAAGTTTGCAATTTGGACTTTTAAGTTCTTTATGCTAATACACTATTAATCAAATAACACATATTTCTCAACTAAACGGTGGACCAAAAGTTTAAAAATGTTTCTTTCAAAGAGATTTAAAATACATTTAAAGATTTATATTATTCTAATTAAAAAATGTGTTCATTATAGAAAACTTAAGAAAAATATTAAAGCACAACAAAAGTTAACTAATCCTTTAATCCTATTACCCAGAGATCATCACTTTCTTGTTTTTTAACTTTTAAAAAATTTATTCTTTGCAGGAATGGGAGTAAAAGGCAGAAAACTGTACTTGAACAATGATTAAAATAAAATTTTTAAAAAATTTATTCTTTTACCTTTATTGTAATTTTTTTACATAACCTTTTAGTCCCCTTATACTCCTCCCCAGCCCAGAAGTCACCACGCTGTTGTCCATGTCCATGAGTCCTTTTTCCTTTTCGCTCAAACCCTCCACCTCCTGACCCCACTGCCCCCACTAGCTGTCATCCTGCTCTCTCTCCATCTATGAGTCTGTCCTCATTTTCCTTGTTAGTTCAGTTTGTTCATTAGGTTCCATATATGAGTGAAATCATATGGTATTTGTATTTCATTTTAGCTTAGGTATTACCAATATTTTTCTATTCAGACATACATTTATTACAAAACTTAGATTTTTCTGTAACCTTTTATTTTAGCTTAAATTGGTTTAAAATTTGGTTCTATACTCTTCACAGATAATAGTGGACAAAGCAAGATGAAGTTTATTTTAAGACATTATTTTATATGTATATGATACACACAAAAAAGTATATGTAATTACATACAGATGCACATATATAAAATCATGTGTTAAGAACTCATACAGACTTAATCAAATTATATTTCAAAAATGAAGTCAAACCATAATTTTATCAAATAAATGTATCCATGCAGTATATCTAATTTATAGAGCAAACTACTGATATACAAGGGAGACTAACCAGATAAGAGAAACTAGACTAACTTAAAGTATAAAGTGGTTTTCAAATAAATGTGAGAAATTAACATACACATACTCAGACTTAGTCTAAAATTTTTATTAGACCCATGAGAGGAAATTCCAAACACCTTTTAATTCACATCAGCCTCTGCTACTAGAGAACCAGGCTATTCTCACACACACACAAAAGAAATATTTTCACTATGACAACTTCTACTTGATAGCAGAAAGGAACACACATGCACATGTGTACATATGAAAAAGCACAACACCTTATGAGTGATATATATAAAGTATCTCCAAAATGTATAATCCACAGATTTGTTTAAATGTAGAATTAAATATAATACAATACAGACTACACAGGAAAAACCTGGATGGGAAAATTACATGCAACTTTAAAAGTTTCTGGTATAAAGGAATAACAGTGTTCTTAGTTTAATTCAGAGATGCCAAAGGGTTACTTTCACAGAGCACAGGTAAGTCCTTTCGGTGAGCTGTGTGGAGTGCGGCACTGGAGAAGAATATGATCTAATGTGGAACATGTGCGAACATCTATAAACATCTCCTGGAGCCTGTTCTGTCTGCAGCGACATTTCCACTGAGTTATGCATTCTGCACACCCATGCAGCTGCTCTACAGCTTTCATATGCTGATATAAAACTAGCTCCTACCTGTTTAAAAAATTACATAAATAGTAAAAACTTGGATTAACCCAATGTCCTGGTATTTTTAATTTCCCTGGGAGCTTAAAGAAATGATAAAGAAAATGATTTTTAACCTCAACATTAAATATATGTGATTGTTTATGTATGAACATAACCACATATGTATATATGCACTGTTACTCTTTAGTAATATTATAAAGTTCAATAGAAACAAATAGCATTTACCACTTTAAAACAGCCTTAGTCATTCTATTAGTCATCTGGCATCTGGTGTACGCCTGTGAAAGAACGTCTACCACTCGATGGCCCGGCAGTATAGGGTGCTATGTCACAGCACAACACAAAAATCAGGCTGTATTCAAAACAAGTGGCTTCAAGCTGTGTCTTGAAGGAGACTGAATGACCACAGAGGATAATGAAACATATACTCCCTGAAGTAACATTACCAATAAAATAACAGCAAATTCCAACAGGCTTTCTTTTAAAAAATCTCAACTCAAATATGTTTTGGCACTTTTTTTCCTGATCCAAAGAATCTGGTGTCAAGATCTTTTTGAAATATGTTTCAAAATTAACATACGACAAATACCTTATTGCTACTATTGAACCGTGATACCACCTGCCAAACCTAAGAACTGAAAAGCATTAAGGAAATTGTATGAATGAGTCTCTAACCTGGTGAAAGTCTGGAATATTCAAAGGAACTATAACTCCGTTCTCTGACTGATATTGTTAGTGATAAGGATTATTACAATTAACAACCTAAAAGAGCTCCATTTCAAACTCAAGTCATCCTAATTCTATAATCTGCACGAAATAAGATACAGTGCACCACTGGGATAGGGAAGTTTCCCAAGTGGGGAGAAAATGAGTCTCCCCGGCCTAAACCCGGAGAAGGGAGGGAGGGTTTTCCTCCCCTGTCCTGCTCACAGTTGGTGGTAAGGCTCTGACACGTCGCAGGCTAGACTATTATACGAATAAGGAGTGGAAGAGGAAGGAGAAGAAAAGGTGGGTAATAAGATAGACTGAACTATACATACATAAATGAATGCTTCGACCACCCCGAAACATAAGAGTTGCTAATTCATTTTTTCCAGTGAGGGAGGGGAGCCTCTGAGAGGCTGAACAGCTTGCCTTCCATCACACGCATTCCTTAAGCAATTCAGTTGGGATTCAAATTCATATCTAACTTTTAAGGCGCCGACTCTTTCCACTGTAGCATGCTGCTTCCCTAATTCAAGTTCTGTTCAGCACAGTTTAGTCATAATACCTTTCCATATCAAAATAAATAACTTTAACCAGCTGTTCTTAATACCACAGGAACTAAAATTAAAAAGAAAAACCCACAATAGCCACAAATATTTGGAACCACAAAGGAATATGTCATATTACAGCCAATAAAGTGCTGGGCAACAGAACTTCCAAAGCTGGACCACCAAAATAAAAACTCCCAGGAAGGAAAAAAATACTGCCAAAATGTTAATAATCACCCCCTAAAAATCCTTACATAGTACATGGGACCACTAAATCCTCAAGTCCAGAACCATCTCCTTCCCCAGCCCTCTAGTTCTCCCATCCCCTCGGCCTGGCTCTTCCCAGAGAGCTAAGGACAGACGTCGAGTCAGCGGAGGTGCCTGTGATGACCTTTTATGGATCTGCCTGCACAGAGCCCCAGGCGAAGCAACTCTGAGAGTTTGGCAAAGAAACTCGTTTTCAGTTGTTTTTATTTTTAAGAGAAAACATCATCACCAAAACATTAATGTTCCGGTTACATAAACAAGAAAAATTCCTTATGAAGCTCACTCCTTTTTTCCAAAGACTATTAGTGAATAGAAATCAGAACTTAAAACCCAGAAGGGGATATCATATTGGCTTTTCAAAAACAACAAAGAATCATAAAACTATAGTGCTTGAGGGGATCTTAAATAGTTATTGGTCCATCATCTTCACTTCAAACAAATTTATATTAAAGTGTTTAAAATAATTGGTAATTCATTCCATGTTAAAACTTTTTCTCAAAAGAAAAAAATCATCATTTATAGGCAAGAAATTATTTCATATAACTAACCTGAATCAGTCATTCTGCCTTATAAACCTTAAGTTCTTATTAAATCTTCAGGGTGAGAGTCAGTGGTAGAGATGGTTTGTGTAGATGAAAGGAAAATAAACATCAAATGCCAGGCTTTTCATATATATCATGATTTAATTTCTACAACAATTTGTGATGTAAGTATTATTAGTCCATTTTACTGAATAGAAATTTAGATTCAGAAGGTTAAATAAATTGCCCAAGGCCATAAGGTGGCAGATTTGGGACATGACCTCAGGTCTAACTCTCCACATGTTGGTTCATAACTCATCATTCTTTATACCAGATACCACCAATATTGCCAAAATGGGTTACCAAAGTTTTGCATTGCTTTCATTCTAACTTGTCAGATTGAATCAGGGACAGCAATTTGAATAGCTGGATGAAAACGTGCTGGCCAACAGCTCCTATTTGAAACGCTGGGTCTACTGTATGCTCACTGGAAACTTCCGAAAACCAGGAGGATGAACACCAGCTCCAAACTCTCACCAGAGTTTGAGAACAGGGAATCCAAGATGGCTACCAACGAGCTACAGAACATCAGGGAAAGATCCAAAAGCTACCACCCATCAGGGCAACTGGCTGACAAAAGCTCTTGCAAGTGACAGTGAGTGAGACTGGTGGAAACAATCTCCTCAAGTATCCACGGAAACTGCCCAACAGCCATTCTCGGTACACACGGGATAGATGGTCAACTTCTATAACATACAAGACTTTTTACACACAGACAATGAAGAAAATTTAGAGGAAGAAGAGCAGGGAGAGCACAGGGTGAAATTAAGATGCCTAATCCATTGTTGCAGGAATGCCGGTAGGAGCTGGGGCGCAGCACTGGACAAGCACACTGCTTAGCATGGCCACAAAAAACAACTTAAATAAAAATGAAAAAAATAAAACCAAAAATAAAAACAAAAGAATTAGAAATCAAGAAACAAGCAAGCAAAAAAAAATATTTAATGAGGTAATCAGGTTAAAAACAAACTAAAGGTTTTACAGGAAAAGCTCTTGAAAGTCACTGCCCTTTTCTCCTGAGCACATGCTCCTCCAGCTCCTTCTACTTCAAGCTCTTCTTCATTGACAGTGCACTCCATTCCATTTCAAGTCTCATCTCTGGAGTTTCCTTATCGGAGTTTTACCACAGGTAGCTTGAGATGCAATGATCACTATGTTACTTAGCAAAAATGTACGTGCATAAAGCACCTTAAGCCCAGATCATCACTCAAGGCAGGCGAGGCCCACTGAGAAGGGTGGCAGAAAGAACGGTACTTGTGCCATCTCATGCATCTTAGGAGAGGGGCTTAAAGCAATGAGGTTTTGGCATCACCCTTGAGAGCTATCAGATTGGTATCAACCAATCAAAACCAAAAAAGAAGGCTTGCCATGGGAGTATGAAGCAAGCAGGAAAGAACCAGGCACATGCCTAAGTTAGTCTACTACCTGTACCTTGATTTCCAATGGCCCACCTACTGCTAGAAGATTCCCTCAGGTAAAATTTATAGCAGAAAGCAACCATTACTCTCTTAGACACTGGGGACAATGGCAGAACTCATACATGTGGTCTCAGGTTGTCAAAAAAAGAAAATGAAAGCAACAGATGCACCTCTAGCCCTTGCCCACATGCACTGTGGCCCTCGAGTCTTCTTATGTGCCTCCCATCAGAAAAGGTCGAACGCAGCTGAAGGACTAAGGTAGAGAGATGATATTCAGGACTTGCTGTGGCTCCCACAGGGTACTAGGTGCTGGTCTCACCCAGCAGGCCGCCAGAGGTTACCTGAGCCAAGATAAAGCACACAGATTTCCTAAAGTCCTTTGAATTAGCTCCCACCTGAGAGGAGGAGAGGCTTCCCTGAAGCCTAGTAGAACCAGACCAAATTCTCCACATTCGAATCAGAACAAGACAGACCTCCACAGGCTGCAGATACACCCAACTGTTTGGGGGCTGGGTTCCAAACATGTGGAGCCTTCATCCATGATCGAATGCTACTTAAGAGTTATAGACTACTGCTAACGAATCGATGGCTTCTGATCCCACACTCCCTGTTCAAGTGAACACAAAGAAATGGAATGTCAGGCTCTTTAAACATGCCAAGTGGAAATCAAAGTGCAACACTGAAGGAGAAGTGACAGCCAGTGTTTCTCTCCCGCATATATTCCCCGATGTTAACTCTTGAAAGAATAATCCTAGCCCTTTCCTGTTTGACATTTCCTCCCACACTCGAGCTAAAGTGGGCCCTGTGCATAATCGCTGATGAACTCAATGCCCACAAGCCCACCGCAAGTGACACACACAGTGCCCTGACACGAAGCACAAAATCAATAATCTGCTGCTCTGTGTCACATGGAAATCCTGACTACTGACAGCAGACAGGAGGAGGAGGCCTGGGGGCTGCAGCGGAGACAATTAGAGCCATTGGAAAAGCAGGGCAGAAAGTAATGAAACCTCCCCAAGTTCATTAGTCACACACACACACACACACACACTCACACAAAATGAAAAGGCCACAGAGCCAGAGGTCATATTTTTCCAGCCTGCTAAATTGAAGTGACTGAAAACCTCTGTAATTACATAGGAACAGACAAAATTGTTATCTTAACTACATTGTAAATGCACTTTAAATGTCATAAGTTTTGATGCAATTTAATATTTTACATGGACAATGCCGGGTATAGTCACTGATTTCCTACCAAGCAGATGGGGACATAATCCATGTCCATTACAAAGACTGAAAAAACGCCCATCCATCTGCCTGAGCAGTACAAAAGGATTCTGCAGAGAGAGCAAAGAGCAAACCCTCACTGATGGAAGTCACAGAAAAAAAGAACACTGTGAAGTAACCAAAAAGCGCAAGTTTCCATTTCAGCTCTGCCACCTAGTTACTCTGTGACCTTAGGTAAGTCACAGCATCTCTGGGGCTCAGCTTCCTCTTCTGTGAAACAGGGATAAGTAATCCCTGACATACCTGTATCACAGATCACTGGGCGGATAAACTGAGATCAAATAAGTAAAAACTTTCTATAAACAGTCAGATACAAATGTAAGCAATTATTATAATTTATGCCATTATGTATTTGGGGTAAAATATGAAAACAAATCATTTCTTCCTGTAACCCAGAAAAGATTTAAATTAACTCTCCACTAACTATTAAAAAAAAAGTGTGGATGGGGGGAATAAATGACAGGACACCAGTGTGTTACCATTAATCCCTCATAGTACCCAACACTTCTGAAAAGTCAACCCAGTTTATGTTACAACGAAGTTGAGACAATAGTTGTTATCTTCAAGTACAATACCAGCCTATGCGTTCAGTATGTACCTGGGAAGTTGAAAGAGTAAATAAATGTACTTCTTTTCATACCTAACTCATTAGCCAAGAGAGACATAGCACTGGGGAAAAACAGGTCCATTATCGCTCACCTCGCCTTGTCCCTTCCCACACACATTGTATATAAAACAGCCACTACAGAAGGCTATAAGAGCAGTACTGAAGTGGCAAGTTTAAACATCAGCTACATTCCAAACAGCATGCATAGCTATATCAACTTACTTTCCTATTATAAATTCTGTGCATCTAGCAGATTCACTAGCAATTTTAGGAACAGAAAGTATTGTGTGTGTGATTAATGTTGTAAGAATATTTGGATCTTTATTTTGATCTCTAATCTTTTTAAAGTACTACTAGTATTTCATTATCTGTTTCTCAGAAAAAGGTTTTTTCATGGTTTAATTTGTTTTGTTCAAACTCTCTAAAAAATTGCTTTGGGGTTAATCAAAGAATGGAAAGTTTTAGTTTTGATGGAATATTTTTTGAGGCCTGGATTGAGTTAATCTGGAAGATATTTCACACTTTGAGCTGTGCCGGACTCTACGGACAGAACTGCATTTCTGTTATCAGTCCTTTTGTAATCTCAGACTCTACCAGACTGCTACAGGGGTCTATCTCACTCACTATCACACACATGCGTGCACAAACACACACACACACACACACACACGAGAATCCTTGAGTTAGTGGAAAGCCATCACAACCATGCAATCAAAAACGAAGAGGGCCAGAGTTACTGCAACAATGGTGGAGAAACAGAATGATTCAGAAGGCATTTAGGAGAAACCCTTGCTCAGCTTTAGATCTTAAAGCACCATTCTATACACATTTAGAAAACAGATCATTTTTATAGTAAATAAGTTTAAGAATTATTGCTACAGTCCTCAAGAAACAGCTCTCCAGAGCTGTCAGGAAGGGACTGGCGCCACCACACACAAGAAGGTCTCCTGACAACCTGTGTTCTACAGACAGAAGAGCTGGCTGCCGGTACAAACAGGTCTCACTTGCATATGTGTAGAGAAAGGGTTGTTCAGCCCAACTGGAAAGAAAGATACTACCAAAACAAAAAGGAGCATCACGTCTTAATATACTCTTTCCTCTTTTCAAAGCCTTGGGCTCATTTGATCTGAAGAATTCCACAGAAGCTTTGAGAGGTGAAAAGCCTTTGTGAATAATTGAAGACAAAATAATGAAACCCTAGAATGTCAGAGACATAATATAGTTTTGTAGAATTCATCACGGAGCTTTTAAATTCCCAAATACTACATGCTGAATAATTTATTCCTGTGTCAATATGGGGCCAGCAGATGTTCTTCCAGAGCCAATGTTAACCCTCCTCAAGCTGAAGAGCAGGAAAATAGGCTCTGCCTAGGATGGAAGGAGGCACTTATTTTAAGTGAGATTGTCTTGGTATTTATGAGAAAATTAAAGCAGCTTTGGAAGTCAAAAAAAACACACTACTTAGTCGGCAATCTTTTATCAAAGTCTGCTTATAAAGATAAGAAGCTGAATTTCCTGGAAAAACACAAATGGCTGATACAGGGGGTAGCTGATAAGCACTGCTCTCTCCTTTCAGAAGGTCCCTGAGGGCTTTTCACTGATTCTGTCTAAGAATATCTTTTAGTGATTTATTGATATTTTCCTCCCTCTTTGGATCACTAATTCCTGATGCAGTTTTGATCTCTCTGCTGTGTTTTAGTTTCTGCGTATTCTCCCCTATATGGCTCACCCTCTAAATCATTCACTTTAATTAAAATAGGTTATACACAGTTCATTTAAAATAGAAAAAGGCAGAAGAAAACAAAAATTTAGCAACAACAAAGTTTAAAGTTTCACCAGCGGTCTATAAACTTCAAAACTGGAAACCAATACCTGAGGTCTCGTTCATTCACTCATTCAACAGCTAGTTGCTGAGCACCAACCAAGTCTGCACAAAGTACTAAGCTAAGGCTGAAAAAGAGGAGATGTTTAATCAAAGATTCTAAAAACCTATTAGACAGGGACATATGCATATACATGTCTAGATATTTGCAGAGGCTTCCAGTCAACATGGAAAAAATGATGTACTGGGCTACTAAGGAAAGACACGGCTCTCAATCTGAAAATGCAGAATGGCTAGAATACATGAGAATCATTTTAGGCTACATGTTTGAGCTCAGATTCAAATAAAGGAAATCTCCCAAGTGCTAGAAACAAAGAGGAAAAAAAAGACAGTGGTGAGCAGGAGCCAAAGCCAATAAAGCTCCCAGGAATAGTGAATATTGGAATCAATCCACAGGCTTCAGCTACTGTGAGAGGTGCCCAGGCTGCAGGCCTCAAGCATGCTGCTCAGTGGGCATGAACTACCTGAATAAAAACAAGAGTTGCCAAATCTGCCCATGAAATAGGGACTGGAAAAATTCCACCCAGCGTGGTAATGTAGATGGAACAGACTAAAAGAGACTTAAAAACAGCTATGTTTAAAATGTTGAAGAAGATAAAAGGAGTTAAGTTTTAAAAAAGGATTAGTATAAAAAATGAACAGGCAGATTTTATTTTAATCAAATAAAAATTCTAAAAATAAGAAGCGGGGACCTCACTTGGGGCAGGGACCTTAAACAGGCAGTCTGAACAATACACAGCTGATAACTGGTGACTAGAAAGAGTAACAGCCCTGGCTGGTGTGGCTCAATGGATGGAGCACCAGCATGTGAACCAAAAGGTCACAGGTTCAATCCCAGTTGGGGCACATACCTGGGTTGCAGGCCAGGTCCCCAGTGGGGGTCATGCAAGAGGCAACCACACATTGATGATTCTCTCCCTCTCTTTCTCCCTCTCTTTCCCTCTGTCTAAAAATAAATAAACAAAATCTTAAAAAAAAAGGGAGAAAGAGTAACACAAGGAAATCACCTAAAATACAGAAAAAGCAGGAGATAAAGATAGGAAAAAGAAGTTGAAACAAGGAATATGGAATATGAGAAATATGATAGTTTGAAATATATCTAATAAGAGTTAGAAAAATGAAATATATAACTAAAGAATTATAAGTTAGAAGACATCTTATTTCACAAGTGAGAAAATCACAACCCAGAATCATCTTCATACAGCTTGTTAGAGGCAAAGATGGCAGAACACAGAGCATCAGCTGCCCACTCTTCCATTATCAGACACCTACCCAAAGAGGGATAACTGGTGATGGACAGAGACTTGACTTAGAGTGGTAAACACACAATTTATGTACAGATGATGGATTGTAAAATGGTATACCTGAAACCTATATAATTTTATAACCAGTGTCACCCCAATAAATTCAATTAAAAAATAAATAAAACAATATAGTGGATTGAACCCATGGGAAAAAAAAAAAAAACACATTAACCTAAATTCCTTTTAAGCCATTTTACTGAGTATTTAAATGTGGTTGACATTGTGCTAAAATCCTTATATGTCATTACACTTAATTTTCAAATCAACCTTATTGTTTTCATTTCACAAATAAGGAAACCCAGGCTCAAGGAGAAATAACTTGGCCAAAGACGTACAAGTAGTGAATGACAAAACCAGGTTTCAAGCAAAGGTGTGTCTGCCTTCAAAAGCCATCATCTTAATCACTATATGACTCTATAGTGATATAGCTTTAAAGTAATAAGGCATCCCTAAAAAGTTACATACAAAGATCAATTTCATTGTATCACAGTCTCACTGTACACATGGAGTATGAGTTTTAAAAAGTATTATAAATCAACTTAGTATATTTTTTACTATTGTATACATTGGCACCTATAGGAAGCCTTAAGGATTGTATTTTTTGCAGTATTAACAATTTTTTTCAACCTAGTATTTCTTAAATTAAAATGAATGTATTAAATACAGACAGAACAAAAACCCATCCTAAAATTTGTATGGATTTCAAAAGACCCAAATAGCATAAACAATCTTGAAAAACAAGAACAAAGTTCAGGGGTTCTTATGTCCCAATTCAAAACTTACTACAATGCTACAGTAATCAGAACAATAAGGCATTGACATAAAAACAGACACACAAACTAATGGAACATAATGGAGAACCTAGGAATACACCCCCATGTAAATAGCCGAATGACTTTCTACAAGGGTGTCAAGACCATTCAATGGGGAAAGGAAAGACTTTTCAAAATAGTGCTGGGAAAACTGAATACCCACATGCAAAAGAATGAAGTTGGACCCTTACCTTATGCCATATACAAAAATTAATTCAAAACAGATCAAATACCTCAACATAAGAGCTAAAAGTATAAAATTCTTAAGAGAAAACAGAGGAGAAGAGCTTCATGACATTGGATGTCAATGTTTTCACAGATAAGATACCAAAAGCATAGGCAAAAAAAATAGACTAATTGGATAGCATCAAAACTAAATGTTTTTATGTAACAAAGGACAATATCAAGTGAGTAAAAAGACAACCCACAGAATTGGAGAAAATATTTGCAAATCATATTTGTGATAACAGATTAATATACAGAATACATAAAGAACTCCTATAATCAACAACAATACAAACAAGCCAGTATAAACATAGACTGAGAAGTTGAACAGACATTTCTCCAAGACATAAAAATGACCAACAAGCACATGAGAAGAAGCTCAATGTCATTAGTTAGGAAAATCAAAACCACTTCATGCTCATTCGGGTGGCTATTATCAAAACATGGAAAAAGAAAACCACGTGTAAGCAAATATCTGGGGAAATTGGAACTGTGGTGCATTGCAGGTAGGAATACAAAATGGGGCAGCCACTGTGGAAAACAGTTGGTCAGTTCTTCAAAAAGTTAGACATAGAGTTACCATATGATCCAACAAATGCACTTCTAGGTATACAAACATATTTCACAAAAATGGATAGTGGGGACTCAAACAGATACTTGCATGCCCATGTTCACAGCAGTATTATTCACATTAGCCAACAGGTAGAAACAATCCAAATGTCCATCAACAGATGAATGGATAAACAAAATGTGGTTATACACATGCAACGGAATATTATCCAGCCATACAAAGAATGCAATTCTGATACATTCTACAATATGGCTGAATCTTGAAAACATTATGCTAAATGAAATTAGCCAGACATAAAAGGGCAAACAGTGTATACTCTCGCTTATATAATGTTATGAAGGCAAATTCATAAAGACAGAAAGTAGAATAGACGTTGCCAGGGGTTGGGGGAAGGAGGAATAGGGAGTTAGTATTTAATGGGTACAAAGTTTCTGTTTTGGGTGATGAAAAAGTCCTGGAACTGGAGAATGGTAATGGGTTCGCACAATTGTGAATGTACTTAATGCCTCTGAACTGTATATGTAAAAATGGTTTAAATGGCCCTGGCTGTTGTAGCTTGGTGGATTGAGCATGGGCTGCAAACCAAGGGGTCACCAGTTCGATTCCTGGTGATATGCCTGGATAGCATATGCCTGGGTTGCGGGCTAGGTCCCCGGTAGGGGGGTGCATGAGAGGCAGCCACACATTGATGTTTCTCTCCCTCTCTTTCTCTCTTCCTTCCCCTCTCTCTAAAACTAAATAAATAAAATCTCTTTTTTTAAAAAAGGTTTAAATGCCAAATTGTATGATATGTATATGTTACCCCAATAAATAAACAAACAGAAGTGATATGTGACTCACAATACACTTTTTTCTAATGTTATGATATAAACAAACATATCTTAAACATATGTAAGAATAAAGGATAATAGTATTGTACTGTAACAAACATAGGTGCAAGTATTTAAAAACACGGGATCTTTAAATAATCTCAGAAAACATGTATTTGAAGAAAAAAATAATTATGCTAACATTTATTGAGCACTTACAACATGCTAGCCACCATTCTTGAATAAACTTCATAACAACACTGTGTTATGTGTTATTATTATCCCAACTTTACAGGTAAGAAAAGGGAGATATAGAAGTTAAAATCTATTTGCCTTTATCTAAATAAATGCTAGAGAGGAAAACATTAAAAAAAAATAAATTGGAAATATTTTCTTTACCAATGTTCCCGCCCCCCATCTTCAGTAAAGGAATTATCACTGAACACTTTCTTTCGATGAAAATTTCATCCAACACAATTAACAACTTTAAACTGATTTTGCAAATAATTTTGTGACCATCCCTGTTGCATCAAGAAAAGTGCATCCACACACTTAATTTAAAAAAAAAAAAGGAATGAGAAAAGGAACTAATATTTTTCAAGTATCTAATCATGTACTAGACACTGTACCAAGCATTTTACAACTTATTTCACTTAATCTTCTTGACATCTTGTGAGGTAGGGATTACTATTCTCATTTTAAAGATAAACAAAAATATAGTGATCCAAAATGCTTCTATCCATTACAGTAGTCCCTCACCCACAGGGATGTGTTCCAGGACCCCCAGTGGGTGCCTGAAACCACATGCTGAACCTATGCACTTGTATTCTATGTTTTTAGAATATATACATATATGTGTACATATACATCTATACACACATATATACATATATACATGATAAAGATTAATTCATAAATGAGGTTAACAATAACTCAATAATAAAACAATTATAACAATATACTGTTATAAAAGTTATGATAAATGGTCTCTTCTCTCTCAAAATATATGTTAACTGATCTGATAACCGAGGCAGCTACAAAGTCAAGGATAGGCAGTAGCATATACAGCATGGATACTTTGGACAAAGGGATGACTCACATCTTGGAGTGGCAGAGAGATATAATCATACCACTCAGAATGGCATACAATTTGAAACTTATGAATTGTTCATTTCTGGAATTTTACATTGAATATTTTCAGACCATGGTTGACCACAAGTAACTGAAACCATGGAAATTGAAACCACAGATAAGAGAGGGACTACTGCACTTTCAAATGTTGTTAAATATTCTATTTGAGCAGGAGCCGATTAATTTTAATTCCCTAGGGAGTAAAAGAACAGTAATCAGTGCCAAAAGCTATGCCAGATACCTAAAGGAGCCAACATGACAGGTGCCCCCAGCATGCTGCACAGCTGAGTATTCAAAACCCCAACAGATCTCGCACCCAAACACATTGTGCAGAGCAAAAGATCACCCTGCTGTACTACTGAGTCAAGGAAAAGGGATTGTGTAGCCTTCTGCTCCAGCACCAGTCCATGACAGCTGAAAAGGCAGACAAATATGATGGCCCTGAGCCACATTAAGGGGACTTACACTACCCTCCTCTTATTTGGGTATAAAGAATAGACTCTAAGGCACCTTCTGTTGCTTTGGAATGAAAACATTTAAATCTCAGTTCAAGACTGTACAGAAAAACGACATGATGAATTTTCAGTAAATATATTAGAAACTGTTTAATTTCTCCTTTTTGACTTTCTCTTATTAACATTTCAATATGCTCAGTTCTCTTGAAATTAAGAAACTAAATAAAGAAAGAACTCTCCCCTCTATTTTATCCCCCACTCTTCCCTATTCTTCACAGCCAATCTTTTGAATAGGTTTGTTTCGATTGTTGTCTATACCTTCACATTTCACTCAATCCTGTATGCACTACTCCCTGCTCCACCTCTATCAAACTGCTCCTGTCAAAGTCACTATTATCTATTTCTTGGTGGCCTTGAAGGGGCCCCGAGAAATCCTAGGGCTCTGAAGGCAGAATTTCAAAATCGGTATACTTGGACCTGGTTACATATTTTGTGGTGCAGCCACATCATTTGTAGAGACCAGTGCAAAATGAAAATGTGGGTCCTCTTGTTGGAAAACAGGGAAAGAGATTGTCTGTGGTCTCTCTCTAAAAAGGTTATGGTGTTGTTTTATTTGATACTTAACTCTGTACTCCCTGGGGCATGAGGATGCTTACCAGGCAATGCCCATTCTCAGAGGCACCACCCATGACTCCGTATGTAGGAGACACACCAAATCCCACTTCTCTTGTGCCCACACCCAAGTCTCTGCCAGGGGCAGAGGGTGGCAGCAGTCTCTGGGCAGTGGCAGGGGAGTGGGCAGCTCAGAATTCGTTGCAGGGAGGTAAGAAGTAGCAAAAGTCTGGATCATAACGGTTCCATGCCCCAGCACATGTTTCCATTGCCCCATCTGACTTCATTTACAAAACACAAATTGAAAGATACAGTTATTCAGAATTTCAAGACAATGGTCCCATTGCCTTAAATTCTAAGCACAGGACCTCCTTCTGAGCATGAGCTCTTACGTAGCTGCACTGGCTATACTACAAAGTAATCATAATACCACCTTACCACTGCACAAAACATCCTAGTTCGCAAGAGTTCCAATTTCATTTATAGTCTCACAGTAAACCTATAAATAAAGATGAATAGGTATCCTCATTTAACAGATGGAAAAACTGGCTCAGAATGTACAATTAAAACCATCCCTCCTGACTCCAAGTGTGGGACCCTCCAGTGTAATACGCTTCCTCGGCAAAGGGCGGATGAGAGAAGCTGGAACAGTGACCATTTCTCTACATGGGCTACTGGTTTAGTTATTAGGTAGAAATCATTTATGTCATTACCAGTCATAGTTTTTAAAATTCAATTAATTTTTTACATCCTAGAATTCAATAGCTTTATATAAATATGTAGATGAAAAAAGGAAAAGGTAACAGGTACAAAGTTAGTTTTTCCCCCCAATGTTCTCCCAACCAGTATGCATGTACCTTGATTCTGTGCCACCCCCCAATCCCACCCCAAGTCACCAGCAATCAGGCACAAAGGACTCCAGAGCCAGCAGGTGAGACCATGTTACCCAGCAGGTGAGACCATGCCACCCGGCATTACAACACACTTTCATTACAGGAGAGCTTGTTCCTTGATTTGGCTGGAGGCAAATCCATCAAAATGCCACATGGATACTTATAACCGGATGATAAGGAGATACCAAAATCAAGGACGGAGCTAGTTTCTTCAACCTGACTCTTTTTACTCTCCTTCCACATACTTTATATAATTCTTCCAATCTTTCCAGTTAGTGAAATTATTGCTAAGCTTCCTCATGTTAACATAAAGTACTGTGAGAATTAAACTCTCAACTCATTTGTTCCCTAATTCAATTTCTCAAAATTCTCCCCTGAAAGCAAGAATAGAGCTTTTTTTTTTTTTTTTTGGTTGAACTAATATGCATTTGTTACAACCATTCACAGTGTCAACCCTTCACACTGGCTGATCACCCAGAAAATATCCAAGCAAAAAGAAGTGCAACTGAATGTTAGATCCAAATAGCACAATCTCTCAGCTCACTAGAGCAGAATCTCTCTCTAATACACTGGTCACAGGCTATATTACAAGCTCTTTTTATCCTATTTCTAGGTAGAAATGCAATAATTTAAACTGACAGCATTTCGTGTCATGAAGTCGGTGGGTTTACAATTTCTAAATGTCAATTTGAACTTCTGACTAGTTCCGTAGAGCACTACTGTTTGTTTCTAAATGAGGCAACTTGTCAGCTCTGCATACATAAAAGCAGTTAATCAGCAATTTGCAGTGCAACACCAGAGGAATCAGCTGGTATGCTAATAGCGGGCCCACCAAGAACCTCCACTTAGGAAAGAGAGCCTTGTCCTAAACCAATAATATCCTCATATACCAAAAAGTTCATGCTCCTGCGCAGTAGATGAAACATTTTAAGCCAAGGAACTTATTGTTTTGAAGTGATGGTCTGCCTCCAGCCTGAATTACCAATGTCCCCACTAGCCTAGAATGGAAGAATTTCAGTCAGTGAGTGAATGAAGACCACTGTTTCCTCTCCTTCTTCACTAGTAGCTTCTGTTCAGTTCCCAGTGGGTTCTTGTTATTACTGGCTCCATGCTCGTTTACTATTCTGCTCCCCCTCTTTCCATGTGGCCCTCACGTCTCCTCTCTTCACCTCTCCAAATAAAATGCCACAGGGTCTTACCTGAGAAGTACCTGGTTCCTCTACCCTAGAAAATTACTGAGCTGTATAACAAAATCAACTCCTAAGATCGCAATAATGATAACTCTAATAATCAGATTATTTAATAAGAGCACCCCACTGCAAGAGGAAAAAACAGTGGTATGATTTTAATTACTAACAGGTTTGGGCCTATGGACTGAATCCTAGAATATAGATTGAAATAACAAAAATTAAATGGTAAGCAAAGGAAAGAAGTTTTTTTAAAAAAAAATCTCTTCCATTATTCCCAGTAGCTACCTTAGGTGTTATGGTAGGATAATATCAGGAAAAAATGGTTTGCTTGACTCTGATCACGTACCCCACCATTTAAACAACCTTTGTCCTTGACTGCTGCTCAAATCAGATTTTGAACTGATCAAGCAAATTTGGTTTAGTGACTGTGTTAGGGAAAGAGCTTCCCAGCTGGAATCCAATAGTCTATTTTTCCTCATATAAGACACATTTTACTGGAGTTAGAGACTAAGTGCTTCTGCATATGCTTCAGAGTTTTTCTTAGTGCTTAAGGCATTTGGGAGACATTCTTCCTGGATCCAGTCACACTCACCTGCCTGTCAAGTAATATGTAGTACAAGGGCAGATCCCAAGAAACAGAATCCAGATCATAAGCCCACGTGCCACCTGCCAAACATCCAGTAGGTGCACTTTGGTAACCAAAAAACTATGTTTATAAATCACAACAGACTAGCTTGGTGGGTGCTGTTAAGCTCAGAGGCAAATTCTGAGACAATGGAGTGGCCTCTTACCAGTGTCAAGGTGCCATGTCTCTTCAAAAGACCATTTGGCCCCCAGGATGTGACACTGGCAGCGCCAGGGCAAAGAACGCTGACCTGTGTGTGCTCAGGTTGCCCCTATTCGAAGCAATGCACAGGACAGAGAGATACTGTATACCTTCCCATTTGCAAAAGAGGAAATCAAGACCCAGAAATCATTTGCCCAAGATGACATTGAACTAGCAGAGTCAGGTCTGACTCTAAAACATCCAATCCTTAACCCAAAACATTTACTTTTCTTCCTCCTTCTCTGTTCCTTTCTTTTTCCCTCCCTCCCTCCTCTTCCTCCCTTTCTCATTCTTTCCCTCCCTTCTCCCTCCCACCATCAGCATCATCATCACAAAGCATCCAATATCTTTCTTCAAACAAAATCTTAACCAGAAGTACAATATATAAAACAGATTTAAAAGTGTCTGCTTAGACACAAAGAACAGAGACATAGTGTAGTGCTAGAATCCTACCTGCTTCACTAAGCTTGTAGCCTCTCCTAGGATCCGGGCCAGAGCACTGTGACCACAGTGCCTGAGGCCATGCAAACTTCTTACTTGAGAGCTTGTAATAACACTAGTTTCCAACACTAATTAGGATCATCATAATATTTTTACATAAAATTACTATTTTCTGAACACTGGTAAAATATGCATTGGGATGGCATTTTCTTTTAAATGTATTTTCTTGTGTTTATTAGTTTTTTAAAAAAAAATACTTTTTTAAGAGCAGTTTTAGGGTGACATCAAAATTGAAAGGAAGGTAGAGATTTCCCATATGCTTCCCCGCAGGCACAGCTTCCCCCAGGCACAGCTTCCCCCAGGATCAACGTCACCCACCAGAGTGGTACGTTTGTTGCAACTGGTGAACCTACAATGACAAATCATTATCACCCAAAGTCCATAGTTTACATTAGGGTTTATTGACTCTGGGTATTCCACGTTATATCGGTTTGGACAAATGTATATGACATGCATTCACCATGATAATATCACACACAGTAACTTCACTGCCCTCAAATCCTTTGTACTACACCTATACTTTTGTTTGTTTGAACAAAGTCCAACATTCTCAAAGCTGGGTACAAGGGAACCCTTCTCATAAAGACAGGAATATTAAGTCTGAAACTCAAAAACATTAATCTTCTTTCAGTACCATCAGTGCACATGACGAACTCTGATATGATAGATTTGTGTAGTTGATATTCAAAATTAGAAAATAAGGTCATGAAATGATTGATAGCTCTGAAACATAAGTGTCATTCCTAACAGCTTAGCTACCAGGAAGAAGGTACATAAACTGGAAAACACAGAAGCAAGCTTTGGGAAACTATTTGTAGCAGAAAACATACATGAGAACATACATGCAAATACAAGATATCTATCTTATTCCCTTGGGTGATTCTTTTCATTTACACTAATGAGCTCAGGGCCTCTGCTTAGAGGCTGTTCTGTAAATGCTGGAAGAACACAAATCTTATTCTCTTTGGTGAAATCTAGTCTCATAAAAAAGTAAAAATTAAAATCTATGTGTGGCTATTAACACATGTACACATACATATTTGTCTGTGTATTACTTCTCATCACTTCACCCTTCAATTTGAATTTATTAGTCTGTAGGAAATGCTGCCAAACATTACTGAGTAACACAATGTAAAAATGGTACCAAAATTAGATCATACAAACATTTCTAATTAAATCCCTTTCATTGGGATTAAGAATTTTTACAAAAATTCTTAATGTGAACATATATGCACCCAAATATGTAGGATCACCCAAATATATAAGGAAATTCCTTGAAGACTTCAAGAAATATGTAGACAGCAACACAATTATGGTAGGGGATTTTAACACCCCACTGTCAACAATGGATAGCTCTTCCAAACAAAATATCAAAAGCATATTGTGAACTGAACAATGCATTAGATTAAATGGACTTAGCTGATACATATAGAACCTTTCATCCCAAAGAAACAAAATACACATTCTTGCCCTGGCTGGAGTAGCTCAGTGGATTGAGCATGGGCTGTGAACCAGGCATTGCAGGTTCAATTCCCAGTCAGGGCATATGCCTAGGTTGCAGGCCATGGCCCCCAGAAACCGCACATTGATGTTTCTGTCTCTCTCTCTCTCTCGCTCTCTCTCTCTCTCTCTCCCTTCCCTCTCTAAAAATAAATAAATAAAATCTTTTAAAAAATACACATTTTTTTCAAATGCACATGGAACATTTTCAAAGACAGACCACATGATAGGACACAAAACAAATCTCAATAAATTTAAGAAAACTGAAATCATATCAAGCATTTTCTCAGACCACAAAGGCGTGAAACTAGAAACCCACCTCAAGGAAAAAATTCAAAAATATTCAAACTCATGGGGGCTGAACAGCAAGTAAATGGGTTGAAAAATGAGATCAAGGAAGAAATCAAAAAGTTTCTAGAAACAAATGAAAATGAACACACAACAGTCCAAAACTTATGGGACACAGTGAAGGCCATCTTGAGAGGGAAGTTCTTAGTGATACAGGCCTACCTAAAAAAGACAGAAATATTTTGAACAAACAACTTAACCCTACAACTTCAAGAACTGGAGGAACAACAATAAACAAAGCCCAGAGCGAGTAGAAGGAAGAAAATAATCAAGATCAGAACAGAATTAAATGACATAGAAACTAAAAGGACAATTTAAAGGATCAATAAATCCAGGAGCTGGTTCTTTGAAAAGATAAACAAAATTGACAAGCCTTTAACCAGATTCCTCAAGCAGAGAGAGGACCCAAATAAATAAAATTAGAAATGAAAGAGGAGAAATTACAACCAACAGAAATACAAAATATTGGGAAAAAGTTACTATGAACAACTATATGCCAAGAAATTTGAAAACGTGGGTGAAATGGACAAATTTCTAGGAAAATATAATCTTCCAAAACTGAACCAAGAAGAAGCAGACAGCCTAAACAGATCGATAACAGCTGGTGAAACTGAAGCAGTAATCAAAAAACTTCCATCACACAAAAGTAGTGGACTGGACAGTTTCACAGGATAACTTTACAAAACATGTAAGGAAGAGCTAACCCCTATCCTTTTTAGACTATTCCAAAAAATTCAAGAAGGGAAAGAGCACCAAACTCTTTTTATGAGGCCAGCATCATCCTAATCCCAATTCCAGACAAACACACAGCAAAGAAATAAAACTACAGGCCAATATTACTATTGAACATAGACACTAAAATCCTCAACAAAATATTGGCAAACCACACCCAGCAATACATCAAAAAGATCATACACTATGATCAAGTAGGATTCATCCTAGGGATGAAAGGATGGTACAATATTTGCAAATTGATACACATAATACCTCACATAAACAAAAGATAAGACAAAAATCACATGATCATATCAATAAATGTAGAAAAAGCATTTGATAAAGTACAGCACCCATTTATGATAAAAACACTCAGCAAAGTGGGAGTAGAGGGAGCATACCTCAATATAATAAAGGCCATATATAAAAAACTTACAGCTAATATCATACTCAACAGGCAAAAACTAAAAGCTTTCCCACTAAGATCAAGAACAAGACACGGATGTCCGCCTTCACCATTTCTATTCAACATAGTATTGGAAGTTCTAGCCACAGCAATCAGTCAAGAAGAAATAAAAGGCATCCAAATTGGAAAGGAGGAAGAAAATTGTCGTTTGCAGATGACAAAACAGTGTACACAGAAAATCCTATAGACTCCACCAAAAAACTACTCAACCTATAAGTGAATTTGGCAAAGCAGTGGGATATAAAGTCAATATTCAGAAATCGAAGGCATTTTTGTACACCAACAATGAAATATCAGAAACAGAAATCAGGAAAAAAGTCCCATTTGCTATAGCAACAAGAAAAAAAAGTACCTAAGAATAAACCTAATCAAGGAAGTAAAAGACCTGTACTCAAAAAAGTACACAATACTGAAGAAAGAAATTAAGGAAGACACAAATAAATGGAAGTATTATACCGTGTTCATGGACTGGAAGAATTAACATCATCAAAATGTTCATACTACCTAAAGTAATTTATAGATTCAACACAATCCCTATTAAAGTACCAATGACATATTTCACAGGTACAGAAGAATCATTTCAAAATTTGTATGGAACCATAAATTACCCCAAATACCCATAGCAATTTTGAGAAAGAAGAACAAAGTAGGAAGGATCACAATACCTGACATCAAACTATATTACAAGGCCACAGTAATGAAAACAGCCTGCTACTGGCATAAGAACAGACACAGAACAATGGAAGAGAATAGAGAGCCCAGAAATAAACCCAAGTTTCTATGGTCAATTAACATTTGACAAAAGGGACAGAAGCATAAAATGGAGTAAAAATAGCCTCTTCAACAAATGGTGTTGGGAGAACTGGACAGCTACATGCAAAAAAATGAAACTCGACCACCAACTTACACCATACACAAAAATAAACTCAAAATGGATAAAAGACTTAAATATAAGTCATGATACCAAAAAGTCCTAGAGGAGAACATAGGCAGGAAAATCTCAGATATTCCACACAGCAATATTTTCACCAATATGTCCCCTAAAGCAAGAGACATAACAGAAGGAATAAACAAATGGTACTTTATCAAAATAAAAAGCTTCTGCATGGAAACATCATCAAAATGAAAAGGGAACCAATGGTATGAGAAAATATATTTGCCAATGATACCTCAGACAAGGGTTTGAGCTCCAAAAATACATAAAGCACTTGCACAACTCCACTCCAGGAAGACAATCAATCCAATTAAAAAATGGGCAAAGGACCTGAACAGACACTTCTCCAAGGAGGACATACACAGGGCCGAGAAACATGTGAAAGGATGCTCAGCATCACTAGCCATTAGAGAGACGCAAATTAAAACCACAGTGAGATACCACATCACACCAGTCAAGATGGCCATCATAAACAAAGCAACAAACAGTAAGTGCTGGTGAGGTTGTGGAGAAAAGGGAACCTTAGCACCTTGTTGGTGGGGAGGCAGGCTGGTACAGCCACTATGGAAAACAGTATGGGATTTCCTCAGAAAACTAAAATGGAACTGCCTTTTGACCCAGCAATCCCACTCCTGGGACTATATCCTAAGAATCCTAAAACACTAATTCAAAAGAACCCATGCACCCCAATGTTCATAGCAGCACAATTAACAATAGACAAGTGCTGGAAGCAATCTAGGTGCTAGAAGAGCAATGAGTGGATCAAAAAACTATGGTACGTTTACATGATAGAATACTACGCAGCAGAGAGAAAGAAGGAGCTCCTACCCTTCACGACAGCATGGATGGAACTGGAGAGCATTATGCTAAGTGAATTAAGCCAGGTGGTAAAAGACAAATACCATATGATCTCACCTATAATGGAACCTAATCAACAAAACAAACAAGCAAGCAAAATATAATGAGAGACATTGAAATAAAGAACAAATAACAGTAACCAGAGGAGAGGGGGGAGGGAGATAATGGAGAATAAAGAAGGAAAAGGGTCATCAAGAAACATAAATAGCCCTGGCAGGTATGGCTCACTGGTTGAGTGCTGGCCTGCAAGTCAAAGGGTTGCCGGTTCAGTTCCCAGTCTAGGACACATGCCTGGGTTGCTGGCCGGGTCCCCAGTGCGGGGCGTGTGAGAGGCAACCACACACTGATATTTCTCTGTCTCTTTAGGAAAAGAAAAAAGAAAGAAAGAAACATAAATAAAGAACCCATGGACAAAGCCAAGGGCCAGGTACGATTGAGGGTGGGAGATGGGGGTGGGTGGGGCAGGGGAAAGTGGTGGTGGGAAAATGGAGACAACTATATTTGAACAACAGTAAAAAAATGACCAACAAAAGAATTTTTATACTATATCCAGCAAAGCTATCATTTAGAATGAAAGGGCAGATAAAGTACTTCCCAGATAAGGTCAAGTTAAAGGAGCTCATCACCACCTAGGCCTTGTTATATGAAATGTTAAAGGGACTTATTTAAGAAAAAGAACATAAAAAATGTGAACAAGAAAATGACAACAAACTCACAGCTATTAACAACCAAACCTTTAAAAAAAAAAAAACCTAGGCAAACAACTAGAACAGGAACAGAATCACAGAAATGGAGATCATATGGAGAGTTATCAGTGGGGGGAGGGGGTAAAAGGTATAGAGAATAAGTAACATAAATGGTAGGTAGAAAATAGACAGGGGGAGGGTAAGAATAGTATAGGAAATGTAGAAACCAAAGAACTTATATGTACAACCCATGGACAAGAACTCAAGAACTAAAGCGGGGGAATGTGGGTGGGAGGGGGTGTGCAGGGCGGAGGGGAATAAAGGGGCGGGGAATGGGACAACTGTAGTAGCATAATCAATAAAATATATTTTAAAAAAAGAAAGAAAACAAGCTCCACCCAAAGACAGAGAATGTCCAATCAGAGAAGCAGCAGAGGTGCTGTTTAGAGCTCTGGAACAAATATCTGGATTCAAATCCAGTCTTTATCCTCCCCCTCCACGTGGGCTATTACTGTTACTATTACTTAATTACTTAAGTAACAGTATTACTTAATAGTAACAGTAATATCCCACCTTACTTTGGGCTATTACTAACCTCCCTGTGCCTCTGTTTCTATGTATGTGGAGTGGGACAATAATGGTTTCTTCCTCATGGTTAAAAAGAAAAAAAGAAGAATTTTTAAAAACTATGTGTAAAAAGGCAATAGTATTTAATGCCTATTATTCACAAGTGGCTTAAAAGCACAACACACACTATGGCACATATTAATAATATATTTATTAAACACCAATTTGCATGTGATTATGTGCTAAATGCTACATAAAACTGAACCTGAAAGGAAAGCATGTGCCACAATTTAGCAGCAGTTAGTTCTACAATTTCTTCCCTCTCCTTTTACATGAATGTTTGTTGGAAATATCATTTTTAACATACCTTTCTTGATTACGGTCTTTAGTTATTTTCCTCTGTCATTTACTAACTGCTTTTAACTATGAAAGAAACAATACCAAATTTCAACCAAGAAGACTGTGTAGTTATTAAAGAAACACTCAAATAAATATGCAGTCCTATCTAAGATTCCTAACAGCCTACATGACATTCTGCTCACAAAGGTAAACCAAATCTAAATACAATGTATTTTTTTCTCAACCAGTTTTTCCCTTAAAATATTCACTTCTAATTTCCTCTCAATCACCCAATCTTCTATCATTTCTTACATAATGAGCTCTAGCCACTAGGATACAAATATGAGTTAGTCGTGACCCTTGTCTCCACGTCTTCTTAGGAGCTCACAGTCTGTTATGAAAGGCAGACAGGAAGATAGTCACAATAGAAAGTAAAAAGTACTCAGCGGAGGTCTGTCTATAGTGCTTGGCGACAGTTAGCTTAGGCAATGAGAGGTTTCCCAGAGGGAGAATTTGGATGGACTTAAACAACTTGATGCTTCGCTGGGAAAAGGATACCTCAGGCAGACAGAAGATCCTGTAAAAAAGCACAGAGGCATGAAAGCTAATGACACAGTTCAGGAGCCGAGAACAGTTCCACACGGTGAAACTGAGGTAAAAGGACACAAACAAGGAGAGTTAAACTGGGACCATGTTATTAAAGGTCTTGTTTATTTTCCAAAGAGTTTGGTCTTTATTGTTTCTTCTCTCTTTTTTTCACAGTTTTGAACAACACACCAGGAAAGCAGAAAAGCACAGTAAGAAAATTCCACTGTTTTCAGACAAAGGCACAAAGGCGGTAGAGTGAAGAAAGGGTAGCCTTTTGAACAAAGGGTGTTGGGACAACCGAATATCCACATGACAAAAAAAATGTGGATCCATACCTCACACCATATACAAAAATCAATAATCAACCATAGACTAAAATATAAAACCTAAAACTATAAAATGCTAGGAGAAACTATAAGCAAAGATTTCTTACATTTGACACAAAAAGCACAATCTATATATAAAATAACAAATTGGAAAAAATTGACTTAAAATTAAAAATTGCTGCTCCTCAAAAGACAATTAGAATAATTTTTTAAAAATAAGCCAGAGACTGAAAGAAAATCTTTATAAAGCATGTATCTGAAAAAGAACTTATACTCATGGTAAAAGAGCTCTGCAAAAATCCACAATAAAAAAAATCAAGCAAACCAATGAGAACAATAATAAAACACATATTTATCTTATTTTAGAGAGAGAAGGGAGAGAAACATCAATGAGAGAAACATCAATCAGCAGTTGCCTCTCTATGAACCCCATCTGGGGACGGAACCGTAACCCAGGCACATGCCCTCACTGGGAATCGAACGGGTGCACCTTGTGCTTTTTGAGACAATGCCCAACCAACCGAGCCACACGGGCCAGGGCTGTGTAACCAGCTTTAACAAGTACTATAATTATATTAGCAACACATCACTCAAAAGAAAAGATCAGGCGCTAAAATAGAAAGAATCCTTTTTTTATACAGTCCAAGTATTGCATCTGAGAGCCAGTCATGTTTTAAAAAATTAACTCTTGGGTTCTTTAAAGATTCATGCTTAATTAAAATATCTCTCATCACTTTTAAAAGAAAATGTCAACATGACCAGCATGTCTCCTTTCCTTGAATGTAATAAAGATTTACAGAAATAAACAAAATCTATAGAACAAGCTAATTTTGGCTCTTAGCATTTGTGTAGAATACCACCTTCTTAAAGTTACAAGACATAGTGAAAATCATTTGTAAAAAGTTTAAAGGATAGATGCTAAAATACACACATAAGGTTAACAAAAACATATAGTAAACATGAGATGAAATCATAGATGTGCTTCATTTTGCATTAAAACCTAATTCTGTCTATAAATCAAAATGTATCCTTTCTGTGATTATTTTGTTTGCTCCCACCCCCCCGCCCGCCACTACCCCTTATCCAGCCTGCTTTGTTAGCTCCCTCTGTGTGCCTCTCTGGACAACTATGGCTCCCTTAGCCCCTTGGCTTCTGATTGAGCTCAGCAAATGGGAAGTACTGGCAAAAAAAGAGATCAGAATGCAAGAGAAGAGAGGTATCAGAGTATTTAATCCTGTTCCCTCTTCCCCAACCTGGGAGCTCCCTCTCTGCCTGTTGCAATTGTTTCAGCGCCTTCATTCATCTGCAGCTACAGCTTCTATTACACGGCTCTTCAACAATGCCACCTCTTATCAGGCTTCAGTAACAATGTTACAGGCTCTTTTTCTCCTGGCCTAGGGGAGGTGGTGACAGCTTCCCAGGGATGCTGGTTCAGATACATCACTACCCTTTTTCAATTTCCTTAATCCTGCCCAAACCTCTGTAAATAGTGCCCTCATTAATTTCTCTTCATTTAAACCCTGACTCTCTACATGCTACATTTCTTTAAAGCGAGATATACCTGTTCTGAATAAATGAATATTTACACGATTGCACATACCAGTCTGTATTATCACTATCTTTACAATTATATATTTATCCAAAGGTTTCCTTGGAAAAAAAAGATCAAGGCTTATCTCAGAAGATACATAATCGCCTATCAAATTAAATAATTTGATGGGAAACATATATGTGAAACTTTGAGATGCTGAATCCAAGGGACACTAAGACTAGCACCAGTATGTGCATGCTGCATCTAACAAGTACAGGGACCACTTAGAAAAGACACAGATACATAAGGAACTCAGCTCATCAAGGCCCTAATTCTACTTTCTATCCTCATTTCTGCTCCACCGAAATCAAAATAAAATATAACGGCTGTTTCTAAGATCCATGATATCTTCTAAGTTATTGATTGCACTTCTGTTTAGTGATAATAAATAGAGTGCAGAACACTGAAAAGTGAAAGACACTCATCTGGGTTTTGGTGGCTTCAGATTACTTCGTGTTAGACATTACAACCAGACAGTGAGAGCTCCAAGTAGCTCCACAAATATAATCACGTCTAGTAACAGCCCAAGCAAACCAACCAGGAGGAAAATTCTGCTGTAGTTAGATAATGTGTTCTAAAGTAAATAAAAATGATATCTTGCTTATATTACCTATTACCTACATTACTAAAGATCATTGAAAAAATGAATGCAATGTATTGATTAATCTTTAAATTAAACCCACAACATATCAAGTTTAGCCCCATTCTGCAGAAATATATATATATATATATATATATATATATATATATATGGAAATGATCCAATCATTTGAACAAATGAAGAACCAATATGTGAAATGTTCTTTACCTAATGATTTTTAAAATTACAGAATGTCATAGCTAAAAGGAACCTTGGAGACCATCTAGTTCAACTCTCTTATTTTACAAATGAGGAGCTCAATATCCAAGGTTTAAATAATTAGTTCAAAATTACTAGCTAGCTGGCCAGGACTCTATCAGGACTGAATCTTGGGGGTAAGTACATGCATGGCTATAAGAAGTATGACTACCTGAAGGGATGTGATTAAATTACGGAGAGGAATCAAGCTTATCAGCCAAAATGGCTGGATTCTGAATTACCATTATAGCCTTCTGTAATGACAAAACCAGCCTGGGGAATTTATGTGCTTTTCTAATACTTGTGAGGGAGCCATGTTCACCTCTGGAAGGATGTCTCAGTGTCCAAAATCCCAATGGTGAATAAAAATTCAGACACACCACCGCTCGGCATTTTTCTTATCTCTGAGAACAAGGAGAAAGAGGCTTTGGCTTAGACTCAAAATGGGAACTACATCATTAACATCATCGCATACTCTCGTTGAACATTTCTGTGCCCTACATTGTAACTGTGAATGTGCTGAATATGTGTGTACGTGCATTTGTGCATACGCACGTACACTTGTTCTCAAGAGAGAAGGGTGGGGAGAGAGAGGGAAGAGAAAGAAGGCTGAACGAGGAGATAAGCAGAGAGGCAGTTTGTTAGAGAGGGGAGATAGAAAAGGGGAAGGCAGAGAAGGAGAAAGCAGCAAAAGAGATTTTTTTAAAAGACAGCGATACACAGAAAAGGTAAGTTTGAAACCGCGAGACAAAAGCTAAGAACAGAGAGAAACAGATGGAGAAACACTTAGATCAAGAAAGAGAACTACAGAAAGAAGGAGGAGAGTAAGACAGCAAAGCAATACCATAAACTTGTGTTATCTGTCCAATGTTGTCCTTGGCCCAGAAACATCAGCACCACCTGAGAATTGATAAGAAGGCAGAAACTCAGGTCTTGTCCCAGATCCGCAGAATCAGAATCTGTGTTGTCAAGAATATCCCCAGGTGGTTCAGGCACTACTACAGTTAACTCTATTTACTCAGATTCAGTTTAACTATCATTAAAACAGTAAAATGGCCACTTCTGAGTGCGAAGTCCAAGGTTCCATAACATAGAAACCCAGGATAAACTTCAACCTCAGGCCAAGCAGCATGCATGCGGACATGTAGAGTCAATTTAACCCCTCTTGCTACCAGTGTTTTCCATAGGTGGTTTGCATCTAAGAAGTTAACAATACAGCCCACCTGCTTCCATTACATTTTTCTTTCAAGAGTTCAGAAAACAGGAAACCCTCAAAACTGACAAATGATAGATTTAGTCAGGTTACTCTGAATTGATCATCCTAATTATAAAATTAGTGAATAGCTGCTACTAAAAACATCTAATTTCCTTTTTCGAAAAATTAAGATGTAGCGCCCATCCTATGATAACACATGTATTGAAGACACTCTGCATTTCAGACACAGAGTGACTCTATAATAATTTCACTGCAGGATGTTGTTATCAAACACGCAAGCACATAATTACAGGATCTTCAGTGTAAAACTGCTGCCACTTTGGAACTTTAGCATTTCGCTCACCCACACGACCATGTTTTTCTCTCCCTACAGTCCCAGCCATATTCCCTGAACCCTCTGCCAGCTGCCACTTCCTCTCCCCACGTCCCTATTGTTCATGGTTTGTCCTAGTTACCTTTTTTTTTTTTTTTTGAGGAAAGTAAGTATAAGACACTGATGTCTGTTTTTCCCAAGATTATGTTTTTCATTTGATGTACTGGATAGGAGCAATAACTGTTCCCAACAGAAGGAGCAGGCAGGGGACTCTTGGATGCTGATGGTCAGTCAGCTTTTCCTTCTCCTTCTCCTTCCTTGTTCCTCTCAATCAATCTCAGCGACCCCTCACCACTGCCAACATGTCCTAGTAGCAAACGTCTGCACTGTGAAAAGCAGCATGACTTGTGTGCTACAGGGAGCAAACACTGATGTCAGAAGAACAAAGATCGAGACCACACAGTGACTGACCAAGTGACATTGCACAGGCCATTCCCAAAACTAGGAACGCCTCCATCAGTAAAATGTGAGTTAGCAAAACAGTCCATGTTTCTAGCTGAAGTTTGCATTTGCCTGAACCCCTGCTTCTTCTAGTATACGACAAAAGGCTAAGGGGTGAAGAATACACAGAGCAGGAGCAAAGAACACAAAGAGCAGGTAGAAGAGAAAGTACGGGAACATCAGATGTTGGTGAGCTCAGCCCCAAAGATAACTTTATGCTTTGTGAGTACCTTCAGCCTCTTTACTGGAACCTTTCACGTATTCAAATCACAAATACTTATCAAGCACTTACTAAATGCCAGGTACATGCCAGGTGCTCAACATATAAAAAGAATCAAAATATAAGGCAAGTTTTATTCCTATTTTACAATTTTAAAAAAAGAACCTTGGAGTTTGACTTTCATTTTAAACCTCTTCAGATACTTCTCTGAAGCCCTCCCTTCATATGGTACACAAAGGTTTAGTTGCTTATAAGCACCTAATGTTCTTTCAAAACATGAGAAAATCAAGAAGACCCCAAATGCTCAGGCTGCTTTACTTATGCAGTAACACTTAGCATCCTAGGGCGTTATAAGGCTACTGATAGACCCTTCCATTGGAGAACAGAGGATGAGCCCCAGAGTCCATAGATACCTATCACATTCCAAAATACTACTGTTTAACATCTGCACTCACTAGCTATTTTATTTGTGAGAGCAAGAACCACCAAATGTAGACTTATTAGCTAAAATAATATATAGCCAGTAGATACAGAAATAAGTAAGACTACTACCAAATAACTAGATGAAGCTTACAGGATGATTTGATCAATACTAGCTTCTGAAAAATGATAGCAATCCTCTGCCTAAATCTACAAGCAGTATAAATTAAAAAATTAAAAAATAAATGTCAAAATAGCCTCCTTAACAAGAGTACAGCTATTTTAATACAAGGGAAGTAAAGGGGGAAAAATCAATTACCACGAATAGGCCATGATGATTAACATATAATTAACAGCCCCAGAGAAAATTCTCCCCATAAGGATACAAAAATGTAGACAAGAACTATGAAATAAAAGTTGAAGGTGCTTTTTGTTTTTCTGATTTTTGTTTTTTGGGGTTTTTCACAGAAAGCAACATGTAGGAACATGGACATTTTTCAAAATAAGAACTATTGTTCAAAAGCAACAGTAGAAAGTGTCCATTATCTGAAACATCCTACCTCTCTTCTATGCTTTAAATTCCACGGAAGTTATTTTGAGCTTATTGCTTTGATAAAATATAGCCATAAGCAATTATATTTAGTCAAAGACACTTGATCTGTAAGTGGCATCTACTAAAGCAATTAGTATAACTTCCATGAAATTGGCAAATAAAAGCTCCATTTGATGTGATTCTAGAGAAGCTTTATCCTGAAAAGAAAATTCAGTAAATTTACTTACATAGAAGATATTTGATCTCTCAAGAGTAGAGTTACACTTCTACATTTTAAAGAAAGAATTGCCATTTAACAGTACACTACACAAATGTGTATTAATTACTCAATAATCACTCTTATTTGGGGAGTAAAAAGCAAAAGAAAATTGTTTTTCTTTTCATAGATATCATGTAAGAAAATTCCTATACTGAATGTTGGCCACTAAGCAAAATAAAAAAAGTAAGACAACTTATAATCCTTACCTGAAAGAATATAAAATTCACTGCTGATGACATGGTATGTAAATCTAGACACGGGTAAAATGTTTCACTAGGAAGCCACATGAATAGTGCAAAGAACACTTAAACAATTCCCTGATCACTCTCTAGCTGTGGCTCTGACATTTACTAGCTGTTTACCTGTAAGTTCATTGCTTATCTTTTCCAAGACTGAGGTTCTTCACTGGAAAATAGAAACAAAGATTCAAGCACTATAAGATAATGTATGTGAATACATTCTGTAAACTATAAAGTGATATACAAATATTACTAAGTTGTATAATATAAATAGAAACCAAGGCCTGGAAAGTTGGAGTTAAATATGGTCATTTCAGTTTTAGATCTCTGGTGTGAACTTGAGTACTGGGAAAGCTAATCCCTAATTATGTGACAGGCACTGTGCTAAAGGGCTTTATATACATCAACTCAGTTCATTCTCACAACAGCCATGTGAAGTATGTGGAGTTTGTTTGTTTGTTTGTTTGTTTTTGTAAAATGAGGCAACTGAGAATAATTAAACTGAAGATTAAAAAAAGGGGGAGCATGGATTTCAATCTAAGTCTGATTTTACTTACTGTACACCTAATAGCTATACAATTCTGAGTTTAAAAAAAAAGGTGGGTTTCAGACAACGTTACTACCTTCCATATTGATTACAGTATTAAGAATAATGCTTTAGGCCTGGTAAAAAGGAAGAAAAAAAGAAAGAAAAGAATAAAAATGAAGAAAAGGAAAGAAAAGAAAGCAGACAGGGAGACAAAGACACTTCTGCTAATAGCTCTTGCTTTTTAATACCTACAGATCAGAGAAAGAGAATCAGAATGAAAAGAACTGGCTCGTGTTCCTAGTTTCCCAGACTGGTTCAAGACATTCTCTCCCCCTTTTTGGTGCCAACAGTAATAACAATTAACATCTACTAAGTGCTTAGTATGTGCCAGGAACTATACTAAGTGCTTTATGCCTATTATTTTACTTAATTCTCACAAATCCATAATCTCTTCATTTTATAGATGAGTAAACTAGAACATAGGGAGATTAAATAACTTACTCAAATTCTGCCTCCAGGCAAGATGCAGTAACAGGGACAAGACTTATTTACCTAATTACTTAAACAACCAAAAAAACTGGTGGAAGCCCTAGCTGGCATAGCTCAGTGGATTAAGCTCGGGCTGCGAACCAAAGTGTCGCAGGTTTGATTCCCAGTCAGTCCACATACCTGGGTTGCAGGCCACGGCCCCCAGCAACTGCACATTGATGTTTCTCTCTCTCTCTCTCTCTCTCCCTCCCTCTCTCTCTCTCTCTCTCTCTCTCTCTCTCTCTCTCTCTCCCCCCGCTTCCCTCTCTAAAAATAAATAAATAAAATCTTTTAAAAAACTGGTGGAAAATATACAAGAAATAACAGTTTCAGACACTGAACAAGAGAGAGGAGAGTAAGTTTTATGACTGCCCAAGCTCACTGCATAAAGACTTTTAGGCTGCAACTCTGGGAAAGGGAACCCAACAAGCGCCCAGCAGTCTCCCTTAGTTGAAATGACAGAGTAGGGAGTTCCAAGAGGCCATGGTGGGTGGAATTCACAGGGCAGAACACTGGAGAAGAGAGGGCTGCACTGAGAGAAAACTGGGTATCTCCAGAGGGTCCTCCCACACCAAGTATTCATCTGAGAGCTGATCCATGCATCCATGGAAAGCTGTCCAAGGCTGGGGAGAGGACCACAAGAAAGAAGTAGGTAGAACACTCTCCAGAACTCATGCAGAGCCATAAATAAATAGTCTTCTCATCAGTCGCAATGAAAAATCCTCCATGAAGTATTCTGAAGAGGACTGCCTCAGCAGTGAGGCAAAAGTAGCCTAGTCAAAAGACTGCTCTGGTCCCACCTAACAAATGTTAATGGAAGCCTCAAAACGATCAATCCATTTCCAAGTAATTTAACAGCAACAAAGCTCCACATCAAAGTTTAAAAGTACTTTGTAGCCCTGGCTGGTGTGGCTCAGTGGGTTGAGTGCCAGCCTGCAAATCAAATGTTCACCAGTTCGATTCCCAGTCAGGACATATGCCTGGGCTGTGGGCCAGGTCCCCCAGTGGTAGGCGTGAAAGAGGCAACCACACAATGATGTTTCTCTCCCTCTCTTTTCCCTCCCTTCCCCTCTCTAACAATAAATAAATAAAACCTTTAAAAAAGTGCTTTGTAAATACAAGAATACCTAGAATCCAACAAAGTAAAATTCACCATGTCTGACCACCAATCCAAAATTACCAGGCAAGCAAATAAGCAGGAAATTCAACCCATGATGTGAAAAATAATAAATCAATAGAAAACCAGCAATGATACAGATTAGCAGAAAAGAATATTAAGAGTTATTATAGTAATATTCTATATCTTCAAGAAAATAAAGGAAAACATGACCACATTAACGAGAGACCTGGAAGATATTTTTTAAAAGATACAAATCAGAGGTGTAGACACAAAAACATAATGTTTAAGATAATAAAATGCAGAAAATGGGATTAACGGCAAATTAGAAACTAAAGAAAATACTGGTAAATTTGAAGACATACCAAGTGAAACAACTGAAAGTAAAAGTGTTTCAACAGAACACCAGTGGGCTCTATGAACATCTTCAAGCAGCCTAATGAATGTGTACCCTGGAGTCTCCAAAGGTGAAAAGGGAGAGGAGAGGGCAGGAAAATATCTGGATATGAAACTGAAAATTTTCCAGGTTTAATAAAAACTATTATTTTTAAAATAAAAACATGTAATAAAAACTACAAAAAGGCACATCATCATTAATTTTCTTAAACACATTAATAAAGAAAAATCTTAACAGCAACCAGAGAAAAAGATAAAGATTTTACACAGGAACAAAGGTAAGAATGACAGCCAACTTCGCAGTGGAAACAATACATGAGAGACAAGTGGAGCAACATCTTTAAATCCCTGAAAGAAATCTTTAGACTCAGTGAAACTATCTTTCAAACATCATGTCAAAAAAGAGACATTTTCAGACACACAAGCTGGAATGGAAAACAGTATGGTGGTTCCTCAAAAAATGAAAAATAGAATTACCATACCATCCAGCAATTCCATTTCTGGGTATAAACAAAGAGCACTGAAAGCAGGAACCTGAACAGATATGTGTGCACCCATGTTCACAGCAGCATCATTCACAAACAGCCAAAAGGTGGAGGCAACCCACGTTTCTATCGACAGATGAGTGGATAAACAAAGTCTGGTGTACACATACAATGGAATATTATTCTGTCCTAAGGGGAAAGGAAACTTTGATACACGTGTCCATGTTACATAAAATACGAACCTTAAGAACATTATGCTAAGTGAAGAAACCTGTCACAAAAAGACTACAATATGATCCCACTTATATGAGGTACCCATTTGTCAAATTCAGAGAAGGAAGTAGAATGGTGGTTGGCAGGGAATTCGGGGAGGCGGGAATGGGGAGCTGTTGTTTAAAGGGTGTAGGGTTTCAGTTTGGCAAGATGAAAATAGTTCTGGAGACTGGTTTCACAATAACGTGAACGCACTTAACACTACAGAACTGTACACTTAAGATGGTATATTTTGTTATGTGTATTTTACCACAATCAAAAATAAACAAAATTTAAACATTTTTTTAACCTGAAAGAATTTATCATCAGCAGACTTATACTACAAGAACTGTTAAAGGAGCCCTGACTGGTGTGGCTCAGTTGGTTGGGGGTCGTCTCGCAAAGTGAAAGGTCACTAGATCGATTCTTGATCTGGGCATAAGCCTGTTGTGGGTTCGGTCCCCAGTTGAGGTACATACAAAAGGAAACCCATCAATGTTTCTCTCTTACATCAATGTTTCTCTCCCTCTCTTCCTCCCTCCCTTCCCCTCTTTCTAAATATAAATAAGTGAAATCTTTTTTAAAAAATATTAAAGACTGACAAAGAAGACAAATCACATATTAGAGGCAACTTAAGAAGATGTCATCATTAAGTGCAATGTGGGATCCTGGGTTGTATACTAGAGCAAAACAAGGATATTAGTGAGAAAAAATAGTGAAATTTGTAGAGGCTGTAATTAGTTAACAGTACTGTGTCTGTGTTAATTTATTAGTTTTGATAATTATACTATGTTTATTCAAATGTTCACATTAAAGAAAGCTATGTGAGCCCTGGCCAGGTGGCTCAGTTGGTTGGAGCATTGTCCTGTACAACAGAAGGTTGCAGGTTCAATTTCCAGTCAAGGCACATACCTAAGTTGGGGGTTTGACCCCTGGTCAGGTATGTACAGGAGGCACCCAATGGTTGTCTCTCACGTTGTTGTCTGTCTCTTTCTCTCCCTTTCTCTCTCTAAAAAATCAATCAACATATCCTCAGGTGAGGATTAAAGAAAGAAAAGAAAACTATGTGAAGGGTATATAGGAACTCTCTATTTTATTTTTGGAAGTTTTCTATAAGTTTAAAATTATTTTAAAATAAAAAGGTTTTTTTTTTAGAAGAAAGCATTGTTAGCATGTCACTTCCAACAAGAGTTAAAAGTGCCACTGTTAATATAGGTGGATTAAGTACAAAGTGAACACATTTTAGATCTTGGAGGGGAGAAAAGTAATTTTGTTCTGTTTGCTTTGGACAGGAGTATATGGGAAAATACGGTTATCAAACACTGCCTGAACAGCATAAAAATCATGATCTACATAGAAAAATAAAAAATGCCTCCTTTCCAAAGTTGTGATTCATACAACAGACAATAAAATAAATCCCTACATTAACCCAACAAACTCGAAATCTACACACAGAAGAACTATAGGAGGAGCTAAGAACAAGGAACACGCTGTATGAAATCCAATCATGTATAATCAATCCTTCTGTTAAACAGTAGTAACTTATTGCTTACGTTCCCTTAAGAAAACACATGCTTTCTTCTCTGCTGTTCTTGTCCATAAGATCCATGTTTTTAATACTCAACCTTCTTACCCACTTTAATCCGGAAAGGCAGTTGTATGGAGTAGAAAAAGCATGAAACTAAAACCAATATTTACTGATTAGCTGCTCCGTGTCAGATACTGTTCTAAATACTTTACCCATGGATTAAGTGATAATCTATTTAATCCTCATAACAAGTCTAAGAAGAATGTACTATTTTCCCCACTTTTGCAAATGAGTGCTCCAGTCCTGGTTTTCCCAGTATGTCACTGGGAAAGTTTACATGACTCACTACTTCTCTGGGTCCTCGGAAATCAACACTTAAATGTCTTTGCTAGCATTTGTTCCACGCCTGCCTCACCTGTCCTACAAAGTGGGACAGTATTCACCTTGGGATTAGACACATACATGCACTAGATTTGCAGATGTTGAAAGAAAGAATGTTAGGTGAGAAGGCTGAACTAAGTAGAAAAACAAACCACTAAAGTTTCTTACAACTCTATCATTAAACTAAAAAAAATAATAATAATAAAATAAAAGTATCAGGAGACCCAGTAGAATGACTAGGGATGAGAAATATGGGGTCTGGACCCAGCTCCAACACCGACTGGCTATGTGGTCTTAGGCAACTCACAAACCTCTATCTAAGATTCCAAACCAGGGCAATAGAAATTATAATATATGCCCTTCTTGATTCAGCAGATTGTTGTATGGAACGAATGAGCCTCTCTTAAAGGCTTATTGAAATCTAAAAGAGAGAAAATATGTAAGGCTCATGGTACAAGACCAGTGCCCACTGATATCAGTTCTCTCTCTTCCAAAAATAAGAATCAAAGATGGAGCTACCTTATTAAGATATGGTGCCTTCCTGTCTGCTGCATTTTGGTAACCTGGCATTTTCATCCTGATGATATTTTTTTTGTGGTATCCTACAAATGTTGGTATAGAGAGTGATTCATCATGTAAACTAAAATCACTGCTTGCAAATAAATGCAAACTGCAAATTACAGGGAGAACAGAGGTTTAAAAATGTACTTAAAAATAATAAAAAACTCAAGTGAAGTCACTTAATCCAATATTTTATTGGAAATTGGACCACCTCCAATTCTTTTAAGGGTACCACAGTTCGGTAAGCAGATGTTAATATTATTCTTCTGCCAAAGAAAACTGCGAGATTTGAAGACTATTTTTTCCTTAAAAATTATATTCTATTTATATTTCAAAACACATATTTCTCAGATACCTCAGTATATTAGGTTAAAAACTAAGCATCCTTTCAATCTCCATGCTACCCTAAGTACATGTGACATGTGCTGGCAGGAGGTACTGAAAGAGAAAGTGTCTATGCTTAATTACTTGGCTAAAGAATAAAAAGCACACCAGTGGATGGCCAGCCCAACATTCCGATTTACAGCTGGAAGGTAAGCATCGTGGAAGCAGCGCAGACCCAGTAAAAGGACTTAATTACTCTATTGTATGTAGCAACAGAAACCTTATTAAGGGTTGAGCACAGTAGTCACGAAGGACGTGACGGCTGGTATGATCCAGGCTATCAAAAGAAATAAAGCAAACCATCCTCCAAACTAACCAAATGTCAAATTTAAGTGAATTCTCTGCATTTTCCCTCAAGATACAAGTATGAATATACTATTCTATAGTATCATAGTAGCACTCGTGACAACTATTCCAAGGCATTTGGTTACTCTATTAAACTTGGTGAGAGCTTCGAGGTGCTTTCTCCAAATCATTAGTTGTGTATTTCCTGGACCCCCAAAGCTGTTTCTGATATGAATGAGGCACAACAAACATGATATTCACCTTGCGCTGTCTTCAAAGAATAGATAACAGAGTAGACTTGATTCTCGGACAGGACTGTCTATGGATCTGACCTTCGGCAAGTGCTCCTACATCAGCTACCCAGCACAAGTGAATGAGCAAATGGGCAGGTGGTCTAGAGCGCATGACATTAGGCAAACGCAGTGCAGACACCTTCACCTTAAAAATATTAATTATCGAACGAGGGTGAGAGTCAAACTAGGCCAAATCGACATCCGAGTGGCTATAGCAAATGGTTATATTAGATAAAGTAGACTTTAAAACAAAGAATACAACCAAAGATAAAGAGGGACATTTCATAATTACAAAAAGACAAATTTGTCAGAAAGACAGTATCATCAAAAAGTTCGCGTACCCAATAACAGAACTTCAAAATGCAGGATGCCATCTCTCCTGTCACTACTTAACCCTCCCATTTTCTTGAACCCTCTCCACCAAAACTTCTCTAAGCAAACTCACAGTGGCCTCTGTGCTGTCAGACTGATCAGTTCTCAGTCTCACCTTACTTGACCTGTCACTTCTTCACTCTTAAAACGTTTTTTTCTCATTTGGCCTCAAGAGTTTTATTGTCTTTCCATCCTTCTAACATCTTTCCAGTTAGGAAGTACTGCAAACAAGAGAACGGATGAAGAAAGAGCAGTTGAGGTCATTCATTCAACTAGCCATCCCACCTTGTTTCCCTTTCCTGGTTTCTGATCCTATCTTTGTCTCCATGTCTGTTGCTTCACTTACACACTTTCTTTGATGAAAATAACACTGTTGAGCTTGAGACACTGTCCTCTGCCACAGAAGTGATGTGTTTATCCCAAATTGTCCACATCCCCTCACCTATCCGCATTTATGGTTTGTGATTTCAGCGTAACTGACTATAGTTACAACCTACAACTCTCAAGTTCATAATTCCATCAAATTCCAAATGTGTACTCAGATCTCCACTTAGCTGTCTAACGGCATCAAAAATGGAACTCTTATTTCCAACTTCCTTTCCTCAAAACCCCTTTATCCACATTCTTCTCCTTTCTTAATAGATGGCAACTCCATTATGTCAGTTGCTCAGGCCAAATTAACTTAGTTCCATTCTTTTTTTCATACTCCATATCCAATCCTTCAGCAAATTCAGTTAGTCCTACTTTCAAAAAAAAAAAATTCCAGCCCTGGTTAGGTGGCTCAGATGGTGGAGCACTGTCCCGTGCACCAAAAGGTTTTAGGTTCAATCCCCAGTCAAGGCACACACCTAGACTGCGGGTTTGATTCCCAGTGGGGGCGTGTACAGGAGGCAACAGATCGATATTTCTCACATCTATGTCTGTCTCTTCCTCTCTCTCTCTCCCTCTCCCCCTCCCTCCCTCCCTCTCTCTCTCCCTCTCTCTCCCCCCTCCTCCACCTCCTTCTCTAGGGTCAATGAATATATCCTCAGGTGAGGATTTTTTTAAAATCCAGGACCCAACCACTTCTTGCCACTCTATCACTACCCACTTGGTCCATGCCATCATTTTGTCTTGCCTACATTACAACAGCACCTACCAGCTGGTCTCATGGGTCTGGCCCTTGTGCCCATATAGTTTATTCCCCACATATCAGCTATGATAATCGTTTTGAGCATCCGTCTGAACATGGAACTTCTTTGTTCAAAACCCTCCAATGTTCTCCCATTAGAGTAAAAGCCAAAGCCCTTACCATGGCTTCCTGGTCTACGCTCCTCCCATTTCCTTTGACCTCATCTTCTACTCTTGTGCCCTTCACTCCCTCCAGTCCAGCCAAACTGTTCTCCTTCCTATACTGAGTACTAGTACAGTCCTCCCTGAGCTTTTACCTTAGATGGTCCTTCTAGAACTACTAGAACTACTCTTTTCTACTCCTTTTTTTTCCCCAGAAGCTACATGGGTTTTCTCTTACTTTTTCTAGGTCTCTGATCATACATCACTTCTTAAGAAATGCCTTCCTATTCTACCAAACAGAAAATTGCATCTCATCCCAATACATTTACGTATTAACCCTCTCCCATACACTAGAATATAAACTCCACAAAAGCAGGGACTTTATTTTTGTTCAGTTCTGAAAACCCATTGCTCAACCAAGTAGGGGCACATTAAACATTTAGTGACCAAGCGAAGACATTCTCCCAGTTAAATGGGCATCTGCAATACTTCCTGTCCCTTTTTATCCTCTTCCCATTAGTCTCTAAGTTCTTTCAAATCTCCATCCATAACACTTCTTTAGAGTAAAAAATTTGTGACCTTACTTTTTTAAAGCAGTTTTGGGTCAACAGCAAGATTGGTCAGAAGGTACAGAGAGTTCCCACATATTCCCTCCAAACATCCTATAGCTACTTTTAAGGACTATTATGAGGAGTAAATAAAATAAGGATATAAAGCATGTAATGTTAATAACAATGTACATAAGTAGGCACTCAACTGTTATGAGGGGTTTTTTTTTTCCTTTTCAAACTCTGATCATGTGTTTCCTGGCTCAAAACTTTAGCAGGCTTCCCATTATAAAGAGAGTAAATCAAATTCTTCAGTCTGGTATCCAAAGACTTCCACAATTTGGCTCCAACCTAGTTTTCCAACTTTATCTTTTACTAAACACACTCATCCGCTAGCCCCCATGCAAACTTTACTCCACCCACATCACAACTCTGTTCACTATTTCTGACCACATTCAGCACTTTCCTACATCTACTCTTCGTTCCACATCTGCCAAAATACTTTCTCATGTAGTATGTCAGACAAAATCTTGCAATTATTCTAAGCCCAATTCAAATCCCATTTTTTACAAGAAGACATCCACAGTTTTACAAGTTCACATTTCTCTCTCTTTCTCCTCCACTTTCATGTTCCTTTGTTTATGCTTCTTTTTCGACACTCTACTGACGGACAGGGACCACATCTTACTCAGCAATTAGCACAGTGCTGCGCCACACACGGCATTCAGAAAGACTGCTAAATCAAACCTACCAACTATACAATCACAAGTTACTCACCACAGAGAGAAGACTGAAGGTGCATCCTTAGAGAAGGTGTCTTTGAGCGGGAACTGAGTCAGATGCAGATATTCTTTATATACCATGACTCCATAAAGTACTCTACTTTGAGAGATTTTTTTAAATGCCTTGGAGTAAAAGGGAGAAAGGTAGGAAATACGAGCGAGTGAGAACACTAAATACCTAACAGCTATAGAATTTTAAGAATTGTGTAACTCCTCAGAAGGATTAAATGTTTTTATTTAGCTCCACATGGAAAGTTAGAGGGTTAAAAAAGAAACTAACATCAATGACCCACCTTGTCCTAAACTGTCCCTTCTAAAGAGCTCTTTGCCCATCTCTAAATTCCTAGAGCATTTTGTTATCTTACAGTATTTCTTCGAGCCACTTTTAAACCTTGCATCATTTAACTTTATTTCTCGTATTCTCAAGTAGATGATCAAATCCATGTAGGTGGGGCTCATATGTGCACTGTTACAGCCCATTCTGCTACAAAACATTTCTACAGCCCCGTTTAGCTCATGTCAGTAAAACATGGAACTTGGTCCCATGGTTCATGGGTGGTTTTTTTCTTGGGCAGAGGAGCTAAAATAGTAGAATAGAATTGTAACCTTCAGAGGGAGAAGTAAAATGGCTTCTGCTAGGCTTCTGCACAGCTCTTTCCTCTACATAAGAAAAATGAAAAGTGAATGCCTGCACGCAAGGTTAAGAGAGGCATAATTTCTGGTCCTCGTCTCGGGGCAAGTCTTAACTTCCTTCTGCACTCACCTTAATGGTGACCCCATGGCTCAGGGCTCCACTTTCAAATGCATTATCTCACATTTCTGCAAGTCAGCATTTTAAAATTCTTTTTTTAGTGCATTTTTAATATCTATGGCAACTTCTACTCATGCTGAGCTGCCTACCTGAGCTGTCCAATCTATTGGTTTTTGGGGTTTGGGGTTTTTTCTGGTTCCATGGTTCAAAGTTGCATAGATTTTGAGTAATCTACACTTAGTCTATTTTCCCATAAGCCCTATTATTTTCAATGTACAATTTTGTAGAATGTATATATATCATGTTATAGTAAAATACCTGATGATCCAAAGTCACTAGCACAATGCCTTGAACAGCACATTTATAAGTTATTGCATTTAATTTTGAAAACAATTAAAAACATTTTATTTTGCCATTGTTCCCACAATATTAAATATAAAGTCCAAATTCTGGGATTCCTCAAAATCTTCAGCCCTAAATAAGGAGTCTGTCCTTCTCTGCTAAGGTTTCTATGTACCACACCAAAATCACTACTTAAACAGCTAATATAAGATACAACTTACTGTTATAAAAATATCTACTTTGCAACAGTATCCGCATGACTCTCAAACCCCAGTAAGCATTGTGACCCTCTCTGCTTGGTGATGCTAAACTTCTGGACAAAATGAATGGAAAAACTGAGCCAAACAGGGACAGTTTTCTATTCACTTTCACAGCTGCTTGGGCTACTGCCCAATCTCCAAAATGAGGGTGGTCTCCTGTTTTGTTTTCATCAAACTATAGCATGTAGAACATATAGCATTTCAATAGTGCAGGCTTCAGGATATTGTATTATTCCTGGATGCCCAATATTTCATTTATCTTCTCCTTAGAATAGTCAGATACACATTGGAGCTGTAACAGTCAGTAATTGTGACTCCCACTGAACCATCTACATGATCTACCTATTGTGAACAAAATCCATAACCAACATACCATTTTAAGTGAAAGCCTCTACACTTTATCTTGAGTTTCATTTAAATTTGGAGATTAGAAGTTCATTGTACTATATCCCCAATCAGGCCTGACAATGCTCCTTTAATCCAATTTAGAGATGTGCACATGCGTGTATATATTTTCATGGTAACAGTAATATGATCTGTTTCCAACACACACACAAATCTGCCATACATTTTTTTAAAGAACAAATCCATTTTCCTTCCTTCCTCACTCCCTCTTTCTTTCTTCTTGAGGGAGACAGGTATAGTGCCAGAAAACATTTTCCTTTATAAAACAGCAACAATCCCAATAGTCATTGTTATTGTGTATTTATATAAATCTTGTATAAACAACCCCTATGTCCTTGTAGGGCTATTTCACCCCTGACATATGCTGATCAACCAAAATATTTACATTACAAAATGTATCCAAACACAAGCAACATTTTGAAAAACCATGCACCCAAGGCCTAATCACCACTCAGATATGAACAGTGGCTTATCTTGCATCAAAGCAAACAAAATAAGAAAAGTCACTGAAAAATTTCATACTTTTCAGAATCTGAGAAATGTTCACAAGTATGGCTAATTCAGACAAAGAACAAAGCACCTTCAAGTTATACCTTTAGGCTCTAAATTCCAGAATTCTAAAATATCAGCTTGAAGGTACTTTAAAGATCCATGTTCCAACCACCTCACTTTCACACGAGAAAATCAGATTTCACAATGAGGAAGTAACTGGTCCAAGGTCACAGTGCTGTGGTCCCAGGTCTACTGACTCTTGGGCACCATGATGCCTCTTCTCGCAGCTTAAACAGATCCGTATCTTAAAGCAGATTCTGAAATAAATTGAAGCACTGGTAAAAAATCATTGATAGAAACTTTTTGCAGGTTTCTGAAATGTATATGTTAATTTAGCACCCATGTCAGTCAGTTAACTCTCTCTGGTCTTCTTATGAATTGTCCCATATCTGTAACACCAAGATGGCACTCCCCTGAAACTCAAACAGTTTTGGCAGCCTTTCCACCCATTTGGATATACTTAGCAAATACGTGCTACATTAAATATTTATTGAAATAGAATCATTAGGGAGGCAGATTCATTGGGAAAACAACAAATTAATAGTAATACTTATTAAATACTGGCAGGCACTGTAATAAGTGCTTTACATTTATTACCCAATTTAACCTTTACCAACTCCAGGAGGTGGGCATTATTAATATCATCATTGCACAGAAGAGGACACTGAAGTACAGAGATTAAATAATAGCCAGGATCGACTACCAACTAGTAAACTGCAGAGGAAGGAGTCCATCCCAGGCATTCTAGCTCTAGAGCCCATGCTTTTAACCACCATACACAGGGCCTCTCTACAATGAAGTCATGCATTCCATGAGAAAATATTTTTTGATTAGCTGAAAGTTGGAAGATAAACTAAATTTCATTTCATAGAATAATAATACAGTAATGCATGATAAGTACGAATGATATAAATGAATGTCAAGAACCAATACTAGGTATCAGATAAATAGTCTAAAAGGAAAAACTTGACCTTAGGGAAGTAGAATTTCTAAAGATTGATACATCAAAGAACAGAGTATGTGTGTAATTTGGTGATTACATGTTTCGCAAAGAGGCAAAAGAGATTTCACTGGCTCAAAGAAAGCCAAAGCCAAAGGTTACAATCTCCCTTACAAAGAAGAGACATTCTGCTAGAATTGATTGACCCTGAGTATGGTCCACAATGACGCCTGGCAGTAAAAGTGGTCTGTCCATTGGGTGGCTGTTCACACTTGGCCATATAGCTCAACTTGTAAAGGCTGTAATTCAGGGTTATCAGTTGGTGGATGCAAGTGTTAAACAAAGCCTACAGCAGCAACCCAGATCATTTCCTCCTTCCCCCACCCCTTTTTTTAATGAAGCCACAAATTCAGTGGAGCCTGGAGATTTAAATTCTAATCATTTTCCCTTTGCCCTTTAACATCGATGCTCCCAGGGGAACCTTTACTTCCCAGCATTACTATTCCTGGCCCCTGAATCAATAACCCACAGCTCTAAAAGGCAAGAATGCCAAGTTAATGCTGTTCTCTCTCTCCCTCCCCATCCCAATTAAAGAAAATGAAATCTATAAGGCTGTGGAAGAGCCTCAAATTGACATACTATAATAATAAAAACCACTCAGAACATCTCAAACCAGACTAAATAAAATGCCGCACTCACATGCACACAGCAGCCGTGCAATAATCCCGCTGACTATGTTAAGAATGCTTCTCAAAAAGGTCACCTAAATCTGATTCTTTTTGTCCCTGCCCCCCACTGAAACCCACCAGAGGCACCAGCCACTCACCTTGTTCCTCTGTGCACAGGATGAGATCTGCTGGTCCACAGCGGAGTCTCTGCATCACTTTGCACAGAAGAGGCTGGCTATGTGGTAAATCAATCCAATATTAAGAATAAAAATAGCCCTGGCTGGCGTAGCTCAGTGGATTGAGCCCAGGTTGTGAACCAAAGTGTCGCAGGTTCGATTTCCAGTCAGGACACATGCCTGGGTTGCAGGCCATGGCCCCCAGCAACCACACATTGATGTTTCTCCCTCTCTCTCTTTCTCTCTCCCTTCCCTCTCTAAAAATAAATAAATAAAATCTTTTTAAAAAGAATAAAAATAACTTAAAATTTCAATTTAATGAATATTTATTGACTATTTTTTATATGCCAAACATTGAGCCATGAGACGAGCTGAGAACAAAGTAAAAAACCCAGTCTAAATTATAGTTACAATAAACTTACAGTCTAATAAGGCAAGGAGACAAGCAATCAAAACTCTTATAGCACTTAAACCCTTCATAACTTTATACAAAGTGTTATAAAACTTTTCTTCCTTTACACTTCACGGATCCTCAAAACAGTCCTGAGGTAGGTAAGACAGTTCTTACACTCCCCTCTTACCAAACGAGAGCACAAATTCAGAGTACAGATTTGCTACGAATAAGAGGCATGAGGAGTAACACCCCACAGAGCAAGTGCCAAAGAAAGAGTGATTTAATGAAACCACAGACACTGTTGCATCGCAATGATACGAGTGAGCACAGTCAAGCAGTCAACACCAGCTCTAACAGCAAAGCAGTGCTCAAAGAGTGACCGGTACATATGCTAAACAAGGGTGCTTTTACAGATGCCAGGACTCGGTGATACTCTAAGTGCACCCTCTCAGCTGAAATTGTTACTGGTTTGTTTAGTGCTGCTCTGAGATTTTTATCCCCTTCAATTCTGTCACCAAAACTCAGAAACTATGCCACAAACATAAAAAGCTGAGAAACACTAACCTAAGAACACAGAGGAAATAAGTAGTGACATAGAACCAAGTTTTTGATCTCTCATTCAGTGTTCATTCTACTATAAAATACAGTGTCTCAGATGGTACAAAGGAAATTCAGGTCACATGAATTTCACTTTGGAAAGACTCCTCTAGTGTCTCAGAGGCCTTTCAATCAGGAACCCTGAATATATCCCAAGTCTCAGGCAGCCCCTCCAAATCATCCTTAGAATCCCACACATCCTCAGAATTTGTGAACCAGGACCAAACATCTGAAAGGCACCAGACGATGACCTGAGAGCCCATTTTCCAGTTGCCCCAGGAGTAAATGTACCAGAAACATAGGCATTATACGGTGCAGTATCAGCCTTGTCCAGCTAGAACACTGGCCCCCATGTTGAGGGTGGTTCCAGTGTACAAAGCATTACTTTTCCCTAAACAGCATGGTGCAAAACCACAAGCCAAGTATGTATATCTGGACCTTCACCAAAGAAATGTTGCTTTGTTCTAACAGTAGAGGAAAAATCTTCTGCATTGATTAACTGACCTCTAACATGAAATTTTAAAAGAAATTTCTTAAGGTAATTTTGACTATTCCATTGTTCACTTTAGGTACTGACCTTGAAACCTATTTCCCAAGTAGGGTGCAGCCTCATAACAATACTCTTCCCAGAGTAAACATGACTTCCCTACCACTGGAGTACCTCTGGCCTTTTGCCAATATTCCTTCTTCTAATTCCAGTTTATCATTTCTATATCCTGCTTCCTACTCCAATTTAGAAAAACAAGACTGCAATCGCTGGTTCAAATATGTGTTTCTAAAGCTTAAATATGGACTAAAGAAAACAAAACAATTCTTTTTTTATTTCTAGCTTTAGTGACTTAGCAATGAAAACTCATTGCATTGCTGATGATCCTAATACATGATGCACTTCAACTCCACCAGACTTTTTCATTCTCCAGCCAACTGTCTCCTGTCAGCTTTTGTTTGAAATTTCGTAACTCCTGAGGATTTCTGCCAAACTGTCAGTACCATGAACTCTGTATAATCTCTGTAAAATTTAAATCCCAGGCTGGCTTCCCCAGACACCCAGCCTATTTTTTTTTAGATCTTTCTATCATAATCTGTGCATAATCTGAAAATAAAAATGAATATTATTATCACTCTAAAACATAATTAGGAAACTAAGTTTCTCATAAGCACACAAATGGAGAAATTCATCGTAAATATTGTCAGTAGAAAGATAAGAATTTTTTTCCCCCATGTTTTATATTCTTAAAGGCACTGGATTTAGGCCGTCGAGGCACCTGGCCCTTCGTCGGGCCTCCCTCGGCCCCGCACTAACAGTCATCTTCATCTATGACCACAAGGAGACTCTATTAGATCTTCCCTCCTCTTCGACAGCCGAATTCAAAGCAGCCTTCTGTAATCATAACAGAAGCATGTGCATGGTAGAAAACTAGAAAATACAGATGAGCAAAAATACCTCTAAATCAACGTTCACATTCTCATCGCCCAGTGATCAGCAGTGTTAATTGAACTTTCCGAAGCAGTGATACATCCTGTCAGGTCTTCCCCTTTGCCCCATCTACACATATTCAAACACACATCTTCACCAAAATAACATTATGTTCGACCTACTCTTCCGATGCCTGATTTTTTAACACCTTCGCCTTTCCATTCCAATAACTTCCCATCTCACCTGATACCCAGACCAAATCTAGGTATCCCAGATAGATGGCAGCTGGTTTGTCCAAATTAGGATCAAATCTAGAATCGACCATTTTTTATTTCAAGTTCTCTCTCCCAAGCCAGATATGATCTGCCTTCTTCCCTTTACTAGTCTGCATACCTCAAGTCTGTGATCTAAAAAAGTGGCAGGACTCCCCTTCTAAGTCCCAATATATGTATAGTTCTATACAACAGTAATAGTAGTAGAAGCGGCAGCAGCAACTACAATAATACAACCACCTTGTCCTTGGAAACATTTCTTTATCATACACATAAGACACTTAACACAAAACAATAACTTGACTTAGTAAGCAGCTCATCCTCAATTTGGAAAAAAATAAAACTTTCAAATTAGAGGCCATATTATTCACACTGATTGAGACCTGAATGAATTTTTGACTTAATATGTAAATATTAGCTGAAACATGTAGGATAGTCCAACTGGTAAAAGCAGTAGCACCAACTCCCCAGGCCACTTATTAATATATTTCTAGTATTACTATTTCAGCCCTCTATATGCTAGAGAAGCATGTGTACATAAGAAATCTAACAACATCCAATCCAATTTCTTCATACCTTACATTAAAAAATACAAATATATATCAATCATAGAAAAGGCAGAACTTTTATTCTTATTTTAAATGAATGTTTCAGCTTATACAATTCCTGTTTACATTTGAGTTGAGAAAGAAAATAGGGGCAGTAAGGGCAGGAAAAATGGGGATTTGATAAGAAAGATAACACAGAGCAGTTTACAGTCTAAAAAGGAAGCAGAAAGTTAGGCTGGAAGAGGGCCGGATAGAAGGGAAAACTCGAAGGCATATTATGGCCAGTCAAGAATCCAATGAGAGAAAAGCAGCTATATAGTAGCAGCACTGGCCCTTCCACTGAAGGCATCTCCTTAGATGAGCAGAATCAGGGTTTTGCTCACTAAGTACTTATTTAAGTTGTATGGACAAAATAAAAATAAAAATAAAAACCAAAACTTTTAAATGTGCTTAAAAGAAATTCAGAGAAGCCAAATTGAAAAACATATTTGTACTCTTTCATTCATTCCCAAATATCTGGTGCAGTCCCCTATGGAGAAAGCACTAAGCGCTGAGCAATAAGCATGCACATGTCATGCACTCCCAATGTCAGGATAATTATTATCAAACTAATGGTATCTCTTTATTAGCCTACTGGTAGGATTTTTTAAATAATAAAAGGTCCTTAAAACGAGAAGCAGGAGGAGGAGGAACAGGAAGAGGGAAAGGAGAGGAGGAAGGGAAAGAATCACTACCACCACAACCACACACTTTACCCAGCTCAAATAATATTCTCAATGGGCTAAAGTCTCCTAATGAAGTCATCATTAAACAAACTAAACCACTAGACTACAGCAGAACATAGACGTAACCAACTTATTGACTGATCCACGATGCCAAATGTAAATATCAACTTGCTGGAAAAGGTCTGTGCATTTAACTCTTAGCTGTTATGTTTCAGACACAGGATTCTTAAAAAATCAAATTTATTGGGGTAACACTGGTTAATAATAACATTATATAATTTTCAGGTGTTGACCCTTTTCTTAGATAAAAGCCAACATCTCCCACCCATCTGCTTACAGGTCAAATTCCCTAAACTTGTCCAAATGTAAAGTCTAATTTCAGTACTAATTACACTTAAATATGGGCTCCAGAGATACAGCAATTTATAAGTGCCAATGCACTGGAGACTGAAGTCTTCTGTTTAAACCCCGAAGTAGTAGAGTGGGAGAGCAAACACAATACCAGCACGTTACATGAGCTTGTCATAGGAAGCACTGAGATGGTCGGCTTAGGAGAACATCTGTTTCCAGTAGCAGGGGAGACAGATGAAGGAGAAAAATAAGTTCCCGGTGTCCGCACCGAATAATGCCTAATGTGGTGACAGGAGGCAACAGTGCTTACAAGCACTGTCATTTTTAAAGCAGAGAAAACCAGTTCATTAAAAATCCTGTGGTGACACATGTAAAAATAACAGCTATTAATAATTTCCTTTACCTGAAATTACCCCAGAGTGTTAGTTCAATAACTCATTCTGTAATTCATTTTGATCATCACATGTTGTTAGTTTGTGATCTTCAACAACGTGTTGAAAGCTCGGCCTTAGAAGTCTGGCACTACTTCTTTGTAGGCCTGTCTATAATTTTTTTTTCATCTTAAAAGATGCAACTATAGAAATTGTGCGGCACACCTGTGTCAGATCCAGGTTCAAATTCCAGATCACTACAGGTACTTCCTAACTCTGCAATCACCAGCAAGGTACTGACCCAGTCTGAGCCTCAGTCTCCTCCTCTGTAAAACAGTCATTCCAACACCCTCTGTAGCGTTGTTAGGACATGGAGTAGGTAATGGTGTCAGCACAGTGTCTAGCACATAAAGGGCAGTCGGTAAATGGTGGCATTTATTATCATTAGTGTTACTAACTTCCTCCAGTTTGTCTATGCCTCTGTTTTAGTTCCATCCATAAAACTAGAAAAGAATTTCAAGTATTATGCCCTTACAAACAAGACTTCAGATTTTTTTTTATTATAAGTCTAATTATTTGGGGGTCACAGGCAAATAAGGTTTATACAACTTCTATAAAATCTCTTAGTTTCCAGAAAGTAATTTACCTATGAAAGTCATCAGTCTCAGTGGTAACAGATACTGTGCTTTTATATGTCTTAATTGTACATCAGTCTGTTATTAAGCAAACCAAGAGACATACCCAGAAATTTACAATAGACTCTTGCCAAATTTACCAGAAAGAACACAGAATACAATCATTGCTCTTTTCTACTGTCCAATCATCTAGTGTCACTGGTGCTAGATCCCCAACACCACTACTACCAGGCTGACACACGGGAAAACAATCGGATACAACATTTTGTTCTAGCCACATGCCAGTGCGTAATGAACAAAGCTGTTACCCTCTTATAATATTAGTGATACTAAGGTCCAAAGGGAGGAGTAGCAGTGAGGGCCACATGCGTTCCAAAGTGACACCTCAATTCATTAAGTGGACAATTGCCCTGATCCCTTGTTAAACACAACACCAGATTCTAAAATCAAAGCATGATTACCATGTGTTCATGTTACCTCCTGTTCAACCATCTGTACAGATAATATCCTGACTCAGCTATCTCCATAAAGGCCCATTTTGCTCTTCCTCCAGCTACCATACCCAAGTGCTTCAGAAGCAGCATTGAATCGAGGCATCTTTGATTCCCAACATACATGTCAGCCAATCAAAGCTGTTAAATAGCGTCCTGTCTCTCAAATGCCTCGTTTTTTCTGCTTCACAGATAACAGGGTGTGAGAGACTACAAGAGAGTGTTTGACAGGTTTTACTTGGCTTCTTGCCATCAAAGGTAACCAACTCTGTGTGGTTCAAATCAGTGATGGGTCTCATTTTGTCATAAAAACAATCCCTGCAGCCATTCACAACACAGGTCTAAGAGGGTCAGTAGGAGCTGGAAAGGCAACAGGGAAGATAGACCCTTTATTTTTAATAAAGAATCATCAGCCCAAAAAGCTAAAGTAACGAGCTTCCATCTTCATGCGACTATTGGCTTGGCTTTTGATCTCTTGGTTTCTAAAATGACAGGTTCCAGAAGCAAGAAACACACAGCACTAACAAAAAGATACCTTGAATATTAATAACATAGAGACAACTGGAATGTGCATATTGTTTTTAAGACGCACACACAACAAGGAAATGTTGTCGGCGGGTGTGGACCACTGTTCCCTCCACACACTGGCCTGCCTGGCAGCCCATCCTGCTCTCCCTGCTGCTTCTCACCCAGAGCCGTATCCCAGCACCTGGCCTCCAGCATCCTCCCTTTCTCCAGTCATCCTCTCTCCCACCTCTCTCCCACCTACTCCTGTTTCTCTTTCCCGTTTTCTGCTCAGGTGTGCCTATTATGACTTCTTACTAAGAACATTATTATTAGCTGTCCATTTTATCCCTACATTTGTTTTATGAAAATTACCTGGGGTGGGGGGGGGGGCAGAGTTTTAAGGAACATGGACTCTCAGGAAGTGTGATTGCGATCACCACCGACAGTCAGAAAACTGGCAGACAGCAATGGCAGCATTTGTTTTCAGAGTAATACAGGGCTATGAATGACAAATGACTGAAGGAAGCAGGGGCTGATCAAGAATTTTACTTTCTTATACCTCCTAAATGCATGGCAGTTTTTTTTTCCTGTTTCCCCATGAGTTTACCATTTAATAGTATGGGTGTGTGTGTTGCCAAGACAGGAGATTTCAGTGATAGCTCTGAGTGGTGTTCAGTTAATGAAGAAGTCGCCACACAGAGTTTTCTTGAAGAAGGTTTGATATACTTGGTATTTGGTCTGCAAGATTTTGTTGATTCTGCTAATAGAATCATTTGTCAGTTTCTGATAAAAAATTTAGCATGCAAAAGTTTTTTAGTGATTTTAACTTAATGTTTTTGAAATTTAAAAATAACATCCCTACATCTAAGAACAGGTTCTATATTCCTTCTCAAGACTTGGAATACAATTATGTAAAACAGATTAAATATTGGTCATTCATTCAACACATATTACTGAGTAAATAGCAGTGTGCGAGCTATTAAACTAGGCTTCATGGGAAACAAGAGAAAGGTCAGCCATAGAGTCTGCCTTCAAGGAGAGGCATTTATATAACATGTGTATATAAATGGCTACAGCAGGGAGAAGAAATTACCATAGGAAGGATATAGATAAAGCAATCTGGAGTTCAGAGGGAGAAGAGAGCAATTTCAACTGAGGGACCTGTGGAAAGATAGTGATAAAGGATAGTTCAGAAAAGAGGCTATTTCAGCATGTACCAGCATTTCAGTTTCTGGGAACTTCTCTGGGTAGCTAAATCTCCTGGGAAGTACAAGTGCTACATCTGTTGTTGTTATTCTTCTTTCTAACATTTCTCCAGTTACCTCTTTCATTCACTGAGATGAAAATATTTTTAAAAATAAGGATTTAAACTCTTAAATTACAATCAAGTTGGTAAAAGGACTAGAATACAAGCACGATTCACTCAGCTGAACATGCCCTTTGTGTTTCATAGCAATAATCCCGCAGCAACTAGAAAACACACTTATTAACGAGACTGGAATTATTTTAATTAGGTATCTCCACATGCACCAACTGTCAGAAATCAGACTGTTTTGAAACAGTTGTTAATGAGTTAACATGGCAAACGCTTTCCTGAATTTCAGGGGGAGCCTATGACTGAGACAGATGGAGAAGAGCCTGGCCCTGCTGTGTAGCAGAGGAACGGCCTTGTGGGCCTAGAATGCATTTTCCACTGGCATCCGGCAAAACAATCCCAGAGACACCCAGGAAGACAATCAGAAACTTCAGCAACATCTGCTACATTAAAAGTTCAAAACCTGGCGCTAGTAAACATCTAATTATGGGAAGAAAAGCTTTAGCTCAGAAACAAGTCTAAATTTCAAAGTCTTAATGTCTAAGGAGAACATCAGAAGTCAAGGTCTACCTTAGTCTTCCAGTTAACCTGGGGGAGTTTACGTTCTACCTCTACTAGACCGTTCCCTTGGACAAGAAACAGGACTGACAACAGACTTCCATTATACATTTCACTTCCTCTTGAAAACTGGGTTTCCAGTTTACTGTTAATTCTTGGAAATGCTTTAAACCTTTGAAAAGGCTGTTAACAAATTTACAGAAATATATAAAGGGTCAATTTCGGCCCTCTGAGGAAGTACATGCCCTAGAAATTCTAACCTGTGTTAAGGAGTTATGTATGTGGCCTACCTGAAGGAAAATGGAGACGTTAAAAAAGCAACAACTCAGAAGAAACATATTTTATGTTTTAGCAACTCTATAAATATTAATCTTTCTTGGTACTTCATAGAAAGCCTTACCTGTCTACTGAGAGCAAATATGTCAAAAAATGGCACACTCGCCCTGGACTAGTAGCTCAGTTGGTCTTAGTGTCATACCGATATGCCAAGGTTGTGGGTTCAATCCCTGGTCAGGGCACATACAAGAATCAACCAATGAATGCATACATAAGTGGAACAACAAATCAATGTTTCTTTCTCCCCCCTTCCCTCCCCCGACCCCAAACTCCTCTCTCTATAAAAGAAATCAATAAAAAAAATTTTTTTCACAGCACACTAGTGTAAATTCATTTATTCTAACTTATTTTCTAGCCTAACTAGGAAGGAAAGTAATAAAGTTTTCTTCCAGCCTGTGTAGTCTTTTCCTATACCTGGGACAAATATACTTCTGGAGAAAGTTGGAGGGATGAAAACAAACACAAGTACAGCAAATGATCATTTCCAAGGTTTATGGTATTCAGGGTTTTTATTTCTCCAAGGTTGTAACGAACAGAGGCCTTTCCCCAGCATGCCTGTCTGGTATGCCCAGGCTCCCTGAGTTCCACGGTTTGGAAATACGAAAGAATTATTATGTATATACACAGTGTTTTATACAGAGTTTTGGTGTTTGGACAAGACAGAATGCTTTTTGATTTCTATAAGGCCGAGGGTCAAGGTAGGTGTAGCTTAGTAATCCACTTAACTACTGATTAAATTTTTCAGAGTTCTAATCTTATTTTATAAGAAAGAAGAAACTTTAAGTTGTTACAAGGTACAATGATATCTGTAGTCTAGGTACTTTTGAAATATAATATGCACTGTGATTTGTACAGATAATGAATATAAGAACTGAATCACCCTGGTGACAAATTTCTTATCTCCCCTAGTTTTCTAGTTCTCACACAGCCCATCACTTTTGGTCCCTGAGGAGCCATCCTATTGGATCTGATACAATGGCCAAGTACCACAGCCTGAGGGACTGAACCAAATGTCACAGAGTCAACATCCTCTCTAAGGGAAGTGAGTTGGGTAGAAAAATTAAGACCACAGGTTATCAATTAACTCTTGCAATGATAAGTAGCTGATATAGTTGGTACTGTTTAATAAGAGCATCCCAGAAAAGACGTTTATGAATTCTTAGTAATCTCTCTTAGATTTCAGTCACATTATGTACAAATTATAATAAACTCAGCTATAGTGTCTGTTTTTCCTGTTTTGTAAACACATTTTTATATAGTAGACCTAATTAATAAAATGCTAGGAAGTGGACTTCCTTAAAGTTGCAAAGGATTGAAAAATAATAATAAATTAAGGAAGCTCCTAAAAGATCACTATTGTGTGTGGCAAACACAAATTTTCAGTCCCATTTCCCAATGAATTGTTTTAGTTCCTCAGGAAGAACAAGGAGATTCGATCAGGTGTTTTCTGTGGTCCCTAGAAGATTCCGTAATTCTCATGGTAATGTTTCATTTCATAATACACACGATCAGCAAACATTTGAGGAGAAGTCCCAACTTTCATTTTAAAAGCTCAGTCTGAAAGCCAATGCTTTCTACATCTGTTCTGCATTTGACCACAGGCTACCAACATGTGCTGGAAATTAACCTACAATTAAAATGAACTTTTCAAGCAAATTCTGAACCATCACCTCAAACTGAAAGGGAAGGTGAACAAGGAGAACTGCTTCTCACGTAGAGCAGAAGGCACAGTTACTGGAAGTCTCATAAGAACCAGGCAACAGAGTATTTCCTGCATAGAATTTCTTCAGATCATGTTTCATTATTCATTAAACTTGGAGCCGAATCCTTTCTGAGCTACCGCAGGGTAAAGAAATCAGTTCCAAGCTTCCAGCTGCAATTTATGACTCTTATCCTTGCTTCCTTGTCCTCCTTGCAATGTTATACAATATCCGCCTTCAAGATGTGGGAGTTTCACTCCACCCTTCTCCTACTGTAAAAAATTGGTGATAATCATTGGAAGAAAACTAACAATTGTTAAATCGTACGGTTCTAAACTTAAAACTAAAAGAGAGGTCCCTCTCATAATCACGCCTATTGTTTAGTGAGTCCTATATTACTGAAGAGCTGGGAAAAGTGCATCTTTCAGCATCAAAGAAATACAGTGCAGGGAGGTCACCTAATTCGGCCTCCCACTTGATGCCTAGACCCCGTCAACAGCACAAAGTGGAGCACCTCCAGTAACAGAAAACACTACTTCCTGAGGGAGGGCTTCCTATCTTGAAACCATTCTACCTTGAAAGTTCTCTCTTATCTGAGACAAATAAGCCAAAACATGTTCCTGTTATTCCCACCAACTGGTCCTTGCAATATTTTTAAAGGTATAATTCAAATACCATAAAATTTACCCCTCACACACCTTTTAAGACAATGTGAAACACAATAATCCTTCAAATATTTGAGGACATTATTACATGCCTCTTACTATTACTAAACACATTCATTTCTTTCTGTCATTCCTTATTAGAAATAGTTTAAAAGCTGCCCATCTTCCACCATCTTGCCTGCAGTGGCTATCGTGAGCATGCTCCAGTGTATCTACATCCATCTTAAAGTTACTTACTCTTTATTATAAACATGCTTAATAACATATAAAAATAAACTATGACACTCTAATGAACATTTAATTGTGAGAAATAACATAGACTGCATAAGTGAAAGAAAAGGAAATTGTGACATTTAAGCACAGACCCTAGTAATCAATTATGTCATCTGGGATTCAAAAAGAATGAGTTCATTCAAAAAGAGGGAGTAGCCAAGAGACACTAAAGGATATGAGGATACCAAAACTGGTATTCAGAAAGATACAATTAGGAAAGTATTTAAATTAAGAGTTTAGGATATACTTGTGAGGATAAAAAGATAAAATGTCTAAAAATAGAGAGAAATAATTTAATGATCTAGCAAATAAAGTGAATATATGGGGTAGAAGTCCTTCTTTTTTCAATTTTTTGAAGGAAAAAATTTCATCTTTAATAATACAAAATTCAATATACAATTTTTTCATTAATAATTCTCCTCTACTTGGATGGAATTAAAACAAATCAAAACAAAGATAATCTGAACAACTGTTTCTAAAACAGTAATTTGAGTGTGCTATTGGGTAAGACTTCATTTTTTCTCAATTCCTTTATTTCCATTTATAAAGTTTATAAAAAAAGTAATGGACTAAATTCTCTTGCTTTACAGGTAAATTTTTAAATATTCTAATGAAAATCTACTCAGAAGACATTACCTTTTTTTTAAAAACATATTCAGCAAAACTCCAGATCAAATTCTTCCAACAGATTTTGGATAAAAGTATTACATTTTTATGATGTTTTGTCACCCTTAAAACGTCTCTCAAAAATCCAGCTGCAGTCAGTGACTGCCACACCTGGGGACCCTAGCTATCTGGAGCCAGGAAAAAGCAACTGCAGAGTCATTCCACTCTTGAAGAAGGCATTCCCACTCTGTTGAGTCGTGCTTATTGTATTTGGTAACCTAAAAGCAAGCTTCTTCCAATAATCCATTCCCAAAACACAGTCTTGGAAAAGAATTTTGGTTCAGAACATCGTCCTTATCCAACCTCAGAACCTCAAAGAGGTTCTGCAAAAAATGTCCCTCCTGCAAGAGTTCATCAGAAAGCAGTGCTCATAAGGAGCGCCGTGTTCCTTGATGACTGAATAAGAACTACAGCCTCTCCCAAAAGACACAGAATCAAATGATGGCTGCAGGAAAGCACTAGTTTCACAGCAACAGCTGTAATGTCAGTTCAATGGCCTTTACTACTGATGATCTCCTCTGGTTGCAAAGACAGTATAAGTAGGGCCTTAAAAAAGAGTGGTTCCAACCACTTCAGGAACTACAACTACTGCTGGATAGTAGTACACAAGCAGAAACAAATGTTATACCCAAAACACTTGTTTTCCTTACAAGGATATGAAGAACAACCAAAACTAAAGTCCTTTTTGCCAGTCTGAGATCTGGCAACAAAATTATAACACACAAGTCTCCAGGATCCTGCTTTCCAAAAGTTCTAAAACTCTGCTGGATTTATTTCAAAATAATCAAATATTTTAAACCACTGTAATTTCAGAGTAATAAGAAGAGTACAGTCACATAAAAGTTATGAGGAGAGAATAGTAAGGCAAGTTCTACAAGTAGGCTGAGTAGTCACTAACCCTTATACTCTGTTCTAGTTGGAAAGGAAAGCTAGGACTTCCTAAGTCTCCCCAAAATACGCCTTGATAAAGGACACCTGAAGATCTGTTACGTCGAAGATGAGTGAAGGCTCTGCCAGATGGTCAGAATCAACACCTCAGTCCAGCTTCACTCCCCCTTGAGTAGAACTACTGCAAAGTGCTTCAGGTGGTCAGCAGCTCTTCCTGCTACCCCTTCTCCAAAGCTACTCCTTGACAGTTCATCTTCTACCATGCAGCAAGAGAAAGAGAAACAGAAGAGACAGTCAATGTTCTCTACCAAATTTGGAAAAAAATTTCTCGGATGTTCACTGGCTTCTAAAAAAAAACCCCAAACTCCTTATTTTGGCATACCAAGCCTTCAATATCTTTCCTGCCTTGCCTCCTTAAACTTCCCACCAAACTAATTAAGATCCCCCACAGTGATCTTCTCCACCTACCAGGTGAGCCAGGTGTTTTCACAATTCTGTGCCAGACAGATATACCCTTCCCTCATCCTTCCTCCACCTGACAATGTTTTCCTCCTTCTTTAGTGCCAGCGCTGCTCTGAGTTAGCTTCTTACCCTACCGCTCTTCTGTTCATTTTCCAGTATTAGCACACACTGTAGTCTTCTATAACACTTTCTGTGTTAAGAAATGGTGATGCTTGTTGACAGAATAGGCAGGGAATGGGTCAGGTGGGCTTCAAGGAGATAGGAATACAAAACAGTTGTAGACAAACTTTCTCCATTTAATGTATGTTATCTAAACCTCTGGTTGCCAGCTGTTTGAAAAATTACCCCACTTGCCACATTATTTAGATTTCTGATGCCTGGGAGCACATTCAGCTGGGCTTCTCTGAAGAATCCAGGCACCAGTGTGCTTCAGGACTCCTTTGCCATCCGACTACTTCTAAGTGTCTGATGTATTACTGAAAAACGTGAATTGGATTTTACTTTCATGAAATACAGAGATAAAACATTAATGCTACAATGAACTCTGGTACTTATACTGATACCAGAAGCAGCCTGGAAGGCAGCTATAAGGGTTAAAGAAAATCAATTTTGTTACAGGAGAACTTATTTTAAATATTTAACACAGAAGTAATGCCTTATACTTCAAAATACTTTACCAAAATAATTTAGAATGCTAAAAAAACAAATCTGTGTTTTCAGAAATGTTTAACTAAGATTGAAGCTTCAGAAGAAAACAATGGGTAACTTCCCCTACTGTTCCCGTGAGCTGCGTTCCATCTCACTGACCATGATGCAGACAGCAAACTAAGAGGAGTAATATTTGCTTTGGGTTGTTCAAAAGCAAAGTATGACAACAGCCAAATGACATTAAAACCAACGAAGAGGTAGAAAGCCAAGATGTCATAAAACTTTAAAGGAGATATTATAAATGATAAGAAGAACATACTACTAATCCAAACTCAGAAACAATTCTCTATTTAATTCACTATGAAACCCAGGCACATGTCAAAACTTAGATGAGCTTAACTATTCTTCTTATTTTCACCTGTTTCTGCCTGTCAATCATTAATATGCCACATCATTGCCTAATTTTCTGTGCTATGCAGCTAATCTGAATGGTGCCTTAATTTCTTTTCCAAGTAAAATGAGTACACGAGAGAAAAAAGGCAGTATTCTGGCTTGATCTCCTTTGGTTGGAATTCACACCAGGAAATGACCTTTCAGAAACAAACACCCTGCACAGATGCAGCATAGCTCTCTAGAGAGCAACAGTAAATCTGAAGTTGATCGGACTGCAACTGGGGAGTGCCTGCAAGAAGGAATATTTGAAACATCTGGGATACTAACTGCAACCCTCTAGAATAGTGTAAGCTGAAGGAGAGTTGGGGAGACCCCAATGTCTAATGTTCAAAGGAGACAGTTTATGTGACACGGAGGTATCTCAAGGTTGAGCAGTCGGTTCTGAGTTGAAACTGCAATGGAGTTTGCCTGTAGTGGGAAAAGCATTCTCACTGGAGACAAACCATTGGAGGCATGTGCTTGGGAGATGAAGGGGCACTGCAGACAGTTGGGGTGGAACAGGAGCAAGCATCAAAAAAGCCAAGGCTGTCTGTCCAAGCATGTATGTTAGCAGGTGGGGAGGGAGAAGAATTGAAGAGAGAAAGACAAAACAGGGATGTGAGCCAGTCCCTGAAGGAGGAAAAGTGAAAATGCAATGATCTAAACACCAAAAAGGGAGCAAAATTCTAATAGTTGTCCAAAAATTCACAATCTGTGTAGTTCAAACAATTTCTAATTTTGTATAGATACTTCAAGAAATGTCTTCCTTTGAAATAAATAGAGTAGTAAGCAATAATCAGTACAATATTTACAACTCTTAAAAACATGTAATCAGGTTGCACAGACTTGATTTACTTTTAATATTTTAATTGCATAATTTGTTGAATTATGAAAAACCAATGATCTAAAACTGTACTCAACCAGGATATCTGAGTCCGGGGCTCAGAGTCTAAATCGCAAGTTTAATTACGACTGGCCCAATAGGAGCGCTGCCAGATGGCGTGAGAAGTGGCTCTGAGATCACACGGGAAAATGACATAGGGAAGCATGTCAGATGGGAAGCGGGTCTGCGGCATGTGCCAGGGTCGGTATTGAGTCTAAGTTTAATTAACACATTCCTTAAATGACAAGAGGAATGTAAGATGGTATCAGATAAATGACATTCCCTTGAGATAAATAAGAGAAATTTTAACCAGAGAAACAATTACAGAAAAGTGGAGACTATCCTTTGGAGGCATGCAGATAAGCAATTTTAATTTTTATTAGAAAAAAATATATATAGTACAGATTTAAAAGAAAAATCTATCATTTTATTGAATCAGAATGAACGTATGTTCATTGTGACTCCTGAACTATGGTGAAATCACATTTAGAAATGAATTTTTAAAAGTTTAAATAGAGATTTACTTATAATAGACCACAGCAACCAAAAGGTAAATATGATTTGAGACTCCCTTTTACAGAAGTGATAATAAGGTATTGCTTCACAGTTTCCCAAATGCTTTCACATATATTATCCCCTGAGATCCTCACAACAGCCCTCTGAGACAGGCAAGGTTCTTATCCAATTTTACAGATAAGAAGCCTGAGGCTCTGACGAGATACACAATCTGCCTGTGATCGTAAAGCGAGGACACAGAAGACGTGCCAGCAAACCTCAGCCTGCTGACTTCAATTCCAACAAAAGGAAAGGGGTCACATCACTGGGGAAAAAGCTTATGCTGCTACAGTGGTAACTCTTCCTTGAGTGTTTTAGTGGGCACTTCACGCTCAAAATTGGGCAAAACCCAAGTAATAATGCAACTTATTAAAAGGGCCAAAATAATTCCAAATAAATTTTTAAAACACTGCAGATACAAATGTATATATTTTCCACATTTTGCAACCTTCAATAAAAAGTTTAAGAATCTATATATTTACAAAGGGCACAGAATTTCTTGAGAAGTCCTTGAGTAAGAAGGAGAGAACCTAAATACTTTCTTTTAAAGAAGTTCCAACATTTCCAGATTAAAATTTAAATTTTCCTAAATATCCCCCTATCTATGAAAGAAGGCTCTACTTTTCTTAAAATGGCCTGATTTTTCATTATGCAAGTATAAAAAACTCTAAACACATTGGAGAAGCCGATCTCAATGGTTATAAGGAATATATTCAATTGTCTTATTCTCCACCTCTGGTCCATTAATTACACCATAGCAGATCACACTACTTTATGGATTGATGAGTTGTTTTTCCTTTGCCCTTTGACAGATTTCCTCTGAGCAAAACTATTTGTTAATTGACAGGATATTAGAGAAATCTATCATACTGGTACAGTCACAGTTTCCTACAGAATTATCAACAGTCTCAGCAGGCGCTGTCCCTCCGTGCATCAACCTGAAACTGTGAAAGTCCTCTGACTATCATGTGGTCATTACACACTGAATATAATACTCCCCTTCCACGCCCAGAGAACTTTCACTTTGCCAGAGACCAACCAGACAGAGATCTGCCAGGCTGTAAACCAGAACTTGTTATTGTTGTTGTTGTTATTGTTGTTATACTCCTAGAAAATTCCTTTCTCATGTCCCTCAGTCTACTGCTTCAATAAAACATAAGTTAGGGTGAGCTCCCAGCAACATGGTTTGGCTCGCTTTCATCTCTGTAAGGTTTTTTTAAGTTACCCCTACCAACCTTCACCAGTCTTTTGGGAAGGCACAGCACATCACACTGGAACAAAGGCCGGGGGAGATAGTAACGTGCTCTGTGAAGAGAGCGTGCGTGTGGGAACCAAACAGGAAGACCGCAGTGAAAGGAAAGATTTAGAACTCCTGTGATAAAACCTCACTACGTTCACTCAGTCAACAAATACTCACTGAATACCTTCTCTCTATATAAAGAGCACATTCATAGTAAATGACACATCCACAGTACAGCCATAATATTAATAACTTTCCATAAAGCAATTTTTCAAAGGAGTTTCTTTTAACATAGTCATTTTCTCCCTCATTTCGACGAAACTCAGAAGTAGACATTTGCTTGCACAATTCCAATGAGAAGTACCTTATGTTGACACGGACCTTAGGAAAAAGAATGAAATCTCTGTGCTCTATGTTGGAAAGAAGTTTTTAAAAGGCAAACATATGGCTGACTTACATGACTCAGGAATTTACACAACTTAGATTCTATCGACCTACCAAATACTGTGGTAGACATGTTCATATAGTTTTCTTACCAAGGCATATATGCACATGCATTTTCATTATATTAGTAAGTTACAACACCCCAAGTCAAGCTTCCTGACAGAAAAGTGGCACAACGTTTGATTACTCATCTACATAGCAGGCGGAGCTTTGGAAACCCTAATAGCTCTAAGCCTAAAACCTCAACCCCTCTCACTGATAGATGAGGATGGCTGCTATGAGTCTTAACCCAGAAATTACTGTGGCTTTGAAAATATTAGCTATCTCTTGCTCTGAGTGGTATTACTCTATGGTTTCTCTAAAATACAATCAACTTCTTACAGTACTCCCAACACCCTAAAATACAGATCTTTTACCTCTGACTGCAACTAAGAAAACCCCATTTTAAACAACACTCAAGATAATCTACAATGGAGCCAATCTCTCAAGATTTGAGCAAAGAAGAATTAAGAGGAAAAACCTTGAGAAGACAGTAATTGGGCCACTGGAGTTTCTTCTCACTAATTATCCCAAAGTGGCCATTAGCTATGTAACCAAGGAGGAAAGTGTGTCAGACTCCAGCGAAGCTGTGTCTTCAGCATCTTATGGAATGCACCCTAAAGCCACTGTGTAATTAACTGCCGGGAAAATGCTGAGCGAGTAGAATAAAGATGCTGTAACAAATCAAATACACTGCACAGTTCAACCCCCAATGACAGCAGTTGAACTGCTTAGAACTTCAAAATACTCATAAGCATACATTCCCTTTTGAGAATCTCTAGAAAGCAGATTTTTGGTTGAGTAAAGAAACAAAAACACAGACTACAGAAGAAGGCTTAAAATTACAGGCATCCTCAGCAATATGACTTACTCTAGCTGTCCTTCATACTGTTACAGGAACTTAGCTACCAAAGCATGTTCCAAGCATGGGCTACAAGGAACCTGAGGGGCTTTTCCAAAAATCTAAGAGCATTATTAACCACTGTGATCAAACACAGAGAAAATGAACCAAAACAAGGTGAGCCCCTTAAAGGAATTTATTGTGGGGTACTCTCTAATACAACTTTAAGATTTTTTAGTACACTTTTATCTATTCAACAAATACTTATTGAGCACCCATGTGTTTACAGCTAACAATAAACTCCAGTCTCACCTGAATATTGAAATTTCAAGGATCAAATAACTAAGCATAGACTAAAAATGTCCACTGGTCTTGTTTTGTTTTTTGGGGGGAACTTAGAAATGAAAGGAAGGTTGTATTTTTAGTGAGCAATGAAAGGTCATGAGGAGGGTTATCTTCCAAACCCGGCTGGGCAGAATCACAGGGAACTTAAAATCAGAATTTTGAACTCCACCAAGATTTACTGAAGCAGGCTCTTTAGGAGCAGAGTCCAGAAACATGTAACTTATAACACATCCAGGCCAGGGTTAGGGATCACCTCTCTATTGAATGTTTGTCTCTCTTAAGAACCTAAGAACTAAAAAAAAAAAAAAGCACTAAACATGAAATCATAACTAAAAAATTTGTATAACTAACCAAAGCCATAATTTTTCATTTAATCAACATTTCCCTCTTTCAAACTCATTACCTGAAAAAATGAATATCATTATTTTAAATAGTTTTAGATGCTACACCTACTTGCTGAAATTCCACCCATTTCTCATGACAAATTAAAATGTTATTTCTTCCAAGAAGCCTCCTCTGACCCCTCAGCAGGAATTGGTCTGTCCCCTGTGTTACATAGCACTTTCCATTTCTTATATTCCGTCTTGTGTCACCCTAGGTGGTCTGCACTGGTCACCATGATGAGGAGTTAACCACTCTTTAATAGAAGGGTTAACTGAAATCTCTGAATCTATTCCAGCATCTAATTTCTTCCTTAAAGTAAATGTTCCACACATATTTGTTTAATTGAACTAAACTTACAAACCAGAGGAGAACTTTGGCCTTTTTTACTGTCTTAGGACAATATTAAGAAACATTGTCAATTTAACACCCTTGCTGAAAACATTAAACAGCAAATCAATAACCTAAGTGTAACAACAAGATCAAAAAACAGAGAACAGAAAAACACCTAGACATGGTATGCTGGCGTTCTGGTTAAACTGGAACACTCAATGCCTCAATCATGAGCACCTTGGCCATAACAAAAGAAACTGTTTACTTCACTTTAAATAAAGCCTTAGTCATATTCTAAGTATAAGACTGTACAGTTTCTCTTTGTTTCACTTCTTCCAAATATTATAAATAATCAGATAGCTTAGAACGCTATTTTCCCAGTAGCAACTCTAAAATGAGAGCAAGGCTCAGTGCATTCTCAAGAAAATGAGCTACACGTGATTCTACATGAAAGGAAAATGGCCTAAAATCCATATTACAGGATAGTAATGTATAGATTTATCAGAAGTTGAGCAACCAAGTTACCGATATTATGAAAGGCTGATTTATAATGTTTCAGATTAGGCTAGCTTGATTCTGAAAAGTTACATCTTTGATTCTTTGGCAGCTGCTACTAGGGTTTGTACAGCCCTTGTCATCACCCCAGATGACTGCTGATTGACAAGACTAATAGATTTTGTTTTAATTGTGTGAGAAGACAGATGAAAGCTTTTGGCTGAGTGACTAACTGTTCATCTTGAGTAATAAACATGCCTACTTCTCTCCCTCCATATTAAAATCTATTTTTAATTCACTACTAACTAATAACTAGGATTGCAGTAAAACGAAAGCATGGGAATAATACAAAACTTCATATGTAACTCTTTGAGTACATAGTGTTATTTTTCTAAACTTCATACCAATTAGAAATTACTAAATACAATACAAACACCAGGTGAAAGTTAAGTACTTCCCTGGTAGTTTCTCTTCCCTGCAGCTGTGGTGATTCTCAAAAATCACACTTAATAAAGAGAGAGGGCACACACCTTAGCTCTTTGACCTTCTGGATATTTTTTTCTCCCGAAGCAGTTGAAAGAAAGCAACTCTAATTCTGCTTTTATAGTCACAAAACCAAGAAGTACAACACAGGAACTTCCAGTCAAGATTCCAGTAAACACAGCTCGCTTCCTCACATAATCATGTCAAAATTACAACTAAACTATAGAACAACCATCATTCAGAACTGTCAGAAAGCAAGCTGAATGGAAGTCCTACAACCACAGAATTAAAGAAGAAACTACTTCAAGACTGGCAGGAGGGGCGGAGGGCAGAGATGCAGAACTGGCTGGTCCCACACCCACGTGTGGCAGATTAAAATCTGGAGGGATAGTTCAGGAGTGAAGGGTCCCAGCCCCACACCAGGCCCTCCTGCCCAGGGTTCCAGTGCCAGGAAGAGAAGGTGCCATAACTTCTGGCTGTAAAAACCAGCAGGGATTGAGGCTATGGAAGACAGAAACTACTGGACTCCCTGGCAGTTCCTCTTAAAGGGCCTGCACACAGCCTCACTCAGACTCACTCCCTCTGAGCTTCAGCATGGGGGCAGCAGATAGAATGACACCAGAAACATAAGGGAAGGAACTGAATTGCCCAACATCAAGGCGAGAGCTGAGGGGCAGCTTTCTCCCAGAGAGACGTGCTGGCAGAGGCCACTGTTCCTTTTCTGAGCTCCCCCCCAACAGAGCCATAGCAGAGGCAGGTGGTGCCATATATGAGACTCCATCAGCCTGGCTCACACTGTTTGCCCCACTCTGGTGATTCCCTGAGGTCCTGCCCAACCTAACTTTTGGGCCACCCAAGCTGGTTCCAGTAGCTTTCCTATACAAATGACTTGTCTTGGCCCTTGCTTCAGCTTTTCCTAATTCTCTCAAACAAGCAGCATCTGGCTTCAGTAAGCCCCATACCTCTGGGCTAAGTTGCATCAGGACCAGTACTAGCAGCACCCAGCCTTGATTCACAGCTTGGTCTTGCCTGGGTGCCTCCAAGCCTAGCACCTGCAGATTGCTTTGTAGCTTATGATGTGTAACCCCAAACAGAATACAGGCAGTGGCTGACCTTGGACATGCCAACAGCAATCAAGGCTCAATTACAATAGGAAGGTATACACAGCCCACACAGGGGGCCACACTCAAGTACCCAGCTTGAGTAATAGAGGAGGCTGTGCCACTGGACTCTACCAGACACCTACTACATTAGGCCACTCCACCAAGCCTGGGAAATGTACCAGTTCTACCTGATACATAGAAACAAACACAAGGAGGCTGCCAAAATGAGGAGACAAAGAAACATGGCTTAAATGAAAGAAGAGAATAAAATTCCAAAAAAAGAACTAAACAAAATGGAAGCAAACAAACTACTAGAGGCAGATTTCAAAATGCTGGTTTTAAGGATGCTCAAGAAACTTAGTGAGAACCTCAACAGCATAAAAAAGATCTAGTCAGAAATGAAGGATGCAGTAATTAAAATAAAGAACAATTTATAGGGAATTAACGGTATAGTGGATTAAGCTGAGAATCAAATCAATGTTTGGAATATAAGGAAGCAAAAAACAACAAATCAGAACAACAAGAAGAAAAAAAGAATCCAAAAAACTGATAGTGTAAGCAGCCTCCAGGACAACTTCAAGTGTACCAACATTCGCAACATGGAGGTGCTGGAAGGAGAAGAGAGAGAGCAAAAAATTAGAAACCTATTTGAAACAACAATGACAGAAAACTTGTTTAACTTGGTGAAGGAAACAGACATACAAATCCAGCAAGCACAGAGAGTCCCAAACAAGATGGACACAGAGAGGCCCACACCAAGACACATCATAATTAAAATGTCAAAGATTAAAGACAAAGAGAAACTCTTAAAAGCAGCAAGAGAAAAGAAGTTACCTAAAAGGGAGCCCCTATAAGACTCTCAGCTCATTTCTCAAAAGAAACTTTGCAGGCTGGAAGGGATTGGCAAGAAATATTCAAAGTGATGAAAACCAAGACCTACAGCCAAGATTGCTCTACCCAGAAAAGCTATCATTTAGAATCACAGGGCAGATAAAGAGTTTCCCAGACAAGAAAAAGCTAAAGGAGCTCATCACCACCAAACCAGTATTACAGGAAATGTTAAATGGTCTTCATTAAGAAGATTGAAAATATGAACAATAAAATGGCAATGAATACATATCTATCAACAATTGAATCTAAAAAAAGAAAAATAGACAAATAAGCAGAACAGGAACAGAATCATAGGCACAGAGAGCATTTTGATGGTTGCCATATGGGAGGGAGGTTGGAAGGATGGGTGGAAAAGATGAAGAGATGAAGAAATACAAATTAGTAGTTACAGAATAGTCATGGGAATATAAAGCACAGTATAGGAAATGGAGTAGCTAAAGAACATATATGTATGACCCATGGACATGGACAATGGCATAGGAATTGCCTGAGGGAGTGGTGGGGGGGCTGGGTGGAGGGGGGCAAAGGGAGAATAGTTGGGACAATGGTAATAGCATAATCAATAAAATATAATTAAAAATAATAAACACAATTTTACCGACAAACATATAATGCCACATTGTATCCAAAAGTTATATATCATATTTGACTGACCTGATAAAAAGTTCTTTACCATTAAAATGATAGAAGTAAAGAGAGATCTTAGTCTGTTACAGAATTGCAACCTACAGAAGTTAGCATTATTATGACCAATACTAACTGTTTGGGAAAGAGCCACAACATTTCCTGTTTACCTGACGAATCAATGTATAAAGATGCTATATGACCTCTTCCAGTCTTTCGTCCCACACCAGCTAGCTATAGGGCAGGAGCGCAGCACATCCTGTTCTGTTCCACCCTGTATGCACACATCCAAAAGCACGCCAAAAAAATGCTTCGCATGCTAAACAGACACTTTGTCTTTCAAAATTAAATGAATAAAACTTGACCCCCCAAAATTAATTTGTCTCATTCTAAAATAACTCAAGTAATATAGGGAAACCTTCAAAATGCATTGTTTGATTCCATTTTAACAGGTAATTTACTGACTTTCTGAAGAAAATTACAAAAAAAAAAGCTGTATCATATTTCTCTGATGACCAATGAGGTTGGAATATTTCTTCCATATATTTTAGCAATAATTATTAATTTATGGCCAATTATCTGCTTAAAGAAGACATGCCATTTACACAAGAACTGGTAAAACTACGTAACTGCTCAGGGCATTCACCAAAATGCCAATAGTTGCTACTTCAAATCAAGAAGAGGTATAATGAATGAAAAAAAAAAACAAAAAACAAGAAATGTGGTTTCATATAAGCTTTAAACAGATTTGATGGGGGCGTTTCGGTCATCAGTTGTATTTCTCTTGAGAAACTCCAATGATTATTTTTAAGAGAAAAGAAGAGAAGTAGATGAACGTAAGTATCTCTGTTAAGTCAGCAAAGCACAAAATGTTATACTCAACACAATAACAGCAGTAATATAATGGTCAAAATAAGAAAAGAAAGTTGTTTTCCTCTGACTTTATACTTGAATGGCCTCCCAGCTAAACAGCTCTGGTGAGCAGTAAAGACCCCATCCATAAGTGGGCAGGTGTATGGGGGCCTTTCAGGGGTTAATGGTCAAAAGCCTATTTTGGAAACATAATAACACCACAAACATTTATCCTCACATCTTTTCACTTGTGATTTAAAATCTCATATACCTCTAAACTCTTTGTATACCTCTAAATTCTTTGTGGTCTGCACCTTTTACCATTCAATAACATTACATAAGTTAAATTTTATCCATGCTTCTATAACAAGTTTAAAAGCATTTTTAAAAAACTCAGAGAGAAAGCCCCTTATTTCATGAACACTAAAAGTCTAATTTTTATTTTAAAATTCAATGATATACTTTTAAAATGTACTTTAACATTGTTAACAATTCTACCAATGGATAATACAAATTGTGGTTTTATTTCCAGTCATTTACATCTTCATTCAAAATAGTGAAAGCATAGTACAGTATTTTCTAATGAAGAAACACAGGTATTACATACCATATATCTGAGGTGAAAAAGAACCCAGATTAATAGTTAAAAAGTTAAAACTGTTACAGGTCTCTGACATTCCAAAGGACCTCTAAATCATTCTAACTCCCCACATTTGTAAAGGATACTGCAGCTTAGAGCTTCCCCGCAAAATGTACTAAAATGTAACTGAAAAGTTTAGGAACCCTTTTCAGATCTTCAATGGTTCTATAAATGCTGGACTAAAGTAATTTATATGCCATTAAAATAAATCCTGTCATGCAAATAAACCAAATTCCATTAGGTTACATCATTACAATAGCTACATTAACCTTGTCTGTCTGCAAAACCAGAGCAAGGCTTCCAAGTGCTCGTGATGGCCACTGTGTAGCACGTTAGCCATCATGATAAAGAGGGGGATGGGAGACACTGATAGCAGGGAGAAGTCAAATTACATTAGCAGCAACCCAAATGTGTATATTTACAAAGTGGTCCAGCCCTGACCAGTGTGGTTCAGTTGGTTGGGCATCGTCTCACAAAGTGAAAGGTCACCAGTTCAATTCCTGGTCAGGTCACAAGCCTGGATTTTGGGTTCTGTCCCCCGTCAAAGCATGTTCAAGAGGCAACCAACTGATATTTCTCTCCCTCTCTTTCTCCCTCCCTTCTCGTCTTTCTAAAAATAAATAAAAAAAATATTTTTTAGAAAAATAAAGTGATCTAATATGAGGTTGCTAGGTAGCCAGCTATGCTCACTCATTAGCTAAGCAACTCACAGGTTGGACATGGGCCACTGGCTACTTTATCGAGATCACAAATTTCTACATCACTCTTTGGGATCACTAGAACAATTTAATTTTTGAATGTTACATATGAAATGCCAGGTTCTTTGGTGTAGCTGACTTATGTAAAATTAACCTCATGAAATAACTTGGAAAAATACCTAATAAAAGAACTGCACATAAAAAGATGCAATAAAAGGTTGTCCTTTCACTCATGACTGCAATAAACATTAGGAAATACTATCAGGACCTGGAGAAAAATTCATTTCCCGTATTATTTGTCATTTTTGGAACCATTTTTTTTTGGTACCAAAAAATCAAGGAGTACAGGAAATCAAGCTCTTATAATTACTTGTCCATCATACTTAATGCTCTTACAATAAACAAATAAGTAAATAAATGTAATCTACTGTTTCACATCTCCCTGCCTTTGCCTATGGTGATGCCCTGCCTGAGACAAAACCTTCAAGTGTGGGAAACCTATTTCCCTCACATTCCTTTCTTAGTGTTCCCATGATTTGCAGTACATGCTTCCATCAGAATACTTAGAAAACTGTACTATAACTGAATATTAATATATGCTTCCCAATGATACCCAGGCAGAAATCATGCCTTTTTACATAGTTTTGAAGTATTATCTCCTTACCTAGGCCTTAGTATACATCCGATAACTCCCTTAAATATAGTACGAGGTAAAGGCACCTTGTACTTAACTCTGTGTTTGTGTCATAGCGTTTCCAGTAAAGTTCATTCTCAGCACCAGGCTTTGATATGAGGTCATTTCTCACCTCTGGGCTTTGCCATACCAAACTATCACCACATTTTGTCAAACGCTTAAAACTCTGCTAATTTCCAGTGAGCCCCAATCCATATGTTCCCCTTTCACAAGCCTCCTGGATTAGATCAGTAAGAAATGCCTGCTGGCAGCTGTTGGCCAGTCAATTCTGCTACCACTGAAACATGTGAATATTTCATTGTTTAGGCAGTGCAGAGACTTTCAGCAAACATTTACTCTGGGTTCTTGGATTAGAGGAACATTTGTGGTAGGCGAAAGGTAAATAATAAACCACAATGCTACTCAACCAGTGACCTAAAAGCCTTTTGACATCTGACTCTATTGCTTACTAAATCACTGTACATATAAACAAAGTTCCAACCCTTTGTTTCTACTACAAATTATATTTCTAAAACATAGTTCTTCAGTTATTTCGTTTATTTAAAATAAGCTAAAGAAAGGCACAATAGTTCAATGGCTTGCAAACTAACATTAAAAGCATCAGAATATGAATTCATCTGTTACTGACTTACTAAATCCAGCTGGATATGTCACTTAATATAAGCTGTCAGAACCTTGATTTCCTCCTATACAAGCCTCTTATACAAATTTCAACTATAATGGAGCAATATCCATGAATCTTCAGGTCAGTGTGCCAGAAACAAAAACAAATTCAATACATTCAAAGGACGTGCTGAATGCCTTGTGCAGTCAGGCACTACGCTGGGCACATGGAAGAGAAAGAATAACAGCCCTCACTGCTCTGCAGGGGTTCACAATCTAGTGCAGAAACCAATATAAACAAGCAATAAGCAATGCACAGTTAGCTCACTCAAGATAGGGGTGGAGTCTTACTAATCAGCCCCCTCCCTGATACATCAAGGAGCTTATCCACTGAGTAACAAACACATGGAAAGAATAAACTAACCAATCAATTCATTGCTCAGTTCATCAAACTGCAATACTTGCTCTACTCAGAGCAAAATGGTACAGTGAAAGAAGGGATTAATCCCAAATTGGTGGATCTCACACAGCCTCATGGAGAGGACGGCTGGAGTAAGGCCTTGAGGAATGAGTTCAGTATGGGCAAGTTGAGATGGGACGGGGAATGCTGGAGAAAGAGTAAGAAACTTCCTCACTAAAACAAGAGCCCCACAATATGTCCTCGGTCTCACCTTCCCCTGGGGTCTATTCACTTTGACAGTAGCTGTCACCATCTCACTGCCACCATGAAGTGTGCTGATTCCCTTATAAAAATTCAATAGGGTCACCCTGACCAGTGTGGCTCAGCTGGTTGGGCATCATCCTGAAAAGCAAAAGGTCGCCAGTTTGATTCCCAGTCAGCGCACATGCCTGGGTTGCAGGTTTGGTCCCCCGTCAGGGCATGGATGACAGGCAACTGATCAATGTTTCTCTCTCACACTGATGTTCCTCTCCCTCTCTTTCTCCCTCCCTTCCTCTCTAAAATAAATAAATAAATATTTAAAAATTTCAAAGGTACTTAGTAATATTTATTCAATGAATGACCCAATCTAGTGGAAGTGGAGAAAAACAACAACAAAATCTTCCTTTGGTTCTCTTCACTACAGCTGATGACATACGCAAAAATAAAAATAAAAACCAGTACGACAAGTTTAAAAAAAAAACTAAGCAGAGAATATTATGAGTTAATTTAATTTAATAAAAAGTCTGATTTACATGGTTTCTCAATCTATCTTCATATAGTAGCTAGAGTTTTATCAGGCCATTCTAATTCCAAATATAGCTACATTGTAACCCCAAAGGATCTTTACAATTTCCCAAGTTTCTTTCCTAAGGCTGCTTGGTGTACAGTGATTACCTGATGGCTCACCCTGCAAGAGTTCATTGGAATATTTTGGCAAGACTTAAGCGTGTGTTCCTCCCACTCAACTCCTGTTCTTATCTAAGTTATATGGCAAGGCTAGGAAGAACAGAATCAAAGGCCCTCCCTGACCTCCCCCAATCAAGTTCAGAAATGGCTTTTTATCCCAATAGAGGTCCAAAAGAATAACAGCACTCCATCCAAAAACAAAAAAAGTAACTAAATAACTAAACAATCCATACCTTCATTGAAGACAAAGACATTCTGCTAGAGTTCACCGGACCTCGAGCAGCATCACACTTAGCGATTCCTTTTATGCCACCTTAAACTTATGTGCCCTTAAAAAGTCAGGAAGAGAAAATGTTTTCCCCATTGTGAAACTCTTGAAGGGAACTACGCCCTCTTATCTAGCTTTACATTGTTAAAAATTTAGTCCTTTAATAATAAAGTAAAACCCTCATAATATTTTTCAGGAAAAACAGTAGGGAAAGGTTTTAAGCACTGTAAAAAAATTAAATGTGAGAAAAGTACTTAGCAATATTTTCATATCTCTGGAGAAATACTAAATCCAGGAACCTGAAAATGGATTTCACTATGTCACATTTTAATAACATTTTATAAATTTTACAAGATAAGTTTCCTTTTTACCTTTTACTGCTGCTACCAAAATTTTTCTCTCACTGCACTCTATTCCTATAGTTGTCTCATTTTATTTTCCTCTTGCCTCTTTCTTTTATTATTTCTTTGTAATTAATTTCAGCCATAAGAAAAGAGTATTTCCATACTATGTGTATGAATTCTTATATCTAATCCAAAAACAAAGACACATTAAGAAAGCAATTCCCTAAATATATTTTCATATTTTTTTTATTTTATTTTAATCATTGTTCAAGTACAATTTTCTCCCATTTACTCCCATTCCAGCCCACCCACCCATATTGTTTTTAAAAAGGTAATATTTGGGAAATACTTGGTTAAATAAAGGTAAAGAAGTCTCTCTTCCCCTCCCCTTTCTTTTTTAATTCTTGAACTTCTGAGAATACTCACAATATGCTAATGAATCTCCAAAAGAGGCAGTGTGTACACTTCTAACTGTAATTAACTATAGATTTTTTCCTCAGTGACTCTAGTGTATTTTTAAGAACTGATTTCCTAAATTTAAAATAAACTAAGAAAAAATTAGTATTGATATAATATATTACAAAGGTCTATATATTAACATATTTTAAAGGACACTACACCATAAGGCAAAAAAATAAACATTAAAAAGGGCTAGAGGTAGCACCTGTTTTACTAAGAATCCAATTGTGAAAACTAATCTAATTAGAGGAGATTATGTAAGAAATGCACATTTATCTTCCAAAAGTATTTCAGAGGAAATTAAGCTATGAACAACAATATAATAAACATGGAAATGATAAATGAAATTATAACGGTAAATCCTTTCAAGATTATTTTAAATTATTTGCTTTTCAAAATCACTGTAATAAAAATTAAGGGATTAAGCTGTGAGAAAGTCTGTTCTATAGAAATACATGGTGGTTATTAACCTAGACAACTTCTACACATAGTTCCATGGTTAGCTCACCACACCTCCTCTCCTCCTTTCTCTTGCTTTTCAGTGCTCCCCTAGCACCCTGGACATGGTACCATTGTTATCATATTGTATTGAAAAAATTATTTTCTCATCTGACTTCCTGTCTAGACTGTAAGCTCTCTGAGAATGTGGATCATATTATATCTCAATCTGCACCCCCAAGGTCTAACACTTCATAAAGTATTAGAGCGCCTGTAGTTAGTATATTAGTTGGTTCTCTCAAATTCAGTAATTACTAACTTACTTAGTAAACACTCATAAGGAAAACCTGAACTACCCCAAATTTTTAAATAGTCACCATTAAGCATTATTCATTTTTCCTCCTTATTGTGATAATAAATAGCCAGCACCTGACACATAATAGACCCTCAATAAATATATATTGAAATAATTATTCAGTCAATTAATCCAAGTTCGACTGCAAGTTCAGGCCATAGTAGAAGGGGCAGGATACTTCAGAACCAAAGAACCCTCGAGTCACTGGTGGCTTTTGCATCTCACTAGCTCTGTCTGATCTCCCGAAAAGCTGCGGTTCTCAAGTATGGTTTCTGATTGCTGCTGAGTATTGTGGCTGGCATCAGGGGAGACAGAAATTTTAGCACCACAGCACCAGCCTCAACTCACTGAAGCCGAAAGAAATTCCTCTGTAATGTGAAGGTGCTAATTGAAAAACAGAATTTTTTAAGTCACCTCAGCAGCTCTGAAGACTGAAATCATTTATTTTGGGGGACAATCACAGCCTAACAATGAGTGAATTTCCCATTTTATCACCTTTGTCACCTATGTAAATATATGTCCATCATTTCTTGTTCAATATTCTTTCCAATTAATTACAGTCTGGTGTAAACCCATTTTCCCCTTCCAATTTTCTGTCTTTACTACATACAAGTTACCTTTCCCAAATGGTATAATTAAATACTTAAAAATAAAGAAGTAGTCAGAATTCTGTCTTCATAAAATGCCCAGAGACAGACCGTTCCTTTTAAGCCATAGCAATTACCCATCAGCCTTAAGGCCATCTAAATTTAAAATCTTCAGGGAATAGCACGACAGGGGACTGCTCCAAGTATGAGTGAAAGGCTCTTTTCACCATCCAGACTGTGACTTCTTTGGAAATTCATTCTCCTAGTAGAGATGTACTATTCTTTCACAATTTGCTTAGCATGGACATGTAAGTCCTCTTCAACGAGGGCTCTGGAATATCATTTTTTTAAAAATGAAGACTGCATTTAACAGAAATTCAAACAGAAGCTTGAATTAAAGGGGTAATTTCAGATGTAGTGAAAAGCTGTAATGTCCATTCAAAGTAATGAAGGCACACAGCATTAATCTCCTAAAAAGATTCGAATGCTATGAGTAGAGCAATTCTATTTCTTAGTAGGAACAAATTAAGATGATTTCCCTTACAGAAATTGCCATAATTACAAGTAATTATCTTGTACTCTCTAAAGTTACCACTATAGCACATTCTGCAAATATCATTCTCTTCAAATACTTTATTTGGAAATACAGGAGATATCCTTGCTTTGTGAATTGTGCTACAGACCTCAAACTGATTGTTTAACAGTCCTACATAGTATGTGTAGTAAAGAGATGACATTCTGAAGTTGGAAGTGTTTGGAATTCCAAATTTATGATATTTTTGTCATCAGGTAACCAATTCTACCCAAAGGAGTACAAACAAATGAGAATGGCAAACATTCAAGTTGATTAAACTTGAATCAAATGTAGACTTATGCACGAAACAATGAGGAGATTCCTTTTGATAGGCATAGGGCAATCATGAAAAACATGTAAACAGCTGCTTTGGTATTTATAAAAATCCTTGCAGAGCCAAATAAAATCCCATCATTTGGAACCTACTCAGTTTTTCATTTCCCTTTAATAAGAAAGTGTGAGAAAAAACAGTTACTCACCAAGCATTAGGAGGAGAATAAGCATGTGAAACTCTAATTTCACCATCTTTGGGGCCAATTACCATCTGGATTTCAGCTGGCATTTGAAGTCTATTCTCCAGCCAAATTGGGATTCCTTACCATGTTATAAAAACATGCTCAGAGCTTGCCTTTCCCTGTATTATTCCCACTGGCTGGAATGGCCTCCCTGTTTCTGTCTGGTAAAAATGAGCCCACCAAGTCTAGTTGAAATGCCACTCCACCATGCAGTCTTTTGGTCTACTAATTCTTTTTTTTTTAAGTATATTCTATTGACTATGCTCATACAGTTGCCCCATTTTTTTTCTTCCCTTTATTCCCCTCCATCCTGCACCCTCCCACCTTGCTCCAGCATTCCCTCCCCACTTTAGTTCATGTACATCATGAACTTTGGCTTCTCCATTTCCCACACTATTCTTAATCTCCCCCTGTCTATTTTGTACCTACCATTTATGTTCTTATTCCGTGTACCTTTTCCCTCATTCTCCCCACTCTCTCTCCCCACTCTCCCTCTGCACTGATAACCCTCCATGTAATCTTTATTTCTGTGATTCTGTTCCTGTTCTGGTTGTTTGCTTAGTTTGTTTTTGTTTTTAGGTTCATTGTTGATAGTTGTGAGTTTGTTGTCATTTTACCGTTCATATTTTTTAACATCTTATTTTTCTTAGAAAAATCCCTTTAACATTTCATATAATAAGGGCTTGGTGATGATGAACTTCTTTAACTTGGCCTTACCTGGGGAAGCACTTTATCTGCCCTTCCATTCTAAATGATAGCTTTGCTGGATAGAGTCATCTTGGATGTAGGTCCTTGCCTTTCATGACTTTGAATACTTCTTTCTAGCCCCTTCCTGCCTAAAAGGTTTCTTTTGAGAAATCAGTTGATAGTCTTATGGAAACTCCTTTGTAGAGGTAACTGTCTCCTTTTCTTTGTTGTTGTTAAGATTCTCTCCTTATTTTAATTTTGAGTAATGTAATTATGATGTGCCTTGGTGTGGGCTTCCTTGGATCCAAACTCTTTGGGACTCTGAGCTTCCTGGACTTCTTGGAAGTCTATTTCCTTTGCCAGATTGGGGAAGTTCTCCATTATTTTTTCAAATAAGTTTTCCATTTCTTGCTCTTCCTCTTCTCCTTCTGGCACACTTATGATTCTAATATTGGAATGTTTAAAGTTGTCCTGGTAGTTCCCAAGCCTCTCTTCATTTTTTTGAATTCTTGTTTCTTCATTCTGTTCTGGTTGAATGGTTATTTCTTCCTTCTGTTCCAGATCACTGATCTGAGTCCCGGTTTCCTTCCTTTCACTGTTGGTTCCATGTATATTTTTATTTATTTCACTTTGCATAGCCTTCACTTTTTCCTGTAATTTGCGACCATATTCAACCATTTCTGTGAGTATCCTGATTACCAGTGTTTTGAATTTTGCATCTGATAGGTTGGCTATCTCTTCATTGCTTAGTTCTATTTTTGGAGCTTTGATCTATTTATTCATTTGGGCTATATTTCTTTGTCTAGGCACACCTGTTAAGTAGTAAGGGGTGGAGCCTTAGGTATTCACCAGGGTGGGGCAACCCACATTGCTGAGTTGTGGTGCTGTATGTGGGGGAGGGGTCTGATAGGGAACAACGCCACTTGCTAGGCTCTTGGCCAGCTTTCAGTCACTTTCCCCCCTACCCACAAGCAAATTGGACCTTTCTGGTGCTGATTCCTGGATGGGTGTGTTTGTGTACATTCTAGGACCCTGTGGGTCTCTCCAACAAACTCTCCTATGAGGCTGGGGTTTTCTTCTGCTGTCACAACCCCCATAGGAATTTTTCCAAACAGGTTTTGAGGCTTTATTTCCCTGCACTGTAACCCTGGGTTGATAGGTCTGCCTCGCTCTCCAGTTGTTCCTCCCAGTTTATCCGCACACAAATGTGGGACTACCTGCTCCACCGGCTGCTGCCTTGCCCACCTGGTGTTCCAGCTGCTGTCTTGCCACTCGTCCTCTCTACCCTAGCTGCCAGTCTCTGTCCCTCCTACCGGTCTGGAAGAATGTTTCTTCTTTAACTGCTTGGTTGTCAGACTTCCATACAGTTCAATTTTCTGGCAGTCTGGTTATTTTTTGTTTTTAAATTTGTTGTTGTCCTTCTTTTGGTTGTGTGAGGAGGCACACTGTATCTACCTACACCTCCGTCTTGGCCAGAAGTCCATGGTCTACTAATTCTTATCCCAAACTCAGAACTCTTCTTCTTCTTCCACCAACTCAGCTGTGACCTCTCCTTTTAGTCACTCTCTCTAGTAATACTTAACATATGCCACCTCACATTTCAGGTGTTTGTCAACCTGTCTTTCCCTCCCTTCCAAAGGAAATGTAGTTTATAAATACTTGTGTCTCTAATAAATAATGTTTAATAATATAATAATTTAAAAGAAATTTGATTTTTAAAATTATTCCCTTTAAATGGTAGGTAGAAAATAGACAGGGGAAGGTTAAGAATAGCATAGGAAATGCAGAAACCAAAGAACTTATATGTATAACCCATGGACATGAACTAAAGTAAGGGAATATGGGTAGGAGGGGGGGTGCACGGTGAAGGGGAATAAAGGGGGGAAAATGGGACAACTGTAATAGCATAATCAATAAAATATATTAAAAAAAGAAAAAAATGAATAAAATCAAATTATTCCCTTTAGAAGTATATCATTGAAACAGCCTTTAAAATAACTACAGGGCCCATTAAGAAATCATGTATATTTTAAACTCTGAACAAATATCTGGTTTTATTTAACCAAAATTTGTACGTTTTATTTAGTGTTTAAAACTTATCATGGAGATATTATAACCTCTGTACCTATTAATTTTCCCTGGTTTATTTGGTCAGTATAAATGTTCATTATATTTGCATATGTTATTTTACATAGTCAAGAACCTATAATTTAAGATCCTTCCTTTAACTGATATCTCTTAAAGTTAGAATTTTTACATATGAATTTTAAACAAAAATATAAATAAATCTACTCCACAGTTTATCCTATTTTAATCAACTTATAAATATCAGTATGTTCTATAGATTCATAATAATTTTAAAATTAGCTTTAGGAATTTTACATTCTCATTCATTCTTAATACAGTATGATGCAGTACAACAGTATGTTATGAACCCACTTTAAAAAGTAAAGTCAGAGAGTTTTGTTCAAATCGACACAGATAATTTACCCATACCTATAGTTGTTTACTGGAAATCCAGTAAATCCTATAAAATCCTGGTTCCATAATAGCCAATTCTTTTAAATCAGCAGCCCCCTACCTTTTTGCCACCAGGGATTGGTTTCATGGAAGACAATATCTCCCTGGCTGGGGCTGGCAGGGCAGTGGGGATGGGGGGACCAGGAGGCAGAGCTCAGGCAGGAATGCAACAGAGGTCCTCAGACAGGGAGAAGGGAGGCTGGGAACCCCAGTTCTAAATAGTTTATTTCATTACCACTATGAATAAGATAACATTTAAATGGTTCATTAAAATTTCTTGAGAAATTTTAATCACAAACAATTAGAACAGTGATAAGTACATTCTGATGATCTACTTATCAATGAGGTCTGTTTCACATTTGTGTTAACCTATATAACCTGTTTACTTTTCATAAGTAAAGCTATTCCATCTTTATTAATAGTACTCATTCATTTTCCCTTTTACTCTTGATCCATTTGCATCACTTACTTTGACCTAGAGGTAGTCCTCCCTTGAAATTATGACATATGTGAAGTTTGTAGTCAACATCTCTCAATTTCCACTCTCAACTATCTTTTTCTCCTGTCCCCCCAAAACACAGACCCCCTTAATGCTGCTTCTTCCCTACTCTCAGTGACTGTGACCCCTCCCTACCAACTACCTCAAGAGGTTTTAAGACATTTTTTAATGTCTTGCTGAGTGACAGACCAGCAAAGCTAACAAAGAGCAAAGCACACAGGGATTTTAGGAAAATAAGTCCCTGAAGATGTGTCTGAAAGCAAAGAGATGTCTTGTGCCTTCAAAGTATATCATATAACTGTCTCTTATATACACTTCCACACACACACACATGCACACACGCACACACGCACAAGCCCAATCCTGGAGTCTGAACTCCTAGAGAAGAAGTAGAAGCCCTACAGCACAATGGATATGATTCTCTCCTTCGTGTATTTAGGTCTAGGACCAGCCTCTGAAGAGCTACGTGCTTCTTCTGAAGGAGTCACTTTACCCTACTGGCACTCTGCTTTCTAATCTGTAAAATTAAATGCTCCTTAAATTTCCTTTCATTTCTAAAAATGTTTTAATCTCAGTATCATAAATACTGTCTAACCAAAGTCTAGGCTAAAACAAAAAGAACTGTTTAAAATAAAGAATATTTGTGCCACAAAAAAAAATGTGTGGGTTAATTAATATGTAACTGATTAATATTTAAATAAATCCCATACTACTTGGTTATTTCTTCTGAAGGGCAATCACATATACTCCCTAGAATATACATTTCTACATTTCACATAAACTACTGATACTAGTTCCTTCCACCATAGCATTTTATTGCTTGTATATACTTAAAGAAGTTATAAATGAAAAAATGCCAGGCCAAATACACCAAAGTATTGTCAAAAAGAGAAAAGTACAGTAGTTATTTAACAACTCATTCAGTCTCTGTGACCATGTATCTCCAAGAATCAATAGTGTAATAAATAGCTCACTTATTTAAAAAGTCATTTATTTAACCATCTCAACTATATAAAACCCAGTCTCAAATCAGAAAGTGAAGGTTTGTTTTTTTTTTTAATCTCTAAGCAGTCAAAATGAAAAGCCACAACTCACACTGTAAAGTTCATACATTCTTAACAGAAACCCTCATTCAGTGTCTACTTGCTTTTTCACCTCAGTCACAGCTAAGGCTCAGTTCAGTGGCATCTCTTGCCCACCACAGAGAGGAAAGAAATATAAAACAGAATTGAAAGAGGGAGGCACATGACAGCAGGATTCCTTTGGGCAACATGTAAAGAAAGATAAAAACTGTACAAAGAAGGCATGAAAGTATTTTAAAAGGAACAAAAGGACAATCTGAGGTCATTTAAAATAGGAATAATTCTATATTCTTTAAAATCTCCTATAATGTTGACATATTATAGCAAAGTAGAATAATTTCATGTTTGTGATAATAATCCTGAGTAATCAGAAGAAGTTTAAATCATACTTAGTACCTTCTGCATAAGAAGGCAAAAAATGTGTAATATATTTTAGAAAATTTCACATAAAAATGGTTGAAATTTAACAAGGACTGGCAGTTGAATTAAATTTGAGTTAACAGGAAATTCACAAGAATACCACAGATAAATTAAATATTAGTGTAGCAATTTTCCATGGAAACCATGGTGACTATGGAATATTAAAATTCATAATTAATTTCTCAAATATATTGTAGTCTTATGATAATTTCAATATTTACCACCACCCTTCCCAACTCCCCAAAATTAATTGAATCATAGTAAATTTCTATTTTTGTTGGTAAAAGATGGTCATACATCAGCAATCCACATGATTCAACTTAATGTCTTTACCAAAATTCTTAACAACAAAATTAAATAGTTTGCATTTTATCTTTTATTTCTCCAGCCCACCCTCCCTTGGAAAAAAACTAATTATTAAGTCATAAAGGTCTAAAGCCCACCAAATGATCATGGGTCCACCACCACTCACCATTACATTCTCTTTCTACTCCCCAAAACCAGAGCAATCTCATTTATGTCTGGGAGTCTCAACTCCAAAAACACAGCTCCAAAAATATCAGACAGATCTGGGTTTAAGCACATAGGTTTTCACAGATACCACAGTGTAGCATGATCCTGAAAATGTGTGTATGGATTCCTATTATATTCATTTACAAATATTAAAAGTATAAAATATGTCTAACATGCTTAACAATTAATTATTAGAGCAATGAACTAGTGATCCAAATAAATAATGGACATTCAAGATTTTTAAGTTATATAAAACAGGTGAAATTCAGTCTGTTCTCAGATTCAAAATATTGTACTTCTATTTTCCTTAAAACAAGGAACACCTACAATGGATAAGTCAAAATAAGGAGTCATTTATCCATTAAAAAAAAACTATTTGTAATCTAGTAAGTGTTTTTATGCCAATAAAGATTATAACAAAGTTATTCCAGGCTGGGCAACAGCACTTCCTCGTGGGTTTCTTCCTTCCCTGCTCCCCACTACCACACGTCTAAGTTCAAGTCTAGGTACATAGCATGTTCGGGAGAATACATATCCAAACACAACGTGTTCACACAATGACCTCCTGGTCTCCCAACTCTACTTCGATCCTATTCCAAATGTTAACTACTCTCTAACTCAGAACTGCCTCAAAATCTCTGCCTCTACAAGTCTCAGTCCTCCAACATGATGAAAATTTAAAATACTACCTCTCACAAATTAAATAATGCTGGAAACATGGGTGCATCCATGAATGGACATTGGCTTACATGACGAGGAACAAGCGAGAGAAATTGCAGTCCTTCCACAGTCCAAACTGAGAGACATCTACCATCATCAAAAGCCTCATGTGCAGCTTTGACAATTGCCATCCAACTTACTTCAGGCAACTTTTCTGGAAATGCTAAGTTTATTACACAAAAGGTATATGCTTAAACAACAGAATACTCAAAATTATAAAGAAGACTAACAGGTTAAATAACAGTGTTCATAATTAAAGGGCTCCATTATATGAGAATACTCCTCTTAGAAGAAAGTTCAAGACAAAAGCTCATGTAAACCTGAAAATGTCAGTTAAATGATATAATTTTTATAGCTTTCAATAAAACTACACAGTTTTAGCACATCAATAAAAGCAAAGTCTTAAAGTTGAGACACAACATTGTTATTATTAATGATATAATGAATTCACTGTGGAAGCTAAAGCTGACAGGGATTTCAGGTTTTCTCTTGCTTCCACTGTGTTTTCCACAGCGTGTCACCACCATGACTGACTAGCAAAATGAAGGTGGCTGCTGGCTCCCTCTCTTGAAGTTGGGCTAATTAAACTCTGTAGCCTCTCACACTGGCACTACTTATTGACTAGCTCCTGAACAGTAAAGGTACCAAATCAAGTTTCCTCATCACTGACTTCCTTCACTTCTTATCAAATCTGTCAACAATTCCCAGCTTCCCAAACGTTCCTGGAAGTAGTTTTCTGTACATGACCATTCCCCACCAATTTTACAAAATCAAAAATATTTAGGGCTGAAGAGAATAAAGATTTATTCCAGTGTTTTACAACCATGGTGTCGCTGCATTGACGTCTTATGATCAATTGTGAGAAACATCAAAAATAACTATAATTTTTTCTTCTTTTCAATAGAGGTGAAGTTCGTATAACATAAAATTAACCACTTAAAGTGTACAATTTGGTTGCATTTAGTACATAAATAATGACTACTACCACATAACTGTGACTTTATTTTTAATAGGTGCTTAGTTAATATTATCCTTTTAATAAATTGCCCATACTCATAGTGAGTATGGTGTTCTGAGGGGGTGAAAAATAAGTAGAGATAAACTTGCAAGTTAGGCATTTCCAATAACGGACAAGTATGAGAATTTTGCCAACTGGTTGAACATCATTATCCATAATTGCATTACATTTTTCATTAAATGTAATTTATGCCATTAGTGTATTACATTTTTTCAAAGATTCACTCATTGAGTTCCCACTCTGTGCCTGTTCCTCAAAACCTTACAACAGTAGAAAACAGATATACACACTAACAGTTGCAGGACAGGGCTATGAGTGTGTCCCATACAAATATGGTTGAAGGAGGCTATAGCCAACTATGCCCAGCAATTATAGATGAATTCATACAGAGAAGTGCTTAAGGCATAACCAGTGGCAAAAAGACAGACAAATTAAATAGAGTAGGAGGAAGGCATTCTAGGCAAAGGAAGAAGTACACGCAAGTGTAAAGAAGCATGGTAAACCATATCCAACTAGATTGCAGGGGACAATCATACTAACAGGAAAAATGCAGTAAGCACATTTACATGCCGGGCACTCCTTGTCATCATCACTTATATCCTCAAAGTCATATTAAGAGCTAGGTGCCATTCACATTAAATAGATAAGACAGCTGAAGTACGGGGAGGTTTAAGTAACTTGGCTACAGAGCTACTAAGAGACAGAGTTGGAATTCAAACCCAGGCAGTCTAGATTCAGAGATCATCATCCTCTTTGTTACTATAGAACTTACACACGTGCACTCTTGATTTCTTCTTCTTGTTAACAAAATTAATCACTTAAGGCAAGAATTTTTATTATGGAAACTTACAGTAATTCACAGTACAATGTAGGTAAATAAATGACTGTCATAAACACTGAGTGGGCCCCATTAGGAATCCCTTGTGGCATCTGAAAACATAAGGGCACAAGTGTCAAGCTAATCTTAAAAGATTACTAAAGCTTAATTTTTTTTCTATTTAAAAATACATTTTAAAAAACAGAATTTCTCATATTTCCCCTATAACCCAGTTATCTTCCTGCACACCCTCTAGGCCAAGGTGGGCTTGCCCCAGTTTGGAGACCTCTACTAGCCCTGGGAGAGACATGGCAGGACTTTAGGAAGATGAACCACGGGAGTAGGTGTGTGTGTGTGTGTGTGTGTGTGTGTGTGTGTACCAATTACCATATTTTTCAGACTATAAGATGTACTTTCCCCCCCCAAAATTTGGGAGAAATAATGGTTGTTAATGCTGCTGTTCAGTTCTGTTTACATTTACATTGGTGAAATATTATGTTATTTATGTTATTAAATATTTTACATTTTTTGCTTCAAAATTTTTTTTCTATTTCCTCCTCTAAAACCTAGGTGCATCTTATGGTCTGAAAAATATGGTACTCTGAAAAGAATGAGGAAAAAACAAACTAAAGAAGAGACAGAAAAATGGAAAATCATTCAGATGCCATTTGCAAAAGATCCAGCGAGTGATAATCAGGAGCTAAACTGTAACAGTGGGGAGCTAAACTGTAACAGTGGGGAGCGGGAGTGAAAGATGAAATGACATGCCCAGGGACGCAAGTCATGGGAACTGTCAGAACCGAAACCTGGGTTTCTGATTGCACTGATCTGGGAACGGTACATAGAACGTATTTGCAGAGAGACCTTTAGCATGGAATTTGTAAGACTTCTCTTTAAAACTACTTTGTCCACAATGCTTGATTATTTTTGCAAACTGTGACTCAGGGTGAATAATTTAATAATAACAACCAGCACAGCATTCAGGCAGGTAGCTAAGTAATTTAGTATAGCTACACCAAAATTTGAGACTTCAGCTTCCTAATCCAGAAAGAAAATACTTTATCACTGAGAAAGTAAAGGGATTTGAAATGCACTCTTTTGCAAAAGAAATAAGCTATTCCAGAACATAAATTTACAAGACAAAATCCTTACATGTCAGCTTCCAAACAAGCTTTCTTAATGAAGGTCCATCAGAGAAGTCATTTAAGAAGCCAGATTCACATTATATTAATGTGACAAGTATAACAAGATAAATACATCATATGATTCTAAAATGACATTATTAATGTAGCTTATGTGACAAATTCCTATTAATGATCTTCTATTATGTGTGAACAGTAAAATACATTAGATAAGCAATAAAAAAATCCAATCAGCAGTAGCTTTCCTGAAGATTTTGACTGCAGTCTTACTTACACAGTGTTATCTGATACTAATCCTTGGATTTTAAAGAGCAGAAATCAATCACTTCAGAATTATAAACAAACATGTCCCTATGAGAGGAACACTTTAATTAATATCATTTCTGCAAATACAAGATAAAAAAGAATGTGCTGCAATGATAGCCTCTTACCGTAAAGGCAGGGGAAAGTATATTTTGCCAGGCCAATAAGGTTGTATTAATAAAAGGATCCTGACACAGATCAGGAGCCTGGTCTGTGGAGCCTGGTGGTGTGTCTTAACAAGGACTCCCTCAGGGGTTCTGTGGAGAGTGTACCTGTCCCCTCCCTCCCTGGTGTTGTCTACCAAAGATTAGAAGTGAGTGCTCAAATATTTTGGTTTCTTTAATAATCCACCATAGTCTAATATCTATGAATCAACTAAAGTCTTTTGAACCTTTTTATATTTCAAGTTTATACCACCTCTTAGGATAAAGTCTAAAAATACAAGTTTTACAAAGTAATAGTTCTTATATACTTCTACATCAAATAAATACTTGAGCAACTATATTACCTTTGGCACCAAAAAATAAGTGTAAGATATGGTTCCTGTACTCAAGGAGCTTGAAGTACAATTGAGAGGCAGGATGTATAAAGAGAGAAAGTTACTATGTAAAGAGATATAAAGGTTACTATCAATAAAAGACCTTCAGGCTAAAAGGGCATAGATTGCAAATGCCTCAAGAATTCAGACATAGATAAAAATCATTATGTCTTCAAGAAGAAGGGGAGGGAAGAAGAGTGTCTTGGTGCGGGTATCTAGAAATGAGGGAGCAAAGCTATGGCTAACTTTCATACATTGGGATCATCTCATCTCTCAGGCTTTATCTTTCTTGGATTAAGAGCCCTGGGCATCAAAATTCCCAAGTACAATGGTGGAGAAAACATGTCTTGCAGTAAATAAGGCCTGGTCGAATCTTAGCTCTGATGCTGCCATGCAGTGTGACTCTGCCTAAGTCACCTCTCTGTATCTATTTCCTTACCTGCAAAATGCAATTTATAACACCTACTACTTCATTAGATAAGAAGTAAATGAATGCATATAAATCAAGCAGAGATGCCTAGCATAGAGCAGGTACCTAAAAAATGGTACCTGCTATTTGCATGATATTAAATGCCATTCTTACCATGATGCAATCACAAACTGCATAGAATCTTGCCATTAGGGGAATTACAGGGCTCTGGATAGGAGTCCCACTGTTCTCTGGAAGACGGGGTCCTAAGCTCTTCAATGGTCCTAAAGGTAGAATATGACTAATCATGCTTTAGAGGGTTTTTTTGTGCAAAGGTAGCAGACCCTAACTGAATCCTCCAGAGCCCACATCCTGAATTTTAGTATTTAGCTTAACCCAGCAAGTAAGCAGCGAAAAGCAGAGTGAAGAGCTCCCCTTCAATCACATACTCCAGCTGCAGGCTCAGTTGGAAACAAAGAAACCTAGAACCTGTGGTCATTCTCTCACAGTGAGACCAGAATTAACAAAAGCCAGCACTGGTAGAGGCAGCCCAGGCACCATGATAGCAAGTCACCAACCAGTCCTAGTCATGATGTCCAGCTACAGACAGAGGTTGCTTAGGGCAGCATTCTGTGAATGATCTGCCTAGCTTTGTTAAAATCACATCAATGCAGTCTCACTTCTTATCGGTAGTGTAAATGGTTTTTATGAAACAGTTTGGTAAAACACATGGCATGTGACTGTAGCACTACAAATGTGTTAACAGACTCAGCCAGAAACCATGGCAATGATCTGATCATGTGAGTATTCTTGCAAGAGAAAGAAAATAAACCTAATCTTTATAAAGACTTACTGGTGCCCTACCAAAGTTTAATATTGAGTCTCTTCCAAGGAAGCTTCCATTTCCAATATAGAAGCAAGAACTGTTCTCAAGCCACCACCAAATAGTCATACAGTATTTGATGGCTCAGCTTATTTATAAATCTTCTATGAACTCTGCAGAATTATATCTGGATCCTTATAACATGATGATTTGGTATTATAAATACAGTGAAGAAACACAACCTTCTGGTATAGCAATTTAAGCATCAGAGAGTGAGTAAATACTGCAGAGTGAATCTTAACACTTGAAACAGAATCTTCCAGAGTCCAGAAATCCACCTGACTGCCAAGAATAATACTTCCATGGTTCAAGCAATACCAGTACCCAGAGGGGTTTCCACACATAACCACATGAGTTACTGCATATTGGGTAAAATAGAAAAAACAGACACTTATGAATGTATAGTTTGCAGACATCTTAAAAGTACTCATAAATATTCAACTTACAAATATAGAAGAAATGGGGAGGGTGGCTTCAGGAATACATGGCATCTGTTTAAAATGCTTAATTATATGGTTTTTCCTATGGGTTTTCCTCACCTAACTTAGATTTTAATGGGGATCTGGGGGGAAGATACATGGATCTCCTAACTAAAATAAATGAAACCTATCTCACTGAAAGAAGCTCTATGGTGAGAACTAATATATGAGATTCTGACTTCAGGATAAGGTACAAATGACTTAGTGTGAGAGATCAAAATTGTATGAATTAGATATCAAAGAAAACCTTTCAATTCACCAGGCTACATTGAAGCAGGGTTTGTTAGCCTTTCCATAAAACAAATGCACAATATCTTCTCGTGCATTTCACACGATTTCCATTTAAGCTCTGATGTAAAACATGGTATCACACATCATGCTACAAAGAAAGAGTCAGTTTAGCTAGTTCAAGTAAAACACCAAGCAGCTGCTAACAGAGACAGGTCACGGCAGGGGAAGGGCACAGCACATTCAGTTCGCTATGTTTTCCTCCAGAAGAATGTCAATAAAAACCACAGCCAACGGAGGTATTGGGGGGGGCGGGGGCGAGAGGGAGGTCCTGCTGTGCAGTGAACCCCTGGGTTCATCTAACAGTTAGCGCCAGTCAGACAAGTTAGCAAAAGGGAGCCCTAGCCAAACCTACAGCTGCCAACAACTTGAAGAAAGCTGTCTTTCTCCCTGAACGTCCTGGGGTAAGGACCAGTCCCACATTTAGAAACGTTATTTCTGGGACCAATAGCAATTTATTTTGATAGAACCACTGGATTTTTTTTTCTTGAGTTCTCAACAAAGGAGCCATATTAGGAAATAATCTTGCAAAAAGCAAGTGCCCCCTCCCCCTCTTCCCCATGATCGATGCACACACACCCGTGCAGGCTGACACGCACAGACACACACCGGTACACAATGGGCAGCATGCTCACTCAAGGGCCCACAGGACCGCCCGGGAGCCCGCAGGCAGAAGGCCCTCCTGGGCTGGGCCTGAGGCTCTCGGGCAAGAGGCTCCATAGCCGGAACCAGCTGCAGGGCAGTTTGTGCTGGGGATGCTCGCCCCCCAGCGGGGCCCTGGGGAAGCAGCTGCCAGCGGCTCGGAGCCTATTAACCCCTTTGGAGAAGTAGGTGCTACAACAACACCCACCTGCAGGGACTCTGGAATGTGTCGGGGGTGCAGTCCCAAATGTCCCCCAGAGAAAGGGGCGTCACCAAGTCATTGGACCCTAGCAGCTCTTGGCAGGCTCCTGCAAAGCTAATCATGTCCCTGATTCCAAGGCTTCTAAAGCCACCGGGTATTTCTGAGCTGTCACCCTTGAGACTCAGTCTAGGCTTAAGAAGAAGGAAAAACTTAAGCAGGCAGTGGACACAGACCAGACTTGGTAACTCGTCCCTAAGGGAGTGGTACAAGTCCCTAAGGGAACGGAACTGCTTGACCAGCCAGCCCAGCAAACTATGGAAGGGGTGGAGGGACCCAAGGGCCACCACTCCCTGTCACCCTTCCCTGGGTAGGGCATCAGGGCCCCGTCCCCACTCCAGGACACTTACCTTCTTCCGGGGCTGCCATTTCATCATATTTGTACAGCCGATATGTGGAACATCAAGATGCTGGCTTGGGGCTGGGGGCAGACGCAGGGCAGCAGCGACTGCAAGTCATGCTGCCTCCCTCCCACCCCCTAATTCTTTCCCATATTCACTGCAAAGGGAAAAAGCCCAGGAGAGTCCAGTCTTTTCGCCGTCAGTTCAATGAAAAGTATCCCCAAACCACGAACACACTTCCCACTGGGCTAGGAAGTCCCAGCAGCCAGCGTACTCCTGCCAAAGCGGGGCATTTTCCACCCGGGCCAGCACCAGCAAAAGGAGCCTGTGGCAGAGGGTCTCCCAGCCGGCTGCAGAGACCCTCCCTCAGAGAAGAGCTTGAGAACACGAGCTGCTGCAGAAACCCTGCCGGGCTTCTGCCATCCAAACCCCTTTTGGCGAATTCTCCTCTTCTCAAAAAGATTAGACAAGCAATCAAACCCTCACGCGCAGCCTGGAGCAATTCCCAAAATTCTGGGTGTATTTCTCGTTTGTAAAATTTAGCAAAGAAAATTCCAAAGATCTGTAATCAGAGCTTCTTTACGCTGTTTTCTCTTCCTTCTTGGATAACTTGGGAAAAGGATCTGCTTCCCCCAAATGCCTACCTTCCCTAAACACTGTAAATAGGAAAACTTGGTTTGTGTGTTTAGATTTTTTTTTTTTAATTCCCAAGAACCTTAGTGGGGAAAGGCTGGAAGGAAATCCTGCAAGAACCCAATTCCACAGCTCAGTCTGCACTAATGACTTCCTTCCCTTCAGTGCGAGCACAGCCTGCCCAGCTCCAGCCACACAGAGCAAACGGTTTCTGGGTCTTAGTGCCACGACATCTGCTCCAAACCAAAAAGTAAAACATACGTTTCAGAGGTACCCAACAGCTCATAAGGAATCAGAGCCAGAAGAGACCTACAAAACCAGGAAAACATTTCAAAAAATGTACTTAGTTTTGTGAGTTACACTGAGAGAAAAAGGAAATGGGAAAGGATTCTGGACCAAAAGGCTACAAAATCTTAATGTGTGATTTCAACAAAAAAGATTTGAGGTATCTGACAAGATAAAAAAAAAAATCAAGAATAGACTCTGCTCTAAACTTAACATTATTTCTTACTATAAAAAATATATCTATGGAGATTGAGTTTCACTCATCTTCTGTAAAATGATTCTACCCTGTTTAAGGAGATACCACTCTAAAGACAAAAAGTACTATGCAATTCTACTATTTGTTATCCAACATGTCTATCAACTCCTGTCCCATCATAAGGCGATTCTGATAGCGGGGACTATGAAGAGCAGTGTAAGTTACTAGGAGACTACCTGGTGCATGAAATGACAGTAATGGGGATACACTATGAGTCCAATGTTCCATCAGTGTTTCCCTCATTCTCACAGTTCTGTATGCATTGGCAGGACTGGGTGATGTATATAAATGTCATTAAAATAGCCAAAATAGTTAACTAAAACAGATTACTTTTGAGATCTTTTCTAAACCTAAGAGTCTGAAGTTTAATGGTGAAAGCATTATCTTTCTCATAATAATGTTAACAGTTACAGCTGAATGAATAGGTATGCTTTCTTAAGCCACTACTGTATGCCAGGACTCATGCCCACAGTCATTCTCTCACAGCCCTGCAAGGAAGGTCCTCATTTTCCACATGAGGACACTGAGATTCAGAGGGGTCACTTGCTCAGTCAAAACGACAACACATAGAAGGTGACAAGGCTGAAATTCAGACCTATGATGAACTGTTTCCAGAGTCTAAGTCCTTCCCATGACATGCTACATGCTGCCTTACCTCTCATCTTGATAAAACTATTAAGTGCCTATGACTTAAGCACCTATTATTGGTCAGTCCCTGTTCCAGGCACCAGAAATGAGTAACAGCCTGTCCATGCTCCTGCAATTACATACAGCAGGCAGCAGTCACAAATAAGACCAATACTCTGTATACATTCCAACATAGCCAATCATTCTGCACAGCTTAATTTGGACATCCTACTAGCAAGAGCAGTTCAATAAATTCCAAACCCAATTCATCAATCTATCCCCAAATCGGTTTATCTTCCCAACTTTTCTTTACCTGTCCATAGTGCTGTCACTCTTCCAGGATCACAAGCTAAAACCTTAATATCATTCCTTACATCTAATTTGTCACCAAGTCCTTTCACTTCGTTCTCAGACATTGCTTTCAAATTCCTATTACTGACATCTGAGGCCAAAACCTCACAAAACATATATTAAGTACCAACCAATGAGGTAGAAAGCACCATGTAGGATGAAACTGAGTCCCTATGCTGAAGGAAGTTGTAAAGAAGGTAGGACAGAACAGAGGACCTATAAGAAGACAACCAGGCATTGCCTTAGTCAGTGAAGCAACACATGAGTTACGTGGTCAATACGTGTTCCAGGAGTTAGAATGAGAAATTACAGACAACAGGGATGGGCAAGAAGGTTTTACAAAGGAATCTTAATTAAAAATGCAGAAAAGATACAACTCATTCTAGAGCATAAGGCCAAGGTACCATGGCCAGGAATGCCCTTCGGGATCTGGACCCCTCTACCTTTCAGAACGCATTTCTTACTTCTCCCTTAGCCCCTTCCACATTAGCCACCTCACTGACCTGTGATTGTGGCAGGCAGATACTTCTTGCACCCTCTGTCTGAATCGCTCTTCCTCTAGATACCCTCTTGGCTGCCTCTCATCATTCTTTCTAAAACAGGAACACCATGACTCACACACAACTACTTTCTAGCTTCTCTACACTGCTATATCTTACTTCGAAGCCCTTATTACATATATTTTGTTTATTTATTTAATGTCTTAGTCATCCCTCAAAAACAAAAATTCCAAGGGAGCAGGAACTTTGCTCTGTCATAACACCAACACCAGTGATTAGTGCCTGACACAATAAGCAATCAATCAATATTTGTCAAATGAAGCAATGAAAGAGAGAGAAAAAGGAGAATAGTGAGAGCAAGGGAAGCAAGCATATGTAAGATTCAAGACACAAGATACTGACCTGCCTAAAATATAAGGCTTAAATGTAGGAGTGTTAGAGGTAGAGACTTTGTCTTGTTCAGCTTTATAATTCTCAGGGCTCAAAACAGTGCCTGGCACAGCAAAGGTCTCAATATTTAGAGGATAAAAGAATGGGGAATGGGGGTTGGGACTGTGTGGAGGATGAACAGTGAATGAGTAAAATTCCATTCACACAAAGTAAAGGATATTTTTGCAAGGTATGTTGGAACCAAGTGGTAGGGAATATTGTAAGGCAAAGTTGCTTCGATTTTATCCTGTAGAATGCAGGGCATTAAAGAGATTAACAGTAGACAAAGAACATGGTGGAAGGAGCATTCTTAAGTAATCTAACATATAACAAAATATGAACTATGACTTTTGAGGCTCTTTTAATATAAACCTTGAGATTTTTAAAACTGCTTACATGATTAAATGTTTATTATGGCCATTTGACAGACATCAAAACTGAAAGTGGGAGGGGCTAAGCGACCTGTTCGATGCCACATGGAGAGTCGATGGCAATGGAAGGGCAAGAACCCAGGGTTTATAAACCCATGCCTGAATGATGACAGCAAAACCCTACAATTGCTTAGGGATCAGGAGAAAAGGTTCCACTTTCTACTCTGCCTCTGACTTGCTATGTGACAAAAATTTTCAAAATGGCAAGGCAGGTGAATGAATAAGTGAAAGAGAATCAGGTATAAGACAAAAGGGAATTGTAAGAATTGCTAACCTGGAAATACATGAATCATGTAAAAGAGGTAGCTGCTAAGTAACTCTAGTCAATTAATGTCCTGCAGGAATATCACCACGACAGTTCCAGATCCCCTAATCTTACAAGAAGCTAAAAACTTCCTGATTTTTAACTGTTTGCTCAAAAACTTTAAAGCATCTTAAGAGGCCAAACAAAACATGCCTGTAGGTCTGAATTTCGTCTACAAGTCATAATTTGTGACCGCTGACTTGAACCACTCAAGGCTCCACTTTCTTATATGTAAATTAAGGGACCTACACGGTTCCTAATCTGTGGGGTGGTTTTCTGAAGGCATCTGTGAATCCATATGCATACCACGCATGGTCTGTGGTCTGACAAGCAATCTCCCCTGCTCAGATGTTACTGGACTTAATAAAATACAAAGTTATTTAAATTGGGGGAAAAGGGGTCTGAGCACAGTGAGTTTTATCAGGAAAAGAGAGGCAGAAAATATATTTATGATTCTATAGAGAAAGACAGAATCAATCTAAAACTTCAAGGTGATACAAGGCTTTAAATTGGTTTTCAGTTTTTTATGTACAGTTCCTTTGGGTCACTTATTTGTATCACATTTCTTCCCCTGCAGTCTGGTGTTGCAGCTTTCATTTAATAGGGAACACGCAATAGAAGATGATTACCTACAAGCCTTTAAATACCAATACTACCTTAAATCATCTTTTTTCCCTTTGTGTCTTTATTTATTTATTTTGCTTACTCCAAACTGAATCAGTAATTCTACCTGAAATATTTAAGGGATTACTATTATACCAATATATTTTATCCATTACAGTTTTTTATAGAGAGCTACCAAGGTAATACAGTTCAAAATGGTAATTTAGCCTTTTGTTTCAAAGATCCGATACCAAACTGTAAGAACACAATTTGTCAGATCAGCAGCTACAGGAAAACATTTTTACCACCCCTTCATTTTTTAACATAGCACTTTGCAAATCACTTCCCTAAAAGAGGACACTGTAACAGCCTACTAAAATAGCATTTTCCTCAATAACTACTTGCCAATTCAAATCTGAACAAAATGCAAAAAAGGAGAAATGAGTGAGGAAAACACAGCTTTTTTCACTGCTGTGAATTTCTTCAAGATTTCCTAAGGAGTGATATGTCTGACATGGATCATAGCATAAACACCTGAAAAAGCAGGCCTTATACTTATTTAAATGTATTGTGCTTCAGAAGTGGAATATTAAACTCAATGTGAAACAGTATTTGGAAAATGTATTAATTTTCCTAAAGACCTCTAAATTATTTTCAGGTATCTGAAGAGGTAGGTGTTAGAAAAGTAAAGGAATAAAGGTAGAAGCAGGTTTGAGACCAAAAAAGTTTGCCTTGTTAGTGATACTTCATACACTTGGGAACTTTCGGAACAAGAGAGGCCTTGCTTTGCTAAAACAAGAAATCTAAAGTAACTTGTTACAGCAAGAATTCTGCCACACAGCCATTTGATGCCAGACCATGCTCGCATTGCTAGGGAGGAAACGTGCTCCACAATACCGGGAGAGAATCGCCTCTGTCCCTACCCACCTCTCTTCCTTCCACTACCAGGCAGAGTCAGAGAGGCTGAAGCCCAATGCTTTACATTCAACACACACTGACTTGAGTACTCATTATGTACAAGGTACTACACTGGGCACTGTTAGAGGAGACAAAAATAAATCAGATGATTTTTGTCCTAGAGGAGACAGCAGTGTGGTGGGGGTCAAAGGAGAAAATAGATACAAAACTAATAAAAATAACCGTAACAGCTCCAAATACGTACTGATCTTGCTATTCCTTTGACTCTTTAATAGCTAGAGGAATGGCATAACTAATCACATATTCTCTCATTAACACTATGGAAGCCCCGAAGAGTAATTAATTCTGACTGTGGTAACTAAAAAAGGCTTTACAGGAGAGGGAGCACCATAACTCCCTTCAAAAGGCAGTGAAAGGGTTTGTAGAGGACTGCTTCGTATTAAACGAACAGAGCCAAAACAGGGAGATATGCAAATGGGGGCCACGTTAGCAAGTCATCTAAGAGATCTGAACTCTGCAACACAAGACAACAAGCAGTGGAGTGAAGAGTAGAGGGCTGTGAATGCTATTATCTTAACAATGCTAACAATAACTATCATTTATCACGTGCCAAGTATTTTACACTTTTGTTGTTGTTGTTGATTATTCCTAATACTTTACCAGGAGGACTATTATTATGCCCATTCTATAGAAGAGGACATCAAGACTAAAGTGTTAAGTAAATTCTCAAAGAATCATGGCTAGAAAGTAGTAAAAAGAAAATTCAAGTCAGTTGTATTCCAAAGCCTTGTTCTCAATTCCTGACTTAGAATACAATAATGAGTGAGCACAGGATTTCAAGCCAGGTACTGGCAAATCTATTTGAGTTTTACACTAACTCTGGAAATATTGTGAAGGACAGAAAAAATAGAACAAGTAAGACAGGAAGGCCAAATAAGTTTCTGTTGAAATAACATCAGTAAGGAAAAAAGCAACCTTGAATTACAACAGCAGAAACAGAAAAAAGAACTTTCTCGAAAGACATCTAACAAGTAAAACAGGTCCTAAAAACCTGTTACATAAAAGGGACAGAACAGGAAGGATTTAAAGATGATGCCAAAATTTTCATCATGTTTTAGGAAAAGGAGATTACCTCACTAACAGGTATGAATCACAGAAAGATCAAGTACATACTGAACTCAGTTTGAAACTTACAGAGTCTGGGGTAGTTAGTGATAAGAGATACACAGGGTATGGAATGGAATAGGTAGATGGAGTTACGGTCTGGAGTTAAAGTTTTAGGAGGTCTGTCCAGAAGGTATCCAGCCATGTAATATGAAAAATAGAAACATTTATCAAAGAAGATACAAGAAACATTGCACATAGGACAATGACACCTCAGTCCCCTTCAAAGTAGGCACATTGGGACCTCAAACAGTTCTTCCAATCACCATTAGCTGCCCCATCATATTTTCCTGAACCTCATCGACAGTCTGAAATCTCTCCCCTTTCAGAGGTGATTTTAGTTTTGGGAAAAGCCAGAAGCCACAGGGCACCAAATCTGGGCTGTAATGGGGCTGAGTCACCTGGGTGATTTGACATTTCACCAAAAAACCTGCAGGAGATGTGATGTATGATCAGGCATGTTGTCGTGATGAAGCTCCCAACCACCAGTTGCCCATAGCTGCAGCCTTCTCCATCATCCAAATAGTTTCCACAGAAGAATTTTCTAATTTAGTGCAAAATTTGATGCAGATTTGTTGCTCTACTAGCTCAGTCATTTTGAATACGAAGGCCACACAGTATACATGTTCACTGGACAGCGTCTACTGCCTCCACTGACTAGTACAATGAAGTTGTCATTGTTCACACATGTGCATTGCCGCCCACTCTCCTTGGCTGCCAGATTACACCAATGTTGTGCATGGTTCTTGTTATATTAACGATGGTTGGGCTTTCAGACATACCTCGTATATCTAAAGCTATAACTATAAAGAGATTTGGTGGTCATTCATATAATGATGATATGTAGAAAGCTTTCAGTTAAAGAAAAAAAAAATGATTCCCCCAGGGATGGAGTTTGGAGCAAGAAGATAAAAGAGGAATAAGGGTCCCTGCCTGGTATGGTACAGTGGGTTGAGCACCAGCCTGCAAACTGAAGGGCCGCTAGTTCAGTTTCCAGTCAGGGCACATGCCTGGGTTGTGGGACAGGTCCCCATTAGGGGGGCATGTGAGAGGCAACCACACATGGATGTTTCTCTCCCTCTCCTTCTCCCTCCCCCTCCCTTCCTCTCTAAAAATAAATAAATAAAATCTTAAAAAAAAAGAGGGGTAAGGATAAGATCTTGAATAATACTATACTTCTAAACACAATATAATTTATTGCCTGGTAAGGATGCGTGGGAGACCTGCCTAGGTCCTTGAGATAGATTTCATTTGGCCAGTAGAGCCTGGTTCAAACCTTAGATCCACCATACACTAGCTATGTGACCTTCTGTTACTTCACTTTTCTGTACCTCAATTTCCAACTCTATAAAATGGAAATAACAATAGCTCCTACCTACATATGGTTGTTGGGAAGATTAAATTATATATGTAATTATACACACATACAATATTTCCTATACTGATGCTATAGGTTTAATATTGTTGTTATGATTGTTGTTTTACTATGCTAATCCTGATTTTTTTCTTTCTTCATTGTACCATAGACTTTTGTGTTCATTATATCTTAAGGGCCACAAACTGCAAGAACTAATGCCCATGTATTTCAGTGGTATAATCATTTTTCTAACAAGACTTCTGCTTCTGTTCATGACAGAGCAACTGGATCCAGGCTTATTCTCCAGGCATAACTAGAAAACTGGATAAAATACAGAAAAAATACTGTTTTCATACTGTTTCAGACAACAAGCAGCACAATGCTACACGAACCTTGAGGGAAACAATACAAACGAGGTAAGCTCTATGACCACCCTGGCTTTCTGCCTAGAAACACTTTCTCGACCACAGAGCAGGAAGGGGATCCTAAACAGAGAACAATGACCTTGCTGAGTTGAGGGGACAGAGATCAAAGTCTGGAGGGCAAAGTAGCTGGCACATTCAGAGTAAAGAAATGGGGAAGATGAACTCTAAGAGGGCTACACAGACAAAGTACTCTAGAAGCCAACACGGTGATCTTCTTGAGTTCGGGTTGAATATGAATTTGCCCTACGTAGGCTGAAACTCCACAAGGCTAGAACAACTGCCAGGGCTCACTAGGGCTGTAAGACTGTCGAGTTCCAATCAGCCAGAAAGGAACACTTGGGACACTCAGTTCAGACCTCAGAAAAGTCATGTCTTTATAGAAGACAGATAAACTAGCCTGAAGTACACTCTAAACTCAACCTAGCAACGCTTAAAAGCAAACTTAAAAAAAAAAAAAAAGCAAACTTAATCTACAAGTAACTTAACTTAGCTGCCTGAACAAAGTTCAATACTCTTTAAAGAAAGACAACAAAATCTAGCACTCAAACAGAAAATCCAGCATTCAATTATTTTCCAGTGATATTTATTAAAGGACATGGGTGTTAACCTAGAAATACTTTATCTCTTTAGCAAGCAATTAATCTTCTATCATAAGAATGCTATGACCGTGCTACAAATTTCCACATATAAATCAGATCCATTGACTATAATGTTTTGGGCTACAATCTTTTTTTTTCTTTTTGAGTGAGAAAGATTGAGTTGTTGTTCCACCTATTTCTGCATTCATTGGTTGATTCTTGTATGTGCCCTGACTAGGGATCAAACACGCAACCTTGGTGTATTGGGACAATGCTCTAACCAACTGAGCTACCCACCCAGGGCTTGGGCCACCATCTTGATACTTCTCTCTACCAGGTTTGTAGCTAACATGTGTCATTTTGTTGTTATATAATTTATTAACCTGGGAAATTTTTCAGCATGTTATCTTTCATTAAAATGTATAGAGTAAAAAGGAAAAAGGACTCATGGACATGAACAACAGTGTGCTGATCACAGGGGTTAGGGTGGTGTAATGGGGAGAAATGGTAACGGAAAAAATACAATAAAAATGTTTTAAAAATTATAGACGTTATCTGGAGTAAATTCAGTGGTCAGATATTTGGGCCAAAATATGCCATTTTGATTTATTAACCTTTCTAAAGAAATCATGAGAGTGCAGTGGTAGTAATTATGTATAGGATGTTTCAATATCTGTTTTACTTTAACAGATGCTTGAACTGGGGGATTATTTATTTGTGTGCTTTTAAGCAAAAGAGGCTATATTTCTCTGCCTATAACTAAATAAAATGTAGGGAAAGTGGATTTCTTCATTATCCTAGGGCAGTAAACAGGCTATCAGAAAAGAAAGTCATTATAACAGGAACCTAAAGATCAAAACAAAGAAACAAGCAAAATATAACCAAAGACACTGAAATAGAGAACAGTCTGACAGTGTTCAGAGGGGAGAGGAGAGGGAGTTTCAGGGGAATTTCAGGGGAAAAGGGGAAGGGTTTACAGAAAGAAGTAAAAAGGACACATGGATAAAAACTAGGGGTGGGTGGAAATGGGAGGGAGGAGGGGAGGGCTGGGTGGGTTGGGATGGAAGTAAAAGACAGAAAATTGTACTGCAACAATTAAAATAAAAAATATTTAAAAAAGAAAGTCATTAGAGATAAAATATTATTCTTGAGACCCGTTTGAAGACCTTCTAATGACTTGTTGCTTAACTTCATGAATTTATAAACAATCTTGGAGTACATTCACAAAACGGACACTATTTTATGTTAGTTGTTCAACTACCTGGTATCTGAACTCCCAACTTCTGTTTCTGTCTCATTATCTGAGTCTTGGTGAGATAGAGGAAATATCTCTCATGAGAGAAACCAAAAAGGTCAGATAATTACTTTCCCCAACACATAGGTTCAATTCTTTATCAGAACGTTGACTGTGAAACTAGTGACCCAAAGAAGAGTGAAAGAGAGAACTTGTTCTGGGAGTAGCCACAGCAACACCCAGTTATTACAATCATGAGTGCCAGTGGAACTCATCATGGTATCCAAAATGCAGCTCCCGGACTGGTGGTCCCAGCTCTGTCACCCAGGGTACAGCAGCTGCTATGGAACCTTTCTGGCTGAGATCCAGGTACCTTTTGATTAAAACAGTCATAGTTATTCACTGTTACTTGCAACTAAGAACCCTTGCTGACTCACACAGAGACGTATGATTTTGTTTTCATTGGGACACAAATGTTTTTCGCATGAAAATATATTCACAAACAGATATGTGTATGTGCTGGAGAGTTCCAAGGCAGAGTCTTCTGCCCTCTTTTCTGCCATGAATTGCTCCCTCCAAGATCTCAGTCAGTCCCAAGCTTCTAAATACCATCTCAATTGATGACTCCCCACAGTTATGCTTCAAATAGCCACCACTCTACTGAGCTTCCGGCTTAACTGCCTACTCAACATCTTCACCAGGATGTCTAACAGACATATCAGACTTACATAGTCAAAACAAAATTCTCGATTCACCCTGCCCCCGCAAGAATCTACTCCTAATTCAATCTTATTGTATCTCAATTAATGGCATCTGTATTGATTCAGCAGCTCAGAACAAAAACTTTACAAATGCCCTTGATTCTTCTCCTTTCTTCGCCCCCAACATCTAATCCATTAGCATGTCCTCAGCTCTCTACCTACAAATTCTAACCCAAATCCTATCACTTGTCATCACCTCTACCCCTTCTTCATTATGGATATCGTTAATAGCAACTGGATTACTACAATAGCTTCCACTTGCTTCCTATAATTCAGTTTCTCTGTGTAACCAGAATGATCTTTCTATAATGTAAATCAGATCATGCATCTTCTGTGTTCAAAACCCACTTAAGGCTCTCCTTTGCAAAAAGAATAAAATAGAACACCTTTACCATGGCCTACAAGTCCCTACTAATATAGCCTCTCTACACCTTTCACTTTCATCTCTTACCACACTTTCTTTTAACTGTGCTGTGGCCAGACCTGCCTTCTTAAGCTTCCCTGCATGACCTTGGTGATTGCAGTTACGAATGCCCAGAATTCTCTTCCTCCATAATAGGTATTTTCTTCTCAATATTCAAATTTATTTTCAAATAGCAAGTCATCAGGAAGGCCTCCTGACCAAAATTAATTCCCCTCCCTACATTCACTATATATGGTTTTACTTTGCTTTGTTTTCTTCATACCACACTTTATAATTTGAAATTGCATTATTTACTCATTTGATCTCTATGTTACTCAACAGACTGTAAGGGCTGTGGAGTGGGATATGTATTGTTCACCACTGAAAGTTCAGTACTTAGAACAATTCCCAGCACATATTAGGTTCTTATTAAATATTCATCAAATGAATGACCAAATTTAATGTCAGCTATAAGATTAAACATATAATATTTACTTTTGCAGTAAAATTTTCAGCATGGAACTTCCTCATTTATCTAGACCAGGGATACTTATAATTAACTTCACTTCTGAAAGACACACTCTCCCAAGTGACATAAAAAGAAACTGTTCCCCTTAAATCAGTACTATGCTCAGGCTTAAGTCTGCAGGTGTTCAAATGAAAGAAATAAAAGCTTCTGAAAAAAATGAGCATGATTCTGAAAAATAATTACTGTCTAATAATGTTTTTATTGCAAGAATTCTTGTACTATATCACTTTCTATTTTCATTTGTATTAGAGAGAAACTTATATTCCCCAGAAATGGATGGATAAAATGATCTTTGGATAGTTTAATAAATTTAAAACACTTTGAGATCCTTAGATGAAGTACAAATCACTTGTCAAAAGTATAATCTCATTTGTCAAAGCATGAAAATGAAGAAAGAAAAGGCAGGAATAACAGTCTCGGAGCTGCCAAACTGACAGGCTGCCTTAAGTGAGATAGTCAAAACATTCATATGCTAATTTTTAAAAGTGCTGTCTATCCTGGCCATCCACATAAAAACATAAAAGGGACTTTTCTTTCTATTTCAAAAGTATATGTTTAGGTCAGACAGTGGACACTCTGGTTACCAAACTAAGCAACAGCAATTAAGATCATAACAAATTTCCGTTTAAGTTCTGAATGCACATATAAGACAACTACTAACTGACTTGCATGGGCAGTAATTCAGAAGATCCTGCTTCCACAATAAACTCATCAATTATGCCACCTATCACTATTATTGTCTGTCTTCTGCATGGAGAACACAATACAAACAGTAACTTTTCATGTTACCAGCTGTGATTCGCTACATTCTATAAATGGCAAAAATCAAATAGCAAAAATCCACCAAAATAGGGGTAAAGACTTAACTAAAATGTACAAAATATTATTTTTAATTACTTTCTGTTTTCATGTAGTATCTTAAGGTGTTTTCTTGTTCACATTTCTCCTAAGCATTTCTCTCTTGTAATACTAATAATTCTAAACAAAAGAGCATCTCCTTGAAATGTTCCCTTTATTGGGTTGATGAGTTCACCATCAAATCTACATTTTCATGCATCATCCCACTTCATGGGATGTGGAATCCAGTCTAACAATAAAATAGAAGTTTTGCTCAAACTTGCTCTGGTAAGAAAGCTGGTATTTCTAGACGTGGATTCAGAAGTAAACCTGCTAAAAATGAAAGTGACTGTGTATTGTACAAACCCATTTATGTGATATGTCAAAAAACAGGCAAATTCATAGAGACAGAAAGTAGATCAGTGGTTGTCAGGGGCTGATGGGTAAGGGAAATAAAGAGTAGTTGCTAATCAATACAAGTTTTCTCTTGGGGAAGATGAAACTTATTGGAATTAGATAGTGATTGCACAACTTTGTGAATACACAAAAAACTACTGAATTATGCACTTTAAAGGGATGAATTATGCAGATTTATGTGAATTATATCGCAATAAAGCTGTTAGAAAAAATGTGGTCAGCTTGCCCTGGCCGAGCATCACCTAGTGCACCAAAAAGGCTGCAGGGCCGATCCCTGCCCCAGTCAGGGTGCACAGGGGAGGCAACTAATCAATCTTTCCCTCTCACATTGATGTTTCTCTCTCTCCTTCCCCTCCACATCCCCGCTTTCCCCAAACACCAGCCCCTTTCCTCTTTCTAAAATAAATTTTTAAAAAATCCTTGGGCGAGGATTTAAAACAAAAAATGTCATTGGCTTTCCCCAATCACAAAAAAATTAAATTAATATATGATTCCCTGTTTAAAACTTTTTCTCTATTTTTTTTGTCTTTCACATGAGCTACCACTTGTCTTCTAGTACCAGACAACAAAAACAAAAAAATTAGCAAACTAGTATCAGCATGAAAAGTTGAAAAAACAGATCAACATTCTTAGTTGAATGGATTATTTTATTCACAGATGTGTGTTGATAATATAAAGTTATTATAAGTATACACCACAGAATCATTTTCTATAATTTAATTGTCTATAGTACATTTGAAAGATATAATCAAGTATGTCAATACTTCATGGCCTTCTACTAAGAACACCACGGCTCTATGTAGTGTCTTGTTTCAACATGTTAGGACCAATGAAACAGAACGAAAGCTAATGAGGCCAAATAAAGATGAAACTAATCTTTATAATAACATATGCTCGCTTAATATATCCCTTCTATGACTATAAGCTGTTAAAAAAATCTTGCACACAAAACTTTTCTCAAAGCCCCCCCAAAAAAGTAGTAAAAAGGTTGTTGCCCATGAATTTTAGCACCATGACCACTTCAAAGATAAAATTTTAAAATTCCATTCCTAAAACACAGTTACTAGTCTATGTGTCATAATAAGATCCACCTGGAAGAGAAACTTAAATGCCAATCAATGAAACAAAACCAAACCAAGGCACTTTTGCTTCCTGGAACACAGCCATGTGTTAATGACCAGTAGTCATCCCATATCTGAAAGTCCAGAATTTGTGTTTTCCATAGAAATTTCTAGATTCTTTTCATAATTATTGTTATGTATGAGTAGTAAATCTTTATAATAATCAAATAGCATCATACAGTTTTAATTACTGCTTTTTAAAAATATATGCATTATATTGCAGGATTAATCCCATTTCATTAGCTTTATTTTTTTAAATAAGGAAAATAATCTTTGATATTCTTTTGTATTTAAATTTTATTTTTCAACTATAGTTTACAATGAGTGTTACTTTGTGTTAGTTTCAGGTGTAGAGCACAGTGACTAGACAGTCATATCCTTCACAAAGTGATCCCCCCGATATTTCAAGTACCCACCAGGCACCATACATACCTATTACAATATTGTTCATTATATTTCCTATGCTCTACTTTACATCCCAACCCTTGCTATTCTAACCTAACATTTCTTCCACATAAATTTCAAATTAATCCTGTCAAATTTCAAGACAAATTTAGTTGATATTTTTACTGTCATAATTATATAAAATCATATATAGTTCTTATTTGCATTATTCTTAAGTAATTTTTGCTCTGATAAATGTGCCGCTTTTGTTCCATTATATTTTCTAACTTGGGTGAAATGCTACTTATTTTATTGAACTCTTACTTTTTCTAGTATCTTAGTCAATTTATTTGGACTTTCTAGGTATAAAATATCTTTGCTATAAATATTTGTCTTAATTTTATACAAAAAATCTGTTTTAAAGCTTTGCCTCAAAAAACTTAGAATACATGGGTAAAGGGGGGCAAAGAGGGAAAGCTGGGACAACTATAACAGCATAAACAGTAAAATATTTTAAAATAAATAAATAAAATCATTAATGTGTTCTACTAGAAAATATTGTTGTTTCCCAAGGTCACGAAACTCAGTTTGAGAATAATTATTTCTTTTTAAATCAGAGCTTAAGAAAAAATAAAACAATATTTTAAAAACTTAGAGTGCAGCCCTAGCTGGCGTAGCTCAGTGGATTGAGCGCAGGCTGGGAACCTAAGTGTCGCAGGTTCGATTCCCAGTCAGGGCACATGCCTGGGTTGTAGGCCACGGCCCCCAGCAACAGCACATTGATGTTTCTCTCTCTCTCTCTTTCTCCCTCCCTTACCTCTCTAAAAAATAAATAAAATCTTTTAAAAGAACTTAGAGTGCAATTCAAAATAGTAATAAAATACATTTAAATGGATAAGAAAGCCACACCTGAGGACACAGAGAGGATAGAAAAGACAGAACTAGAACTTAGTCTCTCCTATTAAGAAACTGCAATGGAGAAGCTCCTAAAAAGTCTTCAAAATATTCACACACGTGCTCCCATAAGAGAACTGGCATCTGCACACTTGCCAATGATGACTGAAGAAACTGCAGCCATCAACAGGGAGTGATCTACAACTGTACCAATAAAGCAAGAGACATTTAACCCTTTTTATCTCCTTCCTGCTGGTACACTGGAAGAGCCAGAGACCCAGAAAAGATGGGGAAGAAAAGTTTTCCTGATGAAGCCTGGGCCACTGGCTCTGGAAAAAGACAAAGGAAGACCTTTAAGTTGGATATAATAGTGGAGTTTTAAATTAAGCCAAAATTAATTTTTTAATACCCAAAAGCACACAGAAAGCTACGGCATCTGGGACTGGATCTGAAGGAGAACTCTGGCGGAGCACGGTGGAAGGAAGTGCTCAAGGAAAATGAGGCTTTGTCATGTCTGTGCCCCCTTAAGGTTGGTGAGGAAGCCAGGTGCCAATTTAGCACCTCTGTTTTCCTAATGAGATGCATATCTTTTATAGTCTCTTAAGGATGCTTACTTTTCCATTTTCTTCAGAAAATGTTTTTTATTATGAAAAAAAGACTACATTAGAGTGTGATAAGATTCTATTGATCTTCATTTGCTCACTTCAGAAGGGAAAATATTGTCAAACTTGTATCTTCTTTAGAGGAGAATTTAAAATAAAATATCTTTCTCTCTCAGTATCAAGAATTGTATTTCATTTTACTTTTTCTACTATCTCTAAGTTCCTACCCCCCCACTACCATTTCATTTTCAAAACTGGAAGAGATGACACTATGCACTGTTGACCCTCCAAGAATTTTTACACCCATCCAACTGAACTATAGCATTCTTCACTGTTTTAATATCCTCTTCCAGAACAGAAGGAAGCAATACCACTTGGAAGCCATTTATATTAAGCCAAATTTCAATTTACAAAAGAACTTGAAATGACCTGATATTGTGGTGTTTTATAGACTTCACACCAGATGCTTTCCATTTTATAGACTCCCCAAAACTTCAATTTCTTACTGTATTTCTGCACCTCTGTGTCCAATGATCATATATAATGAGCAGAACTATAAAACATCATAGATTTACATTTTCTGGTTACTGACCTAGGTTTACTGACAAACTCTGGTTTCTCTCATTCGGGAGAAAACTATTTTCTTCAGCTGTCTTAGTGAAATATAATTCTTAGGGTGATTTATGCATGTAGGAAAATTGCAGAAATACAATAGGTTAGATATAGATAATAAGAAGAAAACCAGAAGCCACATTTTAATTTTTAAAAATACATATCTGAATTCTAGAAATAGTCAATTCTCTAACTTTATAATAAGCAGAGAATAAGTCTTAGAATGATTATATTAGTCAGGGTTAGATTTAGCTGTATATATTACATGACTCAAAATAACAGTGGTTTACCTAAGAGAAGGTTAATTTTCTCTAATATAAACAAGGTCCCGAGATCAGGAGTCCAAGGCTGACCTATCATCTTCACTATCACAAGGATCCACTCCCCTAGTATGCCTCCCTCCATCACCAACACATAGCTTTCAACAACAGTGCAAGTAGCTACTTAAGCACCAGCCATCTTATCCACATTCCAGCCAGGTGAAAGAAAGGTAGAAAGGTAAAAGACACGAAGAAAAGCACATCCCTCCCTATAAAGATATTGTACTTCACACTTCTGATTACACCCCACTGGCCAGAATTTGACTTCATCAATGCACCTTAGCTGTGAGGTTGGGAAATACAGTCTTTATTCTGGGTGGCCAAAGGTCCAGTTAATAATTGCCAAGTTTATTGCTACAGAGGAAAAAGAAGTTAGCAATTTCTGTCACAGGAATGATTACATTTCATTGTTTCTGAGCACCAGGGCTTAAGTTGTGACCTCAGGCAAGTCAATTTACAGTTTCTCACTCAAAAGTCTCTCAACTCTTGACATGAAGAATATCAACTAGAAAAAATGTTAAAAATACAACCTTCCAGTTATAATATGAATAAGTTCAATAAGTTCTTGGGATCTAATGTATTAGCATGGTGACCATAGTTAACAATATGGTATCATAATCTTAAAAGTTGCTATTAAAGTGGATGTTAAATCTACTCACCATACACACACACAGACACACACACACACACAGGTAATTATGTGACATGACAGTATTTTTTTTTAATCCTTAGTTGAAGACATTTTTTCATTGTGTTATTAGAGAGAGAGGAAGGGAGAGAGAGAAACATCAATGTGCGGGGGAAACATCAATCGGTCACCTCCTGTACACGTGCCCAGACCAGTGTCACATCCCGTAGGTACCTGGACCGGGGTTATGGGACAATGCTCCAACCAAGTGAGCCACACCAACCAGGGCCATGAAAAAGATGTTTGCTAATGCTGTGGTGGTAATCATTTTATAATATGTAAGTATCATATATAATGTAGTATATTCAATTATGTCTCATAAAGCTGGGGGCAACAAATAAAGAAAAATGCCAGAAAATATAGGGTTGTACTTGAAAATGCCAAGAGATTCTTAACTTAGAGGCAGCAGTAAATTTACTAAGGATTTTAGTGAATTTGGGCAATGAAAGGAAGTAAAACAATGCTGATTTGATGCTCTCTGTTCCTTCTTCCTCTTTAACATCCTTCCTCCGTATTGCAGGTACAGGCATCAAAAAATTCCACTGTAAAGCTTTATTTAATGTTGCATAAAAGACTGTATAACAAACAAAAGTAAAAATCTAAAGAAATCACACACAGTACCAAGAATGAGAGATGTGATTTGGCACTAAGACCAGAAAGGGCTGCACGATGTGTGATTAATCCTGCATGGCTACATTTACATCTCTAATTTACTCATATAAATGCATTAAGCCAGATGGTTTTAGAGCCTAGCACTCTGCATATACTTGTGGGTCAGCACCCACAACTTCTGCATTTTATGGGTGCCCAGACTTTGGCAGTACCTACCCCTCACCCTTCATTAGTTTCCTAGTATAGCCCCTTTTTACTTATTTTTCCCAATTTACCATAATTAACATCCTAACATCCAATATACCTATGTCAACATCAGCTGTAACCTTGCTAAGTAATATACTTAAAATACATTAGGAAGACACTTTTTAAATGAGCATTTTACTCAATTTGTGAAAAATTAGTATCCACTACCCAAAATAGGAATCATACATTTTACTAGTATAAATCCTATTTCATTTTTTAAAGAATAATCCATACTAATAACTGGAATTCTTGAAAATTCAATAAAAATTACAACACCAAGGCTTTTATTTGTTAAAATCTAATACTGATTTTCAATTACTATCATAATTCAGTACTTACTGGTCTGTTGGCATCTAGATCCAACCAGACATATCGTGTGAGCCTATTCAGTAAGGCAGCTGTGGTAGCAATTTGTTTCTAGACTAACAATATACTGTTGAATATGGTCATTTTCTTCTATCTCAAGTGCCATCAATTATGGATCCTCAATTAGTCTTCTGTATGAAATTGTCATATTAGAAAATATACATGACAAGCAGATATAAAATAAAGATGTCTCAAGCATTCACAAGCTTAGAATTTGTTATTTTCTAAAATAAGCCTGAAATATCCCAGAAAAAAAATTAAAGAAAGAAAGAATGCTATGCAAATATAATCATGTATCCAAAAGAAAAACATCCTCAAAGAATATAAGAATGTTTGGGGGACAACAGACACCATGTGCTCTGCAAAGAAGCTGAATGGATCCCTACAGCAAACCTGTAGCTGGTCTACAAATGGTGGGAATGGGTAAGGAAGGGTATCTTCAGGTGCACGATACAACTAGGAAAGGTCGAGGTCACAATCCCAAGACCCACAGAATCTATTTATTAGAGTGATGGCAAAAGCTATTTAAGTCAGAGATCTCAAGGGAAATATGAACAGAAGACACACGACTATGTAGTGCTCAGCGTATGTGCCCTATTCCCCCCTAAGTTGGACTATCATTTCTTTCATCATCTACCTGTTTCATACATATGAGTTTACCAAAAAGATAATAATAGATAACTCTAAAATGTTATTTTAAAAAGTTTCTCTCTTTTGATGCACAGTTATTGGACTGGCTCTCATTTGATTTTGAGAGCAAAGAGATAGTAATCATTGAGTGTCTGTCATTCCTTGTTAGATCTGTCCTTCTTGGTACAACCAAAACACTCCAATTATGATTTTCAAGAACATTTATTTATTCTGTCTCTAGTTATGGCTACATTAATAACTTCAATTTAGACCCCCATTTATCCTTCTTACCTTGAAAACTGAACCTCCTCAATAAGATTGAGAGTCTGAAGCGTGTCTGTTCTGCATGAATCTGCCCCCTAGCTGCAGGAAGCTGACCAGAATTGGACATCTGACCAAGTCAGGGATTCAAAGCTCTTTTGGAAATCTGGAACTGATATTCAATTCTATTATCTACTATCCTATCAGTCTGGACTATTTTCTTGTGAACCCAGGACCTAAGGCCACCATTGTGTGTTAGATACGCCAAAAAAAAAAAAGAGAAAGCTGGTCTTCAGAAAAAGAGAGAAAAGGCATAAACAGCTGCAGATAGAAGAGCAATGACAAAAGACTGGTAAACTGAACAATAGCCCACAAAGATATCCAGGTCCTAATCCCTGAAACTTGTGAATGTTATCTTATATGGCAAAAACTACTCTGCAGATGTGAGAAAATTAAAGATCTTGACATGGGGAGAATATCCTGGATCATCCATGTAGGCACTAAATATAATTGGAAATGCCTTTAAAAAAGAGGGGCAGTGGGAAATTTTACTACAGAAGAAGGCAATGTGATGACTGAACTAAGATGTCATATTGCTCTGAAGATGGAGGAAGGGGGCATGAGCCAAGGAATGCAAGAAATGTAGTTCTAGAAGATGGCAAACGGGAGGAAACATGTTCTCCCCTAAAGCTAGTGTTGCTGGTGGAAGTGGGGTCCCTGTGGTGTTGCCAGAAAAGCAGTCCAGGAGACCACGAGAGAGGATGAGGTGTGGCAAGATTTATGTGGGTGGAAGTAGAAGGCTGCCTCTGTGTCATATCCCCATCTGTCCCAACATAGAAAATATCCAACTGTTTCTTCAGCAAGACCAAAACAAAGGCCAGTGTCCAGAGTTTCTGCTTCATTGTTCCAGTATTAGCAGTCTCAGTCCCTGTCCAGGCAGCTTAGAGCTATTGCCAGCTGTGTCGCTGTATAAAGGCTCCCACCTGGAGCCCGCATTTTGAGTCTACATGGCTGCTAGGCCTGCGCTAACAAACAGGGCAAGGGTGTGTTCCTGGGCAAGAAAGAGAAAAGCATGGGGGCAGGGGAGAGGGAATGCTTCTTTGTTAAGCTGGGTTATATTATCTCAGGCTTAGGATGGACCTCGTGCTTTTTCAAAATAACCAACCAACTTCCCAAGTTTTTGTGGGCTTCTGATGGGTCCTTCCCTAGACAATTAATCCCATTCTCAGATTGCACTGACAGGTCTCTATGGTCAAGCACCTCCCCCTGCACCATTTTTACTTCTATTGAATATATACTTGCCCCCTCCCCTGTCTCCCCCAACAATTCGGTACTGGAGTAGGGATGGGAGGGGTATTAATCCTTGGCAGGACAATGCTGTGATCCCCTGAGGAGTGTGTGAAGCTCCTCCCTTAACCTTCTGGCCAAGCAAACTTATGCTCCCCAATTAATTATAGCTAATAATATCTGATTCCCTTTGCTTTCTTACTTTATTAATATCTAGCTAACTACCTACATTAATACCTCCAAAGGGAACATGACCCTGACAAAACCTTGATTTGAACCCAATGCATTGATTTCAGACTTCTGAGCCTCCATAACTTCAAGAGAATAAATTACTGTTTAAGTGTGTAATCATTTGTTATAGCAGCAACAAGAAACTGATACAGAGGTCATCTGGCCCTAGACAGAGAGACTAAAGAAAATGGTTGCATGAATTCCCAACTGCTTTTTATTAATTGATTCTAGAGTGAGAAGAATGGAGGGAGGGAGGCAGGCAGGAGGATATGGGGGGAGAGGGAAAGAGAGAGATATCAGTCTGTTGTTCCATTTATGCATTCACTGCTTGCTTCTTACATGTGCCCTACCCAGAGACTGAACCCGTACCTTGGGTATCAGGACTATGCTCCAACTGAGCAACCCAGCCAGGGCCTGACTGCTTTCTATTTCATTCCCTCAAGTGACCTAGTTTGCAAATCTTGCCATCAGGTTCCATGAGATACCAGAGTTTCATTACAATAAATCAATATTTTGCTAGGCCAACCAGAATCTTAGCTAAGATGTAAAGCAAGCCCAATAAAGTCAAAGTATAAGGAGCTATGCAGTGCATTTAAGAACCATAATGCATGATCTCTAGATAAAACTATATTTGCCACAAAGTTGGAAACAGTGACCTCAAAATTCTACCACAATAGTCACTCTTATAGCTTTAGGTATTATCTTTGGCATGCCGTACCTTACAATGAAACTCTTTCTACCTGAAAGTGGAATTCCCCAATATAATTACATCAACATGGCTTTATCAACAAAATAATGTAACAATTTTTGTATTTGGTCCTAAAGAATAGGACAGAGAAAAGGTACATTTGTAAGGAGGAAACTGGAAGAGACTAGAACCTAAAACACATCTAAAAAGGCAAAATTCAGCAAGGTGACTGTGAAACAATAAGAAATGAGAAATAGATATTTGAAAAAATTAAAAATTTTTAAAAAGAAAGAAATATATATTTGGACTTGGTCCTAAGTTCCTCTCCACAGCTCCTAAAACCTTTGGCATGTCTGGGGTGGTAAGGGTCTTTTATGTGCCGATGAGATGACTAGTCCCCAGGAGCCAGTCCCCAGAGAGACCGCCCTGATTATTAGAGGACTAAAACTTTCAGCCCCACCCTCTGACCTCTAGGGTGGTTAAGTTAATCCACTGAGGGCCATGCACTTAATGAATCGAACCTACAAAATGAAGCCTCCACAAAATATAAATGATGAGATCCTGAAAGCTTCTGGGTTGGGGACATATTGAGGTGCTAGGAGAGTGGCACGCTTAGAGAGGACCTGGAAGCTCTGTGCCCCTTCCCTCATACCTTGCCCTAAATATCTCCTCCAAAAAGTGTTTCCCTGGGTTATGCGAACTGTTATAGCAAGTTATCAAACCTGAGGAGGGGTCATGGGAACCCCCACTTTATTTTCAGTTGTTTAGGAGTACAGGCGGCAAACTGGGACTTATAACTGGCATCTGAGGTGGGAGCACTCTTGTGGGACTGAGCTCTTAGCCTGCAGGGTCTGCGTTAACTCTCTGTAGTTAGTAGGACCCCTAGATGGCATCTGGAGAATCAGATATTTGGTTGTTGGTATGGGAAAAATCCACACATTAGCAATGAAAAAGGAGGGTGTTTTAGCTCGCAGAGAATAGTATAAGAGAAGTGGATACACAGAGAAGGTGAGATTCAAAACCTGGAGATGAAGTGACCAGATTTTCCCTGCAGTTCAGCCTAAGGCCTAAAGATTTAGAGGATCAACAGAGAATCCAAAATATGCTTCACAAATCAACCCTATCTGAAAAGCTCAATACAGAAATTATATTCTCCCAACATTATCACTAGATCTCAGTAAAGTGAGAGAAGCAGTTTTCCATTTTTGACAATGAGAGGCTGGATCACCAATCCCTTCATCTTTCAAAACTTGAGGAATTTTACTTTGTGAATAATCATTAGCCTATCAGTCTCTTAGTTACCTTCTTCATAATATGTATATACAGTTCTTTTTCCAAAACGTGTTATCCCTCCTTGTAGTACCTTTATACGATAGGTCATTATAGTGCTAGAATTTCTGATTCCTCAGGCTTCAAGTTACATGAAAAGACAAGATGTCCTTATAAATTGTTTGATTAGTGATAGAGAAAAACAAAATCCTAACTTAACAGAAATCTAATCCAGGTTGAAATGCTAGAGCTAAAAATCATAGGAAACAAGGATATACTCAGTTAGAAATGACTGTGACAAAAGAAGAGACCTAGAGAGGAAAATGCATGCTTAAATAAATTGGGAAGATACTGTATCTTTTGATGAAGAAAAAGCAGCGCCCTGAACAACAGACGATCAAAGGACCCATTTATCACTTGGAAACAACAGGGAGCACAGAAGGTCAGAAGAGGAGAGCAATCACCCAAATAGGATTACCCATGAACTCTAAATGCTTGTCACTAATTACAAATCACCTAGTACTGTGAAATGATCAAATGGGTTAATACAGGATTTGAATTAACTTTCTAGTTTAAGATTTTCCTCTAATCCACTAAACCTCAGAATCAGTGAAGTGTGATTTCTGTGTAAGATGAAACAGAACACTGAGAATATTAACATAATATTCCAATCTCTCGCCAGGCCAGGCTCAGATACATCTCCTTTGCTTGGGAAGAAACTTAAAGCTTTATGTTCTGACCTTTATTAGGATCCACCTTTTAGAGAAAGGTCCATTTGAAGTCAGAGAGCATCTTTGAGCCTCTGGAGGGTAGTGACAGTGCTTCATGCATCTCGGAATCTTCAGTGCTTAATAAATGATGTATGGTTGGTTGATAAATGGATGACACAAGTTAATATCAAAAACCTCCCTTCACAGATTTTGCTTTTCTTTCCCGTATAACTAATTAAAGCCCCAAATATACAATACCATACTCCAACCAACCAAGAAACACGAAAAAGTATCTATTAATATCTATCATTCCTTTATATTAATTTATATAAAACATCGCATCTACTTTTCATGTTTCGACTCTCCACCCTGGATGGTTTTCTCCCTGATATCCCTATCACTCTTTTTTTTTTTAATACAATGACATTTCTTTTGTTAAATGGCTGCTAGTCTCAAAAAGAATAATGGTGAAGACTGACTTGCATCATTGTTCTTTTACCAGTGGGGGGTATGAGCCTCAAGGAGTAAAGAAATAATTCTTGTCAGGGGTGGGAAATAAAAAGGAAAGAATGGAAAAACTGTCTTCTATTGCTTGTCCTGGGTGGTAATTACACAGGTGTTTGCTAAATGATAAATTATACATCTTGTTTTGTATGCTTTTATGTTTGTAGATTACATTTTGATAAAAATAAAATATGTATGCCTATCCTCAAATAAATAAAAAGAGAAACTACAACCATGAAATAAGAACAGATTACTTTCAAAATAAAAAACACTTCAGAGAATAAAAAAAGAACTTTTGGAAATTAAATATCAAATAAAAATTAAGGACTCACCATGAGGATAGTAAGAAAAAACTAAGGAAGTCTCTCCAAAGTAAAATAAAACAAATTTGAAGGCAAGAGATAAAAAATCGAAGAAAATTCAAGGGCTAGTCCAGGAGGGCCAATATTTGTATAACAAACCTTCCAACAAAAAGCAATTAAAAAAACAAGGGAAGGAAATCATGAAAGAAATGATTCAGGAAAATTCCAAAGGATATTAATTTTCAGATTTAAAAAATACACCAAGTACTCAATGCAATGAATGAAAATACTCACATCAAGGCATCATATGAAGAAATTTCAGAACAGTGAAAATCTTATTTGCTTCTAGAGAAAGGAAAATAGTAAAAGGTAAATATGTGTGTATACAAATATATAAATCCTTTCTTTATCACCCTTTATATATGTATACACATATATGTATATATGTTTATATGTGTGTATATAGTTCTATATACAAGTATATATGGTTCTACATATACACATATACATATACATATATGTGTATACATATATAAAGGGTCATAAAGGATTTGGAATCTGAATGACTTTAGACTACTCAAGAAAAACACTATTTAAGCTAGCTTGGGTGAGTTTTTAATTCTTACAAAAGAATGGCAAAAGAGCTTTAGCTGAAAGCATAGCTCAAAAATAAAAATTGACCTATAATTATTCCTAAAAAATGAAATATTTCTTTATACTATCATGAAATGAAAATGAAAAGGTATTCAAGCTGAATAAAATCAATTCAGTTCATAAATGTTAAAAAATATACTTGTTATGGGCTGAATGTTTAAGCCCTAACTCCTAGTACCTCAGAACGTGACTGTGTTTGGAGATAAATGTTTAAAGAGGTAATTAAGGTTAAATGAGGTCATATAGATGAGCCTAACCCAATACGACTAGTGTTCTTAGAGGAGGAGATCAGGACACAGACGGGCACACAGGAGAGACCACGTGGAGATGGTGGAAGATGGCATCTACAAGCCAAGGAGAGCGCCTCGGAAGAAATCAATCCTGCCGACACCTTGATTTCAGATTTCTACCCTCCGGGACTATGAGAAAACGAATGCCTTTTTTAAGCCATTCGGTCTGTGATACTTTGTTGTGGCAGCCCTAACAAGTTAACACAATTCTCTTAATATTCTGCCAAAAATAATTACTATGAGTTTAACATGGTGGATTAAATACATGCAATTAGGCCTCCACTCTTCTAAAAATCCCACTAAAATGATTCCATTAAAAGGATTTTATAATGACATAAACTCACAATGAAAAAAAGATCAGGAGAAGAGGCAAAAGCGGCAAAGTTTTAAAAGTTAGAAAGTGATAACTGACTTAGCAGAACCAAAACTGAAGGCAGTGAGAGAAGCTATGAAACAACCCAATTTATATTGCAGAATCTCTTCTGGGTTCAGGAAGCGGCAGTGCCATGTACCTCTGGAAGCTGAGATGAAGATAGGTTAAAAGCAAAAAGACAGGTGAAAAGTCTGTTTAAGAAACAGTCAACTCCAAGGACTGTCCCTTCTACTTGTGGCAGAAAGCTGGAAGACGGCAAACAGGCCTGGCTGGTGTGGCTCAGTGGGCTGAGCACTGGCCTGCGAACTAAGAGGTCACCACTTTAATTCCCAATCAGGGCACATGCCTCGGCTGCGGGCCAGGTTCCCAGGGGGTGCATGTGAGAGGCAACCACACACTGATACTTCTTTCTCTCTCTTTCTCCCTCTTGTCAAAAAATAAATAAATAAAATCCTTTTAAAAAAAAGAAGGCAAACAGAGGTCTCTGTGCTGAGAGGCAATTTCAGTTGCAGGGTTCCATACTGAAAACATGTGGATGAATTAAAGACTTACATGTTTGTCTCTCATAACACTGACAGACAGCCAAACAAATCCTCAGGCAGAAAAGGGAAGAGTTGGTACAAATGAATCTGACTAAACCCAAAAAAGAAAAAAGAAAAAGAAAAGACCCAAAGGAATTCTATAGCTCAGGAAGAGCAGCATGTGGTAAAAACCACACTCAATCACTCTCACCTTGCTTAGGTAGCTTCCGTAAGTTTTATTATAACTCACTCTTAAATCTAAGCAGAATAAGAGATAGTAGACATTTTCTAGAAAACATCTAATATAAAAAGTAGATTATGCCAAAATAAACAAAAAAAAAGTAACAGGGAAAATAGAGGATATGTACATAAATAAAATTTTCAAAAAATTATCATTTATACCTTCAAAAATAATAAGAGAAAAGACTGCTTGAACAAAACAAGAATGGAGTATATTAAAAAAGACCATTTGGGGGGAAAAAAGACAAAATACAACATGAATTGACCTTGAAAACATTCTGCCAGAAATGAAAGGCCACACTGCATGATTCCACTTACCTAAAGTGTCCAGAACAGGTATAACCACGGAGGCACAAAGTAGATCAGTGGTTCCCGGGGATGGGGAGTGAGGAGGAGAGAATGACTAATGGGTAGGGGGTCCTTTCTGGACTGATGAAATGTTCTGGAATTAGATAGTAGTGATGGCTGTACAACCCAGTGCATAAACTAAAAACCAGTGCATTGTAATTTTTTAGTGGTAAATTTTATAGTATACGGAAATATCTCAGTTTTTAAAACAGAAATTTAAAACAAAAATATATAGAAGAAATTAAATATTCTATAGAAAATTTGAAAGATGAGGTAGAAGAGATGTCCCAGAAGGTAGAGCAAAATAACAAAGTAATGAAATTAAGAAGATGAAAAAAATTAAACAACAGGTCCATGAGGTTCAAGTAACAGAAATTCTAGGAAGAGAGAGCAGAAAAAAGCAGAAAAGGTAATCCATCAAACTATGTGCCTATAAGTTCTCTAAAAACTTCCCTGAACATAGAAAATCAAAACAGATCTATATTAAGGCATATTGTTGTATAATTGCGGAATGCTGGAGATGAAAGATCTAGTAAGCTTCTAAGAAAGAGAAGGAAAAAAACCCAGCCTTCCTTCATACAAAGCATATGGAATCAGGACTTCTGAACTGCAACAATGCAAATGAGAAAACAATGAACCAATGATTTAAAAATTCTGAGAGAAAATAATTTCTGAACTAGCATTAAATTAATTGTGAGAGTAATATGTGTCTCTTAAACCCCCTTTCTTAGGAAGGTACTAAAGAACATGCTCTACCAAAACAAGAGAGTAAACCAAAAAAGATGAAGATGTGGGATCCAGGCAAAAGAAGATCCAAAAAGGTGAGAAACAAATGGATTCCCCAAATGATGATAACAATAGTCCTTTGACAACAGATGAAATGAGGAAGCTAAGGAGGGAGCTAAATAAGGGAGTTAAGGAGGAGCCAAAGGAAGGATTTAAAAAGTACTTTAGGCCTTAGCTGGGTAGCTCAGTTGGTTAGGATGTCTTCCTGATACGCTAAGGTTGCAAGGTTCCCAGTCAGGGCACATACGTGTATCAACCAATGAATGCATAAATAAATGGAACAACAAATAAATGTTTCTCTCTCTCCCTTCCTCTCTCTCTAAAAAAAAATCAATAAATAAAAATTTTTAAAAAAACAATACTTTTTTAGTTGGCTCTTATGTATAAAGAATCAAACTCAATCAATCCATCTATAAAGGTTTATTGCTACTTATATTCTAAGTGATAATAAATTCTGTAAGTAAGGAGATGTCAGACACTGAATGAATTAATAAGTGATGAATTAATGCTATAAATGTACTTTACATTGTTTCCAAGTTTCTAAGCACCTGTGTCATGGGTATTTGGTCATACACATTAAAGAAGTATGAATGAAGAATCACTAACTCAAGTGATTGCCAAGCCTGTCCATTCCTGTCAAATATAGTATTCTTCCAAGGAAAAGGCACAAACTATTTTTTTCCTGAAATACGTGCAGAAAATTTTGCTTTGAACAAAATCAGTCCCTCTTTTGCCTTATTACAATCCATCCTTCCACACAAAAGCCAGAGTAATTGTTTAAACTGTATGATCTTTTTAAATGTAATACTTGATATACCAAGAGATATTAAATATTATATTTGTTATAAAACAATCCCCCTGGCTGGGGTAGCTTAGTGGATTGAGTGCAGGCTGCAAACCAAAGCATCACAGGTTCGATTCCCAGTCAGGGCACATGCATGGGTTGCAGGCCACGGCCCCCAGCAACCGCACATTGATGTTTCTCTCTTTCTCCCTCCCTTCCCTCTCTAAAAATAAATAAAATCTTTTTAAAAAATTTTTAAAGAAGAAAACCATCCAAGATCATAATTTTACTAATAACTTGCATCTACCTGTCACTCTATCCACCTGCCTCCTAAGAAAATATTCTTAATGCTGTGTGCATCATCATCTTGTCTTTTCTGACATAGTTGTATCACATTATGCCTGAACAAAATATTATGTAGCTTCGCTTGTTTGTTAACTTTATCAATGATGCATGTAATTGTAGTTAATTCATGTTCCCTAATGTGAAGTACTGTAACTGTGTGAAAATGCACAATTTATCCTTTATCCTGTCAATGGATAACTTGGACACTTGGGTAGTTTCCAGTTTCTCACTATTATAAATAGTGTTACTCTCAAAACTCTAATACATAACTGCTAGAGCACTTGTACAAGAATTTCTCTAGGAGTGAAACTGCTGGGTTGTAGAGTATAAAGTTCAATTATCAAATTATTGCCATACTGCCTTCACAATCAGTTATATCAGTTAAAATTCCTGCTAGCAAAGTGTAAGAGTTCCTAGTGATAATTGTCCCCCCACAGAACTGTGTTATGTGACACATATAAATCTATTACGTGAATGTAGTAACACATTGATATCTTAATTTGCATTTCCTTGATTAGTAATGAGGTAGTACAATTTTGGAAAGCAGTTTCAGTTTCTTACAAAATTAAAATACACTAAACCATTTGACTAAGCAATTCCACTCCTACGTACTTGCTCGAGAAAACTGAAAACATGGCTTCCAGTCAAGATGGCAGTATAGGCAGACATGGCTCGACTCTTCAAACAACCACATCAAAATTACAACTAAATTATAGAGCAATCATCACTCAGAACCGTCAGAAAATGAGTTGAATGAAAGTCTGACAACTACAGAATTAAAGAAACCACAGCCATTCAGACTGGTAGGAGGAGCACAGACGTGGAACAGGCTGGTCCCTCACCCATGTATGGTGGATAAGAACTCAGGAGGAATATTTCAGGAGCAAGGAGCCCCAGCCCCACACCAGGCCCCTCAGCCTAGGGTTCCAATGTGAGGAAGGTAAGTCCCCATAACTTCTGGCTACAAAAACCAGTGGGGATTGAGTCAGTGGAAGAAACTTCTGGAGCCTCAAGCAGTTCCTCTTAAAGAAACCACATACTGAATTACTTCCTCAGAGTCACACCCTCTTAGTTCCAGCACTGGGGTAGTAGTTTAAAAGGACCCGAGGCATAAAGGGAGAAACTAAAGTGTCTGGCATCAAGGCAAGCAGAGGCCATTGTCCATTTTGTAAACCCTCCCCACACAGAGCTGACAAGCTGGTGTAACATCTGAGACACCATCAACCTGGCTAACACTATTTGACCCACCTCGGAGATCCACAGAGCCTCCACCCAACCCAAGTTACAGGCCCACCCAAGCTGCTTTTCCATATGAATGGCTGGTCTTGGCTCATGCTTCACAACTTCCTAAATCCTATCAAACAAGCATCAACTGGCCTCAATGAGCCCCAGGCCCAGCACTAGAAGCAGCCAGCCTGGATTCATAGCTTGGCTTCATTTGGGAATCTCCAACCCCAGCACAAGTAGCAGCCATTTCAGATGGCTTTATAGCTCAGGTGGGGTGGCCCCAGGCAAAACACTGGTGGGGGCTGAAAAGGTAATGAAAAATAATGAAAGAAAACTACCCTCATTTGGTGAAGGAACTAGACATGCAAGTCCAGGAAGCAGAGTCCCAAACAAGATGGATGCAAAGAGACCCACTCCAAGACACATCATAATGAAAATACCAAAGGTTAAAGATAGAGAATCTTAAAAGCAGCAAGAGAAAAGAAGTTAGTTGCTTAGAGGGGAGTTCCCATAAGACTGTCAGCTGATTCCTCAAAAGAATCTTGCAGGCTAGAAGGGATTGGCAAGAAATATTCAAAGTAATGAAAAGCAGGGACCTACAACCAAGATTGCTCTACTCAGAAAAGCTATTGTTTAGAAATGAAGGGCAGATAAAGAGCTTCCCAGACAAGAAAAAACTAAAGGAGTTCATCATCACCAAGCCATTTTTATATGAAATGTTAAAGGGACTTATTTAAGGAAAAAATCAAAACTATGAACAATCCTGGCTGGCATAGCTCAGTGGATTGAGCATGGGCTGCGAACCAAAGTGTCGCAGGTTCGATCCCCAGTCAGGATATATGCCTGGGTTGCAGGCCGTGACCCCCAGCAACCGCATATTGATGTGTCTCTCTCTCTATCTCCCTCCCTTCCCTCTCTAAAAAATAAATAAAATCTTTTAAAAAAAATTTTAAACTATGAATGGCAAATATATATATATATATATAAACAATTGAATTTAAACAAACTAAGCAAACAAGAAGAACAGAGACAGAATCATGGGTATGGAGAGTGTTTTGATGGTTGCCAAATGGGAGGAGGGCTGTGAGGGCATGGGTAAAGAGGTGAGGGGATTAAGAAGTATAAATAGGTAGTTACAGAATAGCCACGGGGGTGTAAAGTACAGTATAGAAAATGGAATAGCCAAAGAACTTATACACATGACCCGTGGACAGGAACAATGGCGGGGGTATTGCCTGAGGGAGTGGGAGTGCTGGGTGGAGGGGGGCAAAGGGGGAAATATCAGGACAACTCTAATAGCATAATCAATCAAATATAATTTAAAAAAAGATCTTACAACCCCAAAATTAATTAATTTTTAAAAACTGAAAACATGTTTACAGCAAGACCTGCTTGTATACATATGTTCATAGCAACTTTATTCATAATAGCCAAAAAACTAGAAACACCAAATGTCCGTCATCAGGTGAATAAATAAATTGTGTACTGGTGAAACTATTATATATTTCATAACAACAAAAATAAATGAATTGTTAATACCTGAAACAACATGAATGAATTGTATAGACATTATGTTGAGTGAAAGGAGCCAGATACAAAAGAATGTATCAGTATGATTCCATTCATATGAAATTCTGAACAACTAATCTATGATGATAGAAATCAGATCAGTGAACACTAGAATGAAAGAGGAGAGATTCACTACAAAAGAGCAAGGGGATACTTCCTGGAGTAATGGAAATGTTTGATATTTTGAATGGGGTAGTGGTTACATGAGTGTACACATTTGTCAAAACTCATCTGAGTATTAAACTACATGTAAATGTACCTAGGATTTATCAAAAACAAAACAAAACATAAATCAGATCATGTATTCCCCAGTTCCAAATTCAGCATGGCTTGACAACTGCTTTTAGAATAAAACCCAAACTCCTTCCCATGATCCGCAAGGCACAGAGTGAATTAAACTGTGCTCTCCAAACCTTGCCTATCATTCTATCCCTCATTACTACATTCTAGTCCATTGACCTTTTCATTTATTAGAAATTCCAAATTCTCTTCTAAATAATAAAATACAATGTGAAAAAAGAAAAGGTGGGATGACCTAGAAATAGCAACTAATCACAATGTGTGGACTTTACTTAAATTCTGACTCAAACAAAATGTAAAAGAAAATCATTTACAGAATTTATCAGCTTGATTGCATTCATAAACTTGAATGGCTTTCCTGAATTCATCCCACTTTGTTCTGCATCTTCATAGTCCCCTCCAACTTTGACTGACTTTGGCCAATGTGATCTTAGCAAAGGCGAGGCAAGCAGAGGCTTGAAAAGCACTTATTCATTCTCACCTGCTCTTCAGTATAATTTGGCTTTGCCCTTGCTCCTTTCCTTTCACCATGACAATATGCCCAAGATTGCCTACTGGAGGAAAAGACATATGAGGCAGAATCAGGAGAGCCCAGCTGACACCCTAAATATGTGGAAAACAAAACAAAACAACCAAGACCAACAAAATCACCTAATCCACCCACAGCTGACCACAGATACATGAGTCCCTCCAAGCCCAGCTTAGAGATACAGAACCACCCAGCTGATCCCCAGACTCTTTATTCTTGTATCTTCTGAGGTTTTGTGTATGTTACACTGGTTAATTGTAACAACAGATAACCAATAAACATTTTGAGAAAACTAGAAGTTAAACACTGACTCAGTATTCAATGATATTAGGGAAACATTGTTAATTTTCTTCTAGTTATGACAATGATATTCTTGTCACATCTTTTTTAAAAGTCCTTATCTTTTAGAAACACACTGAAATATTAGACAAAACAATATGATGTCTAGAAAATAACATGAGAGTGGAGTGGGAAGGTTCACCACTGAAACTAATGATGAGTACAAGGGTTCATTATACTTTCTCTGTACTATTCTATATGTTTGAGATTTTCCATAATAAAAAGTGTTTTTTTTTTTAATCCAATCCAACTAACCTTGGGGCCTTTGCACCAGCTACTACTCCTTCTGCCAAGCTTGTTGAGGCCTCAGTTAAAATGGCTTTCCTTGACTACCAGCTCTAAAACAGACCCTCTCCCCAGTCACTGTGTCACATCAGCCTGATTTACTGTCTTCCCAGGATTTAGCACCATCTGAAATTACCTTGCTCATTCATTTGTTTATTTTGTTTCACCACATCCACACTCCCAAAATATAAACTCCATGAGGCAGGGGCCCTCCTCTCTTGCTCACTTTTCATTTCCCAGCATCCAGCATACAGCTGGCTCATTGCAAGTGCTCACAGAAGAAAGAAATCAAACCACAGCTGACTGAACAAGTTTCAAAAGCACAAGTCAAAGTAATATGTATGGGCTAAGTTACAAGGGAGAAAAAACACCTCTGACATGGCTTCACAGAACTACAACCAGAAGGGGTACTCAATGATGAGCAGCAAGCTGGCTCAAAGTATCTCTCTTAAAATATACAAACAGTAGATGGAATGAAGAGAGCCCTTTGGCTTGGGTTGTTAACTGCAAGCAGGCTGGTTTCTCCATAACAACCTCTGCGTTTCTGTTGTTTGCGTCAGAAGTGAGTATAACCCATTAGGGTGCCTTTCAGTGCTACGCACATGTATCCTCACAATACACTCTCATACAAAAGGTAATGTGTTTCTTTTGGGGGGACTCTAAAGACTTATCCAATCACAAAACGATGGGGATTTGACACTCATCACTGCTGTTGCATGTCAGAGAATTTCCATGCTGGTAGGCTTCTCTGATTTCCCCAATTTGAAATGAAACCTTTAGTGACTTAAGCATTAGAACTGGTAAATCATAATTAATTAATAAACATTTTCAAAAAACAATAGGTAACAGGTAATAATCAGAATCTTAAAGCTTAAAATGAGAACTATGTAAATTCGCACTGACACTAATGTCAAAATAATCGTCTTTGTTCTCTCCCTCCCCCTCCCCCTCCCCATGTCCTACACTTCCAGTCTCTTCACCTCCGCCACCCTGCCATCCACTATCAGCTTATCCACTCCCTTCCCATTCTCTTTCCTGAACATCCATTCCAATCCCTTTGTCTTACCCCCTCTTTCTTCCCTTCTCCTCCAAGCTTCCACACTGATATGAACTCATTCATATTTTTACACATTTATTGAATAACATAAGAAATGAAAAATAAAACTATAAAAGATAGTTTACCTAAGATTTTTACCTAAGAGACTGAGCATCTCCTTCCTGAGGGAGAGAAAAAGGCAAGCAGCAAGCTCATATTACAGAAGATGAGGCAAAGCCAAATGGGGGTTATCAATATGCAGATTTTACAAGTCTCCAGATGTGAACTGTCAGTCACAATGATTACCACAGTAATCTCACAAAGGCTGTATACGAGGAAAACAGTGCTGCTACAAGCATTCATTCTAAAAGCGTTTGTTTAATGAGTTGGGGAAATTTTTGCAAACATATCCAACAATTTTCTTTCTCTTGTGTTTCATACACTTGTTTCTCATGTAACTAAGCTATACATAGATTGTAAGATTTTATGCCAACTATCTTCCCATAAAACTCACATTTTACACCTGTGACCTCACCATCAACTTTCTGGCAATAATATCAGGTCACAGACTCCACAGAAAGGCTTAGGAATATAAGCTCAGTAGGGATCTTGAAATGTTCAGAAAATTAATTAGTAGTTGGCATGCTGTTTAAAAAGCCTTTCATTCTGGTTCTGTCAAAAGCAGTCTGGCACATTTCTCTAACACACTAACAATCTGATGATTGGTAAAACCAAAGTTTTATTTAGGTCCTTTCTACAGTTCTTCAGTGTTTCATTTGCATACATACATAGGAACCAAGTCAAAAGCTGAGGTTCCAGACACTACAGGAGGAAAAGGCATTTCATTCTTAGATTAGCCTATTTTTTTAATTCTTTTAATGCTTTTTTATGCTTTTAAGACTGTTTCTTATCAAATGAGACAATGGTGAGAACAGTTATGGCGGAAAGCAAACCAAAAGAGAATATGTAGGCAAGTATTCACAGGCGCAAAAAAAGAGAAGTTACTGTGCAAACTTTTCTTTTATTGAATTTATTGGGGTGACACTGGTTAATAAAACCATACAGGTTTCAGGTGCACACCTCAGTAGATCATCATCTGCACACTGCACCATGGGCTCACCACCTAAAGTCAAGTCTCTTTTCATCCCCATTTACCCCCACTTCCACCTCCCCCCACCATTTTATTTTTGAAATATTAATTAAAAAAAATAATCAGCCCCGAAAACATCAGGTCTTATTTTCTAAAGTGTTGGCGAACACTTTGTGTGGTATGAGGAATTATAGCCCCTCGTAAACCAGGCCTTGTATAGGGCCTGTAAGTCTTGACCAGAACACTGGGAATGCTGGGAGGCAGGCATGACCCGATACTATCATCCAGGGTTCCTGTGGGAAATCTGGCCTAAAGAATGCATTACACCCTGTGAGGCTTGCTTTGCTTTGTGGAGCCCTGTTGCCATGAATCAGATATCTAAATCCAAAGCAGAAGGAGTGAACTCCTAGTCTCATGAGGCACACCTTAATGACCCTTTGGGGCCAGCATGTCTAACAGACCTTGACCTGAGGCAGATCTCTGTGTTTCCTCAGTTGTTATCTATAGATAATATCTGTTCTGTAACTGTGGCCTTCAGACATTGATTGATTAGCTTTGCATGTGTGCTGTATACCCCTGCATATATTGTTCTCAATAAAAGCCCCAGGAGAAAGGACCGTGGGGCTCTTCTCCTCTGAGAGGTTAGCCAGCCTTCTCTTCCCAAGCAGATCTTGTATTGGTAGCCTCATTTCATCTGTGACTCCAGGGGACACTGCAAGATGTGGTCCCCCACACTAAAAGGCTTTACACACCACAGAGATAGGATGATCATCCTCATTCTATAAATGGATAAACAAAGAATTAATGAGGTTAAATGATTTCTCCAAGGTCACACAGCCAGCAAACAGCAGAGACAGGATGCAAGTTCAGGTCCAATCCCAAACCCTGTGCCCTAAACCACTACACTACTCTTTTATTCTCTTTTTGTTGTTATATATTGCATTACATCTATAAAAGTTATCCAACACAAAAATCTAGCTATTTCAAGATAGGTACTTTTAAAGAATGAAATGTTTCCTTTTAACTTTAAATTCTGTCACTTACATGACAGGTGACATACCGTAGAATTTTTAGTTGTTCAATATTAATTTCCATAATAAAGCAGTTTACAATCTACATTTGAGAATAATCCTGGACTTACTGCTTAGATTATTCCCCATTTTGAGAGATTCCTATAATAGAGAAACCATTGTTAATAACTAAACACATGGGAATATAAACAAAAAATGGAATATAGGTGAAATTTTTAAAGCACTTTGTGATTATAGAACATACACAAAAGGCTGTATTTCAGTACAGAAAACATCAGGTCTGGATGCTTGCTTATAATTTACAATAATCCAAATACTTCTAGATTCTAATTGGCACAATTCATGAAGTCTGCATATGACAATCATTGTGGAGCCCAACAAAGCTACAGAATGAAACTAACTGAACAGATGGAACTAGAAATTTGTTCTATTTTAAAGAAGGGCAAGCTTTTCCAGCTGCTGGGATAAAATGACTTGATACAAATGTTGAGAGAATTGGATTAATTTCTTGGTACTGTTCTCCTCCTTCAGTCCCCTAGAAAGAAAGATCATGTCACTCAACTGTGATACTTATAGCCAATTACAGGGTGGTTTGAGGCTGCCAGGCTTCTACCGCATCTCCAAGCTGAAAAGGTTTCAGCTGTAATGTAAAACCCACAATAAGAATAAAGTGAGGAAGAGTAGGTAAAATGAACACTGTCATACTGGCAGCCAGTCTCATGGGAAGGTAAGAGCCAAAGAATTAGCATTTCTGAACTTGACAGATGAGTGTCACAGTCACAGAGACTCTGTGTGCACCAGCAATCTTACTCTGCTCTGTCCCTGGTGTTACACCGGGTTTTAGGAACTACTATTCCAAGTGTGCCCTATGTCAGTCAAATGTTTCCCTTCCCTCCTATCAATCAAAGATTTCTGCAGAATTTTAGTCTAATCATTGCTTGTACCCAGTCTCCCATTGTGCTCAGGTAGCAGAGCTAGTAATTGGCAATCTTATATACAATACTCTACACACCTCAGGAACTCAAAACAGACTGACCACATTCATTCTTCAGCAAGCAAGCACTTTTAAAAATAATTTACTGAGGTAAAGTTTTCCATAACATAACATTAGCCATTTGAAAGTGAACACTTCAGCAGCATTAAGGACACTCACGATGTTGTGCAACCAGCACCTCTGTCTAGTTCCAGAACACTTCCGTCACTCCAAAGTAAAGCCCTATCATTCCCTCAGCCACTTGGAAACCATTGATCTGTATTCTGTCTCTATGGATGTATCTACTCTGTTCATTTCATACAAATGGAACCATGTGCATCCTCTGTGTCTGAGTTTTTTTCACTAAGCATAATGTTTTTGACTTTCATTCTTCCTGCAGATCTTTGTTTCTTCTATGGCCAAATAATATTTCATTGTATAAATTTCTTTATCCATTCTCCCATTGATGGACATTTCCACCTATTGGCTATTTTGAATACTGCTGCTATAAACGTGTATGTGCATGTGTTTATACTTAGGAGTGACACTGTAGGGTAATGCTACGTTTAACTTTTTAAGAAAACTGCCCAAGCCTTGCCTGGCGTGGCTCAGTGGATTGAGCACAGGCTTTCAAACCAAATGGTCACCAGTTTTATCCCCAGTCGGGGCACATGCCTGGGTTGCAGGCCAGGTCTCCAGTGGGGGCCACATGAGAGGCAACTACACACTGATGTTTCTCCCCCTCTCTTTCTCCCTCCTTTCCCCCTCTCTAAAAATAAATAAATAAAATCTTAAAAAAAAAGAAAGCTGCCCAACTATTTCCACAGACAAGCGAGTATTTCTGAGCACCAACCATGTACCAGATAAAGTCCCAGCTCTTGGGAAGTTTACGTTCTTCTGAGAAAGGAATAATAAACAAGCTAATCACTAATTATATTATATGTACAAATATATGTACATATAAATGTCATGTCAGGTGGTGGCACATGACATGAAAAAATCAGCCAGAGTAGAGTACAGAGAGTTGTGGGAGGATATATTTAATATAAGGTAGTCAGGAAAAGCCTGATACATGAACAACATGAAAAGAGATCACTAGATACTTTTAGACACTGCAATAGTCAGTGAAACATTATTGATTCTTCATGAAACATTTCTTATATAGCATTTTTCCAAAATACTTTCATCTTTTTGGCTTGAATAATGTTCCCTTTGTGACTTTATTCTCAATGTTAATTCAGACTGGTTACTTTATAGAGTTTTGTGCTTTTTATTTTGTCCAATACAAAATAAAACTGACCTGGTGAATTTTTTTGATTACTAGTATGCCATGTAGCAACATACCTATATTTCTGATAGAATTACAGTTAGTAATCATCAAATAAAATGCTGTGGAATGTCAGGACTCTATAATCTCAAACCATCAATTTCCAAGAAAATTGTAACTAGCAATATCTCAGATAAACTACTAAACCCCAAACATGGAGCAAACACTTTTGGCTAAGGGTTAGGAACCCCAGTTCCGCTTCTGGCCCTACTACCTTGGGCACGTTATTGACTTTTCTGGATACCAGTTTTCAGAAAGTGTTTGGGGTGAGGGGAGGGGAAGAATCATGCCTATGGTCCAATCTAAGAAAGGAATCTTGAATAGTACGTCTGGAAGCCTCAAAGACTCGGGTTCTTCTTCAGGAACCCAAACACAGCTGCAGTGACACAGTGTATCGGATGTCTTTCAGTTGATTCAGTTGAGTGAAAAATGACTGTCCATTATCCTACCTTAGAGAATAGCCCCATTTTAAACAGAAGTTTGCACTCCAAACCAAGGATCACAATCTAAATTGCTAAGGAACTCTAGATCAACAAAATATATGTTGAAGGGTAGTAATGTACAGAAAAAAGTTATAAGCACAGCACAGGATATCATACAGCTATCTTTTGGGTGCTTATCAAATGCCTGGTACAATTAAGCAGTATACATACAGGTCATATACACGTATATGGATATATAGAGAAAAATATATATCTAATAAGGATAAAAGCACCTTTATTCAGATTTTACACAAGAGAAATGAAGAATTAGAGAGATAAAGTAAATGTTAAAGATCATACAGATACACAGAGTAAAGTAGGATTCTAACCTAGATAGGATTGAATGGCTCAAAGTTCACTATGATAGTTAAAGATCTTAACAATATGACTAATGTTCTGCATTTAAGTTCTTAATATTTTATTTATACGGACAAACCAAGGATGTAAACAAAACCCAAGATCCTAGCTAAAATCAAATCAAATCTCTTAAGTTTCTTCACCTAAAATTTGCCTCTATTATTTTTTCCAATCTAAACTCAAAACTACTTTATCAACTATTTAATTGACTTTTCTTTTTTTGCAAACATGTCCTTTAGAACAAAATTCTCCAATACAGAAATATACTAAGTCTAAACATATTTTCCACCTATACTCTCTTCCCAGGGGATTTCATTCCCTTCCATCACCTATTTGCTTATAACTCCCAAATTATATCTTGAGCCTTAACCTCTCTTCTATGGTGTGGGGGCTTTTGTATCCAATTACATCCAAAACATTTCCAGTTGGGTATTTCAGAGAATCTTAACTTTACAAAGATAAGACAATTTTATATTTTTCTCTTTTTAATTGTTATTTTTTATTGTTGTTCAATTACAATTGTCCCAATTTTCCCATCATTGCTCTCCCCTGCAAATTTTGTATTTTTCCTTGCCATATCTGTCCCTCTTCCAGTCCTCCTATTACAATAAATAGCACCTTGCCCTGACTGGTGTGGCTCAGTTGGTTGGGCATCATTATGCAAAGCAAAAGGTCACAGCTTGGATGCCCAGTCAGGGCACATGTCTGGGTTAAGGGTTCAGTCCCCAGTCAGGGCGCATACAAAAGGCAACCGATCTCTCTCACATAAATATTTCCTCTTCCTCTTTCTCCCTCCCTTCTTCTCTCTCTAAAAATAAATAAATAAAATATTTTAAATTAGTGAGAAACTTTAAAAATAAATAAATAAATAGCACCTCTATCCAACTATCACTGAAAGCCAAAACTTCGGATTCATTCTTATCTTTCCATCCTCCCTCTATCCATCCTATCACTGAGTCCTGTCAGCTCTACAGCCAAAATATATTTGAAATCTGTCCCTCTCTCACTACTGCCTTCACTACTGCTAACTTCTCCAGCTCAAGTCATCACCATCACTCACTCAAACTACTGCAACAGAACTCACCTCTTAACTGATCTCCCTTTCAACCCCCTATAATCCACAGCGCAGTCACAGTCATCTTTCAAAATCAGAACACCTAGCCATACCCTACTACAAATTCTCGTGACCTGGTCACTACCAAACGCCGAGACCACTTGCTACCATACCTCTTCATTCTCTGTGCTCCAGCTCACCTGTCTCTTTGCACCTCGGGCACAGCAGGTTCACCTCTGTCTCGGGGTCTTTGTATTTGTTGCTTCCTCTATCAGGAACCTGTGTCCCCAAATCTTCACAGAGCTAACTGCATCTTGTCACTCAGTTCTCACTTTCAATGTTATCTCCTCAGTGAGACCAAATCACTCTCTAGCTCATCAAATACTTTATTTTCTCTAGAGCATTATAACTGTCTGGAATGATTTTTCTTGTGTATTTTTAAGTAGATTGCTCCCACTAAATTGTAAGTTCTTTGAGAGTTGAAATCTGGTTTGTTTTGTTTATTGTTATATCCTAAGTAACTGAAAAAATCCATCACATAGCAGACATTTGATATTTATTAAATAAATGAATACATGAACAAAGAACCTATGGACATAGTGTTTTTTTACAAGTTGAAATTATTACTACTCCATCCCCTATCAACAGAAAGGCAGAATCTGTATATAATTTATCTCCATCTCCAGAGCATTTCTACAGTACCTTGAACATTGTAAGTGCTCAAAAAATAATGACTAAAATTAATGAAGGAAATTTTATTATAAAATGTTTAAAATACATAGCAGTCCCTCCTTATCCAGGGAAGATACATTCCAAGACCCCCAATGGATGCCTAAACCATGGATAATACCAAACCCTACATGTACTATGTTTTTTCTACCTATGATAAAGTTCAATTTATAAATATGATACAAGAGATTAACAATAACTAATAATAAACTAGAACAATTATAACATACTGTAATAAAAGTTATGTGAATGTGGACTCTGTCTATATGTCTCTCAGCAAACCAAAAAAAAATTCTTTTTTCTTTTAAGATTTTACTTATTTATTTTTAGACAGAGGGGAAGGGAGGGAGTAAGAGAGGGAGAGAAACGTGTGGTTGCCTCTTGTGTTCCCCGCACTGGAGAACCTGGCCTGCAACCCAGGCACTTGCCCTGACTGGGGATCGAACCAGCGACACTCTGCTTCGTAGCCCAGCGCTCAATCTACTGAGCCACACCAGCCAGGGCAAGTTTTCTTTTTTCTTTTTCACAATTTCACGGATAGAAGATTTGTTCTTACTGCAGCTCTTAGCAATTCACCTTTTCACTTAAAGGAAACACTTCACAGATTCACTTTGGCATATTTGAATTTTCTGTATAACTCTTGTGCTTTGGAACCATTATTAAGTAAAAGAAGGGTAACATGAACACAAGCACTGTGATACCACAAAAGTATTGGGTTGGCCAAAAAGTTTTAGTTTGTTCTGTACAATGGCTCTAGCAGTGCTTAGTTGTCTTAAACTTCATTCAAAACAATTTTGTTAGATTGTATTGTGACAGCTGTCATATTAGTGTGCATTTTAAAAAACATTAAAGTTGAATTTCTGTGCAGCCATTTTACTACTGAAGATAGAATGTGCAACAGTTTTGGTGTATTATGCTTTATTATTTCAAGAAAGGGTAAAAACACAAGTGAAATGCAAAAAAAAAAAAAGATTTGTGCAGTGTTTAGAGAAGGTGCTGTGACTAACCAAATATGTCAAAAGTGGTTTGCAAAGTTTCTTAGTACTATTAACATTTTGGCCAAATAATTCTTTGCTGTGGGGCTGTCTTATGCTCTAGAAGATATTTAGCAGTACCCCTGGCCTCTACGCACTAGAAGCCAATAGTGGGACATAACCAACATACTTGAAATATCCAAATAATTATAGTGATTTGTGAAAATGAAAAATGTGTCTTTTATTTTACAGAAAAAACTAAACGGACTTTTTGGCCAACTCAGTATTATTCATCTACTGAGACATCTACTAAGTGACCAATAGGCACATGGTATATGTAGTGTGGATACACTGAACAAAGGAATGATTCACGTCCTGAGCTGGACAGAGCTGGGCACCCGAGGTTTCATCATGATACTCATAATAGCATGCAATTTAAAACTTATGTATTGCTTATTTCTGGAATTTTCCATTTAATATTTTTGGACTGTACTTGGCCACATGAAACTGAAACCAAAGCAAACAAAACTGTGGAAAAGAGGAAAATGCTGTGCTTAATTATATACTTATAATATTACTTAATTATATATATATTAACATTTATTGAGCACTTAGTATGAACCAGGCCCTGCTCCAAATGCTTTACATATTATCTCATTTGATATTCATAACAACTCTGTGAGGTAAGAAATATCATTATCCACATTTTACAGATGTAGGATCTAAACAAAAAGAGCTTAGGTGATTTGCCCAACTAGTAGGTAAGTAGCAGAGCTGAAATTTGAACCTGGACATTCTTCTTCAAGACAAGTATTAGTATCAGCTAAATAAATATTCTAAAAAACTTGCCATCTTAACCATTTGAATTTTGAGTTCTTCTAAATTTAAGTAAGCAAAAACTTTATTTATAGTTGTGATATAAACTTACTTAATTATTACTTGATATCAGAAAAGGGTAATCTTCTAAAATAATATTTTCTGCCATAAGGTCAAGGACAATACCAGAGGATCTCTGCATAATGAAAGAACTGTATAGCATAAACTAAACTCATAACCACTGAAGGGAGAAATTGGGTTTATATTTTACTATTAAGTGTGTGATCCAATACAAAACTTTAAAAAATACTGAAGAAATATAAGAACTTCTGAAATGTTTGGCTACACATACAAAAAGTAACATAGAATATACTACTTTATAACAGGATTGGTGAATAGTTAATATAAGGTTATTTTTTTCATATTATATAATTCAACTTTGTAAAGATTGACAAGCAATAACCTTTAGTCTTTGCTCATCAAAAGCTCTGCAACGACTGTTGCAGGGCTTTTCCATTACCTCATCCATTACCAGGGCTCATCCATTACCTCCAAAGCTTATGAACTTTGTAAAGTATGAGACTATCTAACTACTATGCTATATATCTGAAACCATTACGAAATAAACCTGAAGGTATACTGTAATTGAAAAAAAAATTAAAGCTTTATGATTCCAGCACTTCAGAATGTCGAACTTATTTGTAAGAACAGGCAAACTCCATGGTTTGTCATTTTTTAAAAAGATTTATTTATTTATTTATTTATTTGTTTATTTATTTATTTTTAGAGAGGGAAGGGAGGGAGAGAGAGAGAGAGAGAGAGAGAAACATCAATGTGCGGTTGCTGGGGGTTCTGGCCTGCAACCCAGGAATGTACCCTGCCTGGGAATCGAACCTGGGACACTTTGGTTCCCAGCCCTCGCTCAATCCACTGAGCTATGCCAGCCAGGCCAGGGGTCTGTCATTTTTAATATTTGAAGTTCTTATGACTCCTCTCTGGAAGCCTCAGAGGTGGGGTACAGACCCCAAAAAAGTCCCCTCATGCCCTAATTCTAACTCTATATAATTATTCTCTTCCCCTGCTCCCCAGGTCCTCTACCACAAATACTACACTCGTGATAGACTAGGACAAGAAAGGAAAACACTCCATTACTCCAACCCAAAAGAGCCTCAAATGACAAAACTATATAGATTTACAATGAAGGAATTCAATGAAAGTATAAAAAAAAGGAGTAAGTAACCAAAAGGTAAAGAGAAAAGAATAATAGGCCATCGTCAGAACTATTCTCTGAAATCTGAAGACTCTCTTCTGGATTATCGTAAAATCCTCAAACATGATTTATGTGTCTGATCTGCCTCTTCAACTCAACATTAAGTGTACGGAATAGCATGGCATTTGTGAAGCTCCCTAATAAAAATTTTTGTAAACTGCTTTCTCTAGGATGCCCCTCAAAGTCCAGTATATTTTTACTGTCCTGTCAGTTTTCTGCCATGACATTATGACAGGGTTATTTCATTTTAAAAGTTACCATTCATTCAACTGCCACATATCAGCTATCACAGAGGCAAATGATGGAATAGTATTTCTGTAATATATACAGAGTCGACTTTTTTTGAAGATTCTGAATGAATGAAATGATCTGATAATTCTAAAACCTAATCTGCTGGGAAAATTAGAAAAGACTAAAAATTAGGAAAACTAAAACCCTTCCATTGGTAAACTGGTATCATATCATGACTGAATCAAGCCATTCACATTTCATCTTCAGCTATACAGACGTCAGTATCCCCTATGTAATAATACAAAATTATCTGAAAACCACTATAACCTATAACAGTGACTTTTATATTGCTTTCACTTAATTTTAATATAAAAATACATACTGCTATCTTAACATAGGAATTTGCTTAATTCCTAATTCACATCACTTTCATTTTTTCTTTCCCATATCTGTTTGCATTCTGTTACTTTAAATATATTCATGCAAATTCTCCATGTTCAGGCCACATAATTTAAAAAATTTTATACAATATTGGTATGGGAGATGATGATAACAATCTTATTTTTTTCAAACTGATTCCTTGCTAGGTCTGTGGGGTGGGGAAAATGTTAAAAGTGATTTAAAAGCTAGATTTACTGAAATCCCACTTTTTCAGATGAATACCAAAAGAGAAAGAAAATGAGCATGTAATCATTCTATCTTTAAAGTAAGAAAATAGAGAAAAATTATATTCACACTGTGAAAATAGAGAAAAAATACGTCAAAGAGACTGAGTAACAAACTGAAAAGAAATTGCATTTCTGCTTGTAACTTAAAATTATAGAAAACAACTTCCTGTTATTTAAAACCCACTTTTAAAAATTTCCCCAAAATCATAGATATTATTTTTTAAATTTAAAGATATTAAGAACAAAATTATGTTGTTAATAAATTTAAGTAATGAGCTGTTATGCTGCAAGACAACTGTAGTAAGGTGTAAACAATACTTAGCCATCCTGCCAAAAAGAAGACAATGAGTAATAAAGACAATTATGAAAGAAAATTGATTGAATCACTCTTTCAAAGGTGTTGGTGCCTTTGAAATTCTTTAGTACAGAATCTTTTTCCTATGGGATACTGCACAAATGTTTCTGTCTTATCTAAAGTGTACTAAAATTACAAATACACACTCATATTGAGGAAGATTGCTGTTACTTATCAGGTTGAAAGAAACAAGAGAGCCTTGAAAAACAGGTACTTCCAGGGAAGAAAAGTACAGCAGGAAAGTGAAGGTATAATAAAAGGACTATACTCAGAGATATAGGAGGAAGACAAACTGCATTAATTAATTTTCTTTAAGAAATGAGACTCGCTGCACACTGAGATGAATTGTCTCATTTGCCAAGTGTCCCGAGTGGCAAAGTCAAACAAATAACTCTGTAATTCTTCATTAGTATTTCATCAAGTTTAACCATTTGCAGACTGACAAAAGGGGGGAGGGGTCCCTCAAATCTTAAGAGAATTACTGATCAATTTTTATGTGTATCTTTCATTATTTTTTTTCGTTGAAATACCCAAGTACCAGGTGAAAATGATATAAATACAGAGCAAACCAAATAAGATAAATGGCAGGAAGGACCTACTGTTCAGGGGAGACCATGCTGAACAGAGCAAAGCCTTTCAAATCCTTCAGAACTAGGTTTAATTTCTGACTCTTCCACTTGGTAGTTAAATGACTTTGCCCCAATTATTTAATCTCTTGAGTCTCAATTTTCAGTAAATGTACAAAATGAAGGATACATCATGCATGGTTGTGAAATCAAAGATGATTGTGGCATTAAATATCATATGCATATAGTACCTGGCTTTTTTCTCAGTAAATATTAATTACTCTAATAATGTATACAAGTCAGGGAAATTTAAATGTTGGACATTTACTGTTAAATGGTCAAAAATTTGAGTATACTATGTGAACTTCTGAAGCCTAGTGACTCTCACTGAACATTTAGTTGAGAAATGTAGTCTTTAATTGTCATGTAATTTCATTACGGAGGTAAGAGTTATAGAAAGAGTCACGGTAAATTTACTTTTATTTTGAACATAAGCTTTTCTACCCTCCGCCCCAGTAAAATATAAATTTTAAAATCAAAGTCTAGTTTTTATAGTACATGGGACATTTATTCAAAACCAAAACAGTTTTATCATCTTATAATTATAAAATTAATAAATTACCCTTACTTTTAAAAACTGGATATTAAGAAAAAATCCAAGTATACATTTTTAAAAATCAATTGAAATCTTACCACCAAGATAACAGTGGTTAAGATTTTGATATGTAAATAAACATACACACACACCCATCTTAGACTTCTTTCTCTGTATAAGTGAATATATAGATTTTAATGAGAACTGGGAAATTAATATACTTTGAATACATTTCAGATGTCTTTAACTGTACAATCATAAAAACACTAGAAAGAAATGAGCAAAACTTCCACAATCCCAACACCTTAAACCAAGTGTTTTTACCTTTGCCCTGTCCATTTTTAATGGTTACCCACATGAATATGTAATTGACAATTATAATCATAAAAGATACAATTTTATTTTCTTTCTTTATCCATTGTAAGCATGTTCTGTTGCTACATGAAAATAAGTAAAATACAAGAAACAAGACACCATGTTATAGATACTAATATCAAAATATCCACCCTGATTATGATTTATAAAGCCAATCCCTCATTCTTGGAAATGACTAGTTTTAACAGTACCCATGCCTACCTTTGTTTTTAAACTTTGCTGCTATAGAGATTAAATGAGAAAAGACATATGAGAACTCTTAGTAAATCTGCATTATATGAATGTAACATAACATTATTATCAATGGAACCTAGAATGAACATTTCAAGTGTATGTAATGTCTCTCAATACTCTTAGGAATGATTTTCTAGGACTTTTGCTCATGGCAAACAAAAAAAGACCTTTATTATATAACTATATCCAGGATATGCTATAAAAATATTTTTTATGTATTTCTGAGCTTCTCAGTAAGGGAAAGGTCTAAGGTAGAGAAAGGAACAATGAACTGAAAGAGAGTGAGAGGCATGGAGGAAGGAAACCTGAATGAAGAGAATCAGAATCTCCCTCCTGAAATTAAGCCGAGACTCTTGAATAGCACTAACATGGTCTCAGGTGTACACAGCCCTTGGTTTCTGACAGAAATAAATGTAAATCCTACATGAAATCTACAAGCCTCAATTTAGGCCCTTAGGATTACCTTTAAATAAATATGTACTAATAAACTGTCTTTTTAAAGAAATTTTTATTATTTTTTAAATTATATTTTATTGATTATGCTATTATAGTTGTCCCAATTTTTCCCCCTTTGCCCCACTCCACACAGCACCCCCTACTCCCACAGGCAATCCCCACACCATCATTCATGTTCATAAGTCATGCATATAAATTATTTGGCTATTCTGTTTCCTATATTTTACATCTCCATGGCTATTCTGTAACTACTCATTTCTTCTTCTTAATCCCCTACCTCTTCACCCATTCCCCCACAGCCCTCTCCCATCTGGCAACCATCGAAAGGCTCTCAGTATCCATGATCCTGTCTCTGTTCTTATTTGCTTAGTTTGCTTTTTAGAGTCAATTGTTGATATATATGGGGTTTTGGTGTTTTGTTTTGTTTTGTTTTTTGCCATTTCATTGTTCATAGTTGTGCTCCAACATGGTCTATAGCTGTCCACTGGGAGCACAGGCTCTGGGGTTTCCCAAGTAGTGCAGACAAGGTCAGCCCCCACCTGTGTTTTGCTGGGGCCACCCTGAGCTATAAAGCAATCTGAGATGGCTGTTAGTTGTGCTGGGCTTGGAGATTCCCAGGCAAAGCTAAATTGTGAATATAGGTTGGCTGCTGCTAGTGCCAGGCCTGGGGCCACTTAGCAAGAGGCAGAGGGCTGGTGGCTCCCTGAGGCTAGTTGTTGTTTGTTTGAGAAGATGTAGAAAGTTGTGAAGCATGAGCCAAAACCAGCCATTCATATGGAAATGCTGCTTAAAAATCACTAAACCATTTAAGGAAATAAGACACCATGAGTCAGAGATACCAAAAACAAACAATGCAGCAGGGGATTTAAACTTCCAAGCTTAATGCTACTCCCTTTAAAAGAAAGCTATATTTGCCCTGGCTGGTGTATTCAGTGGATTGAGTGTGGGCTGAGAACCAAAGGGTCACCTGGTTCAATTCCTAGTCAGGGCACATGTCTGGGTTTCGGGCCAGGTCCCCAGTAGGGGGTGCGTGACAGGCAACCACACACTGATATTTCTCTCCCTCTCTTTCTCTTTCCTTCTCTCTAAAAATAAATAAAATCTTTAAAAATATATATCTCAAATAAACAACTTAACTTTATACCTCCAGGAACTATAAAAAGAAGAACTAAGCCCAAAGTTAACTGCAGAAAGGAAATAAAGATTATAGCATAAGTAAATAAAAAAAGAAAGCAAAACAATTCCATAAAACTAAGAGTTAATTTTTTTGAAAAGATAAAATTGGCAAAATCTTATATAGACTAAGAAAAAGAGATGACTCAAATAGCTAAAATCATACACATATATGATATATATCTGTAAATATACACACATACACATACAGATATATGTATATGTGTATACATACATGTGTGCATGTGTGTATGTGTGTGCATGCCTATATGTACAAATACATGTGTGTGTGCACATGCATATATACATAGAGAGAGAGAATACATATAACATACAGAGAGATTGCTAGGCCCTAGATATAGAAGAAAGTACTAATTCATGGCTCCTGCACTGGAAGAACTTAAAATATAGCTGTGGAGACAGTATGCATAGATAAGATAACATAAAACTGCCATTCTCAATTAGCCCATTAGGTAAACTCTAATACCATGACTTTTTAAATAATAGCTTTATTGAGATATAATTCACACAACAGAAAATTCATCCTTTTAAAGTATACAAGAGAGTACAATTCAATGATTTCAGTATGTTCACTGAGTTGTACATCCATCACCATGATTAACTTTGGAACACTTTCATCACTCCAGAAAGTCCATACCCGTTAGTAGTCAGTCCCCATCTCTGCCTCCCCCTCAGCTCTTGGAAACCATTAAACCACTTTCTGTCTCTAAGGATTTGCCTATTGTGAACATTTCATATAAATGGAATTATACAATATGTGATCTAGTGTCTTTCACTTAAAAAATATTGAGGATTCGCCCATGTGGTAACATGTATCAATACTTCATTCCATTTTATGGCTGAATAATACTCATTATTTGAACATATCACAGTTTGTCTGTTCATCAGCTGATTAACAGCTGGGTGGCTTCTACTTTTCGACTGTCATGAATAACACTGCTGTGAACATCCTTGTGAAAGTTTTTGTGCGTACCTGTTTTCAATTCCTTTGGCATATCTCCAGAAGTAGAACTGTTAGGTCACATTACAACTTTCTATGTTTTGAGAAAGTGTCAAACTGTTTTCCAAAGTGGCTGCACCATTCTACAATCCCAACAGCACTGTATTAAGGTTCTTCTTTTTCCATATTCTTACAAATACTTGTTATTATCTGCCTTTTTTTTAATTTTAGCCATCCCAGCGGGTCCAACGGTATGGTTTTGAATAATATAATATGCCTTATCACTTATATGTATATAAATTCATCATGTTATACACTTTAAAGCCACATAATGTCAACATGCGTAAAGCTGGAAAAAATGAAGCACACATACTGTAGAAGCGGGGGGGTCACACACTCACACATACCCCATGGGGGCTGGATCAAAAGAAAATGCTTCTTCACAGCAAAGGAAACCATAAAAAAATGAAGAGGCAATCTGCTGAATTAGAGAAAATATTTGCAAATCATATAACTGATAAGAGATTAAGATGAAAATATAAAGAACTCATATAACTCAACCTCAAAAAATAAATAATCTGAGTAAAAAATAGGTAGAGAAACTACATAGAAACTTTTCCAAAGAAGACATACAGGTGGCCAAAGGTACATGAAAACATACCCAACACCACTCATTATCAGGGAAAGGCAAATCAAAACTATGAGATGTCACTTCACACCTATTAAAACAGCTTTTATCAAAAGGACTAGAAACAAGTGTTGGCAAGGATGTGGAGCAAAATGGAACACTTATGCACTCTCGGTGGAAACGTAAATCAGTGCAGCTATTATGAAACACAGTTTAGAGGTTCCTCAAAAAATTAAAAATATATTTACCATGTGATCCAGCAATCCACTTCTGGGTATACAGCCAAAGGAAATGAAAACAGAATATCAAATCAATATCTGCATTCTCGAGTTCAGTGCAGCATTATTCACAATAGCCAAAATATGGAAACAACTTAAGTGTCCATCAAGGGATGGATAAAAAATATGTGATATATATTCAAATATATCATGAATATTATTCAACCATGAAAAAGGAAATCTTGCCATTTGCAACGACATGGATTGCCCTTAAAGGCATTATGCTGAGATAAGCCAGAAAACAATTATTACATGGTATCACATTTATGAAATTTAAAAAAAAAAGTTAAACTCAAAGAAACAGAGAGTAGAAGTGGTTGCCAGGGAACTGAGGGTGAAAGAAATAGGGAGAGGCTAGGAAGAGGGGCATAAACTTTCAGTTATGAGTACAGTCTGAGGATTTCATGTAAAACATAGCAACTGTATAGATGATAACCTTGTATTGCATGACCGAAATTTGCAAGGCAGAACTTAAATGTTCCCACCAAAAATATATGAAGTGATGAATGTGTTAATTAACTAGATGAAGGGAATCCTTTCAGATGTATATGTGGATCAAATCATTGTGATGTACACTTTAAGTATCTTACAATTTTATGTCAATTATATATATCTCAATAAAGCTAAAAATAATGACATACCCTTAATTCTAACATCCTTTCAAACAATACAAATAATAAGTACTAAATAAGTATTTCTTCAATTGATATGATGTTAAACACTTTGGAGAGCCTGCAAAAGTGAGAGAAGTCTCCAAAAAGGAACCATCACCACCTTGACCTAAAAGACTACCACGAGCTCGCTGACAGCTGCAGCATTTGTTTGATGCCATCCACTCACACGTTTTGGTGTTAGAATTCCACTATCAGTGTGTTTAAGGTCATTTATTTTAATCATTATGTCCATATGGCTTTATCAAGCTTGCTCACAAAATAGGAAGAATTCAGAGGTGATGTGAGCTACATGCAATAATCTTTCAAAAATATTTTTCTTATAGAAGGATCCATCATTACAAAGAGAAAATGATTACAAAATGGTAAAGTAGTAGTAGTCTAACAGAGATCTAATTTATCCTTAATATTCAATTTTATCTGTTGAATAATATACAATCTTGCTAGGACACAGCTAATTACATGAAAGTCTACAATACGCAGAAACCTCAAAATTTATAATATATAATTCCTTACCACACTAATCCCATAACTTTCATTAACAGTAACAATTTTTATTTGTTAGCAGTAAGAATCTTCTGCATGATTCCTGAAAACTGAAGTTTCATAAAGCTGTACAAAATAAAATAAAGATTTAGTTAACAATTTCACAAAATGAGACAAGGGGAAGATAAACTAGAAACAGATCACTTGAGGCACTGCACTCTGTGGTTGGAATAAAAATATGTTGACTACTCCATTACAGTGGCCTGTAATTTGCTTGCAAAATGAAAAACAAGGTATCTTATTTGATAAAATTTCAAGGCCAGAGGAATATTTCTTACTGGTGTGAAATTTAAACATTGTGAATCATATTCCTCAGGGCCTATTTCCAGACCTTTTGCAAATACTCATGAAACAAACTTGTGTAGAGCACCTACTACATACCAAGCACTGTATGAGGCACTAACTGCGCACACACACACACACACACACACACACACACACACAAAATGCAATAAAACTGTCACTGTTCTCAAAGAGTTTATAGTCTAGTGGATACAGGAAATATAAGCATCTTAAAAACTAACATTTTTTGAGCAACTATCATGAGAAAGGCACTATATTAAAAGCTTTAGATAGATTCAAATCCAGGCTGTCGGATTCCGGACCCTGTTATTAATCATATGAAAATGCAATGTGTAAGGTGTTCCAGGAAAGGAAACCATATGAATTTCAAAGCATGTAACAACATGGTGTGTGAATGGAGTCATGAATCATTCAGTGTACATGGAAAAAGAAGTTAGAGGCAAGGAGTAGCAAGAATTGGGGCTGAAAATTTTAGCAGAGGTTAGATCATGTTGGATCTGGAATACCCTGGTGATGAAAAATTAAGAAAGACCTAAATAAATGGAGTATATAAGTATATACTATGTTTGTGGATTGAAAGATCCAGTATTATTAAGACATTAGTCCTCACCAAATTTATCTATAGATTCAATGTAATCCAATCAAAGTGTTAGCTAGTTGCTTGTAGAACCTGAGAAGCTGATTCTAAAACTTATATGGAAATGCAAAGAATCTAAAATAGCCAAAACGATTTTGAGGGAAAAGAAGAACAAAGTCGGAGAACTCAGACTATCTGACCTCAACGCTTAGTATCCAGAGATTGCAAACAAGACAGTGTGAGGTTACTGTCATGATACATGCACACATTGAAGGAACAGAATAAAGAATCCAGCAGTAGACCCAGGTATATACAATCAATTCAATTTGAACAAAATTACCAGGTTAATTCAGTGGGAGAAAACATAGTTTTTTGATCAATACCACTTTAACAACTGGATATCTACATGGAAAATAAACTGCACCTCAAACCTCATTTCACCCCACACTTAAAAGTTAACTCAGAGTCCATCATAGGCCAGATGTAAAAGCTAAAACCACGAAGCATCTAGGAGAAAATATTTATAATCTTTGAGTCTACAAACACTTTCTAGACATAACTCTAAAAAGCGTGAATCATTAAGAAAATACAAGATAAATTAGACTTTACCAAAAATTAAAACATCTATTCCTTGTAAGATGCCATTAAGAAAATCAAATGGCAAGGTACAGACTGTAGAAAACATTCTCAATGAACATGCCTAACGAAGAACTTGTATCTAGAATATATTGTGTGACTCAAAAAGAAAATCAATCCAATTAAAAAGTGGGCAAAAAAATTTAACAGATATTTCCAAAAGTAGATATACTAATGACCAGTAAAGCACAGAAAAAGATGCATAATGTTGTTAATTAATCGGAAGAGTTAAACCTCATAAACCACAATAATATACCATTACATATCCACAAGAATGGCAATGGGTCAAAGGAGAAATCACAAATTAAATTAGAAAATATCTTGAGACAAACAAAAATGAGAATATAACATAACATACTGAAATGTATGGGATATAGTAAAAGTAGTACTAAAAGGCAAGTTTATTCCTGAGCTCGTGTGGCTCAGTGGATTGAGTGTGGGCCTGTGAACCAAAGGGTCTCTGGTCCCAGTCAGGGCACATGCCTGGGTTGCAGGCCAGGTCCCCAGCAGGGGCCATGTGAGAGGCAACAACACATTGATGCTTCTCTCCCTCTCTTTTTCTCTCCCTTCCCCTCTCTCTAAAAATAAACAAATAAAACCTTTAAAACAAAGGCAAGTTTATAAGCAGTAAAGATTTAAATTTAAAAAGAAGGAAGTCCCCAAATAAACAACCTAATGTAATACCTCAAAGCTACAGTATTCAAAACAGAAGGTACTGGCATAAAACAGACATATAGACTAATGAAACATAATAGCCCAAGAATGAACCCTCACATCTGTCCAGAAGGTATCGAGCCATGTAGTGTGAAAAACAGAGACATTTATTGAAGAAGATATAAGATACAAGAAACATTATACATAGGACAATGTCCCTCACACAGTTCTCCCAATCACCATCAGCTGCCCTGTTGTTTTTTTCCTGAATTTCATAGACAGTCTGAAATCTCTTCCCTTCCAAAAGGTGATCTTAGTTTTTGGAAAAGCAGAAGATGCAGGGCACCTAATCTGGGCTGTAGTGGAGCTGAGTTACCTCCATGATTTGATGTTTTGCCAAAAAACTCTACACGAGACGTGACACAAAAGTGGGCACTGTCATGATGAAGCTGCCAATCACTCATTGCCCATAGCTGTGGCCTTCTGAGTCATCCAAATGGTTTAATGGAAGTATGTTCAAGCTTGAGGCAATATTTGATGCAGATTCATGGCTCTACTCACTCTGTCATTTTGAATGTGATGGCGACACAGTACACATGCTCACTCAATGGCACCTACCACTCCCACTGACTAGTACAGTGAAGTCATCATTGTTCATGCATGTACATTCCAGTCCCCTCTCCTTGGCTGCCAAGTTACATCAATGTTGCACAAACCATTCTCGTTACAGTAACAATGGCTGGACTTTTTCCAGACAAACGCTGTATGTGGCCCAAATTTTCTTTGACAAGGGTGTCAAGACCACAAAATAATGAAAGGGCAGTCTCTTCAACAAATAGTGCTATGAAGACTGGATATCCACATGCAAAAACATAAAGCTGGAGAGTTATCTTACACCATATACAAAAAAACTCAAAATGGATTCAAGACCTAAAGTTATGAAACTTCCAGAGGAAAACGCAAGGAACAAACCTTCATGACAGTAGATTTAGCAAGGATTTCTTGGATATGACAATAAAAGCACAAGCACCAATAGCAAAAATAGACAAATGACACCATATAAAACTTAAAAACTGTTGCACATCAGAGGGAACTACCACAAGAGTGAAATGGCAAGCTATAGAATTGGAAAAAATAATTACAAATCATGTATCTAATAAGGATTTCATGTTCACAATATATAAAGAAATCTTACAACTCAACAACGACAAAAAAAAAACAAGTAACCCAGCCCTGGTTGGCGTAGCTCAGTGTATTGAGCACGGGCTGCGAACCAAAGTGTAGCAGGTTCGATTCCCAGTCAGGGCACATGCCTGGGTTGCAGGCCATGACCCCCAGCAACCACACATTGATGTTTCTCTCTCTCTCTCTTTCTCTCTCTCTCTCTCTCTCTCTCCCCCTTCCCTTTCTAAAAATAAATAAATAAAATCTTTAAAAAGAAAAAAAGTCCATGGCTGGCTCTTAGCAGCACTTTTATTATTTTCTAATTTAGATTGAAGGTTTTGTATTCTTTCGTACTGCATCACATCATCTCATAAATGGTAAGCATTAAACAATTTGTTGAATTTTTCTGTTAAAAAGCATGTGATTCGGACACTGACCCCTAACGATCTCAACAGACATCTTATTCATTCATTCCTTGTGACCCAAACATACTTGCCTAATTTCAGTTTCTCAACCTAACAATATTTTTTCTCCACCAGTACTACTGCCCATGATGCTCCCTCCACCTGAAACACTCCCCCACCTTCTTCAGAATTCAGGGGAAATACTTCTCCAGGGAACTCCACACCAGGTCCAGTCTTCCTGTTTTGTATGCTCTCATTTTTGCATTGGTCTCATTTCTGCATTGTGCTCCTTCACATCATTAATCACAATTGTAGTTAAATAATTAATCCCATGATTGATTAGTTTAATATCTGGCTCTCCCTTAGGATGTAAGTGCCATGAGTTTTCACAACTTTATCCCTAGTGCTTTTTCCAAATCAATATTTGTTGATAAATAAATGAGTTTGAACCCTACCTTTACCACTTATTAGGTAAATTTTAAAAGGTCACTTAATATCATTAGGCTTCAGCTTCCATATCAATGAAACAATGATAAAAAAAAGGCTAACTTACTTAATCGTTAGGATTTATGGCAAACTCTAAGCTTTAAAATATTATAAAAAATGTTAATCTATTATTTTCAGTAAGTATGTTTCACATAGGTAATGTTGGCTTTAGCTAAATATGTCTCAATAGTATTTGCTAAGGCCTTTAAAAATCTCACAGATTATCAAAATGCTAATAAATAATGGGACCGCCTGATGAAAATTAGTAAGTAGTCATCAGTTCCAGTCAGCAGCATCCTGTGACGGACCCTGAGCACTGATCCAACGACTCCAGTGCGCAGTCACTGCCCGTCTCACATGAGAGCCTGGCAGGCCTCCTCTGGGTCGTGCTTCAGAAAGAAGCATTTCCTGTGGAGTCGGCCCCATGAACAAATACACCATTTAAAGTGTGGATCAATACTGGAAAGATGAGCTTCTCCAATTCACTCACAACTACACTTGAGTCAATAAACTCATGTAAATCGATAATTTGTTATATTTTCTACAGTTACAGGCTTTGATCTTTAATATAAACCTGGCAATAACAACATACATTTCTTTTCCTATGTTCTACAGTAACCTGAGCAGGAATACAGTAAAGAAAAACACTATTTCCCCTCTCATCTGTGCAATAAATGCAAACCAAAGTGTTCACTAACCTCTTTCAGGTATCTCTTTCTGCAAACCACCTTCATGAAAAGACTTTAAAAATTGTACATAAACAACTAAAAGCAAGACACACAAAGAGTAACTATTAGTCATACTTGTATGTAATTTTATGCCTTGGGCTATATAATTCTCTTAGGTATTCCTATAGTATCCTATACATATATGTGTGTATATGTATGTATGTATATATTCATCTCATATATACACTGATATACACACACACAAATGTATAAACAGGGTAGGGCAAAAGTAGGTTTCCAGTTGTTTGTATGAAAAAAAATACAATAATTAACAAATAATAATACAAGAACAATCTGTTTCACATAAACCTACTTTTGTCCTCCTTGTAAACTGTAAACCTACTTTTGCCAAACCCTGTGTATAAACTTAACATTTGCTCTATTGCATTATAAAAATGTAGTGTTTATTACATAGGGTGTATTCACTCCTAGAAAGTGAGCTCTTTGAAAGCATGGTCAAAGTCTTTTAAATCCACATCCTCAGCACCTAGTACAATGTTTCAACATAACAGGTATTCAGCGAATGTTTGCTGAATGAAATTTGCAGTTCCTCTCCATCCTAATATTTTTCTGACACTGAATCATACTTTGTAACAGTCAGTCCCTGGGGTTACCCCTTCCCAGCTCTGAAGGAAGACATATTCTTAATAAAAATATTTTCCTGATATAAAGTCTGTTATTCGCTTCAAGAAAATCCAGTGTGTGTGTAGCAGGAGGAGGGGTGGGTAGAGTGACATAAAAATGAAATAAGATTGTCTATGAACTGATCATTTTTGAATTTTTAATATAGAGTCATTGTACTATTGTTTCCACTTTATATATGTTTGAAAATTTTTTAAATAAAACGTTTTTAACTGAAAAAAGTTAATTGTCCATATTAATTTTTCATAATTTTTTAAATAGTCCCACCTGGAAATTTCTTCAATATTCATATTCAGAACAACACGATAAATAGTGGTTATTAACCAGCCCACCCTTTGAATTTCTGATAAAAAGTCAGGATGATATTAGCTCTTGCTTTATACCTATAGTAGTCATGCCCTGATACAGGATGAAAAGAGCCCATATAAGAGTTAATGTGTCAAGTGATAGCTTCAGCCACCTCACGATTTAATCCTACCCACTGTTTCCTTGGTTCAAATTTTAGGAGCTGATAAAAGGGTATATTGACTATTTTCTAGTCCAAAAGGCAGCATTTCCTTTTTAAAACAAAAACTCATTTCTCATTAAAAATGAGATTTCTAAAAACATTTTAATAACATGAGAAAATCTCATGATACACAAGTAAAAATGGTCCAGAAAGTATTAACTTCAGAGGGTTTTCAAATTTTAATAAAATAAAAATATACACATATCTACACATACATATATATCTGTTCTTGCACACATGCATGTGTACATATACAGAAAAAAAACGAGAAGAAAATATATTAAAAGCATAACAGAATTCTGTCAAAATATTATATTTTATTATTTATATTTATTATGTGTTCTCATGCCCTATATGAGCAAATATTGCTTTGATTTTAGATAACTTTAAAATCATACTGTTATATAAGGTGGTCTTTGAATATAATACAACACTGATTAGATTTCAAGCTTAAGAAAAATCACATTGGACTTTTACTAAGGACACTGTGACTTGTTGACAAAAATTTAAGAATAAAATACCAGGTACTTCACATTTCTGCATCTCCACGTATTCTTCTATTCTATCTTACAGGCACTGCATTCAAAATAGGAATCAGGTGCTTTATTTATTCAACATATCCATAACTGTACCATTAGAGCACAATGTCTTAAATAATAGTAATGAGAATAATTAAAACAATTATATCCTTTCTGATATATTAACGAGTGGGAAAATGATTAGCAGTACAAATCTCTCAGATAATGCTTCTCTGCTGGGAAAAAGAGAAAAATTTGGCAAGTTAGCTAAATCAATTAATCTTTTCCATCTGCTGCAAACCATGCACACTAAAATACTCTCCCAGCTTTACTTAAATAGAGAAAATGGGACTTTCATTCGGTGTTCATATCATATCAATAGGAAGAACATGCTGAATAAGGCCTTCCGAATGGACTACTTTGAGAGCCAACAAAAGGCCGGAAGCTGGAGAATTAAGAAGAGAAAACCTTACAGGGAGTATTCGTACTTGGCAGCTACTGGTGATTTGATCAGGCCCAGGACAGAACATTCTTGTTTTACTTCTCTGTATTTTCATAAAAATGATTTTTCCATTCCAACACTTACATATGCCTGTGCACGGCAGTGAGAATAGCATTCACTTACTCTCAATACATATGGTATGCATTCAATGACATCATTCACCACTACATTTGCCAAGTCGAACCTCTCCTATAGACCACCAAAACACAGTTTCACAGTCCCAGCGGGGCTGAGAGGAGTTCCAACGCAACAGGTCAGTCCTGCAGAATGGAGAGGTTATTAATGTTTCATCCCATGTATCCCATACGCTCCCTGTCCCCTAATAAATAAAAACCTTTGTAATTGTGTAATGTATTCAGCTTTTAACTCTTTCACTGTTGTTTTGCATAGTAGAGTGAATACACTCTTGATGGCTCTTATCACTACAGTGCTCTGGCAGGTGCTGTTTACTATCTCTTTATGAAAGAGATTAGAGTAAATTTTCTTATGAAGATAGAGTAAAATTACTATGTGAGCTGTAAATCATAACTCATGTAACTGATATTTTTAATTAATGATTATGAAATAAAAATCAAAGCAGCTTTTCTAGCAAAGAAAAGCTTTCAATAATATTCTGATTTTCTAATTTAAAAACCCCACTTAAAAGATTTTAAAATGATTATATAATGGATTCTATGGTTTTATGATTCCAGAGAGTTAAAAACCTTCATAATTATTTTCAAAGAGGTATTAAAGGTCCTTCTTAATTGTTTTTTTAAGCAGTGAAAAAAACTGGAGGAAAAAGCAACATCACTCACAAAAATAATCGTATTTCCCATTGGTCTCTATATACAACCACACGTGTAAGTACAGGAAAACTGAAAAAGTATTGCTGAAAGATTTCAGGTGGGGTCTTGCTTCACAACATGCTGGTTACGGAGGTAGTTGAACAAATAGCAGAGCTCTTAGTACAAACTGTTCAGGGTTTTAAAGTAAATGTCAAGAAACCTAATCCTTGGGCAACACAACAAAGTAAAGCACTCTTTAGAAAAGCCTCAGTCAGTATCTGTTCATTTAACACTTCTCACTTGAGGCTGAGATGCAGACTAGCCACTGTATATGGTGTACGTTGTGAGGTCTGAAATTATGTAAATCATAAAGTAAGTCAGGTATTACATAACAAACATTACATTCTTCTTATAAAAATGAAGAGTAACATATTCCTGTTTACAAGAAAATTTCAATGAATTCCTGTGATTTAGAAAAATGATTTTATTATCCATATTACTCTGGGGATGCTATGAATTTTCTGAGACATGAGCAGTCTGATAGACACTAAAATACTATGAAGAACTATTTGAGCATTTCAAAACCACAATCTATTTAGAAATGTAAGACACAAGAATGGTTCTGAAAAATCAATGATTGAATTGTAAAATAAATGCCTGCTCCAAGATAATAGAATTCTATCAACTATACTCACTACAACTCACTACTCTGTAACGAGTAGATAATACTCACTACAACCCATTTTCTAGGTAAGGAACCTGGGCTCAGAGACAATACATGTCTTGCCCAGGGTTGCACAGTTAGTAAGTGGCAGAGCTAGGTTTTCCAATCAGGTGTTTTCTGACCCTAACACTTTCCTCTACATCAAACTGACCAAATTTAAAGAGACTTACACAGTAAAAGGATACAGCTCAAATCCTCTAAGGACTAGTTAGCAGAGAAGATTGGGACTAGAATTATAGTTTCTATAATACGAACATAAACAGAATAAAATTAAAAATCTACCATTCTTTGACAGCCGAAAGTAAGGATAAATCAAATGACTAGGATGAAAGATATATACTAACTATTGGATTAAAATATATGTAACTCAAACTGCTCCCCAATTCCCATGTTTAGTGGACTCTCTGATATATTCCATTTCTAAAATTCTGTCATTCTATTTGTGTCCAATGTTTGAGGACAACAGTTCCCTAAAACCAAGAGATAAAATTTTCTTCCCAAAAGTAAAAATTAACGGGTCCTAAATATTAAAACAAGTAAATATGTAGCTAAAGAGTTTCTTCCCCCAGTCAGGCCACATACCTGGGTTGCAGGCCACGGCCCCCAGCAACCGCACATTGATGTTTCTCTTTCTTTCTCTTTCTCTCTCTCTCTCTCTCTCTCTCTCTCTCTCTCTCCCGCCCTTCCCTCTCTAAAAATAAATAAATAAAATCTTTAAAAGAAAAAAAGAGTTTCTTCCAATCAGCTTTTTCACAACTACAGGCAAAGTAGAGCACCATTAAAGACACGGCATTCTTCAACAAAATTAGCAATCTAAAGAAAAAAAATTCACAAAACGTAGTCAAGATACCCACCCCCACCCTTTTGCCCACAATAGAAATAGAAACAGAACTCCAGGCAGAGCCTATGGGAGACAGAATCTCAGCCAGTGAACTTCTGGTTGGATCCAGTATACGAGTGAGTGGCAAGGCTATCTCTGTGGTAAGGAAATTCTTACAGGCTACAGAATACCTCCACCACCAGACTTCAGAACGGTCCCTTACCAATAGACCTAGAGTCCCACAATTCATCCTGAGAAAACTACATAAAGTCATTTAAATTTCTTAAGCATACTTATTAAATACTTATTAAAACAACATTCTGACTATTCTAAGTAGGACCGCAGGAAGGAAATGCCTTCAACTCTTTACTTCACCAACAAGTGAACACTGAGTACATGGTAAGTGGCAGCTGACAAAGGAGGAGGCGACTGAAATATTTTGACCATCAGACGCAGGAACCCTCACAGTGGTCTGAGTCTGTACAGAACAGAAGAAAACAACCCTTCAAGGGTCTTATTCCTCTTCCGGCACTTCGATTTTGCTTTGGTCATTTTACTAAATTAGAGAATGAAGAAAAACAGACACGATAAAAGCAAAATTTATCACTTTCAAATGTTAACTGTCAAAGCAAGACACAATGATTTGTGAGCTGATGTTCTACTTAGGACAAATTAAAGAGAAAGAGAGAGAAAGTGTATCCTTTGAGTATACCTGCATTACACACTGCTTTAGAGTTATACCATACAGTACTCTATTAGGCAGTAAGACAAAGTGATTTACACAAACGTCAGTTTCTAGAGCTCCAAATGCATGCAGGTGGAGAAATACACTGGATTTGGGATCATATAAACTGAGTTTGAAACCTAATCCTACCCAAAAGCAACAAATGAAAGACAGAAGACAAGTCACAGTCTTTTCAAGCTCAACTTTTATTTGAATAATGGGAAGATAATAACACTTATCCTCACAAAGATAAAAGCACCAATTGAAATCTTTGAAATGTTTTACAATTATATGAGTCTTTCACAAACTAGTGTCTCACATATACATCTTATAAATAAATCTCCATCTCCAGGGTTTGGAGTAATCCATATCAACGCTTTACCTTCTTACGGTGAAAAACCAGAAGTCACTTGCACAGATATAAATAAACTATAAAAGTTAGTGTGTTTCTTCGACCAACATTGCTGACTCACTCATAAACAAAATGAATGAGATTATCCAGTTAGACCAAAACACTGATTTTAGGTATTTATGTAGTAGTCGGTGGCAGACCAAAGCATACATATGTGTGTGGGGGTGTATTTGGGAATATATACTTTTTTCCCAAAAAATTCAGACACAGTATTTTTTAATTGCCTGTTTAACGGCATCAGAGCTGATAAAGCAACTAGCATCAGAGAAGCCAAGACTCCAGAGAAAAAAGGACTGAGAGGTGGGTGAACATTCTGCTGCCCCTCTGTCCCTGGGGGCATCGCTAATTCTGGGCAAAGGTCAAGAGGCTGAGAATCCACCCAGGCTTTCCTCCAGACAAAAGGTTGCTTCTGGAAAACAGAAACAAGGAGAGCTTTTGCCTGTCTCCTGAGGCCAGTAAAACAAAATTAGAAACTTGAGGGGCCAAGATCCAGAGAGAAGAGAAAGGTAGAGAAATAAGCCTGATACATTGCCAACTTTCTCCTCAAGACATTTGCCAAATAGTGTAGGACTAAGAGGCTAAGCAGAAAGCCTTCAAAAGCAGGAAAAAGTTTTCAGCAGTCTCAGAATGCTGAGGAGAATGAATTAGAGCTCAGAACCCATTAAGGCAAGAAGCCACGGTGAACACAGAGCTCTCAGTTGAAAGTTCTAGAAGGCTAGCCTCAGCTCAACCTCTGGGTGAAAATGCTTAAGCCCCACTCTACTTGCATAGCAGAGGAAAGAGAAGAAAGAGAGGATAATGTTTTCTCCAGAAGAAAACATTATCTGCAGATGCACCAATTTTTATACACAATGTATATATACCTTTCTATCAAAATTTACTGGATATGCCAAGAAAGACAAGACAGACAACCAAGAGAAAAAACAAACAAGTGAATCACAGGTGATTCATAAAATAGAGTTAGCAAATAAGAACTTTTAAAGTACCATAATTAATACATTTTAAAAAATGGAGAAACAGATGGAAAACATTGAGAAAAGTTGAGAATTTCAACAAAGAATTAAAATATAAAATTAAAGAAATAGAAATGAAAAACTACTGAAATTAGGATCTAATAGATGAATTAACAGCAGGTTATTGATGAACTAGAAAGAAGCCACTAGAAAATGACTTGAAGCAGAACAAAAAATAAATACTTAAAAAGCCCTATTGTATCCTAAATATAGATGAAACTAAAACACAATCTAAGTGAAAGAAGTCGAAGACCAGATACTGTATGATTCTATTTATACAAAATGTCCAGAACAGATAAATACATAAAGAATAAGATTAGTAGTTCCCAGAGCTGGGAGGTTCAAGGACACGGGGAAAATGGAGAATGACTGGTAACAGGTACAGGATTTCTTTTTTGAATGAAACAAAATACCCTGTAATTAGTCATAATGCATACATAACTCTGTAAATATGCTGAAAAACTCTGCATTAATATACTTTACAAAGATATAATGGGCCCTTCCGGTCAGGATGGCAATATCATAGGAAGATGTGATACTCAGGACCTCCCACAATGATATTCAAGTTACAACTAAACTGCAGTACCACTATCATTCAAAACTGCCTGAAATCTAGCTGAACAGAAGTCCTATAACAAAGGATATAAAGAAGAAGCCACAGGGACACAAGTAAGAGGGGAAGAGACTGAGAAAAGGCTGGTCCCATACCCACATGTGTTGGTTAAAAATCAGAAGGATCTCTTGGCTGCAGAGGTCCCCCCTGAGGAGTAAGGGGTCCCAGCCCAGGGTTCTGGTGCCAGGAAGAAAAGTCCCCATAACTTTTGGCTGTAAAAAAACAGTGGAGATTGTGGGTAAGAGGAGGCTGCTATAGTCCCAGGAGTTCCTCTTAAAGAACCCACACAGACTTATTCAGACACACTAGCTCTAAGCTCCAGTGGCAGCAGCTCGACAGTCACCAGGTACTAACAGGGAGGAACTGAAGTGTCTGGCATCAAGACAAGAGAGCCGGAGGGGTAGCTTCCTCCCAGACAGAAATGCTGGCAGAGGCCATTGTTCTTTTGCTGGGCCCTCCTCTCACAGAGTCTGCGGGCAGGTTCCTATCTGAGTCTCCATTAACCTAACTAACAAGGTAGCCCTATGCTGGTGATTCCCTGAGATCCCATTCAACCTAAAGACCCATTCAAGTCCTTTCCAATGGATTTTCCACATGAATGGCCTCTCTTGGCTCATTCTTTGGACTTTCCTAGAATTTCTCAAACAAGCAGCATCTGATCTTTGCATACCCTGTATCTATTGCTAAGTGGCCCCAGGCCCAGCGCTAGTAGCAGCTGGCCTTGGTTCACAGCTTAGCCTCTACCAGTTACCTCCAAGCCCAGCACCATCTGCATATCCTTTTGTAGCTCATGCTAGTGGCCCAGGCAGGGCACAGGCAGAAGATGACCTTGGCCTGCACCATCCAGGAGGCCCCTGAGTAAGCCTACTCAGTGGACAGCTTCAGACCCAACCACCTCCACATGCAGACAAGGGTACCTGAGTCCCGCTAAAGTAATTTAGCGGCTCTGTGGGATCAGCCTCTGCATAGCAGATCCTCAAAGTGGTTTTGGCCAGTCCGTGGAGCCAATCAGACTGGGGGTAAATCCCTCCCATTAATATACCAATAGCAATTAAGGCTCAACTACAACAAGAGGAGGTGCACACAGTCCATATTGTGGGGGTGCGCTTGGAACACCCAGCTCAGGTGACTAGGGAGGCAGTGCCACTGGACCCTACAGGACACCTACTACATAACGCCACTCTACCAAGTCCAGGAGACACAGCAGCTCTACCTAATACATGGAAGCAAACATGGGAGGCAGTCAATATACTGACACAAAGAAACGTGGCCCAAATGAAAGAATCAGAACAAAACTCCAGCTAACAAACCAAACAAAATACAGACCTGAAATCTACCAGATGTAGAGTCAAAACACTAGTTATAAGGATGCTCAATGAACTTAAGGGAAGAGTAGAGGAATTTAGTGAGAACTTCAACAAAGAAATAGGAAACAAAAATGGAGATAAAAACAAAAACAACCAGTTAGAAATGAAGAATATGCTGACTGAAAAGAAGAACACATTTACAGAAATAAACAGTAGAGGGGATAAAGCAGAGAATCAAATCAAGGATTTGGACGATAAGGGAGCAGAAAACACCCTATCAAAACAGCAAAAAGAAAAAAGGAATCAAAAAATGAGGGCAGCCCTGGCCAGTTGGTTAGAGCATCATCCTGATAAGCCACGATTGTGGGTTTGATCCCCAGTCAGGGCATATACAACAATCTACCATGAATGCATAAATAAATGGAAAAACAAATTGATGTTTCTCTCTCCCTTCCCCAAACCCCCATTCTCTCCCTTTTTCTCTCTTTCTCTAATATCATAAATTTTTTAAAATGAGGATAGTGTAAGGAGCCTCTGGTACAACTTCAAGCATACCAACATTTGCATCATGGGGTGCCAGAGGGAGAACAGAGACAGCAAGAAATTGCAAAACCACCCTGCAGGTGTGGCTCAGTTAATCGGAGCATTGTGTTGTGAACCAAAGGGTCGAGAGTTCAATTCCCAGTCAGGGCACATGCGTAGGTTGCAGGTTCGGTCAGGTTTGCCCAGTCAGGGCACCTATGAGAGGCAACCATTTGATGTTTCTCTATCACACTGATGTTTCCCTCTCTCTCCCCCTCCCTTCCCTTCTCTCTAAAATCAATGGGCATATTCTTGGGTAAGGATTAAAAAAATTTCAAATTGAAAATCTATTTGAAACAAAATAATGTCAGAAAACTTCCCTAACCTAGTGTAGAAAATGCAAACAAGTCCAAAAAGTGCAGAGAATCCCAAAATAAGATGAACCCAAAGAGTCCCACATCAAGACACATAGTAATTAAAATGCCAAAGGTTCAAGACAGAGAATCTTAAAAGCAGCAAAAAGGAGAACAGTTACCATATTTTGCCATGTATAATGCACACCCATGTTTTTGGCTCAAACTTTCAGGAAAAAAACTTTTGTTTTAATTTTTTAATTCAATTTTTATTTCTATTTAGATATTTGTTCTCTGTATTATAAAGAACTTTTAACATTTATTTTTAATATATTATGGTACAAGAAATTTCATGTAACAAATAATTACAAAACACAAGAACAGACAAGGTATTTCAGGTACTACCCATATATAATGCACATCCTTATTTTTCGCTCAAAAAATTGGGGAAAAAGTACACATTATACACAGCAAAATACAGTAGTTACTTGCAACTGAGCTCTCATAAGACTGTCTGCTGATTTCTCAACAGAAACTTTGCAGGCCAGAAGGGATTGGCATGAAATACTCAAAGTGATGAACAGCAAGGAGCTACAACCACGATTACTCTACCCAGCAAAGGAATCAATTAGAACTGAAGGACAGATAAAGCGTTTCCCAGACAAGAAGAAGCTAAAGGAGTTCATCACCACCAAACCAGTAATACAAGAAAAGTTAAAAGATCTTTAAGAAGAAAGAGGAGAGCCCTGGCTGGCGTAGCTCAATGGATTGAGCGTGGGCTGCGAACCAGGCGTCGCAGGTTCGATTCCCAATCAGAGCACATGCCTAGGTTGCAGGCCACAGCCCCCAGCAACCGCACATTGATGTTTCTCTCTCTCTCTCTCTCTCTCTCTCTCTCTGCCCCCTTCCCTTCCCTCTCTAAAAATAAATAAATAAAATCTTTAAAAAAAAAGAAAAAGGAGAAAAAAAGAATAAGAAATATGAATAATAAAAGCACAATAACTACATATCTATCAACCATTACTTTAAATGCAAATGGATTACATGCTCTAATCCAAAGACATAGGTGGCTGAATGGATTACAGAACAAGGCTCTTACATATGCTGCCTGCAAGACTCACTTCACATGGAAAGATACACACAGACTGAAAGTAAAGTGATACAAAATGTTATTTCAGAAAATGGAATTTTAAAAAAGCTAGGGTAGCAAGACTTACACCAGACAAAACAGACTTTAAAACAAAGGCGACAGCAAGAGACAAAGGGGGACTCAGCAATTCCACATCTGGGTATTTATCCAAAGAAACCCAAAACACTAAATCCAAAAGACATCTACATATTTACTGAAGCATTATTTACAAAAGCCAAGATAGGGAAGCAACCTAAGTGCCCATCAACAGATGAATAGATAGAATAGAAGTGGTGCATATATACAATGAACAATGACTCAGCCATAAAAAGAAAAAATGAAATTTGCCATCTGCAACAACATGGGTAGACATAGGGGCTATTATGCTAAGTGAAATAAGTCAGACAGAGAAAGACAAATCCCAGATGATTTCACTTATACATGGAATCTAAAGAACAAAATAAACAAGCAGAACAGAAACAGACTCACAGATAAAGAGAACATTTTGACAGTTGCCAGAGAGGAAAGGGGTTGGTGGGGTGGGTAAAAAGGTAAGGGAATTAAGAACTACAAATTGGTAGTTACAGAAGTCATGGGGATGTAAAGTGCAAGACAGGTAATATAGTCGGTAATAGCATAATAACTACATATGGTGTCAGTTGGGTACCAGACTTATCAGGGTGATCACTTTATAAGTTATATAAAGGTCTAATCAAAGGGCTGTGCACCTGAAACTGATATAATATTGTATGTCAACTATAATTTAAAAGTAAGAAATATTTTTTAAATAATGTTTTTAAAAAGGATATAATGGTATACAAATTATATGTGAATAAAGCTGTTATTGACAGAAGTGAAATAAAACCCACTATGTAACTTACAAGTTATATATTTTAAATATAAAGATACAGAAAGATCAAAAGTTCAAGGATAGAAAAAGATATAACATTTAAACACAACCTAAACGAAGGCTGGTATAGCTACATGAATGTAAGACTTTAACAAAAGTAGCATCACAAGAGAAATTTTATAGTAACTTTAAAAATTAATCCAGTAAGAAGATACCATAATTCTAAATCTATATACACATGATAGACTGGAAAATGTTTATTCAGAACATGTAAATTTTACTCTTCATCCCACGAAGGTATTTTCCCCTCTCTTTAATGTTGGGCCTGCCATGTATCTTGCCAACGGATTATCGGGGAGCATGCCACAAGCAAAGGCCTTAAATGCATCTGCACTGTTATGACTGAGTCTTGTGCTAAGTGATCTACCATAGGAAGAGAATGCCCTGACAGCCTTACTCCATCAGCAAGGGCTGCAAATCAATGATACATGACATAAAACCAAATGCAACCTACAGTCTGAAGTAGATCTACCCAGTCAACCCCAAGCCCATGAGCTAAAAATAAGTGTTTATTGCTACATGCCAAAGATTTCTGAGGTGGTTGGTTACGCAGCCAAAGCTAATACAATCTGAGGCAGATTACTAAGAAACTAGGAAAATTCCCTGGCAAGTAGAATGAGGAAACAGGTAAATGACAGCCACCTGATAAATCACAAGACTCTAGCTTCACTAAACAAAGATATCTAAGAGCAGGAGGTTTAAATCACCTTAGGGAGATAGATAACAAAAAACCTATTAGAGCCAGAGTAATCCAAGATAAAGGTAAAATTAACCAGAAAATGTTATTACATCAGCATACTAAATAACACACCCAGAAATCTAATGAATATTGAAATCTTCCCCTGGGACCTCCCCTAAAATTCCCACCTACAGAAAACAGATAAAACCCTCATGACAAAGAAGGCCAGCCCAAGCTATTCTTTGAATCTGCTCCTGTACCACCCTTTCCTCAGATGTGTACTTTGGTGTTTCTATCCTAAGCTCTAAGGGCCCTGATGAGACTTGCACCCAGGGGAGCAATGGGTAAAGACAGCTGGTCCCAGGCTTACCCCGATCCTGTCTCTAGAGGCCCACCCTTTGCCTCACTGTCCCAAGTTCTAATAAACTTAATCTCATTTTCACCTGGACTTGTCTTGAAACTTTTCCTGCATGAGTCCAGAACCAAGAAAGGGCCTGGCCTCTACCAGGGCAGGGCCAGCACCCAGCATGGAAAAACCCAGTAACACAACCCAATAACATATCAAAATATATAATACAAAAACAAAACTGAAATGAGAAAGTGGACAAATTCACAATTACTGTGAAAATTTTTAAATATCTCTTTTAATGGCTGATAGGGCAAGCAGAGCAAAAACTTACCAGAATGTAGAGTAAATGAATGTCTACCTAGGTTTCTAATAAATCAGTATCATATTTCCTTGGTTAATAATAAAATCTGAATAATTTACACAGAAAAGATTGCAGCAGCAGGTATTATTTTTCACGTTCTGACAAAGAGCTAAAACTGAAGTTAATGTCCCATGTATAGTTAATTTTAACTTGAAATTTAGCTTTAAAAAAATGTGCCCACCCTGGCCAGGCGGCTCAGCTGGCTGGAGCGTCATCCAGTACACCAAAAGGTGGCCGGTTGGATCCTCGGGTGCATACAGGAGCATACGGGAGGCAACCAATCAATGTTTCTTTCTTTCTCCCCTTTTCCTCTCAGTATAAAATCAATTTTTTAAAAAATGTGACCTTCATGCCTCCTTCACACATTTGGGATAAAGTCAGGTACAGTACTTAGGCATGTAAAATACTAAATATCACCCCTTTCTCTGCTTCCCTTCACAGGTATACCCCACCCAAAATACTGTCACCCAACTTGGTTAACCCCCAGCTTTCTCAAACCCCACCCCCCTCACATGAATATAATGCCTGGCAAAACCATTCCATAGAAACCACCTGCCAAAGTCAAAAATACCTCCCTATTGCCGAGCGCAATGGTCACTTCTCTAAAGTCATCTTACTCAACCTCTCACTTGCCTTTGACACATCTGACTGTGACCCTTTATTGAAATTACAGTCTTTCTCAGCTTCGATGGCACTGTGCCCTCCAGCATTTGCACCATCACACTAGCAGCTTCCTGTCCGTCTTCTTTGCTGGTTCCTCAGCTTAATCTCTAAACGCAGGGGTCCCACAGGCCTCGATGCTATACCCTCTCCTCTTGCTTAAACTGCACATGGTCCATAGTGATTCCAACTAACCCCATGGCTTTCAATATCATTTACACACTAATTTTAATCTCCAGCCCTGACCTATTATTCTCTCAACTCCAGATTCCAATCGCCTATTTCATACCTCCTCTTGAGATACCAGAGGTATCTCAGACTTAACACGTGCTAAAGAGAACCCCTGATTTTGACTGTGTCCTTCACTATCTGTTCCTCCCCAACAGGTACTAAGTATAAAAACCTCCAAGTCGGGCTGCGAACCAAAGTGTCGCAGGTTTGATTCCCAGTCAGGGTACATGCCTGGGTTGCAGGCCATGATCCCCAGCAACCACACATTGATGTTTCTCTATCTCCCTCCCTTCTCTCTCTAAAAATAAATAAATAAAATCTTAAAAAAAAAAAACTCCAAGTCCTCTTTGCCTTCTTCCTTCTCCTTACAGCAATATTCCATTAGAAAGCCCTGTAAATGCTACCTCCAAAATTTATCGCCTATACTTGCACTTTCCATCTTTAATGCTACTTCCAAATTCCAAGGTATCAGCACACAACACTGAGACACCAGCATAGCCTCACATCTCACCATTTCCACTTTTGGCCCCCTTACACTCCATTCTCCTTGTAGCTTCGAGTGACCTTTTAAAAATGCAAATCAGGTCATGCCACTTCCTAATTAAATCCATTAAATGGATCCCTACTAATCTTAAAATAAAGCTCCTATATGTTCTGCCCCTGCCTGCCCAATTTCATCTCCTACAACTCTGCCTCTTGAGCACTGTATGGCAATCTGGAGCCCCTGTCAGTACAGAGAATACAGAGTTTCTCTCACCTCGAAGCATTCATGCTCGGGCTCCTCACACAGCTAGATGCTTCTTAGCTTCCAGGCCTCCTGTTAAAAGTAACCTCAGAAATGTCTACCCTACCTCAGTTAGGTCTCTCCTGTTATTCTCTAACACTTTTTGTATTGACTGTTCAGCATCTTTCACAATCTATATTATTTTATTTGTCTGTCTTTTCAACTAATGTATAAATATGAAAATTCAGTAACACAGACTCTAGGTCTGTTTCTTCACTGCTATATCACCAGTGCCTAAAATGATGTCAAAAACAAAGCAGGTACAACATGAAGCTGCTCAGTGCCACTAAAAGGGCACTTAGCCTTCCCTGTTCTCAGGTGTGAAGAATATTAATCCTAAAATAAATAATTCAGTTTAACCTCATGACACATTTATACAGATCTTTTCTCACTATAACCCTAATGAGGCTTGGCAACTCTAAAACCCAAAGAGACAATTCAGAAACACTGGGGCCTTCCCATTCTGTTTGCTAGGAGACCTCACAGGTAAATCTTGGTGTGTTCATTCCCATTTGATTCCATGCTATTGAAAGCCAGGTTATCTGGGTGTTTTCTGTTACTAACAGAAAATTTTTCAGTAAAGAGGGTGTGAGCCCATTTAAAACAGAAAACCTGCACAGCTCGAATCAGCTGTCACCACAGAGACTGGACTGGTCGGACCCCAGAAGACACTCTTCTGCGTAGCACTGAGATCATTAAAACTCCACCTGGGCAGTCGCAGGTTTCCACCCTTCAGGCACTTCGACAAGGCAGAACTTGCTCTGGCTGTGCTCTCTTGGACTCTCAAAGGGAAGCCAGGGGAGGTGGAGGCTAGGAGGGGAAGTCACTATCTGAGTGCATTCTATGGGCTTGGCACTTTACATGCATTGTCCCATCTAGCTTTGAAATAGCCTGACGAGTCAGCTGCAGCATTACTCCCATTGTATCAACAGGGACACAGACCCTCAGAAAGATTAAGTGACTTACTCATGATCATATAGCTGACAAAGAAAACAGTGGAGCCATGGTTCAATGCCAAGCCTATTGTTGAAATGCCCTAGAGGAGGCAAGAAAAAGACTCAACAGCCTGAATGTGACCCAAGGCAAGTTCTGGATGAAACCTCCGTAAAAGATCCTCTATAATTTTCTAGTAGGCCCTCCTTCAAACTTTTTTATCCAAAAGGTAGAAACAACCTTCTGTAAGCAGTCCTTCCCAAACTGATATGAGAACTTCTTGGCAAAGAGGCAGTGATAGACAAGAAACCCCAGAAAACCACAGAAAAGACATGGTGCATCCTGCAGCATCAGTTTCGCTCACTGGAAAATAGCCTGAGTCATCTGTTACTAACACAAACACCCATATGCGATGGAGTAAGTGAAAAACAAAGTCCACATCACTCAGTTTAAAAAAGAATTCATCTAGTCACTAGAATTCATCTGCTCTGACCAAACTTTCCAAGAAGCAGTAATAGACTCTGTCTTTAGGGATATTTTTAGAGAAAAATTTAAGAAGCACTTAAGCAATTTACCCTAGGTTAAGTAACAATTTAGGTAAAGTGAAGAAAAAAGAACAATGATTTTAAATTTTTTATTATTTTATCATCAGAAAAGTAAACAATTAAAATGTCTGGCTAATAAAGATAGCCAATTGGAAATCTAAGAAACAGGACAAAATAAAAGTGTAAGTTTTAAAGCCAAATAAAATCACAAAGAATTGGAAAAGTTGCCTTTAATTGAAAGCCACAAAACACAAATTATACAAATCATATTAATATTTAACAAGGAATGAAATAATGATGATCTTGTCCCTCCATTTTAATTTGTTTCAGTTCTTTATAATTTACCAAAGCCTGAAGTCTGTTGAGTCACAGGAGAATGAGAATTTACCAGCCAAGTGATATTTATATGGCAGTGTCCCTATACCTTCTGGAAACCACTATCAATAAAAAACTTTTAAGTCTGCAATACTATGTGTCAGGGTACAATGGAGACTAATCATAACCTATTATGACAAAATCTACATTAAGATAAATCAGTCTTACTAGCTTCATTAGTAAGTCACTTCCCTAAAGGATCTGCTATAGGAAAATAAAAAGTTAATGATGGCATTATTCGATAGTTTTTAATCCTCTCCTATCCATCTACACAATCATTGTTGAGCATGCTTTAACCATTCAAAACGAGCCACAACAGTGGCAGCTATAAAGGTCAGAGCTTTGAGCTTAAGAATAACTGAACTTTCACATGAAATTTTACTCTGTATTAGTGAGTCCTCTTCTTCCTTTTCAAAAATATGATTACTTCCCCTCAGCTTCCTCCACCCTACCAAACAGTGCTCCTTACTCAAAAAACTTCCCCTTACCACCTGCCACACTTCTGAAATTCCCTCTACCGAAGTTACTTCTTTGATGGAAATCCTATTTTCAGAAAGCTCCTTTTAGTAAGAAAACAAAATTGGTGGCATTTATCCTGTTAAATGAAGAGTATTTTTTCAAATACCAGCATTGGTTGGTTGGTCACTCACAATGTGATAGCATGGAGCTGAACATTACATGCATTTTCACATTTAACTCTCACAAGAAATCTGTGAGATAAATGCAATTATTTCCATGTTAAAGAGGTGGAAACTGAAACTCAGGGAGATTTGGTAATTTGTTGAAAGTCACATCTGTAAGTAGTAAAGCAGCAAACTGAAGCCAACTCTGCCTGACTCTAGAACACAAATAGCCAAAATCTTAAAAAGTAGGACCTGAAGAAATCCAATAGGAAACACTATATTTTAATGATAATAACAATAAAGGCAATGGCAATACTAATGATTTTTATAAAGTGCTTAATAAATGCCAAGCACAATACACCAAGAGCCTTACATTGATTATCTCACATTTTCCCATTTTTCCTCTGCCTTCTTAAATCTATATAAAGGCAAAATAGAACTTAGAAGAAAAACCTGGAAGAGGAAGACTGTGAAAAAGCAGATGCTGAATAATTTTCAATTTTATCAAAATTCACCCTCATTAAAAACAATGTAATAGTCTTTGAAATTTTAAAAAGTTGTTTCCAAGGTTAATGAATGATCGTGAATAAGTAATTTACCCTAAAAAATTAATAGCAGCCAATAACTGTATGCAAAATGTTACTTTCACTGGAAATCAAAGAAACACAAATTGACAAAGAAACCATTCTTTACCTCACCAAAAATATGAAGTTATTTTTTAAATTATTACTTCCAGCATTGGCAAAGGCATGGTGAAATAAGCACTCTCATATGCTGCCGCTGAAAATATGAATTAGTATAACCTTTCTGGAGGGCAATTTGGAATTATATATTGTTGGCCACAAAAATTATAACACTCTTTAACCATGTAATTCTAATTCTGGGAATTTATACTAAAGAATAAGCACAGGCAAAGATTCGTGTATTATTTTAATGTTAAAAAATTGGAAACAATATCCATGTCCCCAAATAGAAAAATAGTTAAATAAATAAATCATAGTAAAACTATAATACCTGCATATACTGAAATAGTATTTAATCATTCCAAATCATATTTTTCCAAAAACTCTATTGCCATGAAAAAATGTTCAAGACATATCAGAGGAAAAAATCTTTAGAGGGCTTATTGCTCAGGGTTACATTACCTATAACATTTCTTTCTACTCAATGTATCTTTTAAATAATCTGTAACTAAAATTTGCTGTTACTAAAAATTTTTAATCCAAAGTTTTATTTTTATTTGTTATTCTCTAGTAAAAACCTTTTAGGCAGAAATATATTTACATCTTTTTTAAATAGTTAAAAATAGATGCCCTGGCTGGAGTAGCTCAGTGGATTGTGCGTGGGCTGCAAACCAAAGCATCACAGGTTCAATTCCCAGTCAGGGCACATGCCTGGGTTGCAGGCCACAGCCCCCAGCAACCGCACATTGATGTTTCTCTCTCTCTCTCTTTCTCCCTCCCTTCCCTCTCTAAAATTAAATAAATAAAATCCTTTTAAAAAATTAAAAATAGGATCACTCTGGGGAAGGGAAAATACTTAAATTTACACAATACAACACATTTTTTCTTTTATAAATAAAATGTTCAAGTAGTTGGATTATCTAAATTCCATAAGGTCTTGAGCAAAGAGGACATTAATACTACAAATGGAGTCTGTGTGGATGCTGTGAATATAATGGAGATTCTTACTTGTATTCTGAGTATTAATTAAAGCTTCATGGGAACATGAAAGTAAATCTGAAAGCCAACATCATATTTAAGACATCATCATTAATAGGCCTGTTTAAACCCTAAAAGCATTTTTAATTAATAACTTCATAATATAGTACTTACAGACATCTGTATGGCTTTTCGGCTGAAATGAGTCCAATTTAGCAAACATCTACTATGCTCCATGTACCATAAGAATTCATCACAAAAATGAGATGGCATACCATTCTGCACTTAAGAGATTGGAATTCTAGTCAAAACACTAATTAGAGAACATTTTCTTGACTTCTTATACCAACACTATGAGCAAAGTTGTGCTCATTCTCACATCTGTAGGTAAGGGGACATGCACTGTGGAGTGGGACACATTTGCACCCAACTACTAGCTCTGCCATATAATCTCTGTAAAATAAGAAACTCTCTGAGCTTCAATATCCTCAATCTGAAACACTACTAGCAATAATTACTATCTAGTATTAAGGCTGAAATAAAACATCCCATTTGATACATGGTAAATGTTCAATATATGTTAGATATAACTATTCTAACAAATATTCTTTCACAGCCTTAAATGCTTCTTTCCATAATAAAAATACAGGTTCCACTTCTAGTCATGGCAGAGTAGCTTATATAAACCCTCCCAAAACAAATGTTGTAAACGATGAACAAAATTTAAAAAATAACTATTTAAAGGCAATTCACAACCAAAATCAGACAGAAAATAGAAAGGAGTCATCCCTTGAAAGAAGAGAACTGCAGTTGCCAAGAATTCCATGTACATGGCTTTTTGTCTGAGAACACTCGGAGTCCACACAGTGCAAGGGCAGCTGGAACTCAGACAGAAAGTCAAAGTCTTGCTGGCCTGAGGATTTAGAGGATGAATTTGTTTGTCATTAATTTACTGTCTTTAAGCTCTAAATTCACCCTTCAATACCTGCTCTGCAATAACCCATGGAATTCTCCTTGACAGTAAACTTGATATTGAGCTTTCTCAGTAGAGGGCGCTAGAGGATCATTGCAGGAGGAAGAGGCACTCCTGATTTTTTTTCTGGCTACTGCACAGATCAGTGGTGTCAATATGGGGATATCTGGTGGCACTTTGCTCCAGCCAAGTGCTAAGAACATTCAGTCCCTTAACAAATTCCCAGACAGCCCCCAGCTCAGCTTGGTAATTACCTTTCTGCAGCTCTCTCAACACAGATACTGCACACTCCAGGCCTCCTGACCATGCAAATGCCACAACCCCTGCTTGCTCCTTCCCCTGGAGGTTTGTACTCCAAGCCCCAGGCATGCACTGGTGCTCCCTTCCCCTGCATTCCCATATGACTCCTTACCAGAGTTAGGTGACCAGTGTGAAGCTTGCCTGTGTCCAATAGTTGTTTCACACTTGCCTAGAAACTGCAGGCCAGTTTTGGCCCAGGCAAACCAGGAATTCCTCAGCTATCCAATGGCTACAAACTACAGTATACCTTCTCCAACAAGGTCTCCAGGCTTGGGGAAGCTTCACCTTTCCAAGTGTGTCTTCTCTTGGGTACTCTCCCTAAACCTTAGGCTACTCTAGAGAATTCATTTAAATCATAGGTACACTGTTATCATAGCTTAATAAATCTTTATATTAAACTACCCCTGCTTAAATCACAGTCTCTTGACTCAACCCAGACTGATACAGAATTGCTACAGAGTGTCGTCCAAGGAAACAGAGCCCTAAGATGGGATTCTGGGGTTGATCTGCTTGGGCCCTTGGTTTCGAGGGAAGTATGAGCTCCTTGCCAATGAGAAATCGGATACTAATAGCCCATGGAATGCAGTGGTATCAAAGTTAATCAAAACACCCCCTGTGGTTGTAATGAAGTGCCAACTGAAGTAAGTGCCTACGGGGCTCAAGCGGCCGACGGATAGCACAATTTCACAATTACAACAATGACAACTATAAGAGAAAAATGACAAACTCAAGTCTATTGCTTTCAGCTCAAGTCGTGGTCTGAGACATAGGCCTTCCATGACAGTCCTAAAGGATTCTTTTATTCTTTGTAGACACACAGCAGATCTTGCTACAAATGAAACACAAAATTGTGTGGGTTGCTGAACGAGGACAATATTTGAATCCATAGTCTCACCAAGCTTGCCATCTGAAATTTAGGGTACTGATTGGGAAAGAATGGGATATTAAAGTTTGAAATAGGGAAGATTTCATATAAGCAACAATGAGACCAGGAAAAAATGGAGTATCTTTAAATGTTGAAAAAAACTCTCCATCTAGAATTCTAAATTCAGTGAAAACATTCTTCAAAAATTAGGACAAAAAAGTTATTTTTAAGAAAAATAAAAATTGGAGAATTTATCATCCACAACCCTTCCCCATGAAAATTCTAAAGGAAGTTTGTCAGTCTGAAGGGAATAGAGACCAAATGAAAACTCACATCTTTGGGCAAGAATGAACAGCACAGGAAATGATAAATTTATGAGTTAATATAAAAAAATCTTCTTTTTTGCCCTGGCCTGTGTGGCTCGGTTGGAAAGTGGTTCCTGTAACCGAAGGTTACAAGTTTGATTCTAGGTCAAGGGCACATACCTAGGTTGTGGACTTCATCCCAATCTGGGCAAATACAATCCCCAGTCCGGGAATGTACGGGAGGCAGCCAATCGATGTTTCTTTCACATCAATGTTTATCTCCCCCTTCCTCTCTCTCTAAAAGTAATGACAAAAAGAATGCCCTTGGTGAGGACAAAAACAAAATAAAAATAATTTTTTTTTAATGTATCTTCTCTCAATTTCTTTAAAAAAATGACTGTTTAAAGGAAAAACTAAAACACTATGTTGTAGGTTTATAGTGTATGGTATTATATATATGACAACAATATCACAAAGACTAGGGATGGTGGTAAGCAGAACTAGACTATTGCAAGGTTCTTACCTTTTACATGAACTGGTATCATAAGCAGATTATTAAGTATGCATATGGTAATACCAAGAGTAGTATGTTAAAAATTGCAAATAAGTTAGCTAAAAAAGTCAGTATAAACAGAAACAGAATATTTAAAGTTCATATATCATAATTCTGTAATACGTTAACATTATACAGGAACATTTTGATTCACACTATACTAGTGATTTTGCAAATCTATCAGTCTATTATCAATGGAAATGAATTTATTTGCTTTCTAATCTCTGTAACACCCTCCGTGCTTTGATTTTTTTGTTTCATTTTCAAACAAACCACTTTAAACAAAATAGTTTAAACACATGTCTAAAGTATCCATGGAAACAAAACTGAAATACATAAATAAGCAGGGAGACATATAAATAAAAATACCAATAACATGTAACCAACACAAAAGAGTAGAAGTCTGAAATTTTTAAAAATCACAATTAATGAAAAGGACATGGCTGCTTCCTCAACATAATAAGAGATGCATGAGGTCTGTCCAGAAAGTATTCAGCCATATAATATGAAAAATAGAGACATTTCTTGAAGAAGATACAAGATTCAAGAAACATTGCACATAGGACAATGACACCTCAGTCCCCTTCAAAGTAGGCACCTTGGGACCTCACACAGTTCTCCCAGTCACCATCAGCTGCCCCTAATTTCCTGAATCTCATCAAAGGTCTGAAATCTCTCCCCCTTCAAAGGTGATTTTAGTTTTGGGAAAGGCCAGAAGTCACAGGGCACCAAATCTAGGCTGTAGGAGGACTGAGTCACCAGGGTGATCTGATGTTTCACCAAAACACTCTGCATAAGACATGATGCATGAGCAGGTGCATTGTCATGACGAAGCTGCCAATCACCAGTTGCCCATATATGCAACCTCCTGAATCATCCCAACAGTTTTTGCAGAGAAATGTTCAAGTTTAATGCAAAATTTGACGCAGACTCATGGCTCTACTGGCTCAGTCATTTTGAATGTGATGGCTACACAGTACACATGCTTACCCAACAGCAGCTACTGCCCCCACTGACTAGTACAGTGAAGTCATCATTGTTCACACATGTGCATTCCAGTCCACTGTACTTGACTGCCAGGTTACATTGATGTGGTGCAAACTATTCTCATTATGTTAACAATGGTAGGACTTTCTCTGGACAGACCTCATATATATTTATATAGATCTCATCCTAAAAAACAGCATCATACTTAATAAAGAAGCTCTAGAGGCATTCCCAACAAAATCAGAAAAAAGCCAAAAACATATTCTCTATTACCAGAATTACTTAGCACTGTTGTAAAAGGAACAGTCCATACAATTAGTTGAGAATAAAAGTTTAAAAACTTAGAAGAAGGAAATAAAGTTACATGGTTGAATTCATGGAAACACAAAGAAATGAACTAAAGAAGGTATTTTTTAAAAGTCTGTAAAATTAACATAAAAACAAATGGCCTTCAAAAATATAAGCAACTACTTTAGAAGATATAAAGGAGAAAATCATTCATTTATAGGAGTAACAAAAAAGATGAATGACCCAAAAATCAGGTTATCAAGAAGAGTGAAAGATTCACGTGGTAAAATCTCTTAAAGCTACTGTGCAGTGCTGAACAAATATAATGGTCTATCTGACCTTGAATAGAAAGGCTCAATATCAATTCTTTGATCTAGAATTATTTTGTTTTATAAATATAATGCAATGCCCCCAAATACAACAGAACTTATCAATTAGACAACGAAAGAGAACAAAAACCAAACATGCAAGTAAAACTGGGAAGATAATTGAAAAAAAGAATAAGGAGTACTAGCCAATTCAGATATTAAACTAAAGTTATAAATTTTACATTATAATGCTACAATAGTTACCAGCATGGTTATGAGATAAAAACAGACAGATATAATACATCAATGAAAAAGAGAATCCAGAGATAATTCAAATATATATATATGAAATTTTAGGACATGATAAAGATAAAATTGTGTATCAGTGGGAAAAGATGGATGGGTAGCCAACTTGGGAAAAAAAAATAAAAATGAATCCTCTGGTACCAAAATAAATTGCATATTGATCAAAATGTAAACATAAAAATAATGGTAAGCATCTTTTAAATCTTAAATAAGGCCTTTCAAAAAATGTTTGAAAGACTCACAAACATAAAAAAATCATATACTAATAAATCAAAACACATAAAAGTTGAAATTTTATGCATGGGTTAAAAAACACAACATAAGCTAGGTTAAAATACAAATAATAATCTAAGGTAAATATAAAAATTACAAGTAAATATACTCACTGTAACACTGAATATAACAGCAAAGCATAAAATAATCCACTAATGGAGGACTGTTAAATTATGATACATCTGCCCTGGCTGGAGTGGCTCAGTGGATTGAGTGCTGGCCTGCAAACTAAAGGGTCGCCAGTCCGATTTCCAGTCAGGGCACATGCCTGGGTTGAGGGCCAGGTACCCACTGGGGGTTCATGAAAGGCAACCACACATTGATGTTCCTCTCCTATCCTTCTCTCTAGAAATCAATAAATAAAGTCTTTTAAAAAGAGAAGAAACAAGCTTTGCCAGAGACAGACCCATATTTTTCATTTTTAAATAACGCTTAACTGGTTTCAGAGCTTAGAATTCAATCTTCAGTGACATTTATAGATATAATACAGATTACAGGATTTTGCAACTGAAAAACAACTTCAGATCTTAGGTCAGCCTAACGTGCTTCCTTCATTTTACAGACAAAGAAATGGATATTTGAATAGTCTGAATAGTCTGAAGACACACACAAGACAGTGGCAAAGTGAGCTTGAGTCTTTCCAGGTGCCGTCTTCTTTCTACATATCGTGTGGAATCGTTCCACCATGGGTACCATTACCACAGAACTAGGAGACACTAGTTAAAAGGCAACAAAAAAAGATCAGACTATCTTCACAGATTTACTAGAATGAATCTTTAATACTTATGTTATTTACCACACCTAAAAAAAGTGTTATGAACTACATTAAAACCAGTGGTGACTTCCACTTCCAACCATGATGAAGTAACAAAGACCACATTTATGCCCTGCTGCAACAAGTAGAAAACTGACCAAACTACAGGAAACAACTCTCTTTAGACAATGGACCACAGACAGCAAAAAGCAGTAATGACTCAGAAGGGCAACAAATAAGGTGAGCCCTTTGATAGCATGCATTCTGCCTTTTAGGACCTTCTGCCTACTAGGAACATTCTGGGGCATAGAACACAGAGGGAAATCCAAAACAAAGCACAGAGAGGTCTTGCTAACTAGGAGTCAGAGGTCAGAGTTCAGGAAGACCGAGGCAGTTGAAGGTGGCAAACCAGATACCCAAAGAAGAGAGAACTATACAGATTTGTAAGTAACTACCTGCTAGAATGCAGACAAACCTTTTTAAATAAACACAACAAAATCCAAACACAGTAGGAAAACATTAAGAATGTCCACAACCCAGTTTTAAAAATGCCAGAACTGTGGGGAAAAAAAGCAGAATGTAAAACATAACCAGACGAAAACCAAATTAATATACCCCAAAAGACAGAGATGGCGAAATTAGCAAACAAGGAAATTTAAAAAGCTATTATAAAATAAAAAATTAATTAAATTAAAAAATAAAAAGCTATTATAACAATACTCAACAGAAGACACATTCTGAAATGGGAAGTTATTATTTAATGAACAAAGTTTCAATTTTGAAAGACTGAACAAGTTCAGGAGATGGATGGTGGTGAGTGCTCCATGACATTGTGAATGCATTGTGACTGAACTACCCATTTAAAAGTGATTTAAGTATAAATTCTATGTTATGTATATTTTACCACAATTAAAAGTAAATGTATTGAAATATTAAATGATACATCAGTAACAAAGAACTATTATAGAAATTCTGAAGTATTTAAATTAAAACACTATTCATGAGTCAAGGGATAAACAAAAAGGATCATAAAATTACATATAAACTGGTAGAAAATGCAAACACAACATACCTAAATTTGCAGAATGCAGCTAAAGCAGGGCTTGAAGAGAAATGTGTATCTTCAAATACTGAAAAGAAGTCAAGTCCAAAATCAATGATAGAAGAATTAGAGCAAAGTAAACCCAAAGTAAATAAAGGGAAGGAATAATAAAAATAAGAACAAATATCGATATAATTTTAAAAGATAAAGAAAATTGATTAAGCAAAAAGCTGTTCCTCGAAAAAAAATCAATGAAAACAGTAAACTGCTAGCCAGACTCACTAAGACAAAAAGAGAGAAGACACAAATTACCAATATCAAGAATGGCAAAGGGCACATTACTACAGATCTTACATACGTTAAAAGAATAGTGAGGGAATAATATGAACAGTTTTATGCCAATAAACATCTAAAAAGGAAATGGACAAATTCCTTGAGAGACATGATAACCAAAACTGATTCAAGAGAGAGACAGAAACATCAACTTGTTGTTCCACACATTTATGCATTCATTGGTTGATTCTTATATGTGGTCTGATGGGGAATTGAACCTGCAACCCTGGCATATCGGGATTATGCTTCAACCAACTGAGCTACCCAGCCAGAGCTCAACTATATTTCTTATACTAGCAATTGACAATTGGGAATTTTAAAAATTTCAAATATCATTTATAATATTACCCAAAATATTAAATACTAAAGATAAATTTAACAATATATAAGACATATAAAAATTATAAAACATTGATGAAAGAAATTAAATAAGATTAAAAATGGATATACCATATTCATATTCATAGATTGAAAGACTCAGTATTGTCAAGATGTCAGTTCTACCCAAATTAATCTACAGAATAAATGTAATTACAGTAAAAATCCCAATAAACTTTTCTGTAGAAATTGGTAAGAAATTAATTTTAAATTTTAGAGGGAAATATTAAGACCCTAGGCTAGTCAGAGAAATTATGAAAGAGGAAAACAAGTTGGAGAGTTTATACTGCCTGATTTCAAGACTTACTGTGAAGCTACAATAATCAAGACAGTGTGACAGTTGCACAAGAAGAGAGACATAATAAATCAATAGAACAGAATAGAGATTCCAAAAATAGACCCTATAAATATGTGGTCAATTGATTTTTGACAAAGGTGCCAGGGTGTCCAGGTGGAATAATATTAGTATCAATCTTACTTTGTACCATACACAAAAATTAACCTGAAGTAAGATCATAAACATAGAAGGGAAACTATGACACTTCTACAGTAGTAAACATAGGAGAAAATCTTCATGATCCATGTGGGCAAAGATTATTAGATAGTACAAAAAAGCATAATTCATAAAAGAAAACATTAATACATTAGACCTTATCAATGTCAGTTTTATTCAAAAGATAGTTAAGTGGGGCTGGGCCTGCCTCCACTGTCAAGCAGCCTCCTCCCTCCTGCCCCATGGAGAAGCCTGGCGCCCAGCCCAGCTGTGTGCAGCACGCTCTGGGTGGCAGGACATTGTGCTCCCTGAAGGGAATGGCCTTCGTCCCCTTCCTTCCGGTGACCTGGTCACACCTCTCCTACATGGTTGCCATGCTCTCCAGGCATGTCAAGCCCTTCCTCCCCGAAATCAGTGACACAGGAACAACACCTTCAGACAGTGGTATTTGGGGTTTATGATAAACTTCTCTTTTAAGCCATGATGTACACAAGATACAAAATAGTAGAAAAGTGGGATCAACCCAGCTATTTCAGCACTGCTGTCTTTACCTTGGTGTCCTCCACTCTGGAATTGGTGGGATGTCTCAGAATGGGCACTGTCACTAATTTCCAGGAGTCAGCTGTCCCAGTGTCCCATGGCAGCAGCGCCCTTTTGGGTTTTGTCTGCAGTGTGGTGTACATACTCCTGCAATCCATCATCTCTTACAAATCGTGTCCCCAGGGGAAGAGCCTCTCCACATGCCAGGTAGGGATGGCCATCTCTGCCATGTCCTGTGGAGCTATCATCCCCATGACTGCTGATGCTTCCCAAATTTCCATAACCAAGCTGGAGTGGAATTCAAAGGAAAAGGATTATGCTTATCACATGGTGAGTGAGATCTGTGAATGGGCAGTGAGTGGCCTTTGGTTCTATTTTCTACTTCATAACATTTATCTAGGATTTCTAGAGTGTCACTTTAAGGACATCCACAGAAATCACCAATGACACATGAAGAAGGAAGAATTATATCTCAGTGAAAGCACAGACAATTTCTAGAAGTGGCAAAGGGGGCAGACAGGGTTTGAATGCTGCCCTGAAGCAGGCATCTGCGGCACATGCAGGACTTGAATTTCATTAAGAATTCCCAATAGTTGTACTATCTCCAAAGGTGTATTTTCCTAGAGAATGTAGAGCATTTATGACAGTGTAGCAATGTTTTTACAATGTTCTAAACTGACACTTTTTTATATTCACAAATTCATTACACAAAAGATAAGGTGTTATGGAAAATGGAGAGCTTTTATTTTTTTTTAATTATTTAGATTACTCTTTATTTTTTTAACAGTTCAGATTCTCTCTTTTTTTTAAGATTTTATTTATTTATTTTTAGAGGGGGAAGGGAGGGAGAAAGAGAGAGAGAGAGAAACATCAATGTGCGGTTGCTGGGGGCCGTGGCCTGCAACCCAGGCATGTGCCCTGACTGGGAATCAAACCTACAATGCTTGGGTTCACAGCCCGCGCTCAATCCACTGAGCTACGCCAGCCAGGGGAGAGGTCTTATTTTTGTACAGATTCAGTTTTGTTGTTTCTTTGTGCATAAATGATTTTTGGAATTACACTAAATGAGGAATTTATTAAAAAGTAAAATCAGGGGATATTTTTAAATATCATTTTTAGAGAATGAACTGTATAATTTTGTATCATGAGGGCATTTGTAAAATTCAATTTATAGTGATCATCAAGATTTAGATAATAAATTTACACTATGACACTGTTTTTTAGATGAACAAAGCAACTAAGCAAAATGTTTCTATTGAAAAGCCTTAATACCACCACACACATTAACTCTAAGTGAACACAGCAGACCTCAGTTTTGAACTTCAGTCCTGCTCAGCCTCCTTGCTCACAAGAGCTGGAGGTTTTCCCTTACTGCTGACTGACAGTCTGTAGTGGGCATAATTTTAGATGGGATGGATTCAGCAACACTGATTAGAAATAAAAAACCTTACAACAGAGTAAATGGAGGTGAGCAACTAACAGGAAACACCTCCCTGGATTCCGGGTTGCTGACTTTGCTAGATGAGCAAGGAGGGAAAGCGAGTCTCAGGGAGCACTCGTGGAAGGCAGGATTACGGGAAGGAGATTTCACTTAATACTAAACCTCTGCAAAGCCAACCTGTGAAAATCATTAAAAACACCATTTTTAAAACCACCTTGTGTTGTTACTGGCATAACTTAATATATATATATAGTCAGACTCAGAAGCTGAAACTCACATCTCAAATTCATTTTATTTAAAGAGAACGTAAGTCCCAAAGAGAAAAGAGAGGCTGCCGAGGGCAATTTATTTGCTGTTTCTTTAATGCCTGTGGCTGGATGGTTGCCCGCCCTATGGACTGTGAGTCAAGTCCTTTGTTAAGCAAGACCCACATGCTCCACCTTTTTGCCCAAATCACCAAGACAAACAAAAAGCCAGGCATCCCAGCAGAAGTATGCCTTGCAATGTTCAGGCCTGCATTTGAAAGTTAGAAGAGAAGGAACTCTCCTTCATGTACCCTCCAGACACAAACTTGTGTTTCACCAAATGAGTCCAACTCTTGAGGGCATATGTCAAGGGAAGAGTCCCCACTTGGATAGCCTTGGAGGGAGTCTAGGAGTGGTGAGCCCGTGATTGCTCCTCAATAACTACTTGTTGAGTGAGTGAAGTATGAGAGTTAGCAGTGTTTAACCACCTCTGCAAGGACAAACTGTGTATCCCCTAAGTGCTCAGCAGTGGGAACCTGGTAACCATTTCTGGATCTGTGGTGACTTGTCAGAATGCTGTGGAACCGCATTGTCACACTGGAACGTAAAGACTGATTAAAGCTATGTAAACAGCTCTTAATTTGGAGAGGAGGAGCAATGTCACATGCCTGTACCATGAAAACTGCAGTAGAATGAATTCATGGTAGGTATCCCTTTGAACAGACTTTTGCTATCAGCACTTCTCATAATACACCATCATTTCCACATCTCTCTGGGAGATCAGACTGAGAGTTCCTTGAGGGCAGAGTATGTGCCTTTATCTTTATAACTCCAGCATTTAACTGGGTACCTCCTGAGACACAGTAGGTGTTTCTTACATAAATGTTCACTGAATGCATGAATGAATAAGTGAACAAATAAAGGAGTGATTAGGGATATTTGTAGTGCTGCCTAATGAGATTTACTTTGATTTACTAGTTAAGTGATAAACTAAGAGTTCTTGACTGTTTTGCTCTGAGTACTGTAAACAATTCAGTTGTTTAGACTTCATGATTCTGACAATTCTCTTCAAGCTGGACAGTTACCACAGAAATTGCTACACAGGCTAGACAAAATATTACACATGGCTTGGCAAACTGAAAATGCCAAAATTTACTCCAGCAAGCACATTCCACTGATTCTACACAACCTCTAAAGATGGCCTGATTGACATTTGGGTATTATTTCTAATTTCCAAGAACTTGCATTTCCTTGGACCTCATAGCTGAAAGAGTAAAAGAAAATATTTATTTACTTTAGTTTAAAAAAAAGACTTAAGAAAATGAAAGGGTGAAAATTCAGATGACACAAATAAATGGAAAGATATTCTGTGCTCATAGATTGGAAAAAATAATATTGTTAAAATGTTCATACCACCCAAAGCAAGCTACAGAGTCAATAAAATCCCTATCAAAATTCCAATGGCATTTTTCAAAAAAAAATAAATAATCCTAAAATTTGTATGAAATCACAAGACTTTAAGTAGCTAAAGCAACCTTGAGAAAGAAAGACAAAGCTTGGAGGCATCATGCTTCTTGATTTCAAACTATATTACAAAGCTATAGTAATCAAAAACATGTTATTGAAATAAAAACAGACACATAATCAATGGAACAGAACCCAGAAGTAAACCCACATATATGGTCATTTAATCTATGACAAAAGTGGCAAGAATATACAGTGAGAAAAGGACAATCTCTTCAATAAATGGTGTTTGAAAAACCAAACAGAAAAAAAGTGAAACTGAATGACTATCTTACACCACACACAAAAATCAACTAAAAATTGATTAAAGACTTGGACATAAGAGCTGAAAACATAAAACTCCTAGAAAAAAACAGAGGCAGTAAGCTCCTTAACATTGGTCTTGGCAAGGGTTTTTTGGATTTCACACCCAAAGCAAAGGCAACAAAAGCACAAATAAGCAAGTGGGACTATATGAACTAAAAAGCTTCTGCACAGCAAAGAAAACCAGCAACAAAATGAAAAGGCAACCTAGCAAATCAGAGATAACATTTCCAAATTACATCTAATAAGGGGTTAATATCCAAAGTACATAAAAAACTCACACAACTCAACAGCAAAAAAAAATAAAGTCCAATTTAAAAATGGCAGAAAATCTGAATAGATATTTTTTCAAAGAAGACATAAAGATGGCCAACAGATACAGGAAGATGTGCTCAACATCCCTAATCATCAGGGAAATGCAAATCCAAACCACAATGAGATATCATCTCACACCTGTTAGAATGGCTATTATTAAAAAAGACAAGATAACAAGTATTAGCAAAGATGTCCAAAAAAAGGAACCCTTGCGCACTGATGGTGGGAATATAAATTGGTGCAGCCACCATGGAAAACAGTATGGAGGTTCCTCAAAAAAAAAAAAAAAAAGTTAAAAATTAATAAATAAAATGCATTTCAACATAAACAAATAAATAAAAATAGAACTACCATACAATCCAGCCATTCCACTTCTCAGTATTTCTTTGAAGAAAATAAAAATACTAGCTTAAAAAGATATAGGTACTCCCATGTTCATTGCAGGATTGTTTATAATAGCTAAGACATCGAAGCAGCCTAAGTGCCCATCGATGAATGAAGAAAGAAAATGTATATATACATACATACACAATGGAATACTATTCAGCCAACAAAAAAGAAGGAAATATTGCCACTTGCAACAACATATATGAACCTTGAGGGCATTATGCTAAGTGAAATAATTCAAACAGAGAAAGACAAATACCATATGCTTTAACATATATATGGAATCTAAAATAATAACAATAATAAACTCATAGAACAGATTGGTGTTTGCCATAGGCAAGGGACAACGCATGGGCAAAATGGATGAAGGTGGTCAAAAAGTACAAACTTCCAGTTATAAAATAAATAAGTCATGAAGATAAAATGTACAACAAAGTGACTCTAGTTAATAATGCTGTATCGTATATTTGAATGTTGCTAAGACAGTAGATCTTAAAAGTTCTCATCACAAAAAGAACAAATTTGTAACACTGTGTGATGATGGCTGTTAAGTAGACTTATTGTGGTGACCATTTCACAGTACATACAAATATCAAATGATTATGTTGTATACCTGAAACTAATGTTGTATGTCAGTTATATCCCAACTGTTTTTTTAAAACAGTAAAGTAAAATTTACTGTTTACTGTGTACTTGCTCAAAATTTGAGCAAGTAAAATTCTAATGAGTAAATAATATTTTCCAGAAAATACTGAGAATTCTTCTTACTAACCAATAATAAGAATATAAATAACCCATTAAAAATACACATACAAACTGAACAGATATTTTACAAAGAAGATATACTATGGTCAGTAAGCACAAGAAAAGATGTCCAACATTACTAATTAGGGTAAGCCAATTAAAACCACGATGAAATTTTTCCATACACCAATTCAAAAGCTAAAACTAAAGACTGACCACACCACATGTTGACAAGGATATCAAGAAACTGAATGCTGATAGTAATGTAAAATGGTGCAAACACCTTGGCAAACAGTTTGTTAGTTTCTTTACAACTATACATAAACTTACCATGTGACCCAGTAATTCTACATGTAGGTATTTATCTAAGAGAAATGAAAACTTATGTACACACAGACTTGTACGTGAATGCCCACAACAGTTTTATTCAAAATATAAAAAAATAAAACTAATCCAAAGGTCAATTAACAAGTGAATGAATAAATAAATTGTAGTATATCCAGAACACCGCAATAGAATACTATTCAGCAATAAAAAGGAATGAATGACTGCCCTGTCCAGGTGGCTCAGTTGGTTGGAGCATCATCCCATACACCAAAAGGTTGCAAGTTTGATTTCTAGTCAGGGCACATACCTAGGTTGGGGCTGGACCTCAGTTGGGGCATATGCAGGAGGCAAATGATCAATGTTCCTCCTTTATCTATCTATCTATCTATCTATCTATCTATCTATCTATCTATCAATCCCCTCCCTCCCTTCCTCCCCCCTCTCTCTAAAATTAATAAAAACATATCCTCAGGTGAGGATTTAAAAAATAAAAAAGGAACGACTTACTGACATACGAAAAATATGGGATGAATCTCAAAAAACATTATGCTAAGCCAGGAAGCCACACATAAGAGTCTATGCTGTGTGATTCTATACATATAAAACTCCAGAGCATACAAATCCGATGTACAGTGATAGTGAGCAGGTGAGAGCTTGCCTTGGGTGGGGGGTACAGGTATGGACTGATGAGAAAGGGGTACAGGGAACTTACTAGGTTCATGGAAATTTTTTATATCTTGATGTCACAGTCAAAATAAATACATAAATCTGAATATTCAGTTATTTATATATTTGTTAGACTCATTGAGCTATACACTTAATGGGTACATTTAATGTACATAAATTATACTTCAATAAAGTGATTTTAAGTATATTTTATTAAGCTATTACAGTTTTCCCAGTTTTCCCCCTTTATCTCCCCTCTGCCCTGAACACCCCCAACCCTCCAGCATCCCCCCTTAGTTCATGTACATGGGTTGTTCATATAAGTTCTTTGAATTGTTTCCTATACCATTCTTAACCTCTCCCCATCTACATAATGCCTACCAATTATGCTTACTTCCTGTACCTTTCCCCCCTATTTTCCCCTCCCTCTCCCCACTGAAAACCCTCCACGTGATGTCCATTTCTCTGATTCTATTCCTATTCTAGTTGTTTGCTTAGTTTTTGTTTTGGTTTTCTTTTTTTTTAGGTTCAGTTGTTGGTAGTTGAGTTTGTTGTCATTTTAATGTCCATAGTTTTTTATCTTCTTTAATTTCTTAGATAAGTCCTTTTAATATTTCATTGGTGATGATGAACTCCTTTAACTTGACCTTATCTGGGAAGCACTTTATCTGCCATTCCATTCTAGATGATAGCTTTGCTGGATAGAGTAATCTTGGATGTAGGGCCTTGCCTTTCATGACTTTAAATACTTCTTTCTAGTCCCTTTTGCCAGTAAGGTCTCTTTTGAGAAATCAGCTGACAGTCTTATGGGAACTCCTTTGTAGGTAACTCTCTCCTTTCCTCTTGCTGCCTTTAAGATTCTCTCTTTATCTTTAATCTTGGGTAACTTAATGATGATGTGCCTTGGTGTGTTTGTCTTTGAGTCCAATTTCTTTGGAACTCTCTGGGCTTCCTGGACTTCCTGGGAGTCTGTTACCTTCACCAGGTTGGGGAAGTTTTCCTTCATTATTTTTTCAAATATGTTTTCAACTTCTTGCTCTTGTTCTTTGCCTTCTGGCACCCCTATGATTCGGATACTGGAACATTTAAAATTGTCCCAGAGGTTCCTCAGCCTCTCTTCATTTTTTGGGATTCTTGTTTCTTCATTCTTTTCTAGTTGGATGTGTATTTCTTCCTTTTGTTCCAAATCATTGATTTGAGGCTTGGTTTTCTTCCTGTCCCTGTTGGTTCCCTGAAAATCTTGCTTTATTTCACTTTGGGTAGCCTTCATTTGTTCCTTCATTTTGCGACCAAGTTCAATCAGTTCTGTGAGCATCTTGATTACCATGTTTTGAACTCTGCATCAGATTGGCTATCTCCTTGTCACTTAGCTCTCTTTCTGGGGTTTTGATCTGTTCTTTCATTTGGGCCACATTTCTTTGTCTCGGCACACCTGTTATGTTGTAAGGACACGGAGCCTTAGGTGTTCACCCAGGCAGGGCAACCCTCCTTGCTCGTGGAGGAGGGGTCAGAGAGGGAACAATGAGGCTTGCTTGCTCGGCTCTAGCCCCACTTTCCAACGAACTCTTGTGTGAGATGGAGTTTCTCCCGCCTGGGCAACCCTCCTCCCATAGTTTACAGTTAGCTTTGAGTCTTAGTTTCCCATTTAGCCAGCCCTGCCTCACTTGGGTGGTCCGCTGCCTTGCCCGCAGGACCTCTCAGCCAGCCCTGCCCACAAGGTCCGAGGCCTTGCCACCGGTTTTCTCCTCCGCGCAGCTGCCCATCTCCTTCCTACCAGTCTGCTTGAATGTTTCTTTAATTCCTTCATTGTCAGGGTTCCATGCAGTTTGATTTTCTGGCACTTTTGGTTGTTTACTGTTTTTAGATTGGTTGTTACCTTCCTTTTGGTTGTGCGAGGAAGTGAAGGGTTTCTACCTATACCTCCATCTTGGCCAGAACTCTAGTTCTACCCAATAAAGTGATTTCTTAAGACAAATCTGTGTGTGTGTGCACATCTGTGACCACGGAACATGGGCAGTTATGCTATGGCCTCCTATGGCTGTGCTGTCCAGTGATTGTGATAGCCAAATAAGTGTTCCCTACATAAATGCAGCCAAATATTCATTTAATCACCAGTCATTTCCCTACATACCAGCTGAAAGAATGAAAACAGTAAAAGCTTCCATACTTCATTCCAACTAAGTGGTTCTACCATTAATAAATGATGCAAAACTACACTCAAGATTCTCGTCCCTCTTTTATAAAGCATGCAAAACATTCTCTGCCTCCCAAACTAAATGTCTTATCTTTCCACCTCCAGTCTATGAACCTAGTATTTCTGAGTTACAACTTAACACTGTGACCAAATCCAAGAAACGATCATTTTTACTTAACATCCATTGGCTGTATTCATAAAAAATTTAATCACTGTAATACTGCTGCATTCCTTCCATAGTCAGACTCTTATGATATAATGTGATATTCTTAAGGACACTTCAATGATGAGTCATGTTTTAAAAAACTATCATAAAACAAATCTAGAGATACACATCACTTAACCCTCACTAGCCAAAAAATTAAACTGTGCAAAACCAGAGCTTGTGTTCATTCTGCTCACCTCCCTATTATATCCTGATCTCAGGAAAAGATTGAAAAATTCATTCACAGAAGGTTAATATAGACCATTCTCTAAAAATATGTGTTTTAACAGTGGGTAAACAAGTTAAAATGATTTAACCTTCAGCCAGTGTTTAAGTGAGCACATCTTTAATCACAGTTTTATAACACTACAATCACTACATCAAGAATACTACATATGAAAATTACAGGTCTCTCACCCATTTCTAATCACCTAACACTGCTTTTCTCTTTTGGAATTCTTTTATGTCACATAATTCTAATTTACTAGTCATTTACCTAAATATTGTCTACCAAAGGGCTGATGCTCAATCCAGTGACATTTGATTTTCTTCCCCCCACCTTAGTGCTCATGCCCTTGATACAAATTGACAGAGGGAGGGAAGTACAATTTGTAGTTACCCTAAGGGATCTGGACTAGCCACAGATCATCTTGGAAAAACAAGGTAACCCCCAAATAAATCTTGGGGTGAACTCTGCTCTGGAGCAGGGCAGAGGCTGACTCCAGCATAAAGAATTGATAAATTTGGCTGTGGGCCTCCAGTCATCAGACCCCAAACAAAACATCTTCCTAGGTTCCAACCAGAGGCATGTTAAGCTAAGTTGGACATCCCAGACCTATTCTACCATTCTAGAGGCTCTACCAAATCAGACATCTTGTAAGTAGGTATCTGATGAAAGGTGTAGTATTAGTTTTGAATTGTTAGTAGATCTCAATGTTCATACATTACAGTCTAATTCTACTTCTACTAGATCAATAAAAACTATTGAGACACTAAAAATCAATCAACAATGCTTGTACCTGGACAGCTCATATAACTTATATACTTTCTTTAAAAAACTGTGTGCTTTTTTAATATACTATTATAATAAAAATAAAAATAAAGCTGACCAAGTACTGAGCAGTACAGCAGAAAGATGCTTCTAGCTTATAAAAGACCAATATACTCTGCAAACAACTGTTAGCTTAACTCCTTTAAAAATATAAACACATCCTCAATGAGTATGTGTATCCAAACTGCAATTGTTAGGGGTTTTATTATATGTACCCATGAATTTCATTTCAATCTGCATTGTTCTATTGCTCACAAAGATTCACAAAATTTTAGGACTAAAAGAGAACTCAAAGGTTACTTAACTTGATTCCTGTAATCTTGTTTTCTCAATTAAAGTCAATAAATGACTTCATTCAAAAACCAAGGAAATAACCGTATTTTAACAACAACAAAAAAAATTAGCCCTGGCTGGTGTAGCTCAATGGATTGAGCACAGGCTACAAACAAAAGGGTTGCTGGTTCAATTCCCAGTCAGGGCACATGCCTGGGTTGCAGGCCAGGTCCCCAGTAGGGGGAGCATGAAAGGCGACCACACATTGATGTTTCTCTCCCTCTCTTTCTTCCTCCCTTCCCCCTCTCTAAAAATAAATAAAATCTTTTTAAAAATCATGTAGCTAATAAACAGACAAGGGTAGGATAAGAATTCAATTCTTCTTATTACCAATCCATAGTGCACAGTTCAATCCAATCACTAAATTCAATCCTAATACACTACAAGCTCTTAAGATAATATTAAACAAATTTGTAATTATCTCCAGGTGTAGCTCTGAGCAAAACTGTAATGTGGATGAAATCTGTCACTGGTTCTTCAAACCTTTTCTCTGCCCTTTGTCCCTCTAGTCTGTGCTGTTCTATTTTTCCTACTTCACCAGCATTCAATGAGTTAATACTCTTGCTACCTACCTTTCTGTTAAATCCTCATCTTAGGGAAAGACTGAGAAATGCACTCATGGTAAACTGAGCATGGTCCCTTCTCTAAAGATTTGTTTTATTAGTGGGCAAAGCATCAATTGATTCTGGCATCTCAGGGTGTTGAGGAAGTAGGGTGTGCAGTGAGCAGAGAGACATTCCAGCCGGATATCATAACCGCAACCTCTGAATAATACAGCAAACCCAGACTATCCTACATCATATAAGTTACATTTTTTATGTAACATCACTATAATTCACTAATCATAAAGCTTACAGTTATGCTGGTTTAGTAGCTTTCACAAAGGGCAGGTTTACTGACACTCAGAGCACCGTTTCTTGCCATATATGCCTCTGTCAAACCGTCTGGACAAATAACTGAGAGGCAGTGTGCCAGGCAGACTACAGGCAGATGGATATGGCCAGAAGCATTCAGCAGATCCGTTCTGATGGCAAATACCAAAACTGCAATTTGGAGAGCTAAACTCTTCTGTCTAAACCACCTACCAATGCAACCTTATTACAGTTTAATGTTTTCCAATAAGGTCATTTTTCTCATTGGCCCATAAACATGTTTTCTCAACCCTATATCAGTCATGACGTTCTCCTCACCTATGATGCCTTCCGTATTCACATCCAAACCCTACCACTCATTTAGAATTTGTTCAAGTCCCACTTTCTTCAGGAAGACTTCACCTGGCCTCACAACTATAAATTCTGATAACAGCACTCCAGATACCATGTTTGAAAACTATTTTAGTGTTTCCTTCAAATTTTAATACCTCTGTAGTCTATTTATTTAGCACAAAACAATATTATTGTCTATTATTCGGGCTGGTTTCCTGTATATTCATCTCATTATATCTAAGGGCTCTGGAGTTTCTGGAGGGCAACCATCAAGGTCCTTCTCATTCATTTATTCACTGGACTAACCTTCAGTAAGTGTCTACTATTCACAGGCCCTGGGCTAGGTGTCAGGAACACAAAAATAAAAACAAATGGTCCTATTCTCCTGAGATTCAGATTCTAATCTTTTGGTTCCTAAGTCCATTTTAATTCTTTTGTATTACCACAATGCCTACTATAATGTTAATATATAAGTAATCAAACATTTGCCAATTAATTGAAAAAGAACATCTTCAAATGCAAAAATACTTAACGAGGGTATTTTGTAGTTCAGATCCCTTTTCAAAGGAAGAGCTATGTGGTTATCTGCTTATTACAACTCACACATTTGTAAAAAAATATGTGCTTGATTAGCTAATTGGAAGAAAAAAAATAATTGTAGGAATCATGTCCTCTACCCCTTTTCCTCAACCTAAAGCTCACTAATTTTACAAAATACAGTTATAAATGACTATCTCATACCTTCAAATCTTCACCATACCTCTGTATTTAATAAGCCAGTTTTGATGTTACTTTTGCTCACAATAAGATCTGCACTTTTTAATTTCCCAATATTTTTAGTGCAAATAGGTGTGTAATAAATTCTTAAAATCAATAATAACTATCTCTTCTCTACAGCTGTTCAGTGAAAACATGTTTTCTAGTAATAAGATATAACAATTTAACAGATGGCATTTTTCCTTGTCCAAAGAGTTAATCTTCACTCCATTCCTGTAAAAAAGAGATAAATGATATTATTGACATTTTGCACAAGTAGACAGTAAATTCTTTTAAAGAATTTCTTAGGGACAAAAAGCCATAATGTCAGAATTATGGCTATAATTCATTTTGAAATATTAGCCAAAGCAGCTTAAGATCTGATTTCCCTTCAAAAGTATAAAATGTCAGAAAAGTTTATTTACATTAATATGCTTTCATTATTCCTTAGTAAAACTACAATTCTTTTAAAAAGAGACTGTTTTAGGTCATTTCATCAATCGCAAAAATTCTACATACTTATTCGAATAACTCAGTGTTCAGGAACCAACTGTAACTGCAATGTATTTTCTCTGTGATTAACACTGTGACAATTAATCAGTCTTCCACACCCTGCTTGCCAGGAGTGCATTTAGCTCATTTGTTTGCTTGTTTAAATACTTTTGTTTTTCAAGTTCAATCTTTTAAAATACTATACCTAAGACCCATAACACTCAACCCAAACCCAAATATCAAGTCTGTTAATTCTGCCCCTCCATCCCAATCGCCACTGCCCCAGTCTAAGGCACTGTATATCATTTCTTTTCTGGGCAGGTACAACAGCATTCTATTTTACAATGTCTAGTCTTCCTCTCTGTAGTCCCTTATCCATGCTGTACACATATAAACAAAATGGTTTTCATGACATACCGTAGTATTTTACATAATGGACTATTCCCTCCTTCACTTAATTTCTAGGATACCATGCTCTCCAGGTTTTTCTACCACATCACTGCTCCTCCTCAGGCTCCTTTGCTCACCTGCCTACCTCCTCCCAAATCCTAAATGTTGAAGTGCCACAGGACTCAGTCTTCAAACCTTTTCTCTTCTGTACATATATCCTCTAAGGATCTCACCAAGTTTAATCATAGCTTTTTTTTTTAAAGATTCAAATATTTATTTTTTTTTAAAAGAGAGGGGAAAGGAGGTAGAAAGAGACAGACAGAAACATCAATGTGTGGTTGCCTTTCACATTCTCTCCACTGGGGACCTAGCCCACAACCCAGGCATGTGCCTTGACTGGGAATCAAACCGGTGACCCCTTAGTTCGCAGGCCAGCACTCAATCCACTGAGCCACACCAGCCAGCGCAAATCATAGCTTTACTTACCATCTATGTTCTAATAAATTCCAAATGTATAGCTTAAGTTCTGACCTCTCCCAAGAACCAAGACACCTACTTGTCATTTCCACCTGGCTGTCTAAGAAGAATCTCAAATTTAACATATAAAACAGAATTCTTGGTTTTATACTTCTCCCCTCCAAGACAAATCTATTTCTCCAATCCTCCCCATCTCAGAGTTGGCATTAGCATTCATCCAATTGTATAGGCCTAGAACCTAGAAGTTATCCTTCCTCTCTTTCCCTCACAACCCACAAAGCCCTCAGCAAATTCTATTGACTCTGTCCACAAAATAAATCCAGCTATTTTCACCACCGCAACAGCTACCACCCAAGTCCAGGTCATCATCATTTTTTTTCCTAGATTGTGGCAATAGTCTCTTAATTGGTTTTCCTGCTTTATACTCTATTCTCTATCAGCATCCAGAGTGACCTGTTACACTGCCCCGCCTCCCCAAACTTTCCAATGGCTTCCAACCATATTTAAAATAAAATCCAACTTCCTTTCATGGCTTACAAGATCCCATAAGTCAGGGCTTACGCTGTGCCTGCTTCTCTGATCTCACGCCTAACATGTCCTCTTACTCATAAACTTCCTGCACTTCCTTGAATATATGAAGCTCATTCCCACCCAGGTATTTTCACTCTGTTTTCTCATCCTGGGACACACTTTCCCCAGATCTTCAGATGACTCACCCCCATCCTGCAAGTCTCTGCTTAAATGTATACTCAGACTTTCTCAGATAACCACCTCAGGATGAGCTTCCCTAATCCCTCCACCTAAACTTGCTACCTCCCCTTCATGTTCTATCTCATTACTGTACTTTGTTTCTTCTATAGCACTTGTCACTACCTGAAATGATACTGTATATTTATTTGTCCATCTCCTGCATCAGAATATAAATTCCAAGAAGAAATTTTGCCATGTTCATCTCTGTATCCCCCCAGTGCCTAGAAGAGCATCTGACATGCAGCAGGTATTTAATAAATATAATACCATTCCTCTGTTAAAAACACCTCAGTGGTTTCCCTTTGGCTTTGAGATAAATCCAATCTACTTAACTTGAGCTATAAAACCTACTGGAGTATGGTTCCTGCCTCATCTGGAACCACTGTCTTCACATGCTCTCGCAGTGCTGAGCCTGGAATCCAGCTAACCTCACTCATTCTTTAAGTCATGCCCTAAATATCCCCTGCCCTCACATCCAGCTAACCTACACTCATTCTTTAAGTCATATCCTAAATATCATTTCAGAAAAGCTTTCCCTGAATCACCCAAGTAGGTGAACTATGGCTTAATCCCCTTACCAGCATATGCTTATACTCTTCTGTCGTTTTTCTATCATGAAGTATTAGCTTTGTAATTACTTACTTAATAGTTGTCTGTCCTGTCAAAATTAGTATTCCTTGAAAGCATGTCTGAATTACAGATCATTATACCTTGAGTATTTAACACAATAGTTGGCACATGTAAGATTCTCACATATTTATGGATTGCCAGAATTAGTCATTAAAATGTATAGTCACACAACAGGGTGAATTAGATACTTAGATCACCTTTAAAATACTGAATAAGCACAGTAATTAAGTGCTTTTAATAAATACATATATCATGAGGCAAAAAATGAAAAGGAAAATAGAATCATGTACTACTTGGGAAAGAGAATAAGAAATATAGCCTCCTTCATTCACACTAACTAAAAATAGCTTCATATAAGACCTCCATAGCAACAACTACCTTGTGTCTACACTTACAATGCTTTCAATTTCTTCATTACAGGTACATTACAGAGACATGTGTATTTGAGCAAAATAAAAATTATTTCATATTTATGGCACATAAACATGAGTTTGAGAAACAATGCCTTAATGGTATGTGTATCTCTGAAAGGGCAAGATAAGGTTGGTTTCAAGGATGATGTAAAAACAGACTCGAACCAATTGCCACTGCCAGGGTGTAGCAGTAGCCTTGCTGGAATGACACTGACAAGCAGCAAGCAAACAAGAAATGAAAACAAGCATGCACCTTCCATTTCCTGACTCCCACTCTCATTCTAATACCTTGCGCTGGAAGAAGGGAGCAGCTGGCAAAAAAAAAAAAAAAAAAAAGTCGTTTGCAGAGTCCCATCCCCCAGGATCAGAGTTAGAAGGGTAGGTTTGAAGCTGAGAAACAACTGCTGACCAACCAGCACACAAACCTTTGTGCCAAAGACTGCCAAAACCCAAGAGAAGTTCCGTCTTTGACACTAAAGTCAATCACTTTGACAGAGAGTGGCTTTCCAAGTATTTCAAGAAAAGACAGAAATCTATTGAAATATTTTAAAAGATTTTGCTCAATAACCTTCCATGGAAAATGTATATTTGTAATTCTTTTCTTACTAACCAAGAGAGTGTCACTGATGCTGTGACCTTGTTAAAGAGCAGAGCTAACAATATAACATACATGCAAATATAAGTCTTGGAAATTACTGGAATTCCTTCAGATAAGGCAAGTAATTTCTGACAAAGCAAAGCAAGCAAGCATGGGTTGAAGTGATTTGCTTTGCTATGAAGTACCTTTGTGAATCAAGGTATTTAACAATTCTTATCAAAACCAAAAACTGACGCAAAGAAGAAATACAAATGGCCAATCAACACATGAAAAGATGTTCAACATCATTAGTCACTAGGGAAATGCACATCAAACCACAATAAGGTACCACTTCGCACCTACTGGAGGGCTATAATAATAACTTTTTTCAAGAAAATAACAGTGTTGGTGAGGTTGTGGAGAAAACAGAACCCTCATAAACTGCTAGTGTGAAAGGAACATAAAGTGGTAAAACTGCAGTGGAAAAGAGTTTGGCAGCCCCTCAAAAAGTTCAATGTAGAATTACCACATTACCCAGTGTGATGTTGTGATATAATAACAAATATATATTTGGTCTTCATCCCTAGGGAGGACAGAGCTCCTAAAACCCTAGTAATTTCCTAAGTGGCAGGGGTGAGAGGACCATCTTTTGTTATTAACCCTTTCAACTATATCAGCATTTGTACTAATGAGGTGGCTCTTGGAGGATGGGAACTGGTTGCCAGAAGAACCAATCAAATGATTAGAGAGTTGAAACAATGGAATGGAATCACCAATAACCAATGATTTAATCAAAGAAGTCTATATAATGAAGCCTCCATAAAAAACTTTAACCAGAGAGGTTTAGGAGCTTCCAGGTTGGTGAACACATTGAGGTGCTGGGAGCATGGCCTCCCCAGAGAGCATGGAAGCTCCACACCCGTTACCATATCCTTTGCCCTATGTGTCTCTTCCATTTTGCTGTTCCTAAATTGTATCCTTTATAATAAATAGATAATAGTAAGTAAAGTGCTATCCTGAGTTCTTTGAGCCATTCCAGCAAATTATCAAACCCAAAGAGGGACAGTGTGAAAAACCAGGATGTATAGTCATTCAGTCAGACGTGCAAGTGACAGTGTAGGACTCACAATTAGTATCTGAAGGTCTGAAGTGGAAGAGCAGCCTTGTGGCTCCTATTATTTGACCTGTGTAGTCTGCTAACTCCAAGTAGTTAGGGTCAAAATGGAATTAAACTGTTGGACACCCAGTTGGTACCCACAAAGAACTGGAGAATTATTTGGTGTGAAAAACCCATGCATCTGATGTCAGAGGTTTTGTAACAGTGTAAGAGGGGAACAATAGTTTTCTCCTTTACCCAGCATTTCCATGCCTATGTGTATAATCTAAAAGACGTGAAAACAGGACTCAAACAAATGCCCGTGTATACACAAGTACACAGCAGCACTATTTGCAATAGCCAAAAGGTGAAAATAGCCCAGCTATCCATCAATGGATAAACAGATAAATAAATTATGATATACACATACATACATACATACAATGAAGTAGTATTTAGCAATAAAAAGAAATGGAGCATTGTAAACACTACAAAGTAGACAAACATCAAAAACATTATGCTAAGTGAAAGATACCACTCACAAAACATCGCCTGTTATATGAGTCAATCTACATGAAATATCCATAATAGGTAAATCCGTAGAAACAGAATGCAGATTGGTGGTTGACAGAGGCTGAGAGAAGGGAGAAATGGGGAACTACCTAATAGGTACAGGGTTTACTTTTGGGTAATTAAAATGTTTTGTAACAAATAAATAGAGGTGGTGGATGCATAATATTTCAAATGTCCTAAATCCCACTGAATTATTCACTTTAAAATGGTTAATTTTATATAATGTCAATTCTGCCTCCATTTCTAAGCGTTAAATTTTTACAGTACTATATATATATATATATATATATATGGATATATATGGATATATTATATATATATGGATATATGTGTGTGTGTGTGTGTGTGTGTGTATATATGGATATATATGGATATATATATATATATATATATATATATATATATATATATATATATATTTTAAACCTAAGGCTGGAATCAAATTAATGTCAAAGAACTTAACAAGATGCCACATAAAAGAGTACTCCACAAGTTTAATGATCTATTCAGGCTTAATTGTTTTATTTCCTAATTTGGTTTTACTTACATTTTTTTAAAGATTTTATTTATTTCTTAGAGAAAGTAGAAGGGAGGGAGAAAGAGAGGGTGGGAAACATTGATGAATTAGAGAAACATCAATTGGTTGTCTTTCACATACCTGCAACTTGGGGACCTGGCCCACAACCCACACATGTGCCCAGACCGGAAATCAAACCAGCAACCTTTTGATTCACAGGCTGGCACTCAACCCACTGAACCACACCAGCCAGGACACTACGATTTTTTAAGGAAGCAACCATAAACTTATTAGTTTTTACATTAAATTACATTAACATAATGCCATATAGACAACTGTTACATTTCTGTCTGAGATAGTTTTCCATACTTTTTCCTCCCGACACTCTAAACACCTAAACAATACTACACAGTTCATGAAGAACAGTGGCTTACTCTAGCAGTGATTCTCAAACAGCTAGTCGTACCGACCTAACAAGGTATATCAGAATACCTCAAAGAAAGTAAGAAGACATATGTACATTTTAAAGTATTTTAAAGTATTCCAGATCATTCTGGTCGCTCTTTCCCCATATTCATCTCACCTGGCCCTTCCTCTGCCACAGATTTTCAGAACCACTGGCCTACAAATTATATATATATTTTAATGCAAAAAACTAAAGTAGAAACAACTGTATTTATGAACTATTGTGGTGCAAAGGTAGAGGAAGTCTGCTCAATATAGCCTTCATCAAACTCTCAAGGAGGAATATGTTATCTCCCACCAAAAGCGACAATCTCTGCTATATTCAGTGAGACTCATCCTTATACAGTACAGTACTCTAGGCTGACAACTTAATAATCCACAGCAGAGACTCACTTCAGCTGTGAAGACAAGAGAAACAATATACCTGGGTAATACATGGTTGTGCTCTGTCTCCAGAAAAAGAAAATTAAGAGCAATTTTAATGTACCAAAGTTTCCATACAAGATTAAATTGCTCTAAAATGTACTAAACAGGATACATTATAATACCTGACAGGAGGTATTATTAAAGAATTAATAAGATATGTTGCTTGGACTGGTTGGTCCAAAAGTGTTAGAAAGGGATTCCTTGATTACAAATTTTAATACTCTTAAAACACACTTATATATTCACATAATCCATCTTCCAAAGAACTGGATCTGATCCAAGACTTCCAAATCAAAAGCAACTATAATGGAATCTGCACATCCAGGCAACTTCTGGAAATGCCATAAAAATACAAAAATAGCTCTTTACTAATGGCTTACTAATTTCAAATTTTGTTTTGAGATTATATGTCACAAGTCATGACTGAATAACTGATTCAGACTCAGAAAAGTATATTTACTATTAAAGCTGGAAAAATTTAAGTGTTGAAATCATTTTAAAACGAGATGATGAAATCCCTCCTGCTATATAATGAAATGATTAACTAATATAATTGGGGTAATATTTTTGGATTTTCCCTTATTAGCAAATTTCTCTCCCTATACCCCACCTGCCATTATAACTCCAGTCAAGGGAGTGGGACAAAGAAAGCTATGAAATAAAGGGCCTTCCAAACATTAGGAGGATCAAGAAATCCCACCCTTTCTACTCCTAGTATATAAACAAGGAAAAATCCAGAGTAGTTGGAGGCTTTGGCCTGGCTCTCCACATGAAACCCTGAGAGCAAACCATCATGTGAGATGGCTCTCGAGCAGCTGGTCCTAACTGTAACCAGTCAGAAGAGATGTCCTCAAGATGATGAAATTAACAGGACACTCAGTGTGTTTGAAATGCAACGAGCAGAGATTTAGGGAAGTAGAAATTTGAGAATGAATTAGTGATAAATACATAGAAAAACATTGCGGACAATTATTAACTTAAGAGAAAACAAAGTTTTACAAAAAAAGAAAAAGAAAAGGAATCATAGTGATCATAGTGTTCCAAATCATTTAACTGTGAATTGCCTTTTCAGAGTAATGCTAATATAAACAATCAATTCTAATCTATACAAATTTATGATATAATTATATCAGGAAAATAGGAGGACAGGATGTGTACATATGTGCCACAAAGGAATAAAAGAGTTAAATAAATCCCATCTTTGCATTATCATTCCTTTATAACTTGCTTCTTTTTTTAAAAAAGATTTTATTTATTTATTTTTAGAGAGAGGGGAAAGGGGGGAGAAAGAGAGGAAGAGAAACATCAATGTGTGGTTGCCTCTCACATGCCCCCAAATTGGGGACCTGGCCCACAACCCAGGCACATGCCCTGACTGGGGATCGTACTGGCGATCCTTTGATTTGCAGGCCTACACTCAATCCACTGAACACACCAGCCAGGGCTTTTTTTTTTTTTAACATTTCATTTACTTTTTAGAGAAAAAGGAAGGAAGGGAAAGAAACATCAATGTGTGAGAGAGAACACTGATCAGTTGACTCCCGTATACCACCAAGTGGGGAACCTGGCCTGCAACTCAGACATGTGCTCTCACTGGGAATCAAACCGGTGACCTTCTGGTTCTCTAGTTCACAAGCCAGTGCTCAAACCACTGAGCCACACCAGCCAGGTGTTTCTTTTTAACTTTAATTAAATTCTTGGTTCAGTTCAACATACTGAGAACCTATTATGTGTCAGGCATGGATTAAGCACTGGGAATATTATGATAAAGAGGTTCTTGAAATACATGTAATTGTATATACCAATGTTACCACAAATTTTTTTTAAAAAGTCATAGTCCACTGCCCTGCCCTCAAATGGCTTGGGGACATAGACACACAAAGAGATAAATATTTTAATTAAAATCTATTTTTTCCTGATGATTAAAGTAATATTTATTCAGTATTTAAACCCAAATGCTAGGAAAATAAAAATGAGATAATAAAATTATTCCCATGACAAAAGTATAACCACTCTTAACATTTTATATATGTTGTTGTAGGAGTCACTGTGATTAAATCCTCTTCACCATAAATCCTATCTCCCTTGCCAATGCCTGGGCATGGAACCCAATTCTAGGCTATGAGAAATAAGGGCAGTAGCAGGAAACTTCAGGGAAAGATTTTCACAGTCCTGAAGGAGAGAAAGGAGAGAGAACTCCTTTTCACCCTCTGGACACTGGTGTGTCTAGAACTGCTGTGGTCAACTTTCCACCAGCCTGAGGACAAGGCCAACACAGTACATCCCCTCAAATGGATGAACTGAAATTTACATGACCATCTACCTAATATAGGACTTTGAAGCTGTTTTCAGTTTTTCATTATTTTTAAATAAGACTGTAACAGACATCTTTTTGAAAAATCTTTGCTCATATTTTACATTGTTTCTTTAAAACACAAGGGGGTTAAAAGTAGGTTTACAGTTGGGAGTATGCAAAACACAAGATCAATAAAGCTATTGTAATAATTGTAACCTGCATGACTTTCCATACGAACAATGGTAAACCTATTTTCTCCCCTCGCTATGTATACCTAGGCAAACAGATAATTTTAAAGTACTGAGTGATAAGGACAGTGACAAGGGTACATACAGGGTAATAAGAAAACACAAAGAAGAGGAACTCTGTCCAAACTGGAGGACATTTTTGACTTATTATTCCTTCTCCACCAAATAATAGGTAATCCTATAGCCTAAAAGGATAACTATACTTCCTGATTTTCTTATTATAGGGCTATATCTTTTAATGTGATTCTTCTCCAAATCTTATTATCATACCATCTTTTTATCCCCTCAGTGAAGATTTTCACTTTTCTTCTAGTTTTATTGAGATATAATTGACATATATCATTGTAGAAGTTTAAGGTATACAACAAATGATTTCATATAGGTATATACTGCAAAATAATTATCACAATAGGTTCAGTTAACATCCATCACCTCACATAGTTACAATTATTTTTCTTGTGATGAGTAATTTAAGATCTAGTCCCTTAGCAACTTTCAAATATGTAATATAGTATCATTAACTACAGTCACCTTGGTGTGCATTACATTTCCAAAATTTGCCTTTCCATCACGTGAGGAAACAACAGACGTCTACAACTGGGAGAAGGCCCTGACCTGACCAGGCTGGCCTGCTCTTCTCGGACTCCCAGCCTCCAGAACACGCGCATGTCGTGGCTCTACCTGCCGGGCAGACAGACGCCCATGCATTCTTCAAGGCCCAGGTCAATTATAACCTCCATAACCCCTCCCCAATGTCTTTCACATCTTACGACTGGTCATTCTGGTAGCCCTTACCATTCACGGGCCTACCATTTTCCGATGTAACTATTCTCCAGTAATGACCCCAGCCAGGTGAGGGCACAGCTGGAAGGGAGACATCTGCAAGCCAGGGAGACGCCTTCACCAAGACACAAACATTCTGGCACCCTGCTCTTGAATTTCCAGCCTCAAGAACTATGAGAAAATAAACTTCTGTTGTTCAAGTCACCCGATAAATTAATTAACTAATTCCCAAATTTATTTTATAACTGGAAGTTTGTACCTTTCGACCACTGGCCCCCATTCCTCCCACCCTGCAACCCCCTCCTCCGGTAACCACTGCTCTGTTCTCTGGTGTCATGCCGTCTTGCAGCCCCTCTTCACCTCTCTGCAAAGATTCCGTATATCTGGGGTGGGGATAAAAGGCAGAAAACTGTACCTGAACAACAATTAAAATAAAGTAAAAGTTTTTAAAAAAGATTCCCTATATGCTGTATTCAATTTAGTTTTTCAGGAGTCCCATGAATTTACTTATCTGCTTAGAACTAATGTCATTTTTACACAAATTTTAAACATAGCTATATTTAAGCATTTACTAGACACATTATAAAATAATATTTACCACCACAGGGGAGAGAAGAGGGAATTTCAGGGGACAATGGGAAGGGTTCACAGGAACAAATTTAAAGGACACATGGACAAAAACTAGGGGGAGGGTGGTAATGGGAGGGAAGGGAGGAGGGTTGGAAGGGGGGCTGGATTGGGAGTAAAAGGGAGAAAACTGTACTTGAACAATGGTTAAAATAAAATTTAAAAAAAAGAAAAAAGAAAGTAACTCTAAGGTAAAAAAATAATAATATTTACCAAATACTAGTAAGGTACTAAAAACTATATAAGATCTAGAATTAAATACTCTTCCGACTGAATATAGAATTATAATTATTTTTACCTGAATCTATTTACTTTTCTTTAACAAATCTGGTCTTAATTCCTAAGACCAGATTATAAGTCATTTATAAAATATGACATTTTGAAAGGAAACAACTGGGTCTTCAGGTTTCAGTTATCTATCTCATTCTAAAAGCATTGCAAAGGCTGTCTTAGCAAGCGAAAATCTCAGGCATTTCAAAATATATTCTCTAGAGCTAACTGAAAATTAGTGTTTATTTAAATCAAATATTCTTGTATTAGTTCTTGATTTCACACTAGTTTCCTTCCTCAAAAACAAAAACATTTTATATAAAATAAACTAAAATTAATTATACTTTAACAGTTTATATCATTCCTTGAGATAACCAATATACCCTAGAATGTCAAAATATAGGAATTTGGTAGTGAATTACGTAATATCAGAAAATTCTAAGAAATAAATATATAACATTGTAATTTGCTGGAGAAAAGTCTAAATAACTATTAGAAGTATTTAAGGAAATGATTAATTTTCGAACACATACATACAATTTGAAATTTCAACAGGTAGGAGCAGAATACCACTAACAAGTAGAATCCAACGATTTTTATCTGCGGATATCACTGTAATGACTTTTCTTCCTTTTGTTACGTGGTTATTTTCCTATGTATCTATGTTCCTTGACATAATCTTATTAGTAGATAATGTATTATAAACAACCCACTAATAATATGAAGGGCTTTATAAACTTTTGACAGGGTGTATTATTGAGAATGCTTTGGCAGGCACAGTGGTTTTATCTCATAATAATATTAAGTACTTATTTTTTAAAAAGCAATATTATTGTAATAATGATGTGGCTTATAAACCAAATATTCATACCTATAATTACTACTCAGTGTTCTTAGCTAAGAATAGATGATTATTATACAGGTCTTGAGATTTATTTTATCTGAATATATTGGGATGATTAACTGACCAAGCTCTGTCCAGTGTAGGGATTGGAATGTCTAAAGTATTTGCTACAACATTAAGGGGTGATGGAGAAAAGATCCCAGAAAACAGAGGGAAAAAAAATAGTTCTTTTTTAGTGCCACCAAGAAGATATAGTGGAATAAAAAATTCCATGCTTAAACACAGAGCAGCAAAAATACACATAGATTATGTCTCACAGAGGGTAAAATGAATTAAATGATCCAATATGTTGAAATGCTTCTATATTTATTTCAGAGAAGACCTGGTTGGTAACAACACTATTAAAACAGTCTAACAGCTGTAACTGTGCATTATCTAAGAAGGACTAAGGTGAGATGCCATCTAATTATTTTTTAATATCAAAGTATTAAATGTAAATGTGAAAATGAGAAAAGGAGATTGAATCCATGAAATGGCATATGCTGAATTTCAGCATAACCCAACACGACTAGAGAACTAGCGAATCCAAAAAAATCCATTAAACAGTTTTATGTCTGAAAAATTGGAATGCATCTTTTTCACAAATTAAAGACAGATTGTAAAGAGAGGGTTAGAGTTGGAAAGTTCCCTGCTCATCAAATTAAAAACAAGAGCTCTATTCATAAAAAGAAAAAAAAAGAATACTTATGTGGTCAAGTCACATTCTTTGTTCTAAAGTTTTTATATGCAATTTGGGGTGAACATTTTACTTGTGATTCATAAAGAAAAGTGACCAGTGTAATAGGGGCTCCTAAAAAGCACATGAGTACATTTCAGGTGATACATAAGTAGCCATTTAAGATACCATAGGAAAGGAGAAAACACACCCTTAATACTCGAAGGAGAGTATATTCACATGACCAACAGCTGGACTTGATTAAAAAGAAATACCAAGTTAGGTTCTATGGTGGTTCTTCCATAGTTACATGACGACACAAATGAGAAATGCTACATTTCTCACATCCTGTTGCCTAGTGATCTCAATGACTGCCCCTTTATCCACCCTTGCAATGGAACCACCTCTTCCTTTCTTCCTCTACACTATTTCAGTATTCTTATTTTACAAAATCATTTTTTAAAGGACATAGGAAATAGAGCAAGTATAAAAAGTCAGTTTCACTTGTGATTCATTGTCACTTTCACAAGCATGAGAAAATATAAATTGAAGTTTCCTCATCAATAATTCAGTAAAAGTAAAAACATGTACAAAACTACTTCAAATGGATTAAATTGTGCTGGGACAGTAGAATTCCTGCCTTTTGAGGATTGAAAGGTAACATTCAAGACAGGAAGATGACAAATGCACCACTTCTTTCATTCTTAAAACTTGCTGTTCAATACAACAGAAGGTTAATACAGAAAGCAGTACTATAGAAACAACACAGTTTTATTTAACTGTGAACTAAAGAGTTACATTAAATACCCATAATTCCTTGTGAAAATCTCTTTGTTTTTCTGCTTGTCAGCATCTGCATTTTACAGCTGCCTCTTTCAGTATGGACCCTGTCTTGCAGAAGTTCAGGAACTTAAAACATTAGTATCCAGGAGCTCTAAAAAATCACAGCATTAATAACTTATACAGACGGGAGTAAAACAGTCACAGCATTCTTGACTATAAGCTGAACAGAAAATAAATCTAAAGACTAGAGATGACTATTAACAAAATATGAGAATAAAAATATCTCTTTCAGCTCAGCAAAAACATTATGCTTGCAAAATTCTTTCAAGACAAAAAAGATAATAGATTAATATCAGGTTTGAGGTTTCATTTACCAGAAGATTAAAGCCCCAAGAAACTGTTTCTCGATTATCTATTTTTTCTCTTAATAATAAAAACACACACCATTTTTTTCCTTCAGATAAATGCTGAACCAAATGCAAAAAAGTAAAATTTCCAGCAATTTTCCATTTCTTTCTCTCATTTAATCAATGAGATTCCTTCTATTCCTCATCTATAGTCCAGCATAATTACAGAAGTTGCTCCTGTTTCTCCTGAGACCATCGGTCCTGCTGATCTTTCCAAGTATTCCTCATTTCAAGGCTGCCCCAGCTTCTCAGGAACCTTGACTCTGTAGGTCGACAAATACAAGCTCTCTAGCATGATCACTTCTGCTTCCCTTGCCCAACCCAGCCAGATCTGGTATAATGTCAATCCATCTTCCTTTTTAAATATCTGGAGTTCAATCAGCGTTGTCCAATAGAACTTTATGTGACAATGAGAATATTTTTTATTTCTAGGCTGACCTAAATAATAGCTATTAGTCACATGTGGCTATTGAACACTTCATATGTGGCTAGTGTGACTGAGGAACTGACTTTTCATTTTTACTTAATTGTAATTAACTTGAATTTAAGTTTAACTTGCATATATGACTAGCCACCTACCCTATTAGACAGTGCAGATCTAGAGCAAGAGTGCTTTTTATTCTACCAGAAATGATGTCCCTGCAGATGATGGAGAATTACTAAAAGGTTGGATTTACATTTTAGAAAGCTTTTTCTCGTTGCTTTGTGAAAGTATCATTTTAGGGGTTAGGAAGAGAAAGCAATGGCTGAAGATCTGAAAAGCAGCCCCTAGATTTGGCAATTAGGAGATCACTGATAACATCAGACTGAGAAGTTACAGTAGAGTAGTAGGGTTGTAAACCTCACTGGAAGTAGAGACTACAAATAAAGACCATTCTTTCAAGAAGTCTGGCTCTGGGTAGGAGAGTGGAGACCATGCGGCCATCACCGTGCCATTATCATACTTGTGGATGGCAGTGGTCTGCTTGGGCAACCAGAACTGGAGCATAGAGGTGGACAGTATCTTCAGCAAACAGTGACTCATTGTCCAGACTTTGGAACAGGGACTCACATGAAGCTTCCAGGATCAGCGCCCCATGAGCTCAATGTAGGACAACCAACGACCCTGAAATCTACAGAAACACAGACGCCTCCAAGGAGAAACAGGAGACAACACTTGCTTACCTGGAGCAGATACCAGGTGCTACACACATGGCAGGGGAAAAAATCAGCTAACATTTTTAACAAATTGCTAAAAGCCCAGGATGAGAGAAGAGAACTCCTGGGAGCCCCAGAAAAGGGGAATTTGCAACCACTCACAGGTTCTTCCCTAGAGACCTTACCTGGCCCTGGGGAGAAGTGTGGGGCAGTGTGAAAAACTGGAGAAGGCCTGCTGTGAGGTGCAGGTTCAAGAAAGGAAAGCAACTGCTCCAAGAAAAGCCCCGAAGCCCCATCAGAATCCTTCTCCCACACAGAACAAAAGCTGGGAAAGGAGACCATAAAAAGAGCTATGTCAGGGGAAGAGACGGGAAAATGTTCTAGATCCAGACCATTTCCTACCTTTGAGGGAACTTAGGTCAGAAACACCAAGAAGGACCCCAATGCAGCAAAAGCCTAAGGCGGAGACTGAACCAGAACAACACAAAACACTACTTCCCTGGCCCTCAATACCGAGTTAGGACGCAGTGAGTAAGATAATGGCAGATCTACTTCTGGGGGGGAGGCAAGAATCTGGAAAGAGACCCTCTCTGACAGAAAGGTACAAAGAGAAGCTGAAGGTGGATCAGACTTTGAAAATATATATATATACTGGTAAACCAGCTCCCACCCTGCGCACAAGGTAACAAACACTAGATGAATATGAAGGCTGCGCTGGACTGCGGACAGGGGCAGCAACAACAAAACCAAACTCAGTTCAGCTTCTGACTAACCTGACACAACTCCTACAACACAGGCCAGTCAACAGAAGAGGCATGACAGGCATAAATACTACTGACTTTGATCTCTACCGGTGTAACAAGATGTCTGCCTCCAACCAAAGCATACGAGACACAGAAAGAAGCAAAAAAAGATAACACACTGTCAAGAAACAATGCAATCAACAGAATCAGCTCAGATACTGGAACTAGCACATTAGAAAATGTAAAATTACTATGATTAACATGGTAAAGACTAGTGGGAAAAGCCTTTTTAAAAATGACAGTCTTTAGCCCTGACCACTGTGGCTCAGTTGGTTTGGTATCATCCTGCAAAGCAAAAGGATGCCAGTTCAATTCACAGTCAGGGCACATGTCTGGGCTGTGGGTCAGGTACCCAATTGGGGGCACATGAGAGGCAACCATGCACTGATGTTTCTCTCCCTTTCTTTCTCCCTCCCTTCCCTTCTCCCTAAAAATAAATAAAATCTTTTAAAAAAATAAAAATAATGACAATGATTGAAATAGCATATGTCTATCTCCCCAACTAGATTCTTATTTCCTTTCAAGGAAGGCTCCAAATTCATTTCCCTTTGCTTCCCTAGTATCTAGCATAAATACCAACAGATCTGACAGCACAAAAGTCCAAAAAAACAAAATACCTTCTTCAACTTGAAGACCCTCAACCACCATGAGCACACAAGGTACTAGGCCTAACTTCATTCTATCCCAGGGCCATTGAAAAAGCATTTACTTTGGATGGACTTTTGCACCTTTACTTCTAACTTTATAAAGTGACTGGGAAGCCTAAACCCAAGGTCTACACACTGCTGCCAAGGCTCATGAAAACCTGCTCATTCATAGAATCACTGAATAAATGATTTTTTAAAGTAACATTTCAAAAATAATTTGAGATACACATATACAATCAATCTCATGTTTTCAGAGCCTAGAGGAAAAAAAACTGCATTTTTCATTGAGCATCATTCCTAACTTACACATATACTATGCTTAAGCCTTCTTAGCACTCGTTTCTCTTTTACCACTTACGGAAAATAAAGTAGCACTGAGATATTCTGAAACGAGACCCTCCAATTCTTACCTCAAGCTTTCCTAAATTCTAAAAGATAAAATTACCAACCTCTAGTTTATCTAAATGTCCTTGTACATTCTTAGTGACACTTTTCCTGAAAGGGACAGTTACATGTAAATCAAGTTTTATAGAAACTATGGGGTTTCTGGCAAGTTCCTGCAGTTATCCCCAATGAATTAAAAATTACAGTGAACTTGAAAAGGTTCCTATAATTTCCTATTTGGTCTTATATGCATCTTCCAATTTCTAAATCTTACAGAAGAACTTGGTAATCTTCTCCATGAGAAATTTAGAACAAATCTGCAAGAATTCCCCAAATCTCTAGCAATGATGCAAAATATCTGCTTATGCAGTAAATTAGCAGGATCAATGAAGCTCTGCAAATAACTATAGAAATTGTCGGGGGGGGGGGGTAATTTCAATTAAAGGACATTTATAGAATGCTGTCAGCAAGTTCCACACCCACTTAAAATAAACCCACTACTTACTAAAATGATACAGTCACAAAGCATCTTTGGATATATACATTTTCAGTATCTTTCTCTAAGTTTTGTTTTTATTCACTGATTTTAGAGAGAAAATAAAGGAGAGGGAGGGAGGGAAGGAAAAAGAAAGGGAGGGACAGAAAGATAAACCGACTTGTTGCTCCACTTATTCATGCATTCACTGGTTGATTCTTGAATGTGCCCTAACTGGGGATCTAACCCACAACCTTGGCTATGAGGAAGATGCTCTAACCAACTGAAATACTGGACCAGGGCTACATTTTCAGTATCTTGATTATGCTAACACCCAGTGATAACTTGGCCCAATGAGGTTCACTATGGTTTGCCACACTCTCTTGTTTATTTCTGCATTACTCATCACTCCTCCACAACCTCTTTTGCTTGCTTCTCCCAGACCTCTGAATGGTCACCTCCAGATTCAGTCTTTAGACCTCTTTTCTCTCTACATCCCCTCAGTAATTATATCCAGTACCATAGTTTCACATACAAATTTATATCTCAAATTCATGCCTCTCTCTAAAACTCCAGACATATATTTGACTTCCTCCTCAACATTTCATTTGGATGCCTTTTAGGGATCTGAAATTTATACTTTAGGAGTTAATCCTAAATTAACTCCTAATCTGCCCAATCCAACTTCAACCTTAACCTTCCCCACTAAGTTGATGGCAAATCTACCCTTCTAGTTGCTTAGGCAAAACACCTTGAAATCATCTTTGACTTCCTCCAGACTGTCAGAAAATACTGTTGGTACTATTTTGAAATGCATCCAGGATCTGGATATACCTGGATATCTGTATCACTGTCTCCACACTACCACCATCATTTCTCCCACAATTACTGTAATGGCCTCTAACCGGTCTCTGTGCTCTCATTCTTATGCCCCACAGTCCAGTCTCAGCACAGCAGCCAGACAATCCTCTTAGAAGGTAAGTTAGATTATCATTTCCCTTCTCTAAACCTTCTAATGGCTCCACATTTTCCAAGTAAAAGCTAGAGTTGTTATAATGGTTTACAATGACCTACATGATCTGGTCTCCCTAATGTTCTATTACTTTCCCCTTTGCTTATTCTGTCCTAGTCATATGAAATTCCTTCTTCAAATAAGCCAGGTACCCTCCTGCATAGGGGCCTTTGCTTTAGTTGTTCTCTGCTTAAAATGTTCTTCCTCTACATAACTTCATGGTTAACTTCCTCACTGCCTTTTCATCTTTACTACATTTTGCATAAAACCTAGCTCATTCCCATCTGTCTTACCAACAATATCTTTGTCTTGCTTTTTTTTTTTACAGCACTTATCACTTTCTAATGTGCCACACATTTGTTTTGATTATTTCTCTCTTGCCCATTGGAAAGCTCCATCTCAGTTGATGGAAACTTTTTCATTTTGTTCACAGATGTATCCCAAGTGCCTACAACCTCATCCAGCATATAATAGATACCCAATTGACATTTGTTGCATGAAAACCAAAACTCCTAAGACAAAACTCTTAGTGGTTAAGGATTATAATGGACTGCAACTGCTAAGAGCTGTAAGGCCCTATTCTTTTTTGTTCAATCTAGCCTAACAAATAGATTATAAAACCCACTGGTTTGGCAAATAATGACAAGCCTTGCAAATGACAGGTTCAAGCTGTTGTTCCTAAGATTTAAAAAAATATATATGAATTTTATCTGAAAGAGACCATAACCCACTGCAAATTTTTGACCTATAACATATATTGACAGTATACTGATCATTTGCTAGTATAACCAAGTTTAGAAGGATTATAACCTTAGAAAGCAGAATTAAAGTTCAACGCCTCAAAGTGATTTTGATAAATTTGTAAAATGGTCTACTAAAAAAAGACCCCTAATAATCTAACCTGTCAGCATCTTTATATTTCTCACAGAGGACTAAAATCAGTTTTAAGTGTCCACTGGTGCTTTCAGAAAACTCTGAAACAGGTATTCAAATAAGAATTTCCTAAAATTTTACTGATACCATGTGTTATGTAAAACAGCTCCCAAACACCCCCTACAGCAGAAAAACTTTGTAAATGGCATCTTTCTGTTTCTACACTAAGTATTTTTATTTAAAATATCTCAAGCCTACACAAATCCAGCATTCAGTTACAATATTTGTTGAGTATTTACTCTGTACCAGACACCAAACTGGGCCTGGGGAACATAAATGAAACAAGAGAAAGTCCCCACCCTCAAGAAGCTCACAGTCTAGGGATACAGACAACAGTAACAGACAGTTAAGGTGCAGTGTGGTAAGTCCTGTTTAGTGCAGGGATAAGGGTAGGGTATTATGAAAGCACACAGAAGAACCTATAAGTGTCCAACTGCTTCGCTGTTAAAAATCTTCAAAGTGTTCATAATTTAGAAAACACTGTTGCTGGTATGTTAATATAAAAACAACCTTCAGGATAAATGGGATACAGGGTAAAATATTAAGAATAATATTCTTTTTATGGCCATTTACCTTATTTCTGTAAAGATGTCTGTCTTACCCAAACTCTCTGAAATAGGACTCTAATTAGATAATGAAATATGAAGCTCTTGAAGATCTGGGGGAAAAACTGCCATGAATTGAGAATCACTGAAGTAGCAAGCCACTTTTAGGGTTTAAGTGTATCTTATCCCTTAGTACTTTATGGCAGAAACAAAGGTTGAAACTCATTGCCAAAATAAATTTAAAGTAAGATTTAATCTATTAATTTTACAATCTATTCATTAATTTTTTACAAATTTAAAAAATAGCATAGAATAGTACATTATTGTATAAAGTGAAGTACCCCTGTGTACACATATAACAATCAAGATATTCCACTCCAAGGCCTGAAATAGAATCCTCTTTTTGATGAAGACAAACTCTTAAACACAAGAAAACCCAATCCTACAGAAAAAGGAAAGTTAAAATACCTGCTGAAACATTCAGTATCTATCTCATCAGTGAGAAGGGAAGTCTCTGCATGTTAAAGCGAGGCGGTAATGACCAACAGACTTGCACCACTGTTCAAGCTCACCTGACACGCAGTCTTCTTGGTGCCTACTGCCCCCTGGGGGTTACAGTACATTACTACTCTTCTGAGGAAACGGGTGCAAATAGAAAATACAGATATTATTTTCTACTGAAAACAATGTAAAAAGGTTCATGTCAAATAACACTAGGCCTTTCCCAAATAAACTCTCTTAAAAAGTGTCCCATTTATTTCTATCTGAATAATCGGGAACACACTACATAATAAAACTTAATTATAGAAAGTGGTTGTTAATATGATTAAGAATATCAGGGCTTATATAGCATTTTGCATTTTCAAAGCACTTAGCCAACATTAAATAATTAATCTTTACAGCATTATTGAGGTTAATATCACCACCATCTTTTTACAGAAAAGTAAATAGCAAGGTTAAATGAAGTGTTAGAAATTCAAGAACTAGTCAGTAACTGATCTGCAAAGTGCCACAGTATGGAGCACTAATAATACATTAATTCACCTCTAATACCCCATGACCTACCTCAAGGAGAAATTAGTTACTCTTTTATCTGCGGCCTCATGGCATTTTTAAAAATGATTTACTTATTAGAGAGAGGAAAAGAGAGAGAGAGAAATATCGATGTGAAAGAGAAATATAGACAGGTTGCCTCTCACACACACTCCGACCCAGGACCAAACCCGCAACACAGGTATGTGCCCCAACCAGGAATAGAACCACAACCCTTTGCTTTGTGGAACAACACCTAACCAACTGAGCCACACTGATCAGGGCCCCACAGCATTGTATACATCCCTCTACTGTAAGACTTAACACTTTTAGGCCCTGGCTGGTGTGGCTCAGAGGACTGAGTGCCGGCCTGAGAACCAAAGGGTCTCCAGTTCAATTCTATCAGGGCACATGCCTGGGTCAGGGTTGTGGGCCCTGGAATTGTCAGGTCCCCAGTAGGGGGCGCATGAGAGGCAACCTCACATTGATGCTTCTCTCCTTCTCTTTCTCCCTCCTTTCCCCTCTCTCTAAAAATAAATAAATATTTTTAAAGACTTAACACTTTTATATTATCATTATTTAACTATCCATCTCAGTGACCTACACAGGACTCTGTGCCTCCACAGGACTTGGTAGTGTCTAGCACAAAACAAGACACAACAACGAACTGTTCAGTCATTTACTACAAGTCAGGCACTGTTCTGAACACAGGGGATACAGTAGTGGAAAAAAATGGCAAGCTCTCTTTCCCTATTCTCACGGAGCATACATTCTAAGAGGCAAAAACAGATGACAAAAAAAAAAACAATCAGGTAGAAAGAAAAGCCATAAAGAAAATTAAAATAGGACAATGTGACTACAGATGGTTAAGTAGTTACATTAGATTAAGTAGTGACATTCAAGCTGATACTTGAATATAAGAACCAGCCAAAACTATATGTGGAAATGACAATTCCAGATGGCAAATGCAAAAGGCCCAAAGCAGACAAGAAAAGCAAATATTTGAGTAAAAAGGGGAAAAAACCTGTGGGTAGAGTAGAATGGGCCAATGAGTGAGTGATAAAAGATGACATCAGAGAAGTAGGCAGGGGCCAGATGAGAGTTTTCTTGGGCCATGATATGAATTTTTCCTGAGATGAGAAGTTATTTAATGTTACATAATAAGTATTTGCCTATTTGAATTGTAACACTGGCACAGTAGGTAACACTAAAAAGAAAATTAATACTGAGAAGGAAATTTACTATGCTACTGGCTAGTGAAATTTTCTGTTTTAATAAATTACTTTTTAGTGGTTATTTTATAATTATATCTTCAAACTGAAGGATAAAACAGCAGCGTCTACTAACATTTTAATAGAAGTTAGAATAATTAGATTTTGACAGTCACTATTGGAAGAAATTAAAGAGCTCCTCCATAAACCACTGTATATTACAGATGACTATACTAGGATCTTATGCTAATCACTTATTAATTTTGCAAAGCCTAACATATCTCCAAAAAGCTCATTATGAGTGCCAGACAGACATCTGGAGAGGGGGTTCCTGAGTAAAAGTATGGAAATGTCACTAAATATAAGAAATCTCTTCCTATTATCAGAGCAACCAGAATGAAAAAAGTAACATATATTTGAAAGCAAAAATGTCCCACCATATTAGTTGAACAAACTACAGCAATAGCCTAAAACTTAAAGGCAGGTTTATATTTCACCTGAGATGATACAGGTGCTGTAGAAGCCTCCAGGCTAATACCAAGCTATAACACCAAGATTCAGTTCAATTTAACTCCACAAATAGTCACTGCAGAGAAATTATTATTATTTGCTCATTCTATGAGCATATTCCTGAACATTAGATATATTAATCTTTGTATTCTCTACATTTTATGTCTTTTTACAATAAAAATTTAATCATAACAGACTTTAAAACACAGAACATTACCGTCTTAGCTAATTTTAAATGTACGGCTCGGCAGTATTGTTTGTTCACGTTGTTGTGCAATGAATCTGCAGAACTTCTACATCCTGCAGAACAGAAACTCTATACCTACTGAACAACTCCCTGTCTCCTCTCTCCCTAATAGCCACCATTCTACATTGTTTCTGTCACTCCCTGTTTTTAACAGATATTGCAGTGTAACAGAACACAATCCCCTACAAAACAAACTGTATACAAGGTCTGTCCAGAGAGTACCCAGCCACATACTATGACAAATAGAGACATTTATTGAAGAAGATACCAGATACAAGAAACACTGTACATAGGACAGTGACACCTCAGTCCCCTTCAAAGTAGGCACCTTGGGACCTCACACAGTTCTCCCAGTCACCATCAGCTGCCCTATTGTATTTTTCTGAATCTCATCAATGGTGTGAAATTTCTTCCCTTTCAAAGGTGATTCTAGTTTTGGGAAAAGCCAGAAGTCGCAGGGCGCAGAAATATGGGCTGTAGTGCAGCTGCGTCACTTGGGTGATTTGATGTTTTGCCGAAAAGCTCTGCACAAGACATGATGCATAAGCAGGCTCACTGTTGTGATGAAGCTGACAATCACCAGGTGCCCATAGCTACAACCTTCTGAATCATCAAAATAGTTTCCACAGAGAAATGTTCCGGTTTAACACAAATTCAATGCAGATTCATTGCTCTACTAGTTCAGTCATTTTGAATGTGACAGCCACACAGTACACATGCTCACTCAAGGGCATCTACCACCCCCACTGACTAAGTAGTACAGTGAAGTCGTCATTGTTCACGCATGTGCATTCCAGTCCACTCTCCATGGCTGCTGGGTTACACTGATGACATGCAAACTGTTCTCATTATATTAATGATGGCTGGACTTTTTCCAGAGAAACCTCGTATACAAACTTTTGAGTTGGTATTTTTGGGGTTTTTTATTTTTATTTAAATAATTTCATGTTTCCTTAATCAAAAGGTGGATAGTAGAAGGGGCTAAGAATTGCCTCCAATATGTAGTCAGTAACACAGAAGGGAATTATACTGCAATACACACCACACTATTTCCAACCCACCACGAATACTAACAAAATTATGTAAACAAGCAGGGTTACTGGCCACCAGCAGAAAAGCAACTAGCCCATATGATATGATCTGTTTATATGGAAAAATATACAGTACATAGAAATAATGAATATTAGACTTAAACTTTAATTTGAAAACATCATAAGTAATCATAAAATTCTCTTATATTTTTAGACTTTATATTTTACAAGAAGCTCCCACATACATCAATTCATTTAATCAAGTCACAAACCCTCTGGAGCTTATCTGTTCATCTTTAAAAGACATCATAAGAATGCCTACCACGCTGACCTCAAAGGGTTGAAACAAGAAAAAAAGTGAAATAATAAATGTAAATGCAATTTGAAAGTTGTAAATACTTCTACATATATGTCAATTTTTAAAGATAAATCCAAACAAATGTAGTACTGACAACTAAGAAATAATCAACATAGTACCATGCATACAATTATTATTTACTGAACACTTGTAAAATATTTTATAGTTTCCTAAATATGATGAGACAGCAAAATTCCTCTACACATTTGGTACATCAAAAATGAATTCTCTTTTTTTTAAGATTTTTTTATTTATTTTTAGACGGAGGGGAAAGTAGGGAGAAAGAGAAGAGAAACATCAATATGTGGTTGCCTCTCACACTCCCCTCACCGGGGAACCTGCCTGGCAACCCAGGCATGTGCCCTGATTGGAAATCAAACCAGTGACCCTTTGCTTTGCAGTCTGGTGCTCAATCCACTGAGCCACACCAGCCAGGGTACATCGAAAATGAATTCTCTTAAATCAGTTAGTGGAGAGGTCAAAGTTAAAAGACGGTCAAAATATAAATCTACACGCTATATATAAGAAGAAGAAAATGGACAGGGTTATGGGTATGTTTATTTGTGATACAGAGCAGCAAATCTTCAGAAAAACATACTATATAAGTATACAAGTAACTATATAAGTAACTTTTTACAGAGTAATTTCTTTCGAAGTAGTGATTTGGTAGATTGCAAAACTACCAGTGAAATTCAATGCTTATTCAATGAAAATTACAAGGGCACAAGCACAGGTAAGATTCCACACAGGGCAAATCAATGCTAAAATCAAGGACAAAGCTACTGCTCTCTGACACTTAGTTATAGATCTGTGGGATTTACATAAAGAATCCTACCTATCACTCTTTAAAAGGTAAGTTGTATCCAATTTGAGAATATAATAAAAAATTAATGTAAGGTCCTTTATCTCATCTCTAAATTGTATGATTTGACCTATAATTGCCTATAAAAATCAAATGTAAGAGGATTTTTTTATTATCTAGTAGGCAGGCAAGGGATTTTCAAATCCTGAACCTTTGGTAATGAACTCTTTATAATCACTTTTTTGGTTCCTACCCCATTTGAAAGAAACGCTTTGTTTATGACACTATTTGCTAAGCTCGTATAATCAGCTTGGTACAACGGTTCCTCACCCTGCACTGTAGTTGATCTGAGTCCAATTAGATTCATAAAATCAGTCAAAAGTAATTCAGTCCATAAAGCGTCCAGATAAGGGGAGGTGGGCCTAGTTCCATGTCAATTAGAAGAAGGCTGTTGATTGAGATTTTAATATAATTATAAGTACCATTACATGTGAAGGCCCTACTTCAAATAAATACTAACCCCAAGATCAAAAATCACTTCTTCTCTAGGTGTCTTTAGAACCAGAGCAAAAAACTGTCTTTCAGAATATATCAAGTTAGCAATTATCCAGCTAATTTTAATTATTTCAGTCAATAAGCAGATACAAGTACTTAGCTATAACACTTCCACTCTTACTTTCAACAAATATTTATTGAAGACCTACAGTGTGCCAAGTACTTTCTAGCATGATAACCCAACATAGCTTACAAGAGCCACAGAACTTTCATATAAAAATGATAGTATAATTAAATTTTCTTGGCCTTTTAAAAAATATGTTCAAGGACATATATCTCAATAAATACATTACTTAAATATAATAAAATTTGATGTGGAGTATGTGAAAGTAAATGTAGGGAACAGAACCAGGGAAGTACTTAATATATTTTCCTCTTATAATATTTATTATTATACCTGAAAATTTTTAAACTCTTCAAAAAGGCTTGTGTACTTACCCAACTCATCAAACTCCTTAAAGCCATATAATGTAGAACAGTCTTAACTATAAATTAACACAAGAGGGCGCACAAGTCTGGGAAATTAATAAAACCAAAGGCAAGCTGCATTTTAACAATTTGCAGCTCTTAATATATGGTCACATGGATTTTTAAAGGATTCTTCATGCGTGTACTTCAGGTCAATTACACTGAAAATATTTCTCTTTCTCAATACTTTCAAGAAATCAAATCACTGTTTCTCAGATAACATAAATTCTTTATCCAAATTGATTTTAAACCTAAATTTAATATTATATCATTAAGTAAAAGTATTAGTTTTAATCAGAAGTTTATGCCACCTTTTAATCTAACTTCTTGGAAAACCAACTATTTAAATGTTAGACAACTTTTAAAATGCCTATGTTCAAATATCATTAAAATTTATCCATTGAGTGATTAGAATCATCATAAAGTTACATGCAGGAAATAGACCTACAACTTTTAGAAAATGATACAAATCTGTATCACAATGTCAACTATTTAATTCTCAAACAGTAAATATTCTGTCTACAATGATCTATTCCAAGAGTTGCAACCAATCCCAAGTGGTAGGTTATGATTTCCTTAATTCACTTCCTCGTGAAATGACACGCTACCACCTGAGGAGTTTGTGTAGGTGAGGCAACCAGATTAAGATTACAGAGCCTAAAGGCAGAAGCATAATCCAAAATAATTCCAGAGCACATTCTGCGTACCTCAAGATTCAGGGCAGAATATAATCTACACACACATATACACACACAGTTCTCGGTGTGTAGCTCTATTCAGCTTTATATAATCCTAATGCTGGCTGTGACACATGAAATTATTCTGAGTGTCAACAATTTCACACTGTACCTAAATTCTACAAAGAAGAGGCACCTGACATGAGGACCTGGCATGGTAGACGAAGGCACAAAAATGTTACTTATCCCTTACACACGAGTATCATTATAATAAAGGGAAAAAAAGAGAGATAAGCTACTACTAGGATCAAGAGAATCAGACAAAAAGTCCAGACTAGCAGCAGTGAGCTGTGGGTTAAGTAATATGGGCAAAGGCTGACTCTCCAGATCAAAGGATAAAAATATGACTTTAGTGATGAAAAGTCAGGGCCCAAACAAAGAAAATAAGGACCCAAGAGTGGTAAAAATCCAGTCAATCAATAAGTTATTTGTCGCGTGAGCATGTAGTACTGCCCTGATGCTACCTACAGTCTAGCTATTTGAACAGACTCCTAACAAACTTCTTGCCAGGTTCTTGATCCTGGACCAGAAAGGAAAGAGTGCCTCTATCACTAGAACCATCAGTGAAATTTGAATAGGATCTGTGGATTAAATAGCAGTATTGTATCAATGTTAATGTCTAGAATTTAATGGTTATACTGTGGCTTCATATCAGAGTAGTCTCAATACATACTGATGGATTTAGGGGTTATGAGTTATCATGTCTGTACTTACTCTCACATGGTTCAGAAAATAACAATTTATTTGATATGGAGTATATTATAAGACAAATATGGTAAACTATTAACTATTGGGGGAATCTAAATGTAGGATATTCTGGAGTCCTTTGAAATAATCTCACAACTTTTCTGTATGTTTCACATTATTTTAAAATTAAATATATATAAGTAAATAAAATTTATAGATTCTTTGACAATGGAAAGCAGTATATTTTAAAAGACATATCCAAACTAACAAACACGTAAAATTATTTTAAATCAACTTAAAAATAGAATAAAATGCTTTGACAGTAGCACATCATACATCTCAAAACTTATCCAAACTAATAAACACATGAGGCAATTCTGACTTCAGTTCTTAAAAGCCTCCTTCAATTAGAAAGAAAAAAATATTTTACTTAAATTAAACCGGAAGGTACTCCTTCCAGAGAATTGAAATGAAGGTAATAATGTAAAAATTCTAGAAAGTTATCTACAGGTAACTTAAAAAATATGTGGTGTAAAAATAATGCTTTCTAAAACCCTCTTCAAAGCTGACACAGTATATTAACATTTCTGAAATATAAACTCATCTTCAAGGAAAAAATCACTAAATTTATTCAAAAACTTTCTGTGTTGCTCTAATAATTCAAATATAAGAATGTTCCAACTTTGGTAGTAATACTTCAATTTCCAAAAAAGATTAATTTTACTTAGGTTATATTGGCCATCTACTAATATTATTATTTTAAAATATATTTCGGAAAAGCTATTTCTTTACCATTGTTTTCTGAAGTTGCTTTCATAACTTCTAATCTGAAATTTTTGAGATGCTTTTATGAAATGACTGTGTAAATCCTAGAATAGTTTGTTTTCATTAACATAAACAATGCTATCAAGCTTTTATTATAGGAGACAAGACAAATAGAAATCTTTAGAAGCTGAGTGTCCTAACAGACTTTAAATAATATCACTCACAAAGCATATCTCTAAAGTTTAATCAACTGTCAAGTATAAATGACAAAACTTTCACTTCATTTAAAACAATGCATTCACATTCCTTAGTGATAAATACCTACCATCTGAGAGCTGGAAATAAAAGTTGTTACTTATCATATGTTTATAACTTGGTTGTTAGAACATTCTTGAAATGAATTATGACAAAGAGAGAATTTAACTACTTGAGCTCCTATATCCTGAATTTCCTTTACAACAAGACTCCCTGCATCATTTCCTAAGGGCAAAGCATCCATCTTAAACTAGTTGGTTCTATCCCACAAAAGCCTGGTTTCCAAGGAGATGCTGTGAACTCTGCATTACCTCAGGCTCACATTTATGAGAAAAATTTATCTCAGTAAAAAAAAAACTGATTTTCATCTTAAATCAACAACAGTAAAATAAAAAAATAAATATATAGATAAGTAAACAATGACCAGCGAACTTACAGGAGACTCACTTCAACATCAAATAGAAAAAGCTACCAATCAAATGGGGGCCAACTAGAAAATGTACTTTTGTTACAGTCTCCATTTATAGTTTTTTCTTGAATAACAAAGAAACAGAGACTACTGTGTGCCTTCATTCATGTACCCAAGAAAATAGAAACCTTTCAACTACATTTACCTCATCTCTTATTATAGATTTCTATCTTCACCTTCAATAAAAAATCAAAAATATTAAATTGGCATACTCATAACATGGAATATTATACAGCTAATAAAAATAATTAGGTATACAAATTAACAAAAAAAAACTACAAATGTAACACTTAAAAGGTACCCCTTTTCTTTGCCCTAGCTGGTGTGTTCGGTGGATTGAGTGCCGGCCTGCAAATCAAAGCGTCGCAGGTTCGACTTAAATCTCCCTGAATCTCACCTTACCTATAAAATAAAGACAGCACCACCTATAATGGATGAGTGTTATGAGAATCAGTGAGAGCCTTTCAGTTATACAGTTCAGTGAGTCTTAACTTAAACCACTACTCTAGTCTAAGTTAACATTGTCATTGGTCTGCCTGCTTTTGCTTTCACCTTCCTACTCTCCATTTCCCTAACCATGGTAGTTTACATTCACCACACATACACACACACCCAAAAAGTGTGTGTGTGTGTGTGTGTGTGTGTGTGTGTAGAGAGAGAGGGAGTGCATGCACTTCCAAAATGACAGAGTAAGGACCTCCCCAAAAATCTGTTCTAAAAGCAATAAAAACACAAGCAAAACTTGTCAAAAATCAACTTTTTCAGAATTGTGGAAATTAAACAACTTGCAGCAACCCAAGAAGTGTTTCTTCAGAGGAAACTGCTGAGTCTCAAACAATACCAAGTTTGCAGGGTTTTACCCTTTGCCATTTTTATCCCCTTTCCCTAGCCCTGTGGTAGACTTGAAAACCAACTGTCTCTCAAGCACAATATTTGTAAAAATCAGAAGCCTAGGAGTCAAAGGAGGAGTCAGAATGATTAGGAGCTCCCCAAAACATCCCATCCCCAGAAAATTACCAGTGTGTGACATGGCTGGCAGCTCCCTGAGAAAGCTCTGGGCACAGGATTTTATTTCACCTGACTCAGAGATGGCTCAGGCAAAACAGCCAGGGCAGGCGTCAACACAATCAGTGCCAACTACTTAACATCACAGCTGCCTGAAGCAGAAATACAAGTTAGATAAATATGAGACTAAAAAAAATTAGTGAAAATTTTGGAGAATTACATGTTTATACAGGGCTTTGAAAAACTCCAAAATATTCTTGGGAACCTAAGAATGTGCAGGGCTCTGCACATGCCCAGCCCTCTTCAACAAAGGCTGGGAGACATACTAGTTCAAGGCACTTTTTTGAAGATTTTTATTTATTTTTTAGAGACTTGGGAAGGGAGGAAGAAAGAGGGAAAGAAACATCAGTCGATTGTGTGCCCCAATCAGGGACCAAACCTTCAACCCAAGCATGTGCCCTGACCAGGAATCAAACAAGCAGCCTTTCACTTTGCAAGTACAATGCCAAACCAACTGAGCCACACTGCTCAGGGTGTTTCAAGGCATTTAATCAATATTTGGCCACTTAGCTAACTGAGTAGACTTCAGTGGCTACATATGACAAAGAATACAGACTTTAAAAATTAGCCCAAGAAAGTCACTAACCCACAAAAGACAATAAAACATTAAAAGGTAAGTATAGCCCATGAAAAAATCCAGACATTAAACTTACTAAACAAAGTCTTTTTTAATTTTAAATTTTTTCTTTTTTCTGCCCTGGCTGGTGTGGCTCAGTGGATTGAGTGTTGGCCTGCGAACCAAAGGGTCGCCAGCCAGGGTACACGGCTGGGTTGTGGGCCCCCAGTTGGGGGAATGCAAAAGGCAACCACACATCAAAGTTTCTCTCCCTCTTTTTCTCCCACCCTTCCCCTCTCTCTAAAAATAAATAAATACAACCTTTTAATTTTTTCCTTTGTTTTCTTTTTTGGTTTTGTTTTTGCTGCTGCTGACTTGTTCCTGAGATGGCTACAACACCCGAGAGAACAACGCCACATCTAATGCCTGTGCAGAACTGCAACTTCTTTAAAACGTTCAGATCTCCTGAACATTTGGGCTTCCTGCTCCCACCTCATCCCCATGAAGTGAAATAATTTTCAAATTTTTAGTAAAATACAGTTATCCCTGTAAACACTTTTTCCCATATTCCCATCCTCTTTTTTTCTTTGTCTGTGGGTAAAACATTAACTTAAAAAGAAGTCTTAAAAACTAAAACTTAGAATGTACATTGATATCTCATTCACCCCAATTTTGGCTCTTCTGAAAAAGACTGACAACTCATTGTGGACTGGAAGGGATTTAAGAGATTGAATAGGGTATGGTCAGAGTTGGTTAGGATACCGATGAACTTTAGCCCTGGCAGGTCCTAGTATCCCTGATATGCCCTCTACATAAAACAGAAAAGTCTCCTTGCTTACTCCTCCCTGCCTGAACCACTCTCAAGGTGGTAAGAAATGGCTGAGGAGGATAGAAGAAACTTCTACTCACTTTGTTACAAAAAGGGGGTGAAATGATACAGAAGGATGGGAAAGTAAGAGGACAAAACAATAAAAGACCTTAAGAGATGATCCTGAATCTTTTCTTCCAATTGCAGATATTAACTCCTTTGAATTCTCATTTTCCCTAAATAACTGTTTTTTTTGTTTCAGAGAATGTCTGTACTTTTTTCTGTGTGCTTACATGCATGTTAGCATATGTGTGCAAGTGCATGTACGAATACTTATGTGTCATTTGCTACCCAGCAAATGTTTCAGTGCTGATTTCAATTTAGTTTTCCTTTTTTTCTTTTTTATTTCCTTAAAATTATTTTTCATTTTAGAAACAAGTTTGCCAGGAAACCAGCTCCTTTCCCACAACGACAGACAGGCTGCATCCATCTTTCTTAAAACCACGCTGATTTTCCCCTCACACCTCCAAAAAGGACCTCCTCAGGATGGCCTCAAAAGACGAGTCTTCTGACTCCACTCGTCGGGTGGGATGCCCTGGTGCCGGTGAAGGCCCCTCTGCCAAAATGAAGGTTTCTCATTGTGGGAGAGTCAGTTGTTTTTTTCGTTGTTTCTTCCTGCCTTCTAATTTAAAAAGACATTCCTGGGTGGCAGGCACGGCGCAGGAATGAGAGCTATCTCTCGGCGAACTTGTCTACATTCCTTGGCACTACTGACTTGTTTGTGGAAATCTGCTAGTTGCTTGTGTGTCACTGATAGCTCCCATGGTTGACTCCTTCGACAAACCTTTCAAGGAATTCTCTAACCATCAACAAGAAGTTGCTCTGTCAACCTGCATGATCCCCTGGAGCACTTTGAACACATTTGGTAGGGCAAGGGGAAGACAAAAAGAGCATGCGTGGAGCAGCTGGCTCACAAGTTGCTGTCCAAGCTGCTTCATCACCTGTCCAATCAGTTCTCTTCATAATTCAAAGTCCTCCTCACGACTATTGGCTACCCCTGTATGGATAAGGTCTCGTAGGAACCTCATGACACTGAAGTTGGCATCCTGATGGTCCAGAATAGTGCAGGCAGTGGCTCACTGTAAGATAGGGATGACCACCTGGCTCTTCAGTAAGGTAACAGGGCTACACTGAATAAACCTGATGGCGGGCCTGAACAGGGCATCCATGATGTCAGGGTGACTCTGGACCCATTCTGCTATTCTAGCAGCTGGAAGGTGGGGAAACATAGTGCGTGGAGCATGTCTAGTAGTTCCTGCTGACAGCCCTCTTCCATGCCATACTCATCCACAAGGATGCTGCCAAGGTACGGGAAAGAGAAATGTGATGTATGTGGTGCACATTCACCATCTGTGTGACTAGTGGCTACAGCAGAGCTGCAGATCCTTTGTCCACACAGCAAACAGCAAAGTGGAGGCACCTGCAACAATGCTCTACAATCCGATCATCAGCCTGGTGTTTACTGTGAATGCAAAATCTCCAAAAGTCCACTAAAGTGCTGAGCCAGGTGGTCTAAACAATGACTTCTTTATTTTTTATTATTATTTTTCAATTCTCACCCAAGGACATGTTTCCATTGACCTTTTAGAGAAAGAGGAAGAGAGAGAGGGAGAAAGGAAAAAGGAGGGAGAGAAACATTGACATGAGAGAGATAAGCAAAGACTCTAAATTAGCTATTATGAACATATTCAAAGTACTAAACAAATGCCATCTAAAGAATTTAAAACAGAGTGTGAATACAATGTCTCACCAAATATAGAATATCAATAAAGAGATTACTCTTTGATTTAAAAAAATGGCATAAGGCAATAAGTATAAGACTATGCTGATGGGTTTATAATGTATAAAGATGTAATTTGAAAAAAAAAAAAAAAGATAGCATTTGGCCCTGGCTGGTGTGGCTCAGTGGACTGAGTGCCAGCATGTGAAGCAAGGGGTCGCTGATTCGATTCCCAGTTAGGGCACATGCCTGGGTTGCAGGCCAAGTCCCCATTAGGGGGCAAGTGAGAGGTAACCACACATTGATGTTTTCCTCTTTCTCCCCCCCCCTCTAAAATAAATAAATAAAATCTTCAAAAAAAATACTTTTAAAATAAAGAAAACAGAAGACTTGAACAGCATTACAAACTGGACATACTGGACATCTACATAATACCCCATCAAGCAATGGGGGGTACAATGCACAATTTTCTCAAGTGCTCACAGGACATTCTTAAGGACAAGATAATGTATTAAATCATACAGCAAGCCTCAATAAATTTAAAAGGACTGACATGGTATCACGTATGTTCTTCAAACACAGTGGAATAAAATTGGAAATCAATAACAAGGAAATTTGGAAAGTCATAAATGTGTGGAAATTAAACATATTCATAATCTTTAACTAGACTGACCATACATTAAACATGTCATTCCTCCAGTTAAAATCTTCCAGTGATATCCCATCAGTCTTTGAATAAAATATTACCTGCTTACAGTGGCTTAAAAAGCCCCAGAGCCCTGGCCAGGTAGCTCAGCTGGTCAGATCATCATCCTAATATGCCAAGGTTGCAGGTTCAATCCCCAATCAGGGTACATACAAGAATCAACCAATGAATGCATAAATCAGCAGAACAATAAATCGATGTTTCTCTCTCTCTCCCTCTCACTCCCTTTCCCTATCTCTAAAATCGGTGAGCACATCCTCAGGTGAGTATTTAAAAAAAAAAAGTCCAACTCTCCCAGTTACTAGCTAGATGCCCTAGACACATTATTTAACCTAAGGATAAATACCCTCTATTGTCCCCTAACTGGTGTGGCTCAGTTGGTTGGGCATCATCCTGCAAAGTGAAAGGTTGCTGGTTTGATTTCTGGTCAAGGCATGTGCCTGGATAGGGGCACGTAGGGCACAACCAATCAATGTTCCTCTCTCATATCAGTGTTTCTCTCTCTCTCCCTCCCTCTCTCTAAAAAAATAAATAAATTCTCTAAAAATATATACTCTATTATAAAGTTGGAATAACAACATCTACTCCATAAGACTACTATGAGTATAAAATTAATATCACAAATAAAAGGATTCAGACAATCCTTTAGCAAATAAGCATTCAATAAGAACTATTACATCTTATTACTATAATAATATAGGTACATCAAAATGAAACATGTTGCCAAGATATTTTTTAACATTTTCTTTCTTACATATAATTCTGTCATTAGGTATAATACCTGACAAATAAGGTATAATATTCTGTCATCAAGTATTATACCCAATGACGGAACTCTGTCATCAGGAACAATCAATGAATGGGAAGAACTTTAAATCCTTGAAGAAAGAGAGATATTTATCGTATGCTTTAAAATTAATGGGAAAATCCCCTTGTAAAACTTTCCCTTCCGTGGTGTTATAGCATATGAAAATCTTCTATTCCTTCAGGTTTCTCTTCCTATGGTAGGAACTCTTAAAGAATATAACTATTTAAGTAAGTCATAATTCACACTACAGTGATAGTAACTACTTCACAACTTACTTGTCTGAAAAGATGTGATTCAAGAAAATTCCAGAACAGAAATATAAAGGGTAAAAAGTCAAAATAAAATAGATACAATTAATTAAAAAGGGATATCTCCTATAAGTGATGGTACATGAATATGTACCATACTGTTAATGTGATCTGACAAAGAATACTGAGGTAAATTACAAGGATGGCCATAAATTCTTCCCTTCTATATGTCCTTGGGTAATCCTCTCCTATAGTGGTTCTGAGCTTGGCCATGTAATATGCTCTGGCAAATGAGACAATGGCAAATGTGATACAGACGTAAAAAATGCTTGGGCATTGGGGCCCCCAATCTTTAGCTGTTCCTGTGAAGAAGCCCAGGAAAGCCCTGGCTGGTGTGGCTCAGTGGATTGTGTGCTGGCCTGCAAACCAAAGGGTTGCCGGTTCAATTCCTAGTCAGAGCACATGCCTGGGTTGTGGGCCAGGTCCCCATTAGGGGGCGTATGAGAGGCAACCACTCATTGATGTTTCTCCTTCCCTTCCCCTCTCTAAAAATAAATAAATAACATCTTTTTTAAAAAGCCCAGGAAAACCTACCAAATGATAAGAGACATGTGCCCCAGTTGCTGCTCCTCCCCTGGCCAACACCATACCAAGTGTCAGAAATGTCAGAAATGTGATCAGACTGTCTTAGATGATTCAACCACCAGTCCAACCTCTAGCTGACCTCAAACACATGAGCAAGCCCAGCAGAAATCAGCTGGATCAACCCAGACCAGAAGAGCTACACAACTGACATAGGGAATCTTAAGCTAAATAAGTGGTTATTATTTTAAGCAACCAAATTTTGCAGTGATTTGCTACAGAACAAAAGCTAGTAAGATACAAATACAGATCACCAATACATTTCTTTTTTTCCCAAATCATTAAGAAGAGGTAGAACACTAAAATAATTTTTAAAAGTCAGTATACATAATTTTTAAAGGTTTTACTTATTTACTTTTTAGAGAGAGGGGAAGGAAGGGAGTAAGAGAGGGAGAGAAACATCAGTGTGTGAGAGATACATCAATCGGTTGCCTCTCACATGCCCCCAACTTCAACCCAGACATGTGTCCTGACTGGGAGTCAGCCTATGACTTTGGGTTCATAGGCTGGTGCTCAATCCACTAAGCCACACCAGCCAAGGCAGTATGCATAATTTTTTAAAAATCAATTAAATACTGTTACCAGAGGAGAGAGTAGCAGAACTATGCTTATCCATAGTAAATACCTAATAGATACTTACTGAATTGAAATAAATGAAATAGGAACTTCCAGCCAACATGGAGGTGTAGGTAGACACACTGTGCCTCCTCACACTACCAAAAGAAGGATAACAACAAATTTAAAAACAAAAAACAACCAGAACTGACAGAAAATCGAACTGTATGGAAGTCTGACAACCAAGGAGTTAAAGAAGAAACATTCATCCAGACCGGTAGGAGGGGTGGAGATGGGCAGCCAGGGTAGAGAGGACTCATGGCAAGGCAGCTGGAGGAGCAAGTGAAGCAGTGGATTGTGGACCAGGCGGTCCCACATTCACATGCAGATAAACCGGGAGGAACAACTGGGAAGTGAGACAGACCACACAACCCAGGGTTCCAGTGGGAAAATAAAGCCTCAAAGCTTCTGACTGAAAACACCTGTGGGAGTTGAGAGAGCAGCAGGAAAAACTCCCAGCCTCACAGGAGAGCTCATTGGTGAGACTCCCAGGATCCTAGAATGTACACAAACCCATCTACCCAGAAGTCAGCACCAGAAGGGCCCAATTTGCTTGTAGGAAGCAGGGGAAGTGACTGGAAACTCGGTGGAGAGCAGAACAAGTGGTGTCGTTCCCTCTTGAATCCCTCCCCCACACACAGCGTCACAACACAGCAACGTGGGTTGCCCCACACTGGTGAACACTTCAGGCTCCGCCCCTTACTATGTAACAGGTGTGGGGAGACAGAAAAAAATGGCCCAAATGAAAGATCAGATCAAAGCTCCAGAAAAAGTACAACTAAGCAACAAAGAGACAGCCAACCTATCAGGTGCACAGTTCAAAACACTGGTAATCAGGATGCTCACAGAATTGGTTGAATATGGTTGCAAATTAGATGAAAAAATGAAGGCTATGCTAAGTGAAATAAAGGAAAATGTACAGGGAACCAACAGTGATAGGAAGGAAACCAGGACTCAAATCAACGGTGTGGACCAGGAGAAAGAAAGAAACATTCAACCAGTACAGAATAAAGAAACAAGAATTCAAAAAAATGAGGAGAGGCTCAGGAACTTCCAGGACATCTTTAAATGTTCCAACATCCAAATCATAGGGGTACCAGAAGGAGGAGAGGAAGAGCAAGAAATTGAAAATTTATTTGAACAAATAATGAAGGAGAACTTCCCCAATCTGGCAAAGGAAATAGACTTCCAGGAAGTTGAGGAAGCTCAGAGAGTCCCAAAAACATTGGACCTAAGGAGGAACACACCAAGGCACATCATAATTACATTACCCAAGATTAAAGATAAGGAGGGAATCTTAAAAGCAACAAGAAAAAAGGAGACAGTTACCTACAAAGGAGTGCCCATAAAAGACTGTCAGCTGATTTCTCAAAAGAAACCTTGCAGGCAAGAAGGGGCTGGAAAGAAGTATTCCAAGTCATGAAAGGTAAGACCCTACATCCAAAATTACTCTAACCAGCAAAACTATCATTTAGAATGGAAGGGCAGATCAAGTGCTTCCCAGATAACGTCAAGTTAAAGGAATTCATCATCACCAAGCCCTTATTATATGAAATGTTAAAGGGGCTTACCTAAGAAAAAGAAGATAAAAATATGAACAGTAAAATGACAATAAACTCACAACCACACCTAAAACCAAAACAAAAACAAACAAACAACTAGAACAGGAACAGAATCACAGAAATGGAGATTACATGGAGGGTTATCAGCAGGGGAGAGGAAGAGGGGGGAAAAGGTACAGAGAATAAGTAGCATAAATAATAGGTAGAAAATAGACAGGGGGAGGTTAAGAATAAGATAGGAAATATAGAAGCCAAAGAACTTATATGTATGACCCATGGACTAAAGGAGGGGAACGTGTGTGGGAGGGGGTGTGTAGGGTGGAGGGGAATAAAGGGGAGAAAAGGGGACAACTGTAATAGCATAATCAATAAAATATATTAAAGTAAATAAATAAAAAGAAAAAAATAAAATAAAAAAAGAGATTACCCAAAGCCATATGTCATTAACAGAAGAAAAAATATTGAACCTAGGTCTGTCCCTTGAAAACAGCATTCTAAGTCCCAAATGTTGTCATATAACCATTTTTTAAAAACAGATTTTGCTTTATTTATAATGATTATATTACTAAAGCAACATATAACCAGAAACATTGAGATAAAGAACAAACTGACAGTAACCAGAGGGGAGGGGAGGGGGATAACAGGAGAAAGAAGGGGAATGGTCATCAAGGAACAAGTATAAAAGACACAAGGACAAAGCCAAACAGGGTAGGATCGAGGGTAGCAGGTGGGGGTGGGTGGGGTGAAAATGGAGACAACTATACTTGAAAAACAATTAAAAAATAAATCCTTTATGGAATTATAGAATACTAAACAATTTTTGAGGCAGCGGCAATACTGGAAATTCCACTGAGGCCAAAAACTACCTACCAAAGTTAAAGTACAAAGTAAGATGACTGTGACATGACATTAAGACATTAAGAATCTTTTTTAAATCTCTAAGAAACAGCCATTAACCTTTGTTAACCCAACAGCCAAGAATGGGATCAAATGGTTTTGCATTCGATAAAAAATACCTCAAACACTTCAGTAGCATCTTAAGAAATTGTTTCTAAAATAAACTGGGAGTTAGGTAGTAAACAGGTACACTGAAAATAAAGTATATAAAACAAAGATAACTCAATCCTTAAATCATTAAAGGGAATACAGATAATTACAGTGATTTATTAGAAAAAGAAATTTCACTGATCAAATACCATTCTGAAAATAAGTAGTGACAGTGAGTAATTAAATCAAAGGAAAGAAAATGACTATCACACTCCATCTAAAACATCTGTGCAAAAATAAAGATGTCCAAACCTATTTAATAACTAGAATGTGTCCTATCAAGAAGCTGAGTGAAAAAAAAGTTCAAATCTCAAACGCACAGGAAAAGAATTAAATTTGGACATAGAAAGCATACTCCAAAGCAGAAAAAAGGAAACCATTCACTAGTGTACCAACTCAATGAAGCCATTCTACATTTTGCCAAAGCACAGGCTATTAAAATATTAACTGCACTAAGGCAATAAAATTTTACATCTAAATTAAAAATCAGCACAAAAGATTCTGTGAAGGTAAATCAAATTTCTACCTTAGGCCATTTGGGATTGAGAAGTCGAGCTTTGATTGCATCGTCCAGGGCCTTGTCATACTGCTGGATTTTCATATATGCTGCAGATCTATTGCTGTATAAGATGCAGTTCTGAGGGTCAACAGCCAGAGCTTCATTGTACAGAACAATAGCTGTGTGGAAATCTCCATCATGACAGGCCTGGTTACTCTGACGAACTTTCTCAACAAATTCAGCTTTGCTCAGCACAGGACCATCAGGACTTCTCTGGCCAATAGTCTTAGCACCAAATAGAGGAATCTACAAACAAAGAAACTTTGTGAGACAAAGTTTTGGTAATCCAGAGGGGTTCCGTGTCAGAACTTCAAGAGAACATAGACATTCTTCATGGTCTACTTTACATTACAGTTAACTTTTGTGCCCTAAAAGACGATAAACTTTCCAGAAAGCAGCCACCAATAGTGCCTTGAGTACAAATGTATATGTGTATGTGTATGCATAGTTACCAGCTTACATAGTTACACTTACATATGTATATATTTTTTATTGAGAGAAAGAATGAATGAATGCAAAAGAGTACAAGCTTTTCTTTGGCAATTTAAAGTTATACTAAGGGAAAGACTGAAATACAAACCTATATAAATAATATTGTCTCAACTATGTTAAGATGGTTTCACTTAAGAAAATAATGAAAAAATGATCAAAATATGAACTATGCTAAAATATCTTTAAATATAAGATTATGAATTTTTATTTTCTTAAAATTTTCTCTTACCCAAATATTAGGAAATGAGTATATGTTCATTTTAAAACTTAAAAATAGCCCTGGCTGCTGTGGCTCAGTGGAGTGAGTGCCTGCCTGCAGACCAAAAGTTTCCTGGTTCAGTTCCTGTTCAGGGCACATGCCTGGGTTGCAGGCCAGGTCCCCAGGCAACCAATTGATGTTTCTCTTCCTCTCTTTCTTCATCCTTTCCTCTCTCTCTAAAAGTAAATTAAAAATTTTTTTTTAATTTAAAAAGTAAATTTTAATGTATCAATGAATCTTTTTTAACGATTTTATTTATTTTTAGAGACATGGGAAGGCAGGGAGAAAGAGAGGGAGAAAAACATAGAAAAAGGCAAAAGATTTGCGCATTCTGAAGAGAAACCAGAGTATGGGAGAGAAACATAGATGCAAGAGGGAAACATCAATCAGTTGCCTCTCATGCATGCCCCAAGCAGAAATCAAACCCACAATCCAGGCATGTGCCCCCACCAGGAATCGAAGCCAGAGACTTTTCGCTATGAAGGACAATGCCCAACCAACTGAGCCACACCAGTCAAGGCAATGAATTTTTTTAGAAAGGCAAATCTGTAACTGTAATTTGGCTACTACCATGGAATTCTAAGACAAATGCCAGTTTTTGGAGATCACCAAAAAGAAAAAAAAACCTGCTACAAATTATATCTTGGCAATTTAAGACCCAATTTTAATGTTGATTTTTCCAACTCACTAAGTTTTCTATGACTTTATAGCAGTGACCTTAAAACCAAAGAGAACAACTCATTGAAATGTTATTCATTTTTAACATATGAAAATTATGAACTGCATTGGAGTCCATACTGCAAGTTAAGAGAGCAGTATCAAAAGAGATAGTTTGCAAGTCTAAGCAGGCTTGCCCTAACTGAAATTAAAACAAAAAGTGTAATTTTCTTCCTCACATCTTCTTTAAGACTAAGTCCAGACCCTCAATTCCAAAGAAAGCAGATCTAATATGTAACACACAGACTGTTCAAAAGTAACAGACTCCTCACAGAGGTATCTGCATTAAAAAGAATAAATTCCACTGAGAGGAGAAAGGCAGAGCCAATCTCCCACATAGACAACCGCTATTTTCCTCTGCTTACAGGAATATCATGTCCTAGATTTCCAAGACAATTTGAAACACTAAAATATCCTAGAAGTTTCAAATATGAAAGTCCAAGTTACATCCTTCAACTTCCTCATACTGGAAGAGGCTAACCAATAATGTATTCTCATTAGTTGCTGTTTTTTTATTATGATCATGAAACATAGTGCTTGCAAGTGAATAGACTTTGCAACATTTACCAAACAACCAGGATTTCCCTGAACAGTCTCGATTTTTAATCATTTTATCCCCATCATCAAACCAATGTAGAAGACACTGACAATGCATAAGACTAATTTCATTTTGGAAAATATAGTCATCATGACAATACTTAAGGGTAGTACTGTGGTAGACAGACAGATGTGAGCAGATCAAGGACGATGGGCCAGGTACAGACGGTCACCAGGGTGGAAAGCTACAGACAACCCTGGGAAAACAAGGACCCTGCTCCAGGGCAACCTTTTCTCTGTCAGCATATCCCTGCTCACAAGGTTTAGACCCCCTGATCTTTCATATTGCTGGTCCTGTGCTTTGGACCCTCCTCTGACCTTTCCTCCCCAGGCATGTTGCTAGTCCTGTGGGTCAAATCCCCCCTTAGAGGGGGAGCAAACAAGGGAGACGAAGCATAGCGCCTAAGCATTAAGCCTCCAGGACAACGAGGTTCTGACTTGCATCAAATACATCTAGGTCTCAGTTGTATTTCAGCTCAGGGCCCAGAAAAGCAGCAAAACCAGACTTGCGATGCCATGACTGACATCAGGATCAGGTGGATTTACTAATGATCCCCTGACCTGGTGCAGATCCATCAGCAGAGACCTCGACCCTGAAAGGATACACCTGGAAGGCTGCTGGGATCTCCCCTGAGACATCCCCCTAAAATGCCTGCCCTTAGGAGCCCTGAGGAGAAAGGACCTAGTCCACTCTCCCTTCCCTCCCTCCTGGGAGCAGGAGCTCTCCCTCCCCAGAGGCTGCCTGTGCCTTTCTCCTCACCCTTACCCTCCTTCCCCTGAACCGCCCCCCCACCCCATGCATTACCTTTACCTTCCCCTCTCGCCTAAGCTCCAAGGGCCTTTCTCTTGCCTCCATAATGTGTTTTCCAAACCCATTTCTTCTACAGCTCACTTCTTCTACAACTATGACTTTCTAAATAAACCTCTTATAGTTTTAGTCTTGGCCCTGAATTCTTTCCTAGCTAGAACTCAAGTACCAAGGGTGCTGAACTAGGTCCAGTCTGACCCCACTGGTGGTCGGAACACCTGGTGCCATTCTTGTCACCACCAACAATACTAGCCATAAATAGGAAAATATCTATATTTGAAAATCCAGGGGTATAATATAAAAGGCAATAACAGCCTTTAAAAGTAAAATCATTAGAATCATATGTAGCTTAAAAGTAAAAAAGATGTGATTCTAGTACTACAGCATTCCCTACTCTCAGAGTAGTAATTTTGGTTCAATGCCAACGTGGAAAAGAATCAAACTAAGAAAAGTGTCTGCATTCTACTCCCTCCATTTATGGTAATATAAAGGAACATTTCCCAAAATATTATACTCAGGATACTGAAATGAACAAGGTTAAGTTTCTGCTTCAGTGGAAGATTCCTCAGAGCTTTTACTGTGCACATCATGTACCTGAGAGGGGAAACACCGCACATAATGTGATCAAGGGACCTGTGTGGGAGAGAAACCATGCTGGACCAGAAACTGCTTGAAGCGCACATGTGACAGAAATCCCAGAAGAAAAGGGAAGGGAATCGGAGCAGTATTTGAATACTTTGTGACCAAGAATTTTCTGAAACTATGAGTAGATGAAAGACAACAACTCATAGAAATTGAACCCATTGCTTTAAGAATTTCACCCAACCACAAGATACCACAAAGAAAACTGCTCCTATACACATCATAGGCAAACTGATAAAATAAAAAACAAAGAGAAAAATGTTAAGGCAGACAAAGAAAAAGTAAGACACATTACCTTCAAGAAGCTACAAACAGTTAATGCAACAGAAATTATAGAAACTGAAATAGCAGCTAACCTAAAACTCCACACCCAAAGAAAATACTAAGATTATCTACTATATGCTAGGCACCCTCATAAGCATTGTAGATAAAATCTGTATATTGTAAATAACAGTACAGGCTGCACACACACACACACACACACACACACACACACACACACACACACTGCCTCCATCTGTGAAGCACTGTGCTTCTAGAGGGGGAAAATCCTCCTAACCAAACCATAAGGGATCAGCCCAGACCCCAACAGACATTCTCTCAATCAAGGAGTGACAAATCAGAAGGTGAGGAAATTGGCCATACAAAAAGATATGGAATTATGTATCTAGAGGAAACAAAGTAAAGGCAGTAAGGGCCAGGCATGTTTGAAGAACTGCAAGGAAGCCAGTGTAGATGAGCGTAGGGTAGAAAGTAAAGGCACATAAAGTCACAGAGGTAACTATGGGGCCCAAACTGTTTAGAACTACACTATCCAATACAATAGCCACCAGCCATATGTGGCTATTTAAATTTTTATTTTCCTTAATTAAATTTAAATAAAAATATTCAGATGTGCTGTCCACATTGCAAGCACACGTAGTAGCTAGTGATGAACAAATTGGACAATACAGATACAGTACATTTCTGTCTTTGCGGGCAGTCCTATTGGACTATCACACAGATACTTAAAGAACTACATGTCTAAGAAAAAACTAGATACACCACAAGAGGTCATCAGCTCTCCACACTAAAGCAGAGTTGCTATTTGTCCTTAACAATAAATTCCCAGTCCTTAGGCCAAGTAAGTGAACACTTCCCAAACTCTTCCTTAAAATGATCTTAATTGGCATCCTTGAAAAGGTATTCCAGTTTCCAACAATTTGGAGAAAATTAATATAAATAATTTGGGGTAAATTCCTCACTAGCATGTTTAAAAATTTTATTTCTTAGATTTGAAACCTCTTTTAGCTGATTCCAGGAAAAGTTACCAATACTTTAAAATATTTTGGAGGAAAACAAATTTGGTCACTGTAAGCCTTCCTTAGAATCTTTAATTTGCCAACATATACAGTGAGTTTCCAAGAAAGAGACGGAATATATACAGTGTTTCCAAATAACAATAATTATAATTATACATAACTATAATTATAATTATTGAACACTTATGTGCCTGGAATTATTCTAAATGCTTTACATATGTTAACTCACTTAATTTTCACAAAACCCTATGAAGTAGAAACTATTATTTTCCCCACTTTTAGGTTAAAAAACAAGATACAGAAAGGTTAAATAACTTGACTAACAAAAAAGGGTGTGAAGGGAATAAGCTAATATGCAGTAGGGCTGTGATTCAAACCCAGGCAGTCTGGCTCTGGACTCTGTGATCTTACCATTATATCATAACTTCCTCTCAGAATTATTTGAAAACATAATATTTTACTCACCTCCCAGAATGCCTATTAAAATCTTGCAAAACTTTGTTCCTACAGTTTGGGAAATGCTAATAGACTGCTTAGTACTTAGGCCTGTCTCTTTCTTGCAACCTAAACAAGACATGCCAGAACTATGTCCAAAATTACTTTTGCTCATTTAAAACCAATCCAGTTCCTAGTTTTTAGATTTTATAACCTGTTGAGGTTTGATTTGGTTTGTTTTGTTTTAAGCAAGGCTGGGCCAGTCAGCTCTAAACTGTATTCACTTGCTAAATGCCATAGTTTCATGCCAGTGGATAATACACTATGAACATTTCAATAAAAACCCTGATTTTGTCCTGGCTGGCGTAGCTCAGTGGATTGAGCACGGGCTGCGAACCAAAGTGTCGCAGGTTCGATTCCCAGCCAGGGTACATGCTTGGGTTGCAGGCCATAACCCCCAGCAACTGCACATTGATGTTTCTCTCTCCCTCTCTCCCTCTCTCTCAAGTGAATAAAAAAAAACCCTGATTCTGAGATTTACTACAACATAAATTTGATACCCATAACTTTGTATTTCCATACTGTTCTATTCACTTGATATGGTTATAAATAAGTCAATACCATTTTATTAGGTAAACAACCAATTCCCTTCTTTCACGGCTAATGTACAAAACAGTTTGGCTTGTTCACTCATAACAACAAATATTCAAAATACACAAGGTCAAAACTAATTATTAAAATTTCAGGTCCAACCAACTTATGAATATGTGCAACTTAAGCATTTAACATGTATGCATGAATAATTTATATTATCATATATCATTAAATTTTAAATGCACTATTTTTTAGCAATTATGACAAACAGAAATTCCTGTGGCTATTACTGATCTCTGAATCCTTTCACACTCTTCTTTTTGACAGGCATTTTGTGAGAGGTGAGCCAGTAAATAAAAACCACTCAACAACCTTGTTCCTGTTAAAATATCCATTTATGTAAAGGTAAAACCATGATTCTCATACAAATGTAAAATGAACACACGTTAAAGATTTCATTTAACTCATTAATTAATGAGTGACCCAGTAAAATACTGCAACCAATTCAGAGGAGAATTCAAAGCACCACACATGTACAGATGATCAGAAATGTGAAATGAATTTCTAAACTTAATGCAAACTTGCCTCTTTAGGGGAAGAGGAAAGTGAAATCAATTGTCCCTCAACTTGAAAAGTGCAGTTGCATATCTACAGACAAGACTAATTTGCACTGTTTTCAGTTATCTACAACATACAGCACTATAAAGTAAGTAGTTCAAAGACAATGAAAGGTACAAACTTCTTAAAATCAGATAACCCAGAAGGCTACACTGATTTCAGACAGCCTAGTTTTCCACTGAAGACACCCATAATCTTTTTCCAACTCCATTTCAAGTATTTTACAATTTTTTCCAATAGTCCCAGCTCATATGCTACTTGATATCAAACTATACTACAAAGCCATAGTAATCAAACCAGCATGATGCCCTGGCCATTGTGGCTCAGTTGGTTGGAGCATTGTCCCATACACTGAAGGGTCACAGGTTCAATTCTGGGTCAGGGCACAGACCCCACTTTCAGGTTTGTTCCCCAGTCAGGGCGTGCACATACAATAAGGCAACCAATCAATGTTTCTCTCTCACATGAATGTTTCTCTTTCTCTCTCTCTCCCTCTCCCTCCATCCTCCCTCCCCCTTTTTCCCTCCCTTCCTCTCTCTCTAAAAGCAGTGGGGGGGAAAACAGCATGGTGCTGGCATAAAAACAGGTATATAGATCAATGGAACAGAATAAAGCCCAGAAATAAACAAACCCACACCTGTATGGTTAATTAATATTTGAGAAAGGAGGCAAGAACATACAATGAGGTGAAGATAGTTTATTCAATGATGTTGGTAAAATTGAACAGATATAAAAAATGAAACTAGATCACCTTCTTACACCATATACAATAATAAACTCAAAATGGATTTATATATTTTAAGATTATATATATATATATATATATATATATATATATATATGATTAGCATAAAACTCCTAAAAGAAAACATAGGCAGTAAAATCTCAGACATTTCTCTTAGTAATATTTTTTCTGATATACCTCCTTGGGCAAGGGAAATAAAAGAAAAAAAAACAAATGGAACTACATCAAACAAAAAAGTCCTTGTACAACAAAGGAAAACATCAACAAAATGAAAAGACAATCCACTAAATGGGAGAACACATTCTCCAATGATATATCTGATAAGAGGTTAATATGCAAAATGTATAAAGAACTCATATAACTCAACACCAAAAAACAAACAATCCAATTTAAAAATGAGCAAATGACCTGAATAGACACTTCTCCAAAGAGGATATACAGATGGCCAATAGACATATGAAGAAATGCTCAATGTCACTAATCATCAGAGAAATGCAACTTAAAACTACAATGAGCTGTCACTTCACACCTTTGGGATGGGCTATCATCAATAAAACAACAAACAACAAGTGCTGGCAGGAATGTGGGGAAAAGGGAAACTTTGGGCACTATTGGTGGGAATGAAAACTGGTACAGCCCATATGGAAAACAGTATGGAGTTTTCTCAAAAAAATAAAAATGGAACTGCCATATGACCCAGTAATTCCACTTCTGGGTATATGTATCCAAAGAAACCTAAAACACTAATTCAGAAGAATATATGCACTCCTACATTCATGGTGTGTTCTTTACAATAGCCAAACTGCGAAAGCAACCCAAGTTTCCATCAACAGACAAGTGGATAAAAAAGCTATGGTACATATATACAATGGAATATTACTCATCCATAAAAAGAATGAAATCTTACCATTTGCAATGGCATGGATGGATAGAGGATATTGTGCTAAGTGAAATAAGTCAGTCAGAAAAAGACAAATACTATATGGTTTAACTCATCTAAAGAACAATATAAATGAACAAATAAAATGGAAAGACACTCAAAGATACAGAAAACAGACTGATAGTTGCCAGAGAAGAGAGGGTTTGAAGGGCTGGGTGAAAAAGGTGAAGGGATTGAGAAGCACAGATTGGCAGTTACAAAATAGTCATGGGGATGTAAAGTACATAACAGGGAATACAGCCAATAATGCTGTAATAACTATGTATGGTGCCGGCTGGTTACTAGAAATATCAGGGGGAACACTTTGTAGAGTATATGACTGTCTAACCACTATGCTGTGCACCTGAAACTAATATAAAAAATAGTCAATGTACACTGTAGTGAAAAAAAATTATTAAAAAATAAAATAAGATATTAAAAAACATAGTACAGTAAAATATCTCCAGATATTCAACTATTTCAAATCGCTTTCAAGAATAAAGAATATGCCCTGACCAGTGTGGCTGAGTTGGCTGGGTGTTGTCCCGCAAACTGAAGGGTTTCAGGTTCAATTCCTGCCAGGACACATGCCCGGGTTGCAGGTTTGGTCCCCCTGTCAGGGCACCTACGAAAGGCAACCAACTGATGTTTCTCTCTCACAACAATGTTTCTATTCATCTCTTTCTCCCTCCCTACCCCTTTCTCTAAAATCAATAAGCATGTCCTCGTGTGAGGATTAAAAAAAAGAATAAAGAATAAACTTAAAAATTAATATTTATTAAATATATATCTACATTTTACCCTCACATGACATTAAAATGAAGAATAAATACCTGGAATCCATTTTATTTTTACCAAGAAAAAAAAACTTTTTTCAGGAAACTATAATTATACCTTTATTTAATAAATATGGCCTAGAACTAAAGTTCTGAATCAAGAAATGACCTATAGTATGAATATGCTTTGTCTTTAGTTAACATTTAATTTGCACTATGAAGACTGATACCCTTCATCAATAAAGAGGGAAGATATACACAGGGACTGTCTTTATTTTATAATTCCTTTTATTTCAGAGATGCATACAAAATAATAATCATTCCTTTATTGTCCTAAAAACAGTTGTTTTTAGATAGCCTCATTTCATTTAATACTTTTCTTCATTATCCAGTTTAATTCCCATGATTCAGTCAAGAAACATTTATCTCAGGTACTACACTAAGTATTAATTTTAAAAAGTTTTCTAACTTTAAATACTTAAAAATTAAACTGCTTACATTGTAATTAATTTTATCTTTTAGTTGATAATAAAATTCAAGAATAAACTTAGTATCAAATACTCATTCCTCTACTCTATCATCATTACAGAGACTCGAATTCCAGAATACTACTGTGCCAACGTAACCTTAAAACTCACGGTAAAAAGTAGGTTTTAACAACATTCCCAGGGGAATTGCTTATATTCCTGTCCTGCAATGCAATAAGTCTGACATTTAGTAGCAAATGATAGTTATATTTGACCCCTATTTGCTCATCATTCAAATCAAAGACAGTCTAGTGCAACAGTTAAGAATGTAAACTCCACAAGGCTCATGGCTGAACAGTTTGCCAAAAGGTGTCCTTCCTTCTCTGTGGGAAAGGGCATGTGAAGCCATTTGGGGGACCAGGAGCACCGGGGGAACCTTGGCGATGACACACACATAGGCACTGGATGACCAGGCAGCGTGAACACATCAGGGAAACAGGACCGAAGAGGTATACTTGTGCTGAGTACAACAGATGGAAACAGTGCAGTTTAAGGGGAGGCTAGTGGCCAGAAAATTGTGTGCTGGCTGCTGGAGGACCAAGTGGGTGGCAATGAACAGAAAATGAGGCCATTCGTGTGAAGAGCTCCAGGGCAACGCCTCATCTAGCCTTTCGTTTTTCCCCTAAAGACTGTAAAAGGGGGAAAAAAAGCCACAAAAGCTTCACCAACTGGTTTTCCAAACTTATTCTGCATTAATTGGACGTGTTGTTTATAATGGCATCATCCATGTAACGAAGTTAACTTAAGAGTGATGGTTTCAGAAGGAATAATGTGATGGTCTAGAGAGAATATAAGAAATGGAATAAATCATTTAAAAAAAAAAAAAGAATGTAGACTCCAGAACTAGACTGTCAAATTAGAATTCAGAGCAACTAAGCTTGCTAGCTGCATGATCTTGAGTTACTTAGTAACCTCACTGTATCTCAGTTTCCTTATGTATAAAAAAAGGATAACAGTACTTAACCCATAAGGTAATTGTGAGAAGTAAATGAGTTAATATTCATAAAGGACTTAGAACAGTGTCTAATACATAGTAAGCACAATATGTTAGCTATAATAATTTGAAACCAACAGACTTCAAACTTATGCCACCCAAGTACTCTATAATTTACATAGAACTTCAAAATGCCTAATGAAAGATTTATTTTTTATAAAATATATTTGGAATTTATGACCAATTTCCTGAACAATTTAAGTGGCTTTCATAAATTTTTGTGCAGATTAGGAAGCAATGAATTTAAACAAGAGCATTATTTGACAGTGGAACAAATTTCAAAAATCCTGTTTCTACATAAGCTGAAATCACAGAATTCAAGACAGCACTCCATACAAAACAGCACATAGAGAACAAAAGTGATTGTGGCAGTGTTTTTAGTACCTTATCAGGAAGTTGTGCAATCCACTCTAGTATATTTTTCCTAATGATAAGAAACAACACACAGGGCCAAATGTTCAATAAAGGTGCCTGAATTCCAAATCCACATTGGTAACATGCAAGCTCCTGGGAGGAGAAGGAGAATATACCAGCTAACTCCAAAATAAAAGGTACTAACCTACCCTGAGTGCTTTTTAAATATATACGCTTCAATATCAAATTGTGCAAGCCAAATATCAGGCAACTAAGTTCCTAGTACAGAATAGGTCACAGAAAAAGTCTTATGGAGTTGACAGTTTCCTCTGTTTTACGTACAATTTGGCAAAGTAACCTCATAAACAATAAAGATTAACATGCTTGCATTAAAAATGTTGTCATTGGCCCTGGCTGGCATAGCTCAGTGGATTGAGCACGGGCTGGGAACCAAAGTGTCCCAGGTTCGATTCCCAGCCAGGGTACATTCCTGGGTGGCAGGCCAGAACCCCCAGCAACCGCACATTGATCTCTCTCTCTCTCTCTCTCTCTCTCTCTCTCTCTCTCTCTCTCTCTCTCTCCCTTCCCTCTCTAAAAATAAATAAATAAAATCTTTAAAAAAAAAAATGTTGTCATTTATGGACCTGGCAAATACTAATCCACCTTGGGTCTCCATGGATTTGCCTGTGTTGACTATTTCACATAAATGGAGCTTACACTGTATGATCTTTTATGACTAGTTTCTTTCATTCAGAATACTGTTTTCAAGGTTTGTCTACACTATATATTGGTACTTCTTCCTTTTTATAGGTGAGTAATATTCCACTGTAAGAATATATCACGTTTTGTTTTTCCATTAACAGCTGATGCACATAAGGGTTGTTTTCACTTTTTGGCTATTATAAATAATGTTGCTATGAACCTTCATATACAAGTGTTTGTGGGAACAAAAGCCTCTATTTCTCTCAGATATATACCCAGAAGTGGACTTACAGGGCCAACCATATGGCAGCTCTATGTTTAGCATTCTGAAGAACTGCCAAACTTTTCTAAAATGGCTACATGATTTCCCATTCCCACCAGCAGTGTATAAGGGCTCCAATTTCTCCACATTGTCACCAACACTTGTTATTGTCTCATCTTTTTTACTTTAGCCATCCTAGTAGGTGTGAAGTGGTACCTTAGGGTTTTAATTTGCATTTCCCTAATGACTAATGATGTACGTACCTTTACATGTGCTTATTGCATTTGTATATATTCTTGGCTTTGTTCTTAAAAAAAAAAAGATTTTACTTATCTATTTTCAGAGAGGAGAAAGGGAGGGAGAAAGAAAGGGAAAGAAACATCCATGTGTGGTTGTCTCTCACATGGCCCCCACCAGGGACCAGCCTGCAACCCAGGAACGTGCCCTGACTGGGAATCAAACCAGTGACCCCTTGGTTTGCTGCCCATGCTCACTCCACTGAGCTACACCAGCCAGGGCTAAATACCTTGTCTTTTTATCGAGGTTATCTACTTATCACTGAGCTGTAAGAGTCCTTTATTTATTCTTGATATGACTTCTTTATCAATACATGGTCTGCAAATATTTTCTTCCATTATTCAGGATTGACTTTCACTTTCTTTTTTATTTTATTGATTGATTTTAGAGAAAGAGATGAAGAGAGGAAAAGAGTAAGGGAAGGGAAGAGAGCGAAAGAGAGAGAGAAACATCAATTTGTGGTTCAACTTATCTATGTGTTCATTGGTTGATTCTTGTATGTGCCCTGACCCAAGGTCAAACCCATAACCTTGGCATATCAGGATGATGCTCTAACCAACTGAGCTACCCAGCCAGGACTCACTGATTTCTTAAATATAACACCAAAATCACACCAAAAAGTAGATAAACTGGACTTCATCAATACTAAAAGATTGTGTGTCAAAAGGCAGCATCAAGAATGGGGAAAGAGCTCTTCTTTTTTCAAGATTGTTTTGGCTACTCTGGGTACCCTGCACTTCTGTATGGATTTTTAGATCAGCTTGTCAATTTCTGTAAAAAAGAGGTGAAATTTTGATAAGGATTTCCCTTAATCTTTGTATCATTTGGAGGAGTACTGCCACCTTAACATGTTAAGTCTTCTGTGCCATGAACTGAGATGTCAAGACTAGACTTACTCTTATTTTAAGCTACACTCCTCAAACTGCCTAGCCAACTGCTAAAACAAAATAATCAAAGAAAATAACTTCACTCCTTCACACAGCTGTACTTGATGCTGCAGAGTTCAATCACAATAGAAAGTATCCCAGCTACATAGAGATTCCAATAATATTTTTTTAGAATGTTCTATAAATCTAATCATTATCCTCTTCTCTGCTCCCATCTCCATTTACTTCCACTTTCTACTTATTTGGTTGATTCTTTTCCAATACATCTTTTTCCTTTCATCTATTTTATCATTACTTTCTCCTCCTCACTTTCAAAAACTACTTTTTCTTGTGTTTATAATCTAAAAATGAGCACTATGGCTTTCTATATTGATGATTTGTCAAAATATAAGTACCAATGTTAATTTCCTTTTATGATGACTGACATTAGAGGACAATTAATAATCTTAACAATTTTCATCTTTATCAAAGTGATATTCTTTGTGCAATTCTGTAAGTACAAAAAATGTTGATAAATTTTTCCTACCATTTTCTGAACTAAATCCATAGTAAGTCAGAACACTACTATGGTAATTTTTGAACTTCCACTACAGCAAACTTAGCAAGAGATAGCATGAAAATACCAAATATATATCATGGAACAGGAACCCATATATGATAATATGCCTTCCCTTATTTGACAGTCACAACTAAACTTTTTCCTTTCTCTCTCTCTCTCTCTCTCTCTCTCCCCCTCTCCCTATTACAATTGCAAAACCACAACACAAAGTCAGGTTCCCTGTGTTACTTAGACTACCTGCTATAATCTCTTCTTTATCCACAAAATTAATACCACCTCCTTATCACAAATCACCAATTAATTATAAACTAGAATCTCAACAAATCACATTTCAGAGTAACACAGGTTAGCTTTACATTGTTAATCATTTAAAATAATGCATGTTCTTTAGATGAGATGTCCTCTCCTAGAGGTTATATAGCCATAACATCAAAAAAGGGTTTTTGGCCCTGGCAGGTGTAGCTCAGTGGATTGAGTGTGAGCTGCAAACCAAAGGGTTGCCGGTTTGATTCCCAGTTAGGGTACATGCCTGGGTTGTGGGCCAGGTTCCCAGTGAGAGCCATGCAAGAGGCAACCACATATTGATGTTTCTTTCCCTCTCTTTAACCCTTCCTTCCCTTCTCTAAAAATAAACAAAATCTTTTTTTTTTGGAAAAAGGGATTTTGGTAGTGGTCACTGTGAGGGCAATTGGAACCATACTATGACTCCTACTGCCCCTCTTTTCCTGTTCTAGTCTCTAGTTATCGTTACCGCCTTTTCAGTCTCCCAATACTACTTCTGGTCTCTAGGAAAAGTGTCTGATCTCTGATTTCTACTTAAAGAATAGAGGGACGTTATCACTGCTTGCCCTTTCTCAACAGCAAGAAAACACTAATAATAAAATGAGCCTGATATTGCAACATTAAGTACACATTAGCAATGATATAATCTAGCCAAAAATATTTCACTTATATCCATCAAGTTTGCTTATATAGCTACTACTTTATAGAAAATAGAGGAATAAGATAAATTAAGTAAAACATGGAAACTACCAGACATATAGGACACCTGGTTTTGTCCCTACTGTGAGTCAATGTCATGAAACAAGGGACCATACTAAATTAAAAGAAACTTAAGTGGCACTAATTAAGGCATGGCCCTGAATTAGATACTTACTCATTGTGACACAACAACTTTAAAGTACATTCTAGAATAGATTGGAAAAAAATTTTAAAGGAAAGTTAAGGGGATCGTTAAGTGAAAAATAAGTGGGTTTCAAAACAGTATCTATTGGGTTGGCCAAAAAATTGGTTTGGTTTTTTCCATAAGATGGCTCAAATAGCACTTAGTTGTCTTTAACTTCATTCAAAACAATTTTGTTAGATTGTATTGTGACAGTTGTCATATTAGTGTGATTTTTTAAAAACTTACCAAAATTCGTGGTTTTGTGTAGCCATTTTAATACTGAAGATCAAAGAAAATAAGCGATATTTTCAGCATATTATGCTGTATTATTCCAAGAAAGGTAAAAATGCAACTGAAATGTGAAAAATATATATCTGTGCACTGTATGGAGAAGGTGCTGTGTTTGATCAAACATGTCAAAAATGGTTTGCGAAGTTTCGTGCTGGAGAGTTCCCCCTGGATGACCAGATGAAGTTAATAGTGATCAAATCAAGACATTAATTGAGAACAAACAACATTATACCATGTGGGAGATAGCCAACACACTCAAAACATCCAAATCAGTCATTTTATTGGTGAAAATGAAAATGTGTCTTTTATTTTATGGAAAAAAAAACACATAAACTTTTTGGCCAACTCAATATACATATTCACCAAACAAACCAGCAATTCCACTCTTAAAACCCCTCTATTAAGTACTTAATGAAAAAATACATATATATATGTACACACATACAGATATAGATATAGATAGATAGATAGATAGATAGATAAACACACAAAGACTTGTTTGTGGATGTTCATGGTAGCGCTATTCACAATCACCAAAAACTGGAAACAACCAAAATGTCCATCAACAGATGGATGATAACAAACTGCAGGACAAAAACAATAGAGTACTCAGTAATAAAAAGGAACAATTTTCTATTACTTCTACCAACTCTGGTGGTGATATCACAACTATACATATTTTTCCAAACTCATAAAAACATACACTTAAAATTGATAAACTTTAAATTTTATAGTATGTAAATTATACCTAAATAAAGATTATTTCAAATGTAATAAAAATTAAAGGCATTTTGGGCAATTTTATCTTATTTTAGCTAAAACATCTATATGTATTTGTGGGAATGTGCATAACTACTGTTAGAAAGATGCACAGAAAGAGATCCAGGAAAAAATGTATTAATAGCAGCATCACTGTATGGGTAAGGTTATGGAGTTTGTCTCATACTTTCTAATTTTATACGATGCACACATTCAGCTTTCATGATAATAAAAGGGGGTTTATTAAAGTAAAGATCAACTTTGATTTTACATTTTCTTATGCAAATGTCTGAGTTCCAATCTGTGGTTTTGCAGGTTATAAATTTTTTTTATTTTTCAATTACAGTATAAATATAATTATAGTTGTGATTTTGAAAGTAAAACTTTGTTAAAACAGTATTTCCATGCTTCTGGTCAAGATGGCAGTATAGGTAAACACGGCTCACCTCCTCATACAACCACGTCAAAATTACAACTAAATTATACAATAATTATCACTCAGAACTGTCAGAAATCAAGTTGAATGGAAGTCTGACAACAACAGAATTAAAGAAACAACATTCATCCAGACTGGTAGGAGGGGTAGAGATGTGGAATGGGCTGGCCCCATATCCACATGTGGTGGATAAAAATTTGGAAGGGGTATCTCAGGAGTGAGGAGTCCCAGCTCCACACCAGGCCCCCCAGCCTAGGGTTCCAGTGCAAGGAAGAACAGTCCCCACAACTTTAAGCTACAAAAACCAGCGGGGACTGAGTCGGTGGAAGAAGTAGTTTAAGAGAAACTACTTGGCACGGTAGTTTCTCTTAAAGAGCCCACACACAGACTTACTCAGACTTATTCCCCTCTGAGCTCCAGCACAAGGGTAGCAGCTTGAAAAACACCAGTGGCATACAGGAAGGAACTAAAGTGTCTGACATCAAGGTGAGAGCTAGGAGGCAGCTTTCTCCCAGACAGAAAGGCAGGCAGAGGTCACTGTCCATTTTCTAAACCCTCCTCTCTCAGAACCACATAGCCAGCAGGCTGGTGCCATATCTGAGACACCATCAACCTGGCTAACACTGTTTGCCCCACCCTGGAGATCCCCTTAGGCTCTATCCCATGCAACTTACAGCTGTTAACAGTGGCTTGTCCATGTGAATGGCTGGTCTTGGATCAAGCTTCACAACTTACAAAATACTTTCAAACAAGCAACAGCCAGCCTCAGAGACTCCCCAGCTCCCATACCTCTTGCTAAATGGCCCCAGACATGGCACTAGCAGCAGACAGCCTAGATTCATAGCTTGACTATGCCTGGGAATCTCTAAGCCCAGCACAAGTAGCAGCCATCTCAGATTGCTTTATAGCTTAGGCAGGGTGACACTGGGCAAAATAGAAGTGGGCACTGACCTTGGACTGCATCACCCAGGAAAACCCAGGTAATGCACACCCAGTGGACAGCTACAAACTATGTCAGAGCACCACCACCCTACTCCTGCATGGATCCTCCATGGAGGGCAGAGATTGGTCTACAGTGGACACAGCCAGTCCTCACAGCTGACTGGCCTGGGTAAATGATTCCCATTGACCTGCCAACAACAACCAAAGCTCAACTACAAGAGAAGCGTGTGCTCAACCCACACAAAGGGCACACCTCGAGTACCCAGCTTGGGTGATAGGCGAGGCTGTGCCACTGGAATCTATAGGACACCTACTACATTAGGTCATGCTACCATGACAGGAAGTCATAGTAGCTCTCCCTAACACATACAAACAAACAGGGAGGCTGTCAAAATGAGGAGACAAACATGGCCCAAATGAAAGAACAGATCAGCCCTGGCTGGTGTGGCTCAGTGGATTGAGTGCCTGCCTGCAAACCAAAGGGTCAACAATTTGATTACTAGTCAGGGCACATGCCCGGGTTGTGGGCCAGGTCTCCAGTATAGGGAGTGCTCAAGAGACAACCACACATTGATGTTTCTCTCCTTTTTTTCTCCCTCCCTTCTCCCTCTCTAAACATAAATAATAAATATATATATAAAGTCTAAAAATATATACAAAAAGTACTTAAAAAAAAAAGCCCTGGCTGGCGTAGCTCAGTGGATTGAGGGCGGGCTGCGAACCAAAGTGTCACAGGTTCAATTCCCAGTCAGGGTACATGCCTGGGTTGCAGGCCATGACCCCCAGCAACCGCACATTGATGTTTCTCTCTCTCTCTTTCTCCCTCCCTTCCCTCTCTAAAAATTAAATTTAAAAAAATTTTAAAAAGAAAGAACAGATCAAAACTCCAGAAAAAGAACTAAACAAAAGGGAGATAAGCAACCCATCAGATGCAGAGTTCAAAACACTGGTTATAAGGATGTCAAGGAACTTAGTGAGGACCTCAACAGCATAAAAAAAGATCCAGTCAGAACCCAAGGGTACACTAATTGAAATAAAGAACAATTTACAGGGAAACCACAGTAGAGTGAATAAAGCCAAGGATCAAATCAATGATTTGGAACATAAGGAAGAAACAACCAATCAGAATAAGAAAAAGAATCGAAAGAATGAGACAGTTTTCTCCTCACAAACAGAAGAGAAACAGCAAGAAACTGGAAACCTATTTGAAAAAAAATGAAAGAAAACTTCCATAATTTGGTGAAGAAACTAGACATGGAAGTCCAGGAAGCACATAGAATCCCAAACAAGATGGGTGCAAAGAAGCCCTCTCCAAGACACATCATAATTAAAATGCCAAAGGTGCCCTGGCTGGAATGGCTCAGTGGATTGGGCATCAGCCTGAGAACCAAAAGATTGCTGGATTGATTCTCGGTCAGGGCACATGCCTGGGTTGTGGGCCAGGTCTCCAGTTGGGGGCGTGTGAGAAGCTACTGATTAATGTTTCACACATTGATTATTTTCCCCCCTCTTTCACCTGCCATTCCCCTCTCTCTAAAAATAAATAAAACCTTTCTTAAAATGCCAAATGTTAAACAAAAAATCCCTTAAAAGCAGCAAGAGAAAAGAAGTTAGTTACTTACAAGGGAGTTCCCAAAGACTGTCAGCAGATTTCACACAAGAAATGTTGCAGGCTAGAAGGGATTGGCAAGAAATATTCAAAGTCATGAAAAGTAGGGACCTAACAACCAAGATTGCTCTACACAGCAAAGATATCATTTAGAATCAAAGAGCAGATAATGAACTTCCCAGACAAGAAAAAAGTATAGTTCATCACCACCAAACCATTATTATATGAAATGTTAAAAGGACTTATTTAAGAAAAAGAAGATCAGAACTATGAACAATAAAATGGCAATAAATACACAACAACAATTGAATCTAAAAAACAAACAAGAACAGAGGCAGAATCATGGATACAGAAAGCATTTTGATGGTTGCCAGATGATAGGGGGGCTATCAGAGAAAAGGTGAGGAGGTGAGGGGATTAAGAAGTACAGATAGGTAGTTACAGAATAGCCATGAGGATGTAAAGTACAGTATAGGAAATGGAGTAGCCAAAAAATTTATACACAGGAGCCATGGACATGAATGACGATGCGTGGATTGCCTGAGGGAGTGGGGATGCTGGGTGGAGAGGAGCATGGGGAAAAAAATGGGACAACTGTAATAGCATAATTAATAAAACATAATTTTTTAAAAAATAGTATTTCCAGCCCTGCCTGGTGTGGCTCAGTGGATTGAGGCCAGCCTGTGAACCGAGAGGTTGCCAGTTTGATTCCCAGCCAGGGCACATGCCTGGGTGGTACATCAGGTCCTCAGTTTGGGGGCAAGTGAGAGGCAACAGGTCAATGTATCTCTCACACACTGATGTTTCTCTCCCTCTCTTTCTCCCTCCCATGCTCTCTCTCTAAAAGTAAATAAATATTTTTTAAAAATAGTGTTTCCAGTGTAAATAATTATTTTCTTTGGTTCATAGTGAATATACATTCAATGAAAAGGATACATTCCAAGCATTATATTTGGGTTATATCATCTCTCTGATTTCTTCCCATACACAACAGCAATCTACTCTACCTACTGAAGAGATACCAAAAACACTATTAAATTTAAGTTCAAACATCAACCTTTGTCTGTTACAGTTTTTTTAAATAGTGATCATCCAAAAGAAACAAGAATTAATTTAATTTTATTTAAAGCACTTTTGTTTTTAGAAAAATAGGTAGTGAATGAACAGCATATTAAATAAAAACTATGGGATAAAACAGCTTTGAGCTATATTTACTACTTTTAATAATAATTACAAATACACATCAAACACACTACGTGCAACCTAGGTTGAGGAAGCTTTCACATGCAACAGTGTGGTGTCAGAGACTCTGTCTTTCACTGTTCCTCAAGCACTCACAGAGTTTTCTCGGGTCACAGGAAAGTGATAGGTACAGGAAGAGGTTTGAGGTTTTTGTCTGTGGTTTTGTTTTGGGGTTTTTTTTTTAATGTGTATGTGGGTCTGTGGTTTTGGGTTTGTTTGGGGGGTTGGTTATTTTTGTTTTGGTTTGGTGTTTTGTTTGCTTTTTTGTTTTTTTGGCATGCCTTTAAATGGAGTTAATTAACACAAGAAAATAAACAACAAATACCAAATCCCTACCACATGCAAGGCATTGTTCTAAATACCTACTTACATTCTTTTTTAGTTAACATTTCTTTGGGATAGCTATTACTGTCCCATTACATATATCAGAACACTGAGACATAGCAGTTAAAATTTGTCAAAACTCATACAACTAGTAAGTAACAGAGCCAAAACTTAGAAATGTGAATCTAGATTTGTATCCATACTTAAGCTTTCAAAGACAATTCTTCCTCATTATTTTGGTGTGGGGGTGAGGATTTGAAATGGAAAATTGGATCACTCTACCACTAAATGATGAAGTTAAAAGATATGTCCCAAACTCAACTGTATTTCCTCTATGTTATAGCAATGAACTAATGATGAAAAATGAATACAAAATAAATTTTTTTAAAAACCATGTACAACAGCATCCAACAATTCCTTAGGAATAAAATACTTAGGAATAAATTTTTGAAAGAAGTGCAGGATTTGGACCTCAAAACTACAAAACATCATTGAGAGAACAGAATAAACACACTCCCTATAAAAATCCCAGCTATTTTTTGGCAGGAATTGATAAACTGATCCTAAAACCCAGGGACCCAGAAAAGCCAAAACAGTCTTGAAAAAGAACAACAACGCTACAGAACTTACAGTTAATTTTGGAACCTATTAAAAAGCTACTGTAATCAAACATTGTAGTGCTGGCATGAGCATAGACAATAGAATAGAATAGAGAGTTCAGAAATAAACCTAACATGTGGTCAGTTGATTTTCAATAAGGGTACAAAGGCCATTCAGTGAGATAACAATTTTTTCAATATACAGTGCTGGGACAACTGGATCAACATATGCAAAAGAATTAATCTGGACCACTACTTTACACGATACACAAAAATTAACTTAAAATGGATCGACAACAGAAGCATAAGGGCTAAGGATTTAAAACTCTTAGAAGAGCCTTGGCTGGTGTGGTTCAGTGGATTGAGCATTGGTCTGCAAACCAAAGTGTGAGTTGCAGGCCAGGTCTCCATTAGGGGGCGTGTGAGAGGCAACCACACATTGATGTTTTAGTGTTTCTCTCCCGGCCTGTTCCCCTTTCTAAAAACAAAATAAATAAAATCTTAAAAAAAAAAATTCTTAGAAGAAAGCATAGGGGTAAACCTTCATGACTTTGGGGTTGACAATGGATTCTAAAATATGACACCACATGCATAAATAACGAAAGAAAAAGCAAATAAATGACTTCATCACAAAAATGTTTTGCAACAAAGAACATTATCAAAAAAGCAAAATGACAACCTACAAAGTGGGAGAAAATATTTGCAAATCATATATCTATTAGGAGTTAGTATCCAGAACATTTAAAGAATTCCTACAACTTAATAAAAAAACAAATAACTCAATTTTAAAAATGGATCCCCCTGACAAAAAATGAACAAAGATTTGAATAGACATTTCCCTGAAAAGAATACATCAATGGCCAATAAGCACAAAAAATTATGCCTAACATTATTAGTCAACAGGGAAATGCAAATGAAAACTGCAATGAGATGCCATTTTACACCTACTAGAGTGTCTAAAGTTAAAAAGATAGACAATAACAAGTATTGGCAAGGATGTAAAGAAACTGGAACCCTCACACATTGCTAGTGGGAATGTAAAATGATGCAGCCCAGTGCCTTAGAAAATAGTTTGTCAGTTCCTAAAAAGGTTAAAATAAGAGTTACCATGTGACCCAGCTACTGGGATAGGCCCAAAAAAAATTAAAACACATGTCCACACTAAAAGCTGTACATAAATGTTCATAGCAACATTACTCATAATAGAGATGGCCCTCCATATCCACAGGTTTCACATCAATGGATTGCAAATAGTCACATAAGACCTGTCCAGGTAGGTCAGTTGGTTAGAACATTATCCCAGTACGCCAAAGTTGTGGGTTTGATTTCTGGTGAACCCACAGGAAGCAAACAAATGAATGCGTAAATAAATGAAACAACAAATCAACATTTCTCTCTCTTTCCCTCCCTCTCTTTTCTCTCTCTTTCCCTTTTTCTCTCTCTTAAATCAATATATATAAATAACTACTATTTTAAAAAGAAAATAATCAAAGAAAAGTTATGTTGTTGCTAACATGTACCATGCAGTTAAGCCTAGGATGGTTGCCTCTGAACAGAGACTTTTTTCCTTGTTCTTTTTTTTATCTCCTGAACAGTACAGTATAACAATTATTAATATAGCATTTACATTGTGTTAGGTATTATAAGTAATCTAGAGATGATTTACTATATACAGGAGGATGTACATAGGTAATATGAAAATATTATACCATTTTATATAAGGGAATTGAGCATCCTAGGATCTTAGTACCTGTGGGAGCCTCTGGAACCAATCTCCCACAGATACCGAAAGACAAATATGACCAAAAAGTATGCCCTGACTGGTGTGGCTCAGTGGGTTGGGCATCATCCTCAGAGCCAAAAAGTCACCTGTTTGATTCCTGACTAGGGCACATGCCTGAGTTGCAGGCGGGGTCCCTGTTTGGGGGCATGCAAGAGGCAGTGAACTGACATTTCTCTTGCACATCCATGGTTCTCTCCCTCTCTTTCTCCCTCCCTTCCCCTCTCTCTAAAAACAAACAAATAATATATTTTTAAAGTAGAAAAATTCACATCTATCAACAGATGAATGGATAAATAAAATGTGGTATATCCCTCCAATGAAAGATCATTTAGCAATAAAAAGGACTAGCCTACTCATACATGCTACAACATGGATGAGCCTCCAAAAAAAAATGTGCTAAATGAAAGAAACTAGTCATAGAAGAAAACATGTTAAATTATGGTTAATGTCTGGAATAGTTAAATTCATAGAGACCGAGAGTAGGTTAGTTATTGCCAGGGGCTGAAAGGCCAATAAGGAATGCTAACAGGTACAGGCTTCCTTTGTGGGGCGATGAAAATGCTCTAAAAGTAGATAACGGTGATGTTGGACATATAGTGAATATACTATAAACTGGGAATTGTACACTAAAGACTTTAATTTTATGGTAGGTGAATTATCTCAACAAAGTTGTTTTTTATAAAAAGTCAGTCATGGACACATGATGTACAGCATAATGACTGTAGTTAATAATAGTATATTGTATATGAAGGAGTTGTTAAGAGAGTATATCATAAAAGTTCTCATGACAGGGAAAAAAAATTTGTGACTATCCGTGGTGACAGATGTTTACTAGACTAACTGTAGTGATATTTTTGTAATATATACAAATATCAAATTATTCTGATGAAAACCTGAAACTAATAAGTTATATGTCAATTATACCTCAATTTTAAAAATTTAAAATAGCCCTGGCTGGTGTGGCTCAGTTGGTTGGAGCATCTTCCCATAAACCAAAAGGTTGAGGGTTCAATTCCCAGTCAGGACACATGCTTAGGTTTGATCTCTAGTCAGACCACGTAGGAGAAACATCCAATCAATGTTCCTCTCTCTCATTGTGTTTCTCTCCCTCTCTTTCTCCCTCCCTTCCCCTTTCTAAAATCAGTAATCATGTCCTTGGGTGAGGAATAATAATAATAATAACATCCACACAAACTATTGTACAAAAATGTCATACTAAGACAACAAAGCATCAAAGCATCTAATTTTTCAATACTTATTTAGATGCAATCTCAGCTCCTAAAGTCTTGTCTTCCTACATATTCATATTTTGTCAGTGAACAAAAAAAAAGCTAATGAAATGAAATCAACTACTGAAATTCAAAAAACATAAAAAAACCTGATACATCAAATAATTTTCAATCAAATAATTATACTTAAGCATTGACTCTGAACTAAATATAAATCTCAGTTTCAAAATAGTATACAAAGGACAAATACTCAGAGGTTTAAGCTAATCTCCAACTTTTCCAAATAAATAATAATTCAGATTTGCTTTGATGAAAATGTAAACATTCACCTGCCTGAAATTAACAAAACCCTACATCCCTAGTGTTCCCATATGATGGAGAGAAAGAAACATGAAATTTTGGGAGGGGGGCAGAGGGTGGAGCATGCAAATTTTTTATTCAGAGTTTTGTTCCATAATAAGTTTTAACCTAGCTAGGGTATACATAGTTTATGGTTTATACTAAACAATGTATCCTCTGCTTTGCCTACAACATACTCAAAACAAGGCATTGCAAAGAGTCACAAAAGTTATGTTGGAACCTGATAAAAATCACATTATACAGTAATCTGACGCTCATTAATCTCAAAAAGCTCCTGAAAATATCTCAGGAACTATTTTGGAAACTCCCTTAGTCTTCCCACACACACTTACCAACCACCCACCCAGTGCCGAGCACTGCACCTGGTACCAGAATGCCGTGGTGAGCTATAAACAGAACAGGCCCCAGCTCCCAGGAAGGTAGTGCTTATCAAGCGGGCCTGATCGTCATAACTTGGGAGCTTGTTAAAAATTCAAAGTCTGTTCGCATGCCTTGGAGAGTCCGTGGGCCTGGGGCGAGTGGTGACGCCTGCATTCCCATCAAGGGCGCCCACACCCCCGCCGTTTTGAGAACCTCACGCTCAGGGCCGTCCCATCCCTTCCAGCAAGATGCCACACCTCCCAAGTCCACTTCACTCAGCATCCTTCGCCCTGACCAATACGCCAAACACACCACGAAGCTGGGGCGGATGTTTACAAACACTCCCGAATCATTCTGTACTAAGCCACCGACAGATTTGCTTCCTTCCCGGGACGGACAGCTCACTCACTGAGATTCCACCTGGGGATGTCTGCACCTGAGCCTCCCGCGACTGCGCCGACACCTGTCTCCCAGCGGCTGCTGCCTACCTCTCCCGTGGGCCGCGGGTTTGGGGCCCGCCGCCCCGCAAGCACGGAGGTAAGCGCGCGCAATAGGCGCCGACTGTATACCGCTAACCGCCCCCCCCCTCCCCGCAACCCCGGCGCGCACACAGAAAATCCCGCAAAAGCTGGGGCAGGCGACAGACCGGGTCCCGCCGGCCAGCGATGCAAGGCGGGGTTCGAACCCGTACGGCGGGGCGGGTTCCGCCTCGCCGGGCTAGTCCGCCGCCGAGGCCCGGCCCGGCTCGCACCGACGGAGTTTCACAAAGAAAGTCTCCCGGCCCGCGCCCCTCACGCACTCACCGGCGCAGGCGGCGACTCGGGCTCCCGCCGCCTACGACTCCGTGCCGGGGTCGGCCCCGGGGTTGGCTCGAGCGCCGGCGGCGGCAACTGCTCCATCCCCGCGGGCCCCGGGCCGTGTCCGCTTCGAGCTAACGGTCCCGCCAGCTAGGCGCGCGCGCCGGCTCCGCGCGCCATGTTCCCGCCGTGCCGCGCGCCGCCGCGGCAACTCACACCACCTCCCCCGCGACCAAGCACGCGCGCGCCCGCCGCGCCCGCTCCTCGCGCGCCCCCGCGGCACACACCCCCACCCACCGCGCAAGCGCGCACTCGCCGCGCCCCCTCCCCGCGTGCCCCGCCTCGCGCCCTCCAAGCCGGCCGCTGTTCCCGGCGTGGCACCCACCCCCTCTGCTCCCGTTCAGCCCTGCTGGAGCGCTAGCCGTTCTGCGTTCGGCGCTGCCCCCTGCCGCACTGCGGACGACCCCAGGCCATGTTCCTCGGCCTTTTCCTGGCACTGTTCCTTCTGCTTCACCCAGTATGCAGAGAGCGAAGGACTGGGCCATGAGGGAATTACCCCCAAGAAGTGCCAGTCGAAGACGTGTCTAAGCTGATGAGAGGTCGTGGAGGTGTGCGAGCACGTGCGCTAGCGTAATTGGCGAAGTGAATGCCGGTGTCTCTGGGAGAGTCAGACTCTATTAAGACCCTTAGAATCCCACATCTCTACTAACTTTTGCGAGATTAACGTCAGGTGTCCGGGGGTCTGTTTCTCCTCAATAGAAAGGTCTGACAACTAAGGTGTGTTGGGAGGACACAAGGAAATAATCCAGATAAAATGTCAACAATGCGCCTAAAACATACCAAGTGGTAATCGAGTGTCAAGACCTCTTAAAAAACAGTTTTGCTTAATTCAGTCTCGCCTCCATTTTTCAAACTGGGAAAATTTGAGTAGATCACTTGGCTGAGCCAGAGAACCTCGATTTCTAAGTTTGCAAAGGCAGAGTGGCAGAAATAACTCACAGAGATGAGCTTTCAGGAGACGACGCATGTGTGTCCCGGAGCACAATGTCTGGCACACACCAAGTTCTTCAAGCTTCACTGATAAGATTCTGGCCCTATCCTTCCAAGACTCCTAAAAGTCTAATGAAAGGGGCTCTGCTCCCAAACCCTGTGGTGTAATTAGCTGGGAGGGGTTCACTCAACCTTGAAGCTGGAAGGACTGTTGCTTCCCACATCTTTGCTTTCCATTCTCTGCCCCAAACCTCTCTGAAAACCCTAAAGTTGGCAGAAAAACAGAAGTAGGGAATGTTTTCCCTAGTAAAACATTACTTTCTTAGGGGCGAAAAAGGAGTCGGCAAGCTTCTCTTGGAGTTTGTAAATGGTTTAATTTATTAGTCTGATCTTTTCCAGGTACAAGTGACAAATAAAAACAAAAACAAACCAACAACAACAAAAAAAAAACTCAGCCTGAAGTAAAATAAAACAGGGAACATACTGAAAAGTCCTGGGTGGTACCTCACTGCAGGCATAGCTCAAGCTAGGCACTTAAACAATAACCTCAGTCTCTCTCCAGTCTCATCTCTGCTTCCCTCTGTGATGACTTCATTCTCTTCCCAGTGTCCTACCTCATATCTGACCAGGAAAGCAGGAGCTGATTCCCAATAGTTCCCTCCAAAATCTCAGGGTTAACTTTCATTGCACCCATTTGGGTCACATGCCCTTGCCAATCACAAGATTGGCCAGACCTGGCTATATGGAGCGCCTCTAGGAAATGGGTGCAGTCAAGTTCTCCTGAAGGACATGGAGTGGGGGCAAGTGGGATGAGGGATGTCTTCCCCAGAAAAATGGGGATGCAGTTAGAATAAGAAGCACAAGGTGGAGGACTGGCACAATTAAGACTGCCCACTGCATCATCACCTAGGCACACCGCAGGTCCACCACAGAGCAACATGCTTGTTCTTCAGAAGAAAGTGGCAGTTACCTCAGTTGCTTAGAAATGCCCCTCCACCTCTGCCCCCACCACACACCCCAGATCTGGCATTGCTCAAATCTGCTTTGTCAAAGGCATCTCAACTGTCTACCCATTTTGTCTGCCCTCCAGAAAGCTGAACAGATGATACTTCTTTGCTCAAGAACTTTCAATAGCTGCCCCCCCACCCTGCCCCCGCTACTTATGTGGCCCTCCCACCTTTAATGATGGAAGCCAGCACTGATGGATCCCTTACCATGTGCATGCCAGGCACTTTAAATAGACCACTGAATCCTCATAAACACCATATTAGGTTGGTACTCTTACTGCACCCGTTTCGAAGTCACTTGCCCGAAGCCCAAGTCAGAAAATGCAGAGTTCAGATTAGCACAATATTGTTCTTACCACTGATGTTGTCATCCATTTGCTCCACTTTCATTTGAGCAAGTTGCAAAGTCCTGTGATCATCTTCAGCTGGATGGCCAGTGGGACGATCTCTACCAGGGAAAGCTCCTAGGCCACAGGTGGGAAACGCAAGACCCTTGGGCCAAATCCAACCCTCCATCTGGTTTTATTCAGCCCGGCACCTTGTTTCTACCTGGCAGCAGCACCGAGCTCTCCCTTAACTGTTAAGGAGTAGTTACATTTGTAGTCCTAAAGTTACATTTGGCCCTTTGAAGGCAACCACAAGGCTAATGTGGCCCCCTATGAAAATGAGCTTGACACCCCTGCCCTAGGCACCCCTTCAGCTTCCTAGTGAGGGATGGACTCTTAGCTTTATCATCTCCCCCTCCCCCATTTCATGGGATGGAGGACCCCCCCAAGAAATAAGAGGTTATAAAGCAGATGTTACGTGGCCCTAGGTCAGCAGCTGATACCTCCCCACAGGTGAGTGTATTGGCTTCTTATGGCTGCTGTAACAAATTACCACAAATTGGGTGGCTTCAAACAGCACAGGTTTGTTCTCTTACAGTTTCACATGGCTAGTTAAGGTGTAGGGACTGGTTCCTTCCAGAGGCTCTTAGGGGACAATCCACTTCCTTGCCTTTTTTCAGCTTCTAGTGGAAGCCTGTATTCCTTGGCTTGTGGCCTCTTTCTCCGTTTTCAAAACGCTTCACTCCATCTCTTCTGACTCCTCCTGTGTCCCTCTTAAAAACATTGTCATGACATTGGGCCCACCCCAAGAAGACAGGACAATCTTCCCATCTCAAGACCCCAACCTGCAAAGTCCCTTTTGCCATGTAAAGGAACATATTCATAAATTCTGGGGATTACGATGAGAACATCTTGGGGAGCCATTATTCAGCCTACTGTGGTCTATATAATCAGAGGAAGCTAATAAAAAGCGCTCTAGAAATAGAAAAGAGTTGGCTGACTGCCCCAGAGGGAAAAATGCCCCAAGAAACCATAGTCCTAACATTATTCAAATGAGTTAAACCCCATCTAGCTTGGCAATCTCGACCCCATTCCTTTAAATATGAAAACCACCTAAATCCCCATCTCATCCCCAGGCCAGCCAAGCCTCAGAATACTTGCACACCCTTCTCATGGAAAATGCCAACCACTACCCACTGCCTGGGGCAACCGCTGTGTGCCCCGGACGCTGCCCTGGCTGGCTCATTGGTGGCATCTGAACTGAGGCATTCATTTTATGGCATGGCCAGCAAGCTACAATGTGGCACCAACCAGCTGAAGTTACAAGAAACGAAATGAGTGGGTCAGAGACAAGAGGAGGCAGCCATTAGAATTCTATCTGGTGTCCTGGTCTCTCCCAGGTCTAGCCACCTGCAACCTGGAAAACAAATGCCCTTTTCCATGAAGTAACTTGAATGGGCCTCTTGTTCCTTGCAACTAAGGTGTCCCAACTTTCAGATGAAAGAGCTGTACCCACCTATAATTTAACACACTAACATTCAAGATTTAGACATCAGTCTCTTCTGAGTTTTGTCAGAGTCAACATCTCTGAGTCTAATTAAATATAGGACTAAGGAAATGAGGAATATTAGGGTCCGAAAGACCTGGGTTGGATCTCAACTCTGCCACTAACAACTGTGTGACACTAGACAAGTCATCCTGTTTCTTCAGCCTGGGTTCCTCACCTGTAACATGAGGGTGGTCAGAGGACCTGGCCCACAGAATCACTTAGAAGACTAGACAAGACCAACGGAGGGAGGAGGGGCTTTACACGGGCCCTCCTTGATCATTGCTGGGCCAGCAGGACACGCCCACATGCTTTATCTGCATTTCTAAAACCGAAACATCTCTGAAAATGAGTCACCCTTAACTCATCTGACGGAGAAGACTGAACTGATAGGCCTTGAAGTCTTCTCTATCCCTTTTACTGAGAAATCTGCTACAGAAATAGAAATGTTTGGTTACAGGACTCTACTGGTTATTACACATAATACAGTAGATGTGCCATGCAGGTCCCCTTCCTGAAATCATGAAAATACTGAGTTTTACAACTTATCTGGTGCCAAGGTTTCAGATGCCAAGACTGTGGTCTTGTATGTTTTTAAAAAGAATTTTATTGTGGGAAAAATATACATCACAAAATTTAACATCTTAATTTTTTTAAGTACACAGTTCAGATTAAGCACATTCACACTGTTGCACAATGATCACTATCATCCACCTCCAAAACTTTTCATCTTGCAAAACAGACACTTTGTATCTGTTGAACCAAAACTTCCCCCACCCCCAGCTCCTGGCAACCACCCTTCTACTTTCTGTGTCTGTGAGTTTGACTACTCTAGGTGCCTCATAAGTGGAACCACACAATATCTAGTATATTTCCCTGAGCATAACTGTGGACCTGTATCTTTACGAGGGCAAGGATGAGAATTTAAAACAGATCCATGGACCCACGTACCTACTATCTCAGGAGGATTGTGGCAACCAGCCAGTCTCTATTAACTCTACTCCAATTTCACTGTGCCCCTTTCCCTGAAAGTTTCTAGAGAGCCTTTAGAATTTATATGCATCTGGCCCAACGTGAAACCAGGGACATATCCTGAGAAATTTGTGTGCAAAGTAGAGTGACAGACAAAAAGCACATGATTTCAAATACACAAAAAAGCATAACAACTAAAGAGTGGATCTTCAAGCCAAAGCACAAAGCCCAGGTGCCATTAGGGTTTTAATTGTGTATCGATGTCTATGGATAAATGGCTCTTCCTGTAACCAAAACACAAACAACCAAAAAACAAATATAAAGAAAATTCTAGCAGAGTTCCAGAAGATACATTTCTTTCATGTTCAACCAGTGTTCACGAGACAGCAGCACATACAGCCAGGCGTTTTGTGGTGCCGGCGTCCTCCGGTTCCCCTTCAAGGAGCCGTTTTCGACTTGTAGAAGGCTGGAAAAAAAGAAAAGAAAGAAATGTTCAAAGAAAACCACCGGCTGATTCAAGATTATCAAAATTTCCCAATACGCTCCCAGTACATCTAGAGCATGTCATGTGAAACTCCGAGTACCAAGAATTATTGGGGTGTCCTCACTGACATCTGAATCCCCAGCAAGCCCCCCAGACTTGGACGTACTCATCACATGGACACTTCTCTCCCCATGGCTTCCCATCACTCAATGGTGTGTATTTACAGTAAGCAGCATAACCAGCCTCCTCTTGGTCATCTTCTCCTAAATCATGAAGCTTAAAGAGACAGTGATACCTTTTACTGGGAGCCCAAAGTCTTGCTCTTTTGTGGGAAGACTGCCTTTTTTGTGTCGTTGTTTTCCCATTTATATAACATTGCAAGGGGAGAGGGGAAAAGGAGCATTATCATTTACCAAAGGGCAAACAAAGAACGAACAGATGTTAACTTATACTTACAAAGAACTTGGGAGGAGTAAAATTATAATCAATAAATCATCCACCACTCCCCCAATTTTAAATGTTTCAATAAATTCAAATCTGAACTTCTAATACAGTCTTTTAATCTTGCCTTGCAGGAGACTTCTTGAATGGCAATCCCTAGCTGTGCTTCCCTAATGTATTAAAAATATCCTTCGTTATTAAATCTTCTAAGGGTATTAAAGCAGACCAAACTGAAACAAAATATCTACGACATTATTCCCTAAAAAATAAAACTGCTAGTAAAGAGGCCATTCAAATTCATCATCCTCACTCATGGGCCCTTTAAACTTGGCCTACACGTAATGACCACCATCTGGAATACCTGGGCTGGGAACTGGGGCAAAGCTGTTGACTTGTTTTCTTCAAAAAGCAAATTTTGAAATTTTCTCTTCATGTCTTCATCCTAGAAAGAAATGAAAAACATAAAGAGGCTGTGTTTGAGAGAAAGCTCCTAGAAAGATACGGCTAGGAAGCTCCTGGAAACAGGGAAGTGGGCAAAGACGTCCGGCCTGCCACCTGCCACCGGAGCGGCACGCCTCTGCGGAAGCTCTGGGAGGGAAAGGGCCACCTGCCTTCCCAGGGTAGTCTAAGCAGCGGTCAGTGCTCAGTCAGCACTGATTGAATCAAAACCACAGGCTCAAGAGGTCTTGGTGGGTCAGAGAGAACTGCCGATCTAAACAGTCAGAAGACTCTCAGAACCCGCAGCCCGGATCCTGACAGAGATGGCCATCAGGAGGCCAGAGGCTGGGGCCGACTCCACGCAGCTCCTGAGTCCTTCCAGGAGGTTGGCCCTCCCCCTGCCAACAATGCAGCCAGTTACTGGGGCCCTCCTAACAAACCAACCCAGCACCCTAGGAAAATTCACCCAGCAAGTGCTGTAACGAGTGGCCGGAAGGACTTCAAACCCACCATCTCCAGAGCTTGGGTCTAATGAGAAAGGAAGACAAGTGAACAGGTCATGACAGTAATGGTGTTTCTTCCTACTGGAAGGGCAGGGGGAGGGAGTGCACACAGAGGACTCCCACCTCACCTCCCTGGACGCTCGCCTCTGCAGGGTTCAAGGATTTGCATCTAGTAGCCCTGAGAGGCGACCTGGTTCAGCTCTCCTCACCTTCAGAAAGGTGAATCCTCCATGACTAAGGATGTAGGCTTTGGGACCAGCTGGGAAGCCCAGCCCAGCCGATATAAGTAGTGTGTGCAGAATCCAGACCCAGAGCTGCCTGACTCCAAAGCCCCATGTACTTTCCCACCCAACCCCCTTCCATTCCTCCCACGAAGCCAAGTGTGCCGCGGTGGGTGGGGGGAGGACGTAGGAATGAAGGCCTCCGACACCCAGCAATTTGATGGCTACAGAAAAATTACAGTGCTCGAGGATTCATTCACCTGTTCAATATCTAGTAGCTAGAATCACCTGCTGCTATCGCTGTTTATTGCTTCATTCCGTGTGGCTCCCCACTACCCACACACTGTAAGACTGCCAAGGCTATCTGGGTTCCATGCACACTATCCCTCAGGATCCCACCTCTCATGCAGTGCCACTCTCAAAGGTCCGTCCTTTATTTCCTCCTGTACCCACTCACAGCCTCCACCTTCCCTCCTGTCTACTTTACCCACCTTCCTTATTCACTCAGTGAACAAACATTTCCCTCAGATGCTAAGCACTAAGAGATACAGCAGCCCCCATTTCAGAAGGACTCAGTCAGGGTTGAAAACGCTGTCCCATTGTTATGGACTGAAATGGGAGCCAGGGCCTTGAAAGAAGCAATTACTAGTTAAAATGAGGTTGTTAGTGTGGGGCCCTAATCCAACATAACCGGTGTCCTCATGACAGAAACAGACACCGGAGATGTGAACACACAGAGAAAAGACCACGTGAGGACAGAGAGAAGGCGGCCATCTGCAAGGCAAGGAGAGACGCCTCAGGAGAAATCAAATCTGCCGAGACTCTAAAACTGGACTTCTTGCCTCTGGAACGGTGAGAAAATAAATTTGTTGTTTAAGCCACCCAGTCTGTGGTATTTTGTTATTGCAGACCTGACAAACTAATATACCCGTATCATCCCCAGGTGACTCACTTTTTAGACACCCTTTACACCAAGTAAACCTGTGGTATAAAGCCCTAAAGCCCCATGAGCAGGGACCCGCTTTCATTTAGGGATCCCCAATACTCTGCACCTGCTACTACCACCACATGTATCACACATTGCTCTATAGAGATTGTGGTCAGGGCTGGCCCCATCCAGACTGTCAGCTCCCCAAGGCAACAAAGTATCTTATTTCTCTTTGCATCCAGGGAGGCCTAACATTAGTTGACACACGAGCTCATTAACTACCCTCTGAAAGAATAAATGTATGAAGGCCCTGGCTGGTGTAGCTCAGTGGATAGAGCGCAGGCTGCAAACCAAAGCATCACAGGTTTGATTCCCAGTCAAGGCACATGCCTGGTATGAAGAAATAAAATTGGGACACGCCACCTCCTGTGGCAGCTCTTCGGTGCGGCCACGTAGAGCTGACCAAAAGCCTATGTAGGCCTGTATGTAAAACAAATGATCATTTAGCAATAACATGTAAGAAGAGCTCTTTCCTTTAGCATGTCCAGGTTAGCAATGTGTATCTATAAACACCCTTTCTTTGAACTGTCCAATCTATTCAAACTGTCAATGTGCACCAAAGGCAAGCAGGAAGAAATCCTCTATTTCAGGATGAGAACCTAAGGCAAAAAGTGGATATAAGGGATGCTCCCAAAACTGGATGCTCTGCTAATGACAAAACAGACCAGAATCCACATTCCCATGGCTCAGTCCCGCACCAGACCCCACAGAACAATTTCATTTCTTTAAGGACACTGAATTCCCCCAAGATAAACACTGAACTGTCATTCATTTAATGTTCACACCACCTCTTGCTGCAAAAACAAAATGTAGACAAAAGAGTATTCAAGTGAAAACCCTGTGGCTGGGTTGAACTTCGCCTTTCCCTCGGCTGTTAATGACAGTTTTTTTTTGAAACAAAAAAATTCAAGAAAAAGAGCCTCTGCTTGTTCATAACCGTTGGGCAGATGCAAACCCTGTTCCCAGGCCTAGCTCGGCGGCTCCGTCTCTTCTTTCAAGACCAGCACACTCCTCTGCTTCCACATCTGGCCCCTAAGAGTTCCCGTTAGGGCGCGTGAAAAGAGCCCAAGAAGCATGTTTTTCTTTTTCATCAAAATCAAACCCCCGCATGCAAAGGCACCCTTTGTTTCCAAATTCCTTTTCTCCCGGGTCCTGCTGTTCCAGATCTGTGTGGTCTATTAAGAGCTAAATCATCTGACAGATTTCTTCTGGAGGGGACTGCTGTTTCCAGGGCAACACCCCAAACACATATATCTACATTTTAAACATTTCTTTTAAGGATTTGTTGTTCTCAACCTGAGCTGACCTCAGCCAAACTGTCAGATGCAGAGGGCTGAAAGGGAAAGAGAATGGGGACAGTCTTCCCAGAGTCCCAGAAGCACAGTGCTGAGGCTGGATGTTTCGAGAAGTTCCTGGCCTAATGATCCCCAGAGTACGTGAGCCTCTAGCTCAAACTATCTGGTTAAGTTCCCCATCCCCACAGGAAACAGAGAGACCAAATGGAAGTTCACAGAAAGGGGTATGGCTGTGCTAAATGGAACTGCACTTAACAGAAGACCTGACATCCATCAGAAAACCTGCCCGATGTAATTTCTAAACCAAAGATTACCCCAGCAAAGCCACAAAGGATTTCCAACTCGGGCAGCTGGAATGAGGTCAGCGCATAATCTAATGGCAGCCGCAACTCCCAGCAGAGACAGAGAGGCAACACATGCTTGAAAAGCACAGGTGACAGTCTGCACTAATGGCATGCTTACTCTCCATGAACAAGTGGGACTCTTAATACCCCGATTGCTTGGGCTTAAGAAATAGTTAGGTTCTCCCCTAGGGAAGCTATCCTCCCAATCCAACCCCAGCTTCCTTGATTTAAAGTTGCAGATGGCTGGAATGCAGCCCATCCCACCTGTTTGGGGTAGAGGGTTTGAGGAAAGAGGGGAACACAGCTGCAGGTGGGGGAGTCCGAGTTAGAGCAGCCTCACAAAGGAATACAGCAAACTGCAGACCCAGGGAAGCCAAGTAGGACCAAGAGAGGCCACAAAGTCAGCTTGTCTGTCCAAGAGCCACAAATCTAGTTAAAAAAGGTTGCACCCAAACACCACACAAAGACCTCCCCACCGCTCCACCCCCCACACACATATGTACATACTCCACACACCTAAAGCTCAACCTAAAACAGCTGCATTACATAGGCCCAAAAAGCAAACATTGTGTTTCCATCCTCTTCCTCATCTCTCAGACACAGTTCAGGGCTGCCCATGCATTTTATGCTACAAGGCATTGCCCCATACCCACCTGAAGCCACGGGTGTTTTAAAGCTTCTTCTGTTGTGAAACGTGTCTTTGGATCCACTATCAACAACTTCTTAACGAGGTCCAGAGCTAAAACAATAAGATAATTTGGTAAACCAGAGTGAGAAGGGTAAATACATTCAATCAGCAAAATTGAAGTATGCCAGAATCACAGGCCAACATCCAGAAAGAAGAGAGAGGGGCTGAGGTCATAGAGGAGTCAGCAGGTATGGTGGGCAGGGCCTCCTACTCCCCCTCACTGTCCGTATTCGTCAGAGTGCTCTGAGAATACCATCTCACCCTGCTCAGACATCACAACCTCTCAGCTCTCTGTTCCTCCTCTCATTGCTGGAAGCAAGTTCAAACTAATTAAAGCTGAACTTCCACCCAGTTCTAAGGCGCTCAGGATGCAGAGCCAGCTCTTCCTGAGACCCATGGGTGGATGGTGAGAGTTCCTCAGGCGGTGAGAGGCTCCTGGAACTGCAGGCTTGGCGGATAGAAAGCTTGAGGGCCAGCAACAAGTGGAGGCCGGCTTGTGTATTGCAACAATGTTATTCCTTAGACACCTACATGTAACACAATCATCTATGTTACATTATTTGTCATTTAGTTTTAGTTTCCTACTTTTTTCTCTTGAGAATTACAAAGTTACACATTTAAATTCTTAAACACAAGGTAACTAATTACATTTAGCTCTTACATACTTATTTACTGAAAAGAAACCTGTAACTAAAAAGTTACTTATTATTTTGCACATTTAAATAGGTACCAGGCACTTGTGTGTGTTACACTTATCAAAAAACCTTTGAAGTAGGGGTTTATTGTGTCCCCTTGACAAATAAAGAAAATAGAGGCTCAGAGAGTATATGCGGAGTAGCAGACTGAGGACTTGGGTTCAGATCTGCCTGGCTCTGGAGCCCATGCTCTTAATACCTTCCTTTGCCTCTCAAACGGTGCAAAACAACAGGAAATAAGAACAGAATCGACAGGAGAAAAACATCACAGAATTTGAAAACACAAAACAAAACTTCTCCCACCACAGCACACACATTTCAGCAAACCATAAATTTCTTTAACCCTTTCGTATCCATACCCTTCTCTGAGACCACAGCCCAGACTTCGGGAATGAAGTTGTATTTTCCACTGGTGATCTGATCCTTCAGTGACACTTGAGTCTTATGCTCAGAGAAAGGTGGATACCCACTAAGGCTTCACAATGGTAGAGAGAGAAAGGAAAAGAAATCAAGTGGCATTCTCTGTGGCATTCAGATATATAGATTTTTTTTTCAGCATAATGAAAAACTAGATTTTTCTATAAATCAATGGTCAAAAACAGTGACCTACATTAAACACAAGCCCTCTACCTGGACATGTTTTTTATTTCACCTCATTAACTACAACCAGACTCTGAGGCCATGAAAACTTTTCTTACCAAATAAAAAGGATAACTCCTAAACTCCAGCAGTCCACCGCACGATTATATCCGGCAGTCCCAAAAGAATTAAGAACCTCAGGGGCCAAGTAAGTAGGGGTACCACATAAGGTTTTCATGAGAGAAGTCTCCCCCAAAATCTTGGACTGCCCAAAATCAGTAATCTAAAATTAAAGACAAGAAGGAATCATTTTTTAAAGATTTTATTTATTTATTTTTAGAGAGGGAAGGGAGGGACATAGAGAGAGAGAGAAACATCAATGTGCGGTTGCTGGGGGTCATGGCCTGCAACCCAGGCATGTACCCTGACTGGGAATCGAACCTGCGACACTTTGGTTCACAGCCCGAGCTCAATCCACTGAGCTACGCCAGCCAGGGCTAAGAAGGAATAATTTTTAATGATAGCATAAAATAAAAATATCAGTATAGTCTGCCAGTCCCAAAAGACATGCAGGTTAGATCGGTTTCTATCCTACAATTCCCATCTGCTGTTAATCTGGAATCGATAAATTCATGTCTAATTTAAAGCAATTCTGAGCTTTTCAAGTTATTTAAATTTTTTAATAAGGAATACCTTGGGTGTTCTTTAAAGATTTTATTTATTTATTTTTAGAGAGAGGGGAAGGGAGGGAGAAAAAGAGGGTGAGAAACATCGATCCAAGAAACATTGATCAGCTGCCTCTCGCACACCCCCAACTGGCAATCTGGCCCACAACTCAAGGCATGTGTCCTGACTGGGAATCAAACAAGCAAGCTTTTGGTTTGCAGGCCAGTGCTCAGTCCACTGAGCCACACCAGCCAGGTTCATTTTGCTTCAACTAAAATTCCTGAGCTGAGGAAACTGAAGGCCCATGCTTTTTCCCAACTTATCTGTATTCTCTGAAACCTTACGAAAGGTCATTATAGCCGTTATCACAGACACTCCAGGATTCTTATTAGTTATGCACGGTTCTTGTTAGATCCCAGTTTCTGGACCTTGGCTGCCCACTGGAATGTCTGAGGAGCTTGGGAAAAAACCACTTACTCCTGATGCCATCTTCAGAGATTCTGAGGAGCGGAATGGATGTCATGATTTTATTCATTTCTTACTACTTTTTAATCAGTAGGAGATTCTAAAGGGAAGCCAAGTTTGGGAAGCACTGCCTCAGATAGAAGGAGAAAATGGGAAGTAAATTCACTCATCCATTCAGACACCTCTCCCTCCCTCTGAACATAAAAGTGGCTTGTACACAGTGGAGCTCAACAGATGCCCCTTAGAATCTGCATTGAAGCAATACCACCTGATCTGTAAAAATAACTGCTAAAAGTGGAAAGACCAAATTCTCAAATTTTTTATGATCCTACTTGTTACCTGATGATCATAAACACAGTTTCTGAACAAGAATCTACTGGAATAGCCATACACAGAACATAAATTTCTTACCTTTATAAGGCAGTCCTCTTTTTGAGATGAGAGAAGAACATTCTCTGGCTTCAAGTCCCGATGTATAATGCCATTGTCATGAAGATACTACAGAGAAAGGGAGGCATGACCCTTAGATTTCATCAAGTACGCGCGTGAGAAGACCACAGCACACACACACACACACACACACACACACACACACACACACCTTATGTCCGGGTGAAACTGTAAGCCATGCTACTCACAAATATGAACATAGTCCCCCAAATCATAGAAAACTACTGGGTTAGGGGGTTAGTGTCAAGAAATAAACAAATTTGTTTTCAAGAAAATCTTTAAAAAGTACAAAAGTGCTTTTGTAAAAAGTACAAAAATGAAAAAGACAGTAAGTGCACATTTTATTTCACTTTTCAAACACAAGGTGTCGATTTCTTTTTTTTTCTTAAGATTTTACTTATTTATTTTTTAGAGAAAGGGGAAAGGAAGGAGAAAGACAGAGAGAGAAAAATGTGCGAAGGAAACATAGATCGGTTGCCTCTCACGCACGGCCAACTGGGGACCTGACCCACAAACCAGGCATGTGCTCTGACCCGGAATAGAACCAGCAACCTTTCAGCCCACAGGCCAGCGCTCAATCCACTGAACCACACCAGCCAGAGCAAGGTGTCAATTTCATCAATAAAAATATAAATCAGTGATATAGTTTGAAGACCATATTATAAAGTAAACCATAAAAATTCCACCAAAATAATACATTTGGTTATTCCAACCCCAAGAGTAGTATTTTAAAGTTAACTCTATTTAAGATGAATTAACAAATTCATCTTAAGTCAAACCATCTACAGAAGGCTGGGGGCCTTCTGTAATATGTTGATGTTTCTTTGTATGTTCATTTTTATACACTGTCATATTTCATTAAGAAAGCAATTTCCCACGTGCACTGATCTGCACTCATTTCATCTTAATAGTCTTGGTATAATATAAAGGAGTAAGTAAGTCATAAAGAAAGAGAACTGGCTAGTTGTCTAGGGGCTTCTATTTTCTCTGGCTATCCCTGGCCTGGAACAAAAATTCTTCCAAGACACTTGCCCTGGGAACGGGACCTGGTGAAGCCCCCAGGGAGGGTAAGCCCAGGTGCACGAGCCCCAGGAAAATCTCCCTCAATCCTCACTTAATACGAGAGCTGGTCCCAGTCACCACATGGCATGCGCGGAGTAGGTTTTCAAGGGAAGAAACCTTGGCTGAGATTGCCACAACCAAATTTGGTTTGGGAAAGTGCATGTTCTTCGACACAGGCAACATGCCATCACCCGTTGCTCCGCTCAGCACTTTCACGGAATAGAGAGAAGGCAGTGCACAGGCTGGCCTGCCTGCTGCAGTTAGCAGGACGCTGCATGTGAAGGGGACACCCAGTGCTGGGCCACCGGGAGGCGATCTGTCACAATCACCCTAACTTGCCAGCCTTATCCTTATACCTGCTCTGCCCCCACCGAGAGGTAAGGGGGAGTTTGAAAAGGATCATAAAGAAGTAGAGATCAATACCCCTCCAGAAATACCTCGGAGCTAAAAAGAAGATTTGTGGGCCCACATGTTTATTTCTTTAACTCCCTTTCTTACTCTGTCTTAAGCTTCACAGCAAGAGCGTTCTCATCTGAGTCAAAGGAGGAGATGTTTTTGCCAAGAACGGAACAAATACCACACACACAGGCTCTGTTCTCCAAGTTTTCATCCCTGGGCCCTCACTTTCTCCCGACGAGAAAGTAGGCTGTCATAGGCACTGTGGGCTTCTTACCTGCACAGCCAGGAGCATCTGGTAAAAATATAGTTTGCACGTATCTTCTTTCAGGCGTCTAGTCCTCACCACCCTGTCAAACAGCTCGCCTCCTTCCATCCTGAAACACACAGGCAAAGCAGGGGGTCATGCCTGGAGGGAAACTCACTTGGGTGGACAATAATAATACAAACAAAGCAAACTCATTAAGACAAGCAAAGAGTTGCCATATTTATTCACCCTTGACTTCCATTGTAAAGGCAATGCGGTACTAAACTTCAACCACAACGAAGATGTCCCCAGTGGAAACTAAGAAACAAGGGAAGATGGAAAGGGGGTGTAGTGGGCATTGGAGACACTTGGCGAGCTACTAAAAACCTGATTCATTGGATTGGAGGCAAGGCCCAGGAGTCTGTCTGCACTTGAATCACACACGCCAGGGTTTTCTGAGACAGGAGTGGAGCAGAGCAGCCAGCAACAGTAGACACAACCAGATAATGAGGGGTCTAAACCCCAGCTCTGCAACTTTCCAGCTGGGGGGCTTTAGGCCAAGTTATGTAACCTCCCTGATTTTGACTCTGCCTCCCCAAAACATAAGGATGATCCCACTTACTTTGAGGACTGTTGTAAAAACTAAGAGATAATTGACGTATGTGGCACAGTACAGCTGCTTGGCAAGGTTACTCAATCCCTCTGCTCCTCAGTTTCCTTCACTGTAAAGTGGGGCTAAAAGGAGTAACCCACCAGTAACTTGTAAGTTATGTGGACGGCTGTTATGAAGATTAAATGACTCAATCCACGTAAAGTGCTTAGAGCAGTACTTGGCTCATATTAAGTGCTTAATTAGTATCCGTTACTGTTATTGTATTATTACTACTTTTAAACTGTTTTAACTAGACCCAGTCAGTCAGGTAACATTCTATTTAATAGCAACAGATATCCCCTTGAGCACCACGAGGGCTGTCCAGTCTCTCCCAATGCTCTGAGCAAGACTGTTCTTCACTGTATAATCTTAGCAGACAACCTACATAGCCACTCGGGAGCCAAGCCTTGCCTGTCTGCCACAATGGCTGCTCCCAGAAACACTACATATTTATGCAGGAATGGACATCAGACAGGCCTCTTCCAGGAATGAGATGGAAAATTATTCTGATCACACCAAATAAAATAGGACGCCAGAGCCACTGAAATAAACCAGCACCTCGAAGATCCTCAGGTGTGGCCAGGCAACCTGGTACTGTGATCCCAAGCAGACAATCCCACCAAGGCAGGTATGTCCGAGTGATAATATCTCCCAGTGACTGAGCACCTACGTGTGCCAGGTGCCCTGCTGGGGGCTTCACAGAGTTTCATCCTTTCGACTCAGTGAATGTGGATCATTATTACCCCATTTAATACCAGGAAAATGAGATCGAGACGTGAAGTCTGCTAAGCGTGGGCAGTCCGCTAGTCACCTGCAGAGTGGGATCGAAACCCAGGCCTCAGATCCAGGGCCTGGAAACTCTGAGCTGCCTTCCTCTGAAAACACTGGAGGGGTCACCTGCAGAGTGGGATCGAAACCCAGGCCTCAGATCCAGGGCCTGGAACCTCTGAGCTGCCTTCCTCTGAAAACACTGGAGGGGTTTCAGATATGATACTAAGCCCCTCGCGTACTTGGTGGGCCCCACCGTCACACACGTACACTGAGGGTCCCCAGGATGAGAAACGCAAGCCAGCCTTAGTCTTTAAATAAGCATTTAAATAGAAACAAGTTTTTTTAAAAAGCTTACTACTTACAATTCCAAAACAATATAAAAATCTTCAGCATCAAAAAAGTCTTTAATCTTGATGATACAAGGCTAAAAGAGGGAAAAGAGGAAAACGAGTGAGAAGCTCCCAAGAGGAAAACCACAAGAGCAGGACTCACAGCGTTTGCCCAGGGGATCAGGGAGGCCAAGACCAGGCGTCTGGCCCCGTCTTGGGACATGCGGGAAAGTGGGCAGAACAGAATTAATGTGGCTCCTCAGTGAGAACGTACAAGAAACTTGCCGCCCCACCAAGTTGGCGAGGGACTGGTTCACGTTTCACACGTAAGGATGGCACCACGGAAGGAAGCCTGGTGTCCTCCCAGCCCTCCTGCTCACTGCCCCAGAGCGTCGGTGCTCAAGGACATACCCTGGAGGGGCCTGACAAGTAGCAAGAATGGAAAGCAGGCCAGGTGGGTGCCCAGCCACGCGGACAGACAGCAGGTTATTCAGCTCTGCATAACTGGAACTACAGGGTAATGGGAATGCTGTGCGACAAGAACTTTCCATTTTTCTTTTTTTGTTCCTATTTTATTTATTTATCTTTAGAGAGGGGAAGGGAGAAAGAGAAGGGGAAAAACATCAATATGTGGTTGCCTCTTGCATGCCCCCTCCTGGGAACCTGGCCTACAAACCCAGGCGTGTTCCCTGACTGGGAATCCAACCAGCAAACCTTTGATTCATTCACTGGCCGGCACTCAATCCACTGAGCCACACCAGCCAGGGCTCCTCCCATTTTTCAAGGGAAATTCCAGTTTCATAAGAACTCTGGAGCACATCTGTGGGGTGAGGGAGACACACACTGATGGCTGATAGTTTGTGACTCTGGTCAATGCAGGATGCATGTAACATTAAAGAATAGTACTGTGTAGCTTACAATGCATATTTAATACAATGATTTGATGCTTAGAAAGCAAACCATTGGTTCTTACAGAAAAATAAAAAAGGGTGGACAGCAGAGCTCAGTGGTTAAGAGATGTAAAAGATGTGGCATCTATCAGGGACATACCCCCACGCCCCAGCAAGGAGGATGACTGTGATTTTAACAGAACTAAGGGGAAGAAAGCTGTAAGGATTTTAGATTAAAGAGTAGCAAAACTTGTCAGACTGATCTCCCTACAAAGCACATTTCTCCATATCCACTGCTCTGATTAAAACCCCCCAAGTGGCACCTTCCCATGGTGAACTGTTATACAGCGGTGACTGAATGCCCCCCTGCTTCTCCCAGCACGGTGCGTTTTGGAAACATGACGCCAAGTGGAAAAGGCAAGTCGTGAGAGACTTCAAAGAGCATGAAGCACTTCGATTGTATGGTCAAGTTTTCATTCTGAAGTTGAATGGTGAGTTCAAAGGTGTTCGTCCTAATGGTTTGCTCTATAATTTACATTTATTACGTGTGTCAAATATTACATGACTTTAAAATATTTAAAGACAGGAAGGGAGGAGAGTCTCCAGACGGAGAGAAGGAAGAAGTGGCAAGGCAGAAAAGAAGACAAGAAAACCTTTTGTCCTCTGCTACCTAGAGGCTAAAATTGAACTTCTCAGAGGGGTTATTAGCAAGGCCTTCCTGCCTCTATCTCATCTCCTGCTCCGCGTCCCATGCAGCCTCCTCTTCGGGCCACAAAGCTCCCCAGTCACCTGGATTCCCTGTGCTCTTCTCCAGTGTCACACCTTTGCCTGTGCAACTCTCCTGCCTCGAGATCCAGCCTTCCAAGCAGATGTGGCCTCAGGCATCGGGCCCCAGCTAAAATGTGCCCCTCACGATGCATCCACACACCCAGCAGTGGTTCAGGCCTGTGCCTCCCCACCCTGCATCTTCAGTACCTGTCTCCCTGCCAGGCTGTGAGCTTCTGGAGGGCAGAGACAGGAAATTACTACCAAGCACAGACACGTCTCCTTTCCCCAGGCACTGCGTCGGCTGAGTCAACTTCTTGGTTCCGCTTGGCTTCTTAATAGGCACTGACCACCTGGGAATGGGCGTAGCTGGGAGCTAATAGGGCATAAAGCAGTCCCCAGGGTCACTGGCTAGAGCTGGCACCGCTGAAAGTGTATCTCAGGAACCAGAGGCTACTAACCTCAATCCTCCACTTAGGTCATACAGGGAAGAGTTTAAGGAACTACAGATCTCTATCATTGCCCAAGTGCATTCTCTATGCTGAAAGCTCTACAAGTACATCTCATTTCATTCTCACACCGACCTTCAAGGTTAAGTACTCCTATTGTGTCCATTACTCTGAAAAGTGAAATGACCTTCTCACTGCCAGGTGACAGATGGGATGGGAACCCAGGTCTGTCTCTCCACCAGACCCAGGCCACACGAGAGGAAGCATGGCCGAGTCCCTGCGTGCTCACCACTAGAAGAGACGCTGACACAATGTGTTTGACAGCTGACCGAGTCAGTGCCTGACTCCCAAGGCCAGGCTCTACTGGGCTACCAGGCTCTGTTCGTGGTTCCCACAGTGAACTCGTGAGCCCATACTGAATCCCCAGGGGCTTCCACGTGCCCTTGCACACTGCCAAGTAATATCTAGTAGGACCTTTTACAGGGTTCTGAATTCCTCTCGATTGCAGTGGTCACTGGATTTATATAAACGTTATGTTTGGGGACCCTCCGACACCACAGAAAATTCTCTGGGCATTCAAAGTGTTTATCTTAGGGGTATGTTTGAGGCAATCCCACCCCCCAAGTTAGAGGGCTCCTCTCTTTAACAAGAGATTCCAGACACCTCGGAAAAGGGGAGTTCAGAGAAGAGAAAGGAGCTGCAAGGGAATTAGAAGAAAGCAGAGCAGGAGGGTCGGCCGCTTGGAGTCTCGTGGATTTTCCAATCGACCCACGAGTTGAATTGTTGTATTGATGGCAGTGATTTTGGTCTTAGTTTCTCTTTGTTTGGGGGATCTGAGGAGGTGAGAGAAGGGAGAAGAAATCTTTTTGTTGTCTGGATGTTAAGGATCAAAATAAGATCATCCTTAGCTAGACAGACTGGAGGTCTTGTTTCAAGTTTCACTCTAGTGTCCACCTCACTCAGGACTTCAGGGGGGCTCATGAATTAATGAAGAAACGGAGAGAACAATTACAAGGCAGATGGAGTCGGTCCCACACCTCTAACCTTCCCTTTTCACATCTTTAACTTTCCATTGTAACAAGGTCAGCAGTGCACAAAACGATAGAAATTATTAACACTGACACCATTTAGTCAGATTGAAGGACAGGGTATTGTCATTCATATTTGGAAACCCTTGGATTTACTTGATTTACTCCAACTGAGGAAAATGGCAATCAGCACCATCAAAAGGTATTTAGAGGTATTAAAACTTCAGGTATAATCAAACCAAATTGACCAAAATAGCATTATCTTCCCAAACATAACCAATTGACAAAGTCCCTGTAAGATATAAAACTTAGGAGATTGACTATGTCTTCCGTTCAAGAACTAATTCAGCGTAAATATCACATAATTATTTAATCATGAAATCTTTACACAGTATTGTCCTTTTAAACGTTCAGGGTAGCCCTGACCGGTGTGGCTCAGCTGGCTGGGCATTGTCCTGCAAAGCGAAAGGTCACAGTTTGGTTCCCAGTCAGGTTCCCAGTCAGGGCACAAGCCCAGGCTGCACGTTCGGTCCCTGGTCAGAGCAAGTCCGAGAGACTTGCTCCGAGAGCAAGAGCAAGTGCGAGAGGCAACCCACTGACGTTTCTCTCTCACAATGATATATCTCTCCCTCACCTTCTCCATCCCTTCCCCTCTGTCTAAAACACCAGTAAAATCTTTTTTTTTTTTTAAGTTCAGGGTAAATGACAAGTAAACACCCGTATGTATGTGTACACACACACAGTTACAGAACCCAGGTTAATACCAGCTTTATTGCATCAAAATGCTTTGTACTCCTCCCCTATTTTCAGATAAATGATTTTAAGTATGAGCCATATTTTACAGCAATACTCACATGATTTAATTTTTTCAAAATTTCGATTTCTGTTTTAACATTGAGAGCCGGATCCTTGGATAAATAAAATAACATTAGAGTTTATTAATAATAATAATAGCCAATATTTAGAAAATATTCACAGTTAAACTTTGTTGAGTAACGGCTGACTGAGTTCCAAACCCAGCTCTACTCAGACAGAGAAATCAAAGCCCACAGGATAATGATTAAAACAACTCGCCTGAAATCACTGTGTAAAGTGCTTGGCAAATAGGAGGCATTCAATAAATGAACAAGCTGTTTATTTAAAAATATCATCTCACATAAGCCTCATAATCAATCCCCAAGTAAACTGGGTTCCACAATAATCCCCATTTTACAGACAGAGCAACTGAGGCTCAGAGAAAGGAAGCCACTTGCTCCAGTTCCCATAGCCCAAAACAAGTGTTTCCACTGTTCTCATGCTCACCCGTTAAGTTCTGCTTGTCTCATTAGCTATGGAATTGTTTGCAGTCATAAAAATGATAAAACAAACAAATCCACAAACAACAAGGTTATTTAATTAAACTATATTAAGAAACTGTCAAATCAAATATCTAAGAATACAGCAGACACAGGTTTCGATTTCAACTGCAGGCTGACATATTTATTGAGATTCTTAACGAGAGGAGGCTTCAGGGTACTGAAGCTGTTCTCCACTGCAATTCCAAAAGGATGAATCAAGTTACTCAACCTCATGGGCTACACCCTCCATGAGCACAGAGGATATAGAATTACATATTTATGTAAAATGGACTTCAGCTAAGAAACCCAGATGTTTAATTTTAAAAGCCTGCCTCTTCCTGTAAGCCGTTAAACTCATTACTAAGTCAGGGTGTGCTCTGATGATAGAGAGGTCTAAAAGAGTTCAAAACGATTTGAAAGATGAAATTAAGAACTAAAATTTTGCAGCAAGTCATTAAGAATCTTTCTCCACCAAATGGGAAACAAAATCCAGAATCACAGGGGAAAAGATCTATAACAAAATGAACACAGAAAGGAAATTCCTCTTGCTGTGTGAGAATGGCATTGTCTTAGGGGGAAAAAAAAATTCATCTTTAAGGAATGTTAAAGTATAATAGCCAGAAACAGCTGGCCACAAAGGAAAACGTGATTGCGGGCCACATTTTACATCACTGTGTTGAGTCATCTGTTAAAAGACCAATACACTTGGCCATTTCATTCACACAGTAAGAATGTATTACATAAAATGTAATCAAACGAATGGCTAGTATGCAAAGGAACTAGTAAAGTAATTTAATTACGATTTTTAAAAATCTATAAACATGAAGGTAGCCATTGCCACATTACTGGGAAGTGCAAAGAACTTATCTAACTGATCAAACAGAGAAATGGTTGAGCAAACTACGATAAAGTTGATGAAATAGAGACTTGACCATCAAAAAGGACACAAAAGCTTATGCATTCATGTTCATATGGAAAAGCAGACTACAAAACTGTATATACAATGTGATTTCGACCATCTAAAAACAAACTCATACGAACAAAGGCTAGAAAAGAAAAAGAAAACTGAAAACAGCTGTGGTTTACAGTGGTGGGGGATATATATGGCTGGGGTTTTTTCCCCCTAATTTCCTTTCATTTATTGTAAAAACAGTCTTGTGACAACATAGAAGACAAAAAACCCAACTTCCTGCTAGCACAGTATTAAGTGCAACCAAATATTTTTCGGAACCAAATTATTTATAAGTTTCTAGATTACTTGAATACGCTCAAATATTGTCAATGTTCTTTGATACAAATTCACACACCTGAACAGTAAATTCATCCTGACAGTGAAAATAACTGCTCCAAAATTATTCTCGGAAATTAAGAAGTGTTAAGAACAGCTGAGCAGCCAAAAACAGGTACTTACTGCCTCTTTCTCGGAGCCAATAGCAAACTTCCTTTTGCTGATGATCTTTATGGCTACTTTCTTACATGTTTTCCTCTCAAAGGCTAGCTTCACCTCACCACAGGCCCCACTACAGGGAAAAACATGGAAAGTGATTGTCAGACTGCTTTTAATCAAGAGACCCACCACTCCTGACTTCGCCTCAACTATTGCAAGTTAAAGGTGGTCCAGTGCTCGCTTCGCAGCACATACGCTGAAAAATTGGAACGATACAGAAATTAGCATGGCCCCTGCACAAGGATCACACCCACACACCCACACAAGGACACAAGGACACAAAAGCAGTGCATACACAATCCTTCCACTGTTCCTGTTTACGAACATGGTGAAACCTCACCGACGTAACACGGCAAGGCCGTAAGTGAATGTGGGCCATCCAACACCAGGTCAGCTCCAAACTGCACGTTTTGAGCTGATACAGTCGGTCCCACTGGCAACCCAGACAGCAACCTTCTCATAAAGACACTCAGGACAAGGAGAAGTGCCTTATCCCAGAGATCAGAGAAACACCCAACAAAACAAAGTCCTAGTCAAAAATAAGTGCCTGAAACAAGTTACAGCAAACAATCTCTGCAAATTAATTATTTTCATTAACGCATTTCTATCTTATTTTCTGCCTTCAAGGAAGTGCGTGAGCAGTTAGTTGATGCCGTGAATTGTACCCTAAATAAACTTACAATACCTAGGAAACCAAAAGTTCTACACAATTAACCTGCTTGCAGTGAGCTTGCAGTGAGCTCTCAAAGATTTACAGTGGATTGGGATACTGTAAAACAGGAGGAATGCAAACCTAGGATGCCACCCAGTACATCGTTAATCCCATGTCGGTGCTCTTCTCCAAAAGCATGGTCAGCCCAAGGTCACACCTACCTGAACACCAATCATTCATTATGTGCTTGAAGTAGACCATTAGAACTATTATGGGTTTGGGTGGCATGAAGCGTTGGTCAAGATCTCTTTTTTATTGCGTACCGTATTATGTATGTATTGTGTACATAACATAAAATTTAGCACTGTAACCATTTCAAAGTGTACAATTCAGTGGTACTAAGAACATCTATAGTGTTCTACAACTGCCACCCCTGTCCAGTTCCAGAACAATTTTACCAGCCCAGATGGAAACCTACATCTGCTAAGTATTCACTCTCATCCCACCCTGCCCTCAGCTCCTGGCAACCAATAATCTGCTTTTTGTCTATTCCAAAAATCTACAAATTTGCCTATTCCAAATATCTTATTGACAATAAAATCACACAATATTGTAGCTTTTTGGTGTCTGACTTCTTTCACTAGCATGGGTTCAAGATTCATTCACATTGTAGCATGTGTATCGGTATTTCATTGCTTGTTATAACTAAATAACACGGCATTGTATGGATACATCACACTTGTGTATCCATGCAACTGTTGATGGACACTCAGGTTATTTCCACCTTTTGGCTATTGTGAGGAGAGCCGCAACGTTCTATGTTTAACATTTTGAGAAACCACCACATTATTTCCCCCAGTGGCTGCCCCATTTTACACTCCCACCAGCAGTGTATGAGGACTCCAATTTCACCACATCCTCACACTTACTATTTTCCCTTGCTTTCTCACAGCCATCCTAGCCGGTGTGAAGTGGTATCTCACTATGGTTATGCATTTCCCTAGTGACCAATGATGCTAAACATTTTCTCATGTGGTTTTTGCTCATTTGTGTATCTTCATTGGAGAAATGTCTATTTAAATCCTTGACCCATTTTTTAATTGGGTTCTCTTTTTTGTTTTGAGTTGTTAGGAATTCTCCGTTCTGGATACGAAATCTTTGTGATATATGATTTGTAAATATTTTCTCTCATCCTGTGAGTTGTTTCACTCTCCCGCCAATGTCTTTTGATGCACAAAAAGTTCTTAAATTTGATGGAGTCTAATATACCTATTTTTTTTTTCTGTTGTTGCTTGTGCTTTTGATGCCAGATTAAAGTAGCCACTGCCAAATCAAAGGAGCTGTCCCTACGTGAGGATGGTCCAGGTAACTATTATCATTTAAAATGCTCAAACCATCTTCCAATTCCCCTTCTGCTGGTAACAGTCACCTTTTGCCTGCGAAGTCTTCCCTGAGTGCAGGGGAGTGCCTATGATAGTACAACACTCGCTAGTAGAATATGGGGTAGACAAGTAAAATTAAGTTGATCAGGATTGTCCCTGGAATCAAAAGCTGATGTTGGGAGAGAAACAATTCTCTCCCCTATGGTTTCTAAAAGAAAAACAAAACAAAACATGAATGTTGAACTCCTGAAAGCTGTTTTCCCTGCTGCACAGAGACAGCAATTCTATACGTGGGCAACAAATTGTAGCTGAATCAAGAGACCAAGCCACAGCCATAACAACACTGTGGGAGCCTTCAGCTCTAGCCACAGACAAAGCCCAGTCGAACGTCAGAATTCAAGAGTGAAATAAAGCTCAAAGGCCACCCGGTCCAGCCATGCCTGAAGTCAGCTGTGCCCCTGTATTTCCTAATTACGAGAGCAAATAAATTTCTTAACTGACTCATTTAAGTTTGTCACCTGCTACAAGTTAGAGGATGTGTATTGAATCCTCCCATAAAAAAAAAAAAATAAGAGTCCCATATTATTTCTTAAGGGTAGGCACAAATTTGGCTATGAGCTTCCAAGCAGCCAAAGCAAATATGGAAACACAATGAGTTACTGAATTTAATGTCCATAAGCTAAAATATCTCTCATAGATGGACATAAAAAGTATGCAGTGCTTGATTCTGTGTAGCAGGAATACAGATGATGATTTCCTTCCATTTTTTTCTATGTTCATGTTACTAAAAATATCAACAGGTTAGAAAGGTATTTGGGGTGGGGAAGGAATCATAGGATGAAGGACATTGTAGAATGTGGTAAAGGTATCCAGAATACCCTCCCTAAAAAAGTGGTTCTCAAAGTATGATCAGGGAACCCCCTAAAGGACCCCCAAGACTCTTTCTAGGTGTCTACAAAGTCAAAATTATTTTCAGAATAATACTAAGACATACAGGTGTCTTTTTCATTTTCATTCTCTCTTAACTATATAGTTTTCCAAAGTCTACATGGCACACGATGTCAAAACAGACTGAATAAAGAAGTAAGTATCGGTGGCATAGGCAGACATGGCTCACCTCTTTGCACAATCATGTCAAAATTACAACTAAACTACAAAACAACCATCACTTGGAACCGACAGACACTGAGTTGAATTAAAGTCTGACAACTGCGGAATTAAAGAAACCACATCCATCCAGTCTGGTAGGAAGGGCCCAGACAATGAATGAACTGGACCCTCAGTGTGGTGGATAAAAATTCGGGAGGGATATCTCAGGACTGGGGATACCCAGACCCACACCAGGCCCCCAGGCCCAGGGTTCTAGTGCTAGGAAGATAAGTCCCCACAACTTCTGGCTGCAAAACCCAGCAGGGATTGAGTCCGTCGAAGAAACTGCTGTAGACCCAAACAGTTCCTCTTAAAGAACCCACATACAGACTCGCCTACTCAGGTTCACTCCCTCTGTGCTCCAGCACTGGGGTAGCAGTTTGAAAGGCACCAGTGGCATAAAGGAAAGAACTGAAGTCTCTGGCATCAAGGTAAGCAGAGGCCATTGTCCCTTTTCTAGCCCCCGCCCCCCTCCAAAAACTAGAACCAGCGACTGGCGCCAGATCTGAGACTCCATCAACCTGGCTAGCACTGTTTGACCCACCTTGGAGATCCCCAGAGACTCAGCCCCACCCAATTTATGGGCCACCCAAGGGCTGCTTTTCCTATGAATGGCTGATCTTGGCTCCTGCTTCACAACTTCCTAAATCTCCTCAAAGAACAATAGCTGGCCTCAGTGAACCCCAGACACAGCACTAGCAGCAGCCAGCCTAAATTAACAGCTTGGCTTTGCCTGGAAATTTCCAAGCCCAGCAAAACACAGGTGGGGGCTGACCATGGCCTGCACCACCCAGGGCCAGCTACAAAACACGTTGGAGCAACACCTCTCTGCCCCTGCACAGCTGATCTACCATGGAGGACAGAGGTTGGTGGTCAGTGGTCACAGCCAATCCTTGCAGCTGACTGGCCTGGGTAAACCCCTCCCAGTGATCTGCCAACAGCGACCAAGGCTCAACTACAAGAGGAGGGTGTACTCAGCCCACATGAAGGGCACACCTTGAATACCCAGCTTGGGTGATAGGGGAGGCTGTACCACTGGACTCTACAGGACACCTACTACATTAGACCACACTACCAAGACAGAGTCAAAGCAGCTCTAACTAATACTTATAAACAAATACAAGGAGGCTGCCAAAATAAGGAGACAAAGAAACATGGCTCAAATGAAAGAACATATCAAAACTCCAAAAATAGAACTAAACAAAATGGAGATAAGCAATCTATCAGATCCAGAGTTCAAAACACTGGGTTATAAGGATGCTCAAGGAACTCAGTGAGGACCTCAACGGCATAAAAAAGATCCAGTCAGAAACTACGGATACACTAATTGAAATAAGTAACAATTTACAAAGACACAACTGCAGAGTGGATGAAGCTGAGAATCAACAATTTAGATATATGGTAGCAAAAAACAACCAATCAGAACAAAAGAGAAAAAAATCCAAAAAAAATTAGGTTAGTGTAAGCAGCCTCTGGGACAACTTCAAGAGGTCCAACGTTTGCATCATAGGGGTGCCAGAAGAAGAGAAAGAGTAAGAAATTGGAAGTCTAATTGAAAAAATAATGAAAGAAAACTTCCCTCATTTGGTGAAGGAAATAGACATGCAAGTCAAGAAAGCACAGAGAGTACCGAACAAGATGGATACAAAGAGACCCACATCAAGACACATCATAATGAAATGCCAAAGGTTAAAGATAAAGAGAGAATCTTAAAAGCAGCAAGAGAAAAGAAGTTAGTTGCCTAGAGGGGAGTTCCCATGAGACTGTCAGCTGATTTCTCAAAAGAAAGTTTGCAGACTAGAAGAAATTGGCAAGAAATATTCAAAGTCATGAAAAGCAGGGACCCAGAGCCAAGACTGCTCTACCCAGCAAAGCTATTATTTAGACTCAAAGGCCAGATAAAGAGCTTCCCAGACAAGAAAAAACTAAAGTAGTTTTTCACCACCAAACCATTATTGTATGAAATGTTAAAGGGACTTATTTAAGAAAAAGAAGATCAAAACTATGAATCATGAAATGGCAAAAAAACACATATCTACCAACAATTGAATCTAAAAAAAAACAAACTAAGTAAATAAGAACAGAGAAAGAATCATGGATATGGAGAGCATTTTGATGGTTGCCAGATGGTAGGGGGGCTTTGGGGGAATGGGTGAAGAGGTGAAGGGATTAAGAGGTGCGAATAGGTAGTTACAGAATAGCCATGGGGTCATAAAGCACAATATAGGAAATGGAGAAGCCAAAGAACTTACAGCCATGAGCCACAGACATGAACAATGATGTGGGAACTGTCTGAGGGAGTGGGGGGTGCGGTGTGGTGGCAGACAGAGGGGGAAAAATCAGGACAACCGTAATAGCATAATCAATAAAATGTAAATTTAAAAAAGAAACAAATATCAGGGTCTAGCTATCTTCTAGTAAGCTAGATAGCAAAAAGGTTTGCAAAGTGTGACATAATGCCCTTTTCCTCAATCTTTTTGAAAATAATTATTTTTCACTAATGTTATTTATCCTAACATAAGTGAGTTTATTTTTAATGAATAAATATTAACATCTCCATTTTAATTTCTAATACAGTATATATCAATAGACTGAAGACACATGAACAAAAAAGCTCTTTGGGGTCCTCAGACCAAATATTCTGAGAACTTTGTCCTGTTCAATGGTCAGTTTCATTTCACTTCCCAAGATGTCACAAGTTCTGAGTGGGGCAAAAATGCAGTAAACATTTCTTTTCAGGAGGTTAAAAATCACTGAATTGTCCTTTAAATGTATGAACTGTATGGTATGTGAATAGTATCTCACTAAAACTTCTTTTAAAAAATTATAACAGATAAAATTTACATGAAAAAACTATTCATTTCAAATGATCACATTAAAAATAAATCAATAACACACCTATAACAAATCAGTGACCTACAAATATATTATGAATACATAATGAATGTTCTATAACCAGGAACAAAAAAACTGATTTTAAGCAATAAGTGTTTAAAAAAAAAATTAAGTACAATTTCCACAAGAAAAAAAAAACTTACCTTCCAAGAGTTTTTGACATGATGTACTTGTCTCTTAATTCCTTGGGATAAACTGATTGATCATCCACAGTCAGATCGAAAAATACAAAAACTAAGGGAAAAATGGCAGAAATATGTCTCATTAATTCATTAGTTAAAGAGAAGATGAGTGGTCCTAAATTTTAGTTAATATTTAAAATATAAGATGATTGTTTTAATTACATTTAATACCTAACCCTAAAGAAATTATTTAGCTAGGCTAAAATATATCATAGAAGCTATTGAAAACTGTGACAAAAGTCATTCTTCAATGACTTTTCTCACTATAGTGCATAAAATCCATATATAAATATGTCTTATTCCAGGACCTCAGAATATTAATCAATTGCATTAATATAGAATACCTATGCAGATGACAAAAGACCAGAATCTGAAAGCAGTAAGTTTCAGCCTAGATAAAACTGTTTGAGGCAATAAATATCCCAATAAAAATTAAGCCACAGATTATCACACTAGAATTATCTTCTTTTAGCCATTTACACCTTTATAGATCGGTATTTATTGTGCAAACCATCTTGAACCTACTTGTAAAGTTAAATAAATAGCACTTCCCTCAAAATTCCCCTTATTTCTCCATTATGCATGCTCTATATCAGAAAAAGAAAACAACTACAAAAAAACCACCCTACTTACTCTGACCTGTGTGGCTCAGTTGGTTGGGCATCATCCTGTAAAGCAAAAGGTCACTAGTTCAATTCCTAGTCAGAGCACATGCCTGGGTTGCAGGGCAGGTCCCCAGTTGAGGGTGTGTGAGAGGCTACTAATCAATGTGACTCTTGTACATGGATGTTCTCACCCTCTCTTCCTCCCTTCCACTCTCTCTAAAAATAATAAAATATTTTTAATTGTGTATTAATTCTTACATGTTTAAATTTCAGTCACCTTCAAAGTACTCTCCATTTGATGCAAGACACTTATCAAGACTTTTTTTCCACTGCTCAAAACAGTTTTTGAATTTATCGATTTTAATGCCTTTTAGTGTTTCTGCCTTTTTTTGTTTCACCTCTTCCACACTTGCACAATGTTTCCCTCTGAGGACTCTTTTCATCCGGGAAAACAATAAAAAGTTGTTCAGGGTGAAATTGGGTGAACAGGGAGGGTGGGGCATGTGAGTCATGTTGTTTTTGGTCAAAATCTGCTGAACACTCAGTGTGGTGTGGGCAGGTGTGCTTGTATATCATCCACCATGAAATGAGCAAACGTGTTGTCTTCAAAAAAATTCACTGAAGCCAAATTCAGCCTCTCACAACAACGCCAGCTGGTACACTAATACAGATGGGTTCCTAGAACACTCACCTAGTGGGGGAAGCCTGTATTACAAGGGGTCTGCCCTCCAGAAGGTAATTCCAATTGGAGGGGGTCCTCCCTCAGCATTCTACAAAGAACACAATGTCAATTTTCCTTTTCCTTTTTTTTTAATAGAGAAAGGGGAAGGAAGGCAGAAAGACAGAAACATCAATATGAGAAACACTGATCAGCTGTCTCTCATCCGCACCCCCACTGGGGACCAAATCCACAACCCAGGCACGTGCCCCAACTGGGAATTGAACCAGCAACCCTTAGCTCTGTGGTATGATGTCCAACAAACTGAGCCACACTGGTCAGGGCTCAATTTTCCTTTTTATGGAAGGAAAAACAATCCAATAACCATAAAATAATGAGTTACCTTTATTATTCGACACTGAAAGTGCAATTTCAGAATTGTTACTCAAAGGAAGGCGTCTTCCTTTCCCTACAAGTTCTCTATTTACAAAGGTTCCATTCCCACTGTGATCTTCTATATAAGCGATGTAAGAGTCTTTAGGACCCTTTTCCTGAAATAGAGAACATTTGATTTCAAAGTTTTAACAGAGGGGAGTTATCGTGGGAAGATATCGAAGAGTGATGTCTAGATTACCAGCTCTTCCAAATATGTGCTTATGTGTCACCTACCCTGAAAATCCGAAAGTGCTTCTTGCTGTAAGTCCGATATTTATCCGTTCTTTTCAGCAGTGGCTCATCAAAGCAGTACTCACAGCTCCTGTCCCTCCCAAACCAGTAGTTGTCATTAACGCACTCTGGAACACCAAAGCACACACCAGAGAGCTGTTGAATGTCACGTATCAAACACCTTTAAAAATTGCTCATAACATGTACTAGTAGGAAAATAGCCTAAGAAGGCAATCAAAATGATAGATTCATTTCTCAAGATGTTCTAAGATTAAAAATGAGGAGAAGAAACAAAAATTTTCCAACACTGAGTTTAATAAATTATGGTTTATATATAACCATGAAATAACAAGCGGTCATTGAAAGTCCTCCAGATTTAATCATCTGGAAAAATACTTACGATGTAATAATTTTCTACTCGTTACCCTCCGGAGGCTTCCTATCAAACCCAGCATATCTGCACTCCTTCTCACGGCAGGCTAGATGCCCCTTCCAGCCTCGCCTTGTGCCCCTCCACTTGGCTCCATCCAGCCAGCCCCACTGGATTCCTTTCACGGTCCCATGTGGTGGCCTTTGCATACTTTATTCCCAGTGATTTCTTTCAATGGTCATTTTGCCTTTGTGTCTGGACTCAGATTATCTTCTCCCACTCAGCATAAGGAGACTCCCACCTCACCACACATCTATTACTGTTAACGACAGCCTGTTTCATTTCCCTCTAAGTATAGACCGTAACAGGAAATTATCTTGATTATTTGTATATATTGTCTCCCGGCATTCCCCTGTTAGAACATAACATCAGGAGGGCAGCCTTGAGTCTCTCGTTTCAAAGCACAGCTCCAGCACCTAGGACAATGCATATGCTAGGCATGTAAATATTCCTGGAAAGACAGACTAGAAAACATATTAGCAATTCATATCACAAAGAACTGATTTCCCTAACATATATAGTTCCTACAAGCCAATTAAGAAAAAGACAGAGATAGAAAATTGTACTTGAACAATAATTAAAATAAAATTATTGAAAGAAAAAAAGAAAGAAAGGAAGGAAGGAAGGAAGGAAGGAAGGTAGGAAGGAAGGAAGGAAGGAAGGAAGGAGGGAAGGAAGGAAGGAAGGAAGATGAGCAACCCAGTAGAAAATGGATGAAGTACTGGCAGGTGTGGCTCAGTTGGTTGGAGTGTCATCATGGGTTCAATTCCCAGTTAGGGCACATGCCGAGGTTGCAGTTTGGTCCAGGTCAGCGCACACAGCCTCTTGGGGCGCAGTCACAGTTGGGGCGTGTGCAAGAGGCTGCCAATGTTTCTCTATTAGGTCAATGTTTCTCTCTCAGGTCAATGTTTCTCTCCCTCTCTATTTCCCCCCCCCACCCCATTCTCTTGAAATCAATGAGCATGTCCTTAGGTGAGGATTAAAAGGAAGTGTGAAAGGTACATAGAAACAAGTTACAAGAGACAGAAATACAAATGTCTGAAACATATGACAAGATGGCCAAGCCAACTCAATACAAGACATTTTTTCTAAAAGATTTTATTTATTTATTTTTAGAGAAGGGAAGGGAGGAAGAAAGAGAGGGAGAGAAACATCAATTTGTGGCTGCCTCTCACATGCCCCCTACTGGGGACCTGGCCAGCAACCCAGGCAAGTACCCTGACTGGGAATTGAACTGGCGACCCTTTGATTCACAGGCCAGCACTCAATCAACTCAGTCACATCAGCCAGGGCTCAATACAAGAGATTTTAAAAACCAAAAATATATTAAGATTCTATGTTCCAATGATCAGATTAACAAAAATCAAAAAGGCCCATATTACATTATGGTTATAAGAATTATGAAGAAGCAGCTACTCTCATAAATTGCCAGTCAGAATATAACTTTACCTCATCTAGGGAGGATAATTTGGCAAGATCTATCAAAAATCACATAGGCAACCACTTCATACCCATGAAGATGGCTATAATTTTTTTCCAAAAGGAAAATAACAAGTATTGAAGATACAAAGCACCTGGAACTCTCATAAATTCCTGGTGGGAACGTAAAATGATATAGCCTCTGCGTGTGGACAAGTCTGCAGTTCTTCAAAACTTCAACACAGAACTGTGTTATCTGGCACAGGTTCAAGTCTTAGCACAGGTGCTTGTTGTCCTGGGTCAACTTGTACAGGTCCTACAACTGGCAGCGTCTTGAGCTTTCTGCTGCAACAAATATCTTTACTCGTTTTTCTGAACACCATATTGATAGTACCCGATATAACAAAGGGTCTTACCGAGATTGGAGAATCCATCCTGAAGGGCCCATAATCGAGCCCAAGGGGCAGGGACAGGCTCCTCCGGTTCTTGGTCCTCAGGAATAGAATACAGTTCCTGAGTGGACACTGTGTCTAGGGAGCTCAGTGTCCCCGAGCTGGAGTGAGATGACTGGCTGGACGTCGGCACTGTGCTGGTAGAGGAGCTGGATGTGCTCTGGGACTGTGAGGAGCCTCCTGGTGCCTGTGAAGAGGGGCCGTGGGACTGCGAGAAAACGCCCTGTGACTGTGAGCAGGCGCCGCTGCCCTGGGACGGCTGGCACTCCACCTCTGGCTCCTGAGACATCATGACCTCAAAAAGTAAATGGCCAACAATAAGGTGAGCTTCAAGGAACAAGACTTAAGAATACAGGAGTAAAGGATGAGCATATTGCAATGGGGAAAAAAAAAAAATCCAGGACAAGCATGCTCTGAAAAAAGTAAAATTCTAACAGTCTAGACCTAGAGTTCTCAGGTGAGTTTTTCATGAAATCACTTTCTCTAGATCAGTTTTGTTTGTTCGTGTTTGTTTGTTTGTTTTTGTCTGATAACCACAAACTGCAGGGGAGAGAAGCAAAAAAAAAAATTATTCAAAGGCTATAAATTTTTAAAAAGTAATGAAATGGCATTGAGGTGGGGGAAAAGATTTAGTTTACATTCAACCAATCTTTAAAAATTAGAAATAAAACCTAAAATGTATTCATTAACACAACCAACACTACCCTTAAATGTCACATTTGTTTGGAAAGAGGAAGAAGGGGAAGGGTCTGGTGGCTTTGGAGTAGAAGATAAGCAAAGAGAAACCTCAGTTACTTGTAGCACCACTGTGAGGTGGGGGCATTTACATAAAAGACCACTGGTGCTCCTCCTCCCCCAAAACAGCTCTGGAAGGTAAGGACCAAATTCTGCTGGCTGATTAGAGATTCCTTAACGGCTAAGTGCAGGGCCACTTAAAGTGGCAGACAGCACACAAAGAAGGCTGCTATAAACAACTCCACCTAGTCTTTTGTGATGCTAAGTAACTAGAGCCTCATCTTTTTCAGCATCCTAAAAGGCCTTCCAGCCCTTTGGAATCTTGCAGGAGCCATTCTTTGAGCCACAGAAGACCCTAACAGAGGTTCCCACCCTTGTTTTAGAATTAACTTAATAAGACAGTTAAACTCTGATAACAACCGGCAGTAAAGTCAAAGTAACTTTCAAATCCCTAACTTTAAATCCTTAATCTGATCCTTTTTTAAAGGTACTTTCTCTCCAAATTCCCACATTCAGACTACACCTTCCAGAGAACATAGTAAGCATTACTCACACTGACTGCATTTACACAGCTTTCCAAATACAAAAGTCCTGATGAGTTTTCCTTAAAGCAAAGGAAGAAGGTGATGCCAGAGCTGAGTCTGCCACTCCAGCTGCATTGATACTACCTCAGCCAGGCCGTGTTCTTCTGCAGTTTTCTGAGAGAGACTTCTCCACCCTGAAGACTGGCAAAAGATAGTGTGTCAAGAGGTAGCTATCATCGCTTATGATAAATAAGGATCAACCAGGTGGGGACCACACTAGCCTCAGCCATGAGGTACAGTGGAGTGGTTAGAGGCAAATAGGTCTGCAGTCAGATGCCTGAGTCAGATCTTTGCATGATCTTTATTTTAGGTAGATTACAACCTCTTGGAACCTTATCTGATAAAAGTAGATATTGAGGGTTAAATGAAATGATGCATGTAAACTCCTCCCCCAGCAATGCTTGATAATTTGGAGCATAGAATTCCAGTCCCAAAGAACCAAACAGCACTTTACAAGTGGAACACATTTTTTTTTTTCCAAATAAAGAAACCAAGGAGGACTGGTGCTTTCCCACCCCCTCCTCGCCACCCCATTTACACACACTTACTTATGGACACTTGCAGGCAATTCTACACAGGTCAGTGTGTATCCAGTTCCTGCAGCGCGTAGCAGAAGGCGCTCGATAGGTATTTGAGATTAAACCTAAAGTACGGTAATAATTACTAATATTTATAGAACTCTTTACAAAGCAACTTCGCTCTGATTTTGAAGACTACAACTTTGCTGCTTCTTATGCTGCACGTCTGGGCCAGCTTCAGCTTTTAAGTAACAGGAGAAATGAACTTCACCTGGAAGTTCATCTGCAAAGAAGGAAGAGAGTCGCCCACACACTCCTCTCCAACCTCACCATCCCCCACGCCCCGGGCTCAAAAAGGAAGACAAAGCGGAAGGTTGGGAGATTCGGCTCACATTAGAACGCTGAAGTCAGGATTCGAACTCCCAAACATCCAAGAAAAGTTCCCCCTTAAGACTCACCTCGTGAGCCCACCGGGAACCACAGATTCTCAGTACCTGCAGCTGGCGGTGTGGCGCTAAACAAATACAAACTTCACTCTCAACCAATCAAAACACCCCTCCGCTGCTGCTTCTGAACCAATGAGGAGCAAGGGCTGTCCAAGCGTAGCCTCACTGCTTGCTGGGAGTTGTAGTTTAAAACGTAGAGCGGGACTCACAGTCCAGGTTTCCCCCGAGTGATCCCGCCCCCTCAGCTCTCCGGCCAATCAACAGCACTAATCTGGTCGGCGGCTGTCTCTGCGTTTCCCCTGCCCGACTGACCGCATCGAAATAGGCCGTGGGCCAGATGTTGGGTGGGAGGGTCGGGGCCTTGCCCCGGGTAGCGGGGTTTTGGCTGACAGGGGTCCTCGGAAGGAAACCACTAAGCTGCAATGCTGCGTCACTGAAAGGAAATAACTCCCCCCAGTGTTGGAACTGCGGCGGCTCAGGGAACCTCATTGAGGGGGACGGGTTCTTCTGCCCACAGTGCCGGGCGCTGCAGCCACCTGATCCCACTAGAGACCACTTCAGCCTTATGGACTGGTACGGGAGGCGGTTTTGGGAAACGCGCAGGGCGTGAGAGAGTGAGGAGATGTCATGCGAGAGGGAAGGGCGGAACAGATCTGGGAAAGAAGGTGGGACCAGTTAGGTAGGTGGACGGAACCCCGGAGACCAGGGGAAGAGGAAGGGGTTTGGGAGAATGGAAGATGGGGTGTAACTTGGAAAAGAGGAAATGAATAGCGACCCTCAAGGGATGGAGACTAGAGTGGAGGGAGGACTGGAGTTGCACAGAATAAAGTTAGAAGAAATTGAGTGCCGGAGGCTACGGAGAGGGAGGCTTGAGGGGCAGGACCTGAGGGAAGGGTTACTTGAAGAGCCTTAGAGAAAGGAGAGTTGAGGGATGGGGTCAGAACAATTAAAGTTGGGTTGAAACTTTTTAAGAAGGGAGTACTGAGGTATTATCCAAAATAATGCAGTAAAAACACGGAAAGCCCAACTTGGTGGGCAGAGTCTAAGGGAAACGTGAGAATTGGAGGGAGAGAATCTGAGAAATGGGTGTTTTTCCTGTTCCTCCGAAGGTTGAGGACCTTGGAGAGGTGGTGAAATTTGGTCAAAGCTAAACTGAGAGATAGGGCAGGCTCTGCGAATAGAGAGCGAAAGGGATTGGGTTAAAACACATTGGTTGACAGATGAAGGGACCGTGGCCTTGGAAAAATTTCATAGTGGGACTTGGTCATGCCCCTTCCCCTTATCTCTGGAATCTGCCCCCACCAGTCATTGAGCACTTAGGATGGACTGCGGTAACAAAACTTTTTTATGGTCCTCGGAGGTGCCAAACTGGCATGCTTCCTCAGTCTAGATGATTCTCCTGTGATCTTTGACCACTCTTCATTATCATTCAGGTCGCAGCTCAAATGCCATCTCTTTGACCCCCACATCTCCCACTCTCTCTGACTCTATTCTGTTTTTCTTCACAGCACCTACCACTTTTGGAAATTATCCCTGTCTGCATGTTTATTGCATATTCCTTCATGGGAACAGGAACCAGGCCCATAGTATACAAATCTATAAATATTTGATGCATGAATTTTGTCTCCCAATTTCCTTCCAGCAACCGTTCCTTCAGAGTTGACACTACAAAGCTCCAGCATAGGTACCAACAACTACAGCGTCTTGTCCACCCAGATTTCTTCAGCCAGAGATCTCAGGTAGTCCATTGGCCATCCTTAATCATACCCAAACACGTGTGCATTCCAGGTGGGTGGCTGTGGCCTTGTAGTTATTTGATTCTCCAAGACAGAGCTGGACAGCCAGCTCCACCCTGTGGCAGCCAGACCCCAGCCAGCCAGGCCCTGGACCTGCCCTTTAGAATTAGAACCCATCCGTTGAAGATAAATACAGCTCGTCCCACACCAGTTCTATTTTGGCCACTTCCTTAGGTCCCTGCCCATCAGTATTTTATGAAACAATTTGTTAATGTAAGATGGCTGATTTGGATGGTAATAAGACTGTCTTCTCCACTACAGACTGAAAAGGACTTCTCAGAGAAGCATTCAACCCTGGTGAATGATGCCTATAAGACCCTTCTGGCCCCCCTGAGTAGGGGACTATACCTTGTAAGGTGATTTCCCAACCCTCCTATGAGTGACTACCTGGTGTCCATTGCACTAAGGCAGGGGTGTCCAACCTTTTGGCATCTCTGGGCCACACTGGAAGAAGAAGAGTTGTCTTGGGCCACACATTAATATATTGCGACACACAATCACAAAAAATCACATAATGTTTTAACTAAATTTACAATGTTGTGTTGGGTCACATTCCTAGCCATCCCGAGCCGCATGCAGCCCGGGATGGCTAGGAATGCGACCCATGGGCCAGGGGTTGGACACCCCTGCTGCCTCCCTGTGTTCAGCAGAGGAGTGCTTGAGCCCTGAGCCAATTCAGGGACCCAAAGATACTACATACGTGTATTTTTCTCTGAATATTCTCTGTAAATCTTACTCGCCCATTTTTAAACCATTACTTGCATTTTTTTTAAACCATTTTCTATAAATTTCAAGGTTGTATGGTGATGGCTTTTAGGAAAGTAATTTGGAGGTTTGGGAGGAAGGTAGAGGTGAGTACCTTAGAATTTTAGGACTTAATAGAATCTTTACAAATGTCTAGTTCAAACTCAGAAGTGAAGGAATGGCTCCCTCAGGGCCACACACTTCTAAGTAGCAGAAAGGGATCCTGTCCAAGCATTCCTTTCTCAGTCTGAGTTTCCAGCACACTTTCATTATTAGGATAGTTCAGGTTTTCCGTGAGTAGTATTCTGTTTGGAAAGGTGAGTAGGATTTATGATGTTGGCCATAGTTTCTTGAACACAACTTCTTTCCCCATCTTTGTGCCCCAATAGCTAAAGCTCCATGGAGTAGAGATTCCTGAAGGAACAGATTATAAAATGGACAGGCAATTCCTCATGGACATAATGGATATCAATGAAAAGCTTGCAGAGGCTCAGACTGAAGCTGCCATGAAAGAGATTGAATGTATTGTCAGAGGTAAAAGATAAAATACCACCAAATGCATTATTATGAGTGTATTTCCATTGTTTAAGTCAAAAACGAATGTAAAGAATACATACTGGTCTTCGTAGTGATTCAGGGAGTATCTTTTTCTTGGGTATACTGAAACCAGTTTTGTCTGGAGATTAGACTGTAACATCCCTCCCTCTCTGGAATGCAGCCTTGTCTTCATATCACGAGTCTATTTAAATGGAAAAATTAAGATAATGGTTTTCTCTTTCAGCGAAACAGAAAGAGTTGACTGACAGCGTGAGCAGAGCTTTTGAACAAGGTACTGTCTTCATTTCTTTCTTTTTTAATATTTTATTTATTTATTTTTAGAGACATGGGGAAGGGAGGGAGAAAGAGGGGGATTGAAACATCAATGTATAGTTGCCTCTAGCACACCCCCTACTTGAGACCTGGCCTGCAACCCAGGCATGTGCCCTGACTGGGAATCAAACTGGTGATGCTTTGGTTCGCAGGCCTGTGCTCAGTCCACTGAGCTACACCAGCCAGGGCCTATCTTCATTTCTTGACATTCTCAAATATGGAAAGAACTATAAGCATTGATGTGCGAACATCCATTCAACAAGTAGCTATTATGTACCCATCCTATGAGAGTCACATGGGGATGTGTTAAATACAGATGAGTGTACATTTTTGCCTTCAGATTCACAGTCTTGCTGGAAAAAGCTGTGTGCCAAAAGTCATCATGTGCCAGTGAAAGATTAGATGAGAGAAAGTCCTTTCATTCCCCTTTAACAAGTAGGAAAAGAGGGGATGAAGGATGTGGGCTGAAGCCAACACAGGTAGGTTCTGGGGGCAAGGCTGCACATTCGGCGTTTGGCGAGCCCTGCACACCCCATTTTCTGCAAAGCCCAGGAGGAGAGGCCCGTAGCAGAGCACTGCCCAAGTTACAAATGTAGAGTGTTCATCTTTGCCCCCACTGTCTTAGCTCTCAGAGCGAAGAGACTACGTCCACTGCTACCTGTTTTTAAGCAAGAAAAACCTTTCAACCCATTCCTGACGGGTGTGTCACCCCTTAACTAAAAGATAATGGGCCTTTAGCATAGGGTTCATTTTAATGCAAGAAGCAGAAAGCCACTCAGGGTAGCCCAGATAAAGGGAAATTATTGTAAGGAATTGGGGCTACCTCCCAGAATCCAGAGAGAAAATCCGGGCAATGATTATAGAAGTGTGATAAGAGCTTTTCTGGGACAGAACCTGGGAACCAAAAAGCAGTCTGGAACCAAGACTGGTCCTCGAATTATTGTCCCTTGTAGTTCATTCCATCCTCTCCTCTCTAAAAACCACTTCTATCTGCTTCTTTATTGGTATATAGTGCCCTAAAGTGGCCTCTCCCACTGGGTAACTCTTTAGTCCTCCTTGGTCTATTACCTTATAAGAGTAGTCAGATGGCTTTTCACCATCTGACTATAGTCCGCTAGATTTCTGGGAGAGGGAATTTGATTGGCCCAGCTTTAGCCAGATGTCCAATCCAGTACAGTCAGCGAGGGCCATGGGGATAGGCTTATATGTCTGCTGCCTACTTTGCAGAGACTGTAGGGGTTGATTCTAAAAAGCAGGCACAGGGTAGGTCTCTAAAAAGTTGATGAGAAATAAAGATTAACAGCAGAAAAGACAGGAACCCCATGTGTCTGCCTGAAACCCATGTCACCCAACCCACAGGCTGAGATGGTCAGCTTATGTTCCACCAGGGCCCACCCTCAGCTCCTGTGTGCCTTTGTGTACTTTTATTTATTTTTTAATTATAAAATAGAATTTTGAAAAAGAATAATGTGTAATTACAATTTAAAGGATAATAACGGAACAATACCTATGTCCTCACCACGCAGCTTAAGAAATAGAACACGCAAACAAGATAGATAGATAGATAGATAGATAGATAGATAGATATAGATAGATAGATAGATAAATGGCCAATGAGCACTTAAAAAATGTACTCAACATCACCAATCATGAAGGAAATGAAAATCAAAACCACAGTGAAATACCACCTCATACACGTTAGGATGGCTACTGTAAATTTCTTTAGAAATGCAGAAAATAAAATGTTTTGGTGAGGATGTGGAAAAGCTGGAACCCTTGTGCACTGCTGTCAGGGATGTAAAATAGTGCAGCCACTAAGGAAAACAATGTGGCATTCCCTCAAAAGTTAAAAATAGAATTGCCATACAATCCAGCAATTCCACTTTTGGATATATACCTAAAGAACTGACAGCAGGGACTCAAGAAAATACTTGTGCACTGTCAAAGATAAATGGAGCCAGATACTAGTTAAAGCAGAAAGATTTGAATCGGTAATAATTATTGCAATAGGGAAGAGTCCAGCATGAACTAAACTCAACTTTGATTTGTGACTGGGCATTTTAGTTGTTTAGTTTAGTTTAGTTTTAATTTTTACAGTTTGTCTTTTTTTAATTTTTTGTTGTTGTTGTGTGGCTGGGCACTTTAAAGAGAGGATGAGGAAATAGGGAAGGGGTGCGCAGGGGCTAAGTAGAGTCAGGGAAGTGGAAAATTACAAAAAGTGGGAGGGGGGAGTTGGTCCATGTGAAATAGATCTGGGATTGCTAACTGGAACTTAGAAAATTAGGCTCCTACCCTCCCACAGAGCCTGGGAGACAGGTGCCCTCTCTTCACACGTCGGTTGGGACGAACAGTAAGAAAGAGGCAGCAAGAATAGACAGTCTTTCCTCTGAACAGTATAAATCAATTTCTCATTTGATTGCCTTTTGTTTGTTAAGGACTAGCTGAAGCATCTGTTGAGATGATATTTAGAGGACATTTGTTGAATAACATGAGCAATCAGGCATTTAATGAGGAGCATCTCTATGGAAACAAAAAGAAAAACAAAGATGACTGGTAGGAGCAGAATATAAACCCATGTTCTGAGTCGAGAGTGAAGCCACTTGAGAAAACACTGAACTCTTAAGCATTTTTAGATGGTGACATGAGGGTAGCAGTGGCAGTCTGATGGATTTCCTGGTTGATACTTTGAATGTGGTGATGGCAAAGATATCACTGTCACAGTCGTGGTTACTTCCCAGAGCAGAACACAGAACATGCAGGAGTTCTGGCAGACTTTCTGGGTGGCCCATGTACCAGTAGCTCTAAGTTACCAGGCTTCAGCTTGTAGGACTTTCTCAGATTCTGGAGGAAAGGGACAACTACAAGAGAACCTGAGTCCCAAAAAGGATCTAGGCAGTCAGATTCTAGTTCTTAGTGACACCAAGTCAGGAGGGAGGGTGAAAAATTGGAAACATCAGTTTGTAAAGCTGTGGCCAGAGAGCGAAGGAAACTAGAAGAATTGAGGATTTGGTTAGGACTGGCAAAATGTGTAAGATGGCAGGATCCAGCTCATTTTACAGGTAAATCAAATTTCAAAGACACTGAACAAGTCTAGATGAGGATAAACCCACAAGGGTGTGTCACACTTTTCCACTGAAACATAAAATTTCTCTCCAGAGTCACCCCCTTTGTAATCAAAGATAAAGTAAGATAATTCTTGTTTAAAAAATAGTTTTAGTGTCATTAAGTTTGGATTGATTATTTATGTAATTCTAGCAAGAATGATAATTGACCATACAGGCCTTTTTAAGTTTTCTTTATGGATCTTTTTACAAGAAATCTCAGGTTGGCCTTTAAAAGCTTCTCAGGGCTACAAAGTGAAGCCAAGAATCCTCTATCAGGCATCACCTTCAGTGGATGAATTCCTCTCTTCTCAAAGTCCCTGAAATATCCTGTTTCCTGAGCCTATCAGGAAGTTACCTTACTTACTCAACTGTAAGGCTGAGGCTTCTTTAAGCCAGATACCAGGCCAATTTTTTCAAGAGGGCTTGTAAACATTGGCTGCAAAGAGTCAACCTTAGCTCATTAAAATAGTCTGGTCAAATCCAATTTTATTCTTCACTTTCAAATATGGCATTCCATTCAAAGCCTTCATAATTCTGTCCTATCACAAAGAGGACAGATTCTTAGGAAACCTATGCAAATAACTATATTGCTATGAAAATAAGAAATGGTCAATGACAGTTTCCAATTTTTTGAGGGATTAGGCAGGGAGAAAAGGAGGTAGCTTAAGAGAAAATGGAATGAGTTTTTTTTATATCTGGAAAATAGGGCATTTAAGAGCCAGCAATATTTCAGTGTGGCTCCATTGATTGGGTGTTGTCCCTCAAAGTAAAAGGTCACCAGTTCAATTCCCAGTCAGAGCACATGCCTAGGTTGCAGGCGGTCCCTGGTGAGGGCATGTACAAAAGGCATCCAATTGATATTTCTCTCTCATATCGATGTTTCTCTCCCTTTCCCTCTCCCTCTCCTTTCTCTAAAATAAATAAATAACATCTTTTTAAAAATTATAGTTATTTAAAAATGACTATAATTTATCAGTTAACTCAGTCCCATGTAATTAATTTTGTTCTGCTTATTCTTGGGCTAACAATTTTATGAACCCACTGGCTTTTAGAAATCCTGACTTAGTTTACTGGTTCGATTTCAAAGTTACTCAGTCAAGGCCATCAGAAGCCTGTTCCCCAGAATACCTGGTACAGTCCTTTGTCATGGGTCTTCAAGACAGTCCCTTTTTGTTAAACATAAATAGCCTGGCCTGTAGCTGGTTGCAGAAGCTTTTAGGAAAGCATTAGAGTAAAACGTCTGTCTATGGATAGCAAAAACTTAAAGTGACCATAGTTAAAGATCTGATGAAAGTTCATTATAAAAATAACACAGCTGACAAGGAAATATGGTTGTTTCTGCGACATACACATTTTAAAATAATATCTGGACTGATCACATTATACCAAGACATATTATGGGTAGTGATGGCATTGATAAATTTCTACAAATTATACCATTTCTGAAATAACATTTTATCCATACAGATATAACCTAGGGAAAGTTAAGCATCTCTTCTTTGACACTGCTCCCCACGTAATTTAATATATCAAATAAACCTAATTTGTTTCATGTCTCTCTTTTTATAAGGTGAGAGAACAAAGCTTTTGAAGTTTTCCAGGGTCTCTCTTGGAAACTTCAAACTCAATTAAGTTCAAGAAGACTTTATTTAGAATTTGATTTGGGAAGTTGTCAAAAATATCAAAAGGTTTGAAAATCTAATTAAATAGGATCATAGTTCATTTTGAAACAATATTAGTTACCTATTTAACCAAAGTGGCGATAAAAGATTTCAAAGGCAAATATAGGAGATAACAAGGGGGGGAAAAAAAACCTTAGCTCTTTGAACAGTAAAAAGACTTGGTTCTCTTAAGTAATCAAGGCCACGATAAAGACAACATGAAGCACAGGAAATTTTTTGAGAAGACACGGAATATATGTCTCCAAAAACTAAAGAAATGCCTCTTAAAGTCTTTTATTAAGAGCAGACCAATAATTCAAGAAACTTTGTAATTTTAACAGAGAAAAAACCAAACTCTGGTTCTGTATCAGTGCACTTTCTATATAAATCCACTTAATCTTAGCCAGCTTTGACATCACAACATAAACATTTCCTTTTCTACAAACATACAACATTTTTTAATACCCATTCAGTTTTTATCCAGTGCTTTCACTCTTTCCCATTCTACTTTAGGGCAAAAACCACTCTCCTCTTTATCTTAACAGAAACACATTTCTCCTTTCCTTGCATACTTTTCTTATAAAAACACATCCTACTTTTCTTCCATACTTTGTATACAGAGTTGTTACCCTTCCCTCTTATTGTTTGTAGTAGTTTTGTTTTTATACATTGATTATAAATTTAACCATTAGTAATCTTTGTTTTACAGAGAAAACTTGGAAGTAGACAATTGAGAACTACTATATGCTAGAATTCTATAAGCAGATTAGCAAATTTTGTGAATATACCATCTCACAAATTCTAGAGGTGTATGCTTTTTATAATACATTTTTTTAATGTAGTGAGAACATGTTTATTAACAGACCCAAATATCTTTGGCTTCTCTAGACCATATAAAAATAAGAACCCAAAGTATATAAACTTAAACTAATGCTTAATAATGAGTGTTTTAAAACTGTATCTTATTTAGACATTAGATATTTAATGAATATCTATTATTTAACTTAGCATATCTCTAAGGTTGTAAATTGCCAAAAAGATTTTGGAAAAGACTTTTAGATGACTAATTATAAAACACAATTATTGCCCTGGCTGGCATAGCTCAGTGGATTGAGCACGGGCTGCAAACCAAAGCATCGCAGGTTTGATTCCCAGTCAGGGCACATGCCTGGCTTGCAGGCCATGGCCCCCAGCAACTGCACATTGATATTTCTCTCTCTCTCTCTTTTTCCCTCCCTTCCCTCTCTAAAAATAAATAAATAAAATATTTTTAAAAATAACAATAACATTATTTAAAAAACACACACACAATTATTGCCCTGGCTGGTGTGACTCAGTGAATTGAGCACAGGCTTGCAAACCAAGGAGTGGCCAGTTTGAATCCTGGTAAGGGCACATGCCTGGGTTGCAGCCCAGGTCCCCAGTTGGGGCTGCGCATGAGAGGCAACCTCACATTGATGTTTCTCTCCCTCTCCTTCTCCCTTCCTTTCCCTCTGTCTATAAAAATAAATAAAATCTTTTTAAAAACCCATAATTATTCTTGAAATAGTTTTTCAAAATAATTTAATTAATATCAATTTTATCATTTCTATAACCTTAAATATCTAATATAATATTCATTTATTTGACTAGTAAACCTAAGTAGAATAAAAGTGTTTGTTTGCATTATATTTACTGTTGGCAACTCTGAAGATATACCTATTTTATTAAACCAACAATATCAAACCAAGTCTTATTTACCAAAGATTTATCTAAAGTATGTGAAACTGAAAAACATTTGAATTAGTTCCTATATTTCTGGATATTTTAGGAAGATTTAATTTATATAAATCTTATTTTGCTCTAAACCAATTAGGATACAACTCTTTTCCTTTTTTTATTTTTTTTTATCCTCACCCAAAGACATTTTCTTCATTGCTTTTAGAGAGTGAGGAAGGGAGAGAGAGAAACATCGATGTGAGAGAGAAGCATTAATTGGTTACGTCCCACACTCAACCCAAACCAGGGACTGAACCCGCAACCTTTCAGTCAGGGGTCAACACTCCAACCAAAGGAGCCACACTAGCCAGGACAGGATACAACTCCTTTAAGGAGTTTTATAAATTAATTTGGTAATATACCATTGCGAGGTAGGAAAATATCGTTTATATATGTAAACATAACAGACTGGCCAATGCAAATAGAGATCTTATGGTTTTCATTCTAAGATTTTAGCCATAAGTCAGGCATAAATAAATACAATAATATAAAACTCATTAGTTCACATATTAGAGTGGTTCTTGTTTTTGCTCCATTTTGTATATTTATCCGAATTGAGTTTCTGGCAATAGAGAAAGTTAAAGGTTATCTATTCAATATAAGAACTGAAACTTTCCACCAATATTTCTAGACAAAACCTTCAAAATTGTTTTGTTTTGTTTTGATATGTAATCTTATGTAAGCTGTGGACTAAATGTCTGTTTCCAAATACTTCTATTTTTTTTCTTATTCAGCTTCAGATTGTTGCTTTTTAGGGTGCCTGAGCCCCTTGAGAGCCCCCAGTAGGGACAGGTGGCCCAAAGTTCCAGGAGCTATAGGGAGTTGAGGAGTGTGAAGGGAAAGGTCTGGCAGGGTGGGCAGAGGGGTGGAGGAGGTAAGGGCTTGAAAGGGGACATAGCAAAGGATGCAAGGGAGCTGAAGGGAAGATGGAAGGTGATAAAGGAGGAGGAAGGAGTGGGGGTGATGGGAAGGAGAGATCTTGGAGGAGATAGTTTGGGAAGATGTTAAGTTTCTCAAAGAAGCCACAGAAATTCCAAGATTTCCTGGATAAAGTCATACTGTCTAAGAAATGCACAAAGCACCATGGCGACACGCTGCCAGCAGGAGTTGGACTAGGGAGGCTTCAGTCGACTGAGAAGTTCCCATGGAGGGACAGACCCAAACAGAGAGAACAAAGAGGCCTTACAGGGAGCCAGGAAGAAGAAAATTTCCAGCCCAGGAGTCAGTCCTCACTGGAAACAGGGAACCAGGAAGAATTCTAGCCTAGGGGGTATCTTTCAAAAGAATTCTGGGACTCCAACCCAGCTTTAGAGGGTATACTCAGAATCTTAAGAATCCAAATCTGTCCTTGCTGTACTTCACCAGAAGTTTGCCTGGGGGGTTGAAGTTGGACTCGCCACAGGGTACCCAAATGAGCATCAGACCAAAGTTTAGACCAAGGTCTCTGCTTGTTGAAAGGTCTGGCTGTTACTACCAAGGGCCCGATGGTGTTTTCAATCCAGATCCAAGTCACAGTGCCAGATAATTTTCAAAGATAAAGCCAGACTTAAAGTTCAAAGTACAGATTTTTATCAGTAATAACTATTGCAATAGGGAAAAGAGTCCAGTGTGTCCTGGCTGGTGTGGCTCAGGTGGTTGAGTACCAGCCCGTAAATCAAAGAGTCACTGGTTCAATTCCCAGTCTAAGGCACATGCCTGGGTTGCAGGCCAGGTCCCCAGTGGCGAGCGTGCAAGAGACAACCACACATTGATGTTTCTCTCCCTCTCTTTCTCCCTTCCCCTTTCTAAAAAATAAAATCTTAAAAAAAAAAATAATAATCCAGTGTGAACTAAACTCAACTTGAATTTGTGCCTGGGCATTTTAAAGGGAGAATGAGGAAATGGGGGTGGTGGTGCACAGGGGTTCCCTAGAAGCAGGGAAGTGAAAATGCCAAAAGCAGGAATGGGGGACTTGGTCCATGTGCAACCCATCTGGGTTCACTAACTGGCACTTACTGAAGGTAGGTTCCTACCCTCCCACAGAGCCTGGGTATTAGGGGCCCTGTCTTCAGGTATTGGCTGCAATAAATAGCAAATTGGGGGGCAGCCTTGAATTTACTTGGGCAGGCACTTTAACAGAAGCTAGGATCATCCCAGGGATACAGGCTTGAGCTATTAGAAGCTATGTTAGTGTTTGTCAGTATAGGTCAAGGTCGAGGCCTTGTTAAGAAGAGAACTCAGGGGAACCCGGCTAGAGTTTCGTCAAGAACAATTTTGGTTGGTACCTGTGTTCATAGGATCTTTCACAATGGCTAACAGGTGGAAGCATCCCAAGTGTCCATCCACCAATAGTTGAGTGGATAAACAAAATATGGTGTGTCTGTACATATAATGGAGTATCATTAAACCTTAAGGGCAGGAAATTCTGATACATGCTACAACATGGATGAACTCTAAGGATATTATGCTAAGTAAAATAAACTAGTCGCGAAAAGATAAATACCGTGTGGTTCCATGGACACGAGTAGTCATACTCACAGAGACAACGTGGAACGGAGGTTTCCGGGTGTCGGAGTGACGGGGTGGGGCGGAGGGGAGCAGGAGTTTCTGTTTCCAAGGCAGTGGTTCAGGTTTACAAGGCGAGGAGAGCCCTGTGGCTAAATGGTGGGATGGACTGCACAACCATGTGAATATACTCAATGCCACTGAGCGCTACACGTAAAAACGGTTACAGTGGTAATTTTATGTTATGTATATTTTGTCACAAAAGGATTTTTGTAACTACAAAAATAGTAATAAAATAAACTAAATATAGAACATGTCCACTGCCTTCCAAGCCCCCAGTAGGCCCTTTGCAATTGCATCCCCCTTCCACTGTAGCCGTGCTCCTGAATTTTGTGTTAATCACTTCCTTGCTTTTCGTGATAGTTTTAACCATATATGAACATAACAGTATGTCATTTAGTTTTACATACATCTAAGTCAGACTTTCTCAACCTCGGCACCACCAACATGTTGGCCAGGTAATTCTTGGCGGAAGGGGCTGTCCCCCACGCTGTGGGATGTTTAGCAGTGCCCTGGACTCTCTCCACTAGATGTCAGTATCACCTTCCCAGTTGAGATAACCAAAACTGTCTCCAGACACTGCCAACTGTTTCCCAGTGGGTGCAAAATCACCCTCAGTCAAGGACCACCGGTTTAAGGGCTTCATTCCCAAAACTAAGGTGCAGAGACAGGTCTTCCTCAGGGTTAAACCACCACGCGTGGCACGGGAAAGCTCTAGAAACACAACCATTATCACCTGGGAGCTACCCTGGAAAGAATCAGCTTCTCTTATTTAAAATCTGAACCCAGTAAGTAAGCATGCTTTCACCCCGTTTTGGTTAGACCCCCTGACCCCTTAATAATCCAGGTGTCTCTTGGTCAGACATATTGAGTAATTGATCAGCCCTCCAGAGGCTGGGACTCAACTTGAATCCAGCTGCTTTAGTCAAGAGACTTAGCTTTATTCTTGCTTGAGATGAAGTCTCACATTAATGTCTCTGTTTATTTCAGATGATTTTGAAAAAGCCAAGGAAATTTTAACAAAGATGAGATACTTTTCAAATGTAGAAGAAAAGATCAAGTTAAAGAAGATTCCCCTCTAATTGTTGCTAGTTTTAAAGTTTTAAAAATAAAGTTCTTACATATTTCTTGGCTGGCTCCTGCTAATTGAGACTGGATATGCTTTACCTGTGTATATCATCTTAATTAAACCTCTGGCTCAAGCATAAATTGATGGCAGAGTTTGTCATGCCAGCAGAAACAGCCTAGTCAGAGCTTGAGTGGTCAATTTTTTCATGTGATGCTGATACACCATGCCCCCGTCTAAGCCAGTGGATAAGGAGGTGGGGATGGGCCCACTCAAGGCCCTAGAGGAGGAATTTGGCCCATTTTTTCTGTGAAGGGCCAGGTAAGTAAATATTTTAGGCTTTGTGGGCTTTGTGTTGTAACTACTCGTCATTGTAGTACTTTACTTACAAAACAGGCATTGAGCTACATTTGACCATGGGCTTGCCCACCTTTGCCCTAGAACCACATCTTCCTTTACTGATGGTCCTCTTGTTAGCATGGCCTTCTGGGCATCCTGTTTCATAACCATGCAAAGCTGCCTAAGAGTCTTTGGCCTACATTTCAAAATGTAGTTAATATTATCAAGAATCACTCTGGTATTAAACATTAACCACATTTTCAGGATTGAGTGCTGGCCTGCGAAGAAAGGGGTTGTTGGTTCGATTTCTGGTCAGGGCGCGTGCCTGGGATGTGGGCCAGGACCCCAGTGGGGAGAGCACGAGAGGCAACCACACATTGATGTTTCTCTCCCTTCCTCTTTAAAAATAAATGAATGAAATTGAAATTAAAAAAAATAAACACTAACCACATTTTCAGCTCCACCTAGGGACAGAGCACTTTTAAGTTCTCTGGACAGTTGACAGTTTCTTGTCCTGATTTCCATGCTCTTCTAACCCAACCTGAAGCAACTCCACTTCCCCTTTTGGATCTTTGGAAATTCAGTTTTAGTTCTTGATTCATTTCCAGAAAGAAAAAAGCATTTTTTTTTTTAAGTGTCTGGGTCAAAGAAGATTAGAAAAGAAAGTTCTGATTTAAAATTTCCAGCAAACAGTGTTCAAACTGTTGGAGAGAATTGCTTGTTTATAATTGTAAAAATTCAGGGTTTGGAACCACGGTTTACATACTGCCAGAGTTTACAACTGCAACTCCTTTGCATCCTTCCTCATCCTAGTCTAAGTATTTATATCTTCTGGATCCTGATCTAGTTATACTCAGTACTGTTTGAGGGCTTATGGATCTTCTGAAGGAAAATTGACCACAGCATCTGTCTGGTTTAATGGTAGGTACTTGGGAATATCAGTACAGTCTCCAACCTCACAGTTTACAAGGAGAATGAGTTACTTGGTAGGAAACGCACAGGGAGTCCTTTAAGTAAATAATTACAATGCAAGCAAATATCCTGACTAAAAATGGTTCTTCGGCAAAGGAGGAGATGAAAGGAGGGTTTGATACACTTCCCTAGACAGCCTTCATTCCTTTTTCAGAACAGTGATCAGGACCGAAACCATCTGACCACAAAAAAGAACTCAGATAAATGTTATCTCAAATGACATCTCTGGAGGAACTTCAAAGAGACATTCCCTCACCTGTTGCCTTCAACTGGAAAGGTCACCGGGCTTTCCAGTAAATTATTTCTGACTTGGGGAATAAAGAAAAAAGACTTTATTTCTGAGTCATGACTTCTAAGTCAGAGGGATTACATTTTTCCCCCTCTTCCAAATTCTTTCCCTTTTAGTCTAAACCCTTAAGTGTAGCTGGACTCCTAAAGCCAGGAACACTTGAAAGTGTTCCCTGACAAAGCCCTATGGGAGGCAGTCTTCTAGATATCTGAGAGGTTAGCAGCCCTATTTGGATTAAACCTTCTGACTCAGTGAAGCAAATTAAGCAGCCACCTCCCAACCCCACATCATTCCCAATATAGTGTCTGAACAAATCAGAGGTCTTCTTTAACTGGAGACTGTCCAATCTGGTGTCACACAGGCATCATGTTATGGACCACACGTGTTCCCCACCCCCAAAATTCCTGTGTTGAAGCCCTCACCCCCTATTGTGGCTGTATTTAGAGAGATGGTACCTCTATGGAGGTCATCAAGGTTAAATGAGGTCATAAAAATGAGACCCGGATCCTATAGGATCAGTATCCTTAGAAGACACCAGAGCCCTGGTGGGGCAGCTCAGTTGATTAGAGTGTCATCTTAATATGTCAAGTTCGTGGGTTCAATCCCCACTCAGGGCACATACAAGAAAGCAACCAATGAATGCATAAATAAGTGGAACAACAAGTCCATGTTTCTCTCTTTCTCACCCTTTCTCTCTCTAAAAATCAACTTTTTAAATTTTTTTAAAAAGACACCAGAGAGCTCCCTTGTTCACTCTCATGCCCTTGGGAAAGGCCCTGTTGAGAATGCCAGAAAGAAGCCTGCCCTGTACAAGTCAGGAAGAAGGAAAAGACTCCTCCCCAGAAACTGAAACTGACCATGTTGGCACCTTGATCTTGGACTTCAGCTTCCAGACTCTGAGAAAATTAATTTCTGCTGTTTAACCACCTAGTCTATGGTATTTTGTTATTGTGGCTCAAGCTTGACTAATACACCTGGATTTTAATCCTGGCTCTGCCACTTATCTGCTGTGAGTCCATCATCGTACCAAGCTTCATTTCTTCTTTAAAATGGTGACAATAGCCCTGGCTGGCGTAGCTCAGTGGATTGAGCTCGGGCTGCGAACCAAAGCATCGCAGATTTGATTCCCAGTCAGGGCACATGCCTGGGTTGCAGGCCACGGCCCCCAGCAACCGCACATTGATGTTTCTCTCTGTCTCTCTCTCTCCCTCCCTTCCCTCTCTAAAAATAAATAAATGAAATCTTTAAAAAAATGGTGACAATAGTACCTATTTCACAGGGTTGTTGTGAAGATTAAATGAAATAAATTACCTATGCAAATTACTTAGCACAGTGAATGGCATACAGTAGGCACTCAAATGTGATTTTTTAAATGACAGTGACTACTTGTATTATTTTCATTTTGGCAACAAACTCATGTCTGCCACTATAAAAGAAATACTATCCTTTCAACAAAGTTTCAGGCATTCTTTTTGTAAAAGAATGCTCAGCCCTGGAGAGATACACAGAACAGTTAGATGCTTCCTGTCTGCTTGGGGAGAGGACTTTTACACCAACAACTGAAACAATAATAAAAGTTCCCATTTACTGTACAGATACTGTGTGCCAGGCACTATGTGCAGTACTTTGCATGATTCCATCAAATTAAACCCAATTCAACTTGTTTTACACATGAAGAAACAAGTTTCCAGGAGGTAAGACCGTCAAGAGCTGGGATTGAAACCTAGATCTCTCTGTAAAGCCTGTGCTCTTAGGAAGGCTGAACCCACTAAGATTAAGTACAAGCCAAGAGGATTAAACAACTTTTACAAGAGGGGCCACTTGCCAGGGCCTGCACCATGCCAAGCAGAGGCAGGATTTGACCTGAGCCCCTGTTTCCAAAGCCTGAGCATACAGTTTCACTGGGCTTAGGGAGGGATGGCTCCCAGGTACAATAACCAGAGAAGAAGGCTTCAAGGAAGAGGGGAAATGGGGGTTTAGACATGGGGAAAGAAGCTGTGTCAGGTGTCCCCAAAACCACCCCCAGGTTCAACAACTCACTAGGAACACCCACAGGACTCCTATCATCCTACTCATGGCTATGATTTATTTCAGAGAAAGAAGACAAAAGCTAAATCAATGAAGGAAAAAGGCACATGGGGTAAAATCTGGTGGGAACCAGGCACAAGATTCCAAGTCCTCTCCCAGTGGTTCACACAGTCACACAGGACACACGTAGCTCCCTCAGCAACAAGACGTGACAACACATGTCCATGTGCAAATGCTGAGTGCAAGGGAAGCTCCTTAGAGTCTCAATGCCCAGAGTGTTCTTGGGCGCTGGTAACATAAACACCCCCCGTTTAGCATGTGCCGGAATTCCAGGCTCCCAGAAGGAAAACAAGTTTCCAACATAAACTACATTGTTTGTACAATTTAGGCAGACAGGACCACTCCTCTCAGTTCTGGGAGTAGGGAAACAGTCTCCAGACACAAGTTCTCAGGCACCAAGGGCCAACCTTCTAAGTAGACCTGAGGATGTGCAATCTTAGAACTGCTGTTAACTCATTTCTACACAGAAGCCAAGGGGAGGTCCTGTCACAGCCAAGGGAATTATGTAAAAACAATCTATATTCAGAGAGGAAAGCACCTGCATTGCCAAAGAGGTTTTTCCTGTCTCTGGTCGCCACAGAAGAAGATGCTGCTCTCTGAATTGACAATGCAGTCACACCTTGTGTTCAGTGGCAAGTGACAAATGAATGGCTGCAGCAGACCTGGACCTACAGCTTGGCTTTGACAGTTCCTTTGGTTCAGTCACTTGGTGACATGTTGAACATAGGAGATGTGGCCAGATGGGGGAAAAAAAAGTGGGGAGGGTGGGGAGACACCATCTTTTCCTTTCCAGGGGTGGCTGTCCGGAGGCAAGAGAAACTCAGAAACAAATCAGAGTACAGAAACATTAGGGCCCCCAGCAGAACACACACTCAGGGGATAGTGGTGGTGGGTGCTGTCAGAGACGGGTGAGGTCTTCAAGGAAATGGAGAAGCAATGCTTCATCTGAAAGCTGGGGAGAAAAGGGGACACACCACTCAACTCTAGTAGTTGCTGCCATGCAGAGATTCAGAGATGGCATTGACAATCTCCTGATTTTTTTCCAGAGGAATTGGAATGCAAATTTTAATAGGAAATTCCCCTGGGGCTGCCAGGGCCCATGGAAGCACCAAGCAAGAAACAGCTAACTCAGCTGGGAAAAGGAGAGGGGCAGGGCAGACTCTGCAGAGGGGGTGATGTGAGAAATGAGCTGTGAAAAAGGAAACAGCTCACCCGGTAGACTGGGGAAGGAAGTAGAAGTTAGGTTACTAATTATATTTGTGATGCTACAGATTTCATAAAATCACAGAACTGGGTTTAACATCTGGTGCCTTCTCTTACTCCCATGTGCCCTAGAGCAGTTAAATTTCAGTTTTCTCATCTGTAAAATGTGAATAGCCATAGCATCAACCTCAATCTTGAGGAAGTATGGATATGATATCAGGAGTGAATAGTATATAAAATAATGCACACTGAATACTTTTACAATATTTTTCAGCAAATATTAGGGGGTAGCATACAATGAGATGGGAGCAGAAATGAGGGGCACCTAACCCCACCAGCACTGAGGGGCAGAATCACGGAGGCTTCCTGGAGGCTGCACCTGTGAGCTAAGTCTTGAAGCTAGATAAGAAGGCACTTGGCATTTTCAGGTAGATAAGCAGGAGAAACCGTATGCACACAAATGAAGAGTCTTACCGCAGTGGGGTGGGGGTTGGAGTGGGGAAGTGGCAGAGATATATTAAGAAAGACACAGCCATACCAGGGGAGCAGTATAGGCAATAAAGAAAGGGAGACCCATCTGGGAACACTTTGGTAGAGCTGAAAGAAGATGGCTTCTGAACTAAGGCGTCATTGTGGTAAGGGGAAGGCTGAACAGATTCAAGAGCATTCTAGGAGATGGAATCGTTAGGATTTGGACGCTAATTGGATGTGCTGAGGGCTGAGTTAAGAAACCTCAAGTTTCTGATGTGAGCACTGGGGGATGGGGAGGGTCTCGATGAAGACAAGAAACCCAGGAAGAAGAGCTGCAGCTTGGGGTGGGGTTGAGGAGGGGCTGAACTCCCTAATCTCACTAGCAGTGTATGAGGGTTCCAATATCTCCAGATCATTGTCAACACTTATTATTGCCTGTCTTTTACATGTAAAAGACATGTAATACATGTAAAGTGGTATCTCATTGTAGTTTTGATTCATATTTCTCATTAATGATATTGAGCATATTTTCATGTACTTACTAGTCATCTGCTGGGGACCACCCTGCCTGGTATCAGAAGCTGTAACCCCCACCAAGGATAAGGCTGAGGGAGTGGCTTTGGACTGTAAGCCAGCAAGGAGACAAAAGCTCATTATCTCTCTGGCAGGAGCACTGCTTCTGCTGCTTCATTCATAATTGAACCCCAATGCTTGGTCAGTTAGCCAATGACAGGTAAGATTCCCCAAAGGGGGAATGATCTAAGACAGGCACGATCACGTGGGAGGCCCCGAAGAAAGGACTTTGGGGGCTACAGCAAAAGGGGGTGATGGACCCTCGGGAGAAAATCTCCCTATCTCTTGGTTGCCTTAGTTCCCTTGCTCCACTTAAGCCTGAAACAATGACAGGGTGGTGCAGCCCTGTGCTGAAAAGGGCGGGTTCCCTGGGTGATCAGGCCTAAGAAAGAATATGTAAAATCCTGTGAAACCTGCTTTGTTTAGAATACTCCCGGTTGAATGATAAGGGTCCAAGGAAGAAGTAAGTTTGTTCTTTAAAGTTTTACAGCTCTTTGATCCTGACTCAAAATAGGCCCTCAGACTTCCTTGCTATCTATTGTTTGATCCTTACTTCCCGGCAGTGTTTAATGAGCTTTACCTGAATTCCTACACAAACGAAACCAATAAAAAGCCTCTCTGGAGGGGGAACGGCGCGCTCTCCCCACCAGAGAAAGTGGCCATTCTGTTCCTACTTCCCCACAGGACTTGGTTGTCTCTGTGTATGTTTTTCTCATGTGTTGATGAGCCATCCACAGCGTTCCTCGGTCACTGCCGACAGGTGATCGAGACAGCCATCTGGAAATCTTTTTGGAAGAAATGTCTACTCACATCCTTTGCCCATTTTAACACTAGATTATTTGTTTCTTTGAGTTATAAGAATTTAAAAATATATTCTGGCCTGGCTGGCGTAGCTCAGTGGATTGAGTGCAGGCTGCAAACCAAAGTGTCGCAGGTTCGATTCCCAGTCAGGGTACATGCCTGGGTTGCAGGCCATGACCCCCAGCAACCACACATTGATGTTTCTCTCTCTCACTCTATCTCCCTCCCTTCCCTCTCTAAAGATAAATAAATACAATCTTTTAAAAAATAATAAAAAATAAAAATATATTTTGGATGCAAGTCCCTTATTGGATATAATGGTATGTTAGCTGTAGGTTTACCGTAGATGCCCTTTATCAGGTTGAGGTATTTCTCATCTATTCCTACTTTGTTGAGTGTTTTTATCATAAGAGGGTGTTGCATTTTATCAAATTGTCCATTGAGATGATCATATGATTTTTCTTCTTTATTCTGTTGATGTGGTGGTTTAATTTATTAATTTTTGAGTGTTGAAACAGCCTTGCTTATCTGGAATAAATCCCACTTGGTCATGATGTATATGTTATTGGATTTGGTTTTAAATATGTTGTTGGACTTGGCTTGCTAGTATTTTGTTAGGATTTTTGCATCTATATTCATGAGGGATATTGATCTGCAGTTTTCTTTTTATTTTTTAAAGATTTTATTTATTTATTTTTAGAGAGAAGGGAAGAGAAGAAGAAAGAAAGGGAAAGAAACATCAATGTGTGGTTGCCTCTCATGTGCCCCCCACTGGGGGAATCTGGCCCACAACCCAAGCATGTACCCTGACGCACTCAATCCACTGAGCCACACCAGCCAGGGCTGATCTGTAGTTTTCTTACCTTATGATGTCTTTGTCTAGTTCAGGTATTGAGATAAAATTGGCCTCACAGAATGGGTTAGGAAATTTCCCCTCCTGTACTTTCTGGAAGAATTTGTGAAAGATTGGTATTTTTTTTCTTTAAATATTCAATAAATTTCACTGGTGAAATCATATGGACTTGGTCTTTTCTTTGCAGGAAGATTGTAAGCTACTAATTAAATCTCTTATTATAGGCCTATTTAGAATTTCTATTTCTTCTTGAATTGGTTTTGTTGGTGTTTTTCCAGGAATTTATCTGTTTTATCTAAGTTATCTAATTTGATGGCATTCATTTGTACATGATATTCACTTAATATTCCCTCTTTCATTCCTAATTTTAATAAGTTGTGCCCTACTTCCTGCTTCTTTTGGTCAGTATCGTTAAAGGTTGTCAATTATGTTGATCTTTTCAAAGAAGCAACTTTTTATTTCATTGATTTTTCTCTGCTTTTTCTACTATTTCATTTATTTCTACTCTAATCTTTATTATTTCCTTCTTCAGCTTGTTTTGGGTTTAGTTTTCTATTCCTCTTCCAGTTTCTTATGGTGGAAGTTTTAGATTATTGATTTTGAGATCTTGTTTTCTAAAATAGGTGTGTATAGCTGTAAATTCCCCCCAGGTGTTGGGAACTGCCCTGCCTGGTTTCAGAAGCTGTAACCCCCACCAAGGCTAAGGCTTAGGGAGGAACCTTGGACCATAAGCCACCAAGGAGACAAAAGCTTATCTCCCTGGCAGGAGTGCCCCTTCTCCTCCTTTTACTTCATCCATAACTGGCCCCCAATGCTTGGTCGGTAAGCCAATGATGGGTAAGATTCCCTAAAGGGGGGTAATGACCTAAGACAGGCACAATCATGTGGGAGGCCCCCAGGGAAGGACCTTGGGGGGCTACAGCAAAAGGGGGTGATGGACCCTCACCCCTCAGCTTTGATAAAGCCTGAGTCCTCATTCTGTCTGCAAGAAATCTCCTAATCTCCTGGCTGCCTTACTTCCCTTGCTCCACTTAAGCCTGAAACAATGACAGAGGGTGGTGTGGCCCTATGCTGGAAAGGGTGGGTTCCCCAGGCAATCAGGCCTAAGAAAGAATATGTAAAATCCTGTGAAACCTGCTTTGTTTAGAATGCTCTCAATTAAATGATAAGGGTCCAAGCAAGAAGTTTGTTCCTCAAAGTTTTACAGCTCTTTAGCTATCTGACCCTGACTCAAAATAGGCCCTCAGAGTTCTTTTGCCTGGCAATGATTAATGAGCTTTACCTGAATTTCTGTGTAAATGAACCCAATTAAAGCCCATTGAGGAACAGCCTCCTGGCCCTTCTTCTTTGAGAGATCAGCCACCTTTCCTCCCCAAGCAGATCATGTCTTGGTAGACTTATTCTCATCCTTGGTGGCCAGGGGGTGGGGGGTCATGGGTGGAGTTCCCCCACACCTAGGCAATGCTTTTACTGGATCCCCTAAGTTTTGGTATGTTGTATTTTCATTTTCATTCACCTCAAAGCATTTTCTAATTTCCCCTGTGATTTCTTCTTTCACCCTTTGGTTCTACCAGGTTTTAATAAAAGCAAGTTCCACATAGAAATCTGCCTCTGGTAAGGACATTTAGCAAGCAGGAAAGAAACAGCCAAACAACTTGTTCTAGAATATTCAAGTTCCAGCTCTGTTTCTCCTTGTTTCTCCAAAACTCCTTACACATAAGGTTCATCTGAGGCAAATGAAAAAGTATTCTAGTGTTAGGAGGATATGACCAAGAACCCTCCCCACCAGTATGGGGCATGGGACCACTTAAGAATCAAACCTGGGATGCCATCTTGAATGCGGGAGGTTGAAGGGCTCACTAGATTTTTATACCTTATTAATGTCAGGATGAAACACCTCTAGTGATTCTAGTTAACCTATATATCTTAAAAGACTACTCATCTTATCCATGAAAAACTTATTCTAACATTGCTAATGTTAATGAGCAGAAACCTCTAGAGTTCAGAAGGCTGAAGATAGCTAAAGCACTTGTAGCAGCTGCCTTTGATTGAGTTTCCTTGCCACCCATGAGCAGGCATTGTGGTTAGGGAGGAGCATACCCGCCCTGGGGCGGACCAGGGCCAGCACACACATTTCTGTTACACTGTGCATGTGGAAATAATCTAAAGAAAATTGTAGACTACATCACAATGTAACGCAGGGGTAAAACTTTATTAATAAGTCCAGTTTTATTTTTTTAAACACACATGAGAGCTGAGAGAACAAAGTGTGCTAAATAGCCAAGAGAGTGCAGTGGAGCCTCTCCATTGTTCCTTGGGACAATGGGGAAACAAGGGAGGTGGTCCCCTGCTCAGACCAACGGCCCATTCATTCTGCCCCAGTCGTGGGCACCAAGCAAACCAAGGAACACTGTGGACATTTCCATTGATGTTAACACCAAAGAGTCGTGTGAAAATCCCTCATTTCCTCTTTTCAAGACTGCTCTTAGCACAATACATTCCGTAAGGTACTCCAAGAGTTTAAAATAGGACCACTTGTCATTGTCTGCAACTTACAATACCTCCTTTTTTTTTTTTTCTGGCTCCAAAAGCACCACAAACATTTGATATACTGGAAAGGTCTGTTTGGATGTGAAAGATAGCAGTTGTTACCAGAGAGAAAAATAAATGTATGCAAGTTTTGAGGTAAGAGAGAGGAATAGAGAGCAATAACCATAGAAAATTGGAGAAAATCCAAATTGTTAAATACAGACATCAGGTGGGGAAGGGGAAGAGATGAAGCTGGGGAGCTGGGAAGGGGAAGGATCCTGAAGGAATGTGGAGCCTGGAGGTAGTTGGACCTTTTCCCAGGAGCAATAGGGAGTCACGGAACAGTTTAAAGCAGGGGAAGAGCACATCAGGATTGCGTGGTGGACAAATATGTCTGGCTGTCCTGTGGCTAATGGGCTGGAGGGGCAAGAGTAGAGCAAGGACACTAGCAAGGAGGCTCCAGCAGGCAAGTGATAATGAATTGGGTCATGGTAAAACTGATACCCCAGTTCTGTGAAGTCCTACTTGCTCACAAGAGGAAGCTACCTACCACCCACTGGGACTATGGTTACCAAGAAGGTGGTAGTAGCTACCAAGTCCTTCCTCTTCTACTCCAGGCTCACCGGTTGATGTGGACCTGGGAAGCCATGTGGAGATGCCTCATCGCCACCAACAGTGCCCATGATGACAATGCCAGTGTCCAAATGACCCAGTGAGTCAACATATAATTAACAAGGAAGAAAGCAGAGAGGAACCTAGATGAAAGGATACTCAAGAAACAGGAAAACCATCCTGGCTGGTGTGGCTCAGTGGCTTGAGTGCCAGCCTGTGAACCGAGAAGGTTGCTGGTTTGATTCCTGGTCAGGGCACATGCCTGGGTTGCAGGCCAGGTCCCCAGTTGGGGGCATGTGGGAGGCAACCTATCAATGTATCTCTCACACATTGCTGTTTCTCTCCCTCCTCCCTCCCTTCCCCTCTCTCTACAAATAAATAATCTTAAAAAAAAAAAAAAAGAAAGAAAGAAACAGGAAAACCTAAGGTGATGTTGAATCATGATGCCATTAACCCAACTATATAAAAAGATATTTGGGGGCACTTAGAAAAATATGAATACCGATTAGATAATTTTAAAGAATTATTACTAATTTTGTTAGGCTGGATAATGGCATTGTGGTTATCTTTTTCTGAGAAGTATTTATTAGAAATAAATATTAACATATTTACAAATAAAAGATGATTCTAGGACTTGCTTTAAAATAATCATGAAACACTCCCACATATTAAAACAGCATTTCCTATTTACACATTATATCCTCCTTTTTGTCCTCATAGACACACTTTTTCTCACACCAATGGCCGTAATACAACAATAGCGTTATGATCTGAGAACAAATGCTGCCTCTGAGAAGGTGCTCACCTATTTGGAATTTCATTAGCAACATCTGAACACACAGGTTTCAGTCTGCACGTGACAGCAGTGGGCGCTGCCATTTTTAATGCATGAGCATTGGTTCCTTAGAGATTGTGATGGTTACTTTTATGTGTCAACAAGACTAGACTAAGGAGTGCCCAGATAGCTGGTAAAACATTCCTTCTGGGTGTGTCTGTGAGGATGTTTCTGGAAGAGATTAGCTCTGAGCTGGGAAACTGAGTAAAGCAGATGGCCCTCCACTGTGGGTGGGCATTATCTAATATGCCCAGGGCCACCAGAATAAAAAGGCAGATGAAGGGCAAATTGGCTCTTTCTCTCTCTCTCTCTCTCTCTCTCTCTCTCTCTCTCTCTCTCTCTCTCTCTCTCTTTCTCTCTCTCTCTCTCACTGAGCTGAGTCATCTATCTTCTGCCCTTGGACATGGGCTCTCCAGTTCCCAGGCTCCAACAGGGACTTACACTATCAGCCCCCTGAATGGCAGGCCTGACTAACATCATGGCTTTCCTGGTTCTCCAGCTTGCAGACGGCAGATGGTGGGATCTCCTGGTCTCCATAACCATGGGAGTCAAGTCTTGTAATAGATCTCCTATATACAGGGTAGGGCAAAAGTTGTTTGTATGGAAAATAATACAATAATTAACAAATAATAATACAGAAATAAACTCTGGTCCTGGCTGGTGTGGCTCAGTGGATTGAGTACCAGCCTGTGAACTAAGAGGTTGCTGGTTTGATTCTCAGGCAGGATACATGCCTGGGTTGCGGGCCAGGTCCCCAGCTTAGGGGCATGTGAGAGGCAACCAATTGATGTTTCTCTCCCTCACTTCCCCCTCTCTAAAAATAAATAATTAAAATCTAAAAAAATAAAAACCAAACCGTACATTTTGCATACTCAACTGTAAACCTACTCTTGCCACACCCTGTATCTCTGTATACCTATTGGCCCCATTTTCCTGGAGAACACTGACTAATACAGGGATCTTTCCTTGAATATGTATTTTGTGGGTACTCAGCAGGAAAGAATGTTTTTACTGATTTATGGAAAGTAGTAATGATATTCCTGGCTTTGAAATTAGTCATATTTTTCCAGAACCATCACTACAAACTCTGGGATACTGGGGTAAGTCCTTCCCCTCTCTGAATCCTAGTTTCTTATTCTGCAAAGTGGTGATATTAGTACAGGGTTATGCTGGTACTGACATGGAGGAGTGCACTCAGTACAGTGCCTGGTAACACAGTAAGTGCTCAATAATGTTTGCCGCTGGCACTGATTGCTTCTCTTGACCTCTTTTTTTTCCCCCCATAGATATCTTTATTACACTGTTCACTGGTTTTTGGTTTGGAATTAGCTCCCTGAGATGTTCCAAGACTGCTTTAATTACCTCTTACTTGATGTCTCAGCTAAGGATGACTCCTCAGTTCCAACTGGAAATCCAGCACAGGTACTTGGTGCTGTTGACATCACCTCGGGTTCAGCTGTCACTCTAAGTTGCTCAGTAAGGCTGTCCTTCTATGTTTGACTTTGACTTCCACCTCTGGTACGTGCTGTTCCATAGTCCGTCTCAAGTGTAAGAGGTCCCCAGCCTGCTCCAGCATACCACCAGCTGTTCCTCGGAACAGAACGTTAAGCGTGTCCACAGGCACTCCACTTTTCTTTTGGTCCCCTCTTTTTAATCTCATGTCTTAATCCATTGGGCTTCTATAACAAATACGCTAGACTGGGTGGTATCAACAATGGAAATTTATTTCTCACAGTTCTGGAGGCTGAGATGTCTGAGATGGAGGCACCAGCAGATTCAGTGTTAGGAAATGGCCCATTTCCTAGTTCATAGATGGGCACCTTTTTGCTGTGTCATCACGTGGTGAAAAATGCAAGGGAGCCCTTTGGGAGAGTCTCTTTCATGAGAGTAATCCCCTCTTTCATGAGGGCTCCATCCTCATGAACTGATTGCCTCCCAGAGGCCCCGCCTCCTAACTGGGGGTTAGGATTTCCACATATGAATTTGGAGGGGACACAAACATTCAGTCCATTGTACCTCATCCTATTGAACATGTTTATTTTAAAAATATCCTTTATCTAACTATAAAGTAGAACATGCTTATTGGGAAAGAATAAAGCTTAAAATTTATGGCTCTCCCACTCCTCGCAGCTATTTGCCATCAATAGTTTAGTATCTCCTCTTTTCACTTTCTTTTTTTTAGTGTTTATTTATTGGTTGATTTTAAAGAGAGAGGAGAAGAGAGAGAAACAAGAAACATGTATGCCCTGAATGGAGACAGACCCCACAACCTTGGTGTCTCAGGACTATGCTCGAACCAGCGGAGCTACCTAACCAGGGCAGTTTCGTGTCTTTTCTACCTAGGGGAATGAAGCCTAATAATTTTGTATTGAACATCCTGACAAGGTTGTTTCTTGCTAAGCTCTATTAACTAATGACTATTAATTATGTAGACAAATTACTTATCCTATCTTAGTCTAGTTTTATTGTCTTCATGTAGACACCTATGACTACGTGTGGTCCAGCTGTGAGAGTAAAATAAAAAAATGTAGAGCTCTTAAGTGTGTACTGTGTACTAGCACACAGGCATGTACGTGTGCACACACAAATAAGAAAAAAGACTTGAAGAATATTCACAACAGTGGAGCTTTCTGCAGGATGGTACTAAGGCAATTTTTATTTGCTTCTCTGTACTTTTCTCGCCACCTCCACTAATTTTCTACTAAGAACCTATATTAGTTTTACAACCAGAAAACCCTGTTGTTGTTGTTTTTTGAGATAAAATAAAATTCGCCACCAGGAGAAAGAAGTCTGGAAGGGTTTCTCTACGTGTCTGCGTGGCTCTGACCTGCCAGTCCATGAGAGATGAACTGGAAGTCACTTCAAAGAGGCAGGCCTGTACTGTCACTGAGAAGAAAAGATGCCGTTAGTGGCCACTGTCAAGTTCTGCAGCCGCTCTCCCCAGGCTAAGGCAGGAGACAAGGCACAATAATCCTGTCTTTTGCTTCCAGGGATCGGAAGCCCCAAGCAGTCTCTCTCACTCACTGCAGTGAAGCTTTCCCTGATTGCACCAAAGCACCTTTTTCCAGGGAATTCAATGAGATGGAGTAAAGCCTAGCAGTCCAGGGCGGGGTCTAAAGTCTTGGACCTGGGCTTGAACTCCTTTACTTATAGCTGAGGGAGTTGGGAATCATAACTTGCCACACCTGCTGTATCTGTAAAATGGGAGTAATAAAAACATCTGACTTAGAGTTACTGGGAGGAATATTTGACTTTTCCTAGGCAAAAAGCACCTACAAATAGGAAGTACCTAATAAATTGTTAATTTTAGCACATTGCCTGATAAGAGATATGTAACCTGGTATAGAACAGTGAATGAAAGAATGAATCTGGATAGGCATTCGAGAAATATAGAAAAGAAGTTTCAGACTAATATATAGAATAAGACTCCCTTTTTATAAATATATACTTATATTTATATGTGTATATAACATCATCTAGCAGGGTTTTAAAATTTATTTAGAGAGAGGTAGGGAGAGTGAGAAAGAGAAAAAAAAAAACACTGATTTTTGTTGTTCCACTCATCCATGCATTCATGGGTTGACATTTGTACGTACCCAGATTGGAGATCAAAACCACAACTTCGGTATGTGGAGACAATGTTCTAACCAACTGAACTACCCAGCCGGGGCTAGCAGGGTATTTTTTTAAAGTGAGGAATTGGTGGCCTTTTGTAGAAATGACCCAAGAGACTATCGTTTAAATCCAGTTGAGGTAAGCAGTGTGTTATCTGAGGGAAGCAAAACAGGTTTATAAATGCCGCTAAGAAAACTTAAACCTAATCCATTATATTAAATTAGGCAAAAGGGGTTCATTCATTTTTTTCTTAGGTCATTACGAGGTCAATGGAAATGGAGAAAGACAATCTGGAAGCATTTCACAAGTTAAGCCCATAGAACTTGGTAACTGATTAAATACAGGGTGAACACAAAAGAGGCATGGATGATGCTTGGGTTTTTGGTTCAAAAGAGAAAAGCATATTTTGGTAGCTGAAACTGGCCTGGCACTGTAGGCTGGGACTTGGTGTCCTCTTGTTAGACAACTTCCCAGAATGTCAACACCAGACAAGGACTGAGATGTGACTTGGATGGATCAGGATAAAAGCAAGACAGCCCTGGCCAACTGGCTCAGTTGGTTAGTGTGCTGTCCTGATATGCCAAGGTTGCAGGTTTGATCCTTGGTCAGGGTACATACAAGAATCAACCAGTTAGGGCATAAATAAGTGGAACAACACCTCTGACTGGTGTGACTCAGTTGCAAAGCAAAAGGCTGCCCATTAGATTCCTGGTCAGGGCATATGCCTGGGTTGCAGTTGGGTGCCTGGTGGGAACGCTTACCAGAGGCCACCCGATCGATGTTTCTCTTTCGTGTCAGTGTTTCTTTCCCTCTCTTTCTCCCTCCCTTCCCCTTTCTCTAAAAAATAAATAAATAAAATCTGTTTTAAAAAGTGGAACAAAAAGTTGATGTTCTCTCCTCTCTCTCCCTTCCTCTCTATCAATCAATCAATCAATCAAAATGTAATTTTTTTTTATCCTCATCCAAGGACATTTTTTTTCATTGCTTTTAGAGAGGAAGGGAGAGAGGAAGGGAGAGCAAGTGAGAGATTAACATTAATGCGAGAGAGAAACATGGGCTAGTTGCCTCCCACACCCAGGGAACAGGGATGGTACCCTCCCAGACAGAGGATCAAAACTGCAACCAAGGCATGCGCTCTGACTGGGAATCAAACCCTCAACCTTTCAGTTATGGGATGATGCTCCAGCCATGTGAGCCACACTGGCCAGAGCATAAAAAAAATCTTAAAGATAAAAACAAGACTACTTCGTAATTATGTCTGAATACACACAAAAATGTGAACATTGTCTAAAACACAAAAACAACCAAATATCTCCCTATCCTGGCTAATATGAAGGACTGTTGCCTCCTTACCAATTACATGGTTAGCCTATCTTCATTCCTCACACCTTTTAGAAAAGATTGACTAAGATACCCAATCATAGAATTATCTCTGCTTCCTGACAATATTAATTCTAGAACAAAGCTCCATTTCCTTGAACCTTCCCACAAATTACCTAAGACAGCCCAAATCCTATAAAAAGTTCTACTTACTAGAAACTCCCTCACTGGAAGGAGTCTATTAATAAACACATCTTTGTTCAATTATAGGTATGTTCTCCATGGTCTTTGGCTGATGGGTATTGACGCTGGCACAAGCAACTCAGACTGGATGATGGATGGGGCCATTCCCGGTGATGGAAAAAAATAGGCATAATCAGTGGCTTGGGTTGACCAACTCCGCTAACTCCCCTGGCAAGCCTCTGGATGCCCCAGAAACTGGAAGGCCCTCTGTGGTCTTTACTGACACTCCCTGTTGTTCCCTCTGAGTCATCACCAACTTCATTTACATTAAAACACAGAAGGAATTAATAGCTGAATCTGTACTGTGTGCCAAGAAGCATTCTAAGGGCTCTATATGTTTAATTCATTTACTTTTCCCATCAACCCTATAAAGTTGGTATTATCATTAACGAGTCTTACGGCTGAGAAAACTAAGATACACAGATTACATAATTTACATACCTGGTGGAGTGAGGATTCGAACCTAGGTCACGTTCAAGGCCGGACAGAGCAATCCTCAAGCTTTAGCCTACTAAACCAAGGCAGCCATCTTGTTTGTAGTCTGCTAAGACTACAACTTCCGGCATTCCTTGCGACAGCAGCTCTCCACACACAACAAATCCCGGCGTGCTCCTGGGCGGCCCGGGGTGGAGGGTTCTAGAAGGCGTGACGTGAGGTCAAGAGCAGGCTCGGAGGCGGACACCTCTCAGCAGTCGCTGTGGCTGCAGCTGCCGGACCTGGGGACACGGGTGGCCGGGGCCGCGGGCGCAATCTGCTCAACTCCCCGGCTATGGCCGCGCTCGGTCGGCCCTTCAGCGGCCTCCCCTTGAGTAGCGGCTCGGACTTCCTGCAGCCGCAGCCGCCGGCCCTCTGCGGCCCGGCCTTGCCGCCGGGGGCGGACGGTGCAGAGCCGGCCCCTCGGCCGGGACCCCGCGTTTCCCCGAGCAGCCCCGGCGGGAGTGCGGCGCGCGGACGGTGAGGAGCCCGGCGCGCGCGGGGCGGGAGGGCGGGGTGCTCCCTCCTCAGGACCCTCAGGGGGAGGCTTATCAGCTCCGGTTTACCGCTGAGAAAGCGGATCTCCAGAGACCCTCCGGGGACTCCCTGGAAGTCCCCGGAGGTCGCGCAGCGTCGCGCCTCCGCTGGGAAGTGAGGAGACTTTCCCCAGCCGCACCGGGTCGGGCGGGGCTGGAACCCGGGCCCTCGGGAGCCCCGCTGTGCCCCGGCGGGTGCCGCGCTCGCCCCTCTCTCGGCCGCGGTGCGGCCGCTGCTGGGCTCAACTTCCCGCGCCTCTCGGACCATCCGCTGCCTCCTCTGCGCGCGGCGGGTCCTCCTAGTGATGCTACCCTGGGAAGAAAGCGCTCGTCCCGGCGCCGGCCCCGCACGCCTGTTTTCTCCGTGCGTCCCCAGGTGTATCTCCCGTTACCTCGTTGGGATGGAGCGTTTAGGTTCCAGTCCCCGCGTAGGTCCGGACCTCGCAGCGTTTACGCGAGGGACCGTGTGACCCGTGCAGCCGGCCCGCTGGGCAGGTGTGGGGTGGGGAGCCTGCCGGACGCGGAAAGCACAGACTCCGTCCATTTCCCCGGTGACTGATGCGTGTGTTTGTTTGTTTGTTTGTTTGTTTCAGCAGTGTTTCAGTTCCCTGCAAAAAGAAACACAAGCTAGAGCTGGAAGATGATGAGTAAGTTTCAGGCGCCATTTATTCGCTTAAGGGTCATTTAATTTACCTTGTTTTATATCTTCAGTTGTTTGTTTTAAGTGAAAAGGTGAAACGTTAGGTGTCTCTGAAAGGAGCCACAGGAAGTGGTGACATTTGCTGAAGAAAGGAACTGGGTGGCTGGCAAAGTTCAGAAACTTTTCATTTTATAATGGATTGTCAAGTTGAAATTTTCAGCCCCGTGAATGTTGTTACATGCACAAAGTAAAAGAATTCCAAGTGTGTAAGAGGGTGCGTGGTGAAAAGGCTTACTTTCCACGCTCACAGTTCTTCCCAGGGGCAACCCCGTTGCCTGTTACCTGTATCTCCTGTGGAAGATAATTTAAAAATTTACAAGCTGCCCTGGCTGGTGTGGCTCAGTGGATTGAGCGCCGCCTGCAAACCGAAGTGTCGCGGGTTCAGTTCCCGGTGGGGGCACATGCTTGGGCTGCAGGACAGGTCTGTAGTTGGGGGCGTGGGAGAGGCAGCTGATCCACATTGATATTTCTCTCTCTTTCCTGCCCGCCCTTTCTCTTTAAAAATAAATAAATATTTTTAAAGTTAAGGGGGAAAAGATAGTAGATTTGAAAGTTGCCTTATTTTAAAAACCACTGGTCCAGACAGTATTTATGTTCGTTGTTGCCTTGGGATTGCCGTGGGTACACAGGGACCTCTTTGCTTTCATCTTGCTGGGGTTTCCTATGAGAGGCTGTTGAATAAAGGATTCTAGTGCCTCTCTGACCAGATGGCTCAGTTGGTTAGTGTCATCCTGATACACCAAGGTTGCAGGTTTGATCTCTGGTCGGGGTGTATACAAGAAGCAACCAGTGAATGCATAAGAGAGTAGAACAATAAATCAATGTTTCTCTCTCTTTCTCTCCCCACCCCCGCCTTCCCTCCCCTACCCCTTCCTCTCTCTAAAATCAGTAAATAAAAATTTTTAAAAAGTTATCCACCTTTAACTTACAGATGGAGAGAGTGAGTCCCTGGGAGGGTGAGGGACTCGACCTTTGGGTGTAGAATGCCCAGAAGTGTGCTGTCCCGCTGCCACTCCACAGCTCTTATCAGTACTCGGAAGTCATTTACATGACCTTTTCTTTGGGACTTAATCATCACTCTTCCCTCATTATTTGCAAAGTAGACCTATAGGCATGACATAATTTAGTCCAAATCATGTTGGAGGACAGAAATCAGAACCCAGCACTTACACTTGGTTTCATTAAATAGTTGAATTGTTAGACGTGCTAGGAAATTACCTGTTCCCTCTAGATCTATTCTGTTTTCCTTAAAATATTTTGTTATGTGCTTAACTTTTTTCTGCTTTTCAAAACATCACATACTTGAAATGATTCAAGTATTATAGAAATATGAATAACTAGATATTCTTAAAATTTTCTTAGGAATTTAAATTAATTACAAATTAAACATTTAATAGCTGATTCCAAACAAAAATCTAGGTTCAAGAGAACATTATTACTTGTCAGACTTTGTATCACCAGAAACTTTAATATTGATTTTCATAGTCGTAACATAGAAGAGAAACTTCTCCTTGTGAAATGTACCGCTTCCTTTGACCTTCAGTTTAGAGTATGAGAAGCTGTGGTGGTCATGAATGAATTTTGTTGGTTGTAGAGCTCTGTTCTGGTCTTGAGATTGTACTTGCTGATGCCTAGACAATAAAGTACTTTTGGTCTAAATACTGAAATAGAAAGTATTTCTAAGGAAGTGGCTGGTTGTCTTAACTTGCTTCAGGCAGCTTTCAACTAAACTGGTCACGTCATAGTGCTTGTAAATGTTAGTTCATGGTAAGAGTTTGAATAGTTGAACGTTACTAAGGAGGCTGGAGGTTTTAGTTAAAATGGCACAGAAGTACGATTCGAGACCTCTGGGGTCTGTCTGGTGCCCAGCATGTAGCCATATCTTACATGACACTTTGGAGGGGGCACTTTAGTCTTTCTAGGTTCTAGTTTCCAAATCTGCAAAACAAAGAAATTAGAGGATGAACTCTAAAGTCTATGAAATGTAAGTTTTCTAGGAAGTAAAGATAGTTTATGTTTGAAGAATAGTGTGCCTCATTAGTCAAGAACTCAGAGAGTCAAATGACAGTATGACATTTGGCAGAGTACCAGGAAATTAGTAATACATCACCTGTGGTATTTGGAACAGACCTGATGAGGCATGTATTTTTGCCATAAGGGAATATAGGGTGCCTGCAGACCACCTCCCCATACGACCAGTTTGATGGAGCAGCAGCAGTCTGACAAAATATGGCTGGTGCTGGATTGCTGCTTTTCCTTATTCCCACTTGACCCATCCAGAGTCAAATAAATAGGAATGACTTCAAGTTCCCACCACGAGCACTTCTAATTTGAAAAAGCAGAATTTTGCAGGTACAGCTTAGTTTGGCAGTGAGAGCAGTAGAAGAAGACTTCTCAAGGTGTTTGTGAGAGTGACAGAAAAGAAAGTGCATGCTTTTCCATCTTGTAAACACACACTGTCAAAAATTGTTAGTTTATTCCATATAAGAATTTTATTAGAGGGATAGTATACATTTCATTTATGTTAGTCAGGATTTTCATTGTAATTTTTTTTTTCCAGTTGCCCAGTAAGAAAGAAAAGGCTAACTGAAGCAGGGCTCTGTGCTGGTCCTAATGACTGGATTCTTTGTGCACATCAGGATATAGAAGGTCATGGAGTAAATCCATGCACTAGTGGCCTTTCTGCACCTGGCATGTTAGATGTTATTTGTGAAGAAATGGATCAGACAACTGGAGAACCTCAGTGTGAAGTTGCCAGAAGGAGGCTTCAGGAAATTGAGGACAGGTAAATGGGCAGTATATATAGAGGGCATGTTGCTGTTCTGTGCAATGTTGTTACTCTTTTAATCTAGTCTAATTCATCATGTGATGATACTTTGACCCTAAACCTTTCAGAGAGACTGTAAAAATAAGGAAACTCATGTACACATTAAATGATAAAAGAACCTCTTCTCATAGAACTGGACAGAATATTTTCACTTCCTATCTCTATATATTAACTTTTGGTTTATGGGACTTTTCAGGGATACATTCTTCAAATTTGGTTGCATCTAACATAAAACTTTTGTTAACTATTGAATAACTCTTCTGTGTATAATTTTTTCACTCAGGTATAGCCTCCTTTTACTTGACCTTTTGATATAGCACCTGTTGCCTTTACCCTTTTTTATTTTAAAAGTTGTGTCCAGTTGCTAGAATATATAATAGCTTGACTAAGTAAGTTTTCTTTCTCTGCTCCTGCTGCCTTTATTTAGGATAATTGACGAAGATGAAGAAGTTGAACCTGACAGAAATATTAACCATCTCCCCAGTCTTGTCCTTTCTGATACCATGAAAACAGGTTTGAAGAGGGAATTTGATGAAGTCTTTACAAAGAAAATGATTGAGTCCATGTAAGTTTTGGTTCCTGGTTTCCATTCATTTACGATCTTGGAGGGAAAACCCAGTGTCTCTAGATGCTGGGTGCCCTACTCTAGCCATCTCTTCATGTCCTGATCACCAGCCAAGTGAAAGCACAGTAGGTTTTGTATTTAGCCCAGGTTGCAGACAGACCTTTTCAATTCAGGCTGCTTTGCCTATGTACGCTGGATTCTTTTGAAGTCCCGAAATTTACTGTATTCTATTTGGGAATGGGAGAATTGGGAAGAGAGAGTCCATTCTTTTCAAAAACATTTTCGAATTATAAGAGGAAGTTTATTTAGAAAGTTATGAAAGTAATAGAAATAGAAAAAAACTGGGTTGCATAGGCTCAGGAAACAAGTTACAGAGCAGAAGGCCCTTGGAGCTTAGGGAAGAGAAAGGCAAAGGTAATGAACATGCCTTGGGGGAAGGAGAGGGAAGGGAAAGGTGAGGTCCATGAAAGGGGCATAAGATTCACATGGCAAAACTACTTGTTTACCTGGCTTTTTCAGTTATCTGGGGAACACCATCAAAACCTAGTAAATAAAAAATGTCTTCCAGCAATCAAAAAAGTTATCACAAAGGCTACAAATCAAAGCTCATATGCTTGTCTCATAGTGTATTGAAGGCCTTTCAGTACACTATGGTTCTTAGCCCTAAGAACCACCTTGTCCGTAGACACAGTTTAATGAGTTCAGTTTTCTGGTTTCCTAGATCATCAGTAGAAGCACAGAAACAGCTAGTGACAGCAGAACAAACAAACTCATAGTAGTGAGTAGTAGAAGTATAGTGTGAGGACAAGAGAAGAAACTGGAAAGTGGGCATGAGCCTGGGGCTCATTAACACAAGAACTAATAGCTCTGTAATTCTCGTGGGCCTTAGATGATCTCAAGTCATCATTATATCATGTAGGCAAGTTATGAAGTGCCATTTAGGTGTTGCTCTGATAGGAATTGCTGCTTAGTGGGGGTGAGGGTCAAATATCTGAAAAATTCTCTTAGGACACCAGTCCTAATGATGCTAGGTAAAGTGAGTTCAGCTGCTGCTTGATGTTAGCTCACAGAGATTTTGGATTAGCCATCTAGCTTAAATTTGTAATTTATTGCCCAGCCCTGAGGGTGGGTAGATAGGTTAGCCAAGAGTAAGCAGATCACATTGCCCTCCAGCCTTGGTAGTTTTCCATAAGCTAACCTTTGGAGGTCTTCATTGTTCGTGCTTTATTTTGCCTGACTTGCCTTTGGGCTCTAGACCATCAAGTCATTAATGGTTGGCGGGGCGCATAGGAGGGCATAGTGGGGACAGGCGTAGACATTGGGTCCATAATCGTTTAGGTTTGCTTCAAAAAGCATTTACACTGGTACATCATAGCTATACTGAGTAAAGTGAATACTGAATTACTCTTAATGTGTTTGTCCAGTGTTTCATTTTCATCTATAATGGTTTAGTACTAGATAGTAGCCCACATCATACTATTAGAAAAGTTAAGATGTTAAAGACCTCTTATTTTTTCACATTGGATGTTTGTATTCTTATCACAGCACCAGTAGAACCAGTTGGTTTGGTTAAAAAATGCATGCAGAACTGTAAAATTTTATGTATTTGAGTGTCCTTTCTAAAGATTAATTTGGATTATCATAAATCGTCATTTCTTAACTCTACACATTAAATAGCAGACATTAGCTTTTTAACATACAGCTTTTATTTTCATGTCCTAAAATTTTTTGTTAAAAAATCTGTATTTTATGTCTTAGGAGCCGTCCTTCTATGGAGCTTGTGCTCTGGAAACCTCTCCCTGAACTCCTTTCTGATAAGCCAAAGCCATCATCAAATGCTAAGAACTACACAGGAGAGAGCCAAACTAAGCATGCCGTTGCCGGCACCGCCTTCCCTGGGAGAACTGAACTGTTCTTGGAACCTCGACAAACAGGGATGCATATTTACAGTAGTTTGGAGACAGCTGCTTGCACAGAAGAAGAGATGGAACTCTAGAAATGTGTTTCTGTACTAAAGGTGTCAATTTTAGAAGGCTCATGTGTTTAATTGAAACGGGTGTATCTCCACCTGTGATGTGGGGTGGGACTCATTTTGGGTAGCCATTTCTTAAATTCAACTTTTTGCCAAGGAAGCTTGTCTCAAGGGAAAAACTGTTTTCTAGAGGAATTAATATTGTGAGATTACAGTGTGCACAGGCAAGTATAGAAACTATACGTGTAAGGGTGACTTAAGTCATTTGTTACATGGTCTAAACCACAGGTGGCAAACAGAAGGCCCGAGGGCCGAATTCGGCCCTCTACCTTGTTTGATCTGGCCCGGCACCTTGTTTCTACTTGGCGGCAGTGCCAAGCACCTTGCCCCTAGTTAAGGACTAGTTACATTTATACAGTCCTAAAATTACATTTGGCCCTTTGAAGGCAACCATGAGACTGGTTTGACACCCCTGTTCTAAACTATTCAAATACTTGGAGAAAACTCAGACACTTGAGTTGAAAAAGATGCATTAAGAAAGAAGAATACTGCCACTACAACTGTACCCTGACAGTTGAATCATAACTGTATCTGTAGATATGAGCTCTGTTTACAGTGGTTCAGGGAGAAGGAGGGGGGAAAAAGCAGTAGCTTAAGCCTGTTGCTAAGAAATTTAATAGAGGCTCTGAAACTTGTACATTAGTTGTCAATTTAATGTAGCTAAATAGCCAGTAGCATTGTGGCTCACCTCTTTGCCTCTGTGAAAATGCAATGAAAATACAAAGAAGAGATTTTCCTTGGAGGGTTTTTTGCTTTGTATTACTGTAGCTCCTTGAATTCCCTTGTATAATTGATAAGCCAAGCTATTCAGTAATGTTTACAACTTAATCAACTTTGAGTGATGATTTAAAGGTAACCCCTATGCACATTGGCTATGAGAGAAGTTATCTTTTAGGTAATCCCAAGGAAGTGCTGTGTTAACTAAGCCCAGCATTGATAACTTCAGTAGTTAAAGAAAAAGTTGTACCTATATTAAGCTAGTTGAGTTTTTAATGTTAATTTAGAAAACAATGACTGAATAATTAACTGAGACCATATGTGCGGGCAATGTTGAGATTTACTGAAATAGCCAATTTGCCTGGTGCTTCAACTGTTGTGCAGTATCCTGAAAGTTAGTGGAGAATAGCTTCCTGCTAAAGGAAGTCTTCATTTTTCAGACCTGAACCAGCTCAAAATGTCCTTTGGGGATAACCAGGATTGAAGTTTTTCATTTCTCAGGAAGAACTCTGCTTGACAAGGACTCAGTAGTGCAAAGTGAAATGACAATTCCTTTAATGCTACAGAATATTCACTATAACTTATTAAATGAGTGTAATAGTGTCATGCTGGCCCTTTCCTCACACAGTGTGAACAGGAGACCACCCCAGTTCTTTTTGTTTTCTGGGTTTCTTCCCCTTTTAGAGGAATCAGATACCTTGTGTAGGGGAAGAAATGATTTATGCTAAGTATAGAGGTAACTTCTTTAGTAACTAGCTCCCAGACATTTTTGAAACACTCTGAAATCCCTTCCCTTGTTACAGATGGCGTAGAAGTCACAAGTCTGTTTATTGGACTGTTTCTTCTCTTGCCGTTTGTTCCTGCTTTCTCTATTTCTGTCTGGATAGTCAGGAAAAGATTTAATGTTTAATATTTAAACAAAATATTTAATGTCTACACAGTAAAATTACTCAAACTTCAAACCAGTATTTAAACCAGCTAATAGTTTCTTAATCTCAGATTTAGAGATGAATGTAAACTGTATTCTGTTGGAATTTGCAAGTGTTTGATTCATGCCATTTGAAAAACTGCTTTCAGGTCATTGTTCAATGGGACCAACTTGCAAAGTTTGCAGCCTTAAAGAAATCTCCATGCTAAAAAAAGTTTGTTCTAGTATAACCCCAAAACATGAAGTGACTGCCTGGAATTTGGAGTTAGTCCCAGCGGTAGGGTGGAAGGGGAGGTGACAGCTTTCCCAAGAAGCACCCAAATACACTGATTGTCTTCTGTAGGCATTGTTGGGCAGGCCTCTGGTCAAAGGTCTGTGTGATTGCAAAGGAGGAAAGAAGGGCCCCCAAACAAGGCTCTGGTACCATTGATAAATACAGGAGAGGATGAAGATTCTGTTAGTTAAAATCTAAATAGAACTTGTTTCAGGAGTCAAGATACCTGACATAATTATTTCTGCAGGAAAATGGATGTTTAATGCTTCTTTTTAAACTTCTTTCATATGTTCATGCAAAAATTATCTTCATCCTTGTGGTGCTTATTTATCTGAGCCTTCTCCACAGTCCCCAGGCTTCTCTGCTTTGTTTTTCTTTTGTAGCATAAGGCTTTTGCTTTTGCCTTAAGGTTTTTCTAAAGGGATAAGTCTTTTCATTTGGTACAGCTTTTACAGCATGGATCAAACATTAGCTTTCTATGCTAATGTGTGAAGAGAAAAAAATTATCTAAAGCAGGTGAGCTTTAATGAACAAATGTATATTTTCTCTGAGTTTGAGTAGGGTGTGTGTGGGTTTTGTTTTTTTGTTTTTAATTAGTATGAGGAAAGTAAGTCAAGTTCTCACAAATATTAATCAACCAATTTTTTAAAAAAATTTCATTGTTGAAAGGTGCAAATATAAAATTAGAAAAATATTAGAACCATGGCAAGAATGTTTACCAGCAAGTTTATTAAGTATTTTGGATTTGGAACTTGGTTTTGTTTTTTAATAGTGATAAGAATGGTACAGCACTAGGAAAATTCTGAAAAATTGTCAATTTTACTTTAAAATGAGAATCTGGTGTTACTGTATTTTATTGTTTTCAATAAAACTTCATAAGTGTTTTGGACTTTTTGAGATACTTGTATTCATGTACTTGAGTAAATGTAACAGCCACTTTGCTTTCCTCTAACTTGCTTTTGAAGTAGTGTTCATATTAGTGAGGGGCTAAAATGTATTCTGAAGAGATAATTATTTGGGGCTAAAAGTAAATTTCATAAATGAATTAGCTATTTGCAAAACAGGCATACTGTGTTTTGCCATTCCAAAGCCCTTAGAATGCTCTCTACTCTTACTAGCAATTTACTTTTGTTGTCAGTCAACAGCAGTACCATTGCTTGGTAATGGCAATGGATTGCCAGTATTCAGATGGTGGTGGTGACTGAGTCTTCAAAAATGTTCAAATATGAAATTGAAAATAGAATACAGAGTTTACAGTTCTGTTGTCTTTATAGGTTTGGGACCTTTAACAATAATAAGGAATAGGGAAATTGCATGATGTTTAATTACATGATCATTCCTCTCGACTTGATAGGTCACTGGGTGGCAGTGTTGCCTGCATATTTACAACCCTTGTTAATAAATATGGATCCCTGACGTATGGGCAAGGCAGAGTTAAGTTTGGGTTACAGTTACAGAAAACTCAGGATCTCACTTTGTTTTTCACCAAAATTAGGAAATCTCAGCTAAAAGTTATCTTTAAAAGTTCTTTTTTAGCCCTGGCTGGTGTGGCTCAATGGATTGAGTGCTGGGCTGGGAACCAAAGGGTTCAGTTCCCAATCAGGGCATATGCCTGGGTTGCAAGCCAAATCCCCAGTAGGGGGGCACACGAGAAGCAACCACATACTGATGTTTCTCTTCCTCCCTTCCCCTCTCTCTAAAAATAAATAATCTTAAAGAAGTTATTTTACCTGTTCGCTAACTAAAACTTTAGCAGCAATGACAAGATTGTATTATAATCCAATTCACCAGGTCCAGTGTTCAGACTTGACCAGTGGTTTTACAGTCCTTTTGTAGCAATATCTAAAGTGGCATTTAGATTTCATCAAAATCTACAGTGAGGTTCAGGCAGTGTAATATGTCATTACTTGAGGGGGAATATAGTTTTGTGTACATCCATTTGGTTTAAATATTCTACCATTGGCATTTTAGAGAGAACAACTCCAGCCAGATAAATATGTTGTCTTTCAACGACTGATTAGTGGGGTAAATAAGCCAATCTTGCTGTCTCTCAATGAACATAGAGAAGTCACAAGGTAAAGGTTTAATTCTTAGATTATAGACTTTAACCAATGCCATAAAATATACCTGGAGTAGGCGGCATTACCTTCTGCCTACAGTTTTGTGCCTACTTTGTGTCTGCTCCAGTAGTATGCCTAGAAAAGCAAGGAAGCACACAAAGATCGGTGTTTCAGGGCCCAAGGAAATGCTGTGCAGCCATCTGTCACCTGATTCTTTCAATTATGGACAACTCTTAACATTTAGTAGAAATTGTGTTTCAGTTTTGTAGGAAAAGGTCTTGATTTTTGTTGCTAACCATTGGATTTAGTGTTTCAATATGAAGATGTCCTTGAATACCAGGTGTTTTCTCAAGACTGAGCGGTAGTTTTTTTCCCCCATCTGTGCAGGAAATGAAAACCCTGATAATCTACACAGGTTATGTATGTCCTGTGTGTTTTTCCTGTTAGTACAGCTGCCTCTTTCATGTGATGTCATTGAATGGAAATTACTTGAGCCTCAATCTCCAGATGCTCGTGCTATTATGATGGAGGCTTAAAATGCATCTGTAATTGCATCTGCCTACACAATCCCTAAATATATTTTCAGCTCTTAAGTTTTCAGTTATAGAAAATCAGGTGGTTAGGTTTTTAATCACAGGGACAGCTGGAGACAGTCCTTACATTTACGATACAGAAACTCAGAGTCCAAGTAAACTTGCATGCCAAGAGCCAGGGTTGGGCTCTGGCTTCAGTGACCAAGGATCTTAGGTTGTCTTGCTTGCAAGTATGCTTGTAGACTTGGCTCCAGTCACACCAAAAGCATTCCCTTGTGCTTGGTTGAGACTCTACTTTGCATTGCCTTGCTGCTTGGGACTCTTTGAATCCCATCTCCTTTTCTGTATTGTACTCATTCACTTTGACCTCCCCAGGGGTTGTCTTAATAAATATTGGCATAGAATGCTGGCATGGGTGAAATGTTTTAAGACTTTATTTGTTTATTTTTAGAGAGATGGGGAAGGGAGGGAGAAAGAGAGGGAGTGAAACATCAGTGTGTGGTTGCCTCTAGCATACCCCATATGGGGATATGGCCTGCAACCCAGGCATGTGCCCTGACTGAGAATCAAACTGGCGATGCTTTGGTTTACAGGCCTGTGCTCAATCCACTAAGCTACACCAGCCAGGGCTAATATCTTTTAAGAGGATTCCGAAGGAAGAGGTGCACCATGAAGGATGATGAGGTCGTCAAGTGTCTAGTTTGGGGATTGTATTAATATCTAGGATTTTTCCTTGAACAGGTTCATTCTTTAGTGAAACCAGTTCTAGAGTGTATCTAATTCTGTAAGAGATTAAAATCCTTCCAAAGTGGATTAGGTGGTAATAGCTAACTTCTGAGTGTTTGGGATGGTGCCCAGCATATCCTAAGTGCTTATATCATCTGTGTGAATTGTTTAACTGTTAGAGATGTTGACTATTATGCCCCTTTGCGGATGAGGAAATAAGTGATGTGAGGCATCCAGGGTTACCAGCTAACAGCGGCAGAGTTAAACTCAGGGAGTCTGCTTCTAGAATATGCTCTTAATTCTTTTAATAACTGTAAGAAAACTTTGATTTAACAGCATGTCCTCTCACGAGATGGTATAGCGAAACAGTGGTTAAGGGTTCTAGCTCTGCCACTTACTAGCTGTGATATGGTTCATTAGACTGAAGAAACTCTCAGAAATACAGTAACTGTTCAGAGTAGATTGTAACACTTATGGCCAGCAGGAATTGGAGCAGGCAGTAATTAAGGGGGAAAAATCTTCAGTCACTTTAAAAACTGGCATGCTTACTGAAGTTGGATAAATCACTACCATGGCAAACAGTGAAACACCTAGAGGGAACATAAGGTCCAAGAATCAAAGAACAAAGACACTGCATTGCACTTTTTAATTGCATGGGTAGTTTTAAATAAATGGAGAAAGCACCTTCAGAAGTTATACTAGCAGGGAAAGATGCCATTGAGCATTTACATAGTAAATTTCTATAGCTTTATAAAAGATTCTTGATCTTTACTGGAACTGTACATGAGGGAAAAGGAGCCCCCTCAGGTAGGTTTCTCTTTGCTTGCAGAAGCAAACTAAGGACCTAAAATTGGAGGCAAGCCTGGGATACTGAGAAGGGAGAAATGATAAAGGGCCACTTATAAATTCCCTGTCTGATGTCCTCTACGTAAGTATTTTAGGGCAAACTGCTGCCCTCAAGATAAAGGTACAACCTCAAAAGCTGTAATTTTGCATTATTGTACTGTATCAGAGTACCTTGCACACTGCTGAATGTCAAAAGATAATACCTGGGGTGACCTGTGAGGTTTGAATGGACAAATTCTTCACTATGTACCTTCTACTTTGGCTTTTGAATGAAGCACAAAAAGGCGCCTCTGCTATCTTCCAGGCAGTGTAATAGTCAAGGAAAAGGGTAGTAGTGGATCATTCCTTAGACACTAATAAGCTGGGGGAAAAGCTCATTGGCAAAACTGTCCTCCCAAGAATGGTCTGCACCAAGCAAAGAGGACATGTCGCTGAAAGGGGAAGGAGAGCCCTCATATCTACAGTCACTGTAAGCATCCAGTAGGCAGGAAGATGGCTTCAGGCAGTGGCTGGATGAAAGTACATCTGGGATGTCCAGCTCTGGAATGAAGTCATCTTCTACAAGTTCTTCCTTCACTGCGACAGTTAATTCAGGGAGATCTTTCTCTGAGGGGCTGGAAGGTGCTTCCTCAATTTTCACTACCACATTAGCTTGGCTCTCTGTCTCAGAGGGGATCTCTAAGACTAGGGGCTTGGTATATACATGGTCAAAACGAATCAGTTCATTAATGGCTTCCAGCTTGGCTGATGACGTCCCCAGTAATGGAGAAGGGGAGGCCGGTAAGGAACTGGGTCCTTCTGGGTAGACCTCTGGAAGCTGCTCCACGCTGGTAGGCTCTGGAGAAGGACATCTGAGGAACATGACTGGGTCCAGGTTGAACAGAATACCCAACAGGATATCAGACTGCAAGAAGGAAAAAATAAATGGAGTCCAACTATGAGAATGCACCTGAGAATCCACCTAAAATACCTAGTACTAGGTTCTACAATGTAAATAAATCATTATGCTGTATGATAACCTCTACAACCCACCAAATCCATTTACCTTGAATCACCTGGAAACAGGAAGGTAGTAGATGTTCACCCTTAACCCAACCCAAGCTAACTCACACCCTAATCTGTCTGGTTCGGGATACTGGGCATCAAGCAGATGTTCTACAGCTCTTTAGTACATCCGGATAACCCCTACCTCAGAGTCCGAAGAGTCAGCACTGTCAGAATCCATGGGGAGATGTTCTGGAGGGGCAACAACTGGGCCTGCACCTGCTGCAGAGGTGCACGTAGTCTGAGTGCTGCGGACTCAGCAGACCCGGCCACCGGCCTCGCTTCATCCCCCTGAGAGGAGACACCGAAGTGAGTAAACCGCTCAAACGGCTGAGAATCCCCAAGGAAGAATGCCCACAGGGAACACGATTCTCAAGTTTCAAGAAAGTTAGAAAACTAATCTACAGAGCTGAAATCTTTCCCTTACCTTTGTTATTTCCATTTTCTTGAGTCCTCCTCAAGAAAAGATGAGAAAAGGGAGTAAGACTAACTTTTCATTTTAACTTTATATGCTATGAAATATTTTTTACTCCCCAAAGATTCAAGCAGGATTAATATTGTCCTCTTTAAGATTTTATTTATTTACTTTCAGAGAAAGGAGAAGGGAGGGAGAAAGAGAGGGAGAGAAACATCAACGTGCCAGAGAAACATCGATTGGTTGCCTCTCACACATCCCTAGTCGGGGACCTGGCCCACAACCCAGACATGTGCCCTGACGGGGAATCGAATTGGTGACCTTTCTTTCAGTCTGTGGACAACACCCAAACACCCAACCCATTGAGCCACACCAACCAGGGCTAGGACTGATATTTTTAAATAATACCCTAATTGATAGTCTCCATAATAATGTCCCTAAGTAATACAGTACTATAGTAAATTTAGGCCCAAAATCGTTTGGGATAGTAATTATTTTAAAGTTTGTCTTGAATACTACTACCTTCACAGAATAGAACGGCCCTACTGTTGATCTTAGACCATGTAAGCATTGTCACTGAAGTTAACAGAATCCACAGATTAAAAGCCATAAATCTTTTTTTGTTGTTGTTAAAAGAGAGGGAGAGAAACATCAATGTGTGGTTGCTTCTTGAGCACCCGTTACCGGGCACCTGGCCCTCAACCCAGGCATGTGCCCTAGACAGGGAATTGAACTGGAGACCCTTTTGATTCGCAGGCCTGTACTCAATCCACTGAGCCACACCAGCTAGGGCTAAAAGCCATAAATCTTCCATCAGAGAAGTGTCACTGTGAAAATGTATCCTTTCCCTACTTGTTCACATTCATCAAAAGGCTACTATAAATTTAGTAACACTCAAAGTCAGATTTGACTGGCCCTCTTATTCTGATCCTCCTTAATACTAGCACATCTTGCTGGCTAACAACGTTTGTTAGTACTTACTGTTAGAGAGTCATGTAACTTATTTTAATTGTTAGGACTGAGTATATTCAATACACAGTTGAAAATAAATAAGTGTCATTAAAGAAAGAGGGTCAGGTCATGTCAATTAGAACCATGTCACTTCTCACATATGGCACCAAATAAAGGAGATACTTACCTTGGTCTCCTCCTCCTCTTCTACTGTAGCATCCTGAACCTGGGCATCCATCCCCAAGCGCTGTCTTAACTCCTGGTTCTCTACTACAAGGCCATGAGTTTTCTCTCGTAAAAGTTGATTTTCTTGCAAAAGTTTTTGGTTCTGGAAGAAAGTTCATAAGAGGCTATTAAAACATCTAATTCTTTCACTTAATACACCAGATGAAGTTTCACACTACAATTAATTTCCTTCTACACTGGAAAAACTATGTTTATCCAGTTCATATTAGGCAGTAGAAGGCATGGTCATAATCACTAAGTTATTTAAGAAGGGTCATTTCATGGGGTCACAAATAACACAATGCCTCCAACTAATGTAGACCCCAGCAAAGGGTGACTGGTAGCTTTAATTTAAATGTTTAAAAAAAATCCTATCTTGAACTGGCAGGTAATAATAAAAGTGGACCATAAAATCGAAATATGTAAAACAAGAAATAAAAACAATATAAATAATCCTTATGTATTCAGGATGTGTAACTGGCAATAATTTAAGATTTAGGTGGACCCTAAAAGGGACAGGGAACCGTTAGTGGACTTTGGCCAAGCCAGGAAGGGGCTCAAGCTTAAGCAATGATTTCCTATCTGCTCTTAATGACTTCTTAGTACTAACTTGATAAACATTGTTGGAATGTTGTAATTCACTAACTCTGAAACAGATCTAGCACCACATGCCAGAAGGTCAATCCTTCTCTCATCAAACTTCACCACTTAACCAACTACCTATCTACCCTCACTTAGATTAGTTTAACTTTTAATTACACCCTCAATTTTATTCTAAAGGGACTGAAACAACTTGAGATGGGCAACAAATACCAGAACATTTATCAAGGAAGAATATTACAGTGGATGAAAGAGAAGAGTTTAGCCTTAAGTATTTTTACCTCTTCTTCCAAATCTACCACTTGTTGTTCCAGCTCACTCATTCGAGCTTTCTTTCGGTCTCTGGCAGTCTGAGCTGCTACTCTGTTTTTCAGTTTCCTAGGAACAGAAGCGATATACCACACTGAGTCATCTCAAACCTTATTTATATCTTTATTTGAAAACGTGGCCAGCTGGTGCTTTCACATCAATTTACAGTACACAGTAGACTAATGGTAAAATCCACTTCAGGCTCTTCCCCTCAATCAAAGAAAACAAAAATACAGCCTTCTTTCAATCTCACTTGAAGAACTGCGTTATTCTCTCCCATATTGCGTCATCCACCTCAGTCTCCTTCCAGCCACAGCACGGGGGCTGGACACAAATATTACTCATCTGGCAACGCAATAAATTTCCCCCTCCCCTTTCCACTCCCCCGTTACTTCCTGACTCCAATTCCCTCCACCGGGATCAACCTGGACTATCTAAATCTAGTGAAGGCCTCAGTTGCGCAATGACATAAACCCTCTCTCCCCAAGCACAGCTCAAACAGGGGAGAGGCTGACGCCCTCCCCTCTAGTGCTGAGGTCCAGGGCAGTCCTGGATCCTAGGCCGGAGCCGCGTCTGCTGCAGGAAGCACTTAACAAACCACAAAGTGCACACTGCTCAGAAAAGAACTAACATTACTTAGTTAAGTAACAGGCGCTACTATCTTAATCTCCCCCACAACCTCATGAAGTAATGACCATTTTAAGGACGCAGAGACTGAGTTTGACTAGAAAGCCTCGCAGCCCTTTCAACAGCTGTCATTTCAGCTGCTCCTTAAAATACAGTAGGTACACCGAGGGCTATTGGACTCCAAGTTCAGAAAAGCTGCTTCTGTGGTCACACATCAACGGGGCCTGGAGCCCAGGTGCCCGAATACCCAGTTCTAGGCATCTCTAACGAGACAGAAAAGAAGGAAATAAAGAAGACCTGAGCAGCCCGGACTCGATTCAGCGTGGTGGATCCCGTCAGTCCAGACTTCCTGTCCCGCCCCGCGCCACGCTGGCACCAGACTGGCCGGGCGCGGGGCGCCCGAGCGCGGCCCGATCCAGACCCAGACCCCTGTCCCGGTTTCGGATCCGGTCCCAGACCCGGATCCCTCGCCCACCTCCGCAGTGCCTTCTCCTCTGGGCTCAGGTGTGTGAGGCGCTGTCGCTTTCGAGCCTGGGTTGGACCCCCGCTCTCTGCCTCTGGGCCGGCCCCTCGCTGGCCCGCCGGCAGCATGAGTGGCACATTCCGGCCGGCCGGGGCTCCGGCGGCAGCGGTGGGCTTGCTGGACAACAGAAGCACTTTGGGAGCCCCGGAGGCCGGGCTCTGCGCGGATGCCACCACTACCATGGCCCAAGAGTGTCGACACGATCACGTACTGCCACCGCCCAGCCGCCTGGCCCTGCCGCCCCAGCCTTTCTATGGTCGTGGCCCCCCTCGATTGGCCAGCGCTGCGTGACGCATGGAGGATCTCATCGCCTATTGGTTTTGAGGGCCCTGCGGGGGCGGAGCCCAAGTGTCCAGCGTGGTTGCGCATTTTCTCCTGGGATATGCGGGCGACATTTTTCCTTGGGGCGACCGGCAGAACCCAACGTTGGCCAGTTGCGGGGTCCCGCATGGCTGGGGCTAGGCGGAGTCTCGGTAGCAAAGTAGTTCTTCCCCTAGGCTGACGCATCTTTACTCGGAATGACGATTTAATTCCAAACCGAGAGATGTCCAGACGGAGGAATTTTTACCCGGACGAACAGATTGTTACCGCTGGCTGATAGAATTTTAACTTATGCGCCACTTCATACCCCCGAGTGGACGGAGAGTCGAGAGACAGCCGAATCGGGCCTTGAGTTGAAAAACAAAGCCTGTGAAGAAATTCTGCAAAATAAGAGCCTTTATTTAGATGAGATTGCGCATTTTTGGCTCATGGTAAGGGCTTAATAAAAACGATAGATGTTATCTCCGAGTGGCAGGAATACACGTGTTTTAATTTTTTTTTTTGCATGTGTAAGTTTTCTAGTATGAGCGTATGTAATTTTTTTAAGGAGAAAAACATGTCACTTGTATAAACGAAGGGAAGTTCAAGGTTTATGCCCGGCAGTTGCGGCGTGATGGGGGTGGAGGAGCTGTGGGGCCCGGCGGAGAACGACCTTGAGCAAAAGGGGCCCTCAGGTCAGCATCTAGGGACCAATTTGGACACGTGAATACTAACATGGAAAACCCCAAGAAAACGCCTCACACATACAAGTTTACTTTTTAAAAGCAAATTACAAACGGTTAAATTCTCTAGAGTCACAAAGCAATACAATAGTTACTGTTTCCTCTGCTCAGCACAATTCTAAGTTCTAGGGAGGCAAAGATCAGTAAAATCCTAACCAGTGATTGGAATATCTGCAAAAAGTGAAAAGATAGAGTTAGTTCTAGGCAATTCTATAGTGTTAATATGTCAGATTAGTTCTTCAAGTATATTTTGGTGGGGAAGGAACTAAATCAATTCAATCTCGATATGCAGGCCCTTTACAGGGGGGCAGTTCCTGTTATTCCCACAGGTGCCCCATGAAGTCTCCCAAATAGGCAAAGTGAAATCCGTGACAATTTATTTAAAATGGTCTAGCCCAGCTCACGGCTCCCTGAGCACATGCTGCTTCTATGGACAGGAAAAGGTGGTGGTGATCCCAGACTCCCCAAGACAAAGAAGCATGCCTCCTTAACTGGTCAGCCTTGAGCTACGTGGGTCCTAACGTGCCTGCAAGGATAGGAGAGTTGCCTCTGGTCTCCCAGGCCTTTTGGGAGAAGTTTTTGGACTTCCTTCTGTTTGAAAGCTGTACATTTAAGGGTTAAAGGACCTTGGAAAGCTGTAAGACATTCTGAGAAAAGTCATGTAATTGTCATGTAACCTTTTATTTATTAAGTTAATATTTGTGAAGGCCAAGAGAATGTCTGGCACTGTGTGAAAAAAATCCCATAAAAACTAAAAAGAAATTTAAATCATTTAGGCATAAGAAGAAAGTGCATGGGGCCTCCATACCCCAGTGAGGAACCATGTGGAGAAGGCCCAAGATGCTGGTGCAGAGGAGAAAAGTTGGATGGATTTCATTGTGGTCTTGCTTAACCCAGTAGTAAAGGAATGTTGAAACTGACTCCCCCAGTTTTGTTTTCAAGACTTTTATCTTTTTGATAAAATTTTAAATTGTGCGCGTTTTAAAGTAATTTGACACAATGCAGATTGCTATTTATGAAGTCTCCAGCACTCACTTGCAAACCTTTGAACCATTTCAGATCCTCCATGTAAGACTAATCTGATCATTCTTGCATCAGATGCCATTAGCATTTTAAAGCATTTACTAGGCACTAGTGATAAGAGCTCTAAAGAATATGCAATACAAAGTTCGTAGTCTTGGTGAACTGTAAGAAAACAGTGATGAGAAGCAGGAAATCATTAAATCTAAATAAGTGTCAATGCAATAATACAAAACCCAGTAATGGAAACCTAAAATTCAAGAACTGCTCTAATATGGCAGTCGCCAACTATGTGTGGCTGTTAGGCACTTGAAATGTGGCTACTCAATTAAAATGCACTGCGAGTATGGAAGACAGACACAGTGGGTTCAAAGGCTTAGTATGAAAAAAATGTAAAATATTTCATTGATCTTTTTTATATTGATTGTGTTGAAATGATAGTAGTATGTTTGATATTTTGAGTTAAACTGCTTTTTAAAAAATTAATTTTACCTCTTTTTAAAAATTGCTAAATGTTTTAAAATGACACAAGTGGCTTGCACTGTATTTTATTGGGTAGCCCTGGTCTAGATGATATTTCAGTGTGTGAGGTGGCACAGGTAAACAGAGAGAAAAAAGGTGAATAAAAGTGTGTTAAGGTTCCTGCCTCCTTTAGTGAAAAGGTATGCATAATGATTAATACTAGACACTATTACAATAAATAGATGTGTTAATAGTGATTTTTGAATTAATGTGCATGTGCCCCTAAGGGCACAGAGACTTTCCAAGCCACATGTGTGGACACATGCATAAAATCTCTTTTCCAAGACGCACATGCCTGAGAATGGTGTCTCTGAAGCAGATTCTTTTCCCCACCTCTCCATCCACAGTCCCCATTCTTGCACCCTGCAGAGGGGAGACCCTCTTTTCACTCATGCTGAATCTTTCCAAGATGCCCGGTCCTGACATAGAAAAACCGCTGAGATTCTGAACAAATAGGCCAGGCAAGCTATTTGTGATGGTATTGAGAAAAAAAAAAAAATTACCCTCATCACTGAGTATCAAATTCCTTCCCAACTCCATTGGTTCTCATTCTTTGTTTTCAGGAAAATGGAAGGAAGACAAAATTGAGTTGTCAGCTCTGAGTTCAATACAAAAAGTTTTAGTGATGAGTCATTATGTGACTTGGCTTCTAACTCAAAAGATGTTCAGACAATTGAAGGACATTGTTAAAGCAAGATGCCTTCCACCCCCATCCTCTTAGCTTTATGAATAACAGTTTTGGCAACTTACATTTTTGTAATGAAAAATAAAACAAAATTGATGCCAAATCCTGTCTCATTCTAGCAATAAGTACTATTAATCCATTGATACATGAATCCAAAGATATATTTCCAATATAATTTTACTTTCTATGTTTAATAATTCCTCAAAAATTAGGGATGTATATTGTTTTGACAAACTTTATAATTTAATAAGGTCTATCTTAATTATGATAGCTTCATGCAGAATTATTTTTACAATAAGAAAAAAGTTTTTAAATACTTAAATACATGTACTTTCTTGTAGGGTAGCCTATTAGATAATCAACATTAGACTTTTAATATATGAAACTATATTACATTGGGATAAAATACTATAAAGTTGAATGGAAATAAAAGAAAGAGAAATGAAAGTTACAGGTTCTTATAAAAGAACTTGTTAGTACTTTTTTAAACTTTTGATTTTATCTAGGCTTCTGGTCAAGATGGGGACATAGGCAGACATGGCTCACCTCTTTGTACAACCATATCAAAATTGCAACTAAAATATAGAACAACAATCACTCAGGAACATCAGAAATGAAGTTGAATGGAAGTCCGACAGCTATGGAATTGAAGAAACCATATCCATTCGGACTGGTAAGAGGGGCACAGATGTGGAACAGGATGACCCCACACCCACGTGGATAAAAATTCAGGAGGAATATCTCCGGAGTGACGAGTGCTGGACCACACCAGGCCCCCAGGCCTGGATTCCGGTACCAGGAAGATAAGTCTCTACAACTTCTGGTGGCAAAACCCAGCAGGGACTGAGTCAGTGGAGGAGGCTGCTGGAGCCCTAAGCAGTTCCTCTTGGGGAACCCACACACGGACTCACCTACTCAGACTCACTCCCTCTGAGCTCCAGCACCGGGGAGGCAGCTTAAAGGGCAGCAGTGGTATGCAGGGAGACACTGAGTGTCTGGCATCGGGGTGAGCAGAAGCCATTGTCCCTTTGCTGAGCCCTCCCGGCACAGAGCCTGTAGGCTAGTGCCATATCTATCTGAGACTCCATCAACCTGGCTAACACTGTGTGACCCACCTTGGAGATTCACAGAGGCTCTAGCACACCCTACTTACCGGCCCACCCAAGCTGCTTTTCCGTAAGAATGGCTCATCTTGCCTCCTAAATCCTATCAAACAAACAACAGCTGGCTTCAGCAAACCCTAGAGGCAGACAGATTAGAGTCACAGCTTGGCTTCACCTGGGAATTGCCAAACCCAGCCTGAGCAGCAGCCATCTCAGATTGCTTTATAACTCAGGCAGGATGCCCTGGGCAAAACATAGGTGGGGGTTGACTTCAGCTCTGCAGAAAACCCCAGGGCCAGCTCACCCAGTGGACAGGTACTGCACCTGCACAGCTGATCCTCCATGGAGGGCAGAGGTTGGTAGTCAGTGGTCACAGCCAGTCCTTGCAGCTGATTGGCCTCGATAAATCCCTCCCATTAATCTGCGAACAGCAACCAAGTCTCAACTACAAGGGGAAGGTGTACTCAGCCCACACAAAGAGTGCATCTCAAGTACCCAGCTTGCGTGATGGGGAAGCTGTGCCACTGAGCCCTACAGAACACCTACTCCATTAGGCCACACTACCAAGCTATGGAGTCAAAGCCGCTCTAGCTAATACAAAGTAACAAACACAGGGAGGCTGCCAAAATGAGGAGACAGAGAAACATGGCCCAAATGAAAGAACAGATCAAAACTCCAGAAAAAGAACTAAACAAAATGGAGATAAGCAGCCTATCAGATGCAGAGTTCAAAACACTGTTTATAACAATGTTTTGGAAACTTAGGACCTCAGCAGCATAAAAAGACCCAGCCAAAAACAAGGGATACACTAATTGAAATAAAGAACAATTTACAGGGAAACAACAGAATGATGAAGCCGAGAATCAAATCAATGATTTGGAACATAGGGAACCAAAAAACAACCATGCAGAACAAGAAGAAGAAAAGACTCCAGAAAAAATGAGGATAGTATAAACAGCCTCTGGGACAACTTAAGAGGTCCAATATTTTCCTCATAGGGGTGCCAGAAAGAGAAGAGAAAGAGCAAGAAATTGGAAATCGATCTGAAAAAAAAAAAAACGGTAAAAGACCATTTCTCTAATTTGGTGAAGGAAATAGACAGGTAAGTCCAGGAAGTGCAGAGAATCCCAACTATGATGGATGCAAAGAGGCCCACTCCAAGACTCATCATTATTAAAAGGCCAAAGGTTAAAGATAAGGAGAGACTCTTAAAAGCAAAAGAAAAGAAGTTAGTTGCTGGAAGGTTGCTGGATAGGGGAGGAGGAGAATGGGTGAGGAGATGAGGGGATCAGGAAGTACAAATAGGTAGTTAGTTACAGAATAGCTGTGGGGACGTAAAGTACAGTAAGAAAATGGAGTAGCCAAAGATCTTATATGCTTGACCCATGGACATGAACAATGGTGGGGGGATTGCCTGAGGGTGTGGGGGGTGTTGGGTGGAGGTGGGCAAACGGGGAAAAATCAGAACAACTGTAATAGCATAATCAATAAAATATAATTTAAAAAATAAAAAAGTAAACTTTTGATTTTGTTATAATTTCAAACTTAAAGAAAAGAAGCAAGAGTAGTAGAGTTCCTGTATATTTTTCACCCAGACTCCTTACTCAAACTTCCCATTAACTTTTTACTGTATTTGTCTTACAAGTCTGTCTCTCTGTGTATGTATATATGTATATACATATGTCATTTATATATTTAAATTTTTCTGAACCATTTATGAATGCGTTTCAGATATAATGCCCATTACTCCTAAAATATTGCATTTATGTATTTTCTAAAATGAAGGTATATTCTCCTCATAACAGCAATACAACCACCAAAATCAGGAAATTAGCATATGTATAGGTAAAATATCACTATCAATCACCACATTCCATGCATATTTCTCTGATTGTTCCAATAATACCCTTTATAGTCTAGAATCTGGTCCAAGTTCAAGCATTGCATATGGTGACTATAGTGTCTTTTTAATGTCCTTCCATTGAAATCGGTTCATCAGTCTTGTCTTTTCTGACCTTAACTTTTTTTGAAATTTACAGATCAGTTTACTTCGTAGAATGTCCCTCAGTTTCGATGCATTTGTGTTACCTCATGATTTATGCGTTCTGGGCAGGAATGCTGCAGAAGTGATGTCATGCTCCAAGCTCAGTGCATCGTATCAGGAAGCACGAGATCCTGTTTGTCCCCTAACTAGTGATACTAACTTTACCAACTGGTTAAGATGGTGTCTGCCAAGCCACTCCACTGTGAAGTTAATTATTATTATCCTTACTAATAAGTATTTTGTGGAGGATATTTTGACATATCTAACTCTCCTATTACTCATTAGACTTTCACCCACCAGTTTTAGGATTCATTGATGATTCATCCCTAAATTACTGCAATAATGATTTCCTCACAATTCCTTCTGTGTTTATGATTTGTAATTCTATGATATGCCAGAACTTCCCCTTCTTATATATGTATTCATTTCAGCATCAACTCTGGAGTCCTATTTTATTTTGTTGGTTAAAACTCTATTACTACAAGTCCTGGCCAGGTAGCTCAGTTGGTTAGAGCATCGTCCCCACACACAAAGGTTGTGGGTTCTGTTGGGAACCGCCCTCCCTGATTTCAGAAGCTGTAATCCCCCGTGGCTAAGGCTGAGTAAAGGACCTTGGGACCATAAACCACTTAGGAAACAAAGCTTATCTTCCTTGTAGGGGCACCACTTCTGCCCCCTTTCCCTTCACCCTGCTTGGCCCTGGGCAGATGACTAGTTAGCCAATGACTGGTAAGAGTCCTCAAAAGAGGGATGACCTAAGATAGGCATGGTCTCTAAGGGGCCCTCAGGGAAGGACTTGGGGGGCTATAGAAAAAGGGGATGATGGACCCTCACCCCTCAGCTTTGATGTAGCCTGAGTCCTCATTCTGTCTGCAAGAAGTCTCCTAATCTCTTGGCTGCCTTACTTCCCCTGCCTGACTTAAGCCTGAAAGAATGCTGGAGGTAGATATGTCCCTGTGCTGGAACAGGTGGGTTCCCCAGGGCGATCAGGCCTAAGAAAGAATGCATAAAATCCTATGACACCCACTTTGCTAATACCCTCAATTTAAATGATAAGGGTCCCAGCAGGAAGTGAGTTTGGTCCCCAAAGTTTTATGGCCCTTTAACTATTTTACCCTGACTCAGAATAAGCCCTCAGAGTTCTTTGAATGATATCTATTGTTTAATCATTTCTGCCTGACAATGATTGATGAGCTTTACATATACTCTATATTCCTGTGCAAACTGAACCCAATAAAACCTTGTCAAGACAAGGGTCTACGCACTCTCCTATTGAGAAGGTGGCTGAGGTGCTCCCGAGCTTTTTCTTCCCTTGAGAGAGAAGCTGTGCTGTCCCTTTTCCTCCACAGGACTCAGCAGTCCATGTGAATTTGTCTTGTATCTCATCCACAGTACTGTGGACCCCAGGAGCTGGATCCGAGTCAGGGGTCCATCCCTGTCGGGGCACATGCGAGAACCAACCAATGAATGCATGTGTAAGTGGAACAACAAATCAGTGTTTCTCTCTCTCCCCTCCTCTCTCTCTCTAAAATCAATCTGAATTTTTTTAACCTATTACTACATTATTTATTCCGATCCTTAAACTGTCTTAGACTTGGCCAGTGGAAGCCCTTTCCTTTTTTTATTGTGATAAAACATATATAACATAAAATTTACCATTGTAACCATTTTTAGATGTCCAATTAAGGGTATTAATTAATTCACACTGTTGTATTACCATCACCACTACCCACTTGCAGAACTTTTTCGTCATCCCAAACGGAAACACTGTGTGCTTTAACCAGTAGTTCTCCATTGCTCCCTTCCCCCAGCCCCAAGTTACCTCTGTTCCACTGTCTGTCTCTTCAATCTGCCTGTTCTACTTTCCTCTTGTAAGTGGAATCAGACAAGACTTGTCCCTTTGTGTCTGATTTGTTTCCCTTAACATAATGTCTTCAAGGTTATCCACATTGTATGTCCGGGAGCCTGTTCTTGACATATGTCCTTTCTGACACATCCCGGTCATTCTTTGAACCCATCCTTATTTTCTGGCACAATAAGATATTACAGATTCATCTATTCTCTCCCAGGTCCAACCCTGGAATCAGTCATTTCTGCACGGAGCTCTGACTTTAGTGGAGAATGGCATTTAGTGACAAAAATCTGGGCACCAGGTATGCTTATTGCTACTGGGGTGTCATTTCTTCTAAGTCCTTTCAGTGAATAGAACTCAGAAACATATTTATGTGTATGTGTGTACATAGCCACATATTTAGAAAGATACAGAAATAGATGTATGTACATATATACCTGTTTCTATATCTCTGTATATGTATTAAAAACTCATGAGTGCACAGCAAAAACTCCAATTCCAATCTAACACCAAAAGGTTTATTTTAGCCTTCCCTCTTTTCATAATTTTAACTCTATTCTCTGACAATAAGAAAACAGGTACCTATTAACCTCACTATGCTTATTTATTTGCTAAATTCTCATGTGTGAAAGTGTATGTGACCACTCTGTTAGCAATGGCTAGTCGAATCCTCAGCCCCAGAACATGCCAACCCCACCTCCAGCTAGCCATTCTTTGCCAGATCCTCAGCTCATATTTAAACATGTGTGATAATGGATAGCAAATAACTATAATTATGCTATTTAGATCCTACTGAACACATCTAAGACAGTGACACAAAAGTTTTATTTAAAATGTCAATACTCTCCTTTGCATTGGAAATGACAGCCTTTGCCACTAATGAATTTTATCCCAAGAAGTTTTAGATGCCAAATTTAAAATGGGAGGTGTATAGCTTTACTAAACTGTTTTAGGGATCATGTGAACAAAGAAGTTCTAAGACCATTGTAGTAGAAGAATAGAAACATTAGGAGAGAGAAAGAGAGGGCAAGAGTGAGAGAGAGAACAATAAGGCATCATTCCGGAAAACTAAGAAAAGGGGAAAACACAAGAAACAGAATATGTAGAAAACATAAAGTACCATGATAGCAGTCAGTCCAAATAGATAATAAAAAATAAACACAAACGAACTGTTACTCTTTGTTAAAGAGAAAGACTCTGATTGAATGAAAAACCCAAAATCCAGCTACACGCTGTTTATAGGAGATGATACATAAAACAGCGTGAGAATGGGAAGTGGCTTGGCAGGAAAATGTTTACAGAAAGAAAGCGTATGTAGCGACACTGGTTCCAGACAGAACAGAATTCAAAGCAAAGGTATTAACAAGGACAGAGAAGGGTGTTTCCTTTTGATTAAAGGTACAAGTTGCCCATCGTAAATCTTTAGAAACATAGTGACATAATTTTGAAATGTATAAAACAAAATGTGAAAATGGTCAATCCACAATCCCACACACGCCTCTCTCAGAATCAATGGATGGAGCCGACAAAGAAGATCTGAGAAGTACAACTTTCCTCCCAACAAAAGACGTGTGCTTTTTTTCAAAATAGAAACCTTCACAAAATTTGATCCCATTTACTCTTTTTTTTTTTTTGTATCCTCACCGGAGGACATTTTTTGCCCCTTGCTTTTAGAGAGAGAGAAAGTGAGAAAGAAACATCAATTCAAGAAAGAAGCATCAGCTGGTTGCATCAGCTGGTTGCCTCTCCTACAGGCCCAGAGCCTGGATCTTGCGTGTCCAGAGTGGGGGTTGCCTGCGCCCACGCCCAGACCAGGGGTCAAACGGGCAAACGTAGGTGTGTGCCCTGACTGGGAATCAAACCCGCCATCCTTTGGTTATGAGACGACACTCTGGCCATCTGAGCCACACTGGCCAGGACTGATCCCATTTACTCTTAAAGAACGAGATTGACCATTGTGTTTTAAGGTTTTTTCAAGTTTTGGCATTTCTGAGTAAGGCAGCTGTGAGCATTTGTGTACATATCTTTGTGTGAAAGAAATCTTTTTTTTTATAAATCTTTGAGTTGATCCTTCTTTTTTTGAGAGTTTATTTTTTAAATTATTTATTTATTTATTTTTAGAGAGGGGAGGGAGGGAGGGAGGGAGAGAGAGAGAGAGAGAGAAACATCAATGTGCGGTTGCTGGGGGTTATAGCCTGCAACCCAGGCATGTACCCTGGCTGGGAATCGAACCTGGGACACTTTGGTTCGCAGCCCGTGCTCAATCCACTGAGCTACGCCAGCCAGGGGAAAGAAATCTTTACATTTTCATTTCTCTTATGTAAATACCTAGGAGTGAAATTGTGGGATCATGTGGTAAGTGTATGTGTAACTTAAAAACTGCCCTGCCAGATTTCCAAAGTAGTTTCATTATTTTACATTCCCACCAGCAGTGGACTGCTTTCTTATATTACCATTGCAGATTGTTATTTAACTCTTTCATCGTTACCCAACTTTTCATTTGTTTACATTGTATTCTTTTAATTGAATTTCAACAAACTCATTAGGAATGGAAGCCATCTATTATATTTCTTTGGTCTTCTGTGTTTAATATAGTGCTTGGTACACATTAGACATTCGATATTTTTTAATGATTAGTGAATTATTAGATTGTTTCAAGTATGCTTTAAAAGACAGAACATCCTTTATATTCCCCTGGAATATTATTGTATAATACCATTTTCTTGAAAGCAGAATTCTTATAACAAAAGCCTGGAGTGTGTTCATTTTAATGCACTAAGGCAATAGTTCTAGTTTCCTACACAGCATCTATTCTAATTCTAACTCTTTTCTTTATTTAAAATTTTTTTTTGTTTTAAAGTTCAGAATGTCCTACTGAATACAGCCTCCATGTCCTCACGGAGCTGCAAATAGCCCTGTAATGCAGGTCAGGCCAACGTATAAGTGGAAATTCTAGGCGGAGAGGATTCCAGGAAGGTTTGTGTAATGGGGAAGACTCAGGAAGCCTTTCATCTTCTGCCTGTTACCCTTTTCCTCCACTTCTTTCTTACCTGGAATGCTGCTGAAAGGTCAAGAGATTGAGGAGATTCAACATCTCGCAGGCACGAACAAGGAAGCCACATGATAAAGACGTCAGAGGGGAAAGACCAGAGAATTCTGGCTCCTGATGGCATCATGGAGTGGCCCTCCAGCCCTGGCCTCGCTTGAAACTGCTCATGTCCAGACCCCAACTTTCGTGAGAAATACTGATACCATGGTGATCGGGCTTTTGTCACAAGCCATGCAACACAGTCCCCACTTTTATAGGCAATTTACCTACCACACCGCCCTGAGTTAGATTTCTCAAACACTGTCTTTGCTTTTCTTCTGAACAGACTGTTGGCACTGCTGAGGAACCAGTAAGCTTGAGCAGGACAAATGAAAGTAGGTATGTCCCAGGGACATAATGTTTTTTAAATATTTTATTTATTTATTTTTAGAGAGGGGCAGGGAGGGAGAAAGAGAGAGAGAGAAACATCAATGTGTGGTTGCCTCTTGTGTGCCCCTACTGGGGACCTGGCCCGCAATCCAGGCATGTACCCTGATTTGTAATCCAACCTGCGACCCTTTGGTTTGCCAGCCGGTGTTCAGTCCACTGAGCCTCACCAGCCAGGGCATCAGGGACATAACTTTTTATCAGTGGTACTTCCTTCTGATACCAGGAAGAGAGCCATTTAACATCATAGTATCACTCTTCTGTGGCTGGGAAAATTGAGTTCAAAGGGAAGAAATAATCAGCTTCATGCTATAGATTACTTTCCCAGTTTATCTGTCTGTCCCACACTCCAGTCCTATCATTTTCTTGGAATATCCTTTTCCCCTGAGTTTGCCCAGGAAACCCCTGTTCATCTTTCTGTTTCAACCACAGTTTTTCAACCTCGGCTTTATTGACATTTGGAGCTGGGCAATTCTTTGTTGTAGGGGGATGTTTTGCCCCCTACAACACTGTAGGGTTTTAGTGGCATTCCAGGTTTCTACCCACTAGACGCCAATAATTCTTGCCCCCCACCCCCAAGTTATGACAACCAAGATTGTCTCCAGATTGACAAATGTTCCCCGGGGGCCAAGATTTTCCCCAGCTAAGAACCACTGCTCTACACTGATGTCACATAACACCCCAGTCTGCACCTGCTTTTTTCCCATGCAGTCCTCCCCAGACTTCCGGCAAAACACCTGTGACTCTTTGTGGTGCAAGCTCACCCGCCGGGAACTCCATACTAGACTGTTAGCTCCTTGAGGGCACGGACCGCATGTGACTCATTTTTGTAGCCCTCTGTTGACTGACTAAACAGATTCCAGAATGGTTCAGGAGAAGAATGGGAATAGAATTCAGGAATTCTTGCTCCGTCATGCTATGATTCTGACACTCACTGTTGAAGACTCATGTGTCCCCGGCCATTTCTTGGTGTCGCGTTTTATAAACCCCCGCACTGTGGTCAGGAGGCAGAGTGGTCTAGCAAGAAAGCACCACATTGCTCATTTTTCTAAACGCCAATTAAAATGGGAAAGAAAAAAGTTTTTAAAGATTTTATTTATTTTTTTTAGAGAGAGAGGGGAAGGGAGGGAGAAAGAGAAAGAAACATTGATGCATGAGAGACACATCAACTGGCTGCCTCTCGCACACCCCCAGCTGGGGGCCTGGCCCACAACCCAGGCGTGTGCCCTCTGACCAGGAACCAAACCAGCGACCTTTTGGTTTGCAGGCTGCTGCTTAATCCACTGAGCCATACCAGTTAGGACGAAAAGCAAAAATTTTAAGACAATTTTTTATATTCTCACAAAGAAAAATGAAAAACCCTCCAATGCTACAGAAAAAGTAAAGAGCAAAGGTCTCTGTCATATTTTTGTTTCCCTAATGGAATCAAAGTTTCATCTTAATCCTGAAGAAAGTGCTCTGCACACTCCTTGCCCAGCTCCAGCCTCCCTCGATGTCCGTCCCTCTCCACGCCCTGGTACCTTTGTCACCACTGAGGAACCAGTCTGGGTGCGTAGGGCTTTGTTACCCTCGAGAAATGGGTGGAGTTCTTTGGTTCACTAGGACTCACAATCCTGGTGCTTTTAATTTTATCAGCATGTTTTTTAAAGGAGGACATTTATGAACCATCTAAGTAAAGCTGAGACACTGAGCAGGAAATCCTTCTAGTTCCTTCAATCCTGCAGCTGCCCACCCCTTTCTGGAGAGGAGTTGCAACACTTCCTGAAGTTCTTTTGTGTGTATTCGGGTTCTAAGAAATTCAATACTCCTTTGGCTCCTGCAAAATGGCTCTAGTTCATATGCCCAGTAAATTAAACAGAGCCTAAAAGGGCACAACAAAAGGAAAGATTTGTTTGAAAAGTACAAAGATATCACACTTCTCCCTTTTTCACTTGGCATTGACCCAGAGTGGTAAGTGGCTCTGCATTTGGTTTTGTCTAGTGAAAGAAAGCACAAAACCAAACGTTCTCCATTGCCCGTCCCTTTACTGACACTCACGTTCAACGTCGGCACGAGAAGCAAGTTTTATTTTCCTCGAAGTTCAAGCGCCGCCGGTCCCCTTCATTTGTACTAGAATAAATACCAGTTCCACTGGTTTTGAAATTTTGTAAGTAAACTTTTTATGTTGGTGTAGTTGTAGATTGACAGAGGAGTTCCAAAGACAGTAGAGAATTCCCACAAAAACCACCAGCGGGTTCCGGTTCCCCTAGTGGTGCTCATTTACACCACCCGGGGTACCTTTGTCAAAACTAAGAAACCCACACCGACACAGTGCTACTACTAAACGCAGGACTTCACGGGGATTTGACTGGTGTTTCTCTGCATTGCTGCGATCCGTCCCAGGATCCTGCCTTGGTTTTGCTTCTGTATGATACCCCTGTTGTTACAAAATGTTTTGTGACTAATTTCAGTAAATAATATTTATTTGAGGAGTTGAATTTACTCAAGTCGAACCTTCCCAGATACAGACCTACACTGAAGCTTTGACTCCAAAATATCCAGCACTGAATTCTTTCCCCCTTCAGAGAGGTGGCCTTGCCTTTAGCTGATGCCGTGAGGTTTTGTCTCTTTTTTGCAAACCTGGCTCAAAAGAGACTGGTTCTCTTGAGAATGGCCCAGGAATTTTCAACACTAAAAATAAAGAGGTAAATAAATATCCTCTTTGATTTATGGCTGACTTTGTACATTAGATGTACATGTGGGGAAAGGCAGCCAGTTGCACTTTTTCTGTTCTTTCACAATTTTTGTTTTCATGAAAACTGCCAGGATGTATGTGGTTCTAAGAGCCAGCTGGGTAAAATACAGACCAAACTCCGGTTTGGTGAATAAAGGGGATGTGAGGAGAAAAAAGCTTTAGGAGCAGAGGGGGAAGTTGGATGACTGCTTCTAAGAACACTGGGACAGAAGTTATCCGTCTTTCATTTCCGGACCCTGCAAGACAGATCATCACATCCTGGTGACGAGGGTCTTGGGTTATGAAATAGTCAGATGGACGGGGGTAGGGTTTTATGAAACATACTAGTTAAGTGACCTAGGACAAGTCACTTATTCTCTCTGAGCCTCAGTTTCCTGGTCAATAAAATGAGAGTCAAGAATTGAACAAGAGTATACATTTAACGCAGCATTCAACACCATGAAAGCACATAATACATGTTAAGTATCATTATCACCAAAGGGAGGCTACCCTAAGGCCATTGGACATTCTCAAACCCGTCCTAGTCCACTGTCAACCTCATCTTTTCTTCCATCTTTCCATATTTGGTAACCAAGAGGTTTGACAGATCCTAGAAGGCTAAGTGAAACAAGAGTGTGTCCAAGTCTTTAAAATGTCTCTCATTAAGCATAAAATTTAATGACCGATTCCAAGCAAGGATGGGGGTTCACGAAGCAGGAAAACTATTACAAAGATGGACACTAGGCAAGTTTCCCCCAGGGCCTCCCTCCCCCAACTCTGACCCGTGGGTGCGCCAGACCTGGCCACAGGCTGCCAGTGATCTGCCCTGTTACTGTGATCTGGGATAGCGTTTTCAGCAGAGGGCCGCAAACATTTGCTAAGCACACAAACCCATGAGCGTCCTGTGAGAGTGCAAGGGTGGAGTTGGGATTGCGCCATGGCTGGGTGCTGGTGGCCTGTGGGAGCCGCTCTACACACAGCCAGTGTGTGAGGCTGTGGATCTGTGGGGGGAGCCGGGATCTGCAGTTTTAACATGGGGCCTTGTTTTGTACGAAACACATTCATTTTCCATTTGAAAATGAGTTGTATTTTCTAGCATATACTCTCAGAATTACAGAATTTTTAAAAAATATTTTATTTATTTATTTATTTTTAGAGAGAGGGAAAGGGAAGGAGAAAGAGAGAGGGAGAGAAACATCAATGTGTGGTTGCCTCTCAGGTGCCCCCAACCAAGGACCTGGCCCACAACCCAGGCATGTGCCCTGACTGGGAATCGAACTAGCAACCCCTCAGTTCACAGGTTGGCATTCAATCCATTGATCCACACCAGCCAGGGCAGAATCACAGGATTTTTAATAGTCCTTAGGAGCCACAGTAGGTATCCAAAGATACTTATCTGTATCTGCAGCAATCTGTAGCCTCTTGGGGAGCTGAGAGACAGTGGACTGACCACTGAACTCGAGCCTGGTGGGGGTTCGCACTTGGCTCTGCTGGATGACCTGGAACAAACCATGAACCTCTTCAGGAGCTTCCTTTGTTATTGTTGTTTTTACTAGAAGAGGCAGGAATGGGCAGGAAAGCAACCTGGCAGAGAGCCTGGCATGTGGGAAGGAGCTTATTTTATTTGGTTCTAGACTCCAGAGCAAAGGTGACCATCCCAGCCTAAGCTACTCAACTTCATTTTAGGAAGCTCTGCCTTGATATCTAGAGGAGGGTGATAGCAACAGGAACAACCTGTTCGTGAACCTTGTGAACCCTCCCTGCCCGCAGATGGCCCCCTTGGCTCCTGGGGACAGTCTCTGATGCCCACCTAGGGGGCTGCTCTGTGCAGACGCAGGGGCAGTGGCTGAGGGAGTGAACACAGATTCCACACCCTGGAAATACATACGGTGGGGCAGGGGGTCCTGTAGATGCACCTTCCAAGTGACTTTACAATTCAAAGCTTATGTACGTCTGACTTCTCTTACGCTCTGGAACAGATAAAGGAGTCAAGAAGAGAGCTGCCCTGGAAATAGCTATGGACGAGAATAAACATTTCTCAGCTGAAGTGTTTCTAATCAGTGTCTTCAGAAGTCCTATCTGTTCAGGTTTGTAGGAAGTGGATTGTCTGATTCTCGCTTTAACTTTAAAATTTGGGGAGGAAATTGAAAACAAAGTTTTCTAAAGGGACTCACCTAACCTCCATCAAGCAAGTGTCTCACATGCCCCCAGGTGCCAGCACAATTGCAGGTGGGTCGGAGGAGAGAAGAGAACAATTTGCCTTTGTACTGATATGAGCTTCTCACCCCAAATCTACAAACTTCAACTGTGCTCAACCATTGGCATTCAAAGATTTTTAGAATTTGGTGTCCAAGGGCCAGGCGTCCACATGCAATAAACTGGTATTTCCAGTATCGTGAACAGAACCATGGCCAGAAAAACCTTGATCTGGGGTCCTTCGTTCATTCATCCCGAACTCTGTGCTATCTTTATCTTGTTCTCAGGGAAGTAGAAGCTAGGGGAGAGCAGAGATGAGTAAATAATTCTGAAGCAATAGAACTGTAATCAACTCTACCGGAGGAGCCAGGCTCTAATTCCCCAGGGCCATCCAGGAAGGCTTCATAAAGGGGTGATCTCCATGTGGGCCATGAAGAATAAGTAGCAGTTTGCACAGGATTTAGCTTTTCTTTTCCCCTCGACCCCTCTCCCTGCTAGAGAAGCTAGATGCCACCTGGCCAGGGAGATAGACTCTCAGGAAAACAGTAACCGTTCATCTGGTGCTAAAAAAGACCTGAAACTAACACAAAATATATATTCAATCTTCAACACCTGTGACTATTCCCAAGACCACGCGAATAAGAAGATCCTTCCGGATTTCTGTATACTTATTGTAACTCTCTCGGAAAACCCCTTCTCTCTTTCCTACTTTCATCCTCACCCCCCTTCAAGACTTCCTTATAATTTTTTTGACCAAAAAAAATGTTATTTAAAAATGGAGTCAGGAATATGAAAAAGGGAGGGGATTTCCCACCACACCCCACTCCCTTGTTTGGCGTTAAATTCTGTAGTCACCCCTCCCCTTCCCTGCTCTTCTCTCTCCAGAAGGGACTCCCAAGGGTCTGAGCTTGGGCAGAATTGTAACTCTCCCCTGGAGTCCGAGAGAGAGAGGTCACCTCTTGGGGTCAGAAGCTGGGGTGGAAACCCAGGGCTCCTGAGATCTGAGGCTGTGCTCCCGGCGCCTGTCCTGCCTCATCATCACTTTGCACGACGAGGTAGCTGACCTTTTCTATTTCGTATTGTTCTTTCACTGCACTTCCCTTGGCTTGGCAGCTATAAATCAACATTGTTTCCTCCTTGGCATTTCTTAAATGTGTCCTGCTTAAACTGAAAACTCAATAAAGGCCAAAGGCCCTGTGGACCTTGAAATGCTGGGCTTGTCTTCTGGCCTTGGCTGCTGGCTGGACAGGTGCCACCAGCTCTCCTGGGAGACAGTGCACCTGACGAAATCTGGAGGCCCGGCCTGGACACCTCCTTTCCAGTAAGCCAGTAAGTGCCCTTGTTTGCATATGCTGGTTCAGAAACCGGAACCGCTTGTTGGGAATGGATCAGGGAGGTGAAGACACTCACTGAGTCTTGAGTTGAGCTATAGGTGCTGGCTTTCCCGAGAAAGACAAATTCTGCCCATCTCCCTTTACCGATTAAAATCTCCCTTGTTCACGTTGTACTTCAAAAATTCTTGGAACCTTTTCTAGGAAGAAGCCAAGTAATAGGAAACCAGAGTAGCAAAGAACATTTAGGCTTGTTTTTGCCCTCCTTACTCCAATGCTGCTTTCTTTTCAAGGAAACTGGCATGAGGATGTGTAAAATAAGTGAATATTAGGAACAATAGCTAATGAGTGTGGAACGTGTGCCGGGCACTGCGCGAAGATATTGGCATCCATTCTCTCTTTTATTCTTGCAACTGACTCCATTTCTCAGAGGAGGAGGAGGAGACCCTGAAAGGTTAAGCCCGAGATCATGAACCAGTCCGTGGTGAACTGGGATTGAAACCCAGGCCCCTGTGACTTCCTGGAGGGCACACAGGCATGGAAAGGGCCTCAGGCCGGGCCCTCTGCTTTTAGGACCTGACACTTCTGAGGCAACCCCCACTTTCAGTGATTTGCATTGTATTAGACAGAAACTGAAAACTCAAGTCAAGGTGTCTGAAACCAGCAAAAGAATGCTTCTTTCTGTCGGTCTCTGTTCCCATTGCTCGGCTGGGGTTATAGACTGATGGGGCATGGGTGACATTTACTTTGCAAACAACAGACCCGGAGCCAGGCAGAGCCCACACCTCGCTGAGTAAATAGCACCTGGAGGACCAAGCGGGGCATGCAAGGTTCCCAGTGAGGCCTTACTTTGAGAGGCGGCCAGGATAATGTACCAGTGACCTGGGAGCTAGGGGCCTGGAGCTCCGGCCCTTGTGCAGCCATTTTTAACACTTGGGCTTCTCTGTTCCTCGTCTGGAATTGGTGGAAACCAATCTGATGATATCTGAGGTCCAGTGTGGCTCAGTTTGGCTTGAGTAGCGCAGCAGGGTGCTTAGACAAGCCAAAGATAGAATCCAGTTGTCCAAGTCTGTGTGAGCCTTATTGCTTACAATCTCTGTGATCTTGGACAAGGCTTTAAGTTTTCAGAGCCTTCATTTTCCTATCATTCATCCCAGAACAATAGTAGGACCCACATCACAGGGTTGTCAAGAAATCAGACTTACTCCGTTGGTTAGAGTATCATATCATCCCAATCTGCCAAGGTTGTGGCTGGATCCCCAGTCAGGGCACACGCAGGAAGCACCCCATGAATGCATAAATAAGTGGAACAACAAATCAATGTCTCTCTCTCTCTCTTTCCAATTGAAAAAGAAAGAAAGACAAAACTCTGCTTTGCTACTTCAGGAACTTCCCCAGAGGCCCAGGCACAACAAGACTCATGGGACAATGAGGACCGTGCTCGCACGTAGCACACTTTCAGTCCTGACTTCAACACCAATCAGCTGGATAACCTTGGACAATTTACCTAACTTCTCAGAACAATTTTCTCTCTTTGTGATGGTTAGTGTTATGGGTCAGCCTGGCTGAGCTATGATACATGCTTATTCCATCAAACAATAATCTAGATGTTGCCGTGAAAGTATTTTGTTGATGTGGTTAATATCTACAGTCAGCTGACTTCAGGTAAAAAGATTATCATGAAGTCCTCATCCAATCAGGAAAAGGCTTTAAGAACCAGCGGGTTTCTCAGAAGAAAGGCCACCTGCGAATGGCAGGGTCGGCCCCTGCCAGTCCGCCTTACACATTTCCAGCTTGCCAGCCCCACAACCACAAGCCAATCCCTTGAAATCATGCACACGAATATATACACACCCTTACATATACATGTGCGTACAAGTCATATAAATATACAGGGCCCAGCAGGAGTAACACCACTGAGTGTGGTTGGGAGGGTACGTGAATGTCTCACACACGATGGACAGCAATGTGAACATCTCACCTAAAAGGTCACGGGGTGTGCTTGAGTGTGATGTTGTTATGTCACAGCATTACATGCTTATGATTTTGGGATAAAAGATTTCTATGCAATAAAAAAAAAAAAAAAAGGAGGGGGCGTTATTTGTGCCGGACCCCTGTCTATGAAATATCCTCCTGGTTCTCTTTCTCTGAAACTAGACAAGAAGACATGCTACCTCCCTTTCCCTTCCCTGACCATCCCAGGCCTCATCCACCTTCTGTTCCTCTCAGTTCCTGAAACCTAGTCAGGAAAGCGCAGACCTTGGACCTGGAAAGGACCCTGGGGCTGTGTAGTCCACTGTTCTCTGCACATGGCTGAGGACATTCAGACAGAAGAGCCAGCAATTTGTCCCAGGTCTCACAGACTATCTTGGAGGTGTTGTGGTGAGCACTTAGGGCTGCCCTCTGAGGTCCGCACCAGGGTGGGGCAAGAGAAGCACTGGCCACTGGCATGAAACTCAAGGGAGTGCTCCAAAATTCAGTAATCAGCATAAATAATATTTTGATGCAATGTTTGAAAAAATTTAAATTAATGCAAAAAATCCATGATGAACAAAGTGCCTTCTTTTAATTTTTTAAAAAAGATTTTATGTATTTTTAGAGAGAGAAGGGAAAGGAGGGAGATAATATCAATGTGCACTGATCAGTTGCCTCTTGCATGCCCCCAACAGGGGACCTGGCCCACAACCCAGGCCGTGTGCCTTGACAGGGAATCAAACCAGCCACCTTTCAGTTTACAGGTGGGAGCCCAACCCTCTGAGCCACGCCAGTCAGGGTAAAGTGCTGCCTTTTTAAACAGAGAAGAATCAGTGTTGGTGGTTCTTTCCTTGCTGCAGGCTGTCACATGGTGGACATGGCACTATTGTCCTGTGTTTGCTGGGGTCTCTGTTTTAGACATGGCATCACATGCTACCTGTAGCATCCGCCATTATTGTGAGTTGTGGTTTCCTCAGACCCTCGAGACCTCACATAGGCGGCCAGCCAACTGTCCTGGAGTGCCCTGGGACTGAGGGGGTTTCCCAGGATGCGGGAATTTCAGTGCCTAAATCAGGACAGGCCCAGGATGGTTGGCCACACTACCAGAGAAAGAAGGAGGGACTGGATCTAAGTACCTCTGTACCCCTAAGGAGTTATCTGCACTCAGTCATTATTTTCGACTAAATCTGCCCTTTCTGGTAGAGCACCAGGCAAGCACTCAGTGCATCTGTAATCAGTTGATTATCTGAGGCACAGAAAGGCTAAAAGTGTCTTGGCCAGGGCCCACTGGCAAATCCTGGGTGCCCCAGTGCCAGGCCTGCTGCTGCTCACCCATGACCATCCCTGACGTTCATGAGACACGGGTTTACCCACTGTAACTGGTAGGGGCTTATTTGCCTGAAAGCTGCCCAGGAGGTTATGTGCTCCATTTTTATTTTTATTTTTTGTAAATATTCTAGCTTTGGAAACTTTCTATGCCTTAGACACAAAGTGCCACTTTGCTTCTAGGACCATAACATTGTGCCTTCAGCTAGAAACACACCTGGGAACATTCTAGGCAAGCTGCTACCCAGACTAGCCGTCAGCCGGGTCAAGACTCCTGCCTGCTTTGGGCTTGAGTTTCTTCAATTACGAAATGAGAGGTTTGTGCTCCGTGTTCTGGAAGACAGCAGGGTGCCTCTACGACCTTCAGTTCCCTCACCTGTGACGCTGGCATCGTGATAGCTTGTGAGATCATTGTGAGGCTTAAGCGGGGTAATATGTAGAAACCACCTCGCCCAGCCCCTGTGGGAGGTCATTTATTCTGTTTCCTTCTCTCTGGTTTTTCTATGAGTCTAAAATGCAGTGATTTTGTAATTCCACTTTTACAATCAATCGCACAGACATTTTATCCATTCAATCATTTACTCATTCCAGAATTTCTTATTGTATACCTACTATGTGCGTGCCTATGTACCTAAAGTGGGAGGTACTAGGTACATCCCACTAGGTCTAAGTGTTAAGGATATGGTGGTGAGCAAGAACCTTTTTAGAAAACATCAGAAATTATCTGGAAGTCCCCTGCAATGCAGAGAAAGATCTAGCAAAAAGACTAATGATAGAATGCACCTAGAAGTCAAACATCATGCCTATTATGACCATTTCAAAGGAATTCTGAGTAGATGCTGCTTAGCAGGTGGTCACAGTTCTCCCCAGTGGCTGCTGTTCTTGTATTTAAAACACCTGCTGCTGTTTCCAGGATCCTAACATTTACTTTGGTCTTTATGTCAATGCCTTTTGTAGAGAGAACAGCTGTGGAGCTTTTTTCTTTCAACGTTGACACTGAATTGTGCTTGGTTGATAAGAAAATAAATACCACTTGCGTAGATAGCACCAGATCCGCCTTCAAGACTGGTTGGAGCAGGAGGCTTCTGTGTAAGATAAAAAGTGGGCTTTATCTTGTTGCTGTTAGGAATGTAGTCTTGATCGCCCGGCTTAATTTTACCTCACCTGCTGTTTTTGTCCTCCTCCCGCCTTCCCTTGTGAGGAGCTCTTTTAAAGAATTCCTCTCTAGTTGTGCAATGTTAGCAGCCAGCTGAGAACTGATGGACCATAAAAAGTAAAGGTTAGGAAGGACACAGATTCCTGGTTGCCAGGTGCTGAAGGCAGGGTGGGCCTGGAGACTCCCTGCCTATTAGGGGCAGGCCCCCCTTGGGGGCCAGGATGGTAATGAAAACGAGAACTAGACAGAGAGAGGACGATTTCACAACATTGAGAATATACTAAAGGCCCCTGAATGGGGCACTTTAAAATGGTGAATTTTCCAATGTGAATTTCACCTTGATCAAAAGCAAAATGAAACATTCTGTGAAGTTCAGAAGCCAGATACAAAAGGGTATGACCCGTGTGGACTTACTTGTCTGCAGTTCGAGAACAGGCTCATCTAAGATGATAGCAATCAGAACGGTGGCTGCGGTGGGGGCCAGAAGGAGGCACGGGGGGACCTTCTGGGGTGATGGAAATAGTGTACCTCTTGTTTCAGGCACTTGTTACAGAGTACATGCAATTGTCAAAAAATTTGAATTGCACAGTAAGATCTGTGCATTTTATTGGTGTTAATAATACCACATTAGAAAATTAAAATTTTTAAAAAAGTTTTTAAAGGTAAAGGTGATTAACCCAGAAAAAAGGCAGAGGATGTGGCAATACTTAATTTTGCCAAGGTTCCCTGGAGTCGAGTCAACCATTTTTAAACATGTTGCCCTGAAAAACCGTTTTCTGCTATTTCTTAGCTGGTTTTGTGAATACAATTTTTGGAGGGGAGGAGGTTGCATTATTAACTCATGTATGGGCATGTGGCTTTTGTGCATAATTTCATTTTGGAGAACTTGATGGTCTTTGAGCTAAGGAGATTCAGCTGGTTGGGTGTGGTCCCACAAAGTGAAAGATCCTGGGTTTGATTCCTGGTCAGGGCACATGCCTAGGTTTCCGGTTCAGTCCCCAGTGGGGTCGTGTACAAGAGGCAGCAAATCAATGTTTCTCTCTGACATCAGTGTTTCTCTCCCTCTCTTTCTATGCCTCTCTCTTCCTCCCTTTCCCTTTCTCTCTTAATTTTTTTTTTTTAAGAGAGACAGCCGTGTCAATAGATAGTGAGAAGGCAGCTGTCTGCACCCCAGGAGGACAGCTCTCCCGAGAAACCAAATTAGCCAGAACCTTGATCTTGGACTCCTAGCCTCCAGAACATGAGAAAATTATTTCTGTTGCCTAAGTTACCACGCCTATGGTATCTGTTATGGCAGCCCAAGCTGATTAGTACAAAGATTGTCCCAAATATTGTACTGTTTATCTAAAATTCAAATTTAACTGGCCATCCTGCATTTTTATTTGCTAAATCTGGCAATCCTATGCTTGAAGCATTATAGAAAGGTTTGCCATCATTAAGGGATAAAATAAAATAATATTATATCATGAAAAGTAAACAGATTGATTCCTTCCTTAGAAACCTCAGCTATGGAGTTAATTTAGAGTCTGGAAAAGTAGAATGTGAGTGGTCCCAAATTTAGGGGCCTTGGGCATGGCTGGAGATGAAAATAAGACTCAGAACTAAGAACAAAGGCATTAACTGAAAGTGCACAATAAATGGTTAGATTTCCAGGCCTCTTTCTCTCGCTCCTACTCCCAGAAAGTTTATCCCTGATCAGGAGACTAAAGGTTCTTCTCTAGAGAAACTTACCTGCTTCAGGTGAATGACCCCCACACTGTCGTTTGGGGGTCCTCCAGTGAAAAAGATGTTTTCCCCTTGGTCATGTTACATGGAAAGCCAGTGGTTCACAGGCACCTTCCACAAATACAGTAGCTTCCATCAGGTTTTCTGTTTTCCCCATTCTTAACTCTGAATTGATGGCCAAGGACCCCCAGACATTTGAGGGAAATCTTCCCTGTGAAAGGCTCAGCGCAAAACAAAAACGAAAAGGGACCTGAGAAAACAGAAGCAGTACAGGGAGCATGAGAAAACAAAACAACAATAATAAACAATGCCCCCAAATCTCAGGGTTTACCACGAGAATTACTACCCTCAGGGAGACCAAGAAAATACTGCACCCACAACACCTGAACAGGATGCTATCAAAAAGGAAGAAAGAGCTCTTGATATTAAGAAGCATGATCACTAAAATAAAAAAATAAAATAAAAAAGTTTGCTCCAGGAAAAGAGATGGACAATAGGAGGGAAAAAAAGTGGACAAATTGGCAGCTCACCCCAGGAGGTCCAACATCCAACTTAGAGACATCTCAGTGAGAATGAACAGAGAAAGTGGGGGTGAGGAAATTGTCAGAGAAATTTTTACAAATTTTCTCAGAGCTAGTGGCCATAAATCTCTCTTGTAGAAGTGTTTTCTGGCTTCCTGGCATGGAGAATGAAGAGTCACACAAAGGCATTGTTACATTTACAAACCCATGAGTAAAGAGAGAATCCTAAAATTCTAGAAAGAAAAACAATCATATACAATAGATTGTGAGTCGTAATGGATAGACTTTCTCAACAGTAACATTTAAATCTTAAAGTCACAAGTAATGTCTTCGAATTTTGGAAAAAAAATTATTTTCAACTTTGACTTCTCGACCTATCCCAAGCCACTGATCAAGTGTCAGGACAGAATAAAGAATTTCTTTAAACACCGAAGAACTCAAAAAATGTATCTTGCCATCCCACAGAATGAGAGGAAAATTCTACAAATCTGCATCTGAATAGGGACTTGTTTTTAGAATCCATAAATGGTTACAACTCAGTAAAAAGGCAAGTAGCCCAGTTAAAAGTGGATAAAGGATCTCAGTAGACATTTCTCCAGAGAAGATATGCAAATAGCCAGGAAGCACCCGAGAAGATGTTAAGCATCATTAGTCAGCAAGGAAATGCAAATCAAAACCACAGTGAGGTTCTGCCTCACACCCACTGGGTGGCTACAGTGAAAAGGACAGAGAGTAAAAAGTGCTGATGAGGATGCAGAGAAATTCAAACCAATGTTCATATACTGCGGATAGCTACATAAAATCATGCAGCTTCTTTGGAAAGCAGTCTGCCAGCTCCTCAAAATGTAAAACAAGGTTACCGCAGGTTGCAGCAACGCTGCTCGTGAATATGTTGGCGTGTTTCACCCAAGGGAGGTGAAAACACGTCTACACAAAAACCTGCCCATAAATGTTCACAGCAGCATTGTGTATGAATAGCCAAAGGTGGAATTAACCCAAGTGTCCATCAGTGGATGAATGGGTAAACAAAATGGACTTTGAGAGGAAGGAAATCCTGACACATGCTACAACGTGGATGAACCTTGAGGACATGATGTTAAGTGAAATAAGCCAGTCACGAAAAGACAAATACTGTAAAATTCCAATGATATGCAGTACCTAGAGTAGGCAAATTCATGGAGAAAGCAGAATGATGATTGCCAGGGGATGGGGGAAGGGAGAACTGGGTGTTGTTTAATGGTACTGGGTTTCACCTCCAAAACATGAAGAGAGTTTTGGAGATTGGATGCAAAACTATGTGAATACAATTAACACGACTAAACAGTACACTTAAAAATGGTTAAGCCTTGGCTGGTGTGGCTCAGTGGATTGAGTGCCAGACTGGGAACCAAAGGGGCACTGGTTTATTCCCAGTCAAGACACATGCCTGGGTTTTGAGCCAGGTCCCCAGTAGGGGGTACTCAAAAGGCAATCACACATTGATGTTTCTCTCTCTCTTTCTTCCTCCCTTCCCCTCTCTAAAAATAAATAAAATCTTTAAAAACTAAAATGGTTAAAATGGTAAATTTTATGTTATGTGTACTTTATTATAATTAAACATTTTAAATAAATAAATGAAGTATAAATACCTGCTACAACATGAATGGATCCTGGAAACTTTATGCTAAATGAAAGAAGCCAGTTACAAAGGACCATATATGGTATGATTCTATTTTTATGAAACATCTATAGCAGGCACATTAATAGGAAAGAAAGTAGATTAGTGGTTGCCTAGGACTGGGGGGTTACTGAGAGGCATTTGGGGTAATAGTTAAGGGGTATGGAGTTTCTTTTGGGGGTGACGATTGTGGTGATGGTTTCATAACACTGTGAATGTGTCAAAAACTACTGAATTTTACACTTTAACTGAGTTAATTGTATGGTATGTGAATTATTTCTAAACTAAGCTGTTTAAAATGTACACTGAATATATTTAGGGAACTAAATGCCGGATGTGTTTAGGGAAATAAGGGACTATGCCATGAAAGAGGAAGCCTGGGGGTCCAGGAAACTGGGACCCCCCACACCAGAGGAGGTGCAGAGAGTCTGAGGGGAGGCTGTGCTGTTGGCCGTGAGAATAAGCTGTCTGCACTGCAGTGGGAGGGCTCTAGATGTGGGTAAAAAAAGGACCACAGACGTATTTGCTTAAAAAAAAAAGCAGTAGGTACATAGAAAAGAAATAAAAACATGAGGCCACACAGGAAAAGAAAAATTAATCATCTACTCTGTGCCTCAGCTGTAAATAATAATTCCATAATCATAATGCATTCATTAATAAACATGGTGCTATGGAACATGTCGGGAGAATGAGGGAACACAGGGTGATTGTAGAAGGAGAATTAACTCCTCATCTGGAAGTCAGTTAATGACATAGAAGACTGACAGTCAAGACAGGACAATGTAAGGGTATCATCCAGGAGATGAAGACGGACAGCAGAGAAGTTGCCTCGAGGAGCCAGACTGGCGAACAGGGAGGGCGGGGCGAGGCGCCGATGCCTGGCTTTTGCTGTGAGTCTTTTGAACTTAACTTGACTAAAACCAAAACAAACTACCAGCACATGTGACTTAAAATATAGTTTTTAAAAGGGAAGGCTAGAAACAGAATGACCAAATCGCATGCCTAGTAAACTCTTTGGCACACCTGTTTCCTCTTCAAAAAAAAAAAAAAAACTGGGCTAATTTAAGAGCTCAGAGTACCTAGTGGGAGGGGGAAGAGACATGTGGGAGAATTGGGAGACAGTTGTCCCAAGCAGGGGACAGACTCCTCCACCTTCCCAGCTGTGTCTAATTCCTGGGGCTAGTCTCTTTTCTTGCTGCCCTTTGCCATTTGAGGCTATAGATTCCAGGTTCCAGGCAGTGGCACACCCCCAGAATGCTCCTGCCCTTGGACCCCTGAATCTCTGCAAATCTTTTCAGCGCTGCTTCCCGAACTTCCTTGCCCACTTTGCTTGCTTCTAATCAGATTCCCAGCCTTGGCCTCTCGTTTCACTCTTGCCCAACACCTACTTTCCTTAACTGGACACTTGGGACTTCCCCTGGTTTTCTTCATCCAGGGCTCAGACACCAGTTCCTCTGTCATCCACACCCCACACCCGCAGTGGCAGGGCATCCACACCCAGCCCAGCTCCCGGAACTTGGCCTTGGTAGGATTCAGGATCCACCTGTGTGACCAAGAGGGAAAGTTGCCCTGAGAAATTTGTCACATCTCTCTGTAGTCTCAGGCTCCTCACTGGTAACATGGAAGAAATTCACATTGTGAAAATTCAAGAAATAGAGCATTTGGAACTGTGACTGGCACACAGTAGGCCTGCAGAAATTATTAGCCAAAGAAACACTGATGTAGAATATCTAGTAATGCCAAGAAACAGCAGCACACAGCTAGTTTAGTGTCTGTGCAAGGCAGCAGGAATCAGGAAAGACTTCCAGAAGGCCGAGCTGATGGTTTCAGATTTGGGGTAATAGTTCTTAGGGGGCAGGGGTGGGGGGCTGCCGCGCTGTGTCTACAACTGGATGGTCTCCTACACCCATCCCTGGGGCCCTGGTGTATTTTGACCACACCCAGAGACCTGGCCACTCGCCATCTTTAAAGTGCAAAACAAAAGAGTGTATCCATCCAGGATTCCTGTTCCTAGTTCCCCTCCCTTCCATTTCAGAACACCTCCCAGCGGTTCTGAGCTCCCTTCATCAGCCCCTCAACTGTGCGGAAAGACTTGGGGCTTTACCTTCTCTAGAACCAACTCCCCATATTTTTGTGTCTCCCTGACACTCCAACTATTCAACAATATTTTCCTTGGCAAACACCCACTCACTCTGCACTTCCTTGACTTCATAGTTCTTTGTTTTAAAAATTGATTTGAGACAGAGAGAGTTCATGATTCTTTTTTAAAAAAAATTGATTTGAGACAGACACAGAGAGAGAGATTGATGTGAGAGAGAAACATTAATTGGTTGCCCCCCATAGGCACTCCAACCAGTTTGAACCTGAAACCTTTTGGTGTATGCGACAACACTCCAACCAACTGAGCCACCCGGCTATGGTGACTTCCGATTCTGTTATCACATCTTTTCATTTCACTAGCAAAAGAAAGGAAGGGAGGGAAAGGAGGGAGGAAGAGAGGAAAGGAGGAAGGAAGGGAGAAAGGGAGGAAGGAAGGGAGGAAGGAAGGAAGGAAGGAAGGAAGGAAGGAAGGAAGGAAGGAAGGAAGGAAGGAAGGAAGGAAGGAAAAGAAGTGATTGTGACTATATTTAACTTTCACAGGAACTTTAGCTTGTTTATTTTAAGGGCCACTGCTTGAGGGCTGGAAATCTTTAAATTACATTAAACTATTTGACTTGGATTTGCTTTCCATGGGAATCTGGTCCTTTACTGATCCCAGAGTTTTACAATTCACAGTTCAAAAAGGTCTAAAAAAAGGCGGGGGGGGCGTGTCTCACGATAGGAACAGTTACTCATTACCACCCAAAAGAGTAGGGAAAACATGATCTCAGAATATAGGATGGCCTTTCAAATTTAGTACATTCAGTTTTGGTTTTTTTAATGCCCTTCATTGTGCTTATTTTTCTCATTTCTTTGCTCTTTGGTGGTTTGGCCAACTGGTAGAAACAGGCTAAGAGGTTAAAGATGAGCTGCACCGCCATCTAGTGGTCAGTTGTTCTCACTGCCCATGCAAGTGTTCTATCCCACAGTTCCCCAAAATGGTTAACTCACACCCAAGATTACCCACAGAAAGATCACCCTTTGCCATTTTGTGGAATTTTTAAAATTCATTTTACAAAAGTTCCTACAACCTTGGACTGATAAAGATTGCCTCATTATAAATCTGAAGATCGAGTTTCCAGTCATCGAATGGGGATTTTGAGCACTGCTGCCTGAGTTTCAGAGGCTTGGGTTAGAGCTTGCTGTTGGGGTGACTTCGGGGCAGTTGTTCGAACTTTCTGATCCTCGGTTTCTGTTTACAAATGGAGATGATAACATAGGACAGAATTGTCCTTAAGACAAAGAAAAGCATGCGTGTCATGTATCTGCCACTGTTCCTGACAAGTAGAGGTGTGCTACCGATTCATCCGATGCTTAGGGAAAGATGAGGAGACAGGCAGGAGACAGAAACCCTCCCAAACCGGCCCAAGCGAGAGGCTTACTATTAGGAGCCCAAGAAGTGTCTCAAAAGCTCTTTCACTTCTGAGTAATATTTTATAGTGGTTGGTTGGATTATTTTTTACTAGAGATCTGCACAACTTTTTATCTTAATTTCTAGATATTTTGATGCTATTGTACATGGTACTTTTTAATATTTCATATTTTTTTATTTACCCTTCTTTTTTAAAAAAGATTATTTATTTATTTTTAGAGAGGGAAAGGAGGGAGAAAGAGAGAGAGAGAAACATCAATGTGCGGTTGGTTGCTGGGGGCCGTGGCCTGCAACCCAGGCATGTGGCCTGACTGGGAATCAAACCTGCGACACTTTGGTTCACAGCCCACGCTCAATACACTGAGCTACACCAGCCAGGGAATATTTCATTTTATAATTGTTACTTGTGTAGAAGTACATTTTTAGATTGACCTTGTACCTAGCAAGCTTGCTAAATTAACTTCTTCATTCTAATAATTTATTGTTAGATTCATTTGGGCTTCTGTGTCACTGTTGAATAATGGCAGTTTTACCTCTTTCTGTGTGAAACTTATGTCTTAATTACTGCCTGGTTGCATTGTCTAAGGCCTTTGGGATGATGGCGAGTATCAGTAATGCATGCAGGTACCTTGTCTCATTCCCTGCCTCAGAAAGAAAGCTTTAAAATTTACCATGAAGTATATCTGCGAAGGGTTTTTAGTGGGTCAGATTTAATGAGATCTCTTCTACTCTCTAGACTTTTCAGAACAGTGACTCCTGTATAAGAGCTGAGATGTTCACTTCCAACTCTTAATAGAGCCTGTGTCGGAATGGGGGTTTGGGGAGCAGTGGGATGACAGTGTAGGGAACTCATGCTTTCTAAGGTATAAATTACTTTAGCATCTAGATAATTGATAGTGAACGCAGATTTCTTTTGACATCAGAAAAAAATAAAGGCAAAGGTCAATTTAGTTAAACCAGCGTGACGTAACGAACATTAAATAGTAAAATCCATCATTCTCAGATGAGACTTTGTGGAGACATACCCAAGGACACATTTGTCACTAATCCTCTCCCGTCATCATATCTTGAGCCTTTGTTTAGACTATTTCTTTCTAAGTCACATAGAATTGCAGGTGATAGTGATTGGAGCCCCGTGGTGGATGCTCCCCGTGCCCCGCCCAGGTCCTGTTTATCAGGCCAGTGCACCCATTTCCCAGCTGCTCTGGGTGTTGGCTGCTAGAAGCTCCTGGCTCCATTCTTCTTTGGCGGCTTCTCTTAGCTAATGGGAGCTACTCTGCCAGAAGATGCTTGGGACGTTACACACACAGCCGGGTGGCCCACAGCCAAGGGCTGACTAATCGGGTGGGGTTTAAAGCCCTGGCCTCAAGGCAGGACAAACTCTGCGGTGTAAAAAGTGCCCCCAGAGCTCCCTGTGGGATGGGGCCGCGGTGAGACCTCTCTTGAAAGCTCATATTTGCTTGGTTTCTTCCTGACACTGTCCATCTTCTCTGATTTCTTACAGACTTCTGCCAAGAGCCCTCCCTCAAGACATCACTTGCACAAGAATACCCACCTGCCTCAGTCTCTGCTTCTAGCAAACCGGACTTACACCTCTGGGAGTGGGCACCCTTCATCCGTCTGAGATGGGGGGAGGGGATGCAGTTAGGCAGCCAGGGAAGAGTTGAGGGTGATGGTGTCAGGGGCTCCCCAGGAGGGGTACCCCTAGAACAGGAGGAGGAAACATGTCAGGGAAGGAAATGATGCTGTCTGTCCAACTCCAAAGCCTGGATTTGTGTGACCTTATACCACTCTACACGCTCTGCCTAGAAAGTTTCTAGTTGTAAATGGCAACTTTTCTCACAACCATTAAGAGGCATCTTCCTTAATTGGTGCAGCTTCTAAGGTGCTATAAGACTTTGATTGGCCCTGCTGGACTCCCATACTCAGTCCTAAACCCCTCCCTGTGGACATGGGGATGAGTGTTCTGATTGGCCAGAGGGTATCACTAGCCCAGCTGGGCAACAGTTGTCGCGGGTCCCAGCATTGTAAATGAGAGCCTTTCCTGGCGCATGGAAGGTAGGGAAGGGTAGGTAGACAAGGAGGAAAAACCATAGCTGCCCCAGGCTACGAGAGCCATACAGCTAGTTTCATTGGCTGGGAGGGTTCCCGTGGAAACTCGCGTTGGCTGGAACCGAGGGGCATGGTGTTGCTCACTAACTCTGTTCACCCAAATTTCTGCTCTGACTTGGGGGCACCTGTGGACCAGTGAGTTGTGGGCTGGGCCAGAGCATTTAATTGCTGATGCAAAACCTTTCAGAACTTTATTTCCTTCTGTTATAGCAACCAGCAATATTCAAAACAGGGGCTACTTTGGTATCACCCTGGCATCTAAAGGGAACGACATGGAGCAAAGTACCAGCAAACGTGTATTGGATATGTAGCCTGAGACTGCAATGAACTTTGTTATAAGACACTAGGTTTGGGGGCTGTTTGTTACTGCAGCGTAAGCTAGCCTGTCTTGTCTGACACAAGCACTGGATTTGAGCGGCGATACTGTACTCTGAAGAGGTCATCTGGGTGATCCAGAATATCTTTATATTAAGTTGTTTACATTATTAAAGCAAAACACTAGAATAATAAAAAACAAAATGATATTGTGGGTGTGCCAAAAATGTCCTTATTCTTAGAGGATATATTTTGAAGTGTTTAGGAATGAAATATTTTCTTATCAACCACTTACTTTGAAATGGCCCCGCAAAAGTGAAACAGATAGGGCAGATGGTTAATCACTTGCAATTCTAAATAAAAGCTATATACATTGTTATTTCCGCTTTTCTGTAGTTTTGATATTGATATATTAAAAATGAAGAGAGAGAGTAGAGGGAGCCCCAAGAGTATGTCACTAACACCTGGTTTGAGGAGCAGCTCTAGGCAGTGGGGCTCACAAAAGAATTTTTAGTAGAGAAGGGACAGGATCAGATTTTCTATCAGAAGACCGGGAAGGAAGCAGTCTGGGCAAGCTTGTGGCTGTGATTTAGGCAAGAGTGGCAGTGGGCTGGGAGGACGCAATGGGTTTGGGACGTCTTTGGGGAGTAGAGTGGACAGGGTTTGGTGACAGCTCGCGAGTGGTAGAGCTGGGGGTCAGTGGCCTCCCTCTAAAGTGCATTCCTGTGCTGTGCAATAGGGTGGCCACAGCCTCACGTGGCTATATAAATTTAATTACTGACAATGAAGAAGAATCAAAGCGCTAGTTCCTCAGTCACACTCACTGAATTTCAAGCACCCACTAGCCATCCATACCTGGCTATGGGCCATGGCACTGACAGTGCAAATAGAGCACATTTTCATCATCACAGACCTCTGTTGGACTGTGCTGGTCTGTACCTTTCTTACTCCATATTTACTGCTCCCCCCACCCACTCTCAAACGGATCAGACCCGGTTCCCTGTCCTCTAGGAGCTCACAGACAACCAGATACCCAAAGGACTTGAATTCATCCAGTGCAGACCTTGTCGAGGTGCCTGGAAAGACGGAGTGCTTTCCGTGGGAGTTCAGAGGCGGAGCCGAGCGTTGCCAGGGGAGCAGCAGTGGAGCCTCACAGACAGATAAGAGGACAGGGAGGGGCGGCTGAGCCTGGCGGAGCAGCTTCTGTCCCTGTTTCCCAGAGAGACAGTCTGCAGATGGCCTCTTACCTCTCGGTCAGTTCTCCCCAAGTTGATCTGTGGAGTCATATAATCCCAATCACAATCTCGTGTGTGTGTAAACTGGCAAACCTATTCTAAAATTTATATGGTATAGACAGACACCAGGATGGTGATTACCAGAGGGAATGGGGGGTGGGGGAGTTCAAAGATATTGAGGGGTAATAAAGGGGGGTACATGGTGATAGAAGGAGACTTGACTTGGGGTGGTGAACACACAATACAGTGTACAGATGATGTATTATAGCATTGTACACCTGAAGATGATATAGTTTATTGACCAATGTCACTCCAATAAATTCAATAAAAATAATAAAATGTATATAGAAATGGAAAAGACCCATAATAGCCAGAGTTCTATCAAAGAAGAACAAAGCTGGAAGACCTATCCTCCCAGACTTTCAGATTCTCTGACAAGCTAGACAAGGTGGCACTCCTTCACACAAGGGGCAGGTGACAGGCCCACAGGTAGACCACGGGGTCTAGAAACAGATGTTCTCACAGGTGGTCACCAGATTTGTATCGAGGGTGGCGCTGCAGTGCAGTGGGGAAAGGGTGGTCTTCAGTAAGCAATCTGGGTGAATTTAATTTCTGAACACAAGAAAATGAATCTTGACCCATACATCACACCACACACAAAAATTAATTAAAATGAACTATTGGCTTAAATTCGAGACAAGTCAAGCATCCAGATGAAAATATAGAAGAATATTTCATAATCTGGGGATAGGCAAAAAAAATTAAATAGGACATAAAAAGCATTAATCCATAAGCACCATCCATAGCCTTGGCTGGTGTGGCTCAGTGGATTGAGCACCAGCCTGTGAACTGAAAGGTCATTGGTTCGATTCCCAGTCAGGGCACATGCCTGGATTTTAGGCCAGGTCCCTGGTTGGAGGCATGATGTTTCTCTCTGGAACTGATGTTTCTCTTCCTCTCTTTCTCCCTCCCTTTCCCTCTCTCTGAAAATAAATGAATAAAATCTTTTTTAAAAAAGCACTAACTATAAGCCCTGGCTGGTGTAGCTCAGTGGACTGAGCGCAGGCTGAGAACCAAAGTGTCGCAGGTTCGATTCCCAGTCAGGGTACATGCCTGGGTTGCAGACCATGACCCCCAGCAACCGCACATTGATGTTTCTCTCTCTCTCTTTCTCCTTCCCTTCTCTCTCTAAAAATAAATAAATAAAATCTTTTAAAAAAGCACTAACTATAATAGAAAAGATTGATGAATTGGATGTCATTAAAATTAAGATTTTCATTCATCAAAAGATAACATTAAGAGTAAAAAGATAAGACACAGAGAGAAAGACAATGTATCTGGCAAAGTCTCACATTTGAAATACATAAAGAACTCCTACAAATCAATGTGAAATGACAGGCAAGCCAATATTTTCTATTGTGGTAAAATACATATAACAAAGTTTGCCACTGTAAATCTTAAGGTGAACAATTCAGTGGCTTTAAGTATACCCACAGTGTTGTGCTACCATCACCTCTGTCTCATTTCAGAACTTTCTTTTTAAGATTTTATTTATTTATTTTTAGAGAGGGAAGGGAGGGAGAAAGAGAGAGAGAGAGAAACATCAATGTACGGTTGCTGGGGGCCGTGGCCTGTAACCCAGGCATGTGCCCTGACTGGGAATCGAACCTGCGATACTTTGGTTCGCAGCCCGCACTCAGTCCACTGAGCTGCGCCAGCCAGGGCTTCATTTCAGAACTTTTTATCACCCCTACGAGAAACTCTGTGCCTATTCTCCCTTCCCCCACCCTCTGGAAACCACTGACCTATTTTTCGTCTCTATAGATTTCCTGTGCTGGGTGTCTCATGTAAATGGAATCATACAGAGTGTGACCTTTTGGGTCTGGCTTCTTTCACTTAGCATAACGTTTTTCAAGATTCATTCATGTTTTATTTCATTCCCTCTTATTGTACACCACATTTTGTATATCCATTCATCAGCTGATAAGTATTGGGTTGTTTCCACGTTGTGACTATTGTTAATAGAGTTGCTAAAAAACATTTGTATACCAGTTTTTGTATCAGTACAAGTGTGGACATATATTTTCAGTTCCTTGGGGAACATATCTAGGAGTAAATTGCTGGGTCGTAGGGGATTTCCATGTTTAACTTACTGAGGACCCATCAAAACATTTTCACCGTGGCCACACCATTATATATTCTCACCAGCAATGTATGAAAGTTCCAATTGCTCTGCATTCCTGACAACACTTATTTTCCTTTTTAATAAAATAAAAAAAAAGTCCTCCTAGCCCTGGCTGGCATAGCTCAGTGGATTGAGCGCGGGCTGTGAACCGAAGTGTCACAGGTTCGATTCCCAGGCAGGGTACATTCCTGGGTTGCAGGCCATGACCCCCAGCAACCATACATTGATGTTTCTCCCTCTCTATCTCCCTCCCTTCTCTCTCTAAAAATAAATAAATAAAATCTTTAAAAAAAGAAAGTAAAAATTTAAAAAGAAGTCATCCTAGTGGTTGTGAAGTGGCATCTCACTCTGTTCTAGTTTGCATTTCCCTAATGACTAATGGCATTGAACATCTTCTCATGTGCTTGTTGGCCATTTGTGTAACTTCTTTGAAGAAATGTCTATTCAAGTCCTTTTTCTTATTTGTAACCAGGTTTTCTTCTGTTATTGAGTTGCGGGAGTTCTTTTTATATTCTGGATACTGGACCCTGATATGTGCTTTGCAAATCTTTCTCCCATTCTGTGGGTAAATAACCCAATTTTTAAAATTTAAATAACCCAATTTTGTTAAATGGGCAAAGACTTGCACAGATATTTCACGGGAAAATAATATCAAAATGACCAATAAACACATGGAGAGGCGCTGAATGTCTTTCTTTTTCACGAGAGAAATGTGAATTATAACTACAAAGGTATATCATGAAATATACACCAGAATGGCTAAAATGTAAAGACTGATGGACATATATTAAGTGTTGGTGAGGAGCAATTGGTGTTTTCTTATTTTGTTGGTGCAAACATATATTGATATCACCACTCTGAAAAGATATTGTCAGTACTTACTAAACCCAAACATATGTCTACTCTGTGACATAGCAATTCTACTTCTGGGCATATACCCAACAGAATTGAATGCTTGGTCTAAAAAAAAAAAAAGATTAAAAAAAGCCATGTTCAAGAATGTTGTTTGCAGCTTTACCCATAATAGCCTCAAACTGGAAACAGCCCAAATGTCCATCAACATGCTATAGGATTCCACCCTCATGAAGTTCAGAAACATACAAAATGAATCCGTGCTGATGGAAGTCATAATAGTGGTGACCCTTAGCTGGACACGGACTGGCGTTGGGCATCGGGGAGCATGCTGGGGTTCTAGAAATGTTTCATATCTCGATCTGGGTGGGTGATGCATGAGTGTGACACATGTAAAAATGCCTTGAGCCGCACGCTAGCACCTTATCAGAGAGGCTTTTCCACACCAGCTTAGTGGAGGTGGCCTCTCACCTCCCACCACCCGAATGACGCCCAGGCCCTGACTCATTTCCCCTCGGAGCAGTTGTGACAACTCTACCACCTTAGCTTGTGCTGCTAAAACACAACACCATGAACTGGGTGGCCTAAACTATGGACACTTATTTTCTCACAGTTCTGGAGGTCAGGAAGTCCAAGATCAGGGTTCTCTTCCTGGCTTACTTACACACAGCAGCCTCCTCCCTGTGTGCTCACAACCTCTTTGTACACACGGAAGCAAAGACAGCGAGTACTCTCAGAGTCTTAAGACACTAATCCTACTGGATCAGTCCCCTCACACCCTTTTGACCTCATTTGACTGTAATTACTACCTTATAGACCCTATTTCCAAAGACATTGACATTGGGGCTTAGGGCTTTGACTTTCAGTCCATGATGCCAACACGCCATGTGTTTGGTTATTGACTTACCGTCCAGCTCCCCCAAGTAGACTCTTGGCTTCCTCTTCCTGAAGGTAGGGACTCTGTTTTCGGCCTCTTTGGCCTCTCCAGCACCAGTAACAGTTCCTGGCACAGAGGAGGCACTCCATGAGTATTGTTGAATGAATAATAGAAGGAGGATGGGTTAGTGATCATACCAGCCAAGTGCTGCTAAGCTCAGTGACTGGCACAAGGGAATAGCATGATAGATGGGAAAGGCCATCGTCATTGTCATTACCAGTTCTTAATCCTCAGGGAACTCCATAAATTTCCAAAGTTTCTGCCATCAAATAACTGACATTCTAAAAGAAGGAAGACTTTTTAAGAAAATATTTTATTTATTTATTTATTCTTAGGGGAAGGGAGGGAGAGAGGGCGAGAAACATCGATTTGCCAGAGATGCATCGATTGGTTGCCTTTCACACGCCCCCAAATGCGGACCTGGGCCACAATCCAGGCATGCACCCTGACTGGGAATAGAACTGGTGACCCTTCAGTTTGCAGGCTGGTGCTCAGTCCACTGACCCATACTAGCCAGGGGGAAGAAAGACTTTTTATATGCACTTTGCTGTGTGTTTTATAGCATGTACTATGTTGGGTCCTAGCTTCTTTAAATAAAATTATTTCTTGAGTTTGTCACTCTGTGGTAAATGACCTGAATACGGAGTCGAGGTTTAGGACTTGGTTTTAGTCCTGACTTCACCTCTAAGTTGCCGTTTGTCCTAGTGATTCCCTTTCTCTCTGTGGACCTTGCCCTCCTCGACTTCCTCACTAATCCGGTAGGATTAGTGTCCTTGTAAGAACTTGAAATAAAGGGTTTTGATTGAATTAAGATGTCTGATGTCAATTCTTCGCAGCTGGGAAATGTTACTACTGGCCTAGAATGTTGTTCTTATTTCCAGCACTAGGGGGCAATCAGAACATTGGGACGCAGTCTGCTCTTATGGCTCCCACTATTCCATTAAGGGGTTGATATGCTCTCTGCTTTGGTCCCCCGACCCCTTCCAAAACTTTAGGCCCACAAACTTGAGCTTTCTACCCAGCTGGTTAGATGCTCAAACTTCCACCCAAGGGAATAGGTCTGGACAACCCATGAAATCTTGGATCTATTACTTAACTCTCTGTCATGGATTACGTATGTGGTTGGGGAAATAAATTGCCTGTGAATGACAAACAGACACCCAGAAAGAGGAACACTGAGGTGCAGACGGAGCTTTTGTTTGGGAGAAAGCAATTTAGTGATGCTGTCTTGCTGTGATGTCCAGAAGAGCACGTGCTGGGACAGTCCATTGAGGCTGCCTCTGGAGAGGGAGAGCCACAGTCTGAACCAGGAGACTGTCCTGGCTTGTCCGATGACATGCTGTGTAATCACGGGCGGGGGACTTCGCCTCTGAGTACCAGCTTCCACCTATGAACTGAGAAGCACAGGCCCACACGCACATAGCAAACGTGCATCCCATGCGCCTTCCCACCCCGTTTGCATTAAGGCAGGTATCTCACCAGCCCCAGCAGCCTTTCCCACTGAGCCCTGACGCAGCCTTGGAATCTTTTTCAACACCACAGCTGGTTAAGAGTTGGCCCATGAGCAGAAACCTTTTTGTTCTCTCTGTTAACCTTAAATTATTTCCAAAAATACTTTCAGTGTCAGCATTCTACGTAATGGGGCTTGAATAGCAGAGATCTCTCGGGCGTTGACCAACTCGGGTTGGTTCTGGGTGGTGTGGAGTCAATACTTCAGTGACTTTGGACATCGGGTAGAGACAGAGAAGTTTCCTGCTTTACATGATTATAATGCTTAGCAGGGGTTGAAGAACATGATGCTTTAGCTCATTGGCTTATCAAAAAGGCCTTCCTGGTGTGGAGATGTTGGTGAACATATTTCAAAGCAATTAAGAGGTAGGAGAACATGTACTCAACTTAGCCCTTGACCTTCAGAACTTTGCTTGGAATTTTCAGACCCAGGTACAGAATGTGGCTACTTTTAGGCACAAAGATCAGGTTCTTCTATGTAAATTTGAAATAAACTCAAGCTTCATTCCTGGAAGATATCTCCATTGTATGATTTAGTCACCAACGATTTAAAAATGGATATTAATAAACATGGCCTATTATGAGTATTACTGGGATAGAAGACAGAAGGCCTGGGACAATTACACCTGTTCTACCTGTCTCAGGTTGTGAGGGTCAAATGAGATCCTATATCTGAAAGTATCTTGCAAAAGGCAATACCCCATACAACTTCAAGGGAACATGGTACAGATTTTTGTAGGGACCACTGGGGACGTATTTTTCACCTTGAACTCATCAAGGCCCTCAAGATTTCTGAGCTCTCGTGCATTGCTGGCAGAAATGTAAACCAGGGCAACTTTCCAGAGGTCTGTTTGGGCAACATGAACCGAAGGTCTTAAAAGTACGCAGGCCACGCACCCCGTACATCGATTGAGATGAAAGAGGCATTTAACAACAGGCGCTGTCGAGGATGTGGGACGACTGGAACTTCCCCACGCTGCCGGCGGCGGTGATGATTGAGAAACCACTCTGGGAAACTGGCAGTGTTTATTGAAGTTGACAAAATGCACACGCCCGGTGGCCCAACAGCTCCCCTCCTAGGCAGTCGCTCCACAGAAATGTGCACCCATGTGCGGCAAAGGGCGTGTGTGGGAGTGACCACAGCGGCGTTCTTCGTCATAGTAAACACTGTGCGGCCCCAGATCCCATCAGCAGTAGAACAGGTAAATAAATCGGGGTACATGTGCACTCTAGGATTCTAACCAGCATCTCGAATGAAGGAACCAACATTTGTTGCCCCTGTAGGATGAATCTCATAAACATAATGAATTAAAAGTACCACAAGACAATATGCCATGTAATTCCATTTACAGTAAGTTCAAAAAAAGACAAGGCTCATTTGTCCTGATCCAAGTCAGGGTCCTGGTTACTTTTAAAGGGAAGGTGTCTGGGCTGAGCACATGTTAGGAGGGCTTCCTGGGAGTGTGGTAACATTCTGTTTCTTGGTCTGATAGCTGGTTCCACAGATGTGTTCACTTTGTAAAAATTCATCAAGCTGTACACTGATAATTTGTGCACTTCTCTCCAAGTATGATAACCTTCAGTAAAAACTTTACTAAATAATGTGCATGCCCTGGCACAGAAACTTTACTTTTAAGAGCTTATTGTTTAATAAATAATATACTTTAAGCAATTACTGGTGGCAATTAGCTTAGATTTGGTAGCATGTCACTCTGCTATAGTGTTTTTTTTAATACAGTCACTACAGTTTTATTAGAATTAACATGATATGTCTTTTTCCATTCTACTTTTTTGGTAAATTTTTTATTGTGATAAAATGTAGATAACATAAAATTGATCATTTTAACCATTTTTAATTATACGATATAGTGGTGTTATAAGTACATGCAAATGTTGCACAACTAACACCACTGTCTATTTCCCGACATTTTTCTTCATCTCAAACACAAACTGGGCCCATTAAACAGTAACTCCCCAAGCCCCCAGTAACCACTATTCTACTTTCTGTCTCTGTGAATTCCCCTGTCTAGATGTTCAAACAAGTGGAATAACATATTTGTCCTTTTGTGTCCAGCTTATTTCATTTAACACATTGTTTTCAAGTTCATCCAGATTGTAGCATGTATTGAATTCACTCCTTTTTGTAGCTGAATAATATTCCATGATATGTATAACCATATTTTGTTTGTCCCTTCATCTGTTGGTCAGCATTTGGGTTGTTTCCACCTTTTGGTTATCGTGAATAAGGCTGCTATGAATGCTGGTGTACAAGTCCCTGATTTCGGTTCTCTTGGGTAAATACCTAGAAGTGGAGTGGCTGGATAATATAGAAAACTTATGTTTAACTTTTTGAGGAACTGCCACTGTTTTCTGTAGCAGCTACACCATTTAACATTCCCACCAGCAACCCACCAGAGTTCCAATTTCTCTGCATCCTCACCGATGGTTAATTAATTAATTACATTATGGCTATCCCAGTGGGTATGAAGTGGTATCTCTTTGTGGTTTTGATTCACATTTCCCTGATGACGTAATGATATTTATGTACCTTCTTTGGTATCGCCTTTTTAAAAGTGTAACATATTGACAAACCAAAGATACGAAGGATCATGTAATAAATACCTGTGTTCCCACCACAGGGCTTAAGAAATAAAACATCCCCAAACTGCAGACTCTCCCCTGTGCCCTTCCCACTCTCTTCTTCTCCCCCAAGTAAACTCTATCCCAAGCTTGGGATGTATTATTCCCATGGGTTTTGCTTTGTAACTTTATTACATCTCTCTATATATACACCTTAAGAAGAAGGGGTATTGTTTTGCATGTCTGTACAGCTGACTTTGATGAACTCATACAGTGTGTGTTCTTCTTCACCTTTTATTTAACATTTATGAATCGGCCAAGTCGATGCATGTCCCTGTAGTTCATGCACTTTTCCTGTTCTGAGCTCTTTTACGGTGAATGTGCCACAGCTATCCATTCTCTTGCGAATGGTCGTTTTCTTCCCAAATTTTTTTTTTGCCACTGCAAACAACGTTCCCTGAGCATTTTTATATCTGCCTCTCTGTGCACATGAACAAGATTCTTCACAGATATGTGCATGTAGGAGTGTGACCGAGAGGTTACTGGGGGTGTGCATCTTCAGCTTTACCAGATACTATGAAATTGCTCTTCAAGCCCGTAGTGCCTACTCACACTCTCCCAGCAGTGAGTTCCTGCGGCTCCACAGCGTTATCAACACTGGTATTATCAGACGTTAACTGTTGCCAATCTGATGGCTGTGAAATGAATCTCATTGTGGTTTTAATTTGCTCTTCCTTGTTTGTAAGTGAATTTCTTCACACACTTACTGGCCCTTCCTATGGCTGGTTCTGAGGCTTGCCTGATGATGTTTTGCCCTTTTCTGTTGGGTGCTTGTCTTCATCCTATTTATTTATAGATGCGCTCGCCTTCCTGATACTGATCTTTTGTTGATTACATATTGCAAAAATCTTCCCATCTGCGGTTTGCATTTGCGTTCTCCCCTTTTAATGGTGTCTTTTGTTTCACAGAAGAGTTAAAGTTTGATTTCCCTCTTTTCCTTTATGGTTTGACTTGTTTAAGAAACTTTTCCTACACCGAAGTCAAAACAATATTTGCCTTTTGAAGTTCTGCTTTTCAAGTTAAGGTATTTAGTCTTCTTGGAATTGATTTTTGGGTATGTTATGATGCAGAGAGCCCTTCCTCCATTTTTTCTATATGGATAACAAGTTGTCTGTTCACCAGATGTTCAATAATCAATGACAATTGACTGTCATTCTCCTACTTAAAGCCCTTTCTTTCATGGGTCTCCAGTGCCATGCAGAGAAGCCCTGATCCTGCCTCAGTCTTCGAGATACTGCACGAACTACTCCACTCCCAAGTCCCCAGCCTCACCTCTCCCCATTCTCCTGTGCCGCAGCCACATTGGCCAGGCTCTCCATTACTAATAGCCTTCACTGGTTTTGTTCCTACTGCTGGGCATGCCCGTATTTTTCCGGTCTCAGTTAATGCTAGCTGTAGTGGGTTGAATGATGGTCCCTAAAAACACATATCTGCCCAGCAATTGTAGATGTGATTTTATTTGGAAAACATGTTTTTGCAAATATAATTAAGTCAAGGATCTCAAGATGAGATCATCCTAGATTACCCGGTAGACCCTAAATGCAACGGCATGTCGCCATGAGAGACAGAAGACAGAAAGACACACGGAGAGAAGAAGAGGGCCCTGTGAAGATGGAGGCGGGGACTGGAGTGGCTGATGCAGCCACAAGCCAAGGAACTCTGGCAGCCACCAGAAGCTGGGAGAATCAAGGAAGGATCCTCCCCTAGAGTCTTTGGAGGGAATGTGGCCCTGGTGACAACTGGATTTCAGACTTTGTGACCTCCAGATCTATGAGAGAATGAATATATGTCTGTTGGTTTAAGCCACCAAGTTTGTGGCAATTTGTTACGGTAGCCCTAAGAGACTAATGCAAGCAGGAAGCTGGAGTGGGGAGCCAGAAAAGCTGATGGACAGGGAACCGAGACTGGAGGACAGAGAAGATGAGGTGGGTGGCAGGGTCAAGCATGTCCAAACCAGGAGCTGAGCAGTTCTTGTACCGATAGGCAGGTCCACTCCCCCAGGTCTGGGAGTGGGGACAGTACCCAGGAAGGAGGTGTAAGTGACAGCCACAGTGGAAGGATCTTTGGCTCCCAGTGTCCTCAGTGGAATAAATGAATCTCCTCCAGACACCTTGAGATACTTCACCTACAGAGAGAAGCAGGAAGGACCCAGGGAGGCCTAAGGAGCACCGGGCAGTGAGGGCCAGAGAAAGGCAGCCTGATGGCAAAAAGAAGCTGAGGGCTAGCCAGAGCATGGCTACAAGGTGGGTAAGGTCAAGGGGGCAATGGTGCAGAGGTAGATGCCAGCAAGCTAAAGGACAATTCCGGGAGGGGGCAGTGGGAGGGCTTCCTGTGGCTTTGGATTTCTTTGATCCCTGAGCCATTTTGGCAGAGACAGAGCCTTGGGCACCAATGGGGTCATGCCCGTTCAAACAGAATTAAACACTGAAGGTAAATCATTAACTCACTGGAGAAACAAACAGGAGTGTCGGGCATATCTTCAGCACCAGGACTCGAGAGCCATATGGAAGTTAAGAAGTCTTGCTTATCAGGAGTGGCTGCCAATCCAGTTCCCGTTAGCACACGCATTTGCCGAGCACTTTCTACAGGCAAGTCACAGTGCCAGGCACGGTGGGCACAGAAACAGACAGTCAGAACCCACCCTTGGCTCGGAACTGGGGAAGTCAGAGCTGACAGCCATCGTGGGCGTCCACGTGCCGGTTACCATGCCCTCCATGGCCCATTCATCATCTCGTGTAGTCCTCATGCCACTCTCTGGAGTGGGGCGAGCATGGCCCACGTTTCACAGAGCAGGAAACCCAAGTCCAAGGACAGAACTTGCCCTGGTCACATAGCTTGTCAGTGGCAGAAGAAACAACACAGAACTGGTTTTCTCATATAGGAGAATGAACTGTTAGGGTTTAGGGTATATTTAGTAACCTAAGGTCGGTAAGCATAAGCTTCCTAAAAGACAGGGGCCGGGACCAGCAAAGGCATCAGGAGCCAAGGCAGCTACTGTCCCCTTCTCTCTCTTTTTCTGGGACTACATCATACCTCCCACTGAGCACACGTTATACTCTCCTCTATTTTGGGGTGAAGAGCAAGGGTTCTGGCATAGAGTCAGGTCCAGTTTGGGCCTCATCATATTATCCCTGTGACCTCAGGCAAGCCACTTTCTCTCCACTTCCCCACCTATAAAACGGGGATACTACAGTCCTCATGTAGCTATCACAGGAGAAAATGTGTGCAAAGCCTGTGGCATGGTGCCTGACACATAATAAATGCTCAATAAACAGGAGTCGCTGCCCTGGCTGGCGTAGCTCAGTGGATTGAGCTCGGGCTGCAAACCAAAGCATCGCAGGTTCAATTCCCAGTCAGGGCACATGCTTGGGTTACAGGCCATGGCCCCCAGCAACTGCACATTGATGTTTCTCTCTCTGTCTTTCTCCCTCCTTTCCATCTCTAAAAATAAATAAATTTTAAAAATTAAAAATAAAAAAAACAGGAGTCGCTGTTATCGTCTCACATGGCAGGAAGCGGCCTCCCCATCCTTTCTGGCTCCAGCACCACCCATCAGCTTACTAGCATCGTGGTTCTGACTTCTTCAGCCAGAGGACCAACTGCAGCAAGGGAGATGGGTGGGGTCCATTTGTTCGAACACACTCTCAGGTGTGTGTGGTTTTAAGAAAAGTGGAGGTGAGAAGAAGCTGAGCAGACTAGTTAAAAATCTCAACTGCAGGATCTTGTGATCAGAAGCTGGTTGGCCAGTCTTTCCAGGTTTCTCCTTCATGGACCCCTTGGGTGTGGGGAAAAGGGCAGTCAGGCTGAGGGAGCTGCAGAATGAAGGCTTACAGTGGGGTAGCTGCTGACGTATGGGCTGTGGACAGCACAGACGGGGCAGGAAGGATGCTTTGAGACGCAATCGGGAAAAGCCTTGATTGTCTGGACTTTATTTTTGGCATAGACCTTAAATCCCATTCATTCATTTAACAAATATTGATTGTGTGCCAATTCTTTGTAAGCCATTTTGCCCAGAATTACCGACCTCAGTGAAAAATGTAGTTCTTTTCCTCAAGGAGTTAAACGGTCTAGTAGGATGAAACAGACACACACACAGATGAACGTTGTGCAACAAGATCCACATTTTGAAAGGGATCTGCGTAAGATGTGAGAGAAATGAGAGAGGAACGTCTGTCCACCCAGCGGTAGGTAGGAGCCAGGCAGGGAGGCGACCATCACATCTACTTTGTTGTTGTGGGTTCTGCCAGCCCAGCGTCCATCTCACCTTTCCTAAGGAGAAGCAGTCACCGGCCAATCTTAGTCCATCTGGTTGGAAGGGACTGACCCATTTGCCCAGCTCCACAGAGAGGCAGCTGAGCCGGGTCTAACCAATCAGCACATTCCATCTCCCTGGCCACAGTGATTGATTCAGTGAGGTCTACCCACAATGGCCAATGAGAGTCAGCCCAGGACTTGGGCTGGAGTCTGGAGGGAAGCGCTCTCTTCACTGGGAGTGTTAGCAGCATGGACGCTACGAGCCTGGAAGAGAGACGCTTGCCTTGTAGAGACATAAGAAAATGGCATTGGAGAGGAAAGCAGAGTTGATAGCTAAAGAAAGAAACTACCTGATAACATCACCGTGAGCCCTTGGATCCTGCTTGGCCTGAAACTTAAAGCACCCTTCGCTTGCAGTTACATGAACCATTAAATTTCTCTTTCTCCTTAAGGCAGTTTGAGTTCAATCTCTATTACTGTGCTAGAGAGGATTCCATTCATTCAGTATCTCTGTCATTCCAGACTTCCAGTTTTCCTTTTTTTCAAACAATTCCGGTGATAGTTTTTTCTGTACCTTGGCTGGGATGGGGTGGGAAGGAGTGTCATTCATATACATATAAATGTTATTTATATATATATATATATTTATATATGTGTGTGTTTTTGTTTTACAAACATGGAACACCTATGTTTGATTCCTCATCTCAAGACTCTACTTCCCTGCCTTGAGTTATATACCATCTTGAACCTTTTGCTTTCTGTTTATATACTTTATTTGCACCTATATGTAATCCTGCAACTTTTATTTATTCAGTTTAGCTGTTTTTAACTTCATAAAAGGATATTATAATGAATATAATCTTTAGGGCCTATCTTTATTTGTCCACATAATATTATATTGCTAATATTCATCTGTATTGTCATGAGTCATTGAAGTTCACTCATTTCGACTCGTATAATATTTCATTGCATGCATACATCAGAGTTTATTCATTTCATTCTTCTCTTGTTGAGCATTTGGGCTATTTCCAAGTGTTTGCTCTTGTGAAGACTGCTTCTCTTGAATTCTGGTCAAGATGGTGGCATAAGTAAAATGACTCACCTCCTCACACAACCACATCAAAATAACAACTGAAATGTAGAACAACCATCACTCAGGAACATCAGAAATCGAGTGGAATGGAGGTCTGAAAACCATAAAATTAAAGAAACCACATCTATCCAGACTGGTAGGAGAGGTGGACATGCAGGATGGGCTGACCCCTCACCCACATGTGGTGGATAAATATTTGGGAGGGATATCTCTCAAGTGAGGAGTCCCAGCCCCACTCCAGGCCCCCAGCCCAGGGTTCTAGTGCCAGGAAGATAAGTCCCCATAACTTCAAGCTGCAAAAACCAGTGGTGATTGAGTCAAAGCAGTTCCCCTTAAAGAACCCACACATGGACTTACTCAGACTCACTCCCTCTGAGGTCCAGCACTAGGGTAGCAGCTTGAAAGGCACCAGTGACCTACAGGGAGGAACTGAAGTGTCTGGCATCAAGGTGGAAGCTGGGGGACAGCTTTCTCCCAGACAGAAAGGCAAGCAGAGGCCACTGTCCCTTTTCTGAACCCTCCCTATGCAGAGCCAACAGGTGGATGTCATATCTGAGACTCCATCACCCTGACTAACACTGTTTGCCCTGCCCTGGAGATCCCCTGAGACTTTGTCCTATTCAACATATGGGCCCACCCAGGATATGAATGGCTAATCTTGGCTCATGATTAACAACTTCCTAAATGCTATCAAACAAGCAACATCCAGTGTTAGTAAGCCCTCAACCCTCAGCCCTTGTATCTCTTGCTAAATGGACCCATGTGTGGCACTAGCAGCAGATAGCCTAGATTCATAGCTTGGCTTTGCCTAGGAATCTTCAAGCCCAGCACAAGTAGCAGCCACTCAGATAGCTTTATAGTTCATGCAGCATTGTCACAGGGCGGAACACAGGTAGGGGCTGACCTTGGCCTGCACCACCCAGGAAACTGCAGAGCCTGTGTACCCAGCAGACAGCTACAGACCATGTCAGAATAGCACCACCATGCCCCTGCACAGCTGATCCTCCACAGAGGGCAGAGTTTGGTGGTCAGTGGTCATAGCCAGAGCTTGCAGCTAACTGGCCTGGGTAAATTCCTCACGTTGACTTGCCAACAGCAATCAAGGCTCAACACCAAGAGGAGGGTGTACTCAGCCCACATAAGGAGCACACCTCAATAACTCAGCTTGGGTGGTAGGGGAGGCTGTACCGTGGGATCCTACAGGATGCCTACTACATTAGGCCGTGCTAGCAAGACAGGGAATCATAGCAGCTCTACCTAATATATAGAAATAAACACAGAGAGGCTGCCAAAATGAAGAGACAAAGAGACATGGCTTAAATGAAAGAACAGATCAAAAGTCTAAAAAAGGAACTAAACAAAATGGAGATAAGCAATCTATTAGATGCAGAGTTCAAAACACTGGGTATTATGGTGCTCAAGGAACTTAGTGAGGACCTCAACAGCATAAAAAAGATCCAGTCAGGAATGAAGGATACACTTGAAATAAAGGACAATTTACAGGGACACAACTGTAGAGTGGATGGAGCCAAGAATCAGATCAATGATTTGAAACATACAGAAGGGAAAAATGATCAATCAGAATAATAAGAAGAAAAATGAATTAAAAAAATGAGGATAGTATAAGTAGCCCCTGGGACAACTTCAAGAGGTCCAACATTCACATCATGGGGGTGCCAGAAGGAGAAGAGAAAGAGCAAGAAATTGGAAATCTACCTGAAAAAATAATGAAAGAAAAATTCCTTAATTTGGTGAAGGAAATAGACATGCAAATCTAGGAAGCACAGAATCCCAAACAAGATGGAGCAAAGAAGCTCACTCCAAGGCACATCATAATGAAAATTCCGAAGGTTAAAGGCAAAGAGAGAATCTTAAAAGCAGCCAGAGAAAAGAAGTTGGTTCCCTACAGGGGAGTTCCCACAGGATCGTCAGCTGATTTCTCAAAAGAAACTTTGAAGGCTAGAAGGGATTGGCAAGAAGTATTCAAAGTCATGAAAAGTGGGGACCTACAGCCAAGATTATTGTACCCAGCAAAGCTATTATTTAGAATTGAAGGGTCAATAAAGGGTTTCCCAGACAAGAAAAAGCTAAAAGAGTTCATCATCACCAAACCATTATTTTATGAAATGTTAAAGGGACCTATTTATGAAAAAGAAGATCAAAACAATAAAATGTCAATAAATACATACTTATCAACAACTGAATCTAAGAAACTAAGCAAACAAGAACAGAGAAGAATCATGGGAACAGAGAGCATTTTGATGGTTGCCAGATGGGAGGTGGGTATATGGGAATGGGTGAAGAGGCGAGGGGATTAAGAAGCATAAATTGGTAGTTACAGAATAGCCATGGGGATGTAAAGTACAGTATAGGAAATGGAGTAGCCAAGAACTTACAAGCATGACCCACGAACAGGAACAATGGTGTGGGGATTGCCTAAGGGAGTGGGGGCTGCTGTGTGGAGTGGGGCAAAGGGGGAAAATTGAGACAACTACAACAGCATAATCAATAAAATATAATTTTAAAAAAGTGCTTCTCCTCTTTTTTTTCTTTTTCGCCATCTTGAATCCTGTGGTGCCTGCCAGGAACAGAACTTCTGCAACAACAAATATGTCTGGAAGGCTGTGGTCCAAGGCCATTTTTGCTGGCTATAAATGGGGTCTCCAGAATCAGAGGGAGCACACGGCTCTTCTTAAAATTGAAGGTGTTTATGCTCGAGATTGAAACTGAATTCTATCTAGGAAAAAGATGTGATTATGTGTACAAAGCAAGGAACAGCACAGTGACTCCTGGTGGTAAACCAAACAAAAGCAGAGTCATCTGGGCAAAGGTAACTCGTGCTCATGGAAACAGTGGCTGGTTCATGCTACATTCCGAAGCAACCTTCCTGCTAAGGCCATTGGACACAGAATCCGTGTAATGCTGTGCCCCTCCAGGATTTACACTTACTGATAAATAACAACCCTGACTATGTGGCTTGTTTGGGGGCCCTCTGGCAAAGCGAAGGATTCTGGGTTGGGGGACATGGCTGGGTTCCAGGTTCAGTCCCTGGTCAAGATGCAAAGGGGAGACAACTAATGAATGTTTCTCTCACACGTCCATGGTTCTCACCTTTTTCTCCCTCTCCCCCCTCTCAAATAAGTAAATAAAATCTATTTTAAAGAGTAAAAAAAAAAGTGCTTCTCTTAACTTATGGTACATGTCTTATTGCAGTTAGGTTTCAAGGTCCTAGTTTTCATTTTAAATGGTAGGATCATGGGTATTATTACATTATTAAAAGTAATTAACTAAATAATAAAAGCTTTCCACACATGGACCAAGATGTATGTTCCATGACTAATCTAATTCTGTAAACCTGAGGTTCAGAGAGAAAAATTAATTGGAAAAATACTATCTATGCTGTTATATACCTTGTGTGTTGTATGGAGCAATATGTCTTAGAACTCTTGCTGTAGTAGCACATATAGGTTTACTTAATTTTTTAAAAGTTTTTATTTATTTAATTTTAGAGACAGGGGAAGGGAGGGAGAAGGAGAGGGAGAGAAACACGGATCTATTTCTTCTTGCACACCCCCAACTGGAGACCTGACCCACAACCCAGGCATGTGGCCTGACTGGGAATTGAACCAGCAACCTCTCAGTTTACAGGCTGGTGCTCAGTCCACTGAGTCACACCAGCCAGGGCTAGGTCTATTTAATTTTTAACTGTTGCAGAATATCCTGTTAATGGGCATATGCTTTAAACATTTAAACGTTTTATCATGGAAAATTTCAAACATATATGAAAGAGAATGGTACAGTGGGGTTCCACATGTCCAACACCCAGCTGCAGTAATTATCAACACGCGCTGATCTCGGCTCATCTCCACCCCCACCCACATGCTCTTCCACTTTTTGGCTTCTGTCAACAGTGCTAAAATGAAGGTCCCTTGTAAATAAATCTTTTCGTGGAGGTGTAAAAGTATCTGTAGAATAAATTGACATTAGTGAGCTTGTTGGATCCAAAGGCGGAAAATTCTGAATTCTGATAGATTTTGCTCACTTGTCCTCCGGAGGAGTTGCCCCAGATCTCGCTCTGCATCATCAATTCTTGGGCATCTTTCAAACTTCATACTCAGTACTGTTTCATTTCAGGTACTTCTTGATTTTTCTTTTCTTTCTTCTATCTTAAATGGAAAGGGAGAAGATGCCCAGAGCAATGGAAAATGTGAGAGCCGTAGAAGGAAGGCCACTCTCACAGCTGTTCTTAGAAAGGGCTTGTTAACTCCTTGGGACCTGGTGGCTGTGGCTTCCAAGATCCTCAAGGCTCTAGCTGACCAGGGTGGGAGAAGGTGGGCTGCTGCCAGCCAGTGACCCCAAACACACACACACAAATAAAGCAAACTTGTAGTTTATCTTCTTTCCACATCACATCTGTGCCCTGTGTTTAATTATTGCCAGATATCATCTGCGTACAAATGAGAAGGTATAGGCAGCTGGAGAGGCTGCACTGCATAATTTGTATTGATCTACTAGTTTGTGGGCTTTAGGTCTTGATTTTCTCACCAGTCAAACAAAAACAACAACCTCTAAGGTGACCTCTAAGGTGTCTTTCAGCAATCAAATGTGAGGCTTCTCTGAATTCCATGTCATATTTGAATATTACAGTTTTGTTGTTTTCCACGTAATAAATTACTTCTTCTAAGTGTTCTCAAAATGAAATAGGAAACTGTATTCTGAGGATTCATTCATTCATTCACCCAATTACTTAATGTATTGCACATTTCTTTTAGTTCTTTTGCTTTGAAATAGTTCCTTATTTTTCTTGATTTGCAAAAAAAAAAAAAAAAAAGACCTCAAGATGAAACTAGTGTTTGACTCAATTGCTTTTACCCAAATTTGGTTTTCTTGACTTACTTTCATCTCAGAGTTTCTCTGGTTTTATGGAGTGTGCATGTGTGTGTGTGTGTGTGTGTGCATGCATATGCACATGTGTGTGCTTCCTAGTGTTGCTACAGGGATGATTGAACTAGTTCAGCTTTATTGTGGTATTCGTTAGGAGTCTTTGTGATAAGGATGGATACATGGACTCAAAGAATACAGTAGTACATTCCTTCTTGTCTCATTTAATTTTTTCTCTGCTTTTCTTTCTTCTCTTACAGCAGCACTATTTTCTATGTAGTTAGGGAAAATAACCAGAAACAACTTAAATTTACATGATCCTTACAGAGATCCTATAGAATACAGACCTTCTCTCCTGCAGTTTTCAGTAGGTCAAATTTTAGGGACGACTGATTGGTTTTGATTTGGTGACATGCCTACCTCTGAGCCAATCATTGTAGCTAGGGGAGTGGATTACTCTGATTGGCCATTCAAGATCACATTCTCACCTATGAGGAGATGAGCTCTGTGAGTGACGGAGAGCTGGCATGGGCCAGAAAGGGATAGTTTTACTCACAAGGAAAGGATGCTGAGTCAACAATTCCTGTTTATTATCACCTCCCTGCAAAGTGATGTTGCTCTCCCCCGGGGTGAATGGAGTGTATATACATTTCCACATTCTCACCCAACTCACTCTTCTGTCTTCTTAACTCACTGCTGTGCTCAGCCAATCTGTCCTATACAGTTGTACAACAGCAAGTGACTGGTCATTATTTTCTTCTAGTATTTTCTCTCAGTTCTTTTTCTTATCTTCAAATAGAGGTATAATCAGTGTAAAAGCAACCCGACTTACTGTTTCAAAGCTCTACTGACCCCTCATCCACTATCGTCCTTTCTTGGTCAAATAGCCATGTGGTTACTTTTTTTTTTAAAGATTTTATTTACCTATTTTTTTAGACAGAGGGGAAGTGGGGGAGAAAGAGAGGGAGAGAAACATCAATGTGTGGCCGCCTCTTGCGTGTCCTCTACTGGGGAGCTGGCCTGCAACCCAGGCATGTGCCCTGATTGGGAATCGAACTGGCAATTCTTTGGTTCACAGGCCGGCACTCAGTCCACTGAGCTGCACCAGCCAGGGTAGATCTTGCAGTTTCTGTCTCTTCTTCCATCTTGACAATGTAGAAGTGATAGTTTTATGACCTGATCCATTCAGAATCAGACTTTTCTTCTGTGTCTTTCGGCCAGAAAATGGCCTGTAGATGTATTTATTTAGCCCCACACAATACAAATCTTTAAAACCTATTACAAACATTAAAAAACCAGGAGACACCACAAATGTACCTGAATTTTTGGTTCTTTTGAACAAATCAGAAGATCTATGAATCATGGGCCCATGTTCCCAAGAACAACAATGTGCTTATCGGCCTTCTGGACTAGCCGTGTGTTCCCAGGCCAACACTCCTAAGGGTGTTCCTGCCCGAGGCACCTTCATCATTTAACATCTTACTTGCTAGTTATTTTTGCTTACACCTGGCCCACCTCACTCAGTCACATTCCCTGCCTGACCCCTGGAGCTTTGTTTGAGTTTGTGACTCCTGGTTGGGTGGCCATTGCAAAGCAGGAACAGGTTGAAGCAGAGTTTAAATCACTGATGAATCGGGGCCCAGATTGGTCTCTGCCTCAAGGGTAAAGCAGACATAGATTGATGGTATACTTCAAAGGCGGAAGAGACACTTCTAAGAGTTTTGAAAGAACTGCCGCTACTTGTCCGTATTACATCTATTGTACCTTTCAAGAGAATTATATGATGTTTAAATACAATAAATGAAAGTTTCCAGAAATAGATATAAATACTGTGGAAGAATGCTACCATGTCTTAAGTTTGAATCATCTGAAAGAAGCAAAATGAAATTCAAACTCTTAAAATCTTTTGTGAAAAGTTAAAGCATATTGTTTGTCCTCCTTTATGACTTCTAACCATCCCATATAGTAAAAAATATTTGCAGAAGAAAGGAAGGAAAAAAAGGAGGAGGGGAAAAAGGAAGGAAACTACTTGAACACAGGGACCGTGTTCCTGAGGGACTAATCCATGTTTTAAAAACTTAGTTTCTAGTTGTAAGTAATTGGAAGAAGTTGCAAAAATATTACAGGGTAGTCCTGTGTACCTATTACGTAGATTCCCCCAAGCTAATAACTTTCATAACTACAGGTCAATTCCTTTTTGTATTTCAGTGTCTCATAGTAGGTGTTCAATGTTTATTGAATGCATATGCTTTTGCATAGAGAACTAATATTATCATCTGTTGATTTATTTAGCAGATTAGTCTATTGATTTTATTTTACTACCTTTGAGTAGGTAATACATGCACATGGGGCAAATTCAACAGGTACAAAGGATATGCAGTGAAAAGTAGGTCTCCGTTGGAGGTCTCTGTCCTTTCCCGACCTCCAGTCACCCAGAGACAGCCATTTACCCATTTCTTACGCCTCCTTCACACATAGTTAATGTTTGCAAACTTCACACATATGCCATCTCCTTCCCGCCCCAACCCCATTGCAGCATTCCGTATGCACATCTTTTTCACTGAGCAGTGTGTATTGGAGACCATTCTGTGTATGTTCATAGAGTGCGTCTTCATTCTTGATGGCTATTTAATATGTGTTCCATCATATATTAAATGGCCATGTCATAATTTATTTAATCTGCTAATGGTGGGCATTTAGGTTGTTTGTTATTAAAAACAATACTTCACTGAATATCCATGTCTGTTTTTATTTAGTACAGATATATGTATAGTCTCTTTAGGTACAAAAGCATATGTTCTTTTTTTGAAAGATTTTATTTATCTATTTATTTTTCAGAGAAAAGGGAAGGGAGGGAGAAAGAGTAGGTGAGAAACATGAATGTGTAGTTGCCTCTCACAGGCTCCCACCTGGGGACCTGGCCCGCAACCCAGGCACGTGCCCTGACTGGGAATCGAACTGGCGACCCTTTGGTTTGCAGACCAGCACTCAATCTACTGAGCCACACCAGCCAGGGCTAAAGCATATGTTTATAGACTTGAAATTCCTGACCAAATTTTCTATTTGGTCCTATAAATAGAACTTTGATGGCAGAAAATTTCTTGAAGCCTTGTGTGGTTTTTGGCCTAAGTCAGTGAGATTTGCCAAAGGTCTGGCAGTTTTAACTGGTGCTGATGTACCTGTTGTTGGTTGTTTTCATCGGAGTCTGAATAATAGGAAAAGGAACAAGATAAGTTCTACTCAAGATGGTCTGCTAGGGATATGTCATGAAAGATAATGAAAGTGCATTACTTTTCTTCACTTGTATCACTTGATCCAGCTCGCTTATCCAGTCCTTGCTTCTATCCAATGGGTCTTATCTTTTATTTGAAGTTCTTTTCCATCTCCCTTTACTGCCTGCCAGATTTTGGTGAAATTTCATTACTCAGTAAATACCTTCATTTCTATACAGCTTTATACTGCTGAGAGATGAATCATGTTACCTTTGTGTTGCTGGGCTGTGTCTTATTAACCATATCTTTCTTGAAGCAGAGTTTTAGAAATTGAAACCTGTTTTTTTTTTTACCCTTATCTGGGTTTTCATTGAAGTCACTGTGGAAAGGACTGTTCTCCACATTCAGAATTTATTTTGGTCTCATGAAACCCAGTGTTCCTAAGCAGCTGTTAGTTAACAAGCTGCCCCAAATGTCTGCAAAAATGGAAAGGATACATGAGGATGAGCTTATTGCTAAGTCATTTAGCCATTAATTCATGCAAAAATATTTTTTGAGTGCCTACTCTGGGCCAAGGAGCCTTGGCCTAAGTCGGTGAACAAGACAAGATCCCAGCCATTATGGAGTTTGTTCTGTGGCAAGTATGTTGTGGGACGTGGAGGAGAGACAAAAATAAATAGACAAATTATTTAGTATGTAAGAAGGTAATAAATGCCATAGCAGGGGTGGGGGCAGAGAGGGTGAAGGGGGCAGGCTGAGGGAGGTTGGGAGTCAGGGACACTGTGCATTGCCATTTTAAGTAGAATAGCCTGGGCAGGTCTTGCTAAAGGTGTGATATTTGAACTAAGATGAGGATCTCCTTACAAAGTAGTCTGTGTACATGTATGTGTACATGATTGCATGAAAATACCACTAGTGACTTTGAAATTTTTAACAACTATATTGAGATATAATTGACATACCATTAAATTCACTCTTTTAAAGTGATTTACCACTTTAATTCAATTTAATACAATTTAATTCAATTTTAATACAATTCAGTGGTTTTTAGTATGCTTATAGAGTTGTACAAACATCACCATTATCTAATTCCAGAACATTTTCATCACCCCCCAAAAGAAACCCATTAGCAGTTACTACCCATTCCTGCTTCCCCCCACCCCCTGGCAATCACTAATCTACTTTCTATCTCTGTGGGTTTGCCTATTCTGGACATTTTATATAAACAGAATCACACAGTACAAGGCACTTTGTGACTGGCTTTTTTCAGGGCATAATGCTTTCAAGGTTCATCAATGTGTCAGTACTTCATTTCTTGACAAATAATATTCCATTTTATGGATATACCACATTGGCTTATCCATTCATCAGTTGAGGGTGACCTTGAATTTTAAATAGTGCAAAGCGTCATGGATGGGCTGCAGGAATTGATCTCCCCAATAAAGACTGTACTGTGCGGCCCAGGGGGATACAATTGTCAGGACTGATGTTGCCCAGCTTCAGTTAGCACTCGTTAGGCTTGGTTCTGGAAAAACTAAAAACCCACCATACACAGATCCCTGCTTTCCCAGGTACCTCCCTCCTTAGCAGAAGCTCAGGGTGGCGCAAATGTGACAGCGCAGATCTGTGGGTTTTTAAAAAGTGTGTTTTCTACTTTGTACCTTGAAAATTTTTTTCTACTTTGAAATGTAAACTTGTTTACCCAGGACGAATTCTCAATTAGTTTCTTTCTTTTCTTTTCTCTCTTTCTCTTTTTCATATTTTGTATGTGGTAGCAAGTAGAAGCAGATCATCCTAATCAAATATTTGCGAATATCTGAACAAAGCCATTCTGTTGGATGAAGCAAGACTCCACAGAGGAAGTGGGGATTGAAACTGAATTTTAAAGGAAGGGTTTCATTCTGATAGAGGACTAGATGAGGAAGGAAATATGGCACCTCCCAAAGAGGGGCAGGGAATTGAAAATTTATCTTCCCTTAACTGGGAACTCCTAGGCCCTCTAGCACATGTCTTCGGTGCATTAATTTGGCAGCCATCAATCTGTGCATAAAGGGTGATGTGTTGGAATCCTCTGGCCTTCTGTTCAAGGCAAGACTCGGTTTCAGAACTTCTCCAGGGGGATGTTTGAGTTATAGTCTCCGAGGATGCATAAAAATGAACCCCATTAAAATCCAAATGGATAAATGGCTCCGCCCCACCCCGTTGAGATTAACTGTCTAAACGACACCGGTGCAGGAACCTGACACGTGCCAGAATGGCTAAGGTACAAACGGCCCCTGACCTCCAGGGCTTTTTCCATTTGTTCCTGGAGGTGGGGATGAGGGTGAAGGGCCAGGTGCGGGCGCCCCGCTCCGGGGAACTGTGGATTGGGGTGGGGGAACCGGGAAGGACAAGGCTCTCCTAACTACTGTACCGGAGCAGGCGGCGTGGGGCCTCCAGAGGGTACGCACGTCGCCAGAACAGGATGCAAATCCCATTCCCGCCTAACTCTGTCAACCGCGAAGAGAAATGTTTGCAGCTGAAGGCCAAGCGCTGCAGGGGCGGGGACGAAGGGGCGGGGCGTGAACGTGGGGGCGGAGCGAGGGTGAGGGGGCGGAGCGAGGACAATAGGCGGAGCAAGACGGTAGGCGGGGCAAGAACAATGGGGTGGGGTGCAGTCGGGGGGCGGAGCTGGGGAAACGGGGTGGAGCACAGGCCGGGGCGGAGCGAGGTCGGGGGCGTGTTCAGCCGCCGGGCCCCGCCCCCCGCCGCAGGCGCGCCCGCTCCGCCTTCCCGCTCCCCCGGGAGGCCGCGGCGGTCGAGCGCCGGGAGGGAGGGGAGAGCGGGTCACGACGCTGTTGGGGCGGGGATAACCCCTCACGTGGAGCAGATGAAAGGGCCGCGGCGCGACGGCCGGGGGAGCGGAGCGGAGCCTGCGACCCACAAAGCCGCTGCCGCCGCCGCCGCCGCCGCCGCCGCCGCTGCGATGGGGCTGTGAGGCGTCCGCCCGCACTCGGTCCTCCGCCGGCCCGCGACTATGCCCGGCCGCGCCCGCCCTCCGCGCCCTCCTGCCGCAGGACCATGAGGCCACGCTCGGGCGGGCGCCCAGGGGCCCCGGGCCGCCGTCGCCGCCGCCGCCCCCGCGGCCCCCGCAGCCACCGCCTGCCGCCGCCTCCGCCGCTGCCGCTGCTGCTCGGGCTGCTGCTGGCGGCCGCGGGGCCCGGCGCGGCGCGGGCCAAGGAGACGGCGTTCGTGGAGGTGGTGCTGTTCGAGTCGAGCCCGAGCGGAGACTACACCACCTACACCACCGGCCTCACGGGCCGCTTCTCGCGGGCCGGAGCCACGCTCAGCGCGGAGGGCGAGATCGTGCAGGTAGCTGCCCGCCGCTCGGGCCCCGCGCCACCGTCGCCACAAGATGGCTCCGGGGGCTGCGCCCGCCGACCCCGCCGCGGGCTGGCGGGCGGGAGGGGCGGCGAGGAGGCTGGCGGCATCCCTCCCTGGCGGGAGGGCGGGCGGGACGCGGCCTCCGGGGCGCCAAATCGGGGGGCCAGCGCACGTGGGGGCTCGGCCTCCTGTGAGTCTGGGGGCAGTGAGGAGAACCTCGGGTCTGGGCACCCACGTTGGGGCGGCCTCCTTGGGCGGGTTGGGCATTTTGGTTCGCCTCAGGTGGAAGTCCCGGGAACTACCTGTTGAGTGCCAACTTCGGAAAGATGAGTGATGAAGGATGGGGTGGCTCGTTTCAGGGAGCAGGCTTTGCTTTCCATCCATGCATGTTCGTTCTGGGAGCAGCCCGGTTTGTCTGAGGGGCAGTACCATCAGGCTCTTCCCTGGAACCTGCCGTCCGCCTCACCTGGGGGCTGATCTTGTTCAGGACTCTGGACGAGCAGCAGCAGGCAGGGGGAGCTGGCCGAGGAGGAATGCCCTGGAGTGACCGTGGAACGCAGTCCTCTCTGCGTGCCTCAGTGCCTCCGATACAGAGGGTGGGAGGGAGACAGCCTGCTTGCTCCAGGGCCAAGGACTTCTAAGGAGGGCCTGGGATTAGGGAGACAGGGTCTCTCGCTGACAGGGCCTTCACTTTGCTCCACGTGAAAGAGGTCTGCATTTCAAAGTAAGCTTGGTAGGGAGAGCTTCAAGCTGAGCTCAAGCCTCCGCGGATGGTGGGTGATCTGGGTAGAGATGCCTTCCTGCTTCCTTGGCTATGATTTAATCAACTTGCTGGTGGACGGCCAGCGCTCTTATGGTGGTTAATATGCATGCCTCAGATGGGGCGATTTGAAATGGTTGGCTTGTTTTTGAACCTTTTCGGGTGATGGGGATGGCTGCAGGGCCCAAGCTTTGGGCCTTCTGCGCTTTACTATTGAATATGCTATGAATGAAGAGAAGGGGACTGGATGGAATGACTGCGTAGCAGCCTCTTCCTCCCCCCCTCTCTGGTGCAGACTCAAAGCTCCGTGTGGATAGGACAGGGAGCTGTGCAGCTTGGCTCCTTAGAGGTGTGTCTTCACAAAGCTGGGGAGGCGCCTCTGCTGGACGATTAATTAGCAGCATTGTCTTACAGGGTTCTTATTCCCGTCTTAAACTTCTGCGTGTTAAATAGAAGGGGAAACACATGTTGTTTGAGTCCTGTGACTACATATGTTAAAGGCTTTTGGATGTTTTCCTTTAATAATGTTATAATTATGGTCTTTAGTTTATAGGCTTTAGAGACGATGGTCTGCTGAAGATTCCTACACATTTCAGTCGCAGCCTTGAAGACAAGTCTGAATCTTAGAGCTTGCTATTTGTGACTCCTTGTTTCTCTTTGAGGATTCCACTCTGCCCTGATGGCTTTAGAAATGTTTGATTTACGGCCTCCCAAGAGAAAAGATGTTTTAACACACTTCACTTTTTGAAGGAGACTTTTGAAGTTTGCGATTTTTATCTGCAGTGTTTTAACCTGCACTTTCTCCATGGTAGTTTGGCGAGCTATCCATTATGAGTAGTGTTGTGCTTTGGAGATAATCTTGGGTTCCCCATTTAATACAAAATTAGCAGTTTAAACACACCATTTGTAACTATTTTATCCCTGTGAGTAGAGAGATAATGTGTGAATTTAGCCAAAGGTATCCATTCTCTTTTGAAACTTTTTGAAGTGCTTATCTAACTCTTTGTAGTCCATTAGCTTAGCCAAAACTAACTAACTAACTAACTAATAATAAGTGAACAACTGCTAAGTAAAGAAAAATGACTTAAAGGGTATTTAATAAATTTACCTGTTAAGCAAATCACTAATAGGTGTCCTTAATTCCTTTATAACTGCAGTAATATTAGTGAGTTTATCTGAGTTGTTTGAATAGCCATTTCTTGGTGTTCTCAGTCTGTACCTTTAATAACTTTATTGTGGGAACCTAGTCGCTGCGCCTTTCTGTGCACCGGAGTGCAGTGTGGCTTTCAGGACTGTGCCGGTACAGAGGCTGGCACGCTTTTATTAGTTCTTCGAATGCACTGCCCAATTTAAAGAACTGGTGTAGCCCCTGTCAGCCCTGGAGAAGGTTTTTGTGAGGAAACTAATGTTTTTTTGGACTGCCGAGAGGGAATGTAACCTTTTGCGTGAGAAATGATAATGCAGAAGAAACAAATTGGTGTTCAGCTTCAGATTAATCATGTTTTCTAAGTGCCCTTGTTGAACTTTTCAAGCCTCCTTTTATTTTACCTTTTTATCTTTAAAAAACCTCTGCAGGATTTACTATTGAATACTTTCTGGTCTTCAGAGCAGAGTTCATATTCTACAAGTAAACCTAAATAGTACCATTAGAGTGTTGCTTTTGCTATTTCCAGTGGGGTTTAGTAGCCACTGTTCATGGTTTAGGGGAGAAAAAACCTGTTTGGGAGTTTCCTTTAAGAATTCTAAAATACAAAATTGGTTTGTATTACTGATATCCCTTCTCATTATATGCAATGAAGGGTGTGTGTGTGTGTGTGTGTTTATATAGTAGATACCTTATCATAGTCTGGTTTGCCCAGATACTTATAAAGTACCTGTTCAGTCATTTTCACGGTTTAGGGTAGGGGGAGGCCTGGTTAAGAAGTCTGTGTTTGAGAGAGAGTAATTCAAATCTTGGGATTAGTCACAGGATTCTTGGTTCTCTTCATGTGCATTTTAGACTTAAATAACTTTCCCAAGGTCACAGTGTGCTCTGTTAGCACAGAGAACATTTTTTTTTTTGACATCATCTGTGAAAGTTGTGAAAACAATGTGTGGATATGAAATGCTGTTAATTACTTTTATTGTCTTTTTCATGCAACATCAAAGCCCATTTGCTTATAAGAGTGTCAGGCATGCAGTGTGAATGCTAGAGGAATTAATTACACTTTTCCTGGAGCTCTGAAGTGTGGAGCTTTACAGGGTTCTTAGACATATTGATACATATTTCATCTTTGAACAAATTTGTTGCTATTAATGAGATTATTATCTGAAACTTTCAGACTTGGCTGTGCAACTCACATGGTTAGTGATGTTAAATAAAGGTCCGATTAAACACTGGCTAGTGGTATGTGGATTTGTTAAACAAAGAAAATTTGCATCACTAGAGATGAAAGATTGTTTTAAAGTGGAAATTCTTTCTTTCTTTCTTTTGAACTCAAATATTTAGAAATGCTTGAGAAATTCATTTGTAGAAGGAATCCGAATGATAGGTTTTGTGTAACTTTAAAATCCACCTGGATCCTGGGTTAAGTGTTGAATGGTCTTGGAATCAGAGAAGAGCTGAAAACATTAGGAACTAATATGGTACCTTTAGCTATGAGGGTTGGGAGAAGAGCTGGAAGGTAGGTTAGAAAGGCTAAGTGAGGTCCTTAAAAATCCAATGTTAACTAAGGATATCACAGAGAATAATTTTAGGAAACTAACTCTTCTGCCTTGTTTCCCTGTCAGTGTGTTTCTGCAGTTTAGCATTGGATCAAACACATCCTTTTCATCTCCATTTTAAGTTAACTTAATAGGCCTGCCTCTAAAAACGGACTTGGCCTAATAAAACAATTGTGTGCTGACAGCTGATCTGGACTTATGCAGAAAGGGATTGCTGACTGTCTTGTCAGAAGGGCCTTCATAGCTTAAAATCAAGTATTCGATTGGAGGAGAAAATATTAGGACCATGTTTTGTGATCTTAGGGGCTCTTATTTTCTGTCTTTTCTCCTGAGATCTCATGGGAGTTACTAATAGACTTCTTAGTGGAGATGAAGATGGGAATGGGAGGTAAGTGTGGAGTCTGTAGACTAAAGGGAAGGTGGTGGCATTTATGAGCATTATTCCATTTATGGGCATTTATTGTGTACGGGGCACTGTGGCAAGCATGCCACTTGTTTGCTTGTCTCATCTTGACATTAATATGGAATTAGCAACTACTGTTAACCCATTTTGCAGATGAGGAAACTGAGGCTGAGAAAGGCAATTTGACTTTTCCATTCTCACACAGCTAGCAAATGACAAAACCTGGACTAAACCCAGGTCGGTTTGGCTCCTTTGTTCTTATTTTTGCCAAATAAATAGATTTGGCCAGTTAGGATTTTGACATTAACTCAAGTCTAACTTTCTAACAGTTTAGTATAAGGGTTCTTAACCTGAGGGTCACAGACTTCCAGTGATGGCATGTGAACTCCTGAAATTATGCATACAATATTGTATGTGTGCACTTTTATTTCCCTGCAGAGAGACAGTTTTGCCTCTTGGAGGGTTCTGTTATGCTCCTCCCAAGAGGAAAAAAGGAGCCACTATCTAGTACCTGTCATCCAACAGTCCATTAGTAAGAATTTGAGTGGAGTAATGTCAGGCTCAGGCTGGCAAGAATTGTAGAGAAGTTGTCGTCTCCAGGTTTGCATGCCACCATTATGCATATTTACTTGGTAGAGGTTTACCAAAGCCCTAGTCTATAGCAGACATTGTAATGCTGTTGTCTTCTGGAGTTCATTGTCTCTTTCTTATAAAGACAGATGTGTATGGATGAATTATAATCCTACCCAACTGGGGTTCCTCACAGAATTGAGCCCTTAGCCCCTAAAGCATCCATTGTCCATAATGGATTAACCTCTCTCCTGTGCATCTGTCTGGTACTAGTTAAATGCATCATCCATGGGAGAAGTGAGAAAATAGTCATTCAAAGAATTTCCTGTACTTAGATGGTAAAGTGCAGAAAGGCAGCAATTTGATGCAGGAGAGCAGTGTGTAAATTGTTCCCTTTCACCATGCATTGGAAAATGAAGTGGAGCATCTGTCAGTGTTGCCATGACTTAAGAGCAACTTCTCACACCTTCCCTGTGGACCTGGGCTCTGTGGGTTTGCATCTGTTTGTTTTTGCCCATCCCTGGATTTACCCCTGGGTCCCCAGTGTCTGCGACTTATCAGACACTAGATGTTTAGTGGATGAACGATGGGTTTAGAGTTGCCACCAGACAGGCAGTGGGTCTTCATGGGTTTGGGTTAATTGGTGAGAACAATTTCGTTTGGTTTGGTTTGGTTTATACATTTTTGGGCTCTCTTTTTATTTGGTCGTTATTTCTAGAAACGTGCTGGATTAGATGGAAAGAGTAGACTTCTCTCTGGTTCTGGTACAGTCACTGGTATTATGCAAAGTTGTATCAGAGTGGTGTGTGTGTGTGTGTGTGTGTGTGAGAGAGAGAGAGAGTGAGTTCAGGGGAAGAACACCTGGCATTATAAAGGTCTGAAGGTGGTCTTTGATAAAATACTGAATATTGACAGAGCTCTAATGTGGACAGCTGTTATGGATGGACGTAACATGAAGAGTAGTTCATGGCCGAGCCATAACGTCCCTGGGAGTCACTTTGAAAGGTTGGGTATTCAAAATCATCCTTAACTTGAATATATGCCATGGGAAGACTTTGCTCCTGGATAGTGTTTCCTCAAGTCTGTAGAATGGATTTAGAGTTCATGACAAAAGTGGCATTTAAATCACTTCTGATAATCAGAAAAACCAGATTCAGCCCTCTAATGTATTAGGTGAGGAGACTGAGGTCCAAAGAAATGAAGCGCCTTGCCCAGGGCCAGGTGGCAAGGCAGAGGTGAACCTGAATTCACATTCAGGTCTCCTGGCTCCTAGGCTTTGGAGCCTTTCTGTCACCCCAGCTGCACCTCAGCTGAGCGTAGGGGAGAGCAGATGTCGAAGTGTGCTTTGCGATCAGGTATATAACTGGGGAGAGCCCGTTCTCGTTAAATTGTACATTGAGTTTAAGCAGCTCCTCCTCTCCTCTAATTTAGATTTTGAGTTGCTCTGTTTTACCATCTATCAGACTTTTAAAAATGGTTACTGATGCTTCCTATATGCCAGACACTGCGCACAGTGCTTTGTTCACAATTTTTTAAAAATTATTTTTATTTTTTTCAATTACAGTTTACATTCAACATTATTTTGTATTAGTTTCAGGTGTATAGCATATCAGTTAGACAATAATCCTGTTCCTTTGTCTGCATTTAACCTGCGAAGCAGATGACATGCCCCAGGTTGAGGAAACCAAGCTTGGAAAAGTAAGGTTATTTGTCCAGATCACTGACTAAGTCGGATGTAAGGCTGAGATTCAAATTCAGGTGTGACTGATTCTAAGCCATTTCTGTTTTTCTGGCACTTTCTTCTGCTTCAGATGAGAAGGTGGGAATTAATGGCAGGGTGTAGAATGGGTTATAAACCCAGACGGACTGACCAAGAAATGAGTGTGTAACTTTAACAGAAAAACTACCCTTACAGAGATTTATTTCCCTCCTTCCCTTCCCTTCCCCTCCCTCCCTCCCTCCCTCCCTTCCTCCCTTCCTTCCTTCCTTCCTTCCTTCCTTCCTTCCTTCCTTTCTTCCCTCCCTTCTTCTCCTTTTTTAATCACAGAAGTCTCATTCTAACTTGTGTTTTTCCATGAGGAGCCAATCTGATAAGTCTAGGAAGAGGAATCAGTGATTTGAAGTATCCAGCTGTCACTCGATGGCACTTCCTTTTTTTTTTTTTTTTTTTTTTTTTTTGCTGTTAGGAAAGTTAGAACGTCTGTAGTGTTCTGACATTTAAAGGAATTTCTGGTGTAAGACACACCACCTTGTTGTGGCTGACTTGTTAAGAGCCATTTTGGTTTCTGCATGGCTTTCTCCAAAGAGGTCATGTCTTGTGTTCATTCCCTATTTGATTTAAAAGGTTGTTGAGAACCTAAAGCTGTGGATTCTCCCTGCTCTTTTCATCCTCCTGGCTGTTAAAATTTATTATGGGTGCTGCATTCCTTGGTAGGCAGGCACTCAGTGCTGCCTTCTGTCTGCCAGACGCTGTGCGAGGCGAGGCAGCAGGTGGGGATGAGTAAGGCGCTGTCCCTGGCCGCAGGCAGCTGAGTATAGGGACAGACAGCATGTGAGCCACAGTGCTGTCCGGGAGGCCACATTCATAGGATACCGGAGGGGGTGGGGAGCACCTGGCCCGGGGTGCTAAGTTTAGGCCTGGGCAACCCATTCTGAAGAAACATGTCTTTAATGACATAGTACCTGGATTTGCACCTCCTGGCCTCTTCCAACTCATTTTTACCTACCTTTGAGGTTGAAGATGATAACTCTTTTGTGGAGACATGCCTTTATACCTGTCAGACAGTATAGGGAGGATGCAAAGAGTAGAGGTTCTTTGTTCCATTTGTACTTGAATGAGATGTTTTAAAACATGACTTTTAGCAGCTCTGTTGACTCATGATAGTGTACAGAGAATGAGGTCAGCTGACCCATTTTGGTTCAAGGAAGAGCATTTTATTTTTATTACCCTTAAGATGTGTTGTAAGACAATATTAATCCTGTTCTCTCCCTAATAGCCAGTGTGATATGGTTGTTTAGAAACTCAATGTGCAGAGTCGATTCAGTGATAACAGACTTTGATGATCCTAGAAATTTGATGTGAAAATGCATGTTGGAATGGGAACTTCTGGTCTCCTAGTGCAGAAGCTGTTGCATTTGTAAAATAAAAGAGTGGAGGTCGTAGTCAATTGATTTTTGTATAAGGTCTCACCCAGTGCTGAAAGAATTTGATTAAAACTTGAGTTTTTACTTAGACTTAATTCGAGTAATTTGTATCCTACTGTGGATACAGCCTAGAGAAGGAACATAGCTCTTATGCCCCCATGAAGTGTGTTTTTCAGATGTTATTTCTGTGATTTCTCCCATACAAATACGGACAGATTTGCCCCAGAGGAAACTGAGGCTTAGAGTCTAAGTAAGCTTAGCAAGGCCACAGAGCTAGGATTGAACTTGGGTCATCTGAAGCCAAAACTTACTGACCTGCTGGCCTGAGACCTAGGTGTATTTTTGGTAAAATTAGGCAGAAATATTAGAATAGATTCAGTTTCTTCTAATTGGAGCCAAGATCTTCCTTTAAAAATAATTCACCTATAACTTATGTTTTATTTATTTTTAATTTTTATAAAAGATTTTATTTACTTTTAGAGAGAGGAAGGGAGGGAGAAAGAAAGGGAGAGAAACATCGATCCGTCGCCTCCTGTACGCACCCTGACTGGGAGCCAAACCTGCACCCCAGGCACGTCGTGCCCTGATGCAGGTGCCCTGACTGGGAATCAAACCAGCGATCTTCCGCTTTGCAGAGCAACACTCAGCCAACTGAGCCACATGAGTCGGAGCTATGACTTGTGTTTTAATTATGAAAATAATGCATGCTTATTGGAAAATACAGAAAAGTATGAAAAAGAAAATCAATCCCACTATCTACAGATAACCTCTGTTAACCTTTTGTATTTTGTTATAACATTTTTTTTTTCTTTCTTGAACTGGGAGGGGTTTTAAAGAAAATTGGTAAAAACATAACATGGTGTTTTTAACCCTTCATCCACCCTGAGCATTTTCCTCTTACTAAATGTTCTGATACATATTTAGTGTCTGTGTAACATCTACTTGTTTTTCATTATTATAAGTAATGATGTGAAGAATATCTTTTCTCTATCCCTTGGTTATTTTCATAGGATGACCTTCTATAATTAGAACCACTGGGTCAATGGATGTAAACATTTTTAATGTTCCTACTACCTGTTGTCTGCTTGGGCTGCAGAAAAGTGGTTCTAATTCACACCCCCCTACCAGATTGGCATAGGTACGTTCCCACATACCCCTGCTCACAGTGGGTTTGCATCTGTTTCTTAAAAACAATCAGAACCAAAAAGCAACTTTATAAAAATAAAAGTCTGTATATTCCAGTCATTTAGTAAATACTAAATCCTGGCTTTTCCCTTTGCCATGAGTAATGTCCACGTAGAAGGGAAGGTCCCTGGCGTGATATCTGGAACCTCCCTTGTAGATGTGTCTGAGCACAACTCATGAGCAGTAAGCTGCCGTTGTGTTCTGGGTAGGGACACAGTGGCTGTCCAGGCAGATGGCAGTGCTCAGAGATCTAGTGAAGACTTCACTGAAGGGACCGCTGTGCAGTCGGCACACTGCTGGGCAGCAGACTGCCCAGGAAGATGCTTCTGCACTCCCTGCTTTCTGTCCTGCCTCTTCCCCAGGGTGCAGGCTGTCTGCTTATGAGCAGGCTGGTTTTGGAAAGGCGGTTTAAATCTGTCCTCTCCATTTGGAGTGACGCTGTCAGTCTGTGGTAGGCAGAGATGCAGGTAGAACCACTTACCAGACTATCAGGGCTACATTTAAACAGTGGCATGTCCCTGGGCTGAAAATGACTTCATGGTTTGATTCCTTAAAAATGTAGAAATGTTACATAAAAGTCTGGGGCTTTGGCTCCTCTTGAAAAATTAAAAGTCTGGCAATAGTGAGTCCACATTTCCTCATGGGCAGTAGCTGGGCCTGCCCCGTGGAAGTTGCAGCTGTTCCCTTCAGATGGGACACGGGCCCTCGGGTTCACAAGTCTTTGTCGCGTCGCTTCAGTGTACTTCACCCACTGGTAATTACATTTACCAGCATCTGCCCCTTGTAGGCATTGGGATTTGCCACCTCTCTGTCTCTGAAAGATCTGAAGCTGAAAGCTTCCTCAACTGGCCAGTGTGTCTGATGTCCGTTAGTGGCGTTATGACACTTGGGACCCCATGAGCCTCAAGTTATGCTACTGGGGAAGGCCTGACTGGACCTGATGTGACCAGGGTACTCTTTTTACTCTTGTTCTTCTCGAAGGCTCAAGTCTCAGGGCCATTTGGCCTGCGCCTTCGTTAAGATCTTTGTCCCTTCTCTCTTTTTGCTCCTTGGTTGACTACTAGTTACTGTTTGAATGGACTGACACCCTAAAAATGCTGTGGCTCAGCTCTCCTTTTAAGTGAGGGACCTGTGAGCAAGGGCCTTAGGCCCTCAGACACAAGAGGAGCTGAGATTAGAACTTAGGTCTTTCAGCACTTTCACGTGCTCCTCTTGCTAGAATGGCATCCTACATTGGATGGCTGAGTTCCAGAAAATCTTCCATGTGCCCGGTGCTTTAGGGTCGCTAGAGCACTTCCACTTGTATTATCTTGTTTTATCCCCTCGGCTAGGAGCACCTTCCCTGGATTCCGCCCCAGAAGGCCATTTGCTGTTCAGGTTATCCTGGTTGCCAAGGCTTGTCCCACACTTGATACAGAATGCTTTTCTTGGGACCTAATTGTACACTTTTACTTAAATGCACTTGACATTGTGTGTTCAGCACCTTTTTGCAATTTTTGGAAGTAACACTGGTTACTTGGAGACTTGGCATCTTTTCAGAAAGTGCCTCAGTCTTGGAGTAGGTGGTAAGCAGGCAGCTAATGGTATGTAAAGAATGTTGCAAGCTTGACTTGCAAAGCCATTTCAGAATTTAAATCAAAGTCGCTTGTGGCCAAGTCAAAGGGAAATGGTGTACTTGAGATTCAAGATGATGATGCTTGGTTTGCTCTTTCCTTCTTCGTCCTAGATGCTGCCCAGAGTCTCCCTGCCTCACACTCTTTCCTCCCGTCGCTTCCTCCCCTCCCCACCATTCATCTTTTCAAAGTAACCTCTGATCTCCTCACCCCTTTGGTCCAAACCGTTCAGTGCCCTCCCTTGGTTTACTACCGAGCTGAGTACGGAGGTGACCTGGGCTCTCTCTCTAGCCTCTCTTCTCACTATTGCTTTTGGGACTTGGGTCTGGGTACAGTGTGCTTTTGCCCTTATTTCCTGAATGGGTCCTGGGCTCTCCTCCTTCTGTGCCCTTCATTTTGGATTACCCTTCTGTGTTATAATAATTTCTACGCCTCCACTTTCCAGACCCTCATCTTTGCCCTCTATCCTTTCTTTTCCCCAACTTCCCGTCCTTCCCATCAAGCATTGCTAAGCTCTACTAGTGTGTTCCTTCAAATCAAAGCACTCCATTTTTCGCTTCTCAGCTGGTCTTAAATTCCTTATTGTAGGTATTCTTTCATTAATGCTTTCTTTGCCCCACAAGATCACAGCTCCCGGTAGGTAGAGCTTGTGTCATACTTGTCCCCCTACTGCTTTGCAATAAAACTCTTAAATATTTACTGATTGAAATTCTTCTTCTAGATCAAAATAATTTGTGATGGGATAGTATGGGGATGTTAGTGTGGCCAGAGAAAGACTTGGCTTTTGAGGCAGAACTTTGTATGATTGTAGAAATAATTCACAAGCAGTTTTCAGACCTGGGTGTGTCCTAGAGCTATTCTAAATAGTTGGGATGGACCAGACTCAAAATAATTTCACCTTGCCTCTGCTCTCCAGGAGGGAGGTCTGGAAAAAGGAGGTGGGACTAGGAGATGACACCATCTAACTCCTCCAGGCCTGGTTGTGACTCCCTGGGTACATTGTTCAAAGAATCCTGGAGAAGAGAACATCTCAGTCTGTATGTAGACTTTTAGGGAGTGTTTTATTTAAATTTGAATAATATCTTGGTGTCACTTAGAAAATTGGTACTTTTGGGTAACAGCAAAAATTATATGCAGTTCCAGAATGATCCATCAGAAGCAATCATATGTGGGTCCTTATTAAATTTGTACCATATTGTTTGCCCAAATTATCCCCCCACTTTGGAAGTTCTTGCGTGGGCCTTGATCCTGTGTTTGAGTGTGTTGTGGGAAGCAGATTTAAAGGACTAGAGTAGTATTTCTAAAGAGACCAGCAGGCTATCTGTGGAAGACTTGATATTTCAACTTAATAAACATTTGATTTTCTACTTTTTTTTTCAAAGTTTTTATATCTTAGGTAAGAACTCTTTTTTTTTCTCCAAAGATTTTATTTTTAAAGAGAGAGGAAAGGAGGGGGAAAGAGAGGGAGAGAAGCATCAGTGTGTGACTGCCTCTCATGTGCCCCCTGCTACTGGGGACCTGGCCTGCAACCCAGGCATATTCCCTGACTGGGAATCGAACTGGTGACCCTTTGGTTTGCAGTCCTGCACTCAATCCACTGAGCTATACCAGCCAGCCAGGGATCTACTGTTTATGGGGCCCACTATAAGCATTTAGGAGTTATTAAATTACAGTAGTCCCCCATTTCATGACAAGACCCCTCAGTTGATGCCTGAAACTGCAGATAACCTATGGGGGTGGGGCAAACCCCCCAGAATTTATTTACGAAAAATTGTGTCTTAATTCTGACATGTATAAACTTCAGTCACTTTCAAAGCACTCTCCATTTGATGCAGTACACCTATTGAGACGTTTTTCCCACTGCTCAAAACAGTTTTGAACTCATTGATTTTGATGCCTTTTACTGCTTGTGCCATTTTTTTGTTTCACCTTTGCACATCGGCAAAATGTTTCCCTTTGAGGACTTTTTTCATCTCTGGAAACAAGAAGTTGCTTGAGGCGAGATCGGGTGGGGCGGGGGGGTCATACTGTTTTTTGGTCAAAAACTGCTGAACACTCAGCGTGGTGTGGGCAGGTGTGCTTGTAAATCACCCATCATGAAATGGGCAAAGGAACTGAAAGAGTCTTCAAAAAAAATTCACCGAAGCTGAACGCAGTCTCCCACAATGCCAGCTGGCACACTGATACAGATGGGTTCCTAGAACACTCACCTAGCTGGGGAAGCCTGTACTACAAGGGTCCGCCCTCTAGAAGATAATTCTGGGTTTTTTTGGGGGGGGGTCCCGCCTTGTGTATACCCTGTTTTTTTTTCCTATCTATATATACCTTTTCACTTAAGGAAGCACTTTATGGCTCCTTTTGGGCATCTCTTTGGCATATCCGAATTGCCAGCATCTTTTGCTTTGGGGCCATTATTAAGTAAAATAAGTATTACTTAGACACAAGCACTGTGATACCTTGACAGCTGATCTGATCACCGAGATGGCTACTAAGTGACTGATGGGCACGTAGCATGTACAGCATGGATACATTGGACAAAGGGATGATTCAAGTCCCAGGAAGGTGCAAGATTTCATCACACTCCTCAGAAAGGTGTGCAATTTGAAACTTTTGCATTGTTTTTTTCTGGAATTTTCCATTTAAAATTTTCAGACTGCAGTTGACCTGTGGGTAACTGAAACCGTGGATAAGGTGGGACTACTGTGTCACTTAGTTATGTACATGTTAGCATGTCAAGATCTTTTGGTTTTTGTGGAACAGTGGCTGTTATAGGGGCACTGGGACCTTCAGGCCTATTCCGGAGTCTACCCATGATGTGTTGTATTCCACCAGTTCTAGAGGGTTTTCATGGCATCTCCACTCCCGAAATGTTTCAGTGCCCATCAGTAAATGTTACCCTCATCCAGGAAGTTAAATGAACAGCTTATGTATAGTTTTGAAGTTTTGGTGTTACTTGTTTAAATCCCTAGGACACATATAAACTCAGTTTATGGCATTAAATGTGCCGTGTGGGTGATTGCAAGTTCTAGTGGCAGTGGTAATTTTTGCATTTCCTGACTCTTGTGTTTAAATTTGCAGTCTCAACATTGCATCACCATAAGTTTTCACATTTAATGAATATTTATGTTGAGCTGAGTTCTATACGAATGTGGTGGTTTCTGACTTGATTATAGCTTGCTGTGTACTGTGGCCAGGGGTGCCCTACAGACAACAGAATTGGCACACGTCTCAGCATGCCAAGCCCTGGCGGATGTGGTTAGGGACCATGGTGACTGGTGCTCTGGTTGCCTTGCCAACCTTGATTTTGGAAGGGGGGGACTCTAAAACAGCAATGGGATGGGGTAGAATAGTTTTGAATATTCCAAGGAAGGTTATTGCCCATATATGCCCCTATAAGAAGTTGTAGAACACTATACAATTCTTACTGAATGCTCAGGTAACATTAATTAATTTTCTTAATAATTAATTTCTTAATTTACTTATGCAAGGCTGTTTTAATTGTCCTCTTGCAAACTTGTAGAAGTTGTATGGTGGGCCTTCCATGTATGAATGTCTTCATTACTTGCTACAGAGTAGATAGGGAATCTTCTGTCTCTTAATATTTCAACCCCTCCTCCTCCTCCCCTCAGCCCACATCCCTTGCCCTGTGGTAACTAACCTAGTGATGGCTGATCAAGGGAGGGGAGGAAAAGAAGAAAGGAGGGCGATGGGTGGGAGACTCCCCTCCTCCAGTTTTGTATCTCCATTCCTTCCTGCTCCCTATCTCAAGAAGACCTATCCTCTCCCCTCCCTAGTCTTATGCAGGGGTGGGCAAAAGTGGGTTTACAGTTGTGAGTATGTGAAACACAGTTTATTCTTATATTATTATAGTCATAACCTGCATGTCTTTTTCCATACAAACAACTGTAAACCTACTTTTGCCTACCCCTGTATATTCTGTAAGCAAAGACCCTGGTGGTCACAGGTGTCATCACCCATAAGTGAAGTCTTAGGATGCCCAGCTCGCAAGGTTGGGCAGTTGGAACTGGGATGGGAAGAAGAGGGATGTGTCCCTGGTATCCCACACTGGAATACCCTTTGCCACTTTCCAGATGTTGTCTTGAGTGCTGTGGTCCTTAGTGTTGTGCAGTGAAACGTCCAGAAGGGAACCGATCAGTCCTATTAAGCCAGATGGGACTCCCGGGCACAGGCTCCCGAGCTCCTGGAGTCTGATTTGTGAAGGTTCAACAGGTCAGACGGTCTCTCACTGCAGAGTCTGCCATCAAGACTTATCACACAAAAAAGCAAACCCTTTACTCGTTTGAATGGAAATTTACTATCTCAGAAGGGAAGGCTGGTCACAAATTTTAATCTCTTGCTGTCTTGGAGGTACCCTCTGTGACTCTCCATTAGAGTGTATCCTCCTTCAGGGCAGGGGTGGTGTCTTCTGACATTTTTCCCACTCCAGCCCAAAGGATCCCTTTGTGCAAATTAGGAAAAGCTGTCTCTTCCTCAAGAGACAAACTTAACTTCTGTTTGCCACAAACGGGTAATAACGTGCACCTAGGAAGACCACAAATGTAAACGGCACCCCCTAGAGTCGTGCAGTGCATGAGGCCGTATCCCTCTTGGTTGATGTGGCACCCCTCTAAAAGTTGGTCCCTCTTCTCCAGTGCTTCTCTCAGCAATTCAGATTTGCTACTTCTGATTTCAGTACTCCATTCCTGGAAAACTAGGGAACCACGTGTATTAGAATTGAGTGTAAAGTTAGAAAACAAGACACCAAGGGTGGGGAGTAAGGAGTTTAGGACACAGATTGTTGACCTCTGCTTCTACTGCTTTTCTGCTTTGTGCTGACCAGAGTAGGGTCCTCAAACCTTCGGTGCACTATAATTAAAAGGTAGGCCGTTGTGGAGCAGAAACAGCACCACCACCATTTTATGCGAGATTTACGAATGTATTCCTAATAACACACTTCTAAGTTACCTTTTGGACTCTAACCTGATTTGATTGTAAGGTCTCTTTAGTTCTATGTTACTGCTATAACTTTGGGCCAACTGTATCTGGGAGGAGTTGGGAGGACACTCCCTTGTCATCCGATGTTGATAAAACTATTAGAAGCAGTAGTTTCCAACTGTGCTATGCAGACATCCAAGGTTTGTCAGTTTTATTTAAGGTGTATTGTAAATTTTGCAGAAAGAAATGGTTCTGGATTTGCCTTGCTTATGGGAGAGGCAGTAGAATGCCTAGTCTGGAACCAGACTGCCTAGGTTTAGATCCCAGCTCTGCCAGTTACCTGCTATGGAAAGGTGACTTTACTCTCTGGCTCTCAGTTTCTTCATCTGTCATGGTGAAAAAATCTCTCCTAGAATTGTTGCAAGGATTAAATGAGTTATGGCATGTGATTTGTGTTTAGCGATGATGAGGATGAAGAAAATAACATACCTAATTTCACAGTGTCCCTCAGGCATACTTAACATTTACATTGTCATTCCCAAACGGTTGAAGTTTTTATTATGAAGTGGTAGTTTCTGAAGGTGAAAGAATTCAGAGGTGCTACTCATGAAGAAGTGATCATATCATAGGCATCATTTTGTAATATACTCAGTGCCTGACTGCTTGCCTCTGTGTCCCTTCTTCCCTAGTGTGGGGCCCATGGGCTCCCCCGGTGGGTTCACAAGCCCTCTTTGAGAGGCTTTGGGTATTCATTTCTCCTCATTCCCAGTCCCCTTTTTCAATTCTGTTTCTTGGGAGGGAGTTTTTTCTGCAGATTTATCTGCTCATGCCTGCGCTCTACAGCCAGATCACTTCCTGGGCCCTGAGTGTTTTCAGTTGGGTACATGTGCACATACAGACACACACGTGTGAACTGTGAGTCCAGCACATAGGAGGCTGGGTTTCTAGGCCAGCCTGTCTGTCGTTCCTGAGGCCACATGGCCTGCATACGGGCTCCAGTGCTCCAAAGGAAAGCTGGGTGGTTGATTGCTTCTCTAGGTCTGGCCGGGACACGTGGAATGTTGTGATATGCTAAGGCTGTGCTCTAGGGGCCTAATTATATGGGACCTGTGGCAAGCATAAGAGACTTCAGTGCTTGGTTCGATCCAGTGTGTGATTTTGCCAAAGCAAATACTTTATTAATCTTAACCCCCCCAAATTAGACACAATTGACTTTTTCTAAAAATGGAAATGATAAGAGTGCGTTTTGGTTCTCGTTCTCTCTCTCTCCCTCTCTTAACTCACTCCTACCCTCCTCTGCCAAGACTGGGCTGTGCATCCCTCTCTTTGAACAGAGAAGGTAGTTTCCATCTCGGTCTACCGCTTTCGTGCACATTCCTGAGACTGGGTGATGGAAAGATGCTGCTTCTCCCTCTGTGCCGCTGAGCTTTTCTCCTTGTGTTCCTTAAGAGCTTTCACTTCTTTCTGCTTCAAGGCCAACGAGTCTTGCTCCTGGAAGGATTTGCCATCCTGATGGGACTTCCCTAACTGCAACTCTTCCTGGTTTCCTTTGGATTCTGATCCAGAATTTGGGTAGAGAAACTGTCGGGTGACATACTTTAGTGACCTTGAGTGTGTCTGCAGAGGCTCAACCGTAATTTCTCATGTGGCACGTGAACAAGTGAGAGAAATCAGTGGATGAAGGCTTCCCATTTGATCCCCTTAAAGCATCTTGTGTGAAGGACATACTCATAGGGTAGAAGGAATCCAGTATTAGAAAGTGAGCTTTTGCAGTCCAAATTAGAAAAAAAAAAAAAAAAGGCCTCTAAGTAAGCAAGGACCGTCACCTCAGAAAACAATTCTGAGTTAGCCTCCTCCCTTCCCTTCATTCGCCCTCTGCCTTGAAGTCTGGGGGGACCTCATAGGATTTGCCAGCTTTGAAGTCCTAAGGTGCTATTTTAATACTTTTTACATTGCAGGTTTCGAGGCCGATTTAACTAGATTCTGGAGAGAGCTTACTTTACAGCATTCTTAAGAGCTCGGACAATCTTGAAAGAGTTAAACTCTAATTAGCTCATTCCTAAGGTATTTAATGCCCTTATTAAAACTCAACTGCTCGCTCACTTTTTTCTTTAGTGAATCAGATTTCTTGAGGAGCTGAGCCTCGCTCCTCAGATCACAGGCTCACATGTTGGAGCTGGCAGTGCTAGAGGCTAGTTCCTATCTGTGTGACAGCATTTTTAATTTAACAGGACTGCCTTTGATGTTCCCAAATATTTATAGGCAGCTTTAGATCATTTCAGTGTGTGCTTTCTTTCTCTTTTCTTTTCTTTTCTTCTCTTTTTTTTTTAAACTGGAGCAAAAGTTCTTCCTCATGCAACAGCTTTCCTTTTATCCTGTTAGTTTATTTTTGTTTCCTTTGCAGCTTTGGCGAAGGCTCTTTGGCTGTGCACACACACACATGAGGTTGACCCTTCTTTTTGCTCCTTTAGGAAAGGCCACCTCTCTGTATCACCCTGCCTGCTTAAGATTGTTTAAGGCACTGCTCTTCTTCCGTTGACTTTCTAGAGGTTGAGGTTGTTCGGATTTGGCTCCGGAATCTGCTTTCTCGCCGACCTGAAAGCTTTCAGATAAGCATGGAGACCTGCACGCTGTATGTGGAGGTGTCTCTTTATGGATGGTCGGGGTGCAATGTCCTACTCGGTCTGCACGTGTGGCCCTGGCTTCAGCAAGTTAGGATGTATGCAAGGCAGGAAGTGCAGGTAGACAGAATTCTCTCTTGCTTGTTGCAGGCTTGCTCTGTTTTGGCTTTGCTGGACTTTTTGGCTGCATGTAGTAGAGAATCACAGATTTTAGTCTCAGGGATGGGAAAACAGAGTTGCGATGTTGATTTGTTAAACCATTAAGAAAGAGAAAAAGTAAACTGTGTACCAATCAAAACAAATGACAGAACATAGGACAGTGGTTTCTCTAGCCTGGACACTGGGTAAACATTCTGCTTGTGAAATGATCCAAGTTTTTGAACTCTCCGCTGCTGTCACTTACCTGGGCCTAGAACCTTTCATGGCTGCCTCCATCATTGCTGGTTCCGCCTTCTATGTGGAAGCCTTTTAGAGCTGAAGGTCATGTAGGTGGTTGAGGAGATAATTGAATAAATAAATACTGTGTTAGATTCTGTCTTTGGGGCTTTACACTATTTCTCCTACTACATACTCAGGAGGATTCTGAGCAATAGGAGGTTCCATCTCTGCATTTTTAGATGCGGACACCAAGGTGCAGAGAGATTTAACGCCGCTAGTGAATGGAGAGGCTGGCTTGAAGCTCACGACTGTGTTTGCAGCTTCACTGTAAGGTAGTTTCACTGTCAGGTAAATCTGATGTCATCTGCAAACCTCTTAGAGCTAAAAACCTCATGAGGCTAATATCTACTGAGTGTTGCATTTTCAGAGTTCGGAGCTGACCACGCTCCTGCCATGCAGAGGGCACAGGAGTGGAGAGCAAGGCCCTGGAGCCAGATGAGCCTCTGCCCCTGGGCTCTGTCACTGCCAGCCTCTGTGACCTCGGCTAGGTCACCCAGCCTCCTTGAACCTCTGTCTTCTCATCTCCGACATGAGACAGTATAGCTTGTTACCTCCAAACAAGTGCGAGGATTAAATGAGATAATATATGTAAGGCATATAGTAAGTGCTTAATATGTGTTAGAACCTGTGGCTGTTGCTGCATTGAATTGCCACCATCAAATAATTGTCTTTTCTCAAGGACTGTTGTTCATAGTCCTTGAGAAAAGACAGGTAAACCAGGTATTAGTCAGGTAAACTGGCAGCTACAGCAGAGAGATGTGCTGTGTGCAGGTGCTTATCAGGCCAGGACAGAGCCACTGGCTCGGATTTTATATTTTTTCATTCAGCAGGTAAGTAAGTATTGAGTGCTAGGCAGAGCCTTTGAGTCACTGATTACTCCCTTCCCTCCAACCGAAATTTCCCTTTCCCTTGGGGGAATTTGAGCTAAAATGTTAATTACCACCTGGAGAAAGATTTCCTGGAGTCATTTTTACGTAAAACCCCAAGATGCCAAATGGCACTCCAATTGACAGTTTATCTTGTATGGTTTCCTGTTATCCTTCAGCTACTATTTTAATCTTATCTAATTTTCCCCTAATTTTTGAGAACTTTACGGTCCTTGAGAATGGACAAGTGCCTCTCCGAGGGAGCAGGTGGTGATCCTTTTGTTCCCCAGGGTGCCCAGATGGTGTCCGTGCCGTCTCATGGACTGGTTCCATGGGGATTTGTTGATAAGATTTTGCTTTGATTTGGTTTTCCATGCCAGCGCCATATTCAGATTTGATTACCGGCCCTGTAGCTTTTTTCTCTGCTTAGATTCATTGTCTCTGTCATGGACTCTCTGGAAACATAAATCCCATTCCCCACATCGCCCACCCCTCTGTGCCAGTGGGGGCAGCTGTGAGGTAGAACTCCTGAACTGCCCCCACTGCGTGATCCAGAGTGGATGTCAGCGCACTTTCACTTGTTGAATTGATTGATATCATATTTAATTTAGAACAAAAGATACCATTGAAAGGCAGTTTCTTTTGTCTTTATAGACTTAAGAACCCAAATGAGCCTTTTGCTAATATAGATTTACGGTCATTTCTGCATTTTTCCTGTTGAGTTAGGGAGCTTTGAGTTGGAAGTGGATGTTTTCTGAATTTGTTGGTTTGAAGTGATGATGCTCAAACTATCACTTTTGAACCATGAAGATAATGTTAACATTTGATTTGGCTCTGTTTGAAGGTACCGTGAAGGTAGGTCATTTATACTCAGCTTTGGCATCCATACCCTTTAAATAGCATTTTAATTTCACATTAAAACTAGCTTATATTCAGCTGAAACAACAAATGATTGGAAGGGTGGTTCAGAAGAAGGGTAAGTGGCAGAGAGTGGGAAGCATGCAATTGAAATTGGCTGTAGGTGAGCTCCATACAGTTAATTGAGAATTAAGGAAGCCCAGGCTTCTTTCCAGAGAACCCCTGACGACCCTCTACATTTATTTACCTTCTTTTGGGCATCTTGGTGGCATCCTTTTGTCCTTGGATCACAGAGCACCCTGGCCATGCTGTGGATAAGGCAGTTTGAAGTGTGTGCAGTTGTGTTTTGGAGGAGGGGAATCAACAGATGTCACTAATAAAATTTGGACAGAAAGAAGTCCAAGAGGGTTGAACTAGTACCAGTGGGCCTGTTCAAGGTGATGCTTGCATTTTCTAGCGATACTTGTGGAGCATTGATTTGCCCCGTGTCTTATGGGATATGTCTTGTCCCTACCCCCGGCTGCCAAAATTAAAGAGCAAAATCCATTCTGCATGGGCACTCCTTCCTCAGGCTTACTTAGCTGGATTGCTGAATGTGCAGTCAGTTGGATGCAGTTTGTTTTTGCTCAAGGAAGGAAAAGCCTGAATTGATAATACACTGATAGAACCTGTGCTTGCAATTTGGGTTTTTTAAATTGGTGATTAGAGTTCTCTGGGTGGGGAGCAAAGGTGAAGTTAATAGTCCCGTGGAGACCACCAGTTCCCTGGCAAGGGCCTAATGTCTCAGTTGGGCTTCTCAGGCACACTTGTCTAAAGAAGCTTTTATGGTTTTGAACCACTTTCCAAAGCTTCAAAGCCCTTCCTGGTCTTACCCTTTTGTTGTCACCTATGGGAATCTTGCCCTTCCAGGATGGGCTTCAAGTAGGAGCCAGCACCTTGAAGCGCTGACTGGTCCTGGGGGCTTCCTGTTGGAACCATTGGTAACCCTTCTTTGGACTTTGCCTTTAAACCGGATGAGTTTCACTGGATCTCTTTTCCCTGAAAACAATCAAACCAGAATTTGCTCTTGCTGTTTTAGAATGCTTATGTTCCTAGAAAGGTCATTCAAGGAAAAGAAAAAAGCACACCTTCTCTTAGTCCTTGTAATTTTCCTCATTTACGTAGTGACTTTGAAGAAATCTGGTTTGTATCCTCAGTTTCTCTATTAGACTTTGGATCCAAAAGGTAGTAAGAAAAAGCAAAGTAACTTAGTGCTTTTTTTTTCCTCTTGTGGCTATGGTCTACCTGGTTACTGTATTCCTGGGTACAAAGGGGAAAGTGCCTGCAATAGGCTTCGGATGTTTAAAGGTGTTTCTGGCCGTGCTTAATGCCCTCTTTGCTGGAGTAGTTTGATGGATGTTGGGCCTGACATTTTCTGGATAGTGTTCACAGAATCACTGCTGGCCTCCTCCTGAGTGTCTGTAGGGTTGGGCTTACGGGCCAGTGGGGAGGACAGAATGTGTCCCTGAGACGCGAGCATCACATGCCTGGGGCTAAAAGTGACCACTAATGCAGAGAATGGCTCTGGGGGCAGGTGTCCAGCTAGGTTCTAAAGGAAGACTGTGGTTTAGATTCACCCCTGCTGGTCCTTAGTGGGGGCAAGGCATTCTCATTTCTGAGACCCAGGCTGGGTTGGCATCTGACATTGCTTTTCCTCGTTTTTAGGGTATCTGGAGTCTGCCTGGTGTGGAATGTGCTGGTGGCAGAGTGAGGCCATGGCCAGGAGACCAGAAACCTTATCTGCTCCCTGTCACTTAGGTGGGACCCTAGGCCAGCCAGTCTTCCTGATCCTCAGCCCTCACATTTGTAAACTGGCTATGGGGGCTGGGTGAGAACCCTGGAGGGGCGTGGGAGGATCTGCATGCTGGGGCTGGGCAGGAACAGGAAAGGAAGAATCACTCAAGCTGGAGAATCGGGGAGGGAACCAAACCTCAGAGGGCGAGTAGGGGATGCACCAAGGGGGGATCTTTGAATGTCAGGAAAGACATTTGACTTTTATTGCAGAGACCAGTGAGTCCTGTAGCCATGCAGGAGACACGATGTCCATGTTTATGGCTGGATTTTATTTTTTTTTTAATGGCTGGATTTTTGATGACACGACCTCCCCCTGCCCCATGTACTCCAGCAGCCTAGGTGTTCAGTTGGGGGACCTGGCAGTCACTCCTCTCCGGAGAGCAGCCTGGAATGTAAGGGAGTAAGTGACTTCCTAGTGACAACCTTGAATTCACTTTATTAAAGATAAATAAATCTCATACCAGCTTTGGCCTTTAACTCATTAGTAACAAATTGTTCTCTACCCGTACACTTGACCGTTCATGACACCATGGGGAAATTTGCTGTCGTGGCCTTTTTTTCTAAGGGTTTTTAATATACCCCAAGTGTGTAGGAACTTGGGGGAGTGACTTGTCAGCTGCCATTCACCTTTTGCCCATCACCCTTCAGTTTGGGCTCCATGTGTTGACAGTTTGGGGTTTCAGAAGAGAGATTTCGAGGTCCGTTAGGGTTTGGCAATAGAGTGACAGGCTGCTTGGGACATTTTTCTGGTTATTGACAGGCCTTACTGTGGCTTCTCTCAAATGAATGAGGACAATATTTTTCTAAATCCAGCCATTGAGCCAAATGAGCCACACTGGGATAAACTGTTTGTTTACAAATTATGTAAGAGAAGGGCCTGGCCATTAAATTCTTCTGGGCCAGAATTCCTACCCTTCTTCAAAGTTGTAATCAAACTAAACAAACACTTTCCACAGGAACTAACTCCCTCCCAAGAAACAGGAGCAGATGCTCCTGGGAGGCCTTCAGCAACGTTGGAATGTTTAAAGTAGAAATATGTAACCAAGGTGAAGTGGTTCCAGAAACATTGCTTGCTCTAGCCAGGACCTAAGCACGTGTCAGCTTTTTTATTTAGGGCAAGAGGTGCAGAATGAACTAGGCCAGTCCAGGCGGAATTTTCTCTAGGATGTTTAATTTTCTGGTTTCATCTTCCCCTGCTTCTCATAGTTCCAGCTCCTTGTGACCTTTATTCCTTTTTGCTTAAGTAGCGTTTTCTTTTTTAAAACTTGATTCTTATCTCCTATCTTTTAGCTATGTTGGATTACACGTGGGCATCAAGGGCCCTCCTCTTAAGCAAAGCACTCAGTTATTGCTTCTCTGTCCCTAGGAGAGATGTCAGGTGCAGGGTAAACCCTGGATGGGAGGGGGAGACTGAGTCTGCCTTGCCTTCGGTGTTGCCCCAGTGAGACAGTTCTTTTGGGGATTGACCAAGACCATCAGGCTCAGGGACACAAGTTTCCCAGCTCTTGCTGATTTGGGTCTTTAGTGAGTGACTTATGATTTATTTTGGCTTGGGAATGTTGTGAATTTTTAGGGCCCCTGACACACCTGTATGAAAACAGAAGTAACACCTTCTAAAACCAAATGCAGATTTCTCTGGATTATGCCTGCAAATGAGCTTCTTCTCAAGGCATCTCTTAAAGAACACCAGTCCTACAGAGTGCTCTGGAAAGGGTTCCCTGGCGAGCTCACCTGGAGAGTGCTGTTTGCCATCGTTCCCTCTTGGAGGTTCATGGTGTACAGTAGGGAGTTCATGGCTCTGAGAAATCCTGCTGAAAAGGAATCTAAATGAACTCTATTCAATTTGGCATTTCCCAAATATACTTGATCGCAGAACTCCTTTCTGTCAAAGGCCCCAAGGTGCTGGGGGAAATTCTGCTCCAGCTAGCCAGTATTCGATTGGTTTAGGGTCTTCGTTTGTCCAGTTGCTGTCCCATTGAATTACGAGTGTGGAAGGCCAAGACTGTGGGGCGCTGGGGTACAGTCGTCACCGGTAAAAATGGCCCGAAGGCCTTTCAACGGTGGGAGGACTCTCCCATTTTCAGCTTAGCAGGTTTGTGGTCTTGTCTGCACTTGGGTGGTAGGGTGGGGAGTTGTAATAAGTGCCTCTCCTTGAGAAGTTAATTTCTGTGGGGATGGGAAGATTCGTGAAGGAGTTAAACAGAAATACCCTCCAACTGGGTACAAAATAACACCAAAGCAAGCACAGCCCCAGTCCCAGCCCCACAGAGCCTGTTCTGTGGGCACTTGTCAGAGAGGGGGCTGGGAAGGAGTGCCTTTGTTAGCATTTAGTGAATGTGGGGATCTGGTGGCTGTGGGGACCGTGGGGACCATCAGTGAGGGGAGATAAAATAGAAGAGTGCCTGGGTACTTGGGAAGTTCTAAATGACATTTCGCAAGCTGATCCCTATGTTTTGCACGCACCACGCAGCACAGTCTCTTAGACTGCCCCCGGAGCTGGCACGTTAGAGCTGGATCAAATGCATGCTCACACTCTGGCTGATCTGCCAGCTGCTCCTTGCGGGGTTAACATCCTGGACTTGCAGTGGCTGTCCTCCCCAACTCTGACTCTTATGTTATGACTTTGGCTGCCAGGTTTTGGGGGCCCACTGCCTTGGAGGTACTAGGCTGAGCTGAATGGATGTGCATTTTTCAGGTTTGTCTACTTTGATCAATGCATGAAAGATTAAATTTGCTTTTCGGACTCTAGCTGCCCATGGGAAGAATGGGACACAAGCAGGGCTGAGATGTGCCCCTGTGATGTACTAAGGGGACACTCCAAGATGAGAAGTTTAAATTCTTCAACTCTGTGTCATATTCCATAGAGTGTTGATTTAGGGCTTTTAAAAAAACTTTCTAAATTGGGGTTGACCCACCTCATGGTTATTGTTACCAGCTAAGCTCTCTCCCTGGCCTGGGGCATCCAGCCTTTTACCTCATTGGCTTTTGATGAGGCCCCAGTCTTTGTTACTACATTAAGGGTGGGGCTAGTCTCTTCTCAACACCCCCACTCCACCCCACCCCACCCGTACACACTCACCCCACTCCCTTAAGGAAACATCCTCTTTTTGCTGGGTGCTGATTGTCAGAAAGTTCTTCCTTACACAGAACCAAACTTCTACTCTTTAGTTCTCATTCTTCCTTCTAGAGTATATTAGTTTTCCAGGGCTTCCAGAACCAAGTACCACAGACTAGGTGGCTTAAACAACAGAATTTATTTTTCCTCACAGCTCTGGAAGCTAGCATTCCTAGATCAAGGTGTGATGGTCGGGTTGATTTCTTCTGAGGGTCAGAGATGGCCGTCTTCTCCCTGTGTCTTCATATGGACCCTTCCTATCCCTCTAACTGTGTCCAAATTTCCTCTTTCTATAAGGACACCTGCCATTGGATTAAGGCCTCTGTCTTCAGATAGCCACACTCAGAGGTCCTGGGGGTGAGGACCTGAACATATGAAATAAAAAAAAAAATTCTTTTATCTATTGATTTTTAGAGAGACAGAGAGACAGATAGACATTGACTTATTGTTCATGTTTCCATCCATGTTTCATGTACCCATTGGTTGATTCTTTTATGTGCCCTGATCAGAGATCCAACCTGCAACCCTGGCGCATTGGGACCACACTCCAACCAACTGCGCTACCCGGCCAGGGCTCAACACACGAATATTTGAGAGGCACAACTCAGATCATAACACAGAGCCTCTAAGACATGAGGGCTCTGCAGAACTTTGAAGGGAGTTCTTCTTTGCCCACCACCACCAGCAAAACTAACACAACTGGTTTTCTCTTCACTGAGCAACCCCAGTTCTTTCTATTAGTCATGAGATAGTTTTGAAGCCCCTTACCATCTGGAGCCTCCTGGATTTGCGTCAGTTAAGGAGAGACAAAATAATGTACCCTGGACTCTATGCAGTATTTGAGATAGAGTTCATTCTAATACCTGTTCCAACAAATGGTTTTGATGACTTTCTGAAAATTAAAAAAAAATTAATATAGACCTGTAAAGTTTTAGTAGCAATTTTAATAAATTCATCTTTAATTTTTTCCTTTTTATCATGATGGTTGACACACGTGTACCTGCACACACAAACCTGTGCTTGCAGCCCCCTCCCACCCCCTCCCCCAGCCGCTGTGACATCAGTTTTAACTATCAGTCCTTCTGACAGGCACTCCTGTTTAGAGTCAAGTGCTCAGGGTCCAAGTTTGTTCACCACTTTCTGCCCGTCCTCGTGCTGCTTCAGTTTTAGGAAAGCCAGTGGGGATAGTCATTTCAAAAAAGCAAATAAATGTAGAGATGTATTTATTCTTTTGAAGTGTAATTGCTGTCTGAAAGCCTAGAAGTAACTCAGTTAATTGAATATAACTTCTTTTAGGTACATACTCTTATGCCAAACTGTAGTGTAATTAGATTTAAAATTATAAGGTATCCTCTTCACTTTTGGAGATTGTTTTACTTTTTATTGCTCATCTCCTCCACTAGAAAGTGTGTTGAAAAGGCACATCTGTTTTGTTCTTTGTATTTCAGTACTCAGCAGAGCGGAGTTCAAAATGAATCCTTTTAATTATCTTGCGCTTGTTTAATCAGGAGCATCCTGTTGTATCTTCAAGGTAAATGTGTCTGAAATGGTATCTTGGGGCTCAGGGTGCTATTCTGGCCGCTTCCTCTTCTGCCGTTGAATTGTGGCACTTCCCACAAAAAGACCCTCCGTGCTGTTCACTTTTCTGCTAAATGATGGTTTGCACATCCTGATTGATAGTTTTGACAGACTTTCTCCCTCTGCCGCAGTCTCTTTAGATGGAGTGTGACACTCCTGCAGTTCCTCTCTTTGAAGATACTTTGGCTGCGCCCCCCAGGATTTCCAAATTGTAGCCCTGAGATGCCTGAAGCTCTGGCCCCACACAGCTGTTAGGCCCCTTCTGTTCTGGAGGCCCGACAACATTACAGACACCAACTATTTATAGTACACTTTTCAGTGTCGGTAAATTATAGGATGCTCTTGCCAGTGGGATGGGGCGAACACCCACCTGCCTGCCGCCCTCCGATTGCCCAGAGAAGCTTGCAGCCAGGTGGTAGGTAGGAGCTGAGCCCCACCTGAGAGCTTTCAGGGCCTCCCTGGGCCTAGGCCTGCTGGGATGCCTGGGGCGGGGTGGGGTGGGGGGCATTTCTAGTAAAGTCAGCGTGCTTTGAGCTGGAGTGGTTGGTAATAAAAAACAAAAGGCACCCAGGTATGTGTGCTCTTGAGAGAAGCCTATGCTGATTTAGGCCAGCTCCACAGGTGGCTGTGTGTTTGGTGGTCTGTGCGGGGATGTTTGTCAGGTTGAATCACGGGGGAACAGAGGAAGGTCCAGTGCAACATCCATTTAATTTGACCTGGCAGGATCCCTCGAATTTCAACAAGGTAACTGAAGAACAGTGAATCTGAATTTGAGTTTGATACAATCTCTGTAAGGTAAAGAATTTTCAAAGTATGTAAAAGCTCTTAAACAGGCCTGATAGTGTATAGGGTCTTAATCTTTCCTCAGCTGCCCCTTGGGAAAGATTTCCTGGCCTGCCATTCAGAATACATGGGAAGGGTTAGCCCCTCTTCAAGGTGCTGTTTAGAAAGGGCTCAGTTGCTAGAATGCTCTCTCCCCTGGCTGCCAAGCCTGTACCAGTTGGACTTTTGGGGGCAGGTTTTGTTGTGTTAACTTTTGGGCCCTGCAGTTCCTTGCATGGTTCAGGGAGGGACATTGAGAAAGGCCTGTTCTGTTAGCTGGAGTTTCCATTGAAGTGCTAACTGCTGGATCCTTTGAACCTCCAGCCTGGGAGGGTATTTATAACTAGCTGTTTGCGTGTTTAGAGGAACTGAGGCCCTGCCTTTCTGTAGTGGTTTAAGAACCGTGCCCTTGGTGTGGGCTGAAAGGGCAGGCCTGGCTGAGTGTGGGGACTTACACTAGGCTCCCCACGACCTTGTTCTCACCCCCTCCCCTGTGAGGCCAGCAGCCCTTTCAGGGTTAACTTCTCTGCTTTGGAAGCAGCTGGCCAGTTTACACTCCTCCCTGGGCTGTACAAAAATACTTCCTTTGAAGTGTTGGGAGAAGCGGTGAAGGGTAAAACCTGGTGAAGAATAAAACCTGGAGTGGGGCTTGAATGCATTTCTTTTCCAGGGAGTTTACTGAGCGACTAAGCCCCCAGCCTTCATTGTAACTCACTGGGCTGGTTGGTTCTGCTCACATATTTCACAGCTTCCAGCCCGGGCACAGCTGGCTTTCTCTGTGTATGTGTGTTTGTATTTAAAGTCTCCCCCGAAAGGAGTATTTCTCAACAAGAGAGATAGTTAGAAGGCAGCCGCCAAACTTGGCGGCAGAAATCCCTTTGACCGCACTGCTCCCTGGGGCTGCTCCAGTGGGGGTGGTATCCTGGGGTACGTGTGAAGCTGAAGTGTTTCCACTTGGTCCTAAAGCGGCCAGCCCTGCCTCTTGCCCCCCTGCTGGAGTAGGAAAGCAGCCACCGGACTCAGCATGATGCTTTGACTTTTTAAACCTCGGGTTCCCCTTTGGTAAAGTAAGGACCAGTGGAAATAAAGGGTTGGGAGCACCTTGAGAAAGTGCAAGACACCGCTCCAACGAAGGGCCTGCTGTTGAACAGAAATGGCATTCCGGATAAAGGGGCCAAAGAGAAGAATGCCAGAACAGAAATGAGACGGAACAAAGCTTGAATGTCTCCTTAATCCCTGAGTATTTGCAGCCGAGGAGGGGTTGGGGTGAGATGGGAGGAGAGGCAGCTGTTATATTCTAGAGAAGAATGCCAACCTGCTTCTCCCCACAGATAAGGCCACACAAGTTCTTTCTGGACTGGGGTTTGCAGGCCCTTCTTCCCTGGGAATTGCTCTCATCATACGGATTTCATGCATCTTCTTATACTACCTCCTATCTCTCTTAGACGAGGGGTGAGGGCCACTGATTTAAAATACCACATGGTTAACATTTTATTGATGACTTGTGCAATGCCTTATGTTAAGTACCCGGCATGAATGATCTCATTTGTTCCTCCTAACAGTCCTATGCTGTTAGGTGCCCTTGTCCCCATTTTATAGTTGAGGAAACTGAGGCTTGAAGAACTGAAATGACTTATTCAAGGTCTTACTCCCTACTGATAACAGTAAAGCTGATTTTAGATCCTTGACTCTTAATAGCTACAAGTTACAGTAAGTGATGGGGGATTAAATTTAATCTGTGCCCCAAACCTGGTCCAACACTGTTTTCAGGGAAAGGAGTAGAACATCGAACCCTTCTCATTCTGACAGTTTTGACCCACGTTATGTTCATCAGTTGACACTTGCTGATAGTTATACTTCAGTAGATGTAAATGCTTCTTTGCCTTGAGGTTTCTGAAATGGATCTTTTCTAATTTCTAATTCTCTGTGTTGTCTTTATAACATAAATGTTTTTTTTTTTCCTCTCTCTCTCTCTCTCCTTGGAAAGGAGGGAGGTGTGATGGTTGCAGGGCTCTGTAACCATGTCTTTCTTACAGTTGAAGGTCTTGGTCTTGGGGATGGATGGGCAGCCTGAACCTCTAGGAAACCTTAGCTGTAGGCTTTGGTCTTTCCCCAGCCGAGATCCAGACTTGGCACTTACTTCAAGGGACTTGAGATCCCATCCTTGACCTTCCTAAGCTGCAGGGGAGGGAGGGCACCAGGGAAGCTTGAATGATTTGCCCCCAGTTGCACATGGGACCGGACCCAGGGCCAGGCTGGCAGTCCACTGGCCATATGCCTTGCCTTTTCACCTGGATTTCAAACAGGAGGGTAGATGAAAGGAATAGAAATGACAAGTCAGAGGAGTAGGAGGGCTCTCATTTGGGAAGTTTCCTTTGATCTTCATCCCTTTGTTTGGAAAAAAAAAAATAAAAACCACCAAAAAAACCTCACAACTGGTAGCCTGAGCACATGGTTCACTCTAGTATATTGAGGGGTAGTCGTTTCTCTTTTGGCAGAAAGCACCCCCCACCCCACAGTGGTCTGGCTCACTTAGGTCACAAACCCCCTTTCCCATTCTGCTACTTTGCTGCCAGATGTCTCACTCCTCCTGTCGAATCTTTAAGAGCTTTTTTACTCCTCATAGGATGAAGGCTAAATCCTGTCTTACCCTGCTATTCTAAAGCCCTTGGCATTTTGCTCCTAGTCATTTTGCAGTTTGGTATCCTACTACAGACGCCCTTGCTTCCAGACACACGGCTCCTCCGAACAAAACAGGCTTTGGCCTCTATTTGTATCTCTGCCTACGTTCTGCCATCTTGCAAAGTGGCCGCTTCCAGCACTAGCTCTCCTGGACCATTGTAGCACCTAGTCGTCTCTGCTGCCTCTGGGCTTGAAACAGCCTAGTTTCGTCACTCATTTGACAACATAAATGTTACTTTTTGTTGTTTTATTTGGAGATGTGTCTGTTTCCTCACTAGACTGTGAGCCTGCTGAGGTCAGAGGCATGCATTGTGAGTTGTTGTGTATACCACCTAGTACTCCATAGGCCTAGGTCGGATGCTAATGAGGATCTGGGACTGAAATCCTATCATTTTTCTGTTAATAGGAATGAAAGACTTGATAAATGAGTTTCTAAAAGAGAAATTTGAAAAATGAGTCCGATTTTTTAAGTCAGGAGTTCTTAAATGAATCAGGGAGTTAGTGTACATTTTTATATGTGTGATTTGACTGGGAATCAGTCTATAGTGGAGATTTTTGACCTAGACCCCTTCAAGCTGAACACTACCATACGTGCTATTTTAAATCTGCTGTTGTTGCTGTTTCACTCCCCAGTTAGTTGCCTTTTTATTTTTAGGCTTTTATTTCAGTGTTCCTATAACTTTTCCTCTTAACTCATTTCTTGGATCTCTATCACACTGTTACAGTTGGGTTCTTCTCTTAAAAACATCTCTAATTATTTAACTATTATGATAATGTATGTTATCTCCTTGACTCTCTGTAGTTTGTGGTCGTGCCCTTGACCGAGGGGTTCAGATAGGTTGATGGTCTTCACTGGAATTTTAGTTTGACCTCCCAAAGGTGGATCCACCTGAATGGGGTGGATTTATTTTCCTTTCCCCACCCGCTTCCAGTCCTTTTCTCTGCCTTCTGGCCCGTGTGTATGAAATTCTGGCCTTGAACACACCTAACAGTCCCGGGCCATGTCTCTTTCCCAGTTAACCCTTTTTCACCTGATCTTTGCGTGGCTTTCTCAGCTGCAGCTGTGTGTGGAGTCATGTTTGAATCCTCGTTTATCTTTTCCTTCTTGCCATTTTTTCCATTCCTGGTTAAATGTGTAGCAGAAGATGTGGTGACAGCACGGGGGCCATCAGTAGCTCTCTGTTTATGAAGTGTGGGGACAGGCTTGAGGAGGTTAGGTGAGCTACCCAAGGCCACAAGGCCAGTAAGGAGCAAAATTGGCCTTGGGGGCAGCCCGGGGATGTGCCACGTCCCACGATGGCCCCCTGTGGCAGCCTCGGGAGTCCATCGGCTGGCCGAGTGCCTGTAGTCTTTGAGGAAAGTTGTCCAAATGAAGCAACCTGCAGTGTGTACTCCAGGGGCCATGTCTGACCCAATTTCTTGAAGTAATGGGTTTTGAGACTGGGTTTGGTATTTCTTCTAGGCTGTGCTGTGTTTGTGGGCATTTTTCTGGAGATGAACTCCTCTATCATACTTACCTATCTCTTAAAGAAGCCTGAGGTCCCAAAATGGGCAAAGAGCCCCTGATAGGAGTGCTTCGCCCCCCGCAGGGATCGCACTGGAGAAGCTGGCCTTTCGGGCTGTCTGCTGTCCCGGTATCACTAGCGACTGACTGCTTTGGGGGCAAGGAGGAGAGTGGGATGTCATCTGCCCTCACTCCATCCAGTGTCAAATTCCTTCTTAAATTAAAAGCCTGTGTGGAATAACCTTTAAAAATAGCAAAGGGTTAGAGGTTAGTTTCTTTTTCAGGTTCTTTTTATAGAAAACGCTACATGTATTCACAAGTAGACAGAATGTGTCGTGTACACAATGTCCTTCCACAGCCACCGTCAGCCGTCACCCACTTTGAAACTTGTCAACTCCGGGCCCCCCTTGTTTCATGTGCACCTCACCCCCATGTTATTTCAAAGCAAAGCCAGCCATATTTTTTTCTATAGATATTTTAGTATCTCTAAAAGATAAAAATTCTTAAAAAAAAAAAAAAGCAAACCCAGTGCTCTTCCCAGGAGAGGCTAATGTTAAGTTAGTAATATATCCTCCCAAGGGACACCCCATCCCCCCTCTCCACACTTTGTAAGTGATCCATCCCGGGTACACTTGGGTGCCCCTGCACTGGCAGCCTGGTCCAGGGCTTGGTGTCCTGGTCTGGTGGGGACGACCGGGTGCTGGCCGGAGATCAGATTGTGGATGGTGGATCCAGGCGTGGGTGCAGCGATGGTATCGGCTTTGCCCGCAGCGGGAACTTCAAGATCAAAGGGCCCCGCGCTTCAAAGCCGCGGGAGCAGCTCAGATTGATGCAGAGAATGAGAGAGCTCCGCTGATGTAATCTCAGCCTGTGAGACAGGTTCTTTTTTTTTTTTTTTAATTTAAACAAAGACACCCCTTGTTTGTTTAAAGAGGTGAAGCGTGTGCTGCGGAGGGCACGCGGCATCTGGAGGGGCTCCACTCTGGGTTGGTGGATCCGCGGTAGGGCAGGAATGTTGCAAGAGGCTGGAGTTGCCTTAGGTGGACTTGCAGATTTTTCCGTGAAAGACAAACTGCTTCTGTTAAGAGCAGCTGATTTTTGTCCCTTAGGGTGGTCAGGTTTGTTCCCAAGTGACTCCTGAGATCTTGAAAGCAGGGTCCTCTGGTCGGTGGGTCAGGCTTTGGAACACACCCCGTGAAGTAGGCAAGGGGTCTGCAGGCTGCTTTTGCTCATTCCTGTCCCACCTCTAGAAAGGGAGCTAGCTCATCTGTCCCTTCCCCAGCAGGTGCGACAGGTTTGTGTGAGGCTGGCAAGTAGGGCCATCCCATTGGGGGTGCTCTCCAAGAATATAGCTGAATGCCGGGATCTTCACTACCTCAGCCTGATTTTTCTCCCAGTCTTTATAAAAATCAGACGAGTGCCTGATAATTCTGGGTGTCCCCCGTTTAAGCCAACGTCCCCACCTTTAGTAGTTGTTCAACACACCCATTGATGAAACCCTCTGCCCATATGTACCTTGCAACCATATTCAGTGTTCTTGCTTAATATGTCTTAAGACAAATACCTACACAGACAAAGCAGCCCTTCAGCTATTGAGTCAGCTTATTGGATGTTGAGTTCCTTCCCAAGATCTTCCCCACGTCAGAGTTGGGGACCACTGCGATCTCAGCAGCTCACCAGTCTAAGGCAGGGTGACTAAAGTCCACCTCAGCATCTCAGAGGCATCCCATCCAGACTCAGTATGTTTAAAACCAGATTGTTCTTGCTCCAAATCGATTCTCTTGGGTTCTTGCCTTTTACTCAAGCTGAATACCTGGCATCTTTCCAGATTGTCTTTCCTCCTCAGGCCCCGTGATGCCTCTTACCATGTCTGTAAGTTTCTTAAGGGCAGGACTGAGAGGGGTTCCCCCCTCCCCTTTTAGACTACAAGTCAGATTTCTCCCATCTTTTACAAAAGTGCCCTTCCCCTGTATTTTATTATGAACATTTTCAGACGTAAAGGAAAAGTGAAGGAATTTTATTGTTAACACCCATGTACCCACCACCTATATTCTACCATGAATATTATACTTTCCATCTGTGCATGTGATGTGTCTTTAATATTTGAAACTTGAGCGCTTGTGTATCCCTCACATGGTAGATGTTCACATGTTTTAATGGATGTGACAGGGTTTTTTGAGATTTGCTTTTTTATTCTGGGTCTACTACTTTTAGATCCAGATGTCTACCTCTGTTTCTATCTAAATCTTTCTCACTCAAGTTGGGAATAGCCCTGGGGATCGTTATTCATTATTGAGACACTCATGGCATAACCCAGGAGGAGTTCATAATGGCTAGATGGCTAGAGGACCACCTGGGGCATGAAGTTTGCTTTGGCAACCTTGTTGTGTGTGAATGACTTGCCCCTTCACATTTCCTGGAGCAGAGCCCGTTGCCCTTCCTTGTCTTGTCCCGCCCTTTGCCTTCTGGTGGCGGGGCCTTGTGGCTGCAGTGAGCACGGGCTCATTTTGTTCAGAGATTTTTGTACAACAGCCCTACTGTCGAGTGTGCAGTTAGCCACCTAGGTAGAACTTCTGGTAGATTTTAACCCAACTGGTTTGGAAGATCTCTAGTGTGAACACTATTGTGGTTTCTTTTTATTTTTTAAAGTGGATAAGACAAGTCATGTTTCTTGAAATATCAGTATGAACTTGTGCTTTGGGGGAAATTTCATTAAAATTGGCAAAGTCAGCTTACCCTATTCATAGAAAGGTGTTAGCTCTGACTTGTAAAACTGCTCAAAGGATCCTGGGAATCTAGAATCTTTTGGCTTATTATATATGTAGAAATGAGGAAGTTTCGTAAAAGCTAAGATGAACCACAGCTTGTTGCACTGAGACTGGTTTCCCATGAACTCTTCTTTTTTTTGATTTGCTTTGATTTGTGTTTCCTCCAGAACAAGCTGGTGCAATTGGGTGTGTGTGTGTCAAGTCATTTACTGAAGAAGCACTTCCTTTCATGGTTTTAAGCAGGAAACGGACAAGGTGTACAAGCTCACCTGATTTGTTCTTTTTGTAGAGTGGATAAGCTCTTCCACTGTGTGGCTTCCCTGCTGTAGGGGCTCGGGCTTGGATAGTTCTCAGTTTCAGGGGTGTGTGTGGGGGGTGTGGTGTGTTCAGAAGAATGACCTAACTTTGCAGTGGTCACCCATGGCCTCCAGAGTGCCAGGAGGTCTGTGATGTGGGTCATATAGAGAATCTGCTGTTTGTGCCTTTTACGCCAGTGTTGTGTCTGTTTTATTTTGCTGTAGCTATAGGAGGCAGCTACACGGTCTCATTTAAAGCTAAGACCACCATCTCTAGTTTGATTCTGTCTAGAGACTTCTTTGGTATAGTCTAGATCCAGTAACACTTGTGTATTGAATGGTGTCTCCCTCGCCACTATCTTGATTGGTATTTAATTTTTGCCCAGCTCTTTTTATTTTGGATTTTTTAAGGCCACGTGTTAACAATTGCTCAGTTGGTGCTCTCACATCTACTCAGTGTGTGTGTGTGTGTGTGTGTGTGTGTGTGTGTGTGTGTGTGTGTGTGTCTGGGTTTCTGTTTTGGTGTTACCATTTGAAAGTTGCCAGTATTTTGACATTTCATCCCCAGTACTCCAACATATGTCTACTAAGGTTAAGGGTGTGCTCCTAAATTCTGTGTCGTCATGACACCTATGAATTTGACACATTTCAGTTTCTCTAATTGTCTCAGAAATGCCTTTCATAGCTGGCTTTTGAAAAATGCAGGATCCATTCAAGGTCCTTCTGTAGCATTTAACGTAAAGTAATTATATTGCATAGGTACATAGATACTATATTGTGAAGGGGAAGCAAAATAAAAGGAAAGGCTTCTCCATAATCCTACTGTCACAACAGACCAATCCAATTTACTTTTCCACCTCTTCTTACATTCCTTAAAAATGAAGCTTTGGAGAAATTTTTTTAAGTTCATTTTCATAACCATACGTGAAATAATTGGAGGTATTGTGGAATGTAAAAGAAAAAAAAACCTGACCAGGACTGTTTTGCTATTTCACCACATAACCCAAAATTGTGGTCTTTGAAGATTTTTGCTTAGAGATTTGGAGTTTTATTAAGAATACCGGAAGCCAATGGCCTTTGACTAGTGTTTGAATCAAGAGGGACTAAATCAGCTCTTCCTTTTGTTTGCTTAAAAGCTAGCTTTTTGGATAATGTATCAGTCTATAGGCCTTGGGACTCCCTTTTTTTCCAAGGTGGCTTCTCCACCTTGGCACCGTTGACATTTGGGGCTAATTCTTCATTGTGGGGGGCTGTCCTGTGCGCTGGAGGTTGCTGAGCAGCATCCCAGACTCCTTCCCACTGGATGCCAGTAGCAAACTCCCCTCTTAGTAATGACAGCTAGACGTGTCTCTAGTCAGTGCCAAATGCCTCCTGGGTCGAATGGGTGGGGGTGGCAAAATTGTCCTTAGTTAGACCCATTGCTCTAGAAACTCTTTAGGGTTAGTAATTGAGTTGAGTTTAACTTGGCTACTGATGCATTTCTCTGAAGGGACACTTTCCATTGTGATGAGAATTAAATTATTTTAAACCCTATCCCATTTGAGAACCCAGAAATTTCTAGATGTCACTGGCCAAGGGATTGAAATCAGTTGACAGATGACAACTGAGTGTGCGCCTTCCGTGATTTTCACACTTTAGCGGGAGCCTTGTCATCTGATACTCTTGGGACCTGTAGGTGGTTGGGTCACTGAAAAAGGTCAGTGAAGCTGAAGCAGGGAATGATGAAAAAACGATGAAAGTTTAAAAGTATGTTTTAATTAAAGTCTGTAAGTGGACATTCAAGTCTAGGTCTTTCTGAATGACACCACTGATTTGCACTCCCTAGCCTTGCTGCAGCTTTACCCTTGATCTGTCACTTAACATTATAGTTCTGGCCTTTTTTTTTTTTTTAAGCAAAGAAAAACCTTATAAAGCTAAAGGAGCCTTCTAGAATTTTGCCCCCCGCCCCCTGCATCTAGTTTAAAAGTTGCATTTAGTTCTCAGCCATATTTTTATTTGCCTTCATTTAATTTTTCTTTCTTAAGTACTGGACTTAGTTTTCCCAGGCTACAACTTTATTGTTTGCATTGTGAAAGACTTAGTTTAGTTACATACAGCAGATAGAGTTGGCTTAAACAGATCTAGAAACACCAGGTGGTATGTGGAGGTTCTATAGAGTAGTTTCCTGGCCAGACATCTGTGGTGGGAGCAGGTACCAGTTAGTGGTTAATTGGGCAGGTCTGTTTATAGTCCCTACTCTATTCTGAAGTGTGTGGAGGGGCTCCGGAGGAAGGTGGTACTCTAAGTGTGTGTTGCCTTTGGAGTTGGAAGACCTGGGAGCAAGCTCCGTAATGGCCCCAGCCTTCTGCTTGCTCATCTGTCAGGTGGTAATGACAGTGATGTTTGTCTTAACTACTGGGCAGGTTATCCTGCAGGTTACGTGCAGGTCACTTAACAGGACATGCCTTTGTAAATGTTCTGTGGGCCAATGGTATGTTATTAATGAACCCCGAGAATAGATTTGCTCTTCTGAGGATATGTTGGCTGCTTCTTGCTCTTTGACCACAGAGCACTTGAACCCTCCCAGTGAGAGCTTTTGGTCACAGTAGGAAATGGAGGAGGCTTTGCCCAGTACACATTCATACCCATTCCCGAGGAAATAGCTCTGGGCTCCTACCACACTGGCGGTGAAGCCACATGGCACAGCTCATAGGTCTTTATCATAGATCTTGTTCAAATAGCTATTTCTAGCGGCTCAGTGATGAACCCAGAGAGCAAGCAGGAGTGAGGGGGCAGGAGGTAGGAGGACTGGCAGCTTGGCTTGGGGTGTGAGAGGCTGCCAGGCCGGACTCACCACCGGTGCTTTACCCTTGCAAAGTGAGTGACTTGTGAGGGCTCTACCACCCTAGATGAAAAGAAGAAATTGTTTTAGTCCTGCATCTTAGAGCCTTCTGGAAAATAAGAAATTTTATTTATTTTTGTCAGGGTACTTCTTTCTTTTACCAGAAGGTTGAACAACGTTGGAGCTGTCGGTCAAAGTCTTGTGCCATTGAATGGTTAGATGAATCTTGCACTGATGTTCATATCTTTTAGGACCTTTTGTTTTTGTGGATTTGAGAAACTGAGTCTGCATAAATGGAGCAGATCCAATTGCTCTTCGCAGCCTTTCTCCCCTGCCCCCCAAGGAAAGCTAGGATCTGCCTAGGAGGTGAAGACATAACTTCATGAGTACTTGTGTAACCCGAAGACGACTGAAATTGTGGGGCAGTTAGCATCCAGGAAACCCTGGGGCTAGTAGTACAAATTGTTGTTAGTATAGCACAGAGTCTGTCTACCCATAAGCTAGCATCACTGTTTTGACATGGGAATTGAGGGATAACAATTAAGGAGGCTACTGCTTTGTTAGGGAACCCCATCCATCCGTCTATCCATGCCAGGTACTATATTAGGCACTAGGGATACTGCAACGGAAAATACAAAATTCTCCACCTTCACCCAGGCCTCAGCACGTTGTCATTCTGGAATCAGAGGGACTCTTCCTTGCCCATTTCCACTGGGCCAGACATGTAGAGAATGTATGACTGAGGAACAGCTAAGCTTTGGTTAAATGGCAAAATATAGGTGAGGTTCCTCTGGTCAGAGAAGGCAGAAAGCATGATGAGGACACAGCTTGGTGACACATCACTGTAGACAGCCTGGGAGAGTGACAGTAAGGACATCGAAGGTCCTCAGCTAGGTGTGGGGCCAATTTGGAACAAAGGCTGTGGAAGGGACAGGTGTGTGTGGTGCCTTTAGCTGAGGCTCAGCTGATGGATGATAACCTTACCTTGCCCAAGCATGGAGGGGACCTGTTCAGCTACACTCGGAGGGCCTGTTTGAAATGCAAGATGAAAGCATAGAAGCAGGGAGGTCTGCCTGGGGCGGTGGGAGGTGGAAAATCTGATGCTAGCTTACCTTAGCCAGGAAGAGCTCTGACCCCTCTCCTGGGCTTGGTTTCCTTATCTGTAAAATAAGGCCCGCATTGCAAAAGTCTCTCCTGGCTTGAATTTAAAAAAAAAAGAAAAATCTCAACATTGTTAAGAATGTAACCAGTTGCCTCTTTGATCTTTGATCAGTGATCCACATGAGTGGAAGGGACCTGGCTTTTCCTGGTTTCCACTGTCTTTGGAGTGAATGCGGAATGTCTCTTTTGCAGATGACCGGTTCCCAGTTTGAATGTGCAGAATCTCATGCAATGTGAGTGTAGTAGCAACACTGGGTCACTGTGTGCATACACTCATAATCTATCACCAGACTGCTCTGCCCTACAGTAATAGAACACTGAAAGCCTGGGCAGGGTCAATCTGTATTTCTTTAAATCCTTGTCGTGGATGTCACTGGCTGTGGTTGGCTCCCTTTAAGCACTGGCACAGAAGAAAGTCACCAAATATCTGCTCACCAGGAGCTCTGCAGCCCTCTCTTTACCAGCAGTAAGTCTTCAGTATGTGTCTTCTCCAAGATAAACCATTTCTTCTCTCTCCCCCTGCCTCCTCCCTCGCCCTCCCTCTGCCTTAAAGAAAGCAAGCAGAACTTCTAACTATATGGAAACAGATTGCCAAGGTGTATTAGAAAGAGGTATTGTGGGTATGTGTGTGTGTTCTACCTATAATAGTGGCCAAATCTTTCAAACTACATCATCTGACATTGTAGAATATAGACTTCTTTCTCTCTCATAGCAGAGCTGTGTTTTAATAGCTTGTGGTTTTAAGAATATCTGTGCTCATGAACAAATGCATTCTTCTCAGTTATACACCAATTCTGCCATGCTCTTCTCTTTGTTCTCCATAATTCTCCAGAAGTTTTTGGAATCTACTTATTAAAATGGGAATGTTGTACATTATGGTTGTTAAAAAATGAATCTGTTCAAGCCTGAGCAGTATGATAATTAAAAGAAGTTTTAGGTGTTCTGATTTTTTTAGAAAAGAGCATTCCTGAACCTGAATGAAGCACTCGGTGTTCCTAAGGAACCACAGGCCCACTAAGCAAGAGTCCTTGTCTTCCGGTAGTCACCATAACTATGAAGGAGTTAACATTACCTCTGCCATGTTTAAATATTAACCAGAGGGCTCCTCTGCTGCTATCTGTTATCAACAATTACTTGGAACTTTTTCTGGTAGTCAGCTTTAGTTTTCCTCCAAGGAGATGCTAGAACAGGATGAAAATAGACATTAGGCCTCAACCAAGGAAGATTCTTGATTATGTTCAAAGCAGCACTGGCCTCATGGGTACACGGAGTTTGCTGTCTTTACATTTTGTAATATCCTGGCAACATCCCGTGCTCCCCCAACACACACACACACAGTCTCAGTCTCTCTCTCCCTGTCTTGTCTGGATCCAGAGGAGAGGGTCTAGTAATTATTTTATTGTGTAATGATAAATGGTACCCTTTTTCCTATTTGCAACAGTCATTAAAGTTGCTTCACGGAGGTGGAGTGACTTCGAGGTGCAATTAAAAATAGTCAAGGGCTTTTGCTTAAGTACCGAAGGTATTAATGCTCTTCAGGTCACTCATATTTGGGGAAACAAAGAAAGGGGGTTCTGCTCTACTGCAGATGTGTTCATTTGGTTATCAACAAAAGGCTGGGTGGCCCAGAAATTTAAGCCCAGAGAAGAACAAAAGTACTTTCAAACTTAAAAATGGGAAGACCTTGGCGGCCCTTGAATAGCTCTCTGGAGTGCTTTCTTTGCCACCTAGCTGCTTTGGAGCTGTGGCGTCTAATAGCTTCTCAGCCTAGGGGGCCCCATAAAATTTTAGTCTGCTTCTGTATAGAGTACTTTGGAGTGGCCGTTTCTCTCTGCCTCTTATTTATTCTTAAATACTCTTTGGAAAAAGAGCTGATGAGGTGCATTGAGACTTGGTATGAAAAGCCTTCATTAATAGCCATTCCTCGGGTTCCCCTGTCCTCGTGGCCTTAAATTTTGTTTAAAAAAAGGTTTTTTGTTTGTTTGTTTTTTGTTTTAAGGAATTACTTCGAATGCAAGAAGGCATACACACTAAAAGTATTTAGATTAAAAAGGAGAAGCCCTCCCACCACACTCTTCTTCCTGTAAATACCACTGTGACCAGCTGGGTGTCTGGTTTTACTTTTCTGTGCATTTATCTATACACCCTGTTCCTTGACTTGCTGGCGGGGGTTTCTCTGATTATATATAGTAGCGTATGCTGGGTGCACCAAAACCAAACCCCATCACGTCCTGTGATTCAGATTGAGTGAAGCAGGACACATTCAGAGGCATTTGTGGGGGAATGGTGTGGGTCTTAACTCTTTAAGCTTCAGACACTGCCCCAGTTTGGGCTAGGGCTATTCTGACTCTTGATTTTTCCGGTGTTGGTCTAATGGGACTCTTCTAGAATGAAATTTCTGAATATCTCAGTTCCTTCGACCTCAAATAGGAATGCATAGAGTGTGTCTACCCTTTGTCCCTAGAGGCACCATTGTGAGAGCCCCAGCCATGTGGTCTGCTCTGGCCCTGCAGGCAACCCACCTCAGTGTTCCATGTGATAAAGCCCCATTGTTTTCAGGTTCTGGTCATTCTGTCCCAACCGTAGCATATCTGCCCTGTCACTTTGTTTTTTGGGTGCTCTGCTCATCTTTGGTCTATCTCTCTTCATTCCGGGCTTTTCACTTGAAGTACACTCACCAGGCTCCACCACTTGAGGTCAAGACTTTGTACCCTGAGAACCTGGCCTGTTGGCTGCTGAACCCGTGTGAAGGTGGGGTGCTCACACTGACATACCTGGCCAGCTGCCCCATCAGCCTGCTGCATCCTCCCCTCTCCTCCAAGGTTTGTAGGGTTCCAGTGGCTGCAGAAATGATATTTTACAGTATCATCACTATAGTTTATGAAAGAATCCATTTTCCTAAGCCTGATAAAGGATTACTTCGACCAGTAGCAGTCTTAGGGTCTCCAACGAGACTCCCACCTGGAGTCCCAGCCACCTCACTAACCCAGGAAGTGTGGGAGGGGGGTATACAATCTTTGTTTTAAGAAGCATTGCTTAAACCTTTTGTCCTTCACCACTGAGGTGCACTGAACCCCATGGATGGCCTTTTCCAGTCTCCTCTGCACTGTGAGGGGGAGTATAAGGGGGCTGTCCAAAGACACAGTCAAGGTAATTTGGGGAGCTAGACTTTCTGTTCTACTTGGCATAGTTTTCTCTCCATCATCAGTCACTCCCAAGTTCCATCACTTCCATTCACCTTGGTGCCTTTATTTCTAGTCTCATATCACCACTGCTCCCAAATTCACGCCAGAGTCTTTCAGCCATAGGTTCCCGATCAACGAGTACAGTCCTCTGTCCATCTGTCCTCCAGTTTTATTCTCATCCGCTGGCTGAAAATCCTGACCGGATGCAGCCATGACCCAGACCTGGACCTGCGGTGGTGTTTCTAGCTTAGTCGGTCTCTCATCCCTACCCGTGCAGCCTGGGCCTCGTGGCTGTCATGTCCACATAACTCATGTCACACTGTACATTCCCCTTTTTGATGATGAGCTGTCCCCTAACCTGGGAGCACACCAGTGGCAATTCTCTTGGGGTCCTGAGTCCCACCCACCAGCTACCCTGGCAGATAGAGCAGCAGGCTCATATCTGGGAATGTGGTCCTGTTCCCTGGGCCCATGAAGGTACCCCAAGTAGCTGCTTAGTCACGGGTGTCTTGCTTCCGTTTGGTTTACTCTCGGTCCTATCCCACTCCAACTCCCTTGGCTCTACGGGGTGGTAATCTTGAACTTCTTAATTTTTGGATTTCTGTGCCTTTTCTTTTCTTCTCTTTTTAATTACTGTGGCTTTCATAGAGCTTAGCCATCCCATAAAAGCAGCCCCTAAACTTCACGGATCTTCTAGTCTCCTGGACCTTGGAATAGGATTGCAGAAGCACTTGAGGAGCCCTCCCAATGCCAGGACTTGTGACTAAGCTGCTACTACATACAAGCTTAGGACTTCTTTTTTTTTAATTATGAAGATGAGAGTCTCTACCTCTTAAAACTGTTAGTTGTCATGCCCTGGCTTGTGCTGTTAATATAAAACTGAGACTGGAGGCCATAAATTTGAAGGTGAAGATGATAAGCCACTGCCAACCAACTTTTCTCTTATAATAAATTAAAAAAAAAAGAAAAGAAAGAAAAAAAGCCCCATGCCAGACTTGTTTGTCTGAGATTTGTCTCTGTAGGTCTCCCAGAGGCCCCCACACGGAAGCTGGTTGGGGGATGGACAGAACCGGTCCGTTGGAACTGGGACTGGCCGGTGCTTGCCTCCCAGGCACCGTGTGCCGTGTCAGGGCATGTGTCTGGTTTAAAGCACTATTCATCCATCAGCACACTGACCCCTTTTCAAGTTTCATTGTTCTATTGTTTTGACTATAAAAGTGACACTTGTTACAAATCCAGTTTTGTGATCTAGAACAGTGTTCTCCAACTTATGTGTGCATCAGAATCACCTGGCCCCACCTCTAGAGCATCTGGTTCAGTGGCTCTGGGGTGAGGCCTGAGCATTTGCATTTATAACAAGTTCCCAGATGCTTCTGCAGATCCAGCCACCACCCCTTGAGAACCACTGACCTCGAAGGTACGAGGAATGAGCATCATCTTTAGCTTTACCACTCAGAACATTGTTAACATTTTAGATTGTAAATACTTATGGGCATATTCTGAAAAGCAAAGATAGTTCTGTGCCATACATATTATTGCTTTAAAAAATTTTTTTGTTTTAGAATACTTTTAGATTTACAGACAGGTTGAAAGATAGAACAGAGTTCCCATATACCCTGTACTCAGTTTCTCTTATTGTTAATATCTTACATTATTATGGCACATTCGTCACAACTAAGGAACCAACATTGGTACATTAACTAAATTCCACACTGTTATCATTTTCAATGAAGATACATGAAACTATTTTCATAATAAGATTCAAGTATCAGAATAGCATAAAGACAGAAGTGAAAGACCTCTTCATTCTTCCCATCCCACTCATTACATATTTCAGAGTGTTTTTCTGTACATTGTATACACACATAATTACACACACACACACATACACACGTCTTATTTTGGGGCATACCTTTGTTTCATTTAAATATGTTTTTGAAGGGTTTTCTGTATCAATATATCCAGATCTTCCCCATTGTGTTTTAATGGGTAGCATGCATTGTTTTGTACCCTTTTAAAATTGAATATCACTTTCTGGATTCTAAATCTAGTAGGTTAAAGGTGAGGTCTGGCACACCTTGCTTTTATCTTGCATTGGAGGTTAGAGATTATTTGCCCTCCTTTGTGGAGTACTTAGCATGTTCCAGGCACTGCCAAGCATTTAGTGTATATTATCTAACACAGTTATCAAAACAACCTTATGGAGTAGGTATCATTATTATCCCCATTAACAGATGAAGGAACTGAGGGTCAGGGAGGTGAAGCGAGGAAAACGCTTTGATGACTTTCTAACTGGGACAGGCTCTCCGGCATTTTGGGTGTCACGAGCCACTTGGCTGAGGATGAACGTGGGTCATTCAGTGTTCCTCGGCGCCATACTCAGTGCTGGGATACGAAGGTGAGAGATTCCTGTAGGAACTCAGTCTGGTTGAGGAGACATACATATAAATAAATTATCATATGGTGAGTATTATATTGGAGGTTTTATGTTACTGGTGGGTTTTCGATGCCTTAAAAAGTGGAAGTATAGCATCAGACTTTAATCAGACCTGATTTCAAATTCTGAGTGTGTTACTTTTTTAGCTGAGTGACTGTGGGCAAGACACTTCACCTTTCTGAGGTTTTGTTATGAGTATCTGAAAAAAATATTTCTTATATTTGTTAAGATTAAATAACTATATATCGAGAACTAGCTATTATGCTCAATATATAAATGTATACTATGTATTTCATATACTGGGTGGGGCAAAAGTGGGTTTATAGTTGTATGTGAAAGTTTATTCTTGTATTATTATTTTCCATATGAACAACTATAAACCTACTTTTGTCTCTTCTTTGTATTTAATGGGGTTAATCGTACATATAAATGTATAATCTCTGCCACATGGATTGCTCAGTGGAACCTTGCCTTTAGAAATCCTTGGAAAGTCCAGGATAGAAGTAAGAATAGAAGCAAATGCTACAGGCTTCTTTCTTATCTTTTCTCTCCCCAGCCCAAATCCTGAAGCCCTCCCAGAACTCCTTACGTCCCCACTTTCGCCTTCTGAAAGTGTTCTCTTGGTGGGTGTCACTTTTGGCACTCAAGCCTCACTCCTATGCACATTGTATTCACCTTCTGCCTCTATAACCACAGTCTCTTTGGAGGGCAGGATCTGTGCCTTTATTCTTGTGTCCCTGCAGCTTAATGGAAACACATTAAATATCAGTTGCAGAACCAAATGCTATAGAAGGGGTTCACACCCTACATGCTAGGATGGGTCAAGTTTAAGCATTAGGGTTTTGAAGAGTTTTTTCCTTCTGCCAACCACCCTATCACCCCCCTAACCCCAGTTTTTTAGAGATTAGCCTTTACACCCAAACTTGAGTTTTTAACATAGAAGTGTCATTGAACATTTTGTTCAACAAGGTTTTTAATGGACTATATCTTGATATATGAGTAGTCTGTGTTATGAATTAACTTGCTCCTTGGCTCTTTCATTGGGAGGAAAGATTTATGTTGATATTTCTCCCCCACTTAGAGAAGCAGAACAAAACCTCAGCAGGCCTACATCTTGTGTAGCCAGGACAGTGCTAACCAGGCTGCCATGGGTTAAAGTGCCATTTGCTGCTTTCCTCCCCTTCTCATGTCTGGGGTAGAGAACATTCTGGAATGATTCTGGGCCAGCAAGGCTGGAATAATCTTATAAAGAAGTTTTGGTAGAAGATGAGGCTAAGTGAGTTAAAGGAAAGACTAGTTTCTTTGCTGTTGAATGGCTTGGAGAAGTTTCTAAGTTTGTCATCCTGGGGGATTTGGTGGTAAAAACATGTTCCATGTCAACCTGAACTGTCTAAATAGTAATCCCGAGAAGTATGGCAGTTTTATTTTTCCCTCCTTCCGCTAGAAAATCAGCTGAACATACTTCGGTTGGAAAATAGGCTCGACTTGTGTATGTGCAAACCCACTCTCCCAGATTCAAAGAGCCGCTGCCCCCGTTCTGAGGGGCAGTAACAGAGAGCCACACTAGGTTTCTGCCTTTTTTTTTTTTTTTTTTTGAGTTTGCTCCCCCTAAGAGAGCCAACTATTCAGAGAACTTAATCACAGGTCCTTTTTTCATTCAGACTTAATCTGGTCATTCAGAGGCCCTTGCCCTCCCCTTCAGAGGTTACCTAGGCTTGACCTGGGGCCACGGAGGTCTTCCTCTTGGCCTTCGAAGGCCCAAGAGAGCAGAAGCAAGTCTGACTCTCTGGGCAGGGGTTTGGGTTGGGTTGGGTCCCTTAATCTCCAGTTGTGAACTGTAAAGGAGACCCCCCAGCAAGGATTCCCTCTCCTCCCTGATTTACCATTGCAGCCACAAGCTTCTGATGCTTTCAGCCTACTTGCGCGCGGGCACACAGACACACACACACCCACACGTGTATGACCAAATATAACAGGAATTTATTTCACTGGGATTGTTCATTTTATGGACATTTGTCTCTTTTCAGGCACTTGAGTCACTGTCATGAAATCCTTCCTCCTCCTTTTCTGTCTCTAGCTCTCTAACATCTTTAGTGACAGAAGTAGAAGGGCCTTAGGAAAGCTGTCTTCATGTAAGTAAGTGTCTGCATCTCTCCTCACACTTCTGTTTTCCTTGACACGAAAAAAAAAAACCAAGAGTAGAAAAAGGATTCTTAGAAATCCTATCACTACAAAAAGGATTAGCTTGAGGTGACGGTGGTGGCAGTGGCAGCTGAGGCCCTTGCTTTGGTGCTTATTAGCTGTGTAGCCAATAAAGTGTTCGAAGTAAGTGCAAATACATACTTACTGATTTTAATTCACAGGCGTGTTTTATTTTTTATAATTCCATGTATATGCATTTCCATTTGGCTGAGGACAAATACAGATAAAGTCTTGGCCTGTTGAAAGAGCCATTGAAATTTTGTTTGATTTTTGTTTTTAACACAGCACATTTTATGTCTGCAAAATATAGTGAAGACAGAGCCATTGATAAAATCAGATTGCGTAAGCCTTTGATTCCTGAGTGTTTATGCTAGAAGAAGTCACCCCTGCTATTTTAGCTTTGCCCTTTCACATGAGCTACGGTTCTGTGATACAGTTTCAAGCCTGAACCCTTTGTGTGTGTATGTCTAGCCCTATGAACCTCTCACCTGTTGCAGGAAATCATTTTGAGCAAAATGATACCTTCTTTGCGAGACTGAGCACTTTCTCAGCAGAGAGCTGGGGCGAGGGCCTTACAGATGTGTCCACCTGCCTGGGCCTGACTTCTGTGAAAACCCACTAAAAACAACAGATGACGGGTCTTCTCTGGAAGAGAGGAGAGACCCAGCGCTTTCATGTAAGCACGTCAAGCCATTGAGTAGCAGCCAGAAACTAAGTAAGAATGAAAACCAAGCTTTTAGCCCCTCTCCTTCTGGTCTGTAGACCTTCATGGATTTTTGCCCTTCAGTGGAAAGAATTTCGGCCTGATAGCTGGGAGTCCTAGCCTCCAGTTGAGCTGGGTGACCTTTGGCAAGTCTCTTAATGCCCTGGTCTTCAGAATGAGGGAGTGGAACTTGATTCCCTAGCAGTCTCTCCCCCTGGGCTCTACGTGATTTCCAGGGCCAGCGCCACATTTGGGGTTGGAGGTGTCAGATGTGAAAGGGACTATTTCAGAAGTCCATCAGGGGCTGCGAAGTCTATTGCTTCTTGTTTCTTTTGCCTGGAAAAAGGAGGGCAGCTTCTATACTGATTCTGGGGCACCTTCCGATTTCCCTACTTAAACTAGAAGTCCTATTGGAAAGGAGTCATTTTATATAAGGATTTAGAGATTTTTCTACCAAGAGATATTTGTCCTGAGATGGTACTTGCCATTGTGTTGCTAATGGCCATGTTTCTCTTTCCACAGCTGTGGGTGTTATCTTTCCGTATGTCAAAAGATCTGACTAGCACTTAAAAAGGCAGCTTCGGGAAATACTATTTTATGTATTTTCTTTTCCCCCTTGCTTTCCCAGTGGTTGAACAACACAGAACTACCAGGTTTTATGTCCCACTGGGCAGCTGCTGCTGGTCTGATGTTTTTCTCTTCCCTTCCTACCCTGCCTCTTGTCCCCCCTCCCCTGGGAGCCCCTCCTCCCCCCATTCTTGCTCTGCTCTGAGGGGAGCTGCACCTTTGTGGTTCTTCTGCAGCTGAAGGACTTTGATGGGGACATGCTTGCTGCCTCTACACTTGCTTCCCATAGCAACCGGTTCTTTGAAGATGACCTCTTGCTGTTTGTCTGTTGTCTCTCATGTTGGATTATAGATGAGAGATTTACCAGGCTGGGGGTAGGGGCCCACTGTTAGCACATTTCTTTTAGGGTTCCCAGCGTCTCCCAGCCTGTGTTTTATCTCTCCAGAATATGAGATTTGGAGGGGTGTGTGTGTGTGGGGGGGGGGGGTATTTGTGCTGAATCAAAGATAGTTCTAACTGTGTAGGATTGCCCAAGTTGCAAGATAATTTGGAAGTGGATGTTGCAGTAATTCCTTATTGAAGCTATTTGATTTACTTCTCATTTTTCATATAATGTGATTAACACACATAGGAGGGGGAGGGCACCGTTTGCTCCTCCATCTGCTCCCCAAGTGTGTGTGTTGGCACTGAACTTGTTTCCTGATGTAATCTGAGCTCTAGGAATTGCCACATTACCTAAATCTGTACACATTTGAACACCCCTATTTTTCCCCAAAGCATCGAGTTTTCTCTCTCTTTAAAGCAATAGGATCCCCCAATATGTGGCCCTTGTCCTGAGCAGACAGCTTCTGATGTGCTGTGCGCAGCTAGTGCGTGGATTTGTTGACTCAGGGGACTTGCCTTGGATGAGGTTGGGGATAAGGATGGAACAAGGACCTTGTGAGATATCAAGAGTCTGAAAGAACCCCCTAAATTAAAACAAAAACTAGTCATTTTCCCCCTATCCATGTAGCAAAGGCCAAAATAATATTAGCACCCATTTTAGTATAAAGGTAAAGAAAATAGACACTTTGATGCACTGCTGGTGGGAAGGTTGTTTGTAGCAATGTATCAAGATATTGATACCCTTTGACATAACAGTTTTTCTTATAGGAACTTAGCATCAGAGATGCATATCAAGGTTTCTGTGTGAGGATGTTCACTAACACGTTATTTATGATAGAAAATTACCAGTAATGAGAATATCTGACAGTCAAGGTCTGGCTAAGTAATAGTACTTTTGTTCATAAAGTAGAGTATTATGCATACATTGTAATTGTTTGAGGAAAGTGTTTAATGTCAAGGGAGGATGCTCTAAGTGAGCAAAGTAGAATATAATACAATATATGATATGATACTAATTTTAATTTAGAAATGAGAAGAAATGTATGGCATACATAGAAAAAAGACTAATAAAATTCTACTTCCCAATTTTTGTCTGGTAATGAGATTTTTAGGGTACATTAATTTTTTTCATGTTCTAAGTTCTTCAGTGATCAGGTATTACTTTAATAAGCTGGGAAAGTTTGTTGTTGTTGTTTTTAAAATTTATTCTCCATGCCCTGGCTGTTGTAGTTCAGTGGATTGAGCACGGGCCTATGAACCCAAGAGTCGCTGGTTCGATTCCCAGTCAGGGCACGTGCCTGGGTTGCGGGCCAGGTCTTCAGTTGAGGATGCGTGAGAGGCAGCCACACATTGATGTTTCTCTCCCTCTCTCCCTCCTTCCCCTCTCTCTAAAAATAAGTAAATAAAATACACATTTTAAAAATGTAGTCCTCACCCCCCAAAAAATACATTGAGAATTTTTCACTTAAAGCTAAGTAATTCTTAATAAGTCAACCAAAAAAATACCTCTGTTCTTTTCTTTTTTGTCATTAGAATGTGTTTGTGTTTTTGTTGTTGTTGTTGTTGTTGTTGTTTTAAATCAATGCCACCATCATTCTTTGTGTGAGAGAAATGGCTTTGTGACTTTATCCAATAGGAAGTTATACCCCTCAGCAGGGACTCAATAAAATAATACAGCATCCTTTGTAATCAGGCAGCGATGCCTGACTTCCATATGGGTGTTGGTGTTTTTTGGCACAGTCCAGGCGGCCGTCCACTTTGCTGAAGGTGCATGAATGGCAGTGGGCTTTGCGAGCCCTTCTGCTTGTTGGTGGTTGAAATCATTAATTATGGACCCTATCTTTATTTTTTAATATTTGTGATATGGAAAGAATGAGATATGTTAGCAGATGATGATTTGTGAGCAGGTTGTCTAGGGACATTCGAGTGGAGGGAGAGGATTTTGGGGACTGAAGGGTGGGTTTCATTTGTTCTTGGCAGTAGCAGGTGATGGCTGCTGAGGGTAGAAAGATCTGTACTGTCTGTTGTGGTGAACTTGACTATGACGTTGGTTGAGGGAGAGGGATGAGTAGCTATGAAATCATGGGCTGACAAGCCTCATGCTTCTTCAGCCCTCACTGTCACCCATTACTTGGGAAATCCAGAAGACTGGGAGGATGATGAATGTAGCAGACATTTCCCAGAAAGGCACTGAGGGGGCCAGTCCAGAATGCTGCAATGTGAGTAAAACTAGCTTCTGTTGGCTTCATCATGTTGAGGGGCGGGGGGTGAAGTCAGGATTGGCTCTCTTGAGAGGGTTCAGTTATTGACATTCTCTTCTATTTTGAATCCTTTAAACAGGCCCATGTGGAAATCCACAGGTGTCTAGGTGGAATTTCCTTTCAACTGGTACCCTGTTAACAACCACATATTATTGAATTATGTTACATAGTATGGGTACCACATTTTATTTATCTGTTTGTCCATAGATGATCACCTGAGTTGTTTTCACTCTGGTTATTATGAACAATACTGCTAATGCACGTTCATGCACAAGTCTGTGTGTGGACGTATTTTTATTTCTCCTGGATATAAACCTGCGCAATTGCTTGATCATACGATAACTCTGTGTTTCATGTTTTGAGGGACTGCCAAACTATTTTCCAAAGTGGCTGTACTGTTTTACACTGGAACCCTTATCTTGCTCCACATCCTCATCAACACTTGTTATTACGTCCTTTTTTATTATACTCATCCTCGTAGGTGTGAAGTGGTGTGAAGTGGTATCTCGTGTTTTTGGTTTGCATTCCTCTGATGGCTAATGATGTGGAACATCTTTCTATGTACTTACTGGCCATTTGTATATTTTCTTTGGAGAAATATCTACTCAGATCTTTTGCTCATTTAAATTGGATTATTCTTTTTATTACTGAATTGTAAGAGTTTGTAATACTCTTAAAGTGTTAAAGACCACGAGAGATTTTCTTTATGTGGGTTATATCTACACATAATTGCCAACAGAAACTTTAAAAACATTTAATTTTAAAATAATAGCAAACACATTACATGTTAACTAACACTTTTTAATGAAGCTATTTATTTTGGAAAATACAGTGTGAAGAGTGGCTTTGTTTTATATTTTTGTAAATCTCTTTCATGGCTGGCTTAATAGAAGACAGTTGGATTCTCACACCTACTTTTCTGCACCGATATACTGCTTCACTGCTATCGAAGTAGCAGATATACTGCTACTAGATATACTAGATATACTAGATATACTGCTATCGAAGTATATTCTGCTTCGATATACTTTGGCTGAAGTGAATGGAGAAAATCTGGCCTTATGCAGTTGTGCAGTCGGAGAAAGGAGTTGTTTTTTTGATTAGCTTCTTAAGATAATTGTGGTACTTTTTAGTGCCATATCAAAACTCATCAAGAAGAAAGAGTTTCTTAAAGGTTAATTGTAACATGGAGTCTGAAACCATATAGATGTGTTAGGTAGGATGGGTAGTAAACAAAAGCAGGGGGAAGAGGGGAGACACATCTTACCCATTGAGGTGGTAGTCCTGGCCGCTGACTTGGGTCTCTCCCTGGTAACAGATGAGTGCTTCATACCCTTTTACACCGAAATCCACTGGTCTCTGTTGTACTTTGAATGGATCTTTTTACTAATAAATTATTTTGTATTATCATGCATTGGTCATTTAGAAAAAACTGACTAAGTCAGGCAGCTCTTCCAAATGCTGAGACATTTCATTGTACAGCATTAAAAAATCACATTCGTTAATGTCCTCATCTATCTCAATAGAAAAGTGTTTAGGTATTAGGAGTCTGTCAAGCTCATGGTGGTGCACACAAAGTTCCTAAAATTCCAGTGTTGCTTTAAAAAGCTCAAATTTTATCATTGGCAACAAGTATTGTCAATTGTTTTTCCTGAAGTGCCAAGTGCACTCTGTTCATTGTTGAGAAAATGCCTGCCCTATACCCACCTGGATAACTAGACTTTATCAGTTTTTCTTTTAAGTAAAAATGGTGCTCCATAAAAAAATGGCTAGTTCGACATGCAACTCACTGTCACACAAATACTTTGCACTGTGCAGCGGACGTGCTCTCTGTGCACTTCCCATCTTGTCACACGGGGTATCTAAAAGCATGTACTCAGGAATTGAGCACTAATACAATTAAGTTATCACTTCATCAGCATTGCCTCATCAACATTCTTAAGGGAAACTTCTTTTTTTAATTGCACATATACAATAAAGAGTGTGGTTTGGCGCCCCTGCCTGGAATCACGCAACAGTTTTTTCCCACCGATGCTCTTTGCCCTCATGGCTTCCCTCAGAAGGTTTTAAGGCTACCTGCCCCACACCCTGGAGGGTTTGGAGGTGGGGAGTGGTGACAGATGACTTTGAGAACTGCTGAGTTCAATGGTATTTCATGGAAATTGGGATAAAAATATTTTGAAGTGCTTTCCTCTCTGTTATGTGAGAATGTTAGCATAAATTTGTATGGTGATGAAACTATATATAGTGTAATATATATAATATACTATGCACCTTGTAGTTACATCAGTCTTCCTAATCTTCAGCAATATTCAAAATCACAAAGCCATTACCATTGAGGCTTCTTTAAAAGTAAAATGCCCTGGCTGGCGTAACTCAGTGGATTGAGCGCGGGCTGCGAACTAAAGTGTCGCAGGTTCGATTCCCAGTCAGGGTACATGTCTGGGTTGCAGGCCATGACCCCCAGCAACTGCACATTGATGTTTCTCTCTCTCTCTCTCCCTCCCTCCCTCCCTCCCTCCCTCCCTCCCCTCTCTAAAAATAAAAAATTAAAAAAAAAGTAAAATGCTTTCCCATTTTCTACTCCCTTTTCTTTTTTTTTTTTTCTTCCAACAAAAGGACCATCTTTATGACCCACCTTTGCCAAATGTGGTGTTTCCCTTATTTCATGTTTTGAGTTTGAAAAGGCAGTGGCCCTTTAGGGCCTTCCTCCATATGACTGTTTCTCAGGACACTCCTTACTCTGAAAACCCTAGACTGGTGTCTAGTTCAAGCCCAGGCCAGTGGCTGGCAGTGACCCAACCCTTGCCATGTAAATCCTCACTGAATGGCAGGAGACTCAAACTTAGCAGTTCATGGAATGGTAAGGTGAGCCCTTACATGGGTGTTTCCCAGCCAATTGTGACTCCATCTAAAGCCATAGCTGGGCCATTAATGTATTTTGGGCCTTGTCCTCTTTTATATCTTGCCAAACTCTGAGAGTCTACTGTATAGCTACTGGCAACAGGTCTCTGCCAAAAACAGTCTATGAACGTATCATTTTACACCTCATTTTTCCTTGTTTCCCCCTGTGATGGCACCTTGCCTGTGTTTCTCTCCCACATCTTTCCACCCACTTAAAAAAAAATTATTCATTTAACTTTTTCCTTCACTGTGATGTAGACTTTTGGCTTCTGTGGTTTACTTAGTTGTGAAAGAGTTGCCGAAGAATGAAAATGCTAATATCTTCATACAGGGCCCTTCCTTTTCCAACCACCAGTGGTTCTCCTTTGGGCTCTCTTATGGGTTGAATTGTATCCTCCCCAAATTCCCATGTTGAAGTCCTAAGCCCCCCCCCCCCCCCCAATACCTGAGGGATCAGAACGTGACCTTATTTGGAGAGAGGTCTTTACAGAGATAGTCAAGTTAAAATGTGATCACTAGGGTGGGCCCTGATCAAATATGACTGGTGTCCTTGTAAAATGTGGACATTTGGACACAGACACATACTCAGGAGAATGCCACATGAAGATGCGAGGCAGTGATAAGGGTGATGATTCTACAAACCAAGGAATGCCAGAGATTGCCATCAGCCCACCAGAAACAGCGGGGAGAGGCCTGGAACTATTCTCCCTCGGCCCTTGGTCTGCAGCTTCCAGCCTCCTGAACTGGGTGAGCTGTGAGACAATACATTTCTGGTGTTTAAGCCACTTGGTGGTACTTTGTTAGGATGGCCCTGGGAAACTAACATGGGCCTCAAGGCTGGCTGCTATCTCTTAGGGCCCCATACTTCTGTTACTCACCTTGGACCTTTGTTCTACAGGTCACACCATGGATGGTCTCTCAGGGTGACGTGTGCTCCACTGTGCGAGAGTCCTGCTCTGTTAATGCTTGCACTAATGAGGAATGCAAGGTTGAGAGTGGTGTCTTCTGGAAGGATGGAGAGATAGTTATTGCACCCGGCGGCAGGCAACTCCGTGTACCTGCTTCCATCCCTTCTTCTGCCACCCTCTTCCCCTGCATTAATTGGAGATGTCGAAATCTGACCAGCCTCCACTTGCTTCCCTTTCCTGGGGGGCCAAGGAGCATTGAGCCAGCATGGGTTATTTGGCTTTATTTTCTCCAAGTGCTTTCTCCATGGGACCCTCCTGCGGGTTCCCAGCTGACCGCCTATTTGCACCACACGGCTAGGGGAGGTGGCCAAGAAAAGCGAGCTGCTGGAATGCTCAGGGCCCCGAAACCTTACCCTTCGTGGTAGTTTGGTTCTTGCCAGGATGTCCTTGTAAAACTTTTATGAAGATGTTGTTGTACTTGCATTGGAGGTTGAAAATTGCTGTTAACTTTGCTAAGTCCCGTGTCCCCCAGGAATGTGGGACGCTAAGGAAATGCCTCTGGCCCTCCCTTCTGGATGGGCGCTCCGCTGCAGCAGCTGCCTGGGCAGAAAGTTGAGCTGGATGGATGGATTAAGGGACATCAGCTAGGCCTTTGTTTAAAAATATTTAAAATATGTTTGAACCTCCCTTTATCAACAATGAACAATTCCTTTCAGCAGAGAGAAGTTTTTCATTTCCATGTTTTTTTGCGATGTTGTTTGGTTCTTTTGTACATTTGCGACTTCAGAAAAGTGTCCCCATTCACATTTTGGAAATGTGAATTTCCAAGTATAAAAGGCGCTGCATGGTTACATTCTATTTTGCTTAAGGGGAAAAAGCAGCTTACTTCTAATAGGAACATAATGTTTAGGAAGATAATCTTCTCTGGCTTGAGTTACTTTTTTTCTCATGCAGAGTTTTGATGATTAAAAAAATAACGTTTGAGAATGTGTATATTTAAAACTTCTTTGGAATGAAGAGTTAATGGAGTTATATTAGTAATGAGAATGAGCTTCAGAAGTTGCAAAGAAATAAACAGAAAAGAGTTTTCTGTGTCAGGGTCCGCTGGTCTTAGAACCAGGAGTATTAACCCACACAAAGTTCTTGACTATTAGATATTGTGAATTAAATGTCAGAATAAGGTAGCATTTTCCTAAAATAGGATCCAGGTTTTTTCCTTGTCTTCCTCCCAGATGATCACAGTAGTGTGTATCAGGTTTCTGCTTAACTTCAGATCTTCCTTGGGCATTTGCCCAGTGTTATTAGAAACCTGAGATACTTCTCTGCATACATGCGAGAAGGGCCAGCACGTTGCACAACTCCAGGGGCCCCATTCATCTCAAAGTGCGTGGATTAGACCAGGGTGTGAAGGGTACGGGCCAGCACGGGACAGTGTGTGGCCCTGCGTGCAGGTGCTGACAGGCAAGGCAGGGTGGGTGGAGGTTCCTGCTTCTTGAGTTGATTAGCACATAATTATTTTTAGAAACTGACCCTAGCCATAACCCCTGATATTCTGTATCCTTAACCCAAAACATTCATCCAAATCATTCATCTGGAGGAGCATTTGGCCAACTCTGGGTTATGGCTTTGCCCTCCAGCCGCTAGCTCAGCCACAGCCTGACAGGGGTGAAGCCACAGCCTGTGAAAGATCAATCTGGAGAATTATTAGTTGTCTCTTAAGGTTGCTTTAAAGTTGCTCGAAGGCCAACCCTGAAGTCTAGGAAAAGAGTGTGCTGATATTTCTTCATTTTACACCTTTCTGCTACAAGTATCCTGACCTTCATTGATTCTGGAGGCTGGAATCTGAGTGAAGAAGATGAAGGGGGTTTTGGACAGACATTCCAGAATATTTCAAAAGTTTCAGAGCTTGGACTGAAGTTAGTGATGCGTTAGTGATGGAGGTTCCTCTATATCCTGAAAGGATCTTTCTCTTCAGCCAGACGCATGTCAGTCATTAATCAGACATTTAACAAATGGCACATACGTCTGTTAGGTTGGAGCCTCTGAACTTGCCATTTTTGCAAATCAGAAAGGGTTGAATTTTGGCAGTTTTCCATGGTCCTAGCTGGAGTTCTTTAGCAAGGCTTAAGAAGAGCAGGAAGCTGAGACCCACATGCCTTGTTCTGGGTTGTGATTCTTGCCTTGGAACTCCCTTGTGTGTGACATGGGGCAGGTCACCCACCCTCATTGTACTGAAATTTACTGCTCTGAAAAAATGAGCATGATTGTGGTGCCACGTCGTGGGGTTGTTTTAAAGATTAAATATGTCGATGTACAGAAAGCACTCGGAATAGGGTGCGGCGCTACACTCTGTGCATAAGAAACTTATGGCACCAGCCCAGTTTCTGCCACGTCTGTGTGCCACCTGTGTAGTCACTTATTTTCCTTTAAAGTTACTACAGAAATATTTTGTTGATTTTTAGGTGCTTTTCTTTTTTCTTTCCTTTTTTTTTTTTTGTATCTGATCATCTCTGAAATTGGAATGTCTTACAATCCACAGCTTATCCTAGTTTAATTTTTTTCTTGTCCACTCAAAAATGTATGTGATAGTATTTTTAGATTTAATGAAAAGGGTATTTTTTGATGGGAATTTTATCAAGAATTTGTGCTAGTTATCTTTTCTAATTCAATAAAACGAATAGATGTCTATTATTGTTAAAAGCCCACCTGTGTACCACTTAGAATCCTCTGTGGGTTGGCAGTGGCTCGTGGCCTGTATTTTGGGAAGCAACAAGTACAGTGGAGGGTTTTCAGACCCCGTTTCATGGAGCCGTCTCAGGGCCCCTGCCAGGAGCAAGGAAGCTAAAGGAATAGCTTTGGATCCGGTTCACCCAGTGTGGCCCCGATTTTCATCCATCTTTTGTATTAGCGTTTTATTTAAGCATTGGTTTATTGAAAGGGCTTCCAGTACTAAATGTGGCTTGCCGAGGTCCCACAGGGAGGGCAGGATGGGAGTGCACACTCTGTCTCCGTCCCTAGGACAGGCAGAGCACATTGGCCCACCCGGCTGATGGGGAGAGACTCTACTTGTAGATCACAGAGGTGGCTGGAGACAGGGATGTCTTTGCAGGCTACTTTCAGGGATGGGAGAGAGCTGGTGAAGTGATGCCCAAGGCCTACCCCCAAATAGAAGGGCTAGATAGGTATGTGGTACAGATAAGGTAGAGAGAGGCGATAGATAGTTCCTGCTAATAGTAACTGTGGACCTTCCTGTTAGATGCAAGTGTCTGATGACATTTTTCAGATTTTCTGAGCTGCATTTTTTTTTTTTTCAATTTTAATTTCTGGGGTCTGGTGTTTTCTATGTGACCAAGGATGCAGCATGGGGAATTTGAGGAAGCCAGTTTTGTCTTTTCTCCTAAGAGGTTTATCTACAATGCAGGGAGCCTGCCTTTCTGTCCTTTGAAGTCACCATGCTAGCTTCTTGAACCTTGAGCTGAGCAAAAAAACGTAGTTAATTGCCCAAAGCAGTATGTTAAGTTACTGTGGAAGACTTTACCCTTCCCTTCTCTAACTTTATCTCAGAGAGAGTTGAGGACAGAGTGAGGCATTCCTGCTTCTTGAGACCTCCCTGGTCGTGAAGGTATCCTGTAGAGGAGGGAGGGGTTCCAGCCCTTCAGGCCTGGGGTGTGATAGTCCCAGAGGGCTTTGGAATCAGGCCAGGTCAATTCTGGAGGAAAAGGGCTTAACAGCCACCATCTCTTTCCACCCCAAAATGTCTTCAGCCCTAGGATCTTAGCAGCAAAGTGGGGTCCAAAGGCATCAGGAATCTCAGCTGGCACTTCCCCTTCCAGTTTGTTCAGGGGGTGGATTTGAATTAGGTCTGGAAGGTTATGTGCAGAATGCAGGTCTTTTTGTTCAAGGCTGCCTGCATTTAAAAGCTGACTTATAAAACAGTGTATATTTGCGTGTACCGTCTTTGGGTTTATTACAACTGTGGGCTTATGATTTGGAGCCAGGACGGTGCTTTTCAAGTTCTTTGTCGAGGGTCTTTATAGTTCTGAGATTTTGCTTTGGTGGCACTGGTTACAAGATAAGGCTCACAGAAAATTCCAAGCTGATGATTATCCTTTGGAGCCACTCCAAAGTGGCAGCCTTGGTCTGACTCTGCACTGGGTCCCTCACAGCACCTGTCACAGCTCATGTCACCCAAAGAGTGCTCAGTGCATTCATTGAATGAGCTTATAAACTTACAAATTGCTTTCTGATTACACAATAATGCTCAGTCTTTCTGAGACTTTGTTGCACTGCATCTAGCAAGATTGTACACTGCATCCCCTGAGATTGTGCCTTGTTTTCCGGTGGGAACAAATGTTGGTTGTGCTCAGTTTGGGAGTATGGAGAATTGGGGGTGGGAGGAGTCCAGAAGGATGCTTTGAAAAGTGAAGGATTCATCTGCCTAGTTGTTAATGTGAACTGAGGTTACAATTCATTGGAATGAGTTTTGTCTTTGCTGAAACATACTAACCAGTTGACCCATCAACAACTTATTTGAGTGCTTACTAGGCAGGCCAGAAATTAGTGATGGATAGATTTATAGATGGATAAAACAGTTGGTTTTACTTTTGTCTCCCTCAAATCCAAAGAATGATTAAAAGTCATTTATTTTTCCTGTTGAGAAAAGCATATAGCACAGTGACTTAGGGGTATATAGTGGAGGCATGGGAGAGCAAGGGGGTAGTTTGAACGTGGACCTGGGTGACTTTGGGTATGTGACCTCCTGAGGCCAGGCTCCTCCTTATCACACAGGGGCAGTGATCTCTGTCTTGCACACCTCACAGAGAATGCAGCAGAAATGACCCTCATTAAGAGTTTAAAGACCTGTCCACCCTGAAGTGGTTGCCATTCACAGGGGGAAAGGCTATAAGAGTGTCCCTCGTGAGGCACAGAGGACACCAGGAGTCTCAGGCATGTGACCAGCTGCCTTTGGTTCCCTACCCTCCTTGGGTACCAATTCACCCAGTTTCCTTCAATGGCATATTTCCCAGTGTGGCTTCTCTCTTAGCTCAAGGTCAACAAGTTATTCTGTTCAAAACGGAATGAATTGCATCTGGTACGTTGTATCCTTGCATCTCACAGCAAGGACTATGTGATGGTTACTCTAGGAGCTTGGCAAAGTGAGCACCAGCTTCATCGACAGAGAAGAAGGTGGCAGTCCCATGGAAGGCCAAGCCCTGGAGAAGAGCACTCTTTCTCTCTCAGGGGGATTTCTCACCCACCACAAGTGCTAGTGAAAATTACCTTTTGTGAACTCACTGTCCTGTCCTTCCCAAACTTGCTTCTCAAGTTTGTCTTGCCACCATTGAGATGAGAATTCTGATTTTGTTGTAAAGTTAGAGTTCAGTAATAAGAAAATGCAAGCCGGTCTTGCAGAAAGAAGAAGGAAGTCTTCTTGCACTAGCCTCTGACCGAGCAGCTCCAACATTCCCCATATAGGCAGTTACCCCTTAGCTTGGAGCGAGGCAAGTAGATGACTGCTTTGCCTTTTGACTGTCATACCCCTTAGCTGCTGCCTCCTCGCCCTTTCCTGGAGGGAGCGGTCTAGTTCCGGATAGAGAAAAACCTCTGGCCTGAGTCAACCTCTCCCAAGTAAGAGTATGCTTTTCTGTGGCCGATGTTACCTATTCACCAATGTACGTGGATCTGTCTAGAACTGATAGCATCTTTTTTTAGCTTATTTTATTTGATATTTTATTGTATTCTTTCCATTATCGTTTATCCCCGTTAGCCCCCACCCCCACAATCACCATACTGTTGTCCATGTCCCTGAGTCTTTTGGTGGCATCTTATTACTGTAATAATATTAGAAGCATATGCAAGTGCTATTTTGGCAAATAAAAAGTTGGCAGATAGTGGCCAATTCATACTGTTCTTCCCACCACTTCTTGAGAGCATTCAATTTCAGATAGAAACTGGAAAGCCTAATTTGAGTATGTTCCTTGTCTATACTTGACCTGTTTTCTGTGGTGTGGGTGAGTAGTTTGCAGAGTGTTCTCAGGGGTTCACCTTCATCAGAATCACTTGGGAAGCATGTTAAAAACTCAAAGTCTGTGCCCCTGCCCCAGAAATTCTGACTGGGGTTGTGAGTGTGGCTTGACTGCAGTTTTTGTTGTTTTCATTATTACATGGAGTGAAATGTACAAATCCTAAATATACTATCCCATGGATTTTGACAGATGTGTCCCATGTATCAGCCTCTATCTTTTCTGTCAAGATAAAGAACAACGTGGCCAAGTAGTCCAGAAAGTTCCCTGTGCTTCTTCACAGCCGATCCCTACTTTTCAACAGCGCCCCAGGGCTTATTAATAAGGGCTGAAGCCGGAGTCACAGTTAATGAATGATTAATGAATGACAGCATAGCTTAGTAGGTTGATCTAGCAGGGAGGGTTGGGGACTGAGGTTGCCATTCTGAATTCTGTAGATCTTGGATCATATTGATATATTTTTAAAAGAGATATTTTGGTGGCTTGATTAGAAAGAAATTGCAGTGTGTTCCCCTTTGGGCCCACTTGGCTGCCTCTTCTAAATGTAGAATGGAACATACATTGTTCAGAGTTTGAGCTCATACGGGCTGCTGTAACAAAATACCACAAACTGAGTAGCTTATAAACAACAGAAATTTAGTCCTCATGGTGCTAGAGACTGGGAGTCCGAGATCAGGGTGCCATCATGGTTGGGTGAGGGTCCTCTTCCAGGTTGCAGACTTCTGGTTGTATTCTTACCTGGCAGAAGAGGCTGGGAGCTCTGTGGAGTCTTTTATAAGGCACTTACCCATTTATGAGGAGCCCATTCTCAAGACTTAAGCACTCCCCAGAGGACCTACCTAATACAATCACATTTGGGGGTTAGGACTTCAACATAGGAATTAGGGGAGCACGTTCAGACTGTAGCAGAGCCAATTGCCTGCCAGGCTTTTGCTTGCTCCGACCCCTCTCTTAGAGGGTTCCCCTATAGTTTAATGGTTGGGATTTCTCATCTCCTTTTTTGTAGCTGTTCCCAGTCATTCTAAGTGTAGAAGACAATATCATCCTTGGCTTTGACCTTGTGACTCACTTGAGTGCATTGTCCTCCTTCACTTTGTGATGTTGCCATTTATTTTTTGTAGTATGAGTTTATCATTTGACATGCATTGTCTCATTTGATCCAGAGCCAGTGATTGACACCTCCCTCCCCGCCCTCCTTCCAAATGGGGAGAGAATACACGTGCAATAGTTAAGCTTATAAGAGTTCATACCTAGTAGGTGTTTAGAGGTGGGAACAGTGACAGTGGGCTGAAGGATTCTGGGAAGATCACACAGAAGCGGTGAAGCTAGAAGTGGATCACAGAGAATGGACTTGGCCGGCAAATGGGGCATTAAGAATTTCAAGAGACTGAGGTGAGTTTATGGTGACATCTTGCTTTTAGGTAGTATTTGATACTCTTGAGTACTCTTTACCTTTTCTGTGAATTACATGGGGCAGGTTGTTAAATCCTGTGTACTGTTGAGAAATTGAGGTCCAGGGAGAAAAAACTACTTATTTGCTCAAGACTGCATGGTGAGATGAGTGGTGGCCTGAGCCTCTGACCCCAGAACACCTCCCTTGCTGGTTCCCTGCTGTGTTGTGTTTTGTTCTGCCCTGCATGGTGCTCTTAAATCACAATCTTTTTTAAAAAAAAAAAAACATTTCCCCTGTAACCTGTAGCATCAAACACATTTTTTTATTTTCTAGCTTTGAGCAGGTCCCAACTTTAATTTGCTTCTTTTAAGATAACTTGAGGAGGACAAGGTATGAATATGTTTGGACTTTTTTCCTTTTTTTGACATTGTAGGGATGTAAGAGATTTCAGAGCCTAAAGTTAACATAGCAGTCACGAACCAGTTGTGGCTACTTCCATTTAAATTAATTACAATTAAGTAAGACTTAAAATTCAGCCCCCCAGTTTTAGTAGCCACATGTGGCTTTTGGCTCCTAGATTATCAGTGCAGAAATAGAACATTGCCATCACTGCAGACGGTTCTGATGGGCAGCACTGGTCTTTCCAACCTCTGACCCTGTAATCTCTAACCTGTAACTTCTCCATAACTTTTGACCTTACAAAGTAGGCTCGGAGTGTAGAGGGATGTGATGAAATTGTCTGTGGTACAGACATGTCTCAGGCCATGTTCTTACATTCTCTGGTTCATCTCCCTTAAAAGACACACATGGCCACTTGTTTTCCACAGAGGGGGGCACCGCCAGCTTGAGCTGTTGCAGCGACTCTTGTACCAGTGCTGCTGTGGTTGGGCAGCATTCCACGATAGAATCCAGGAGTGGTGTGTTATCATTTGTCCTGTATTTATATGTGGCATGCTGCCTGTGCCATTAGTGGCACATGTATACATGGTCATGTGTGGAAGGATCAACATGTAAGTGTGAAAATACATGCCTGAATTTGGGGAGACGCAATGGGGAGGACAGCTGCAGCCAGAAAAGTTCCTGCATGAAGGAATGAGCCATGTTGCTGCCTCTGCCCTTGAGAATGTTCTCCGTGCCCTGGCTGGTGCAGCTCAGTGGATTGGGTGCCAGCCTGAGAACCAAAGGGTCACAGGTTCAATTCCCAGTCAGGGCACATGCCTGGGTTGCAGGCCAGGTCCCCCATAGGGGGTGTGCAAGAGGCAACCACACATGGATGTTTCTTTCCCTCTCTCCTTCTTTCTCCCTCCCTTCCCCTCTCTCTAAAAACAAATGAATAAAATATTAAAACAAAAACAAAAACAAACAAAAAAGGAATGTTCTCTTATGACTGCTGGGTTCTGACTGGAATTTGGTATGTGAATTCTTTGGGTCTGCCAGTATAAAACCCTGTCACAGGTAAGGGACTGCTCTTAGTTCAGGTGCGACAAAGTCAGTCACTTTATGCTCAGTGGCCCATGCTGTGAATGTCCTTTTGGAAGGGCGAGGCAAGGAGGGCTGCTGTGTGTCTCAGCACGCACATTGCCTCTGACTGAGCTCATTCCAAAACAAACCTATTCTGCCATTCTTCCTTATCTCAGGTAATGGCATTCTTTTTTGGTTCAAGAGGGGGACAACAAGAGATCATGTTTCTGAATTAAATTTTTCTAAGTTTCAAATGATTTTGTTACATATATCATCATACCTTGTATATATTAACAATGTATCCCTTTTCCCAAAATTGACTAAATCAAATCAGGTTTTAATGAGATGAAATGAACTGATGAAAAGCTGTTTTTTAATCTTTGAAGTGGTTTGGGCTTTTTTTTTCTTGGTGTTGATCGGGAATATCTCATATTTTTATTTTTTTATTTTTTGACCTTTGACCCCCTTCATCCGTTTCTTCCACCCCCAGCCTCTGGCAACCACCAGTTTGTTCTCTGAGAACTTTGCTTAACAAGATGAATTAAAATAAGTCCACAAGCCCAGCTCAGACATTTTGCAGTGAAATAACCCAACAAAGAGATAAAGCAAAAATCTGCAAAACTACCAAAAGAGAGAAGACAGGTAGTCTGGTAGTCTGCAAATAAGTAACAATTTTAAGGTAGTCCTTTTTTTCTGTCTACACTTCTCCTTCATTGCATGCCTTAATCCTAAATACTAAGGCAGTAGGTTATTACTTATACCCCAGTTAAAAGATTTGCTCTTAGGCAGCCACAAATTTAGCCCCATTGAGTGGGGAGGGGACCTGCGTTTGAATGGGCACCTTATGTTTCACACTGTATTGGAAGTTGTACAAGTTGGGGTGTTTCTTCCTGTGTTTTATAAATGAAGAACCTCAAGGCTCAGAGGGGCTAAATGACAGGCTCAAGGCCATGGCTGTGAAAGACGGGAACCCAGAGCCCATGTTCTGTCTACCTCTCCTAAGGGTGGTAAATCAGCTAAGCAGATGTCCCTAGTGATCTGGAGTTAGTTCTCTAAACTAAGATGTTGAGTTGTAGATTTCTTCCCAGGGCTTCTGTTGTAGTGGATGATCTCTTATGCCAGGGCTGTGAGTTGTTTCCTAGCTTCTGGGTGAGGGTCAGCTGCGTCCTGAAGAAGGAGAGGGAAAGGTTGGCTGGTTATCCTCTGGTACCAGCAGACTCACCAAATACCTGATATATTCTCTCCTTCTTGGGCCACCTCCCAGCTTTAAAAAAAGAAAGGACTTATTTCCTTTATTTAAAAAGTTTGTTTGTTTATTTATTTATAGAGAAGGGAGGGAGAAAGAGAGGAAGAGAAACATTTATTGGTTTTCCTCTTGTACGCTCCCTGACTATGGCACAAACCTACAACACAGGCATGTGCCCTGACCTGGAATCGAACCGGTGATCTTTTGCCTTGCAGGATGACGGTCAGTCAACTGAGCCACACCAACCAGGGCCTATTTCCTTTATTAATGTGTTGCTAGAACCAGTTAGTGCACTCACCGTTTCTTATTATGGATTACTTTTTTCAGGTTAGCAAAACATATACATTGACGGTTTTCTTTTCAAAGTATCTTTTGCTACCCTGTTGGACTTCAAACACTTAATTTTTTACATCTTTCCCTTCCAGTTAAACAAGAACATACGAGCTTCGAGAGGTAGGAACTAGGCTTTTGTCAGTCAGGGCTTTGGGGAAAAATACCTGAAAGTAGACAGGAGACGTATTAGGATGATCACTGGTTTATAGAGTAGGTAGAGTATGCTTGAAAATGGGAGCTCTAGGGGTGGATTTATTATGCCATAAAGACATCAGGTTTCTGCTTCCTAAAGATATGGAGGGATTGAGACACGAAACAATATATTATATACTTGGGTGTTCATGAATTAGCCTATGAAATAGCCCCCCCCCCTTTTTTTTTTTTTCCAAAATGTGACCACCATCTTGAATTTGGTATTTTCGTTTCCATTGCTGCATTTATCTTAATTGATCCAGCATTTGGCTGAATGTATTATGGACGTCTGCATGGTCCTAACATTGTGTCCTCTGACCTGTGGAGGCAAAGGGTCATGAAGCTTAGTTTGGACTTTTCCTTAACTGTGAACCTGATGAATATACACCTCCACCCTTCACTTCTAGAGTTTCTTATTATTTAGACGTCTGCCAATCCTTCTCTTTGTCTCATCATTTTTTTTTTTTTTACTCAAGCTCAACCCAGTGACTGAAGAAGTATTAGACAGGAACCATAATTAGCACTTGGTTGGATAAAGCACAATACTTTCTTTTCAGCAGCAAAAAAGTAATAGGGTGGGGCAAAAGTAGCTTTACAGTTGTGAGTACGCAAGACAGAGTTTATTCTTATATCACTATTTATTAATTATTGTATTACCTTTCGTACGAACAAATAACTATAAACCTGCTTTTGCCCCACCCTGCATTTGATGTCTGCTGTGGCAAGGTGGTAAAGAGCCCAGGCTCATAGGCTGCCTGGGTTTACATCTCAGCTCTGCTCCCTACTTGGGTGTGACCTTGAGCAAATCACTGAACGTCCTCTGTCTTGGGTTCCTCATGTATAAAACAAGAATGCTAAGAATACCTACCTTAAAGGCTGTTAGGGTCGATTGAGTTAACGCCTATGAAACTAGTAAATGGTGCACAGAACACAGCAAGCACACCGGGGTTAGTGGTGGTTATTACCACTGATGTCTGAGTGCCAGGCATTGCTTTGGAAGTTGGACGTGCATTATCTCTGATCTTCACAACAACCTGGTAGTATCAACATTGGAATCCTTGTGCTCTGCTGGTAAAACAGATGGAAAGAATTCTTTTGTGCTAGGTGGAGTCACTGGTCTGCGTGGCCTAAGGCTTATTACCCTGCCTTCTCTTTTGATAGGCCCTGGGAAGTCCTCCTGACCTAAAGTGTTGATGCGACCCAAGTGAGAGGTAGATGCACCCTTTAGTCAAGCACACATGACAAGGCAAGCTAAGACCAAGGCCAGATTGAACTGGTGAAGGTACAGAGAGCTGCTTTCAGATTCAGACAATTTATTACTTACATAGAAGTAAAAGAACGAGTAGCCAAAGGTGCCAGCTCCTCATGCATGGTCTTTGTCCCCCACACCAAGAATGCCCGACACCGAGACAGAAGGGGCCAGACGACTGCAGTGTGAATTGTGGGATACCCTGTTGCTGGGGGGCCAGTTCTAGATTATGGTGGAGTTCTTCTGAGGGCAGCAAGACAGAAAGCCTCCTCCTCATTAGAACCTGGGAGGTAATGAGAATCTGTCTCATGACAGCCTCCCACCCGAGACAGGGAGGTGACAGAGAAATGGCCTTGAAGTACACCTCAAAATCTCGCCTTCCTGCAAGTCCTTTCCTGTTCGTTGAGGATCACAGTCATCCAAACCTTTGCCTGGTGGCCCATGTGGATACACGTGAGGGTGATATGGCCGAGCTGTTCTGCTCTCCCCTCTGGCCCACAGGCCCACAGTCTCTTCTCTTTGGACTTGATGTCCTTGGGACCCCTTTCACGATTTCTCTCTCCTGGTACGTAGTAAGGCCAGTAAGCTTTCTAGGAGAAAATATCAAATTCACCCAACTGAATAAAAGATCCTTGAAGATGGAGAGCCACATTGAGTATGGCTTTTTGAATCTGTTATACACACTCATACATGGCTTTCCCTTCCTTAGAAACACCATAAATATAGGTTTCTTAGCAGGTGAACTAAGAGCCACCTGGTTTCTTTGAAATTAAACACAGCAAAACCCTGTCCATCAGTCTGATACCTAAGAACCAAGTAGTTGAAGACTCCAGGAGTCTGTCCCCTGTGCACCCCCACCCTAAGTGCCCTAGAAGGTTGGGGGTGAGGGCTGGGAGTGGTAACACAAAGCAGAGGATCTCGATTGAAAACAAGAAGTCCAGAGGGCCTTTTTAGTCATTCATCTCTGGTGTCAAATACTGGGCACTGAGTTAAATTTTCAAGTTGCCCTCTTGTCGACAAGTGTGGGTGTGAGGAGTAGCTGTAACGAGATCGGCCAGGGCAGACCCAGCTTTGGCTGTGACCTCCCCAGCCCACTGTTCTTTGAGCAAGAACTTTTATAGCATACGTAATAAAGCATAGGTAGCTTAATGAGGTAAGGAATGGGCAAGAAACTGTCCTAGCTTGTGCTAATAATTCCTGATATATAGTGACTGTCTCCAAGGAGCCTGAAGCAGAGATCAGACATTATCTCATTAATCCTCCCTAAACCCCCATGGGGTAGGCAGGTGGCAGGCATTCCCCTTGCTCTCAGGATCAGAGAGAATGCGGCCCTTATTCGACTTGCCCAAGGTCATACAGGGTGGCAAAGCCCAGCATATAATTTATTGCTTGTAACGCTTGAGCCTGTGGTTTTCTTTCCTCCCTCTACCCCCCTTCCCCCGCTATTAACAGACTATGCAGGAATATTTAATCAGGTGATTTTCATCAAGTGTCTCTTCCTGAAGCGGTCTGGTTTGGAAACTCACCAGGGCAATTACAGAGAGGCAGGGAGAGCGAGAATGGGGTGAATCTGTAGCCTGTGGGTGCAGCTAGTGAGTCCTCAAGGAACCCAAGGTGCCTTTCCCCTCCCTGGGAGCTCTCCTCCTCTCTGGATTATCACTGTCCTGCTTTCATGCCTTCACTGAGATGGGTTTCTTGCTTGATTACAAGAAACGCCATATGTTCAAGCTCCTACCTCACTATGAAACCAGTAAAGTCATTGATGCTGCCTGTCACTACCGGGACTGATAAGTAAAGACAAGGATTGAATCTTTATGGGTGCTTTATTCAGATGCCAGCGACCTAAGAATGCGGTGGGTTGTGTACCCTCAAAAACCATCTTAACATCTCATCTCAAGCTGACCTTTTTACAAGGAGAAGAAAGGGTAGTAAGGGGTTTGGGAAAAGGTTAGATAAGAGTTGCAAGGGGGACGTGATTTTCCTAGTACTTCTTTGTTCCCACCCTGGAACTCAAAGGCTCAGATACCATCTCTGTCCTTGCAGGTCCCTGGGGCACAAAGATTGCCTTGCTCCTGGCGTCACAGGGTCTTGCATTCCAGTTCCTGGAATAACAGCTTCCATATGCATTATTCACTTAAGTCTATCAACTATGACTGAAGCTAAAATATTTAACTCTTGAGTCCCCCCTATAATCTGTCCTCCCATTCCTCCATACTCCAGCCTTAAGCAATCACTAATCTATGTTTTTGTTTCTATAGACTTCCCTATTCTGGACTTTCGTATGAACAGAGTAATTTAAGATGTGGATGTTTGTCACTGGCTTCTTTCACTCAGCGTGATGTTTTCAAGGTTTATTCATTTTTTAGCAGGTATCAGTACTCTGTTCCTTTTTATGGCCATATGATAGTCTGTTGTATGAATATACCACATTTTGTGTATCCACTTACCCCACTGGTAGACGTTTGTGTTATTTCTACATTTTGGCTATTATGACTAGTATTACTGAACATTTATGTACACATTCTTGTGTAGACATGTTTTTATTTCTCTTAGATATATAGCTAGGAGTGAAATTGCCTGGTCAGATGGTAACTTTATGTTTCATCATTTGAGGAACTACCAGGCCATTTCAAAAGCAGATGCACCATTTTACGTTCCCACCAGCAGTGCATGAAGGTTCTAATTTCTCCACATCCTAAACAACTGTCTTTTTGATTACAGCCATCCTAGCGGTATGAAGGAAGTGGTATCTCATTGTGGTTTTGATTTGCATTTCCTTGATGGCTAATGATGTAGAGCAGCTTTTCACGTGCTTGTTTGCATTTGCTTATCTTTCTTGGAGAAATATCTGTTCAAATCCTTTGCCCAATTTTTAATTGGATAATTTCTCTCTTTGTTATTGAGTTACAGAATTCTTTCTATATTCTAGTTCCTTGTCAGATATATGATTTGCACATATTTTCTTTCATTCTTTGGGTTGTCTTTTCACTTTTTTAATGGTGTCCTTTGCAGCACAAAAGTTTTTCATTGTGGTGGAATCCAGTTGATCTATTTTTCCCTTTGGTTCCTTTGGTATCCTCTCTGTTGCCCCACTTTCCACTCGCCAGTCACACGGGCCCAGTTCGTAACTAATCCTCGGGAGTATGTGCGTGGTAGGCAGGATCAGCTCTGCCCTTAAGATGAGGAGACAAGGCTCGGAGGTTATGGGACTCTTCCAAGGCCACACAGAAGTTAAGCGGCAGTTCTGGGATCCACCCTAGCTGGGGGCTCAAAGGCCCTGTCTGTATCTGACACATAGTGAGTTATTGCCTTAGTTCCATAGTGGTGTCATCACATAATGACAGGCTCTGCTTTGAGGCTGGACACTGAAGTACCTGCTCTTGACACTGTATTAAAAATCTCAGAACAGTTGTTTGGCAAATGTTGAATTATTCTTCCTGTTTTACTTTCTATGTTTTTTCTAATTAAATAGATTTTCCAAATAAAAATGAACTTGGAATCTTGATTGGGAGACAAATGAACTACCTCTCAAAAGCCTGCCTTCCTTTGCATTCAGAAAACTGTTCAAGATTACAGCAAGATTGGGCATATTTGGTCCACTTGGTTCCTTGTAAGAAATTCTCAAATTTCAAGAAGAATCATTGTCTTTATGTTATAAAGAACCCCTGACTTGTACTTTATTGTAATAATTGGGAGTGTGTATTTTCAGGCATATGGTGAAAGAATTATTTAGCTTTCTGTTTTGAGTGTTTTTGTCTGTTTCGTGTGTGTGTGTGTGTGTGTGTGTGTGTGTGTGTATAAGAAATGAAACAAAATTATGATGTAACTTCATAAAGTTTCTATGATCAGGTGGCCCTCTTGAGCAAGTCAAAGTGTTAGGGTAAACTGCCGCCATCATCAGTTAAAATAGTATTTGTTGTTGATTCCACCCTGTGCTGATTTAAACCTCACTGGTTCGATTCCTAGTCAGGGCACAGGCCTGGGTTGCAGCCTAGGTTGGGCGTGTCTGAGAGGCAACCAGTTGATGAATCTCTGTTTCTCTCCCTCTCTTTCTCCCTCCCTTCCCCTCTCTCTAAAAGTAAATAAATAAAATTTTTTTAAATGCTATTTTAAAATAGGAATTGTTTTATACATAAACTTTTCTCTGAATTTCATATGCATGGTATTTTTTGTACAACGCTATCTTCATTATTATCTTCTTGTGATTATTTATCCTATGAATTGTGTACTTTTTTTCCTTGATTATTTGGTCTTTGGCCATATAATCAAGGGGAAAAAGTTTTTTCTCTAAGGAAAACTTTCTAAGTGTTCATGGTTTAAAGAGGGACCAAACCATGAAAAGTTTAGTTCTTTTTCTTTCTGAGTTTTCATGGTTTAGAGAAGGACTGCTTAAGGTTTCATCATATAAAGTTGCTTCTTTGTTGTAGATTACTTCCTCAGGATCTATTCTAAGAATGGAATTATGTAAGGGGACTGAATAGTAATGGAAAAAATATAATAATTATATTTTTAAAAAATAAATAAAAATGGAATTATAGGGGAAAGAAGGACATCAGGATCGTGGGCTTAGGTGTGTGTTGCCAAACCAGTTCTACCCAAATCAAGCCCATTCGCAGCCTGGCCGGTGCGTTTACATGCATCTTTCCCTGCAGCCCTCCCTCAGCGGGGCTTAGCAGTTGGTTTACTTTGGTGATCTTGCTATGAACTAGTCAGCAGCAAGGTTGGTGGTTTATCTATTTTTGTACTATAAACTGTACGTGTGTGTGTGTGTGTACACACACGTATCTCATTCCTTTCTGTTACTGTGAACATAGAGAGAAGTTTTAACAATACATCGCTCTTTCTTTCTGTGCCCTTCGTTGCTATCTAGCATGATAATTGGCCTACAGGAATCTCTTAACTTGTGTTGCCTCATCATTTCTCAGAACAGCTTAGGGATGGCCAGACTGAACTTTTCTCTACATTGCTGACCACCTGTCCCAATAGAATTTACTACATGATTCCTTTATGTATCCATGTGTTAGTCCTGGTTTGTGTCATGGTAAGATCTTATAACAATTTAAATGTGTTTTTGGAATTTCTCCTCCACTTGTTTTATTTCTCTAGTTTCAGATCAGCACCATGTAGTTTTATTGACTTGTTTTATGGTGTTTTTTTTTTTAAATCTGGAGGTATGAGGATCCCACTTTTATCCTTTCCCCTCCAACACATTTCTTCTTAGTTTAATAACTCTTTGGTGTATGTAATCACCTAGCCCTCACCTTTTAAAACAAGAACAATCAAATGTCCATTATTAAGTTTTCTTGCAATTTTTAGTGAAACTGTCAGTGAATTTCTGTGCACAGATCAATACTTGTCATCTGGTAGCCATATGAGTCACTTTAAGAATGGATTTAGAATCAACTTTTGCTAATGATTTCAGATGCTTTTCTATAACCTATTATATTCCTTTTAAAAAAATTAATATATGAAAAACATCTCCTTACCTAATTGAAATTGAAAATAGAAGTTCTAGGTGGAGGTTTGTAAAGTCAGATATGATATATACAAAGGGCCATATCTAAGTTTTTATATAATATCTGGCAAAAATGAAGTTTCAGGAGGAATGGGAGAAAGCTAAGTGAAAAGTTGGATTTGAAATACTTGGTGATATACCCAAGTCCTGACAGGCAACATGTTAGTTGTTCTTCTGGTAAAAAGGAACCAAACAGGACAGAAGCTGTTCTTGGGTTTTCTCTAAGAGTCAACATCCACTGTCAAAGAATCCAGCTCAGTGTTCTGAAAACCAGAGCCCTCAGCAAAGAAATGCTGGTTTAATCCTCAGGCAATTCCCATTTGAGTGTTTCCAGCAAACAGCAGTAATAGCCAGCTCCTTTTCTGTGTCTGGGGCAGTTTCTGCCCCCATTGCTATGATGGCAGGGGTGGGGGGAGACGAGGGAGGGCGGGGGACCTGTATTCAGGTACTTCTGGATTCAAGATCCAGAAAAAGATTAAGGCTGTTTGTTCAAGGAGCCAAAGACAGTTGTCTGTTTTCATTGTGCATAGAAGAGAAAAAAAAAATAATCCTTACGATTCAAGAGAAAAATAGGTGGAGCTATCCTTTTCCATTCCTTCACATAAATTATAAGTCTTGATTCCAGCTAGCCACTGTACCTTTTAAGGTCTGGGACTGTTGTTTCATGTGAAACCCTGTACCGCAGTGACACCCTACCCTGGCCGACAGCGGCAAAAGGACAAAAGGAAGGAAGTTTCCCTTTTAAATCCCCAGGAATTTTTTGATGAGATAATATTACAGAGTGAAATGTCTCTCCTCCTATTAGTTCTGTGTTTGGCTCCTTGTGTAACAGTAACCCACTTAGAAGCAGGCGGCGCTTTTGAAGTTATTTTAAACTTTCAGTGGAGTGTAGAGATATTGTAACCTTGGATAAGAGCACTACCAGCCCGGGTTTCAGTTTTGCCCTTTCAGACATGTGGAAAGTGCACCAGTATATCTCAAGGATTTTGTACTGAAAGCTTCTTAAAGAGCTGGTCTTGCTTTCAAAGCTTGGCTTGATGTTCCCGTACTCAAGGGAACATAGTTCTGTTTCTTCAGATATTTAACCTTGTCTGACATAGTCCTTTGGCTTTGAAGTTGCCGTGGATTCTTCGTCCATTAAGAAAACAGTGAAACCATGAGAGTCAACCTCTTCAGGCTCAGAGACATTTGAAGAAGGTCCATCTTCCTGTTTCAACATAAAACCAGATGTTGAATACCTGGTCCCGATGATAGTCAGGGATATGCATTGCATGTTAGTGATTTTGCCCTAGGAGCTTCTTCTTTGGAAGTGCAAGTAGGATGTTCAGTGCCTCTTGTAGAGGTTATAGGATCTGGGTCTGGGAGGAAATTGGGGCCTCTCGGAACAATCACCATGGTTATTGTGTCTGTCATCTCTGTAATACCCACAGCTACATCACACTCTGGTGTACCTGAGAGTTGTTTTTGGTTGTGGGGGTGCTGAAGGCTGCTGGGTCTTTCTTAGACCATGTCTCCCTGAGCCATCCTGGTGCTCAGCCATCCCCAGCCCAGATCTTGGATGGCTCCCAGAGCAGACATCCCAGACAGAGACTCCCTCCCATGGTCCGCTGTCCCACAGGACCCATAGAATCTGCTGGAACACCTGGAGGAAGGGACTTCTATTAAGTGTACATATAAAGTTTTTCATAAAAATCTTGCACATATATGTTTATAAAAAGGCAAAGAATACTTCATGGCTTATAATTTAAAAGAACATTTCTCACCCTGGCTGGTGTAGCTCAGTGGACAGAGCTTGGGCCTGCAAACCAAAGGGTGGCTGGTTCGATTGCTGTCAGGGCACATGCCTGGGTTGCAGACCAGGTCCTCAGTACAGGGCATGTGAGAGGCAACCACACATTGATGTTTCTTTCCTTCTCTTTCTCCTTCCCTTCCCCTCTCTCTAAAAATAAATAAAACAAATTAAAAAAAAATTTAAAAAGAACATTTCTCTGTTCTACCTATTGTCATTTCTCATTGCTATTCTCAGGCAACTATTTTCAATTATTAAGTGGTTTCTTCTGGCTAGTCACCTCTGTGAATATTTCTAAGTTTCTGTGAGTGATTTCTAATAACACATTTATACTGCTGCTTCGTATTTTCAGTCCATGAAAAATTTTTTGACTTCCTACTATGAAGAGTGAAGATTTTGTTCTCTTCCTCCCCCTTCCCTTCCCTTTCCCCTCCCCACTTCCCTTCTCTACATTTCTGCATTATAGTTGTGATACAATTATTGCCTAGGTCAGGGTTTACAACATTATGGTTGTCACTCTTCTCACCCGGGCCACATAGGCCATGCTTTGGTTATGGCTTACAGTTCTGGTGTAACTTTCTGTTTTCTTTCCCCCCCTGGAATTAATAATTGTCACACACACCCTTTATTTCAGTTTGCTATGTAACTGTCACATTCATGTTCTTGTTCAGAACTAGAATACTCTTCTCAGAACTGTAAAACCCACTGGGTAGTGAGTGACTCGGTTTCTTGTTTGTTTGTTTATTTTTTGTCTGGCTCTCCTGCAGCACACTGGTCCTTGTGGTCCCATCAGGACTGGTCACCGGTCAGGCTGGTTGCATAGCCATTACCCTGGGACTTACTGTCACCATCACCCCGGGAATTCCCTCTGCATCTCTTCTTTGTTGGATTCCCTCTGTCCTGAATCCCATGCTTGCCTCTTCCTTGGTTTATTCCCTTGTTTTTAGAGTCGACAGCAGCTTCCAAAATCAGACAGGGGAGGGAAAATTTGAGGTTTTGCATTTTAGCTAGGGACATCCTCTATTCTTTCCCCCCCTCCACTGCCCTTACAATGTGCTGTCACAAGCCTGCTGAGTAAAGGGCAGCCGGTTGGTGTTCTCTGTATGCAGAAAGCGTTAGCGCCTCTGCATGCCCAGCTGCTGTGGCTCCACAGCAGGACAAAGAAGGAATAGCGTTTGCCCTTATGCCATTGCCTGTAAGTCTTTTTTCACCCAGGAATGTCTTTGGTGACTTAATCATCAAAGACTGTAAGAGTCAGATCTTTTGAAGTTTCATGCAGCAGTTTAATTAATCTTGACCCATTTACCCTGGTCCCTCATTTAGGTGAACAGAGATCCAAGTGGCTCGCCAAAAACAAGGCATGAGGCAAGGCAGCAGGCTTGCCTCCAGGCCAGAGGCTACTTACCCAGCAGTCATTTAGTGCACACCTGTTGGGCATAAGGCTCTGGATGGCGTGTAAGGGGACCTGTGAGTAACACTGTCCTCCTAGAAGCAGGTGCCCATCTTAGAGGGGAAGCTGAAAGAACTGTAGTCAGCACCAAACAAAGCATTTAGGACATAGTGATGGAAGCAACAAGCTCTTATTGGTGCATTTGGGAAAGCTCCATGGAAGGGGTGCCATTTAAGCTGGTCCTGAAGGACAGGGTACTCTAGGCAAAGCCATAAGCATAAGCAAACTTGACAAGTCTGGAGTAAGTGAAGGAAGAGAGGGTTTTCCCACTGAGGGAGTGTCTACTATGCTACAGTGATTATATATTGTATCTCATTTAATCCTTACGGCAGCACTCTGTTGAGTCAGGTGCTGTTGTCCCTGTTTTACAGATGGGCAAATCAAGGTTTACAGAGACTGAGTCATCTGCCCAGGGATCTGTGCCTTGTAAGAGGCAGGAGTTTTAAACACAAGGTTGCGTGATTCCAAATCTTCTCTTCTTTCCATCCCAAAACACTCCTTGGAACAAAGTCAGGAGGAAGAAAGGAGGAGCCACAGTTTCATAATAATGTCAAAGCTCATGATAAAGAACCCACTGGGCATTTTCCTTCAATTGACTTAAGCAAGGATGTTGAGCATCCCAAAGTTATTGTTCTGATAGCGTAAAACCAAAGGTATAACATGGGACATATTTTCTGTTGTATTCTTATACTTTAATTGTATCTTGTTAATTACTTGTATTGTTCTTCTGTGGATCTGTCCCAGGATTTTGCTTGTCTTCCCATTTCAGGCCATCCTTCCACTCCTTCAAGTGTCCTCTCTCCGTGTGGGGTCTTTCTCAATTTCCATTCTAGCTTTTCGAGCTCATTTGTTTTTTTCTTTATCTTTTCATTAGTAGTTCTTTCTGACATCCCTGAGTTCTTACACCATTCAACCATTTTTAACCTTAAAAATTTTAAGACAAAAACTTGATAAATTTTAAACATCTGATCAGCTAAACCCCAAATAGTCAAACATTTTAAGCAAATAAAGTCAGAAATGCCTATAATTTTTAAATGCTTATGTGCAACATTATGTTCAAAGTCAGCATTCTTGCACATCATTTGTTGAAGTATCCTAAGATTCATTTTGAATGGTTAGGTGTTCAGAAACACACCTACAGGTCTCACATGTAGTCACTGCCTGTATGTCGGTGACTGATGTCAACATGTATGAATTAACAAGCTCGTTTCCATGTAACGACTGTTAGGAGTGATAGTGTGGAAGTAATATGTAGCTGAGTCTTCAGAAGAATATGTGCATTCCACATGTAGGAAGTCCTCGTTATCTATCTGTAGGATTGTTATCCAGAAAGGGACTTAGGGACCTTTTTAAATTAGGGGGCTAATATTTCTAAGTAAATAATAGAAAGAAAGGTTTGATTAGGGCTTTATCTTGAAACATGAAACTGAAAATGATAGTTTGTATTTTAATTTAACAAGGTACATTATAATAGTAGCTTTGTACTGACTTCTGAGAACAAAGAAGGAATCTTATGTGGGCAGTGTTAGGATATTTTTAGCAAAATTGTTCAAGAGTATGGACGTGGCATTCTTCTTATGTTTGACTTCAACTACAGGGTCATCAAAAGTCATTGTTCCAAAAATATTAGAGGACTCTCACTTTTTCCAGAGTTCTGTCTTAACCCTTTGATCATTCTCAATGGAATCTCCCATATGGATTTCTTCTTCCTTAATCCTTCACTAAACTGGTTGCTATTGGCTTTGAGTGGAACCCGGTCCTTGACTAATATGACCTTGGTAGACTCCATTATATTCTGTATCAGTGGCTGATTTGAGTTCTAATTTGCCATTTATTTACATGGTCTAGATAGTCATTATACCATCTGATATTTCAACAATTTGCAAGAGGTTACTAAAAGGATTAAATAAAATAAAATATATAAACATAGTGACATAGTAGATGTCATCCCTTCTTCACTTTCCCCAGACTTGCTGTATCCATTTGCATTTTATGCCTTTGCCTGGACGGTTCCATCCTTTCAGACAGGCAAGTTCACAAAGAAATATTTTCGTGTATGGCTACTTCTTCTTCTTCTTTTTTTTTTTTTTAAGATTTTATTTATTTATTTTTTAGAGAGGGAAGGGAGGGAGAGAGGGAGGAGGGGAGAGAGAGAGAGAGAGAGAGAGAGGGAGGGAGGGAGGGAGGGAGGGAGGGAGAGAGAAACATCAATGTGCGGTTGCTGGGGGTTATAGCCTGCAACCCAGGCTTGTGCCCTGGCTGGGAATCGAACCTGCAACACTTTGGTTCGCAGCCCACGCTCAATCCACTGAGCTACGCCAGCCAGGGCTCGCTACTTGTTCTTCTCTATAAATCATTCTGATGAGCTCATAACTTGAAGCCCTTGAGAAAAGAGAACCCCAAGGTGTAAATGGTTGGAGGCCTGGGCAACAGGCATTTCCGGAAGCTGATATTGTCATCGAGGTGAGCTGACAAAGACCCGAATCATAAAATATTCGGCATATGGGTCAAAGAGGCCAGTTATACTTGCAATATAGTTGAGATTAAATTAACAGGACAAGTAGTTTGGGCACTTGGAGATGTAACTGGAATAAGTACCTCAGGAGAGAAGCAATTCAGAAACGGAGCTGGGAAGTGGTGGAGGTTGTGAGGTAGGTTTTCGATCCTCTGAGACTTGATTTTGGTGGCCTCTTTGCCCTCCGTGGGAAAATAAACAACCCATGCCAGTCAATCACACCCACTGGCGCTTTAGAGAAATTCCTTTTGGTTTTTAAGTCTTTGATCTCTGTTCAGAAGTCAACACCCTTGACAGGGCTGGCATTTTGAGCTGCTAACAGTCACCCCAGTGTCAGTGGATGATTTGATAGGGGAGTCTTAGAGGAGAATGGAAGGGCATGACTTCTGAGGAGGGACAGGGGGCCCGCCATGAAGTGCAGCCCAGGGCACCGGGCCTGACGGACTCGAGGGGACCAGCAGGTGTGCTTGGGGCTTACATCATTCAAATTTCTATTTACTCAAGGACATGCTCTTGAATGTGGCCCTGAGTTTTGCTCCTCACAGCTGAAGCCTCCGGCCCAGTCAGACCAACTTCCTCCTCCCTGTGGCTACAAAGTGTCAGTCCTCCACTTGCCTTCTGCTTCTCCAGCTCTTGGTTCCCACTCAGATCCTCCTCCTCCTCCTCCTCCTCCTCCTCCTCCTCCTTTCTCCACATCTGCCCACCCTCCCAGGCTTCCTTCAACTGTCCCTCCATCTCTTTCACCATAGTCTTTATTCTTTGCGTCATGGGTGTTCAGCATTTGAATCATACTTGCTTTAGGTTTATTCTGTCATGCGTGTATGCATTTCTCAAAGCCTGTCCCATGAAACGGTGTGATCATATTAAACACCAAACAGGCTTATAATCAAAAGGTAGGAAATGCTGGTTTTAATAAAGGTTAAAATCCTTTTGTTTTTTAAATCTTAAGCCTTTGCAGACCTTTAATTTATAAATGCAAATCCTGAATCCTTATGAAGTTTCTCAAGTTATTCACTTGTACGAGAACCTGTTTTCCATCTTGCAGGACAGCGTTTCCAGAAGGGCTGCGGTAATCGGCTTAGGCTCTGGAAGGGTGGAAACACACCATCCTCCCCTGTAGATCCCCTGTTGGCTGAGGACAGTCACTCCGAGGAAACTCTTGGGACACTTTTTTAAAACTTTTTAATTGCAATAAAATTGATATAAAATCCACCATTTCAACCATTTTAGTTGAGGTGTACAATTCAGAGGCATGGCGTGGATTTACAGTGTTCTGCAACCGTCACCATCATCCAATTCCAGAACGTCTGCATCACCCCAGGAGGAAACCCTGTACCCGTCGAGCAGTCGCTCCCCGTTTCCCCCTCCTCCTGGCCTCAGCAGACACAAATCTGCTTTCTCTCTCGATGGGTTTGCCTATTCTGGATATTTCATATCAGTGAAATCATATAATATGTGGTCTTTTGTGTCTGGCTTCTTCGATATAAATACAAGGTCTTAGACTGCATGATAACCTCTGCTTCCCCCAACACAGCTCCTTATTATTGGCCAAACCCCATACATATATAAGTAACGAAAAGCCACTCTCCATCTGGAAACCTCCAAGTCACGTGACCAGGCTTAAACTGTCATGGAACACCGTGGGAAAGGGTCAGCAGTGTGGTTACCATTGACATGACTTGACCTGGAGTTTCGGGAAGCTGACTTGAGCCAGGCTGGGAGCCCTTTCCTTGAGGTCAGAGGTGACTGAACTGTTGGTATTATTGGCTTATCATCCTTAGCCCTCCTCTCTCCAGTGTGAGGCTGACTTTTCAAGCTGCTCATCATTTAATAACCATCGAACATCCTAGAGTGGGCTGAGTTCTTCAGGGGCAGCTGGCGGGAAGGTTGTGCCGTCCACTGCACTGCAGGACCCTCATCAGTCTGTCGGGCACACTCTTGAGGACTCATGTAGAAATTGGATGTCCCAGCGCCCTCTGTCTCGTTGAAATTCTTAGCGGGTAGTTATCCCTCATCTCCCCTAAAGACCGCTGATGGATGCTCCTTGCAGTACCCTGTGCTCATCTGCCTCACGGGCTTGTGCAGCCTCCTTGTAGTTCCACTGAATTGCCCAGGATCTCTCTTCTCCAGGTTGCTCCCTTTACTCCTTCACCCAGCGATGCCTCTCAAGTCCAGGCCCAGTACTGCTGGAAGGTGTGCCACCCCTCTGCCTAAAATAAACTGATTTCAACATGCCATTCTTCTTCTGAAGAATCTGTGCTATTGTCTTAGTGTCCAAATTCCTATTTAGTTGTCTAGCCCATTTCTTTCCTTTTTGGTATAGATTGTGTTCCTTCATACTGATCAGGCCGGTCTCATTCCCTTTCCCCCTCAAGACCTTACCTTCTCCTCCCCAGGCTTGGAATCACTGCCTGCCATCTCTCATTTTTTCCCTTACCAAACCAGTCTGACTCTTCGTTTGAAGCTCAGCTCAAGCTTGAGCAGTTGCACAAAGCCTTCCCAAACATTCTAGCAACCCCTGCTTCCTGCATAAAACTCATGTGGCACTCTAATGCCGCAGGATTTAGAGCTGGTGGGCAACTTTTAAAGTATTTATTACTTAGACTTTTCTCCCCATCAGATGACCAGCTCCTGGAAGAAGGGACGATAAAGTTAAGCAGCTAAAGCGAGAGGACACCATACTGTGAATCCAAGACCCAGGTTACTTCTGGGTGCAGCCCCTTGCTGGAAAAACTACTTATCCTGAACTTCCTGTAAAATGTGTGGGGGTTAAGGAGGGTGCGTTAGTTTCCTATTTGCTGCTATAACAAATTACTACAACTTAGTGGCTTAAAACAACACAATCTTTTTTCTCTGATTTTGCTATTCTGGAAGTCAGAAGTCAAAAATGGGTTGGCATGGCACCGTTCCTCTGATGGCTCTAGGGAGAATCCATTTCCTGTCTTTTTCAGCCTCTGGAGACCTACTACCTATATTCCTCTGCTCATGGCTCCCTCTTTCATCTTCAAAACCCGTTGCTCCATCTCCTTGCTGTTTCCCTGATTCCCTTTTTCCCTTATAAGGACACTTATGACTATATTGGACCCACCTGCTTAATCCAGGAGACCCTCCCCACCTCAAACTTAACACATCTGTAGTTTCTTGTGCCATGTAAGGTAACATAGTCACTGGTTCTGGGGATTAGGATGTGTCTGTAAAATACCATGACTCTAAAGACAAATTTCCCCCAGTTAGGAGGTCACTAACACCTTGATGAATTGTGTTTATCCATGAGGATCTCATCTTCTCAGTTTGTTATTAGGGAGTCTAGGGCCTGGTACACTCAGTTGTATCAGAACAGACCTTAGGATTACTCGGTTTGCAGGTTTCCATGGGCTGCACTTTCACTAGCAAAATTTGACGATGCTCCTCTACCTATCTTTGACTTTTGTGCTTTGCAAATTCTGAAAAAGCCTCAAAGAATTTAATCTGTTTCCCAGTAACCAGGGATAGCCTTTAAACAGCCTGTTAATTATACTGGTGATTCTGTCATATTTCTGGTGGCCTCTTTATAAATTCTGGAATGTGTTTTCAGGTCCTCTTGCATAAGCCGAAGTGGACGTGTTGTTAAGGTCTAGAATCCAAATAGTCTTGGATACTAACCTAGCTAGTCTCATCTGGAACTGCTACTTAATGTTATGGAATTACACGGCAAACAGATTAGATTGGCATTTGCACAGTGGGTGCTATGCTTTTTCTCCCTACATCCTTCAGGGTGGTGTCCACCTTGGGTGACCACTGTTTACAAAGCAGTGAGAAAGCATTCATAAGATATATTTATTGTGGCTCTATCACTTTTTCCCCAGTGCTCAGTGCACTGTGCTCAGATAGGATTCTCGATGGGTTGGAAAACGCACCCCCGACCCACCATATAATTTTAAGCTTAGAGGTTACTTTTGACTGTCGAGTCTGAGAAATGCACAGTGTGAGTCAATCATATCTGCAGCCAGCAAATTGAAGTTTTGTTGTCCTCTTGTCTCCTAGATGCACCCACTGGGCCTGTGTAATAACAATGACGAAGAGGACTTGTATGAGTATGGCTGGGTAGGAGTGGTGAAGCTGGAACAGCCAGAATTGGACCCAAAACCATGCCTCACTGTCCTGGGCAAGGTAAGTACTAGGCCTTTGGAATCTCTCCAGTTCTGATTGTTGTTTTCTACCCTCCCATTTGCTCAGCTCCTCAAATAGTTGGTTACAGAGAATATCCTTGCTGGCACAGTGTTCTTTCCTGTGACACCAAGTGGGTTGAGCACTAAGACATGTCTTATAACAGCCCACCATGGTACCACCAGCTTAGACTCTGATGGAGACTGCCAACCTCCGCCTCTTGACCACTTTGTGGCCTTAAGCAAGGTACTTCCCCTCAAGGACTCTCAGTTTCTTATCTGTGAAATGGGTTTGTAATAGATTCACAGTATTTCATCTTATACCCTTAGGGCCAAATGTTTCTGAATTCTGAGACTTGGAGGGTTTAGAAAGGTATTAAGTGTACATATTTTATAAGTAGCTCCTAGTAGATCTGGGTCAGTACTTGGTAATCAAACACATTCGTGTTTGGATAGCAAACTTGAGGGATAGTCACATTAGTGGGTTAACTAAAACATAAATAGCTTCGTGTTCAGGACAGCTTTGCCTCCAAAATGAGTTCAGGTCTATTAAGTTTTGCTGCCAAGTAAGCTATGGAAAAACTTTTCAGTCTTAGAGCTTTTTTGGTTTCAGAACAGCAGACAGCAATTATGCTCCTGTATTAGAACTTACCTCATAGGATGGTTAGGAGGTGAGATGAGAGGCAAGCATCTAGCACCGAATAAGCTCACAAAACATGCCTGCTACCATTGGCTGTTGTCATCTCATTGAGAAGTACTCAAAACTTTTTTTTAGCCAAGAATATCCGTATCACCTCTGACTTCAGTGTAAGATAGAACTAAATTTATTTTGGAAAACCGTTTATCAGTGATCTCGAAATGACAGGTAACAACCTGTTTTAAACTGGATCACTTTGTGAAAGGGAAAGGTCTGGAGAAAGTTAATAGAATTTTGATTGGAGGAAGGGTGGTATCTTCTAAGGATAGTGTTTTTGTCTGAATGTTTTTTATATTCTCAGAAATTGCTGTTCTGTGTACCATGGGGAGACAGCTGTCTCCCCATGGTACACAGAAATACGGTCTGGGTTCCTGAACTCTTGAGGATTTCTTGGGAGATCCAGGCAAGAGAAGAGGTGGTTTTGATTTAGGCTACTTGGGAGAGAGCCTTTCCTAACCTTGGAGATAGCCCAGCCAGTGTCTCCTGAAAGACTTCTGGCCCAGGAGGCCCTCATGGGTCTAATCTGTGATTTTTTTTTGCCTTCCACTTGTCTTCTGAGTAGCTTCATAACACTTATCAATTCTTTTGCCCCTTCATAGGAAATAACAAACACAGGAGTTATTACCTGTTTGGTTTACAGTTCACAAAGTCGAGTCAAGGTGTTTCAGGTGGCCCAGGCCAATGGGTTGTCATTTAAATAGTTGATCAGAACTGCTTAATGATGCTACAAGGTCAGTGACCCCCTTGAGAATATTTGAGTGTTTTCCTAGGAGAAATACCAGCTACATCCAAACCCTGTAGGAACATGCTTTCCTTGGTAGGTAGTATGCTCCTAATATATTTTCTCCTTTACTTAAGCTGCTGCTATGCAGGGCTTAGCAGCTTGTTTTAATTTGCTTTGCCCAGTTCGGTGGGACCTCACCTTTGCATCTGCTGTGTCCACACACAGTTTGGAACGGGGTCCCCAGGGATACTGTTCTTCTCCCATTGTTTCCTCCTTTACCCAGAACAACCCTGTAGTGGTTTTACTTGGAAAGTTTCCTATGGTTTGACCTGCTGGCCTATAAAGCCAGGAGGAATAAAAATCCAGGTATATATTGAATCATTAAGTACTTCTTTGGTTTATTCATTCACTAAATATTTATTGCATACAGGGGCCCAGAAGCTCAGTGTGTTGCTTGTGAGTTGCTTACAAGCAACAGCCTCCCCCCGCCACACACCGTGTTTCTATTTAGAAAGGTTCTGTGGTGGCCAGGCAGTGTTGATCTGTGGTTAGGTACTGAAATTTGGCTTAACACCTGAGGAAAATCACTAGCAAAAATGCTTGGGCGAGACAGTTTTGTGTTTGTTTAAAAGTTGGGTTGGTACAAGAGGTGCAAAAGTCAGACATCTCCCCCCGCTTTTTTTCTTTCATCTTCTTAAAGTGTAGTTGTTCTTAGCTTCAATTGTATTAACTTTGCTAACTGTGTTTTCTTCCTTTTTGAGCCCCCAAGGGCGGTGGAAAAAGACTGCTAGGGCAAAGGAAAGGAAAGCAAAGCGGTCTTCGTGGCAGACTGATCCTGTGCGGATAGCATGGTTTTGTTCTTTGTGGCTATGGCAAGGAGGTGGGCAGTAGAGAGAGAAGCAAAAGGGAGAAGCAGCCAAGTCAGTGTTGAGGGCGGGGGCAGGGACTTCTCTGTATGGATGTTCGGACTTGTTAAAAACCGTAGAAGAGAGGACTTTGTCTTTCAGGCATTCGGAAAAGCCTATGGGGGAATAGGGGAGGGACAGACACACAACCCTCCCCCCCCCCCCCCCCCCCGCCATCACCCACCCACCCACCCACAGAAAATGCCATGGGGCGAAAAGGTGGAATAAGAGAGGAATGTCCTAAATTTAAAAAAATGTAAATGCCTCTCCAGGAGTTCAAATAAAGTTTCATGTTAAAAGCAAAAGACATAAACTCATCGCCTTGGTTTATTACTGACTGCTTTTGAACTCCTCCGAAAGGAACACTGTAAACTCAGGAGAGAAAAGTGATTTATGATCCCCTCCTCATAATCGTTTTGATTCTGTAAGAGGTGGAACAGACAGGCAGTAGGATCAGCTCGGGAGAAAGAGTTGTGACGAGGGTGAGTCCCCCACAGGCGGGGCAGATCTTAGCTTTGTGGGTCCTCGGTTTCACTGAATGTGAAGAGGCTGTTCGGGGCGACTTATTCTTTTAATATTTTGAGCTTCTGTATCATATTTAAAACCTTCCCTTGATATTCTAGTTTGGGGAGATTTGAACTGCAGTAACGAAAGACAGACTTCGTTACCTGTGACAGTTTAAGTCCTAGGAAATTAAAACAGAATGAAATTGATGTTTCTGAGCAGCTTGCCAATTGAAAGTAAGGGTCTTAAACTGTCCCCAAAGTGCAGGAGCCTACATCTGTGACCTGTCAACCTCAGGGAGAGTCGTGGCAGGGAACACATAAGATGTGCTGGAATTTTTAACAAAACCCACCTGGCCCAGATTTCGTATCGAGGCAGATTACCATCCGCCTCGTCCCCAACACACACCTTTACACACACATTGGAGTGGAATCCTAGGGAGGACCTTGAAAGACAGGTGACTCTTTCCAGTACTTAGAAGATGGTGAGGAAGTTAATGAAAAGACAAAAAGGCGGGGCATTTTAATTCACAGAGATCCAGCTTTGGTGAAATGACCTTCAAAAGGTCACTTCAGCTCTTGGGCCTTGTTCTTCTCATTGGGGCTTATGCTGCTTTTGTCATGGTGAGGCTCTGCAAGGTGTTGGTGGAGCACTTAACACAGCTGGCTCAGGGTCAGGCCCGGTGAGAGTGTAAAAGTGGCCATCGTGGGTTGGCTGCTTGTATGTGCTAAGCGTGATATATGCAGTGTCTTCTTTCATTGTCAGACTAGCTCTAAGATTGGGTCCAGATTCCGATTTTGTGATATGAAAATTGAGTCCCAGAGACATTCTCTACGTAACTTAGGATTGAATGGCTCCCGAGTAGCTAAGTTGAGATCTGAGATGAAGACCGTTCAATTGCCTCATTGGTGTTAGTCTCTTCCCCTTGCCTCCTTCTGTCTTCATCAGTTTTTCCAGATAAAATCGAATGCTTTTCAGTAGTCACTGGCTTGGATAGGACTGTTCACAGAAATCCAACTCGAGCTACATTGCTCTGAGGGTCTGGGGCTGCATCAGGGATCCCATGATGCGGTACTGCTGTTCTTCTAGAACACCTGACTCCAGGGCTCAATGCCAGTGGCTCCTCCCCAAGTCTTTTCCTCTGTGCATCTGCCTTATTCCCCCCACCCCTCCACCTACGTGGTGGGAGACACAGTTCCCCATTATCCTTGGGCCTGGCACTCTTGATTTCAAGTCTCAAGGATTCCAGAAAAGGGACTGGTTGGCCCATCAGTTGCCCATCTTTAGTCTGGTCAGCTGTGGTCCGAGGCTGGGAGCCCACTGGAACGATGCTTCCAGCCATGTGAGGGAGTATGGGGAAGACGTGCTCTCCACGAAAACGCTGGGTGGTCAGTGCTGAGCTACCGTCTCCTGAGCAGTCCTCCCTAGTCGCCAAGCCAGTGGATGATGTCCTCAGTTTATCCCAAGTCGTTCAGAGAGGTCTGTGTCGCAAGGGACTCGTGGTTCGTGAATGCTGTTAAGAGTCAGAGCCTCTTGCCCTGAGCTGAGGGTCAGTCCCTGGCCCAGACGCTCACTGTTGTGAGAGGAGAAGTGAGTCCACCTGGCTGCAGGGCCCAGACAGGGTTTACAGAGAGGTGCTTCTGTGAGACGTGGGAATCATCTCCAGGAACAGGGCGGAGAGAAAGGGAGCAAGATGTTCTTCAAAGGACTTTGAAAGTTGCTGGGAAAAGAAGAGCCTTTCAGATTAAAGAGTCTGGTCTTTATCCCTTAGGTAGCTGGGAGCTACTGAAGGTTTCTAACAAAGGGACAGGTGCCATAGGGTCCCTCCGGTTTTGGAAATGTTCATTTGGCAGTAGCAGCTAGGCTAGTTGGAGAGGGGGATATTTCTTTTTGCTGCTGGATGTTCCCAGGAACTGAATGGACCCGTCAGTTCTTCTAAATGCTTTGGTGAGGCCCAGGTCAATGATATTGCCAAGGGCACCTGGAGTTTGCCTTCAGTTGCCCCAGTCTCCTCATCTGCCCTTTTTCTGTTCTCACATTTAGGCAAAGGTGAAATGTATAGGCAGAAGAGCTGGTCTGTAGTCCTGGCTCTTCGGATGAGCAGCAGGAAACCCAGGGGTGAGAGGCTGGCGGAGAACTGGACCCTTATGTTCACTTTCACTTCAGCAGCCCACACCCAGCCATCAGAGTGTCTCGGTGACTTCACAAAGAATGGGTCAAGACTCTGGTAACCAAAAGGACTGGAGGACAGAAAACAGAGTCAAAGGAATTTTATTTTTTCAGGGTGGTAGTGAGGAGAGAGAACATGTAATGTAAGGTTAACACTTGGGTTTAGACATCAAACTCACCTGAGTTAAAACCTCAGCTCTAGCCCTTTAAGCTGTGTGACTGGGAGCAGCCCCTTCACTCCTGCATGTTTCTGCCTCTTTAGGTGGGAACAGCACCTAAAGGACCTCGTGTGTGGAGTGCTGGCTGTGGTTTCAGGCACAACCGAAAGCATCAAATAAAGTAGCAACTCTTACTGACCATCCTCTCTTCCTTTCTCCCTCCCTGCCTTATTACCCTTCAGCTTCTTCCAGTGCTCAGAGTGCTAGGACTGGAGTCAAATCCACAGAGACAGGAAATAGAAAGATGGTCGCCAGGGCCTTGTGTGGGGCACAGAGGAGTGGGGGAGTTAGTGTGTGATGGATGTCGAGTTTCAGGTGAGGAAGATGAAGTTCTGGAATTGGATGGTGGTGATGATCGCACAGATATGAATGTACTAAATGCTACTGTTAAAATGGTTAGGGTGATAAATATCATGTGTATTTTACCACAATAACGAAAAAGAAATCATTTTACAATAAGTATATGGAGTTTGATGGCTAGTGGGGTTTTTTAAATTATTTTATATATTTATTTTTAGAGAGAGGGGGACAGAGGGAGAAAGAGGGAGGGAAACATCAATACAAGAAGGAAACGTTGATCAGTTGCCTCTCGTATACACTCCATCCAGGGACCAAACGCGCAGCCCAGGCCTGTGCCCTGACCGGAAATCGAACTGGTGACTTTTCGCTCTGTGGGATAATGCCCAGTCAAGTCAGCCACACCAGTCAGGGTACTAGTGGATATTTTTTTTTTAAGTAAGCATTTTGTTAGTAGCAATGGAGTATAGTCTCATCATGAATGATGACTGGTTCTGCGGAGGCCTGGTGGAAAGCAAACTCTTTGTCCCATAAGATGTGTTACAGTTGCAGCGAGGACAGAGGCCACATCTCCCTTTGCACCTCCAACTATGACCAGGAAAATTCCTTACTTATCTTTCAAAGAAAAATGGCCAAAATAGAGAATTTGAGTAAAGGAAAAACAGAATTTTATTTGTATTTTCTTTTCATGACAGTAGAAAACAAGAAACTGACACTAACTGCAATCCAAAGATGTTTGAGTCTCTTCACCAAATGTTAACCAGAAACTGAGATGAAATACAGTGATAAGCAATCGTTGGTGTTTAAAGGCAGCAAAGGACTCAGGAATAATCCAGAAAGGGGACTGTCACTCCATAATGATGAGTAAAATCAGGGTGTAAGTGTTAATGTGGCACAGTGATCCCAAAGTGTGGTGAGGGAACCCTCAGGGAGCCTCAGGACCCTTCCTGGGAGGCCAACCAGGTTGGAGCCGTTGCCATAGGGCTGAAATGGCACGTGCCTTCGTCCCCGTCATTCTCTAACAAGCGTGCAGTGGACTTTTCCAGAGGCCTCATTTTGTGTGGTGACTTCATTTCTCTAACAACTAACGGAATGTGTGCTTACATATTCTGTGTGTTAAAGACTTTTCAGTTTCAACTCCTAATATGAAAAATATCAATAGATATAGTCCACAGAAGCAGAAGTGCTTTGGGGTTCTTGAACGGCGAGGATGTGAAAGTCGACCAGAGATTTGAGTGCTCCAAGCCAGCATTCTGTCCCTGCTCTAAGATCATCTCATAGAGCTTGGCAGAGCGAGAAACCTCGTTATGAAGTTAGTGGAAATGGGCAGAAACCAGGGGACAATACAGGAAATAAAGGTGAACGTGTTGTCATGAAATTATTCTGTTCTGCAGCATTGGAGCCAAAAGATTGTTGGTTCTGAAGTATTAGTAATTTGAATAAAGCCAATGGGTTGCTGTTTTTCTCATTTAATAACAAATAACCAAACAATGAATTTGAAGAACTTAGGTGAGAAATGCCTTGGTTCCTTCGATGCTCGCCTTACTATATAACCTTCAGCCTTGGTCTTCTCGAACAGGGCTGATTGGATGGCTCTTACTTGAGGCAGGATCTCATGGGGACTTGGGTAAAGCTGCTGAGTTACGAGCCACGTAGCTATGGAGTCAGAGAGGAGCTTTTCCTTTAGCATGCCATTTTCACTTGAGTATTTGGTCACAGGTGTTCATTTCCTGTGATACTGGAGTGTCCTGGTCCTTATGCTGAGCCCAGCTTAACACTCCTGGGTATGAGATTCTCGTCTCAAGAGGGATGGTGGGACTGAAACCCCAGACTCTGACTTGCTGTGGGAAAGGGGAGAAGGCAGCAACTGTAGCAGGGTCTCAGAGGCCGCTGCCTACATCATGGGCATTGGCCTCCTCCCATCAGGGAAGTGGGTTGGTGTTTGCCTCATACCCGAGCACAGGGCACTGTGACTGCAGCTCATTGCTGTGGGATCCCTGGGAGCACCCTATGTTTGAGACACGTAGCTGTGTCAAACCTCCACCAGTCCCGTGATCCAAGTCCTCTAATCCCAGTGATTCTCACCTGGGGACGTTTTGCTCCCCATCATCTGTCCCACTCACTGTCCTTCCCTCCCAAACCCAGGGGACATTTGCCAATGCCTAGAGACATTTTTGGTCTTCAGACAAAAATACCTAGGAGGGGGTGGGGCTGCTGCTGGCATCTAGTGGGCAGAGGCCAGGGATGCTGCTCAGCACAGGACAGCCCCTCACAATAGAGTTATCTGGCCCCAAATGTCAATAGTGTTGCAGTTGAGAAATCCTGTCTTACCCTGGCATATAAGTCTTACCTCCCTAAGAAGACCTTCAATTACACTTCTTTCCTCCTTCATTCCCTTCTCTGCCCCACTGCCCTCCAGTGTGATGACAGGTTCATGGCAGCCTCTGTGGTATGTTCTATTGAAGTGCACAATCAGTGTTAGAGCACGTTCATGTTTCCACATGAGGAGTAGTACAAAGAGCCCAGATCTCAGAGCCTTGTGGCCTAGATACAAATGATAACACTCTGCTTTGAGATTAGCTGGGTAACTCTGAGCCAGTTAATCCCTCGTTGCTTCCATTTCTCTCCTCCTCTATAAAGATAATTGTGATAGTTAAAAAAATATATAATGCTTGTCTAGTTCTTAGAATGTGTAAGTACTCAACAAGTAGCAATTCCTCCACTCTGTAAATATGCTCCTACTAAGCGGATGGAAACCCTTTTCCTAAGGTGAGTTGAGTTGGGTTTCTTGTTAGAGGGGAAGTTTGGAAGGCTCTTCAGATTTATTTTAAGGAACACTTGGGTAAATACTTCCCATGTTTGGTTAAAAAGGAAAGCAAGAAAGGAACTTAGAAGAAATCAGATCAGGAAGAAAGTTGACTTGATATAAATGGAAAAAAGAAAACTTAGGGAAAACCACTTCTCTTCTGAGGTCATGCGTCTGATATGAAAGTCACAAACTTTTTATTTGATGCCTTTCTTCTATACCTAAACCTTCCAAGAACCGTTTGTTTCAAAGGCTATATTAAGCTGCTGCTTTTTTTTCCCACTAGATCTGAGACATTCTCAGCTATAAAAGGCTAACCAAAACCATTATTTGAAATCCACTGAGAGGCTTAAGTGAGTTTATGAGATAGAGTAAGTGAATAGAACAAATAATCCATCTGCTAGCCCAAGGAGGACAGGCTACCGGCCACCTCCCCAGACTGGGGGAAGCCTGGCCCACACAGTATTCCTTCTGGCCGTTGTCCCTGCTGATTGAACTGGAGACTCATCAGAGCAAGGGCCACACATGAAGCTGTCCTAGGAAACTAGAAATGGTGTGACAGGCCAGTGGGAAAGCCTATCAGAATTAGCTAATGGCTTTGTGTACCTTTGAGAGGCCATCTTGAAATATGAAAGAAGTTAGAAGCTAACACGTTAAGTCATCGTAATATGTATAGTACCAGTCCAGAGTTGGGTGAACTGAATCTCAGACCTGGACACAAGCCCCAAAGTCCCATCTTCTCTCAGATAGAGGGGCCTTGCACACACCTGGCCATGTGCATGAATTAATCCAAATGAATGGTCTGTCACTCAAGTGTGTTTCTGGCCATGTCCATGGGCACTTAAGATTTGGGGGGCTGTCTTGGCAGTGACTGTGTGTAATTTATTGGTTTACAATATACCAGGCCCCTGGAAAACCTGCACACAGGGTTTGATCATAGCACATTTTCGAAGACCTGAGTCACACTTGTGTCTGAGAGTGGCACACCCCCAGCCTGGGCAGAAATTCCCTCTGGGCACAGAAGTAGGAGGGAGGGGGATGTTGGCAAGATCCTGTCTGCCCTCCTTGGTTACGAGACCATCTCAGACTGCAGACAAATGCAATTTCTTATCCTTCTTCTGTCTTTTGTGTCTGTTTTCTTTCCAAAAAGCCTCATATTTTATTTGATAAAAGGTAGACTTCTGCTTTGGTGATCTTGTTTTCCAAATCAAACATTGGGCTCTGTGTTCTGACTAATGCTTTTTGTGCTCTGTTTTAGGTTTGAGGCAGTGTAAACAGTTCCTTTGGGATACTGAAATACTTTAAATTCTGCATCATTTTTTGCTAGTTATAAAAATACTAAGAGCATTTCAACACATTCTAATTGTTCTAAGCACTGCGGGATAAAATAAAGTTCCAGTCAGCCTTAAGAATGTGGGCATATTTTGGGATGTGCAAAGGCACTTGGTCTTCACCATTACACATTAATGTGTTGCTGAGAGATTTTCACAGGAGTATCAACTCTTAAATGAACCTCAGAGAAAAGAATGCAGAATATGCAAGGAACTTTTGTTTCCTTGGCTTGACTTTTAGAAACAGAATTTTAAAGTGTTTAGCTTCAAAAGCTTTCTTGTTCATTTGTAAACAGTAGATTTTTAAATGTTTTTTTTTAAGTTTCAATTGATAGAATCTTAACTTTTTATAGCCCTAATTTTAAAAGTATACCCAAAACTTATGGCATTAACTTATTTTTTGAACTAACACAAATTTTCCTGTCCCTTTTAAATGTTTTTTCCTTTTACTTAAAGTTTCAAATTATAGTCTTAAATTTTTATACACCTAACTTTAAAGGTAATACTCAAATTTTATAGCATTAACATATTTTTTCTAACACAAAAAGTATACAGTGTTTAATATATCCATAGAATTGTGCAACCCTTTCTCAATTTTATAACATTTTCACATTCCTTATATATTATAGATACAAGTCCCTTATCAGATACGTGGACAGTTTCATCACCACCAAAAGAAACCCCTTACCTGTGAGCAGTCATCCTCACTCCATTTCGGACACATCATATGAAGGAATAACACAATGTGTGGTCCTTTGTGTCTGGTTTCTTTTGCTTAGCATAGTGTTGTCAAGGTTCATCCGTGTTCCTTGTGTCACAAAAGCATGTGTCACTGTTATTTTTTTATTGCCAAGTATTCCATTGTAAGTTATTTACAATTTACTTGTTTATTTTATCAGTTGATGGACACTTAGATTGTTTCCACTTTTCATTTTTAAGAATAATGACCCTGTGAACATTTGCATATAAGATTTTTGTGTAGGTTTTCTGGGTCATACAGTAATTCTATGTATAACCTTTTGCAGGAGGTTAAGCTGTTTTCCAAAGTGACCATGCATTCTACATTGACACCAGCAGGGTGTGATTTCTCCGCATCTCTCTGGCACTGGTCATCATCCATCTTTTTTATTACATCCATGCTAGTCGTGTGTATGAAGTGGTGTCTCGTGGTTTTGATTTTCATTTCTGTGGTGGCCAATGATGTTGGGCATCTTTTTATATGTTTATCAAAACTTTGTTTATCTTCTTTGGAGAAATGCCTTTGCAGATCCTTTGCTCATCTTTTAATGGTTAATTTATCTTTTTGTCATTGAGTTATATGAATTCTTTTTTTTTTTTAAGATTTTATTTATTTTTAGAGAGGGAAGGGAGGGGGAGAGAGAGAGAGAAACATCAATGTGCGGTTGCTGGGGGTCATGACCTGCAACCCAGGCATGTACCCTGACTGGGAATCGAACCTATGACACTTTGGTTCGCAGCCCGCGCTCAATCCACTGAGCTACGCCAGCCAGGGCTGAATTCTTTATATATCCTAGATACATATCTCTTATCAGGTATATGATTTACAAATAATTTCTCTCAGTCTGTGGGTTTTCATTTCACTTTCTTGATGGTGTTCTTTTCAGCACAAAAGTTTGCAATTTGACGAACTCCAGTTGATCTATTTTTTCTTCGGTTACTTGTGCTGTTGGTGTCATATCTAAGAAACCATTGGAAGACTCATTCTTTCACTGAGACCTGCTAGTTGTCCTTCTTATGGTATTTTACATGGTCATATGTTTAAGGCCTTTCTAGGATTTATAGTAAAGGATTTATTCTCTTTCCCTCCAGAAGCTGAAAGTTGACTTTAAATTAACTGAGGGCCAGGAAGCATTGGTCTCCCTTAATTGCTGGTCCCAGCCCCTGATCTGCCTTCCCCAGGTCCCTGATTGCACCTGAGACATCTGAGCCACAACACTCTCCACATATCTTATGCTAGGAGAATGGTAGATCACAATACATGCCAGTGGTCCTAACTCTTCAGTTTCAGCTCAGTAGCTGAATGCCTAAGTTAAAAATATGGAAAAACAGCAGAGCTACTACCCCATCCTCCTCCTTTTTTTAGCTAGTGATGGTTCTGGAAGGACTTCCTAGAACCCCAGCAAGTACCCATGAATGTGGATGCTCCTGCTGACCAGCCTTAGGGACCCGATTTCTTATATTCCGTCAGGTCTCAGTAGGGAAGACGAGACAGCCGATCAAAATACAGGTAAGAGAGGTGCCATTTTTGAAATGCTGCAGAAAGGGTGTAGGCGAGAGACAGCTGTCAGTAAGGCTTCTACCCCTGCAGGGTTTTTTAGTGCCTTTGAAAAGATAACAGCTCAAAGATTCCATTTTAGTATATTCAAGATCTGGAAAATGTTTCCAAAATAGTTTTTCTTTCAAAGGTTTGCTGTTGAGCACCCAACTGAAAATAATTCCCTTAACTGATGACCAGACCTTTGTTCTCAGAAGGGGGTCTAGGTGTCTCTGGGAATGAAGGTCATTGACCAGTATGCTGTACTAAGAAGAGCACCAACAGGCAGTACAGGGACCTTCTGTTGAGTTCTACCCACAAACCACAGCCTGTCTGGAAGGTCTGACTCTGGGCCACTCCGCCTTGGCAAGTGCGTGCTTCAGAAAGCTCCTGGCAGACATGGGGCCTGAGAGGCGCACGTGGCAATGGGAAATGGTTGTGCAGTGGCTTCCTACTTGCTAGACCTTAGACTGTTTTCCCAAGTTATTTTTCACGATGCCTGAAGCACTGAGAAAGAGGGGGAAATGCAGTTGTTTGTGGCCATTTATATTGTTTGAAATTCATCTAAAACCCTGTAAATACCGTCTGTTGCTTAAGCACCCCATTTTTCCCATTATATAGTCTTTACTCTGTCTGCTGGTATTACAGTGCAATAGCTTTTATGTCATGATTGTGTTAAATAAATAAATGCAGTTGGCTGCCACACAGAATTTTTACTTGGCATAGAAATGGACTCTTCCCTAAAGGTCAAGATAGAATGTCTTGTTTTGCAAAAGGATTACTTGTAGAATTACTTTCAACTGTCCACACTGCCTTGCAAACCAACTCGCCCCCACCCCCCACCAAAAAAAGAGACAAATGCAGTATACACCCATCTCTTAAGAAGTGGTTATATTTCATAAAACTGCATCTCTTACCAGGCCCTACCCTCTTTATCCCTCTGTGCTATTGTCATCTTTGCTGAGGTTGGGCTCTCTTCTCTGAATACAAGAAAATAAGAAAATTGCCTGTTTTAGGCAATGCAGGTGTGTTTCAGAGATTTAGAGTTAAGAAGTCAAGTAAATATTTTGGCAGCCCAACAAAGGTAAGAAAGGGAGAACGCACCTAATGGGCTTCTCGAATTACAGGCCTGTCCAAACACTGCCTTCTTCAAGAGACGCTGGTCAAGGTCGAAGCCTGCCCTGCTCCCTGGTGGCAGCACGGCCCGGCCCAGAAGTGGGCTCACTTCTCTCACCGGTCCTGGCCCTGTGCCTGGCAGGACACTGTTGGACTTCGATTCAGTCCGACTGAGAGAATAGATACTCATCAGTAAGTGGAAAATCTTTCCTCCTGAACAGACGCTAATCACATTGCTTCCTCTTCCTTGCTGAAAAAATTCCAGATAGCTTTCTTCTCTTTAAATTGGAGCCTGAAGAAATGGGGCACAAGATCTCAGATTACTTTTTTTAGTGAGGGTTGAGAGGTGGGCAGCTGTGAAAGAGGACCTGGAAGCAGCATGTCACAGGGGCATTAGTCTTTGGGACTTAGGATCTGGGCATCCACATATACCCCAAGCAGGCTAGACTAGGTGGCTTCTCCGTTGCCTGGTTTGGGAACAGAGACATCCCAGAAGGAGGGAGTTCTGACCTTCTCGTGGCATGTCTCCGTTCAAGCTGTGCTTTGTGTCTCTTCTAACAGAAAGGCAGACATAAAAGCTGCCTCTCTTCCTTGCCCTCCCCCAGTGGCTTCCACTGGATCACCTTGGCAGGGCCTCATCCGAGGCGGGTGAGCAGGCAGGCGGGGAGGAGGGAGGGAGGAGGGTGGCGGCTGCACTGGCGGCTCCTTTGATCACCTCCCGCCTGGTTCCAGGCCCTGCCGACAGCAGGCCAGCCAAAGGCCTGGCTCTACTGATCTGATGAGGTGCTGAATAGGACCCGAGGGGCAATGACGGGAGCTAGAAGAAAGCCTCGGGAATGAAAAGGAAACCCCGTGAACCTGCTCAGCTTCATTGGCCGGATTTTCCTACCAGGGAGCCGCTCAGTTCCTGCCAGCCTGGACTGCCTGCCCCTCACCCCAGCCCCTCCTGTCTCCGGTTTTCAGACCCTGTGTGTGTTTTGTGTTTGAATCACTGCTGCTCTCCCTGGTTCTCAGGCTGGGAACCCACTGCGCCTGTTTCCATGGTCACTGGGAAGCTCTTAGCACCATGTGCTTCAAAGGGAACCTTTCCCCTCCCAGCGCTGCCTCTGCCTGCCCCAGGCGGCCACACAATAAGCGGCTCCTGGGAGCCCAGCCTCTGACCCTTGCCTGCCAGGAGGAAAGCCTTGCCTTTGCTGAGCGAGGCTGTGAAACCTCGCAGACATACCTTTCAGCAAAGTGCATGGATGTGCACAGAGCGGGCACATGTAGGAACGCACTTGATGGCACAGGAGTCTCATGTGCCCCCTTGCAGAGCTGGATGGGATGTTGGGATTACAGGTTGGTGAGAGAGTTGGGAGCCTTTCTGAAATTGAAGAAAAGAGCAAGCAAAGCCTAGGCTCCTTATAGGAAAAGAGGTGGCCTCGTCTGGGGTGGGAAAGGGGAAGGAAGAGGAGGACTTGGATTGGGGAAGGTAGTGGGGCCCGGAGGCCACCTGGGACTTTCTTAGCTGGAGCTGCCTTTTGGGCCAGCAGAGAGTGGAACTGAGGCAGATGGCACTGCTCCCTGTCCCAGGAGCTGGGGTCCTACGCGTGGTGGTGTCTGTGCACCCCTCCAGGGCCCCACGTGCCTGAGCAGTCGCCCACCAGATCTGAGGTTTGGTTTTGCTTCTTGAGTAATGCAGAGGAGTGAAACCTCTCACATCTGATTGGAGAAAAAGAATTAGTGGTTTCATGATCTTGTGGGGCTGCTACATGATGATGCTGGAATTAAAAGGTGAAAATCCTTTGAAGAGCTTACCCCTCTTTGTGGAGCTTAAGCATGTTAATTTCTACTTTGAGCTTACTGAACTACAGAGAGCATATATATATTGCTCTGTATATAGAGCACATATATATAACATATACATAATTTTTATAAATGGGAAAGTGAATGTTTCTTCAGTGAATTTGCTACCAATCTCTACCTTTTGTAATATTTTGGTGATGTCTCCTCCTTTTCTTTTGTACATTTGCCATTTCTACAAAAACTCTAATTCTTTTCTTGAACAAAACTGTCTGAAATGGTGTATGCTCAGATGATGAGGAAGGACAGAGGAGAATGGCACAATTTTTCTATATTCAAATGTTATCACCACTGTGTCCAGTTTGGTGGGCAGAGAACATGATCCAAATTATATTCTTACTAGTGGGAGTCGAAGACCATGAGCTCTTAGGGTTTAGCTAGGACATCGTGGCCACACGTTTGAGAGCACCAGGCCATGGATGTGCGGAGTCCTCTGAGGACAGGTTTGCCCATCACCCTGAGTGTGCTGTCCCTGGAGGTGATGGTTTTGTACATTCCATGTTCTGAGCTAACCTTCTTGAGATTCTGTAATTTTACATGAAGAAATTAATGGCAACATGATTTACTTTGGCTTATTTAAGTGTCAGGCACGTGTCTTGAAGAGTCTGGGAAAGGGGGGCTTAGGATTCTGATTCACTTGAATCTTTTGGGTTTTATTTCTTTTCTTTCTCCTCAGCGTCAGGCCTGTCTAACTTGGACATAGCTCTGCAAGTCTGAATAAGCATCATTTTCTCTCTTTGTGATCTTAGGACAGAATTTAATGGGGAAGGACATGGGAAAGCGTGGATCTACTTCAGATCCATGCCAGGTAGAGAGGACATTGGTGATGGCTCTTGACTTGAATAATTCAGAAGAAGGTTATAGGTTTTTCATCAGTTACACCAACGATTATCTTTGTTGGCAGCTATAATAAAAGGATTAGGGACGTTGGAGGTCTCCACTACTTGCAGTTGATTCTTCACTTGAGTTCTTTTGTTTGTCCAGGTTCTGTTGCTGTGATCATCTAGGTAGCCAGTTAATCTGTTTTGGTTAACCCAGAAGGTTTATTCAGTTATTGTAATTTAAGGCATGGACACGTATAGGATATTAAATACCCCTCCAGGCACTTCAGGGCCAGCATGGGCAGAGAATCGGTCAGACTCCTTCAGGTCTTTGCTTACACATCACTTTCTCCTGAAAGTCGTCCTGGACAAATAGTGTGTTAGCCAGGAAGGCTTCATAGAGGAGATGAAATTGAACTTTCAGGAATGGGTGGGCTTGGGGAAATTTTGGCTGGACCGTGAGCCTCATTAACATGTGACATGCAAAAGGAATAACATTTTGGCCAAAATGTACCTTTTATTCCATTATAAAAAGGATTTACTGAGCTAATTAATAACAGACTGATAAATAACAGAAATATTAATAGCTCTCCCACTTTACATATAAGGTAATATTTTATTTATAACATATAATGTATGGTTTATTTAGCATATAATCTTCTACAAGTTGGCCAAGGTAATGGCAATTTTTGGCCATTTTCAAAGCTCTGGCAATATTTTTCTTATCTTTATTAGCAATATTACAATATCAGTTGACATTTATAAGTGAGATTACATTTTTATATAGTATTTGGGTATTATGGCATTCATTACATCGAGCTTATAGTGTTTCACAGTTTTACTAAATATGATTTGCTGGACTGTTGGTGAAAAGAAACCAAAATTGTCAACATGCACATAAACCTTTAAGAAGCATTACTATTAATAAAGCATGATGAAAGAAAACAAGAACAAAGAGTGGATTTGGGGTGGGGAAGGGATGGAAGGGGAAATCCCAGGAGAAGGGTCAGTAGGAGCAGCAGTAACACTCGGTGTGTCCCAGGGCCAGTCAGAAAGCACCACTGGAGTGGGCCTTGTCATTTCAGAGGGCAAGAGAAGATCCCCTTAATGGGAAGGCATTTCCAGGGAATACATCAAGAGGTGTGCAAAAGAGAAGTGTGCAGGGGGGCGGGGGTAGGGGGGGTTCCAGCAGAGGGAACAGGATATACTTAGGCCCAGAAATAAATTGCCAGGTTGGACTGGTCATTGATATTGCTGTTCTATGGCAATTTAAGTAAAGGAGAGGAATACAAGTTAATATATTGGAGACCTTAAAATGTAAAATCAAGGAGAGTTTTTACATGAATGAACCCAAGTGGTGCTTGGTGGAATTTGCCAACATAAAACACAAATTGGGCTCTAATGTCCTTTCTCTGCAGTGCTAATTCTTTTCACCCCGAACCCGAACCTTCCAATAACATGAAAGTTACCAATTTAAGTATGTGTTAGTATACAGTTCTGTGGCATTGAGTGCATTCACATTGTTGTACAGCCATCACCAGAATCTGTAATCCAGAACTTTTTCCCCCTCTCCAGCTGAGATTCCATACTCATTAAACACCAATCCCTACTCCCCACTTCCCCCAGCCCCTGGCAACCACACCTACTCTCTGTCTCTATGGGTCTGACTACCCTAAGTACCTCACATAAGTAGAATCACGTATTTGTCCTTTTGTATACTTTTCGCTTAGCATAATGTCTTCAGGGTTTCTCCATGTTGTGGCATGTATCAGAATTTCCTTTTGTGGTTGAATAATAGCCCATTGTATATGTATATTATGCTTGTTTGTACATTAATCTATCAAATGGACATTTTGACTTGTTTCCACCTTTTGCCTATTGTGAATAATATGACGATGAACACAGGTACACAAATGTCTCTTCAGGATCCTATTTTAGATTCTTTTGAGTATACACCCAGAAATGGAATTGCTGGGTCATATGGTAATTCGTGCTTAATTATTTGAGGAATCACCATATCATTTTCCACAACAGTTGCACCATTTTATAGTCCCACCAACAGTGTAAAAGGGTTTTAGTTTCCATATCCTCTCAATGCTTCTTGTTTTCTGTTTTTGTATGTGTGTGTTGTTGTTTTTAATATATAATAGCCATCTTAAGGGATTTGAAGTAGTTTCTCATTGTGGTTTGGATTTGCATTTCCTTAATGATGAGAGATGTTGAACATCTTTTCATGTACTCATTTGTATATCTGCTTTATTTAGAGAAGGACTATTGAAGTCCTTAGCCCATTTTTTAATTGAGTTGTTTCCTTTTCTGTTGTTGAGTTGTAGTTCTTTATACATTCTGGATAATAATCCCTTATCTGATATATTAATCCCTTATCTGATTTACACATATTTTCTGCCTTTCCATGGGTCCCTTTTTAGTCTGTTGGTAGTTTACTTTGATGAAACAAAAGTTTTTCATCTTAATAAAGTTCAATTTCTATATTTTTTTTCTTTCTGTGTCTCTTTTCTCTTGTTTGTGTTTGCATCTTAATTCATTTTCACCTAACATACAGAAGGTTAAACAAACATGTCTTACTACTAAGTCTCACTTACACTGTTGTCCTGAGAATTCCAGAAAGGAAGAAAAATCTTGCTGCCTAGACCAGGCTCTTGGGACTTGGTAGTTTAGAAGATGTGCTGGTATGGCTACAAAGAGTGATAACTGCGCAGAAGGTTCCCTGGGCTGGCCACAGGGGTCCATCCAGCAAGCTGACTGCACTGTTCTGTGGTCAACCTCTTGCAACCAGGGAGCTCCTGTCCGCCTCCATGGCCAGCTGCCACCAGCCCCACGGTGTGAATGGCGAGGAAGTAGGGGCTGGCGGCTGGCTGGGCTCCAGGATGCAGCCTTTTCTGGCATAGAACCAAGGCAGAGGGGGGAAAAACACTCTTGTGTGTGAGAGAAATAATGCTAGCTCCAAAACCTATAATTCCCAAGTTTTTTTAAAAAGATTTTTCAACCAAACTGTGCTTTTATCTTTGAATTCTGAATGGGAGATTGTTCACACAGCTAAGCTGGCTGCAGAAGCCAGGCCAGTTAAAACAATATTCAGGCAGCTCTCCTCCAAGTAACCAGAAACTGTTGGCTCAAAGGAGCCTGAACCGAGGAACCAACCTGCTGGGAGACGTTTTCCAAGTAACTCCAAGCAACGGCCTGAATGTAAATCCTCCTGCTGGGGAATGGCACTTTGGCAAATGAAGACCCTAATTAGAGATGGAAGGGTTTCTATTTTGTTTTTCTTTAATCCTTACCCTGGGGCCTTTGCAGGGCCGCCATGTCTCTGCTTGTGTGCAAAGAAATTTCCAGCTTCTCTTTGTAACAAGATCCTCTTTTGGGTAAGAAGCAACAAGCTGACAATGTGGGCCCACCACAGCCAGGGGACCCTGCCACCAGCCTAGCCCAAAACAAAGAGCTTGGTCTGGGCCGGAGAGTCTGGGTCACCTGGATTGGCCAGTCCTTTGAAGTTGTTGGCCAAGTTGGATCTCATACCCTCCAACCCCCCGCCTCCCTGGCACCCCATGAGACACTCAAATCCATGCTTAGACTGCAAGGAAAGTTTCTTAAGTCTCAAAGGCGAACGTAAGTGTGAACAAAATGCAGAGCAGTAAGGGGGGATTGCAGCTCTAAGGCACCAAGGCCAAGGTTGAATTTGAAGCAGGTGGAGGGACTCTTATCTCTTCAGCCTTCCACATGCTTCTTTGCCTGTTAGATCTAGCCAGGGATGTCCAGCGTTTTGGAGTCTCTGGGCCACACTGGAAGAAGAAAAGTTGTCTTAGGCCACACATTAAATATATTGTAACATGTAATCACAAAAAAATCTCCTAATGTTTTAAGTAAATTTATGATTTTGTGTTGCACTGCATTCATAGTCATCCTGGGCTGGATGCAGCTCATGGGCCACAGGTGGGACACCCCTGACTAGGCAGTGAAATGAGCTGTGTGTTTTGTTTTGTTTTGTTTTTCAAAATGATCACCACTTCTCAAAATATCCAGAAGTATCATATTTGCAGAGATCCCACCTGTTACCAGTTTTGTTCTGTTTTGATGTGGGTACATCATCAGCGCACCCAGGTACCCTCAGGGGCTTAGAACTGATGGTCTCACTCATTTTAATTTCTCTATGGTCCTAAAGAGACACATAAGCAGTGTACTCGGGCCCAAAGTATTGGGCTATTGGTAAATTTTAGGACCAGTTTCAGACAGTGCTAGATAACTGGAGTGATGTGTCTTTCCAGGCATTCGGGGTAGCTATGCTTCTCGGAGGCATCTATCACCCTTCACGTTGGTAAATGTGAAGGGGTACATGAGAATTTTGCGTTCCTGGGTATTTACGTGTTATCAAGGGCTGTTAACTCATTTGTCATTAAGTTCACTGCTTTAGTACAGGATGCCGAAATGGCTTCACAATTTGGGAGGGGAAATTACACTTTTCTGAGACAAATATAAGAATGCTTCTTCTGAACAGCTGCTCCGTGGTGAGCCCGGGGCTGGGCTCTGTCCCGCTGAAGTCTTCTTTAATAATCACAGCACTGTGAGCTGGGTGATACTCTGCTTTAAGATGGCCACACTGAGTCTTGAGAGAAGAGACTTAGCTGCAGCCACCACATACGGCTCTGCTCTGGCCCCAAGTTAACTTCACACCGGCTCTTTCTGGGTCCCCTCAACTCTTCTTTGCACATCAGTTCTGTCCTTTGAATTAGAAGCGAAACCTACAGATAGCCTCATGCATACGTATGTAAGAAGATAGACTTGACAGATCCCTAACCGACAGTCTGCCATGCCATTGGTGAGGAGCCCAGTGCTGCCAAAGAGCCACCCGTTTCTGATTGTCACATGCCAGATGGATGTGTCTGCTGTGTTTACTTCCCAGAAGTCCCCAGCTCGCTCATACTGTCTGAAGTTAGGTTTCAGGGAATCCCAAGATGTTTCTTTTTCAGTTCTGTGCTTGTGGTTAGGCTGCTGCATCTTTTTAGAGAAGACAGCCCAGTCTCTTGGCTGCCTGGCAAAATGATGACTATGAAGGGTATCCTTTAAATGCTAGTAACTATCTGTGTCCCAGCTTCTTATGCTTGGTTTAATTTTCAGTGGGGCTTATAGAAACTACTTTAAGTCATTGGGAAACGGGTAGACCCAGGAAGAAAAAGAAACCAGAATTTTTAGATGCTATATTGATCCCATAAAAAGAAAACCTTACCAATATGTCCTTGATTTATTCATTTGCATTTTTGGAAGTTTGATTCTTAATGACATGGTATGGTAGCTACTTTACTCTTGTGGCTATAAAAAAATCTTTGGCCCTGGCTGAAGTGGCTCAGTTGGCTGGGCATCATCCTGCAAATCAAAAGGTCGTGAGCTCAATTCCTGGTCAGGGCACATGCCTACGATGCAGGTTCGGTCCCTGGTTGGGGTGCGTAGGAAAGGCAACCAGTCAATGTTTTTCTCTCACATCGATGTTTCTCTCCTTCTCTTCCTTCCTTCCCTCCCCTCTCTCAAAAAAAAAAAAAAAAGCAACTTTGCCAAGTTACACTCATAACTGAATTAGAGCCATGTCAAACTGAAATGGGGCAGGGGGAGTTCTGATAATTTACAAGTTAACTTGCACTTACACCTAATGAACAGCGTGGATCATTGGCTTTGGGAAGGAACTCAGATGTCAAGAACCAACTTTTATCATAGATTTTTAGATTGCCTGGGGAGGCTGTAAACATGATGATGTGGAATAAATTGAACAGTATCAGATTTATGGCAATGCTGCTTTACTGCCTTTGCACGAGGAGCTGGTTAGAGTGGGCCGGGGCCCCGGGTCAGAGTGGGCACCGCCATCTAACATAAACAGCCGTGTGCATCACGGAATCTCAGCGATAACTTTTCCAGGGCAGCCAAGTGTTGTTAAAAATATCTCCATGCTCAGGAAAAAAAAACTGCGTAAAAGTCTTAATAGTCTTTATATTGTTCCCTAAATATCTTTCCCCTGTATTTTTCCTCTGCCCTGGTCATTTCCATGTTGCCGTAATGTCATGCGGATGTCCCAAGTGCTGCTGTGACAACAGTGGGGATCCTAGCCAAAACCTTGCCCCCAGTAAGAGCTGAGAAATGTCCCTCTAATTACCACTGTTGTTTTTCTTGCTTTTGTGTTGTGTTCCCCATCTCCCATTTTTTAAAAAAGATTTTATTTATTTATTTTTAGAAAGGGAAGGGAGGGAGAAAGAGAGAGAGAAACATCAATGTGCGGTTGCTGGGGGCCGTGGCCTGCAACCCAGGCATGTGCCCTTACGGGGAATCGAACCTGCGATGCTTTGATTCGCAGCCCGAGCTCAATCCCCTGAGCTACGCCAGCCAGTCCCATCTCCCATTTTAAAAAAACTGGCCTTTGGTTTTGTTTTTTGAACAAGGCAAGTAATAGTAGTGGCATCTTTGATGTCACTCAGTCATCTGAAGTCACTTGTTAGTTCCCCGCATGCCCTCAGCAGTTCCCCTGGTAACAGTAGTCCCTTGGCTTGTTGAAGCTGTAAGACGGGCTCAGGTGGCCTAGTTCTTGATGTATGTGGGTTCCCTGAGCCAAAGGCAGTTCAGCAGCACCGTACAAAAGCCAGGGTGGAGACAAGACCTAGCAGACCATCTTACTGCAGTACGTTCATTTGTTGGGAGGCAGTTTCCTGAAAAGATTCAGTGAGCCTGACTGTAAGCAGCTCCCTTTTGTAGCTCCATAGAGAACAGACTACATCTTTGGAATTCATTCATCCTGCATTAAGGACCTCCTACATCCCAGGCTATGTACTAGATGCTGCTGGTACAGTGGCGACTCCAATAGACAAGTCCCCTCCCCTCCTGGGACTCCCAGTCAGTAGAGGGGAAACAGAGACAATACAGCAAGTACACATACATGCAGCAGGCCAGCTGCAGGTTGTGGTATTCGGTGTGAGACTAATAAACAGGTGGGAGTGGAGTGGGGAGTCTCTGCACAGGCTGTGTGGAGCTGAGAGCTCAGAGTCAAGGTTCCTGGAAGAGAAGACATTCCCCACCCCTCACCACATCATAGCTTGCCTGCCTCCACGTGTGTACCAGCTCCATCATCTGTTCTTCTGGCACATCTTCTGGCACATCTGTGAGGTGTCCTTTCTTGTTTCCTGTGCTTCCTGTCATTTTCTAACCATCATATGGCACTTCACTACCATATAGGGCACTCAAATCTTGCACAGAGTTAACTGCTTATTTTAGGTATCTTGTTAAATGTTATCTACTTGAATATTTTGGGACAATTGCTTTTAAACCCTCTGAAAGTTATAGAATATGCTGTGAGATGTAAAAGGATACATATTCAGAACCTCTGTTCTAATAATTGCCTAAAACTTACCACTTGGTGTTTTTGTAATGCTTAGTTGTAGCCTAAGAAATCCAAAGTTCAATCAAAATTGGGTTTTAGTGTATTGCTTTGGATTAATATCCTTCCTTCTACTTCTTTCCCTCTCCCAGTAGCTTTAAGAAGGGAAGGAAGGGTGGGGGGCACTGATTAAAACTTAAGCTGCCTTGGCTGATGAGAGTTGTATCTTATACTCCAAACTAAATAATGTTGCAAGAGGTCAACAGATCATTACTAAGTGATGTCTGTGGTACTGGCAAAGGTCGTTGTCACAGTTCATGCAGAGCTTCCCAGTGCATTGACCTCATGTTCCCATGAAAATCCGGAGACCAGACGAACGAAGTGTACTCTCAGCCCGTGGTAGGTGTGTTTGGGAAGGCGAAGTGGCAATAGACCATCTCAGGAAAATGAAAGTGTGCAGACAGGTTGGAATGGGTTAGAGAACTTTCTCTTTAGAAAAAAAAAATGAATGAAAAACAAGGCTTTGCTGGGGCAGGGGGTGGGAACTCTAACAAATAAAAGGTTATTCGAGAACCCACTTCCATTGTTTGTTCTACTAAGTAAAGTCTTGCTAACACTGAATAATTATAGTGAGAAAAGCCTAAATGAGGCCATTCGTTCACTTGTTCAATGAAGGTTAATTTAAGGGACTTAAACTTAAGGGTTAATTTAATGAGACTTGAGACAGAGCTTGAATTTAGGGATTTCTGCAAATTACCTGTTAGAGGCATTGGAAACAGAAATGTATTTGTTCCTTAATATGTGAGTGACCTCTTAGTATTTAAGAGTGATTACTGATTAACCAGGGAGTTTCAAGGACCGAGATGTTTTCACATTCTGATTTAAAGAACTTGCCCCAGCTAAGTGAGTGCTGGCTCGTGATGGGGCGAGCTGTGAGCAGAGTGGGGCTGCAGCACCTCAGAGCACGGTGACTTTAGCAGGAGAAACTTCCCGCCTGACGCTCCCCAAAGCATCCTAGGGGTTGTGCCCAGAACCACCTCTGCAACATGTTTCATGCGCAAGATTTGAAAAGGGAAAGAAAATGAACACTTAGCTAGAAGGAAAAGTTATCTGATCCCTATATTCTGGATAAACTGATCTTTGTGGCAGAGCTGGTGTGTGGCAGAGACAGACTCAGCCTGCCTCTGGAGCCCACTCATTTATTTCCATTCCTGAAGGTGGGATATTTTCCGAGGAGAGATCTGTGTGTTTGTTGAAGGTCAAGGTGCACCTCTGCAGTGTCTGAAGTATAAACCAGCCGTCAACACTAACATTAAAAGATTTAATATAAAATCCACATTTCTATCTCCTTTTGACAAATGAGATGGTCTGACAACATTGGTATGCATCCCTCTGATTGAAGTAGCCTGAGCTGTGTGGAAGCCACCCCCATCAGATAGGCACGCTCTGTCCATTCTGCCACAGTCCCCACCCGCTCTGCTGTTTTCCTCACACTGCAGCAGCACATCCCTTGCCATCAGTCTTACATCTGGCCCCCATGGCAGTTCAGTTTGCAATCACCATTGTATGATTTAAAACTATTGGGGAAATACCATCATGATTGCCTGTGGAAGGTTGGGTGAATTAAGTGAGAGCAACACACCAATATTTCATGATGGTCAAATCATAAATCTGAAGAAGGATCCAAGGTAGGTTGGATCAGCAGACTCCTTTTATGCCATCTGATTTGTATCAAGCTCTGTGAGACTACTGTAGGGTGACCGTATCATTTATCATCTAAGCCAGGGCACTTCTGAGATTGGGGGGGGGGATGCTCTCATTAATCATTATGGTGGGAAAACACATGTAAACCAGGACTGTGCTGGGCATGCAAGGGACAGGGCATAAGGTCTTCCTAGTCCTATGGGACGTGAAAACAAGAAGCTTACGTTCCATCAACCAGGGTGAGTAAAGATTCATAAGAGGTTCTCCCATGGATGCTACACTGGTACAGAGATGATTCTAAAAAATATTGAGCAAGGCTTTGCAGAGAAAGGAGGCTATCCTTGAGCATGAGAGGGCTTTGAGAGGTAGGTAGAGAATGGTCCAGCAGAGCGATTAAGGTAAAAGAATAACCTACGCAAGAAGATGTCTGTGTGTCTTAATTTTTGAGAAACAGGCAGCTGTGTGGTTGGGTCATGCAGTGCTCAGAGGCAGACAGTGGGAGAGTGGGCAGGCCGGGTAGAATGAGTTCAAACTAAGGTGACTTTTGAAGATTAGGGAAAAGAGTTGGGACTTGAATCTGAAAAGGGCAGGGGAATGATTCTGGGCTTTATATATGGGATGAACTGGAAAAAGCCTGGAGGCAGAGAAACTCCTGGATACAGAGTAGCAGGGATGCAAAGGAAGAGCCTACTTGAGAGTGATCCTTTATGGGGGTAGAACTGAGCAAACTGGAAATGGAGAGGGGAAGAGAAAAGGACTGGGGCGGGAGTGGGGAGAAGACTCGGGTTCTTGACTTGCAGGGTGGCTGTACCATTAATCTGAGACAAGTATTGTTGCTTTGAGGGAAACTTGGTGACTGATGTTGGTTGTGCTGCATTGGAGGTTTGGAATCCAAGGAAGGGGTCAGGTCTGGAGATGAGGTTGGGAAGTTGTTAGATGGGAGTGTGTTTTCAAACCAAGTGTCTGAATGAGCTTGTCCAGGAAGAAAGTATAGATTCAGAAGAGAAGGGACTATCCCAAGGTGTCAAGGAAAACTTGGAATAAGGGATGATAAGAGGGGGAAGCCAATAAAAGGGACTGAGGAGAGGTTAAGGAGAGAGATATGTAAATAGGATATTAGTGTCTGGAAATTTCCAGAGGCAGGCAGTGAATGGGACCATGTATGAGTCAGAAAAAGGAACCTGAACATCTGAGAGAGAGAAGCAAAGCAAGTTCATGAGCCCAAGCAGTGTTAATGGCATTGAGAAACAGCCCAGAGGACCACCCAGGTGAGATAACATGATCTTGTTGTACGCAGGTATATCAGTTAGTTTTTGCTGTGTAACAAACTACCATGAAACTTAGTATTTTAAAAACCACTGTCGTTTTCATTTGTTCATGATTCTGTGTGTTAGCCAAGCAGTTTTAGTTTGGGCCTGCTTGTCCAGTCTCTGTGGTCTGTTGTTGGTTCTGGAGCCTCACTTGGAACAGTTGTGTCCTCTGGACAGGTGGTCAGTCTCATCATCCAGGACGCTAACCCAGGCTTCTTCACATGGTAGTCTCAGGGTTCCCAGCAGCAAAAGAGGACAAGCCCAGTGCACAGGCACTTTTCAGGCCCCTGCATGCATCATGCTTGCTAATGAACCATTGGTCAAAGTAAGTCACATGACCAAACCCAGATTCAAGGGCTGTGGAAATAAACTCCACCTCCTGATGGGAGTTGCCACAAAGTATTGTGCATCTCCACCCCCCAGGCCCAGTCTGCCCTGACAGGTGTGAATTTCTTGTAACACTTGGCAGGAAGAGCTATTTGATTTTTTGGGTCAGTGGTGTAACTCAATTGAGCCAGGAACAATTGAAGATCACAATGGAGCAATTTAAATTCTGAAGACCCATTTGATTGTGGAGGAAGTTGTTTCAGTTCTGCTCCAAATGAAAGCTAAAGGTAGTGCAGGGGAAAGCATTGCCATTTGCATTCATGACATCAAGCTAAAGCAATTAGTGAAGACGTTGATATATACCCAGTTTAAAACTCAAACCTGAGTTGCATCTCTCCAAGCAGCATTGTCTGATTTACAGGAATCAACACCTCTCAGTGCCATTACTCATTTAAGACTAGTTCAGTGAGTAGTAATCATAGCTGCTGTTAATTGGTGCCTACCATGTACCCAGGTTTGCCAAGTACTTTACACCCATGAACTATTCGATCCCCTCAACAGCCTTATGAAGCTCTGTCACTATCTCAGTTCTGCAGAGGACGAAACTGAGGATCAGGTATGAAGCGACTTGCCCAAGGACATCTATTTAGTAAAAGAACCAGGAATAAAAAGATCTCTTGGGCCACTGGGCTCCCCTGACTGTGGACAGCAGTAGCAAGTACACAGACATGTGTACACCCCTAATCTGGATCATCAGTATGTTGGTGTCGTATTGTCTCGAGCACACTGACCTGGAATCTGCTTGCTCCCCAGAGTCCATGCAGGCTCTGTGTGGCTGGTCTGACTTTCCCGTTCATCCAGATTCATTGAGAATCCATTTGTGTTGGAATACTGAGATAGTTTTAGGTATCAGAAGGAGGTATTATCTTGCTCAGCCTGGATAATTTTTAAAACTGGCTTTAGAATTTTCCTATATTTTTTTTAAACATGGTATTTATTGTAGAAAGATGGGCAGGTAGAAGAAAGGGAGAGAAACATCGATGTGCAAGACATACATGGACCGGTTGCCTGACTGTTCTCACACGCCCCTAAATGGGGACCTGGTCCACAACCCAGGGAACCCATGTTCCTTGACTGGGAATCGAACCACCAACCTTTTGGTTTGTAGGCTGGTGCTCAGTCCACGGAGGCACACCAGCCAGGGCTAGAATTTTCCTATTTTAACTAAAATTAACATCATTCACGTGATACTTATACGTGTCATTAAAATGTTGCTTTTAAGCAATAAGAGCATTAATGGGAGAAGAATATTTGTGGATTCTCCTCCCACCTCTGTTTTAAGGGTTTTTTTTTTAAAGATTGTATTTATTTATTTTTAGAGAGAGGGGAAGGGAGGGAGAAAGAGAGGGAGAGAAACATCAATGTGTGGTGTCTTCTCGCACACCCCCTACTAGGGACCTGACCTGAAACCCAGGCATGTGCCCTGACTGGGAATCAAACCAGTGACCCTTTGGTTCACAGGCTGGCGTTCAGTCCACTGAGTCACACCAGCCAGGGCTGTTTTGTATAATAGATAATAATAAACAGCACATATTTAAAGTGTACAACACACACACACATACACACACACATTGAGATAATGAACTTTCCATCAGTCCAAAAAAAAATTTCCTCAAGTGCCTTTGAAGCCTTCCCCCACCCTTTCTTTGTCCCTAGCCAATCCCCAGACAACCATTATCTGCTTTATCCTACTGTAGTTTGAATTTTATAATTTTGTATAAATTATATATAATATCTGGTCTTTAATCTGGCTTCTTTAACTCAACATAATTACTTTGAGGTTCATCCATGTTGGTTGTATCAGTAGTTTATTCCTTTTTGAAAAGGGAACACTGCTTTTTTTTTTAACTCTGAACTTGGGCCAGCACTATTGAAGTTACCTACAAAATTGTACATTAACCAACTAATGCCAGTGATGAGTTAATCTGTAACTTCATCTGTTAGCTGTTAACGTGACCCCCAAACCTAACCTCCTCTTGACGGTCAGACCCTGATCCTGGGGCACTGTTTCTCTAGGCTAAAACTGAGGTAGGGCCTGGGGCCTTGAGGTACCTGGTATTTCTGCATCTTAGTCGGTCCCTGCGCATCATCACATCTTGATGCAGCACATGTTCGTGACATACTGAGAACAGGGTTATGTGTGTGTTGGTGTGACCAGCAGAACAGCAAGGGTTGCGTGATCTGCGGGAAACTCTGGCTTCAGTCAACTCTGTGTTTTACAGGTTGGATTATGCCCTACCCTCAATAGAAGCAAACTCAGTATATAGGGGGAAGTTAGGGGGCTTCTGTTATTGTTTCAGAAGTACTCGCGTTAGGGTTTTTTTATAGTGAACTCAATTGGTACATTTGAAATTATTTTAATTTGCACTTTTCAAGATTCCAGCTCCTCTCTAAGTTAACATACACGTGTCCTCAATCAAGCAAGACCATTATAGTCATCTTCCGTTCACAAATCATCTTAAAAATTCTTTCCTTAAATGTTCCATTTCAAATGTCTTAGTATAGGAATATTTTGGTAATGATTGCTTAAAATAACACACAAAGTATTTATGTTCGTACTAAAAGGTGCTGGTTAAATGTACTTTTCAGTTATTTATGGAAAACTAATATTGGATTCCCCTAAGTAATGGTTTTCCCCCAAAAAGAAAACCTTGGACACGACAAAACCTAATGGACTGTGAAAGTGGGGGGCAGGGCTGACAGGATGTAGTCTGCTCTGAGTTGAACGCCCGCCCCTGCTGCCAGCATCCTCTGACCTCGGGAAGTCACTGCATCCTTTGCAAAGCTAGGACATGGGACTAGGTGCTCTTTAATCCCATTCCAGGACCGAGGGCCCTTAACCATTCAGATGGACCATAGTCAGGGTCACTGTTGCTTAAGTGGCCCCTTTTGTCCCTCTGCATGCGGACTGCAGTGACTCTTCAGGTGGACCACGTTGGTTCTTAGGGCCAAGAGAAGCAGGCTCAGTCTCTCCTGGATTCAGCTCACTAGTCCTTCTGCATGTTCCACCCTCTTGGAAGGTCTGCATTTTGATGTGTTTAGCCTCAAAATGATGCCAGCCAGTCCCCCATGCCCTTGTGATAGTTGGGTGCTCTTGAGCTAGTATTGACATATTCTACAATTATCTGCGTGGTTTGGGAGGGTTACATAGCACCTGTAGTTTTTTTAGCTCTCTCCTCTTACCCGCAAACCCGACTGCCAAACTCCTGGATCATAAAACAAAGGGTAAGCACCTGGATCGTGACCCAGCTCTTTTCCTGTTCTTTTTGAGACTTCCCCAACAGGAAAAGCTCTGGGTAATTGATAGAGATTATCCCTGATTCCCTTAATATAACCTTTTTACTCTTTCCTTTTCCTGGGATTAAGGTGTTCCTTAACAAGAAGTCCTTTTCTTAATGACACAGTCATCAACCTATTATTGACCAAAGGAAGTGATCTAGCCCAACTCCACCTTTCTGTGGTTCATAGTCCCTTTTAGTCTCTTTCATTGTAATGACTTCTAAAGTCATTAACTGGTTTTTTTCAATTTTCCGCATGGTTAAAGGCTATCAAACTATTCTTTAAAATTAATCTGTCTTCTTGAAATAATAATTGCCCATATATTTGTTGTTGGATCTGAGTGTCCGTGTTGAGTAGGTGTTTGCCGAGTGAGGGTTCTGAGGCAGCACGTCCGTGCCATTGAGGGGTGCCACTCTCGGGGTGAGCTGAAGTCTGACGTACAGTGAAGACACCTGGACTCGCAGCACACGCCCTTCTTCTTCCCTCTCTCCTTCTGTCTTGTCTGTCTGTCTGTCTGTCTCACTTTGTCCCAGGAGTATTTCTCGCTGTGCATGCAGGGTCCCTAGTATGACTACTGGAGCTTCTTGAGAAGGGAAACTAGGGCCTTTAGGGCTACCGCCAGGGTAGGTATTCAATAAGTATGTGCCAAATTAATAAATAAATCCTGGAAAAGACAGTCACAATTGAGCGCTTCGCTTAGAAGCACATAACTGCCAGACTGAACCCTGTCTAGGGGTCAGGGAACCCCAGCCAGAGAAAATACAATTTTAGTCAGGGACCCCAAAATGGCAGTAAACTGCAGGGGCTACTTGGGTGCTGTGTACCAGAAACTAACCTGTGGACGGCATGCTGGCTGCCGCCTGAAAGAAAGGCCAGTCAATAGATTCCGTATTTTGCCATGTACATGTGCACCCCTTTTTCACCCAAATATTTGAGGGAAAGTAAGGCTGTGTGTTATACATGGGTATGATGATTACATAACATGGGTATAATAATCCTATGTATAAAGCGCACACAAACATGGGTGCACATTATGCAGTTGTAGTCAATGTAGAACTTGTGAGCGGACTGATGACACATAATCATTGTGCAACCAAGCATGGCCTTTTGCGGACCTCTTCCCTTCTGGTACTTGCTGTATGTCTGAAGGGTCTGCAGCCTCAGCCAGCGCCTTGCGTGCCCAGCTCCTGGCCAGTCTTCCCTTCCTCTTCATTTGGGCAGCTTGGTCTCCATGAAGCCCTTGCTGACCATGCCAGCCCATAATGCACATCACCCCTGTTCAAGCTCATCTATTCCAGACCTGTTTTGAGCATCTTTCAAGGTGGTCTCACATAGGTGAGCTCTTGATCCATTTGTTTTCCTTTTTGGGCTAACTCTATTTTTCTAAATCAACTGAGCCCAGCCGGTGTGGCTCACTTGGTTGGAGCATAGTTCTATCACTGAAAGGTCACAGGTTCAATTCCTGGTCAGGGCACATGCCTAGGTTGCTAGTTCAATCCCTGGTAGGGGTGGTACGGGAAGCAGCCAATTGATATTTTTCTCACATCAATGTTTCTCTCTTTCTCTTTCTGTCTCTGGAATCAATAAATATATATAAATCAGTAGATTGCTCACTCTGCACAGGTGGGACCTTGCCCTTCCCCCCAACTCCTTTGCATCCCAGATGGAGGGGCATGGATGGGATTGTGGACCTAGGAGCAGGAAGTACTGTTGCTACAACCCTGACACCTGGTAGAGATGCCCCAAAACTTCTTGTTCTCCAGCTCATGTCTGTTCTTGGCCGGAGGAAGGCCAGCCTGGTGCCTGTTCAGCTTTTTTCCTTCCCCTTCCATCGTCACCACCATTGTCATGACTATTTATTGAGTCCCAGGACTAGAATGCCTTTAGAAAAAAAATAAGAGTGTAGTTTCAACATGGCCTGCAACTTGCTGGCCTGTGGAAATGGGATTTAGGGCTTGTTCTTTGAATTAGATGCTAAAATACGACTTTTCTGGGTTTAACTCATGTTATGTTTAACAGCCTGCTACAGCCAGTATCCCCTCTCCACACCCCCAGTCCCTGTCACTGGAATTGCTCCTCATGGCAAAAGCTGTCATGACTTATTACAGAGAAGTGGGTATTATTTGGGCAGTTGGCATCCAAGTTCTGTGACTTGGTTAACTCAGCTCAGAGTGTGTTTGAAAGCATATGTTTTGTGAAGAAAAATAGGACTTACACTTGAAAGTGGCGGGTTCTCATCTTTCGGAATTTTTATCATCCTATTATCACAGAAGACTTCCGGAACTTGCATTCTGTTGCTGTGTCCCACCCTTGTTCAAGGTCCTGGGATCCCTGTGGAGTCCAAACATCATTGCAGCTAAAGGCCTAACCCAGGGAGCCTCTGCTGTATCTTGCCCCGTATTGTACAGACGATGGCTCTTGTGCCCACAGCCCCTCCTCTTGGCATCAGTGCCCTGCAGCATCTGCTGTCTGCCGGGTTCCAGTTGCCGTGCTAGGGGCTGACCCCAAGATCCCAAGATCGTAAGGGACTCAGGCTTCTGCTTTAGGGGTTATTGTTCCCACAGCCAGACATCACAAGAAGCTCAATTGTTTACTGCCTTGAAGTGTATTTTTCTTTTTAACAAGTGCTTTCCTTGCATCTGAGTTAGAACAGTATAAGTGGGTTTCTAGAAACAGAATACTGTAACTTCTAAAGAAATCTGGCAATTCTGGGAGGGGAGGAACAAGGGATTGATGAGCTGGGATTAGGAAGCACACTCTCTGCCACCCTCTCTCCTCTGACCTCCTTAGGCTCTTGGTCTTGTGGTTACCCAGCTTGGCTGTGCCTAAGAATCAGCCCAGAGAGCTTTCAAACCTACAGGAGCCAGATACACCTCCATGCCAGTGCCCCTCAGTCTCCAGGGAGGGGTCTGCCCCTACATTTTTAAAAAGTACCCCAGGATGTTCCCATATGCTGCTGGGGTGACAGCCACAGACCACCTGCCTTCCTGCTTTGTGCCATGGCATCATTTCTTGCCCTAACCCTGATGTCCCTGTGTGTGTGATGTACACAGCACAGTAACAGCAACTTCCAGAACACTTCAGAAGGCAGAGTCACTGTGACTCTGAGAGCCTGCTGCTCTGTGGGAACTGGCCTGCGGGAGGATCAGACAGGGTGCCGTGGTTCTTTCTGCCTGGAGAAGAGAAGAGTCCTGTGCTCAGACAGTCCTTGGCTGCAGGGCCAGGTGCCCAAAGGAGACACATGCAGTGCATGTGCCATGTCTAAAGGAGGGAGATTGTGCCTAAATGCTTACTGTGTGCCAGGCATCTTCTCATCTAGTCTCCCAGCGACTGTGAGAATTCCCCCTATCAGTACTATCCCATTGTCCGGGTGAGCAAATGGAAGCACAGGAAGGTCATCACATCTGCTCAGTCCCAAGACCTAGTAAGTAGAGCTAGGACTTCGGCCCAAGCAATGTGAGGTAACAACTCCTCCTGTTGCCTGTTACCCGTGACAGTGCTAAAAAAGAACCTGGGTTGGCCCCCCTATTCACAGGTCACCTTCAAGCTGTTTTCTTCCTCAAGGTCACCTTGGTTTGGGGTATCATCAAACTGCACCCAGATAAGAATAGCAGGTGAAGGGGACCTTGCAGTTCTTCAAGAGATTGATTTGGTTCTGTTGCTGTTAACAGCGATTGTGTTGTGCAGAGATTTGTATTCTACTAATACAAAATCACAGATACAAGAACTCAATACAATAGAATATGTAGGGGTCTGTTTTGAAACAATCTAGATTGAGCCTTACAAGAATACGAGGGAAAGTTGTACTGTTTGTGAGCTTGTGTTGGCTAAAATGGCAATGGAAAAAACTCCTTTGAATAAAATAACCTCTGACGAAAAAGACCTGAGCTTTCAAGCAGCTAATCCTGGACAAAAGAGAAACTTTCCACCTTGCCAACCCTCTTTATGTTGACTCTAGGAACTGTATGACATGTATAAAAGGACTTTTAAAGATGAGAGCCCAGATGGGTTAGGATAGAGCAATCTGGAATTTCCTTGTGCAATTGGGAAATACAATACTTACATAAGCTGTTAATGGGCTACTTGGGGTTTCAGCATTCATGTTTATGTATGTGCACACATCTCCATCATGCTTGATTTTGGAAACCCCTAGGATAACATGAGTTTTCTCTGCCCTGGGATTATGGAGGGAGACTGAGGTCAAATGTCATCTCCTTACTTTGTGACTATGTGATGGAACCTCTGAGCGTCCAGCTGTCAGGTGGGGATCAACACCACCTATTCTGCAGAGAATGCAGTGCAGGTTCAGTGCCGTTTGAAAGCGCCCACTGGCTTGCCCAGTACGTAATAGGTACTTCCCTTGCTTTCCCCTCTTGGAGTCTGATGCGTTGGGCCAATACTGCCCCAAGACCAGGCAAGAGAGGCCCAGCTTCTAAAACGTCTGTTCTACCCGGTGAAGAGTTCAAGGGCGAAGCCCCCTTTTAAAGCATTCCTGGGATCCCCGAACTCCCCCAAGATGATCCTGTGCTGGCTTCCAGAACATTGCAGACCACTTCTCCAGGACATCCTTCTCCTGGCAGCACACCCCTCTTCCCAGGAAGGGTAGACAGACCTTGGCCTTGAGGCTGAGTGTAAGTTCCCCTTGAAATGTGGGGAGTCAGCTTTCTCCAAACTGACATGTTCTATTGAGGAGCTCCAAGGAGTTAGAGAAATCTCAGTTGGAGCCTGACCTTTCAGGTCTTTATGAGGCTATATATATCTAGAAAGAAGGGTAAGATAAAAATATATGTATGTTTAATTTAATGGTTTGTTCAGTTTTGTCCCAAGACCTGCTTTGGGCATGCAAAAATTTCTTCATCCAGGTACCCTTCCTCCTTAATAAATAAGAAAATCATTCGATCAAAATAATCCTTTTTTTTTTCTTTTTCAGTTTACCTGCTGATTCAAAAATTCTCTAACATTTTCCTTTGCCTCATCATAAGTATTGCTTGGAGTGCTGGCTAGATAGCTCGTGGACCTACACTAGTCCAGCTGCATCAGGAGAGGGTCCTCGGAATGAGTATTTAACTGTCATGCCAGAGGTTTCGTGCAGCTTGGGCCCCAGCGGTTCTCAGCCCTACCTAAATTTTAAAACTAACTGAGAAACTTTTGGAAAAATATTGCAGCCGAGGTTCCATTCCACATAGATGAAATCATCATCTTTGGGGTGGGGCTCAGGCACGGGTAATTTTTAAATCTCCCCAGTTGCCTGTTCAGTGGGCCAAGGTTGAGAACCAGGTCTGCCCTGCTTGATGGCTCCAGCAGCGGGGAGCTCATCCCTCAGCCCTCAGAGAGAGCCGGGCCTTCAGACTTTGCACGCACTGTTCCTGGTTAAGCCTGATTCCGCCACCTAATTAGCACTTGTTTATAATAAAACAAGTGTTAGCTGCCATATGCAGAGAAGGGGGTGGTCCTTTTTGAAGTTTCTAGTTGCTGACTTTATATGATTTGTCCTGAAGTGGGACTTCTGGAGACTCAACTCAGGATAGCAAACAAGTTCTTCCAAAAGTTTCTCTTCCAGTTGCAGACATCTCATGAAACAACCCCACTGCAGCCTTTTCCGTAACATCCCTGCACCCAGCAGCGGCGGTGGAAAGGAGGGTGTGGCCAGGCTTGCTGGGTTTTTGGTGCTCCTTGTCAGGTGTTAAAACAAAAAGGATCATTGTGTTTTTTGGAACTGGTCTCCCCCTCTGTGTTTAAGATTAAGATCTAGGGAAATGCATTTCCTTTTGACACCAGGTATTTTCTGATTGTGAAAAGGACACCAACCTGTGTAATGGCGCCGTGACATGGCCTCGGACTGCAGCCGCCTCTGTCAGTTCCTTTAATTAGGAAAAATTAAGCGGGGCTGCTACATATTTTGAGAATAAATGATACTATTTAAACTTAGGCAGCCTTAACCACGAACTTAACCACTGAATTCTCGCTGCTACATGTCTCCGAAATAGATCAGCATAATCTTAACTAGGACTTAACATGCATCATCTTCGTTCCGGAGCTCAGAACCAGCAGCCGACAGGAGCCTTCAGACAGAGGCTTAATGACTTTAATTATGGCGAGAAATACCTTCCCCTGGTGGGAGGGGTGCGGCCAGCCTGGTAGGGTCAGAGAAGGCCGGATGGGAGCCGCCCCCCCCCCCCCCAAAGACCAACCCACTGGGTGGGGAAGGGACTGGGGGGCGTGGGGAAGCAGAGGGGGCAGGACCTTGGAAGAGGGCGTGGAGAAGCCTGGCTGGAGGGGTGGAAGGGGAGGAGGGATCCTGGGGGGAGGCCACAGGCCTCTGAGTTCTGAGCTGTGTTTGTGGCTTCACGGCTTTGATCTCCTGCCAGGGAAACCTGGAAGGTCAAGCCAGGCTGCAGCCAAGCCGCGGAGCCAGGAGTCAGTGGAGCGGGTAGGGCTGCACCACCCACCCTCACCCCTCGCCCACCTCCCCTCCCACCCCCGAAAGTGAAACCGCCTGGCCGTCCAGCAAACCCCCCACGCACACACCCCTGTTCCTCTGTAATCTCCTTCAGGCTGTGGATTACAGGCTCCAAGCCATGAAAGTAAGCAAACACCCTACAAGTTTGGCTTGGTAGTATCATGTATGTTGTATAGTCTATGAAAAAGAAACCAGGTTATTCATTTAAGCCATGTGTACCCCCTCCCTACGAATCCCCCCAGAGTGGCAGGTGGTTCCCGGGTGGTTTGTGTGTGTTGGGGTCCTTCCCCTCCCACTTTCTTCTGACACCCGCCCCCTTCTGGGCACCAGGATTTTCTCACCAGTTACCCACGTGCTTTGGTGTGTGACCTCATTTCCTGCAGAATGAAAGGTTGCTATAGGAAAACAGGGCCAGGTGAGACAGGCCTTACAACCCCCTGTGCCTGGCACGTGTGTCCCCTAACATGCAATGACTCATGCTTCAGGGAACAGCAGCTGACCAAAGTGATGGAGAGCCTGGTGCCTGGGTGGTCGCTACTAAGTGAAGAACACAGGGGAGAGGGAAAGGAAAAAGTGAGGAGGAAGGGTTTGAAATCCACTGCGTGGCCTCCAGAGGGAGAGGCATGAAGGGCCCCAGTGAGCCCCCGCCTGCCGTTTGGACTGGGGTGCCACCAGCCCAGAGAGACTGGTGGGACCAGGCGTGCCCGTCTCTGGGGCCACGGGCTGGTCTCCCTCAGGGTTCACGGTCCTTCGCCCCTCCCCTGCAGCGGTGGCAGCATAAGCAGAGCTGCTTGTTCCCGGCGCCCTGAGTTCTGGCAGCGATGTGTGCGAGGCTCTGGTCTTCTCTGGTGGGTGTGCCTCAGGAGCCTGTGCTCGGGTCCCTTGCTGCCCTAAACTGTTGTGTTTAGGGGTTGTGAGTCTGCCGCCCATTCACTCAGAAAGCCGAGCTCAGATCTTCCCACCAGGTGAGAGTCCATGAACTTTCCCAGGATGTGCCCATTCCGTGCAGGCGATCTTTCTCCACAGGGTTCAGGTTTGACTCCATCAGTCTTTTGGGTTCCCTAAGTGTGATGATGGATGGAAACTAAAAATCTTCATCCTGCCCATGGATGTGCCCGGGGTGGTCATTTTGTCGGCTTTCCTTTGGTGTGAGTTCTCAAGGGGGCTTGCATTCCTCCTGGGAGTGGAAGGAACAAACACTGCGAGTGCACTGACTTGTTTTCTAAGAGGTTTGACATCAAAGATGCACTCACCCAGAGGCCTGGGGCCTGATAAAGATCTACAACCAGGCAGAGCCGCTTCCAGTGGCTGGGGCCAAAGTTGCCCAGAGACAGTGTTACCTGCATTACAACCAACCACCAATCAGAAGACCCATCAGCAAACACCAGAGCAGAAGGCTTGCATTGGTTAATAAGAAAGCAAACCCTAGAAATCTGAAGGACAGGCAGTCTTGATTTCCAGGAAGATCTGGTAAAGAATGGACTTTCTGAGGAGACCAGGTGGCCAGGAGTAATAGTCTGCCTAGAGTCCAGGGCCCAGGGTGTTTGATGCTAACCTCAAGGGCAAAAGTTGATCCTTTTTAGTTTAATCAACAAACATTTCTTGACCATTTATCCTGTGCCAGGCCCTTTGCTGGATTCCAGGGATTCGGCAGGAAAGAAGTCTGACACATTGGCTGCCCTGCAGTGAGGGAGGCACTTTAAGCAATTACAGAGTGATGTCACAAGAGCTGCAATGGCAGGGCACAGAGTCAGGCCACAGGCCTTAACACCGCGAAGGGACTAAGACCCGAGCCAATGAGAGAGGAGGTGGTGCTGCAGGTGTGGGTGAGGCAGTGCGTCCCTCCACAGGAAGGGTCAGGCCGTCAAAGAACTCACAGGAGCTCAGCCTGGTTAGACTGCGGGCTGGAGTGTTGGGTTTGTGGGGAGCAGTGCGGGGGGGGGGGGTCCCTAAATCTCCTAAGGGTAGTGCAGAGTCATTCCAGGAGAGTGGTACTGGCCAGATTGGCGAATTAGGAAGGTCCCTCTGTGGCTGCAGGAAGACCATACTGGGAGGCAGGAGGGGTAGACTGGGAACCCCCCGAGGGAGGATATGGTTGTGATCAAGTGAAAAGTTTGCTGTCCTCGACAGGGTGGCAGCAGTGGGGATGGGAAAATGGATGGATTTGGAAGATGGAATCAGCAAAACATGGTAAGCAGTTGAGTGTAGAGGTTAGGGCAAAGGGCTTCGGTTTGACTTCGTCCCTCCCCCAGGAGGTAGGAGGAGGGACACTCCTGAGGAGGGAACCCAGGTTGTAAGGTAAGGATGGGGTGAAGGGTAGGCTCACTGCAAGACCCCAGGCATCCATATTAGCCTGAGCAAGAAATGACCCACAGATGCCTGAGACGGTGTGCTGTGCTCTGGGAATAGCCACAGAAAGAACCTGGGGGCCCGACAAAGCAAACTGCTGATGCCAAGTCCTGGGAACCAAGCCCTGGGACTCTGGTGCCGTTTTGGATTCTCCACAACCATGGCTTCTGCCACGTTGGGTCACACGCTTGTAGACGTGTGTCAGAGCAGAGCCGCAAGTGAGCTCTCGGCTGGATGAGGAGGGAGAGAGCTCTCAGCGCACTCACCCCACTCGTTGCTAAGCAAGATAGAGATCAAAGGGCACAGACCTCTTGTGCCTTTGGAAGTGCAAAGGACTTCCAAAGGGCACAAGATGGCAGTTGTGCCAGCATAGCACAGCAGCAGTTTTGCTATGACAGACGCTTCTAGAAGACCCTGGTTTGTGTGTTTCTTGGGGTGCCTGGCACACAGTTGGCCCTCTTACACACTTGGCAGATTGAACTGTATAATCGAATGTTTTCCTACCAATAACCGTCTCGTCCAAATTGCAATGTGTGTTCTTTACACATGGTTGTTTCCAGATCAAAACGCAGGTCCCTGTCGTATCTGTCAGCCTTCCACCTGTGAGTTAGAAGTAAGGGGGCGATCGGGGGAGGACACTCTTACTTTAGTGCGCCATACACCACAGGGCATTGGGTCCCAAAACATATCCCACGAGGGCTGCTATAAAAAACATCCATGCCCCAAAAAGTTGGGGATGCCGGCTTGAAAGAGCCTCTTAACATACCAGTGTGCTCAGTAAGTGTCGGGGCTAACAACTCGAGAATAGTCAGTATTTCTCAGAGGACATTGGCCGAGAAGATCTGTCGTCCTCTGACCGTACTTGGGGACTTCTTTTACAGAGACAAGGGCTAAGTGATCCACGGTCATAATCTCCTACTCACCTGCCCCTGGGACTGAAGTCTCAGACCATTCCTTGTGACCCCCCTGACCTCCGCCGAGAGGTCTGCCACCCTGCTGCTCGCTGCTGTGTGTGTCCCCAGGGCCTACACACACACAACAATGGGCTGATTACCACTGTTGAATAAATCCATAAATGGCACTCCAGACAACTAAACCCTGCTCCCACCCGCTATGTTCACTGGCTGAGTGTAGAGAACGCCGGGGCAGTCTGCTTTGTTGGGCTTTATGGGGCACACAGATTGGTTGGTGAGAGCTACCTCTTGGCTCAGTTTAGACCCTGAGGGCAGGACAGCCTGGCACCAGGCTGAGGCATTCACATGCAAGAGGTCTGTGCCCTTTGACTCAGCAGGACCTCCTGTGGCTGTTTTTTAAGTATCATTTTGATATGTGAGTATATACATACACATATGCATTTTATTCCTGCTAATGTATGGGTTTTTTAAAAAAATGGACGGATATATAAGCCACACTGTTATGCTATAAAACTGGGATATAAGGGGATAACGGGTGACTTATTTTTTGCTTTTAATTTCAGAATCACAATAAGTCCTCACTTAACTTCATTAGAAGGGTCTTGGAAACTGCACCTTTAAGCGAAACAGGTAACAGTCAATTGGACCACAGGCTAATTGATATGAATAAGTTAAGTGCCTATGGCATGCATCTGGTCTCAAAACCACCACCGGACTTCTAAAGACCCAAAACACTTCTAATATTAAATACTGAAATAAGTGTGATTTATACATACACTTAAGAAAGATGAATGAAAACAAGAAGAGAATTCTTTTCCAACCCACATATTCCAGTTCAGGTCTGCAGGTGGCCAGAGCCTGCTCCGGGTGCAAGGTGGGAACGCTCCCTGGGCAGGACACCGGCCACTGCAGGGCGCACGCACACACATGCACACGCACTCACTCAGGTGGGGACATCATGGGCACCAGTTCACCTCACGTGCACATCTTTGGGGCATCTGTGCACATGGGGAGGAATTGGAGTCTCCAGAGAAGACTCACACAGAACGGGGAGAACATGCAAACTCCGCACAGACAGTGGCCGCAGCCAGGAATCTCATCAACGCTAGAACAAAACAGTTTTATTCAAGGTCTTGCTGTATTAAAATTTTCACATCAAGGACATGCTACTTCTTAGAAGCAGCAAAAACTCTAAAGATGGTCATATTCGGGGAGAAAATTGCATCAGAAAGTAGTAAACAGCAAAGGAGAGATCATTGGAGACATTAGAGCTCAGACAGGGATCAGAGCTGTTTTGACTAAAGAGAAGCACCTGTCAGTCTTATGGGTGGATTCGCACAAGAACTTAACCTTGAAGAATCAGTAAGATAGGTATGATCAACTCGTAGTTCACTCTGGAGTATCTTTCTGCATGTGACGTATCATGCAGTTACCAACAAACTGACTTCCTTTTCCTAGCCAGCTTACCAACAGGTCAGTTTACCCAGAAGTTAAATCTCTTGATAAATTTGTCTTGTATTGTCTGTGCCATCAAATCTTGTCATTACAGCAGGTCATTGAGTTGTGTGGGTTTATAAGGAGGGGCATTAAAATCCTATGTGGATTTTACATTGATTCTTTTTTTTTTTCAAAGATTTTGTTTATTTTTAGAGAGAGGGGAAGGGAGGCGAAGAAAGAGAGGGAGAGAAACTGCGGCTGCCTCTCGTGCAGCCCCAACTGGGGATCTGACCCGCAACCCAGGCATGTGCCCTGACTGGGAATTGAACCAGCGACCCTTTGGTTCGAAGGCTGGTGTTCAATCCACCGAGCTATACCAGTCAGGGCTACATTAAGATTCTTAATAATCTCTGTATTCTTTGGCCCAGGACATTCATCCTAGGGAAATTGGAAGTGTAAACCAAGATTTATTTAATGGAACATTAATTATAATAAAAATCTGGAATAGCTCAAGTTTCAAAAACACATGAGTAAGTAGAGTATATGAAGGGATATATCACAGCCTTAAAAATATCAACAAAGAATTTTTCAGCTTATGATAAGTACAAAAAAAACACCCAAAATACATAATATTCAGTAAAGGCAAAAAAGAAAAGTCTGTTTAGATCCCCCATGTGTCAGAACTTCCTGTAAGAGGCTGAAGACACATGTCTTCATATCAGCTCTGACACTCCAGCTTCCTTGTGTATCCCATGGTCAGGAGTTTGGGACAAAAGACATTTTTAGGTATCTTTTAGGTTATTTCCCATTAAAGTTGTGTTTTGTCAGAGGCTCCTTACAATAAAGATCAGGCACTGGGGACACCACATCCAGTGCCTGACAAACAGATGAACAACAGGAGGAAAAGGGAGCCTGCCCGGGGCGGGCCTCTGGGGGGCAAACGTGGGGTGGGACCAGGACCCGAACCAGGTGTGAGCACGCCGGGAGCGCACCAGATCTATTCCGGGTTGGAATTCCCGAATTTAATCGAAACTAAAGCAGTCTCTAGACTGTTTTCCCATCCACAAGGTAAGAAGAGGAATATTCTCATCGGAATGCCCCATTCACATCTGGAAATTCAAGAATCATACTGATAGAAGCGCTTCCTTAGGGGAAAACCACATGCACATCCAGGGAGCAATAACCTGAGAGTGTGGTCCCAGGCAGGCTTCCTTTCGTATAGCAAGAACAATTACTCAGTAGCCCTAGGAGTCTTGCATTGCAGTTAAGTGCCAGCCACAGTAGGACCCTGACGTCTAGGGCTTGAAATTGTGTACTTTGCAAACTGTAAGTGTGCAGATGTTTGCACTTTTGGTGCTTGTTCCCACGGCTGTAGGCATTGTCTAGCCTCGGGTCTTGCAGGCCTGGAAAGGTAAATAAAGAAGCATGGGGCCTTTTATTCCACATTCTGCGGCTGGGCTTCTGGTCACCTGCGGGCTGGTGCCAACCTGTCCTGGCCTGATCAAAGCAGCAGAGGTGATGAAGGAGGTGAAAATGCCTGTGTGGGTGGGGTCGAGGGGAAGAGCATACAGAGGTCAGTAAGGCAAGGCCTTTGGCCGCTTCTGGGAGGACTTGCTGAGACACTCCACCTGTTTCGTGCTGCTCACCCCCATCTCGTGTCCCCCTTTCCATTCCCTTCTGTGCACAGCCCACGGGTGACTGCCCTCTGCGACTGTGGCCCAGTTTACCAGTGCCCTTCATCTAGCAGTGTCCACCAGGCTGCATCTTCCCCTCCTTTCTTTGAAACAGCCTTGTCTTGAGAAATTTGGACATAAAGACAGTGTTTCTGGCAATCAAAAGACTGGTAATCTCCCAGCTATGGTTAAGAGTGGTTGTAAAATAGTCTGGCCCAAGCTCAGCTAGATGAAATAGTGAACAATCTAAGATACAAAGATTAGTTTAAGGAATATGTGTCATCAGTCAAACTGAAAACGTGTGGCAAGGTGGAAAGTGTAACCAAGTAACCTTCTGTATCTTTTAATTGGCTTTGGGAATAGTATAATAAATGTGACCTTTTCTAAGTATAGATTATTTGTGGCCTGTTTTAAATCCTAAATCAGGCAGGTTCCTAGTAGGATCCTGCTCAGTCCTGGTATATGCAGGAAATGCAGCCTTATTTTAATAGCAGCTTATGTGAAAGGTAGTATTTAAAGTTAAGTCCACTGTGAGAATTATCATTTTCTCAAACTAAATATTTGTGCTTGGATCCTGTGCATGTGCCTGGTTGTTTCTCAAGTCAGGCCGTAAATGGGATTTCAGGGTGAAATCCTGCTATCTTTACGGGTGAATCCAGGAGACTGGCCAGGCTTCTAGATTTTGTTTAAAATGTCTTTTTAAAAGTGCCTGCCCGGAACGGGTCAGGCCTCGCCTCCGAAGCCCTGAAGCTTCCACGTTCTTATGGAGCAGAGAAACCTGAAAGCCACGTGGCCGAAGGCATTGCATTTCCCCAGTCTTGCAGGCTTTCATCCCACGGCCATTAGACTTTCCAGGTGCACCAGCATCAAAGCAGGAGGTGCTGGGCGCTTAGGATCAAGATGCTTCTGAAGGCACATTCCCCCCAGGTGCTGTTTGATGTGCTTGACTGTGGAATGAGAGCCAAATAAGGGAGTGAGAGGTCCTGTTTATTACCTCCTTTCCGTGCTGTTCCTCGAGGCACTTCTGCATCTTGGGAGAATGTGAAGGATTGGGACACCACCTGAGCAGAAGACACAAGCGCCTACTTTGCTGCTGACTCGGGGGTCCCAGAGCTGTCAGCTTCAGGCAGAGGAGTCTGCCCCTACAGAGCTTTAGGGAGGACAGTGACGCCACTGCACCATAACGTCCCCTCCTGCTGGAGGCAGGTGATAGGGCAACTCCAGCTCTGTCCCCGTGACTCTGGATAGCCAGTCAGTTGAGTCTCCAAGACTGGAATTGGAAAGGGCTCTGGTCTCAGTGGCATAGGCTCTGTCCTTTTACAGGTGGAGACAGTGAGGCTAGAGCTGAAAACAATTCTGTGACTGGCCCACTGTGGGCAGCTAGCTTTTTAGTGGCACAGCCAGGAATAGCTTCTTAAGAGTCTGTCACTCCTGACGGCCGTGTGGTGGTGATGAAATGGGGTGGGATATACAAGCAGCAGAGGAGATTTTAAATGCATTGACTCGAAAATCAACAAGAAAGAGTCCCCAGCAAACTAGGACAGCTTCTGCAGCACAGCAGCTGGGTGCCTGAGCTTGTTAAGTTGCAGAGGACTTTGCAGTGTCCCCAGGACTTCACTGTCCTGCTTGTTTGATACAAAACACAGGGAAATGAGCTTGTAAAATCTGTGGGATAAGACTGCCCTCTAGTGGTCTGGTGAAGTCACTGGCCTGGTAATATGCTCATCCGCTTAAGTTCAGTGTCACTTTCTTATAGTACATCCATGTAGAGGGGTTTTTATTTATTGATTGATTTTAGAGAGGGGAGAAGGAAGGAATAGAGAGAGAGAAAGAAACATCAATTTGTTTTTTCACTTATTTATGCATTCATTAGTTGATTCTTGTGTATGCCCTGAGAGTGAGATACTCTAAGCAACTGAGCTTCCTAGCCAGGGCCTAGAATGTTTGTTCTTATGGAAAGAATTCAAATTATATTCTTCCTCAGGCACTCTGGCCCTAGACACTATCTTGACCTCTGAGCACTAGCCATCATTTGCCCACCTGGTAGGAGGTTTTGGTTTTGGTTTTGTTTTTTTCCCCTTCATGTTACAGGTTGTCTTACTTCTCTACAAGAATCAGGTCCCTAAAAGTAAGGGTTATGTCTTATGTCTTTTTCTCCTATAACTTCTCCTCCATTATCCACTTAGCTGGACATAAAATTAGAAGGCTTATTTGGATGGAAAGAAATCCTTCCTCGCCCCCGCCCCTCCTCCCCCGGAGAATCTCACCACTTAGTTGTTTCTAAAACATTCTAATCTCATCTCTCCGATCAATAGTTTCCCAAGTGGTTGAATCATCAGAAACCCTCAGAAAACTTTCAGAACTCAGTTTCCTGGGCCTTCCTCCAGCCCTGCTGAATCAGTCTCTGTGGTTTGAGCCAGAAAATCTGCTTTACAAACTTCCCAAGTGGTTTTTGATGTGCAGCCAGGTTTGGCAGCCAACTGCTCTAAATCCCCATTTACAATTACTTCTCGTAGCTTTCGCCTCTGACAGCATCTCCAACGGTCGTCAGCCTGTGTGCTGTTAACATTGACCACTTTGAAATTCCTTCAGAAATGTTCAGCATGCTGTTCTCACTGCAGCGCTGGGTGACATGGGAAGAGAAAAGGACCACAAGAGAAGGACCAAAGGCATTTGCTTTGGTTGCCAGTGGTTCTGCGTTCATAGCAGAAAACACTGAAACGAGTACCTTTATGCTGACTGGGCAGGTTGTTGGTTTGAGGTTTATTTTTAATGTTTAGGTTGTGAAGAGAGGCAAAGGGTAATTGAGTACCCAGTCATTTATCTTCACCTATGCTAACTCATCAGGTTCTTGGGAGAATCCTGAGGTAGGTGGCATTGCCCCTTTTTATACAGATGGGAAAGTCGAGGCTTAGGAAAATTAGAAACTTGGCCCAAAGCCACATAAGTTGGTAACTGTCAGATTCTGCATTCAAACATAGGCCTGGTTTCCGAGGCCAGCTTCGGAAAGGTAAGAGGTCCAGAGTGCCAACCCGCTCTTTTCCATTCTGCCAGGCCAAGCGAGCAGTGCAGCGGGGAGCCACTGCAGTCATCTTCGATGTGTCTGAAAACCCAGAAGCCATCGACCAGGTAAACTCCTCCGGCCACGCCGGCGCTGCATTCTCCTGGAGGGAACCACCGCCTTTAGTCAACTGGGCTCGTCCCAGCCGTGTCGCCCTCACCTCAGGGCCTTTGCACTGGTCTGGTGGCCTTAGATATCTGCGTTTGGGCAGCATAGTCCAAGTCAGGACTGTTGAGAGGGGTTATGAGCCAGGAAAGGTGGTGTTTCCAAAGACCCTTCTGGGCCTTCAGTCTGCCCGTCCACCCTAAAACAAGTAAAATCACCCTCAGCCTGGCCATTCTGGGAGCCCCGAGTCTGTGATGCTTGAGGGGTCTGATGATTTCCAAAGGGGTAGTTAGTATTCTTTTCCTCCAGCCTTTCATTTTCCTCTCCTGCTTCTTAAAGTAAGCACACCTCCTAACCAGGAGCATCTCTTCTCCTTTAGCTAAACCAGGGCTCGGAAGACCCGCTCAAAAGGCCAGTGGTGTATGTGAAGGGCGCAGATGCCATCAAGCTGATGAACATCGTCAACAAGCAGAAAGTGGCTCGAGCAAGGATCCAGCACCGTCCCCCTCGAGTGAGCCCCCACCCCGGCCGGCCGAACCCCATGCCTTCCCAGATGCTGCCTGAGCCTTTATTCCCTTTGGGCTTTGGGCTTTGGGCTTTGGCTCTCGTCTTCTTTCTGATCAAATGCTGATGGCACCCCAGGTTCTTATAGGTTCAGGTCAGATAAATGGCTGGAAGCCAGGGAGAGATTTCACCCATATCCCTTTAGCGGGGATTTGAAAAGTCCTACTAGAAGTAGATGATGATCCATGCCAAGATCTCTCTGGTCTCTTCTTGGGAACCTCTTTTTTCTCTTCTGTCCCATCCCTCACTGAAAACCTAACTGAGGAGGATTGAAGGGAAGGAATACCCAGCACTGGGCTTCCCGTGTCTCCTCCTTCCATGAGACCCTAGACTAGAGGGAAAAAGTCAGTACTTCCTTCGTCTTATAGGCTCAATGGCATTGTAAAAACCTCCTAACTGGTACTTGATTCTGGAAAAGTTAGCTTTTGGCTGAAGTTCATGACTTCTAGGTGGCTAATGAATACTGCTTAAGGCTTCTCTTAAGTGGGTTGAAGGGACACTGCTGACCATGAACTCTTGTTTGGCGTCTTCTGCCCAAAGCTCAGGCTGAAGATTCAAGGAACCTGGGACAGGTGCCCCATATAGGGTGTGTCCCCTCATAAATATTGGGATATTCACATCTAGGATGATTCTTTTGCGTGCACATAACATGTGCATCCCTACAGCAGTCAGTTAGCAAAACTCTGTTCCTGTTGGCTGAAGGCATGGCCTAGGTGAGGTGCCTTCAAGGTCTTGGAGGCAATGAGCCATGGGGAAAAGGTATGAAGTTAAACTAGAGGGAGTTTGCAGAAGAACCGACATGCTGGCTTATTTTTAAAGGAAAAAAAGGACACTTTGGTAAATATGACTCATTGTAGTGGAAGCTGATATTTGTGGAAGCAGCGTACAATTTTCTGAGTTGTTGTAAACCGTTAATTACATGGTTAGTAATCACTGTTCCCTCAAAACATGACACTCATTCCTTTGTCCCAAAAATGTGATATTTATGTTTATTTGGAAGGGCCTCTCCTACTGGTAATAGTGAACTTTGTACTATTCCACAGGGAGCTCAGGCCTTCTGAACTGACTTCTCTCAGCTGTTAGGAGACCTGGCTGAGACCGCTGCAGGCTTCCCCCGGGCCACACTGGAGGGCGCTACCTGGGCCTGAATAGCGCACAGTGTGCATGTTAGCAGAACCCCAGGTGTTCCTGCAGACAAGGGGACGGGCACTCCAGCCGTCCCACGCTTATCCTAACCTCGGCCAACACAGCCCGTGTGCGGATCCCTAGGCTGAATGAGCTGTTGACTCACTGTGTCTCCATTCTGTTCCAGCAACCCACGGAATACTTCGACATGGGGATTTTCCTGGCTTTCTTTGTAGTGGTCTCCTTGGTCTGCCTCATCCTCCTTGTCAAAATCAAGCTGAAACAGCGACGCAGTCAGGTAACACCTCAGAGCAGCCTGTGAGCGCCAATGCCAGCTGCCTTGCCATTGGTGAAAATCAGGGCTGTGCCCAGCGACCTAGAAACAGCAAAGATGGAGAAAAACTAGAACAAAGCTTATAGCACTGTGACTTTCTTCTCTGTTCTAAAAGGTCTAGTCCTACAAAAGCTGAACCTTGAGGGTGTTGCCAGCCAGGTGTTTTTCCAAAGAAATGCTTAAATGTTAGTATGGAACCCTGAGCCCTTGGTCTGGGGACCAGCAGCATCAGTATCCCCTGGAAGCTTGGTGGAACTGCAGAATCTCAGGTCCCGCCACAGGCCTGCTGAATCTAATTCTACATCTTCCGGGGATCTGAGGGTGGAGGGTGAAGAAGAGGATAAGCGGGAATCTGGACCCTAGAGTGGGTAGCAGGGGGATGTCTCGGGAGAGCGGTGGTGGGCCTTGGCAGGCAGTCTGTTGAGAGGAGAATTGCCCAGTTCTCAGAAGGGTTGAATGGCCGTCACCAGTAAAACAGTGGCTGGCGTTTGTCCAGCACACCTGATCTGCCAGGTGCTGAGCCCTCGTGCACACGCTCCCGTTTGCCCTCAGAACTTTCTTCAGGGTAAAGAGGAGGAACCCTTGGAGTAGAGCAGAGTCTTGCAGAGTTGGCCAAGTAATTGAAGTAGACCCCTGCTGGTCCTGCCACTTGGGAAAAGCCTGGGTTGATGTCATGGACACTCAGGGCACATCTGTGCTGTGGCCGTCGGAGTTTTTGGTGGTTTCCCGAAAGTCTGTTCTGGCCTGATAGAGACCAGCGTTTGTTTGCCTGTCCTGATCTATCGAGTGTGAGGGCCTGGGGTGACTGCCACTGCTAGTGTGCGCCAGACCCTAACGTGGACCACGTCCTGCCACGCAGAATTCCATGAACAGGCTGGCTGTGCAGGCTCTGGAGAAGATGGAGACCAGGAAGTTCAACTCCAAGAACAAGGGGCGCCGGGAGGGGAGCTGTGGGGCCCTGGACACGCTCAGCAGCAGCTCCACGTCCGACTGTGCCATCTGCCTTGAGAAGTACATCGACGGAGAGGTAACAGCAGAGGCTGGGCCCGCCCTGGGAGGGGTGAGGGGGGCGGGTCAGCAGAGGAGCATGGGACTTAGAAGGCAGGGCCCCGTGTCCTTCTCCCGCAGCTTTGCGGGAGCAGAAGGACCAGGCCCTGTGTACAAAGGAGAACCCCTTAGGTCTCAAGGGGATAGCCTGAGACATTCTAGCTGCTATTTGCCTCTGCGAGGGGGTGGCCACAGTGCAGAGGCACTCTCTCCAGAGGACCCAGCTGAATGTACGTGATTTTAGAAGCTGATCAGAAATATAGGGGATGCCAGAAAATGTCTGGTTTTGAGAACATTCTCACATGTTGACTTAATTTTAGAATTGCTCTTCCGAAAAATGAGACCCGACTTGGTACAAACCTCCCCTAGAAAGCTGGGTGAGACATTGGGTGGTTTTACTTATAAAGAATCAAGGGATGTGATATCCCCTTTCATCCATCTAGCTTTTTATTCTGAAAATTTCAAACCTTCAGAAAAGTTCTCTGAGTCATACAATGAATCTTGTATCATCCACCTAGAATCACCGTTGTTAACTTTCTGCTGTGTCTGCTTAACCCCTTTCCAGACAGAGGCATGTGCACCTGCACTTGTGGGGCGGGAACCACTTCAGAATTAGTTGCAGACGTGTGATGTCCCTTTAATGAAAGTATTTCATGGCTGTATAGACTATTGGATGAAAATGAGTTTTTGCAGAGGCATTTGCATCAATAGGGTCTTGCATGGTCTCTAAGTGCAGACTCCTGGGGCTCTAATTCTGGCCCAGGTGGGTTCTAGCTTTGGGATCTTGGGCAGGTGACTTCATTTCCTGTCCCTGTGCTTGTGACATGGGCCCAAGACTGATCTGTGTTCCATGTGACTGCAGGGTTACATGAGAAAATACAGTTAGAACTCTTGCCAAGGTCAGGCTCAGTGGTAATTATTCGTTTGAATATTGTATTGAGCTGGTCAGAGAATGGAAAAACAAAGTAAAATTAGCAAATTTGGATGGTGCTTGGGCTCAGGAACTCCAGAGGTGGTTCTGCCTAAGAAAGCCCCATCACCTCCTCTCCGCATAGGCTGCTTTATTATAAACCACGTGCCCCAGGTGAGTGAGTGTTCAGGGTCTGGCAAAGGAGAGGACAGGAGAGCTTTGCCCCTTTGCTTCCCCCGCCTGTCAGTCCCAAGTCCCAGGCCCCTTCCTTTATACTCATCCCCATTGGAGTACATGTAGGCAGCCACCATCCCAGAGATGCAGAAGGTCCTAGGATGTACCAGCCCTCTCCTCACACTTCCAGGCTGCTTGTCTGCATCAGCACGTGGCCTTGGCCTTCCCTCTGGTGCAGCATGAGCATGCCATCCTCAGGCGACCAGAAAGGAGACTGCTTCTCTGTGCTTCCTCTCCTACCACTGAGCACCATGGGTGGGCTGGCCAGTGGCCTGTTTGCTTCTCCTGAGAACTGATGTGTGGGCCCTGACCCTAGGGAATGGAGCCCGCCTGCAGCTAGAGGTGGAGGAGGTGGGGAGGAAGCCTCCAGGTACTGGCATGGTGAGCAGGGCTCCTCGGTACACGTGGGGCTCCGCAGGAAGGAGCGGATGCAGGGCTGAAGACAGAGCTGCCCCTGCCCGGCCCCTCCCTTCAGGCTGCGTGTCTTCCCTCCCTTCCCAGGAGCTGCGGGTTATCCCCTGTGCTCACCGCTTTCACAGGAAGTGCGTTGACCCTTGGCTGCTGCAGCACCACACCTGCCCCCACTGTCGGCACAACATCATAGGTAATCGTCACCCGCCTTTGTTGTTGCTGAGGAGTCACTGTCCCTACCAAGTGCCTAGCAACAGCATAACCTGCGTCGCCATCTGGACTTGGAGGTGTGGGCACTCAGGTAGTGGAAGTCACCAGGCCTCCAAACTCAGGCGAGCCCGTCGTGAAGAATGGCCCTGAGTTTGAGTTTTGGCTTTCACTTGAACCAGTGTCCCGGCCTGCCCAGGCCCTAGGCCCACAGTCCCTGTGAAGGGAATGACGGGAGCGATGCTGGCCCAAGCCCAGGACTGGGGAGATGTTCCCGGGCCGCAGGAGACAGTGACTGCGGGGCAGGGCTGTGCTGCTGCTCCGGCAACACTGCGGTGTTGGATGAGGGGCTGGAATGTGGGGTGCACTCCAGGTCGCTGTGTGTCCGTGAGGGCAGTGCCTTTCATCTTGGTTGCCCTGTTCTCTGCAAACTCTGGCGGTGCCTTTGTCAGGCAGAGCAGCGGGGACATGGGAGATCAGCCCTGACAGGAGTGACCACCTTTCAGACAGAGAAGCGGGTCAGCCTCTGCCGGCACAGCCGAGCTTGGGGACAGCTTGCAGCAGGGCAGGGCCATGAGCCTGGGCACCCTACTGCTTCAGTCATTGCCCTGATTTGTCTGTCTAGCCCCTGGCACCCATGTGCTCAGCCCTGCTGACTTTGTTTCCTCTGCCTCCCCCCAGAACAAAAGGGAAACCCAGGCACCGTGTGCGTGGAAACCAGCAACCTCGCACGCAGCCGGCAACAGAGGGTGATCCTGCCGGTGCACTACCCCGGCCGCGTGCACAGGACCAACGCCGTCCCAGCCTACCCTACGAGGACGAGCATGGACTCCCACGGGAACCCCGTCACCCTGCTGACCATGGACCGGCATGGGGAGCAGAGCCTCTACTCACCACAAACCCCCACCTACATCCGAGGCTACCCACCCCTCCACCAGGACCATACCCTGGCCCCTCACCGCTGTGGCCTGGAGCACCGGGCCTACTCACCAGCCCACCCTTTCCGCAGGCCCAAGTTCAGTGGCCGCAGTTTCTCCAAGGCAGCTTGCTTCTCCCAGTATGAGACCATGTACCAACACTACTACTTCCAGGGCCTCAGCTACCCCGAGCAGGAGGGTCAGGCCCCACCCAGCCTCGTTCCCAGGGGCCCGGCCCGTGCCTTCCCCCCAAGTGGCAGTAGCAGTCTGCTCTTCCCCACCTCGGTGCACATGGCCCCACCCTCCCACCTGGAGAGTGGCAGCACGTCCAGCTTCAGCTGCTACCATGGCCACCGTTCGGTGTGCAGTGGCTACCTGGCAGACTGCCCGGGCAGTGACAGCAGCAGCAGCAGCTCCGGCCAGTGCCATTGCTCTTCCAGCGACTCGGTGGTGGACTGCACTGAGGTCAGCAACCAGGGCGTGTATGGAAGCTGCTCCACCTTCCGCAGCTCCCTCAGCAGCGACTACGACCCCTTCATCTACCGCAGCCGGAGCCCCTGTCGCACCAGTGACGTGGGGAGCTCGGGCGGCTCAGGCCGGGGGCCTGTCATGCACCTCGAGGGCTCCCCGCCACCCGAGGAGCTCCCGGCAGCCCACAGTCAAGGTGCTGGGCGGGGAGAGCCTTGGCCCGGCCCTGCCTCTTCCTCGGGGGACCAGCTGTCCACCTGCAGCCTGGAGATGAACTACAGCAGCAACTCCTCCCTGGAGCACAGGGGGCCCAACAGCTCTACCTCAGACGTGGGGCTCGAGGCTTCTGGGGCCGCCCCAGACCTCAGGAGGACCTGGAAGGGGGGCCACGAGGGGCCATCATGTGCCTGCTGCTGCGAGCCCCAGCCCTCCGCACTGGAGCCCAGCGTGGGAGCAGCCCAGGGCAGCACCTTGTTCCTGGGCCCTCCGCTCTGTGAGGGCTGCGGCCCCGCAGGCGTGGAGTCCCTGCCAGGGAGCTCCCAGGGCCTGTACCGCCTTCACCCAGACCATTTGCCCAGGACAGATGGAGTGAAATTTGAGGGCCTGCCCTGCTGCTTCTATGAAGAGAAGCAGGTGGCCCATGGCGGCAGAGGGGCCGGCGGCTGCTACACTGAGGACTGCTCAGTGAGCGTGCAGTACACACTTGCCCAGGAGTCCCCGCCCAGCTGCCACCCTGGGACCCGGGACTTGAGCCAGCGCATCCCCATCATTCCGGAGGATGTGGACTGTGACTTGGGTCTGCCCTCAGATTGCCAAGGGACCCACAGCCTCGGCCCCTGGGGTGGGACGCTGGGCCCCGATGCCCTAAAGCCCCACAGGGGCCTAGGAGGAGCCCAGGAAGAAGAGCGGGCCCTGCGCCGCCAGCCCAGGGCACCACTGCTGCCTGGCTGCCTTCAGGAGGAGGCGGGGCCTGCCGGTGCCAGCTTCCACGGTGCCTCCCAGGACACTCAGGAGTCCAGTGCCACAGCCACTGAGGCTGCAGGTGAGAGCAGGTGACAGTAGGGCAGAGTCTGGGTAGTCCTCTCTCCATGGTCATTTTCTAAGAGACTCCCTTTGCGCCATTGACTTTAAACACCACCTGGACCCAACGACTTCTGATGTCGTTCCCCAGCTTGCCCCTTCCTCTGAGTTCCAGACCCATTGCGCCCCTGGCTTCGTGATTCCCACCCCCCACCCCAGACGCCACACACCCCAGCCTGTCATGTCCACAACAGTCCTCTCAGGCTCCTCCTGCTGCGCTGTCCTTCTCCCAGGCAGGGAGCTCAGTAGCCCCGGCCCCATTTTCCCTTGAGCTCACCCTGCCCCTAACACTTGAGTCCTGGGCTTCTCAACCCATCTGAGAATTGTCCAGAAAGTTGAATTCCCAGAAAAATGAAACTTAGGAAAAGACACGTCTAATCCAAGTCCAGAATTCTTGTTACTGGGCTCAGCAGACATTGTCAGACTGCTGTCAAGTTTCTAAACATTGTCGCTGTGATGAACGGTGCATCCCAGCACCTCTGGGAAGCACTGTGATGAGTCCCACCTCCAGCGAGTACCTGTACTGACCTCTCACCCCCGCCCGCCTCTGTGCCCTCCGTGTGGCTCACTTCCACTCCCCGGGGTGAAGGCAGTAGCCTGGCTGGTCTCCTGTCACTGGTCTTGCCTTCCATTCCGCATGGGAGCCAGAGTAGTCTTTTTAAAACAGAAGTCTACATCTTTTCACTAGAGAACCCTTCAGTGACTTGCCATGACCTTTAGAACTTTGCAAACGTAGCCCCCTGTGGCCTCCATCCTGTTCCTCCAGCTCACTCCAGCCTCCAGACCTCTACTGCCTCTGAGGTTACTCTTACCCTCTGTTTCCTTCCCAGGTTTTCACAACCTGGAATCACTTAGTTTAGAGGTCTCTAAGCTGAGGATGTGCGGGGGAGGTCTTCTCTCCTGCTCTTCCACGTACCTGATGCACATCTTCTGCACATTGTGTTTTCAAGCTACTTAAGGGCTTCTAGAAGGTCCTCTAGGTCCAGACGAGGGAGGCTGGCTCTGTAGGAGACACCTGTGCTCTCAGCACAGAATGAGGAGCTCTGCTTAAGCCTTTCACCGTATGTACAGTTTGTCCAGCGCTGGGACCTGTCACTTCCTGAGAGCCTGCCACATGCTGGGGATGGGTACCCCGGTCCCTTGCCCGGTCCCTGTGCATTGTCCCCAAAGCCTGTGGTGCTGTGCTGGCTCCTCCCTGATGACTCTTCTCTCTCTCCCAGGACAGAGGTCTCGGCCAGCAGCCAGCGGGGGCACAGGAGCCTGAGCCCAGAGAGAACTCTGTGGAAATGGGAACTATACAGAGACTCCAAACTCTGACTGCCTTCAGAAAAAAAGAAAGGAAAAGAAAAAATTTTTTAGCTTTGACAAACACACAAAAGTGGTAATAAAGAGAGCCCTCCTTCTCAACCCAAAATGTGAGCCGCCTGTGGCAACCCCCCATCCCATTAACAAACCAACAGACAAAATTCTCTGAGTCTTTGCCTTTTTTGATAACATGTTATTCTTCTGTTTTGTAAAGTGTGTATGTGCTTGGGGTTCCGAGGTGTGTGGGATTGAGTTCTCGGCTTTGTTTTTTAAGATATTATATGTAAATGTAAAAAGTTATTTAAATATATATTTTAAAGAACCCTAACCGCCAACTTTTGCTGAAAAAAAAGAAATCACTGCTGCATTAATTGAACCACATCATGTGTAGATACTGTTGTCTCCCTGGAGGGAGCTCAGGCCTTTGAAAAGCTCAGGGCTACACCTGCCTTAGAAAATGAACCAGAAACTTGAAGTAAAGCTAGTCGATATGGGTACAAACTCTGAGGAACAATGCAATGCTGCCTCTTTCTCATGGCCGATCCCAACGTACAAAATTTCAGGTCTTCTCAGAAGCCATGCTTCTCCAGCCCACACCTGTGGGCAGCTGACGGACACAGCTAGGAATAGGGTAGGAGGCCTACAGCACCGGGAAGCTGGGGACAAGCCATTGCTTCGGAAGTCCCTGGGTGACAGGGACAGTTCTGCCCAGTGTCCTCAGTCTGGTCCCTGGAATCGTCCCAAAGCAAAGGAGAGAGTTCCCCGTCATGATCGTGGGCTTCCTGCCACAGGCTGCAGAAGTGGTCTGATAGGGTGGATGGGGACAGACACTCAGGAGGAATGCAGTTTGCAGCTTTGGTGTTGGGGAGACTGGGGGCCGAGGGCGCGCCAGAGCTGCTGCATCCTCGAGCTGCCTTCCTGGGGGCACGTGGCCAGGACCCATCCGGTCGGCACCGAGCTCCCTTTGAACGATACATTTCCTGTCCCATTTCCCGCGGAAGCACTGCTTCAGGGGTCTTCAGCGCTCTGCTCCCAGCTGAAGTTGCTCGTCTCACCTGCGCACGTCTACTATCCCTTCCGCCTAATGCACTATTATGTGTTGATTCTCCATGAGACAGAGAGAGAGAGACTATCAGATAGTTTAGACCCAAAGGGCAAGTTTTTGTATATGTTTCCAGCCTTTGGTGGGTTTTTTTATTTTTTGTTTTGTTTTGAGAGAGGGAGAGTTTAAAAACCCAAACCATTTTTTAAAGATGTTTCCATTGTAAAAGGGAGAATCTATTTAAAGGTATTTCAGATCAGGGATTGTCATCCTTTCTGTCCAATGTATTTCTCAAAGAAGAAACTAATCACATTAGCCCCATGTTTACTAACTCCTCTGGTCGTTTTTGTCCATTCAGATAATGTGGCGCCACCTGAAAAGCTCCTATTTGTGAAACAGGAGCCTTGGGAGCGGGTCCCCTGTAGGTGGCGAGATAGAGACCGCCCCGGGTTGCCAAGAGACTGTACTCACTCTGCTCCAGTCAGGCTCGAGGGTAGTCAGGCCAGGGTCCAGACCGGAACGTTGTGAATGAGACTCTCACTGTATCGGAATTCTTTTTTCTTAAAAAACCGCAGCCTGTGATGAGGAAATTGACTCAATTCTAGCCAGGATTTGACAGAAGGAAATTCCAGTGTCAGATGATTGAGCCATTTGCCATTTAGGAACTCACCCACTTGCCATTTGGTAAGATTTGCCCTCCAGCCTCGAAGGCGCAGTCCCTGGGGGGTTGCTCCCCCAGGCCCGTGCCCAGCACACCTGTTGGCGAGGGTGTGAGAAGCGCCTATGCTGTTGACATGTGATCTGGGCTGCCTTTATTTCTCGAACCAGATCTAACTAGCAGCTGCTAAGGATGACAGCTTGCATTACGTGGTTTTGGGAAAGGGGGGGTCGGGGGTATGGCTTTTAATATGAACTGCAAAAAGCGGCTTCTCATTGTTGAGATTTTTTTTATTGTTTGTGGTTTTTGTTTGTTTTTAATACCTTTGATTGCATATTACCTTCCTTGCCTGAAACCATCCCCCTGACATAGCTTTCCTTAGCCCTAGCTGGAAAACCACTCCACGGCCGCCTTAAGCAATGAATCGATGAGTAGAGAATGTGGCTTTGACTGGGCTTATTAAAATGAATGTGTCCAATCTTCACTTGAAAGAGCAATAACTACAGATGGCAAAAGAAGCACATTTTAATATTGGTAGTTTACAGGGTGATAGCAACAGAAAACTGAAAAGTCAAAACTTTAACCATCAGCCACTGTCTTTATAATCTGTGGCTGACTTATCGGACAGGGAGGTCCCCAGAATACAGTAAGCAACTCTACTATCGCCTCACCGTTGAAATCGAAAGAGACACCTTCTGTGGAGTTGTCAGACTGCAAGGATGATACGTACCTTTTTTAGGGACCTCTCGGAGCTCTGTGGGGCTTATATAGCTGTGGAAACTGGGAGCATCACATTTTCCGTGGAGAATCCCCACCCCCAACCAGGGTAGGACTGTTGGGTGTGGTTCACGGCCTAGCCCTCTCGGGGGACAGCCAAGCAAACTAAAGAGCGCTCGAACCAGGTCACATGGGGCGGGGGGGGGAGTTCTTCCTCTTTGGTACCTCTCTGGAGACACAGCCCCAGGATGCTGCCTTTAACTCGGTCCCTTCCCCCAACCCAGGCCCTTCTCTAACGCCCCATCTGGTGCCCCACTGCTCAGACGCTCCCTTTTGTGCTGCTAGTTTCTACTCAAGTTCGTGCAGGACGAATGCTTTGAAAAGGAGGTCTAAAAAATAATTACTAATCAAGAGTATTATTTTTTAAGCAGAACTGCCTTTTTCTATTCTTTATATAAACTATTGTATTGGTCTAACAAGGCACTATTTTAAAATGTTTTTTAAAATTTTCTCCCAGAGCACTTAAAAGATATTTTGTAAAGACTTTGCTGTAAAGATTTTGTAAGAAAATGGTCTAAGGGCTCCTTCTCCAACATTACCATTTAAAAAAAATGTTTTAAAGGCTAGAAAACAACTTATGTATATTCTGTATATGTATAGCAGCACATTTCATTTATGGAAATATGTTCTCAGAATATTTATTTACTAATATATTTATCTTAAGCCATGTCTTATGTTGAAAGTGTGACATTGTTGGAATAATCATTGAAAATGACTAACATGAGGCCCTGTAAATACATGATAATTGCACACAGATTTTACATTTTTGCCGACCAAAAAAAAAATGATTTAAAACAAGTTGTAGTCTTCTATGGTTTTGTAACAAATTGTACAAATGACTGTAAAAAAAATACAATTTTATCAAGTACCTGTTGTGTGTCGTCATTACTCTGTTTGGTAAGGGTCCACACGCTCCCCAGAGGAGAACGTGGCATGAAGCGGTGCCTCACAGCTCGCCCATGGGAGCCGCTGTGTGACTTCCTCTCGGGGTGACGGGGAGTTCATGGTGCTGGGGATTTAGATGACGCCACGAGAGAACCTCCAGTAGACAGTGTGTGGGATTATGCCCTTGAGGTGATGATAGTTTTTCTGCTCGGCCCTGTGTAGAGGGAGGGACATGGCAACCAATCCTAGCAGTCTGCCTTTTAAAAATTGTCAACAGCCCTGACTGGTGTGGCTCAGTGAGTTCAGTGTCGCCTGGAAAACGGGAAGGTTGCCGGTTCGATTCCCAATCAGGGCACGTGCCTGGGTTGTGGGTTTGGTCCCTGGTCAGGGCAGGTTTGAGAGGCAACTGATGGATGTTTTCTCTTGCACACAGATGTTTACCATCCTCTCTTTCTCCCTCCCTTCCCCTCTTCTAAAATAAATAAAATCTTTTTTAAATGATAATAAAATTGAGAACAGGCTGGATGTAAGCCATCAGCTTCATCTGCTGGGACTTTTCCTACTTGGAGGACTGAGAGACCCTCAAGCTTAAGGGAAAGGGGCTTGTCTGGGGGATAAAAGCCCCAAGTATCTAGCCCTGGAGATCACCTGCTCAGGAGAGTGGAGGGGCACCTCACGCAGTCTGAAATGAATCTTGTTCTAACCCATTCATCGTGTTTCCCAGGAGGGTAGTTACTACTCTGTAAAGCACTCAGATGACATGCAAGGTGCAAAGTGGTGTTTATTTTCTAGATATCTAGCAGAGAATATCCTAAATCCTGTGAGTTCCTGTTTCTAGTTCTCCCTCTTTAACTTGGGCCATTTCTTGGGCACAGGCTCCTGGTCGACCTCCAGCCACGTCCTGCCGGGCATCGGGTCCTTCTGAGCATCTTCGGGGATGGTGGCCTGGCTGCACAGAGCCTCCCAGAGCTTCTGTTTGATGGCCTTGCCCAGCTCCAAGCTGTACCTCTTGGGGGTCCCGGAAGGATTCCACAGCATCGGCTCGACCACAGCGTGGTACAGAGCCCGGTAGCTCTCTGTGGGGAGGCCATGGATGGTTAACATGTCCGAAAACTGCTGTCTCTTTCTGGCTTCAGGAAGCAGCACCTGGCCCTTCCAGGCCGCTGTCCCGATGTCCCTGCTCAGTGCTTGGGTGGCAGCCACATGTTCAGCATATCTGTGCTCGAGATCTTGGCCGACTGTTACTTTTTTCTCCTTTGAACTTTCTTTACTCTAGCCAGGAAGAAAGCAGAGAAGTCAAAGCTAAAACTTGAGAAGGGAGCTCAGAATAATTATCTGGGATTTGTGTCCCAGAGTCTTGGTTACAGCCACAACCAACATTTGTCTAGCGTGTGCTAGTTACCGAATTCCCTCATGCACCACTGCGTGCGTTCCCCGTAACCCTGCAAGGTCAGCGGGAGACAGCTTTAAAGGCAAGGAAACTGGAATCAGTCTGCCCAAGGCCACACAGCTAGAAAGTTAATAACCACAGTTGTCATCTATTGAATGCCACACAGGATCCTAAGCATTTAGTCTGTGCCAGGCTCTGTTCAAAAGCCCTTTGCCTATATTTACTCATTTAATCCACATGAAACCTTAGGAAGGAAGGGCTGTTATCCCCCATTTTATAAATGACCAAAAAATCAAGGCAGAAAAAGGCTAAGCCCACCATTGTCCTTAATTATAGTCCAAGCTGGGATTTGAACCCGATATTCTAGCTCCAGGCTTCATGCTGAGCTCTGCCGGCCACCGTGAGTGGAGGAGCTGGCCTCAGACCAGGCCTCCAGATGCCAGGTCCCGCACGTGGAAGTTCATGTCACCTCTGCTGTTCCCGTGTGTGTGTGCCTGCGTGCTCTAGCCTTATCCTGGCCTTCCCCATCCTTATTTCCCTTCCCATCAAGTTCCTTTCATCTGGGTTTCTGAAAGCCACTTCATCCTCCGGTAGGACTAGACAGGGTATAAATAACATGCCCCAAGATCTGGGGCTCTCTCCACAGTATCCTGATGCTGCCCCCGCCCCCACTCCCTACAATCCTGTCTTCAACTTTAGGATTTCTTTTGTTTCATACAAATCTCTCAAGCCTTAATTTAAGGGTTCTCCAGCTGACATTTCCCTCTTCCCACCCACATTTACTCCACCACCAGCCATCATTGTACCTCGTGGGTGCTCCCTGCAGGCCTCCTGCGCCTAGGGGAGCCCGGCTGCTGCTCCACGGGCTGCTTGCTCTTGGAACTGATGGAGTTTCTTACCCCGCCCCGCCGAGTGGCTTTGACTGCTGAATCGTCCTTGGGCTTTAATCTCTTTGAGGGTTTTGCTTCTCCAGACTTGCCCAGGACCGAACAGCATTTATCCTTCAGTTGTCGCCGGAGCACCAGCTTAACCAGGGAGAGTGAGCTGGCAATGAATGGGTTCTTCACCACTTCCCAAGAGGAGGTGGTACCTGGTGCTGGGGCTTTGATGTTCTGCTTCGCACATGCCCTGGCCATCCAGATGTTGGTGAGAGCTGGCGAGTCCACATAGCAGTCCTGAAGCCTGCTGTTCAGTGAGATAGACTGTCGGAGGCCATAGGTGGGGATGCTGGCATCTCGTCTCACATAGATCGGATGCTAGAATTATAAGGAGGGGAAAAGGAACAACAAAAAAAGACCAGTTCTCAAGCAGAGGCCAGATGGTCTAGTCTGGAGGCATAGCACTATCAGCTTTTTAGAGCCCATTTCTTCCACACCCATCTCAGAAATCTCCCTGCAACATCCTCTCCACTGCTCACCAAAGCCTCTTCTACCAAGGCCATAATTATATGGGGCCAGAGGTGGAGGGTCGGGGAACTTTACATGGAATCAAAGACAATTCCTGTCTGCTGGAAAGCAAAGTGGACCCCTGGCGGGAAGAGGACGAGAGATAGGATCACTCGAGACTTCTAGGAGTTGTAGTCACTCCTCAGCCATGCTGCCTCACAGAAACAACAGCAGGTGACGTCTGGCCGAACCCTGAGAATGCTTTCCAACCGGACTGCCATGAGCCAGGAAAAGCTGCTCAACAGGAAAATACACTCTGGGGTCAGTCCATAAAGGCAAAAGCATAATGTAAAGGACGCTGGCCTCCATTTCCTGGGAGCAGCCAAGAAAAGGAGAACAATCTGGATAGATCAGAACCACATCTTTAAAGAGACCTGGCCTTCTAAGAAATGCTATCTATAAAAAATGAAATCACCTTACCATATCTCAGTGGCCTTAAATTTTATTTTAGCTAGCTTAGTAGGGGGAAGAAATATGTCTTTTCCTTTTCTCTCTCTTTCTCTCTCTCTCTCTCTCTCTCTGACTTTTTTTGTTTTGTTTTAATATTTCTAGTCACCTACTTTTCTCTGCCTCGCTCACATATGGGCAGTTTTGAACCATTATCTCTGGTATTTGTGATGTCACTTTGTTTTGTGATGTGGGCGGGTGCAGGTAAGTGTTACATCATTGAATTTTAGAGTTAAATTATGCTGGAAGAAGTTCTGTTTTGTTGTGTTCACAGCCTCAAAAACTTTTGAAGTCATTCTTTCCCCCAGAATGGCTTGGGTGAATTTTGAAGTTTCTATCGTGCTTGAGAAGTATGCTTTGCACGCCACACAGTCAAATATGCAGACCAGATTTGTGGGTACAGGTAGTGCGGTGCATTCTTACATGTGCAAAAGTGCCCTTCTTCGTGCACATAAAGAAGTTACTGTTCAATTCTCAGACTGGCTGCCAAGGTTAGGGACCAGAAATGAAAGAACACGTTCCTGCAGCCCTGGGCACCTCTCCCTTCGTGTCTGCCCCCCACCCCACCCCGGCCCGAGACTACACGGTTTCTGGAATGTGGTTTTATTTTACATCCCATGGCAAATGCAGTAATTAGAGCTGTTAGCAGTGTCAAGGGCTTGAAACAAGAACAAAGACACCTCTTCCTGGGAACTCTTGGGCAATGCCTAGCTCCTTATCAGGTGCTTGTCCTGTTGGTGGTTTTGATTTTTCATACGCAAAATGCCAGAGGAGGCTTCCTCCCAAAGGGGAGGAGAGCGAAATGATGGAAAAACAGAGTATGAGTCTGGCAGGCGTTCCTGGAATCGCATGTGTTGCCTGTTTGATTTTCTCAAGTGTTGTCCCTGGAGTGAATCAAAGTCTACAGGCAGACCGCACCGCAGGCCGTGGTAGAACCACCTCCAGGCTGACGGCATCTGGACCCACAGATGCTCGGGAGGACAATGGGGCTCATTCAAGCCGTGAGCCCTGGCCTCACCTCCACAGAGGTGGGTCAGTTTCAGAGCAGGGTGTTGGAAAGGGTTTGTCTTTGGGAAGGTTTGCAAACGTCTGGAGGCTGGGGAAGCAAGCGTCCTTTCATAGTCGGTGAATCCCAGAGAGGTGGTGGTAGGCTCTCCGGCTACTGTCTGCCTTGACTCTGCGTGGCCAGGAGAGAAGGGAAAGTCAGGGTAAGAAAGGCATCCTGGGAAGAACTCTTCTGCTTCCCTTCTTGCTTTCCCCATGTTGAGGTTGGCCTTCCCACACATCCTTCTTCCAGACACTCATCTGGAGTATTTACTTCCCTAGGCCTTCCACTCAGTGACCAAGTGACATGTCCTGGCTCTGAGAAACACTTCAAATGTCCTTCTTCCGTTCACATGGATGGCAGCTGATACCTAGGCTTCAAATCCCATCAAATTGTGCCTTCTGTCCCATCAATTGACTGTACCCCAACAAGACACCTTCACATTCCTCGCAACTAACCCAGCACACTTTGGCCTGTGCTGTTTCTCCGGTGTCAGGAAAATCTGTATTCACTGAACGCTTATTATAGGCCAAGCACCGTTTCAGACAATTTACAAGCATCATCGCGTGGAATGACACCAACAGTCTTATGAGTTTGGATGCTGTTGCCATCCCCACCCCACAGATGAAGAAATGGAGGCACAAGTTGCTCAAGAACTATGCCCCAAAGCCGATAAGCAACAAAGGCTGGGTGCAGTCCAGGCGCGCACCACCCCACCTTGTTCTTACTGTGCTCTTCCCCAGCTAGGACTGTGATGCTCTGCCTCTCATCCCGTCAGCCCATCCACACACTATACCTGGGCCCAGTTCTAGTCCTCGCCTTGTTGCATGAGACTTCCTCCAGGCCCAGGAGTCAGTCTGCCTGAGTGGACATCCCAGATCCATCTCTCCATTGGTAAGTGAATTCACATCTCTGAACCTCATTTTCCTCACCTGAGAAATGGAGACAGTAAGAGTGCCTGCTTCGGGGTCACTGGGAAGATGAAATGGGACAATGCACGTGAAGCCCTCAGCATGGCTCTTGGCGCATAATAAGCACTCATTAAATAATGTTCTTATTAACATCATTAATATTGTGGTCTATTCGCCCATCTGACTCTTTCTTGAGCCCCTGTTGTCCACGGTCTCAGTGACGTAACCCTACATTTGATGTGGACTTCATCTCAGGTCCTTCACACACACCCATCAGGCTTACGAAGCCAAGCAATGAGCTTCTTGAATGATTCTGATCCGACTTGAGTATCTCAACATTTCTTTTCCTACGGTCCGTCTTCACTGAGCCTTTGTCAGATCCATCCGCTTCACAGAAGTGGTGTAGTTACAGGGAGTGCATGACCCCCGGTGTGGGAGTGGTTCGGCACGTCCCACGCTTCATTAGTCAGAACGGGAAGCAGGTACCTGAGGACACCCTGAGGAAAGTGACTAGTCTTTGGCAGAGGTTGTTCCGTCAAAGGCTGTTCAGAATTACAAAGTCAGGATGGAAAGACTCTCTTTGGTTCAGGATCCTGAAACCATGGCAAGAGTTTCCGATGTCAGGGCCAGCACTTGATTCACAAACTTGGGGTTGAGGCAGCAGGACTCCCATGTTACCCAAAGGCCTGTTCCTCAGTTGGACGCGCCATTGAACCTTTTTTATTCTTCCGAGCTCAGTCTAAATAACTTTTTTTCCCCACCCATCACTTGGAGCTGTGCTTCCGGGCACCTCTAAACCACCGCTTCTATTTGGAAACACATCTGCCCTTCTTTGATGCTTAGCCAAACTCTCCTCACTGTATTTTTAGCTCCTATAAAGTTTCTTCTTCCTTTTTTCCTTTCCTACATCCTTTCCCCTCTTTAATTTCTCTGAGTTCCTCTTCTTTTTCTTGAGGATCAGTTCATGAAGAGGAAATTGAGCCAATTGATACCAATTCTTGTCTCTTCCCTTTTTGCCCCACCCCCAAGCTCTAGTGGAGTTTAGTTGCTGTTAATCTTCTCAGAAGATGTTTTTATTTTCACACCCAAGCAGTAAACATCCACACCCATACGGGAACCTAGCTGAGGTTTGTGATGTAGCAGGTTTAGGAAACAAGAGAAAAACTTTGGATGAGAGAATTTGAAAACATTCCTGAACAATGATGCACGCTCCGAGGACCAGTGATTTGGACCACATGTGCTGAGACTCACCTATCGTGGGCCAAGTGTGTGAGATAAGGGTGCCCGCCCACCCTGCCACCCCCTCCCCCTGCCTGAGCTCTCAGGTGTGACCGCTGAACGTGCCACAGACCTCTCGAACTCATTAGGTTTAGCCCAGATTCCCTGCCCACTCACCCCCATCAGAACGAGCAAGCTCCTTCTTCTCCTGACTAATCGCTACTTGCCTGGCCCAGAAACTAGGGAGACAGGACCGGTGACAGCACCACGCTGAGCCCAGCCTGAGGCTAAAGGAAAATCAGAACTCGAAATCCTGTTTTTACTGATAGTTTTGATATTTTGTTCATCTTGAATTTTTTGTCATTCATTTAGATTCTTGAAAAGATTTTATTTATTTATTTATTTTTAGAGAGAGGGGAAGGGAGGGAGAAAAAGAGGGAAAGAAACAGCAATATGACAGAGAAACATTGATTGGTCACCTCTCGTGCATGCCCCAGCTGGGGACAAAACCCCAGTATGTGCCCTGACCAGGCATCGAAGCGGTGACCCTTCACTTTGTGGAATGATGCCCAACCAACTGAGCCACACAGGTCAGGGCTAGGCTAGATTTTTAAAGATATTTCATTAAAACAGTTAATTAAATAAATTCGACATATTTTTAAACCCTATTAAATAATACTTATTTCTTCATCTTGATTACTGAGATTTTGGGGCCTTCTGAAATTTTGTGCCTGAGTTGAATGCCTCACTCACCTCACGCTAAACTTGGTCAGGAAGTCCTCAGTGAGCACGTGTCACCAGAACCCTGTAAGGACAAGAAGGCAATTTACCACAGTGGTTAGGAGTGTAGTCCTAGAGTCCTACTGCCTGGGTTTGAAGCCCAGCTCCACTACTATATGACCTGTTGATGAACCATTTCACTTCTCTGTGTGAGGGGAGTGGTAAGAGTGCCTCCTTCACAGGGGCTATGGGGAGGATTCTGTGAAATGCAACAGCAAACACTGCACCCTACCTAGAGTTTACTAGTGTTTTTAATAAATGTTTGCTATCGTTTTTTTAAAAGACTTTATTTATTTACTTTTAGAGAGAGGGAAAGGGAGGGAGAGCAAGAGGGAGGGAAAGATCAATGTGTGGTTGCCTCTCATGCGCCCACTACTGGGGACCTGGCCCACAATCCAGGCGTGAGTCCTGACTGGGAATTGAACCGGTGACCTTTTGCTTCACGGTCCGGTGCTCAGTCCACAGAGCCACACCAGCCAGGGCTGCTATCGTTGTTATTATTATAATCAGGCTCCTCATCCAGTGCTCGCTACAACATGATTGCCCTGTGAGCAGAAATGACCCCAACTGGAGTTTCAAAGATACCAGGATCACCCAAACTCTGCCAGCTGCGATCCCCTACCTTCTTGGAAAATCCTGCTGCCCACCGAGGAATCAAAGGGTCTGAATGCAGAACACAAGAGGCAAACAGACAAGCACCAACATCTTCCTGGAGGCCCAGGGGCTACACTCAGTGCCCTCACTCTTTCCATGAAATAAAGCTGCTAACCGACCAAGGCATGTAAAGCATTGAAATGAATATCTTAGACTGCTCCTTGCCAGGGGCCAGAACTACATAGCTGAGCAAAAGACCTTGAGCCATTAAGTGCCCTGACCTAGGCTGGCTCAGCTGTATTTTTAGCCTCTGTGCACTGTTTCCATCACCTGTGCTGGGCTTTAAGCTGGAAAAGAGGGGAGGGAAGCCTGGGGAAGGCATGAGGGATGTTTCTCATAGCAGCCAGTGGGGGCAGGGCCTTGCACACTATCTGTTATACAAGCCAGCTTCATGGGCCTGCAACCTGCGAAGTGACACAGGTGCCCAAACTTGAAAGGACCTCACACTTGGTTTAATGACCTGTGTTCGCCATCTTAAAATTCTTAATCATTTTAAACAAGAGACCCCCACGTTTTCATTTCTCACTGGGCCCTGCAAATCACATAGTCCATTCCAGCTGTGCAAGGGCCAGGAGGGCCAAGTGAAGGACAGAGGGCTGGTACCCACCCAGCAGGGGTGCCTTCCAGCAGGGGGCGCAGGACAGGCCAAAGCTACTATCATGAGGCAGGAATCCCCAGACTTTGAAAAACACTAAAAAACAAAAAACCCTTACTTGGAACTTCCTGTCTGCCCCTTCCTCAAATACTGGGATGAGATGCAAAAAAGCCTGGTAAATTGTTGAGAGCCATATCCTGCTTTGCTAAAATTTTCCCCCAGCTACCTATTTCAAACAGTCCACAGATCATTCTCTGCCAATATCATTTTCTTGTCTTTGCCGTACTTTGTGCTCTCTGAAATTCACGTTATTTTCATGTGGGTCGGCTGGCCCTCTCCTCTAGGTTAGAATGTAAGGTTGTGCTTTTTCTGCCGTTGGCATGTTCCTCGCTGAATTTTTTTAAATTATTAAATTTATTGAGGTAACATTAATAACATAAATTTCAGGTGTACAGTATATTTCCATATCCATATACTCAATTGCAGCTCACCACCCATGCTCTACGTTCCTCCCGTTTCCTCTCACTGAGTAGTCGTTGAGTGGAGGAAGGTTTACCTTTATTGAGTGCTTACTTTTTGCTGATGGTTTCACCTGCATCTTCTCATTTCACGCTCCTTCTGTGTGCCCCGCCTGCGCCTGTCTGCGAGGACACAAGGCAGGGGAAAAGAGTTCCAGGTCCTACCGGAGGAGGAGGTTTTGGAAGTGGGAAGGGCCCAAAATGGTGGAGAAGAGAGGGTGAGAGCCAGGTGGGAAGTGAAGAGTGTGTCCTCAGGGACCAGGTGTGGCTCGGTGGGGGGTGTCCCCCCCACCCCCCCGCTCCAGTAAAAAGCCCAGAGAATTCTTGAACTCGGGAATGATATCGTGAAAACAATGACTGGACAAGATTCTTCTTGCCGCAGCTCTGGATCGTGTGGGTGGAAAGGGACCAAGATTGAGAGACCTGGTGGGAGGTAGCTGCGCCTTTGAGGCCCAGCCCTGGGAACAGCTCGCGGGGAGGTGGACCCTGGGAGTGGGCGAGGGGGCGGCTCCGGGGTGGCGAGGGGACATGGAGGCCGGTGCACCAAAGGCGGGCCAGGACCGGTCCAGACCCACTCTGGGCGCGGCGAGTCGGCACACAAGGGCAGATGTTCTCGCCGCTGCGCCGGGCGCAGGCCCGCACTTGCAAGTCCGGGACCAGGGACTTGAAAGGGCCCGGCGCGCCGCCCAGACCTGCCTCTCCGGGCGTCACCGCGGCGCTTTAGGCGGGAGCCGAAGGAAAATCTCCTCTGCCTGGGGGAGTGTGGGGGAGGAGGGAGGCCCACGGCAGACCCCGACTGCAGCTGGGGGAAACCTGGGGGACTGGGAAGGGCAAAGGCCTCCCACGCGGGGGCCGATAGTTTGTGGAAGCCTGCGCTCTCTGAGCCCCAGTGCGTGAGAAAGCATCAGTCATGGCCCCATCACTTCTGGACTTTCTCTATGGCAGGCGCTGCACTTGCTTCCGTGTCACCTAACATTGTGAAGGCCCTTTATGATTCCGGTTCTGCAGATGACTGAGGCTGAGACAGAGTAGGCAACTTGTTCCAGTTGACAAAGGATGTGCGACAGGATTCGGAACCGGGCGCGGTATGCTGCCTCTGTGGCTGTAAGAATTGGGGAAGCGAAAGGAACTCAACATTTTCCAAGCTCCTACTGAGTGCGTAAAAGTTTCCATACACTGCTTCATTTAGCACCACCGCTTTGGGAGCAATTGCTATAAACGCCCCCCATTTAACAGACGAGGACATTGAAATAAGGGAGCTATTTTCTCTTCACACGTGCCCAAGGCCTTAACAGGTGACCGAGGGGGACGTGACCAGGATAGGCTCACTCCAGAGCACGCTTTAACCACCACGATGAGCCACGCGGTTTTCAAACTGCTGTCCTGATTACTATCCCTGCGGTTGAGCCCGCGCTCGGGTCACGACCCGAGTGAGGGTGGAACAGGGGTCATTGGGCGCCCGGCCGGCTCCAGTCTGGGCCAAACCTTCCCTTGCGGACTCGAAGGCGGGGATCCAAACTCCCCGCCCCTCACCTGCTGGCTCCGCCCCTCGATCGGACCAATAAAATGCTCCGCGGGGGGCGGGCTCAGGTGAGGAGGGGAGTATGGGCGGGGCCTGAGGCGTGAGTGGCAGGCGCGGCGCGAGGGTGGGGTCGGGCGGGCGTGCGCAGTCGGCTCCGCCTCTCGGGCCTCGCAGGGCAGCGGGGAGGCCCCGGGGCGGCCCGAGCGGTGCCGGCGCTAGGAGGGCGGGCCGGGGCGGGGCGGCCGGGCGGCCGGGGCGGGGCCACGTCCCAGCCCCGCGTCCCGCTCCGATGGCCGCCCCCGGCTCCCTGCGCTGCCCCCTCTCCCCCGGGCCGCGCCCCGGGGCCCCGCACTGACGGCCCATGGCGCCGCCCGCCGCCCGCCTCGCCCTGCTCTCCGCCGCCGCGCTCACGCTGGCGGCGCGGCCCGCGCCCAGCCCCGGTCTCGGCCCCCGTCCCGGTGAGTGAGTGACCCCCGACGCCGGCCCAGTGCAGAGCCCGCCCGCGGGGCCCGCCGGGGGGCCCCCATCCCCTCGCCACTACCTCCCGGGACTCCTTCCCCAAGCCCCTCGGCGACGCCCCCTCGGGCCAAGCCAGTACCGCGCCCCAGGACTCGGGGCTCCGCACAGGCCCCTCAGCGACGCCCCGGGCCGGGTTGGTGCCCACCTGCCTCGGAACCTGGGAGCCTCTCTCTGCTCAGAACCTCCCGAGACCCCTTCGCCGGACGTCCCTGCGACGCCCCCGGGGCCGGGACGTCTCCTCTGTCTCAGGACCCGGGGTCCGTGCCCAAGTCCCTGAGCGCCTCCCCGGGGCAGGGACGCCCCTTCGGCTTCTGCACCTCCTGGGGTCCCGTCCTTCAGTCCCTCAACGACGCTCCCCGGTCCGGGCGCTCCCCCACCCCGCCTCAAGACGCTGCACCCCCTCCCCAAGCCACTCAGCGACGCCCCCTCCCGGGACAGGATCCCCTCCCTAAGCCCCACAACGACGCCCCCGCGCTTCTTCACCCGCGGGGACCCCAGCGCCTCCTCGCTCGGGACGGCTGCGGAAGGGAGAGGAGCGGGCGCCCAGCCCCGCTGGCCCAACGCCGTAACTTCTGCCTGGCGAGGAAACGAGTTGACTTGCCCGCTCGGCAGGAGGCAGGTCCGGGTTCCGGGACGGTCCGCTGTGCTCAGCCGGACCGCCCTCGCCCTACCCCTCGGGGCCGCTCTGAACTGCTGCTTGGCTGGGTGCTGGCCCTGCTCGGAGAGGAAGGAGGGAAGGACGGAGCGATGGGGAATTTCTCCGCTACTGAGCTTAGGGTGCTTGTCCTGAGGGTGCGGTACAGAGCCCCGTTTCCCGGGTAGCCCCGCCCTTTGAATAGGGTCTCCCGCTCCCCAGGCCATGGCCAAGGCCAAGGCCAGGTCTTCCCGAGGAGGAGTCCTGGACCAGGATGGAAGCTGGGACTTTGCGTAGCTTCCATACACATCCTTCCTTGCAGCAGAACTCTCCAAGTTCAAGATCAGGCATGAAGGCGTTGTCTGGCCCAGTTGTATGTTTCTCTGCAGGTCGTTTGGGTGTTGAGAATTGGGCTTTGGTGGAAAAGAAGGCAGGAGTTCATTGCCGTTTTGCCTGAGTATGAAGACTAACCTGTGGGTTCTCCCCCCAAAGTCGCAAGCTGTGATGTCAGAAAGACAGGATTTTGCTGCTGAAAGAAAACTCAGAGTTGCGTTGTTTACTTACCGGCTTGAATCAGTGAAAAAGATAGGACTTGGTGTTGTCACTTACAGTGTGACTTTGGGCCATCCCTCCAGCTCTCTGAGCCTCACTTTCCTCCTCTGTAAATGGGGAGATAATGATATAACTCCCATGCAGGGTGTTGTGAAGATTAAATGATACACTGCAGGTACACACCCACATACAGAAGTCAGTCGCTAAACATCTTAATAATACTTTTTATAGCGCTTCACAGTTCACCAAGTGCTAGGCACCTTATTTGCCCTGAGAATGCTCTGAACTTCCAGTCTGATTAATCCCTGTAAAAGGCAGAGCTTGGCTTTAGTTCAGTAGAAGGGGTTGGTGTGTGGGTGTGTGTATGGGGGGGGGGGTGTCTCCAAGTACTGTAAATCTTCAACGTAGGAAGTGGTTTCTGAGTAATTGGTGGTGGCCTTCTAGGGGACCTCTACAAAAACTTCTACACAAGTTTGATCGCTTCTACTGTTTGCCCAATGTGAGGAATGAAGGAGGAACTTTCTGAGAGCCAGGATGTGTCAACAGAACTGTAACCTAGTAACCCCTTAGCACCACTTTGCCATCTGTGTGGCCAGGATTTAATGTCCTCTAAGGAGAGAGAGGTACTGGTGGAAATGAACGGGTTCCCTTCTGGAAAGGGCCGAGCAGCAGCTCTGGAAAGTGTTCAGTGAGGCAGCACCATGCTTACACTGGTTGGAAGGTGGCACCCTTTCCCCGGGCACTTTTGCTCTCCTAGGCAGGGCCAAACGCAGCAGCTCTTACATGGTTTGAACCTCAGACACTGGTGTGCTTTTTTTATTTGGGGGTCTGAGGTAGGGACAAATAAATAACCATTGTGAAAGAATTTATGATAAATGGCCCAAAATCCCAGTTCATTGAGCCTCGTCAGCTCTTTTTTCCTATTGCCCTGGTAAATCAGTGCTTTTGTGACTTTTCCTCTTTAGTTCCGGAAGGCAGTTTTAAGAAGATACCATATGGTCTTAAGCATCACGGCCTATCTAGAGTCGACCCACTCACTAGTTTTTAAAATCCTCTCCAATTAGAAAAAAAAAAAAGCTTTATTCTGAGGATATGCCAAACTTGCCATTTTATATTTTTTGATACTGTAATTTTCTCTAGAATTTTGTGGATGGAAAAAATTATTTCAGTACTTACATTCTGTACAATTTTGTAATATTTAAATTACCGGTGGTTTTCATTTTTGAATGCTGACTTTATAAAAACAGTTAGCTCACTCCCCGTCAATGCTACTCCTAATTACAGTGTGTAGCCAACCCCAAATGATCTCCCTTCTCCTCTCCATTCTTCCTCTAAGATTCTCTCCTTCCTTCACAACTGATAGGAGGAAGGTAGAGATTAATGGTGGAGTCTAGACTCCCTTTTCAAGCAGGAAAGCAGCCAGGGCCATGGATGGGGCTGATGGGTTTTTCAAAGTGAGCTCCCGTCTGGAATTTATTGACCTGCAGGGAGAACCAAGAGGTAGAAAGAACAGAGAAGCCGGGGTAGACTTGGGCTATTTGAGTTTCCTGTCAAAGGCAAACTACCTGCTTGGGTGTTTCACTACATTTGGCTATCAGGTGTGCGGCAACAGAGTTTCTCAACTCAGGTTACATCTGCCGTGAACAAATGTTTTATAGTTGGTGCTCATTCTCCTCTAACTCCTCATCTAGAATTCATCCCATTAGCCAGCAGTGTATCTGGCCATAAAACCTATCAGTTCCGCTAACAGTGAGATCTTCATGCTATATAGAGAGCGAGCCCTGTCCTTCTTGGGGACCTCATTAACGTTCATCGGATTACCTGTATGCAACACAGGGGCTGAGAGCAGTGAAGTGGACCGACATGCGTGCCAGCTACTTCTGTGCTTTGACTATTTTAAGAAATGCAAAGCTGTCAAAACTCTCCTGGTATCAAAGACGCCTGTCCTTTTTGTGAAATTTTGGTTTGGCCCCTAGACAAAGCTATTTAATTTTGAGGTATACAGTGAGGCCTTTTATAGCTCTTAATACAAAAAGTAGTTCCATTTTGTCTCATTACGAATAAACAGCAAATCGGTGCACTTAATATAGATATTATTAAATATGTATGGTTTAGCATAGTTGGATCAACAGCTATTAATATTGAAGATAAAATATATTGCCTTAAGAAGTTTCTTAATATGGATTAGAGATTTTTGGTAATGGGCAATGTATCAACTTTAGTCTCGCATTTTTGAACCTGTAATCCCATCTGAGGCTCTAGGTCAGGTGTTGGCAAATACTTTTGTAAAGGGCCAAACTAAATGATTCGGGCTTTACGAGCCACACACCCGCTCTGGCGCAGTCTCTCAACTCGGACTGTGTAGGGCAGAACAGCGCTAGACAAAATGTAAATGAATTGGCACGGCTGTGTTCTAGTAAAACTTGACGGACACTGAAATTTGAATTTCATGTAATTTTTATGTCACACGAATTCTTCTTTTGATTGTTTTCAACCATGTGAAGGTTTAAAAGCCATTCTTAGCTCACAGGCTGCTGTACGAAAGCAGGCACTGGGCCAGGTCCGGCCCACGGGCTGTGCTTCGCCAAGCCCTGCGGTGGGTCCCCACGTATTGATTTTTTCACTGGTCTGGAAAGGTGACAAGGAGGTTTGATTTTGGTGAATGAATGAACCTTTTACTGTTAACCGACTTTAAAAGACATATGGGAGAAGTAATTAAAATGGTACATTTTATGTTATGTATTATTTTACCCCCAAATTTTTTAAAAGATACATGTTGGGCAGGGGCAGGGGAAGTTCATGAGCATATATTTGGATCTTTAAAAAGACCTTTAAAAAGAAATTCAGTATGGTTCAGCATTCACTACGTAAAGAACATAGTGCCTGCCTTGGAACCGGCCCATGGTTTGTGCAGCCATGCAGATGTTGCTGGGAACAAGCGGCTGGGAGATCTGTTTCTCAGAGAAAAGGCCCAGGAGCAGGTGGCAGCAGCCCTGAGACTTAGAAAAAAACAGCCAGGAAAAAAAGGAAGAAGAAGAAAACAAAGTTCTGTGACTTTCCTAAACAGTTGAATTTTATTTCCTTGGTTCTATTGTCATTTTTAAAGTGGCCTTTAAAAAACAACAATGTGCTTAGCATGACTGATTATTTTGTTTTAATTAAAACATTTTTGAAAAAACAACATGAAACATTCAAACATACCAACTTGATTGTGTTTGTGCTGTGGAACAGTTAATGCAAAACACTCGAGAGAGGGCGGACGTTTGGATCTGTAGCTTTTTTTCTGAGTTTTTGCCTCCTGAATAAGGACAACAGAGGAGGAAGTGGATGCGTCCCTTGCAAAACTACTCATACAGGTTTAGAAGTGAGGTTCCCTCAAGGCCCTGTTCCTGGCTGGCTCACTCTGCAGTCCCTGAGAACAATAATGGACATTCCTTCCGTATTCTGTTAGACCTGAGACTCCAGCTGGAATGTGGAAGTCTAGGAGGAAAAGCCTACCTCTCTCTCTCTTTCTCTCCCTCTCTCTCTCTCCCTCTCCCTCTCCATCTCTCTCTCTCTCTCTCTCTCTCTCGTCTTCATGTCAAGATGGCAAGACTTCTCCAGACCTCACCTCTGAGATATTGTCCTGGATTTGGACTGAAAGGGGAAGGAAAGAGGTCATTGCAAAAATGTCATCAGGGTATTCATACTACTCAAAGATAGCCACTCTAGAGAAACTTGCCTTCTCCTCCTCTAAGAAGTGTCCACCTCTGCCCTGCTTTTTTTTTTAATTATTGATTTTAGAAGAAGGGAGAAAGAGAGCAAGAGCAAAAGAGAGACATGGATATGTTGTTACACTTATTTTGCATTCCTTGGTTGATTCTTGTATGTACCCTGACTGGGGATCGAACCCACAATTTTGGCATATCAGTATGATGCTCTATCCAACTGAGCTACCCAACCAGGGTTCTCTCCACCACTTTTAATCTTCTTTCTAGGTAAACATCTCCCTAGCCTGAACGTGCACCAGTTCGAAGAGGAGTATAGTTGGGTGCTAGGAAGCACCCAGCAGACAAAAGAGTTTAGGCCACCTCACATGCAAGGTTACCTCTCCACTACTCAGGATAACAGGACCCACTCAGGGATGCCCTTCTGCTGGGCCCAGTGTCTCTTTTCTTTCACCATTGGTTTAATCCCTGACAAAGCATTAAACGTTTATTGTTCAATTCACCACAAGGGCAGGGCCTTGCCTCTCGTGGGCTGAGGAGGCTGCAGCCGCTTCCAAACTCGAGTGTCACAGCATATTAGCAACTTCAGGTTTTGAGGGCTGGATTTCTTTCAGTTTGGTCAGATTCTTGGTTAGAAGCAGAACATTATACTCATACTCAAAGTCTGAAAGCTAGCAAATAGCAAAACCAGCATAGGCAACTTTTAACGATGATTCAAAATAGTTGCTGCATCAGCACGGAGGACTCACTCTCCATGGTTTCCTCCCAGACATATGTTAAATGGCTGCTCATGCTCCTTGGTTGGTGTCCTAAAATTGGATGAAAGTATGGCGACTAAGTAGTTCTCTTGTTGAATAGTAGGGTTTGTTAACCAATGCCATCGCAGTATGTAAATTACTTGCTGCTGCTCAATCTATAAAAATTCATCTTCAAAGAAAATTATTGGGCTGGTAAAAATATTTTTAATAATGACCACAGAAGCCATATTTGTTTTTCTTTGATGTTCTTCCGAAGACCCTTCTGGTTTTAATCAGATTGTTCCCACATAAAATACAGTGGAAATCTACAATAATAAAATCCCTATTCCTATTTCTGTGGGGAAATAAACAGGATGGGGACTGTCCTTTTAAGGGGCTTTCCCCTTCCCTTTCCCCAGACTCAAAGCCTCTATTACTGGTGGGTGTTTTGGCATCAGTTAAGGGCCTTCAATCCTTCCCTCCCTCCATGTTTTGCTCTTTCATTAAAGTGTTTCTGTTGTCTAATTATATCCTTTCAATCAAATTAGAGACTGCAGCATCTGGTGAGGGCCGTAACTGCTGCCATCTGCACCTCGTATATACAGGCCTTTTCAGCTGAGAATCACTCAACTTCCAAATGGCAGGAAGAGATTTGGGAAAAGTTTAGTTGGAAGGGAGGCTAACTTGAAAGGAACGTCTTCAAAGGCTGGGTGCGACGCCCTTCGTGCCGGGATGTGTGCGCTGCCATGCGGAGCTCCGTCGGCTTGGCTCCCCAAAGACGCTTCTCGAGCACTTCTGGCAGCTGAATGGTTTCTGATGGCCTTAGCTGAAGCGACTAGGCCTTCTCATCCTTGCTAGGGGCTTGGAGGGACCTGGGGCAAGTTGAAAATCTCTCCCTTGAGAAGAATCGTTTGTTATCTGACCGCCGGTAAATGGATATGACACTTTCTGTTTACTTGACCATTTCTTCTAATTAAGTGGTTTCAACTAGAGGAGATTTTGTTCCCAGGGGACATTTGGCAATATCTGGAGACATTTTTGGTGGTCACAACTCGGGGTAGGGTGGGATGTGCTACTGGCGTCTAGCCGGTGGAGGCCAGAGATACTGCCAAACGTCCTGGAATGCACACGACAGCCCCACAGCAAAGAGTTATCCTGCCCAAAATGTCAGTAGTGCTGAGGTTGAGAAACCCTGTCCTAATTGTATTGTTCTTTTGTCCTTCCCTTCCCTATGTCCCAAGAGTAGGCAACTCTGATCAAGATCATTTTTCCACTCAAGAAGGTGATTCTTCACTCTCTGTATTAAAGCTCATTAAGCATTTTTGTAAACAGTGTTTCAGAAATCTTGGTGGAATCAGATCTGTGATTCACTGTCTGTTTCTACCGTCTAGGCTAAGATTGCCAGATTAAATACGGGACACTCAGTTAAATCTGAATTTCAGATAAACAGTAAATCATTTTTTTGTATAAGTCTGTCTCATGCAGTGAATACCTAAATATCTTAAAAAATTATTCTTTGTTTATCTGAAATTCAAATTGAACTGGGCATCCTGTATTTTCATTTTCGAAATCTGGCAACCCTGGTGTACATCCATGAAACATTACATGAAACTTTAAACCTTTGTCCAATCCAACTGTTGGCCATCGCTGCCCTTATTGCTCTGGGTGGCCAGAGATGACCACACTGCTTGTTCTTGTTTACGGGTCACTGCTACCGCTGAGTCTTTCTTTCTGTTCCAAGCTGACTCCCTGGTCAGCACTTGGAAACATGCCACTTAAGTCATTTTATCTTGAGGCTAATAACTAACAAGTGCTTATCAAATGCCTGCTACGTGCCCAACACCTCTGATTAGGACTCATCTGTGTGCCGTTTCATAGAGCACTACAACTCTGTTGCTTCAGGTTTTACTTTAAAGACAGAGAGACATGCCATGTACCTGGCAGTCAGCTCCCCACCCAAGAACTCTTGTGTTATTTGGCCATCTCATACCAACCAAGGGCAGCTGACAGCCCAGAAGCTGGCTTCCGTGGAGCATTGGCTGCCCTCCAGGACACCATTATTGGAGAAATCTCTAGCCATTGGAATTTAAAAATAGAGTGCAGACAATACTGATAGAACTTGCCCAGAAGCTGGATTATGTCAGTGTATTTGATCCCCTTTTAGACTGACGGAGAGGTTCAGACGGCGTGGAATAGGGTCGCTCTGGAGATGGTGAAGCAAAGTGTAGGTTTGAGCCACGTGTCTCCTGCTGACAGCAAACTCAGAATGTAAAAATGTATATTCATTGCGAAGGTGCTGATTGTTCCCTATGACAAGTGGCTTCACCATAGGCTTATTTTTTTTAAATAGAAGATTCCCGTGGTTTAAATAGCAAGTATTTTACTTTTCAAATACTTGATTTACATAAACTTCCCTAGGTAAGTCATGATTACTAGCCTAGAGACATACATCAGCAAGGAAGACGGGGCACTCTGAGTATGTCCGTAATGTTTTTTTAACCCTCCAGCTCCTCATACACCTGCTTCCCTCATTAAACAAACATTTGCCAGGCATGTTCTATGTGGTCTGCAGTTGTTAAGGGTATGAAGATGAGAGAGTTGCTCAACAAACTCATAGGCTGGTGGAAGCAGGGCCAGGTTCTTCTTCAGCAATTACAGTTCAAGGTCATCAAGTCTTGTAAGAGCTGTGGCAGCAGGCACTTGGGGCTGGTTTTCGACCCCTGGTTTCTATAAGAGCATAGTGCCAACTACTCTAGATCTTGTGCTTTCAAATAGTTGTCTAGTTTTTTCTGGTTTGTTTCCTTTAGAGTTGACTCACAATGCACTAAATTAGTGTCCATCAGAGAACTGGACTTTGAGCTTTAAAGCATCTGTGGTTCCAGCTTCTTTATGTGAAAACTATTTCTAGTGTGAATGTTTTTTTTTCGAGATTGAAGTAGATCGATTTGTACTCATATATTATATCAAGAGAGGTACCATCACCAAAATGTGATAGAAAATGTTCTGGTGGCATTGACAGTAAAATCCATGGTTAATTAAGAGTTCTGGTGAGTTTATTCTTTAACTGAGGCTTGGCCTAATCTATCTGTATATGTTACAGAACTAGATTCTTTCTCAAAAAAACTGCCTTTTGATTTTCAATTTGATGATTCTGTGTGTTTATAATATCCTAAATGGTAAATAGAAATTCCTCAAGCACTACTGCATATTCATGGTGACTACTTCTGGCAAAAACACTTGTCCTTCACCATGTCCAGTGGGTCCTGCCTGGGTAGGGGCAAAGTATATTTAAGATGTGAGCCAGATGGGAAAATAGTGATACCCAAGCAGCACTGCATTCTGGGCCTTTCTGTCTCGATAATTATGTGTTTTTCAAATTTTTACATAATAAATAAATAGTACCCCTCTCTGAAGTGTTTTCATGGGTCTTCTGATTTTAAACCTCTGGTTTTATGCTTACTTTTGGAACAGGCTTTTAAGTAATTAAATATTTCATTTGTTAATAGAGATGAATAAACTGGAGATTCAAAGAGATAAACCTCAAGTTCCCTTCCAAAAGTATAGATTTTTTTTAAGATTTTATTTATTTTTAGAGAGAGGAGAAGGGAAGGAGAAAGAGAGGAAGTGAAACATCAAGGTATGGTTGCCTCTTGCATACCCCATACTGGGGACCTGGCCAGCAACCCAGCATTGTTCCCTGACTGGGAATGGAACCAGCGACCCTTTTGTTCACAGGCCTGCGCTCAATCCACTGAGCTACACCAGCCAGGGCCCAAAAGTATAGATTTTTTAGTTAAAGTAACTTTGAAAAGGTTGGCCTTTGTTTCTTTTACTGGTTTTAAGGACACTGTTTTCTTGAATGAAAAAGAACATCTAAAAGATATTTTAATGGAAAAACTACTGGTAATTTAAAAAATACAATGATTGTTTTGTGGCATTTCCACTTTGGGCAAAAGTATAGCTCGTTCTACGGTCATCCGAACTATTAATATGTAGTCCAAGGACATGATATGTAAATGCCTACCTTGATTTTAGATGACTGAATTTATGACCGATTTTGTTTATACTTCCTTTTTTAAAAATTTTACTTACTTATTTTTAGAGAGAAGGGAGGGAGAGAAAAGGAGAGAATAATCAATGTGCGGTTATCTCTCGAGTGCTCCCCACTGGGGATCCAGCCCACAACCCAGGCATGTGTGCTGCCTGGGAATCAAACCAGTGACTCTTTGGTTCGTAGGCCGGCACTCAGTCCACTGAGCCACAATAGCCCAGGCTGTTTACAGTTCTTGAAAAGAAACTAAGGTAGATTAATTGTAAAACAACATGTTAATAACCATTTTCAAGGTGTCCTTTACCACATTTTTATCATGGAAAATTTAGAACACACACAAAAATAGAAGAGTATAAGGAGATCTCATGTGTCCATCTCACAGCGTCCACGATGATCAACCATGGCCAGTATTATCTCATTTGTACCCCCTTCGTTCCCTCAACTAGAATATTTTGTAACAAATGTCATATGGTGTATCATTTCATCTGTAAATATTTTAGTATGTATCCCTAAATGATAAAAACTTTTTAAAAACATAGTAGCAGTACCATTACCCTTATTAACTTTAGAAAAATTAGCAGTGATTCTTTAATATCATCAAATAGCCTGTCAGTCGGTGTTCAGATTTCTGTGGTTCTCACCGGGGTGTTCTACAGTTCAAATCAGGACCTGAGCAAGTGATGCGTCTCTTGAGTCCCTATTAACCTGTAGGTTTCCCTCTTTTTTTTTCTTTGCAATTTGTTGAAGATGTAGTCTCTTCTAAGCAAAAAGAGTGCATAAGTGCCTTTTCAGAGGGAGGGTCCACATGAGTGGTGAGTTACTTTTTCACTGTAGAATTCTCACTTCCATTAGAGAAACATGTAGAGTTAGAGAATTTTAAGCCTGAATGGGGTTTTGAGCTGTCAATCCTTCATAGTCACGTCACCCCAGACTTTTGAACCTCAGTTCTATTTCCTTAGAATCTTGACATTACAGGGAAGAGACAAGGAGACCATGTGGTTCAAATCTCCCATTTCACAGGTGAAGAAACTGAGGCCCAAAATGTCCAGGTGATTCCTGAAAGCACACAGTGTAAACTACTTAACTGGTGTCATTTCCTCTTTATTCCAGTGATTCCCAATGTATTATGTGTGTAGAACCCCCCTCCCACTATCTCGAAATGGTCCTCTCTTTAGTCTAGACCTGATAACCTTCCTAAAATAGTTAGGTCTCCAGATCTAGTCAACCCCCTTTGTTTCAGAGATAAAGAAATACAAGCTGCAGGAAGGATGTGCTGTGCACCAAGGCAGCAGAGTGGCTGAGCCAGAGCCAGAGCTCCCCCTCACTCTTACTCCTGCTCTCGCTCTCGCTCATCAGTGCTCTTCCCTGCCCGTGAGCGAGTGCTCTTCCCACCCTGAGAAAGGCGATGCTCAGCTCTGCGGTCAGGCAGCCACATTAGTGTGAGTCCAGACCCTCTCCACTGCTTAATAACCTTTGTCCCTTTACGAGGAATTAGCCGTTACCCTCTAGTTCAGTATGTACAATTTATAGACGTTGAACGATTTCCCGTTAAATCAATAGATACACTGACTTTAAGAACTGTAATGTGGAAAATATGTTTGGAAATATTTGTAGGTCTTCTGCATGCTGTACCTATAAATTAATTGAAATCTTCTAATAATTTTACATATAGCATGTATGTGAGATCCTATGGGATTTGAAGTATAGATATTAAAGTTTAGGATATATAAATGCCGTTAGTCAATTGGTCTTTTCTTTATACTCAGCCCTTCTAAATCCCAAGCAGAATAAACAATAATAGTTTTATGATAAAAAAAAAACAAAAAGGAAACTCCAGCTAGTTTTTATTAGCCGTGAAGGAGTTTGGGCTTTTGCCCAAACTGCGTCTTTGCTCTGAGATCTCACTACCAGGGGCACAGAGGCCCTCACACGGTAGCAGGGCGATTGGAAAACAGCCTGCACAAAACCACTGGCTACGACTCTCAACGGAGGATTTGTGTCCCCCGCTGTGGTTCTGCTTACCTCAGAATGTTCATAAAGTTAGCATCCCCAGTTTTGCAAATAAATGCCATCTGCCATATTTTGGAAGATTTTGGCAATGGGGGAAAAGAAGAATCTCCAACTTGGAAAGGTAGAAATTAATCTTCTGAGTGTTTTGATGCCAGCCTTGGAAGTTTTTACCAGGGAAATTTTCTGCTGTATTACTAAGTTTCTGCCAGGCTTCTATTGAACTGTTTTCATTCAATCCCCAGAACAAAAGATCTGGAGTTCTTTGGTGGACAGGTGAGGTGGAACAGGGACGAGTTCTGTGAAGTCATTGGGATCTAGCCAGAGAAGACAGGGAGGGAGTAGAAGTTCCTCAGTGTTCACAGTTTAGTATTCCTTCCTTTTCAGAACGCCTTCCCCCTTGACTTTCAAGACCCACTTGCTCGCTCTCCCCTTCTCTCTTACCTCCCCAGCTGTGCTTCCTACGATCATGGCCAGGCCCCCCTCCTGCCCAGCCTGGAGTGTTGGAGGTCCCTGGGGCTCAGGCCCAGAGGTCTTCCGTCTCCACACACAGTAGTCCCGCTCTCTCTGCATGGAAGTGCCGCCGCCGCTGCCACATTTCCAGCTCTACCCTCAGCCTCGTGCCTCCACTCTGGGCTTACGTAATGTTCTGCTCACTCTCTGTCTCCATCCAGTTTTCGGAAAGGTGTCCCAAACTTAACCAATCCAAACCAAACCCTTGGTTCTAACCTGAGATATCCCGCCCCTCTTGTGTCCTCCCCACTGTAGTAAACGGTGTCACCACTCACCCGGTGGCTCAGGCCCAACCCCCTGCTGTTGTACCCAACTCCTCTTTCTCCGAGGCCCCGTGTTCAAACCCCGAGCTTCAGAGTACACCCAGAATCCAGGCGCCTCTCACCACCCCAGCTACCACCCCGGCCCAGGTCCTTCTTCTTCCGGCCTGTCTTTGCAGAAACCACTCACCCTACCTGGCCTCCCTGCTGAGTTCTTGCCTCTCTACTATTCTTCACCCACCCGGCCGCTAGACAGTTCTGTTAAAAAGTAAGTCAGAATATGTCATTTCTCTGCTCAAAACCCTCCAATGGCTTTCTCTCACATTTAGAACAAAAGCCAAAATCTAATTTACATAACAACCCTCAAGATCTTACTTGTCCTGGCCTTGCTTGCCTCCTCCTCCTCCTCATTTCCCTCCCTCCCCTCCCCCCCCTCCCCACCACCTGCCCTGCTTCAGTCAGAGTGGAGGAGGTGGCTCACAGTCCTCCCAGCCTGCCAGGGCGTTCCTGCCCGCAGCGGGCTTCCACCTGCTCTGCCCTCTGCTGTTAACACTCTTCCCACCTCACTTACGTGGTTTGCTCCCCCCCTCATCTCTGCGCAAACGTCTCCTCTTCTCCAAGACTTTCCTGACCCACCCCATCTAAAAGAAAACCCCCCCACCAATTGATCTCCATCCCCTTCATTTTTCTTTATAACCCTCCTCACTGTATGATGTTCATTTTGATTGGCTCATTATGACATTGTCTGCTCCATGAATGCAGTGTCCACCACTGCAGACCCAGTGCTTTGAACGGCCCCTAGTAAGTATTAACTGTGTATTTGTTGAATGGATTAGTAAATAATACCCTGGAGATTATATCTATTGCCCCTGTACATTTGCTTCCACTGAGTGCATAAATATACAGCTGGCCATGTGGTATTTTATTTTTTATTGGTTTAAGCCACTCCTTGCCTATCTAGCCAAAGCTTATGTCAGTTTCATAGCAGCAGAAAATAAGGAAGTCAGGATTCTCATTACCTAGTACCACACCCTAGTATTCTGATGAAATCAAGATGCACACATAACTTTCATCTAGACGACTCAAGTTTGTTTTTCTTGTACTTTTTCACAACTGATATGCCCTGGACAAGTCTGTTCAAAAAATAACCGTAAAACCTCGTACATTTCCTCCATTTCCCTAGTGTACAGCAAGGAGGACAAGAACGAGACTGGGGGAAACTGAGTAAAGCAGACAAGCGTGCACTTGGCCATTCCCTCTCTCTGAGGCCACCTCGCCCGCAGGCAGGCGGGAGGACTGGCACAGGTGTGGTGGCCGCCACATTCTTTTGTGTTACAAATCAGGTTATCTGAGCCTCTGGGAACATTGAGCCCATCACCCCACAGGTTGCTATCTGTTGCAAAGACCTGCATTTCTAGCTTCTGGGCCACTCCTCAGCCACTCGTAGGAGAAAAAAGATGTAATAACACATAGCAATTAAAATTCCAGTAATTGGTAACGATTGGCTTGATGTCTTAGAATTATCTAATCTAGTGGTTCTCAAACCTGATTAGTTAACAGGATCACCTGGGCAGCTTTATACGGGTTATAACCCGGGAAATACGGGTTCCTGGTCCCTCGCTAACCCTGCCTTTGGGAAAGGGCTCTAGTGTGGTATACACACTCACACACCCGGTGTCCCTCCCTCCTCTCTTTCTCTCTCTTAGCAAGTGATATATAATCCTACGGAGCAAACAAACTAAGGGCAGAAAAATAGGAGTGGAGCTGCTGGGGAAGGTTTTTCTGAGGAGGTAATGTGTAGTGTGCCATGGCAACTATTAGAGGAATAACATTTCGGGCCGGACCTCATGTGGAGTGTTGGCGGAGTTAAAGTCGGACCAGTGTGGCTGGAGCAGGGCGAGTGACCAAGGGGAGAGGGGGCGTGGCGGGAGGGAGGGCCGGGGCCACATCCCGGAGAGCTTCACAGACAAGGTGGAAGGAAGGGTTTGAGTTTTGTTCCCAGTACTCGTGTCTTCCAGAAAACGGACAGTTTCCCACTGTCCTTGGATGGTGAAGGGGACTGAAGTGGTGGTACCCAGGACAGAGAGGAGAGGGTGGCTTTAGGGTATATGTTTTAAGAAAGTCACCAGGGTCTGCTGGTGAGTGGGAAGCGGGGTGAGGGAGATAGGGGAAACAAGGACGATGGGAGGGGGCTCTACTGGAGGCAGTACAGGGTGTGGCTAAGCACCCCCGCTGCCCCATCTGAAAAATGGCAGTATCAAGGGACCTCCTCACTGGCTCAGTGGTGAGTTGGTGTTTGTAAAGCACTTAGAACAGAGCTTGGCACACGGTAAAACACTCTGTAAGCATTAGTGGTGATGTGGACGGTGGTGATTCATTCAAGGTCACACAGCTGGTCAGCAGCAGGTCCAGGATGAAAAGCCAGGGCTTAGTTTCTTGGTTCAGTGTATTTCATGCTACACTGAGCTGCCTCCTTCAATTACCTTTGAACTTTTTTATATTTGCAGGCTCTTGGTAGAGGGTTTGGTTGCCATGGTACATGAAGTGTCATACATCATAACATATGAGTGTCCCACCAAATACTAGAGTGTTCTGCGCAGCCTGGAATTCCAGACTATTTTGGCTGTCCATAAAACCATGCTATTCCAGTCAAAATGCAGGGTCCAGCTAGCAGGAGAAAGGGGGTACAGGAAGGGAGATGGCCTGTGGATAGATTTCTAAATATTAAAAGAAGCATCTTGCAGAAGAATATAGATGTGTGCGCAGCGTGCTCGTGCTGGGGCTGGAGCAGGCACGTGTGCCGCCACGGGGCCCTCCGAGCCGGAAGCTGTAGGTCAGTGCACATCCGGGGAAGGGAGTACGTGAAGCTCTAAATGTTAGTGTAACTCCCCCAGATTGTCAGGTTCCTAGTGATACATCTTAAAGAAGTGTTTGAAGTGCTTCTATCTGTCAGTTCCAACTAAGCTAATTTTTTAAAATCGCTCTTTGTACTGTGCCTCTCTCATGAACCTCTGTGAATTTAATGCGTGCAATATGTGGGGGGAAGTCCTATCAGCCTCAGTGCCCATCCCCCCAAAGTCCGAGAAGAAGATTTTAGAAGCACATCGTCGCACCTATGAGTATTAGTTCATTTTTACAAAAGGCATCTGAGGCCACATTCAGTGTGTCTTGTAGGGAGGGATTTCAGAAACAGGTGAGAGAGAACGCCGGCTCAGCCTTCCCTCCCCGCTGTTGGCTGTGTTGTCGCCCCTCCATCTCCAGCAGCATGGGGAGAACTGTTCTTCATTACCAGGGAATGTGAGTCACTCCCAGGCTTGTGTGATTGGGATTCCAAAGCGTTGCTGTATCCGATGGTCTTATTAAATCCAAGTGTCACTGCAGCCTTTCAGACTGTAGGGGAGAGAGCTCAGTTACAGCTGGTGCCCTGGTTCCAGTTACCACACAGAGACACTGGCGAGAGCAGTGACCCCCTCCGAGCACCCAGAACTCCTCACGGATGGCTGTTACCAACTGTTCCCAGATTTGGGGGTGCACTTCGTGGGCTTCAATACATTTCAGCACTCTGTTTATGTCTTCGTTGGGATCTGTATACTTTAAGGGCAAATGTTCTAGTGTACATAGACAAACTAGTGCCAAGATCAGCCCAGCATGTGGAGGGTGTCTCGATTCAGATTTGCGCAGCCCCAGCAGTGTTAATTTCCCTGTGTCTGGGACCTAGCAAGACACTCTCCATTTCCAGCCTGGTCCAAACAAAACAGATATCAACCAGAGAGGGAGGAGGCCACAGATGTTGCCAGAAAATGAGTTTGCACTGTCTTTTCTTTCTCCTAGAATGTTTCACAGCCAATGGTGCAGATTATAGGGGAACGCAGAGCTGGACGGCGCTGCAAGGCGGGAAGCCATGTCTGTTCTGGAACGAGACTTTTCAGCATCCGTACAACACTCTGAAATACCCCAACGGGGAGGGGGGCCTGGGCGAGCATAACTATTGCAGGTAAGACGGGGCCGCACAGCACTTTAAAAAAATAAATCTCTGGTCTCCTTTGTCGGTCTTTTCCAACCTTGCTCACAACTAGGGAGAGCATTTTTGTCTCCTTTTGGCCCACTCAGAAGGCCTTTCTTGTTACTGTCTTTTAAAATCTGTCTCACACACCTTGTGTGCCCAGCAACACGTGCAGTCTGCCACTCTTCCACTTGGGCTGCTTTCACACTGGCGTTCAGATCTCCGCTTTCCTGTCTGATCACTTACATGTCTCTTTGAGGGGGTTTTCTCAGTTGGCCCTGCCACCGGGGGACAATCACAGACAGCAAAGCTTCTTAAGCTGCTGCGAACATAGCGGTCAAGCAAAAGCACCATCTGTGGCCCAAACGTCCCTCTGCTTGTGAGCAAAAAAAGCCGCCCCGCGTTAACCCACGTTCTGCCAGCCCGGGATACCCTCTCTCCAGTGGCAGTGGCAGCCATCAAATTTGTGCTTTCCCCTCCTTTCTATAGACTGAGGTGTTGCTCTGCTCTTCACCTGTCTGATTCCAGCAGGGGCTCTTAACCTGAGACCTGAGATCTATGGTGCTTCGATGAGTACTTGCAATTTTCTGGGGAGATTAGCCATGACCTTGATCAGATTCTCAGTTATTAGTGATCCAAAACAAGTTTAAAAAAAGTACTGGTCTGTAGGGATCAGAGCAAAAATTCTAAGCACTTTTGGTTACAGCTTTGTTTTAGCTATTTATACCCAAGGTCCTGGTAGTGTGACTCATGGTTCAGCAATGCGTTGAATTTAACTATTATTAAGACAGGTGCAAGGACAGGCTCTGGAGCCACGGGGCCGGAGAAGAACGATTCCTAAGCTATGCTTTGAGCCACACGTGGTATCCCCGGTTCTACCAGTATGCTGGAAATTCAGCCATGGCATGTTGACCCAGCTGAGCCAGCATATTGATACCTGCACTGCATAGGCTACGCTGTTTACCCTGTGCCCCTCTGGTACTTGCGTTAGCACTCGAGGGCCCCGTGGTCACCTCGACGTCGCCAGGCCTGCAGTCCGTGTGTGTGGCCCCTGTGCATTCAGCTCTTTCCTCTGCTTTTCTCCTCCTGTGGCATTATTCTTTAGTTTGTTACTCTAAATGTATTAAAAGCTTTTCCAAAAAAATTCTCAAAAACTACAGATATATATTGTTTAAAGTCCCACATTTTACCTCTTTCCCTGCAAATCCCCCCCACCAAGCCCCACTTCCCAGAGGTAACAATTTGTATATATGCTACTTCACATTTTGCTGTTTTCTTTATTTTATTGTTCAAGTTACACACGCTCATTAAGTAATTCTTTTACAATTTATTTTCAAAACTATGCATGTTCATTAAAATTTTGCATAATTAAAAATTTAACCCCACTTCCTTTCTCGTCTGTTTCCTTCCCCTAGCTTTTCCATTCATAGAAACAGTTAGGTTGGGAAGAGTATTTAGGAAAAAAAACCAGCGTTTGTTTTTTCATTTTTACAGTTATTTACATTCTTGTTCTAAAGTGTCTCTTGCTTTCTACCAAACAAGTCTTCTCAGAAGAGTTCCTGTTTATAAGTCTGACTTTAAGGTAAATTGGAAATTTCCAATGAGGTTTCATTTATATGAGAAAAAATTTTTTTTCTCATAGGTCATTACCCTGGTCTCTCCACAGACTCCTAGAAATGCACTAGTAAATTAAATGCACAGTGAGAGCCTGGCGTGACTACCTTCCTCCCTAGCCCTGGCCGGCTGCAGCCCTCCCCTGCGTTGATTTGATGGAATGTTCCAGACCTGAACTACCAGCTTATCCTGCGAAAAGAGAAGCTGAAATTGTTGATTGTTATCACATCAGAGAGTCTGGGCCTTTTGTTTTTAGCACGGCAGTGAAGTCAAAGATGAATTTGATTGGTCTTTATTAAGCTATCCTGATGCTTTTCAGAGCCGTTTTGACATTGATAACAAACAGTTGTTTTCTAAGGTCTTTACCAAATGCTACATCAAAGCTGAACACTGAATAGAGGGAGGAAAATGACAGTGAAATACTGTTTAAAGAAGGGCTTTGTACAAGTTCGCCTACTTTGATTTCTCAGCTGACATCCGACACTGTGTTTGTCTTGTGAGATGTTTCCAGATCCGCCACAGCTGAGATGTCTGCGAGATGGCGAGTGATGGGAATGCACTTTTCTGGGCCCGACATATCTGGATCAGAGGGGAAGACAGGGGGACAGGAGGAGCAGAATTGGCGCTGGCACCTGTCTTTGGGCACAACAAATAAAAGGACCCTTTGTGCTTTGGGGTGCCTTATCTTCCGGGCCACACAATAGGCTTACCCCTCTCGGGCCTGATAGGGGTTGCTCCAAAGCTCCGGCTGCTGGGTCTTTATGCCCATTTCCGGCCTAACTGGAGTGTCAGGTTTCCAGTGTTCTGAGTCTAAATAAAGGGAGCTTGGGAAGCAGTGGAGAGAGGCGAGGCTTCTCTGTGTGTCCAGTAACCCCTGCCACTTTTTTGTTCCTTTCTTCAGTGTTGCCCGCTATTGTCATGGCATCGCCGAGTTGCAGAGACCTTAAAGGGCATGTATGCTAAGCTACTCCTTTAGAAATGTGAAATTAATCTCTTTTTTAAAAAAAATTTTCTTTATTTTTAGACAGAAGGGAATGGAGGAAGGAAGAATGGGAAAGAAACATCAATGTGGGGTTGCCTCTTGCGTGCCCCACACCAGGGAACCTGGCCTGCAACCCAGGCATGTGCCCTGACTGGGAATCGAACCAGCGACCCATTGGTTCACAGGCTGGCACTCAATCCACTGAGCCACAGCAGCCAGGGCTGAAATTAATATTTTAAAAGTATTATTGCTGTATCAGAAGTTGGTACCAGGATTACAGGACCACAGGTCCTGACTGAAGCTCTTTGGCCTGGTTTTCTTCCAAATTCTGAGAAGTTAGGGTTTTGATGTAGAAATAAGACCCATTCTATGAAACAAGTTGACCAGCCTGATCCTGGTGAAAGCTTGTCAATGGAGACTATATTATGTAAATCTTCCATATTAACAAAATGTGTCTCTACACCACATTTTGGCTAGCTGCCCAGCATTCCTTTATTTGGCTGTAACATATTTATTTAACCAATCCTTAATTGTTGTTTCTTTTTTATATTATAAAATTGTTGTAACTTTTTTATATTATAAAAATGCTGTGATGAACACCTTTGTGAGTAAAGTGTGAAAGGAGAAATTACCAAGTAAAGGGGCTTCCACGCCAATTACCAAATTGCCATCCTGCCCATTTGCATCTTTCACGTTCTTACCCTCAGCAGAGAAGGCACCTGTGCTCTCTCAGCCGGAAATTGCCACATTCCCACTTAAGGTGCCAGTGCTGTTTGTCACGATTTGTTCAGTGGTCCGTTGTCCCGGTTACACTGTAGGGAATCTGTATAAACGTGTATCACCTTTGCTTACTCCCCATCTACCCTTTCCTGCCCCCAGACTCTGAAGTACATGTTGGAGGAGAAAGGTGCAATGAATTTTTCCTTCATAAGAGGTATATACCAGTCATGAAAAATCACAGAAGCCGGAGCGTTCCTTTTTGGTAAAACTGAAAAGCAATGAGACAGCCGACGTAAAATGATGGAAACGTTACCGGCGTGTCCTTTTCCCCAACAGAAACCCAGACGGAGATGTGAGCCCCTGGTGCTACGTGGCGGAGCATGAGGACGGCGTCTACTGGAAGTACTGCGAGATCCCCGCCTGCCAGAGTAAGACTCCAGTGCGCCACCTGCAGGCCGCAGGACACTGGGCGTGCAGGGTGGGAAGGCCACGGCCGGAGGGGCCGGAGGGGCCGGAGGGGCCGGAGGGGCCGGAGGGGCCGGAGGGGCCGGAGGGGCCGGAGGGGCCGGAGGGGCCGGAGGGGCCGGAGGTAGTTCAGGCAGGCGGATTTCATGAAGCAGGTGAAAGGAGAAGCCATCCTGGCCGGAGGATTTTCACTTTTCTTGTTGAAGCTTTTCAGAAATGGGAATGCCTGGCTCCCTCAGCATCCCATTTCCTTGGCGGATAAGCTCAACCAGAATTTCTGCTTCTACTCAGTTTCCTCATGCTTCTTCCTTCATAGACAGAGATGGCAACAGTAGTTCGGTAGCAGCCAGGAAAAACGCCTTGTACTTTTGTGAATGATATATATATATATATATATATATATTTTTTTTTTAGAATGAACGAAGATAGTGAAACTAAGCTATAACATTACTTATTATTTGGATTTAATGTGTTGTGTCCCCTGGAAAATGATTTTCAGTAAATATCTAATTAAATACCCTCCAAAGCTAATGTCATAGTTCTTTCCCTCATATTAGCGTGAAGAGGTTCTGTTGTTTTTTATGAAAGCTTATAACTTGTCCTTTTCAACTACCAAAGACAAACGTCCTCAGTCTTTTGCTATGGGGCCTGTTTTCCAACCGTTCCCTCGTCTGTGCCTGTATTCAGTGTTCAGGGGACACAAGATACAAGGGTAGGAAGAGACCCTGACCCCCAGGAAACGTACGGTGTGACAGGGAATCTTAGAAAGGTACTTTAAAACGATACCGTACAAAGATTTAAAGCACAGAAGCCAAAACTAAATATAGTACTAAGGAGCTTACTTATGTAGTGTTTGAAGTACCTTTTTAAATATGCCAAAGGAGCAGGGTTTCTCGGGTCCTAGAGTTGAAGGGCAGGACGTTCATTCATAATAATTCTACCTGGGCTGTTTTTCATTATTACTTAAACCTACTCCTTGCCCTGCCGTGTTTCTCATCCGCAGATCAGGAGCCTGTATCCACAGCATATGTAGAGTGGTTGGCCTGGAACCTGGGGCCCCCTCACTCGTGCCCCCTCCAACAGTCCAGATTCTTATGCCCCAAGGGGAAAGGACCCTTCTAACCCGGTGCTGCAGGCCCCATCCTCACCTGTCAGAAGTTATCTGTCCAGGTGTCACCACTGCCTGGCCGTTAGGCCCTAGCTTCCCTGTCCTTCCAACCTGAGTATGTCTTGATTCAGTCCCAGAACTGAGAGAACAGTAAAGACCAGAAGAAAGGGCTTCTGCCCAGTCTGCTTAATCAGATTTTTAAAATGAAAAACATCTCATTTGGCTCTAGTTCTGTAAAGAAGAGAGGGGCAGGGGGAAAGGAAAGCAGATTTTCCTCGGTCCATTTGTTCCACACAAAGATAGTCTTTTAGTACCAGCCTGTGTCATTCTCTCAGGAATGGCAAAGAAGGGATTTCAATCTGGCCGCTTTTATTTGGAAAGATAATCCTCAACTTGCATTTATAAAATAGAATTTGGGCCAATGGGAGCTGACTCACGTGGTCACTGAAAACTAAGTTTCAGAAGACGGAATTAGAGCAAAACTGATGTAAGCTACCCAGTACCCCTCTAATTCATAATATTTGTTGGGTGTGCCTTGCTGTTCCAAAAAAGGAAAATTTAACATTATTTTCTTTTTTTATGGCCCTTTGGTAACCCTCTCAAAGCTTCTAATGCTGGCCTTGAAACGGTCTGGGTAGGGAGACTTAAAGAAATTGGGAGTAAGAACTGGGGAGCACCTAGTTTGAGGGGGTAGGAAGTGACTGGCTTTGGTTCTCTGAAAAAGCCTCACGCTCACCCTGTGGGCGCCAGGGTGCCCCAGGAAGCCGAGCCTCAAACCTTGAGTCCGGCAGAACACTGTGTGTCTAGTATGGCTGATCAGTATAGTTGAGAAAACTCTTGCAATGCTTGCAGCAAAAGACCTTGGTTATTGACTCGTGGGCTCAGCTGAGATACAGCCTGCCTGTTTTCGTTTTGCCCTATTTTTGGACGTGGAGTCATAATTTTCATGAATAATGCTAACCCTCTGTGTGAAGCCCGCTATTCATGATTAACATTGAACTTGTCATACAGGAAAAGGCCTGTGACATGATCAGATTCTTGGACAGCTTATATCTGAATATAACAGACCCAGCGGGAGCCAGGGGAGTGAATGTTTAGGGACAAAGCAGAGTGTGGTTGAATGGTGGGCCATTGTGTGGAGGCCGGAATCTCTGCCCCGCGGCGTGTTATGTAGAGAGCTAAACAAGCAGGGGGGCCTAGATGAAGCGTGACTCGGAACGAACGGGGGCCGAGAGGAGTCAGAACGGTGCTCCCGACCTGTGGAGCACGGAGCAGGACTCGCACAAGGAGAACAGCTCCGAGGTCATTGGATGTGCTCCCAGCCACTTCTGCCGACGTGTTTCTCAGGAACCCCAAGTGTTTAGTGCAGGCAAAATCAATACAGATTTTAATAGCAAATAGCACCAGCAAATTGATCATCCCTCCAGAGTCCACTCTCTAAGTCTGTAAGGCCTGCTGGCTATTTGCCTATTGAGGGGGGAGTCATTTGGCTTAAAATCTATTTTTTTTATATCTCTCTCTTATAAAAAACCATCCTCACCATTACAATTCCTATTTGTTTCACTGCTTTTGAGGGACATGCTTGTATGGACTTCAGTATTGCTTTTGCTTTGCTATATTTTACCTGTGGATTCTTCATAACAGGTGTGTTTTTTTTTTAAGTGAATAATCTAGTTGTGAGTGGGGAGAGGAACCGCAAATGGCATTGAAAGCTAACATAATTTTTTTCACATATAGCTAATTTGGGCCACAGGCCTGAGAAACTCACCTTCTCGTTCCTGGGAGCTCTTTTTTGTTTGCTATAAAACATTCACTTGATTTCTACAAACTCAACTGTAAAAATTCATCTTTGAAATAATTAGCAAAGTTTGAATACAGACTATGAGATTGCATGAAGGAATCACTATTAATTCTATTAGGTACAATAAAATTCTCTTAGATTATAGATGCATACTGAAATATTTGTGGCTGAAATAATAATATATCTGGGATTTGTTTTAAAATGGCCCAGTCTTCCAAAAAGTGAGTCAATGGATGGGGGTGAGGGAAATCGATGACATGAGAATTTTTTTTAAAAAAGTCAACATTTGTTAATGCGGGGTGATGGACTCCTTATTATTTCCTACTTTTGTGTATATTTGAAAGTTTCCATTGCAAAATATAAATTTTATAATATTTTAAATATGACAAAAATTAAATGCATACATACAACATTCAAAGTGTCTGGATTCAAATGTGTAACAAGAGTAACCTAAATTGTCATGCTTTTACATGTAGCTCACAGGTTTCTGAGTTTTAGTCATTAAAATTAGTGATTCCAGTTTTTGTTATTGAAGTTAATAAAACTGTTAGGTGTTTCAAGTTATTAAAGCTGTTATTTAAGTTAGCTATTATTAAAGTTAAAGCTAACTATTAAAGATAGTTATTGTTAAAGTTAGTTATTCAAGTTTAAAATCACAAGGACTTTAGAGATTATGAGCTGTGACAAATAACATTGTCTAAGCTCCGAACATAGGCAGAATGCCACAGCATGGGGAACCCAAGGATGGCATGGTCTGCAGCCCGTGGCGGGGAGCCCCTGGGCCACAGCTGAGGACAGGCACAGAAACAAGTACACGCAAGAGACTCTGTGGTTTGCGAGACGAGCCCTGGAGACAGGTAGCTGCCCTGGCGTGGTGGGAGGCAGGGGCTATTCTTTGTCCAGGAGGGCTTCCGGAAGAAGTGGGGTCTTGGTGAGGGGCTTCTCCAGCTTTCAGTTCCCTTATAAAAATGTAGTAATAGTGCCATCACCAGGGATCTTATTCAAGTGCAGATTCTGATTCAGTTGGGCTGGGACACACTTGAGACTATTTGTCACAAGCCCCTGCAATGCTGGAGCTGCAGGGCCACACTCTTTAGTAGCCAGGGTCTAGATGTTAGCGTGAGGCGGGACAGGGAGGAGGACACTGGAGGCCGAGGGAGCAGTGTGTGTGCACACGCACGCACACACAAATTCCCCGGCAGAGTTAGTGTTGCCGAGACAGACATTTTAAGAAGGAAGGCAGGAGATGAGGTCTGAGAACAACTAGGTAGGGCCAGATGATGGAAGGTTTTAGGGTCTGGTTCTGGAGCTTGGACTTGACCCGGAAGGATGGGGACGAGGCTGAGGAGAGTGTGAAGTGTCAGAAGGAGACGTTTCTCCACAGCTTCTTAAATCTCTGTACTAGAGATTCAGGGTGAGGCTACCCCCTCTCGGTCTGTGAGAGGTTCTCTGGTGATGGTGGTTCACATCCCCTCCGAGGTGCCGGGGGTGGCCCCTGAGCAATGTGGGACCTTTGGCCAGTTTCAGCCACTGACCTCACTGGCTCAAGTTCCTCATCCTTAAATAACACCCCAAACTTGTTAAAACAGGTGTGCTGTTCCTTACAGAAATGCAGCCCAGAACACAGGATTTGAAAGCTTCCCATGGCGATTCCTAATAAGAGTTTTTAAAGCCGTGTTGAGAGCTTGAGTAAAAAGCCAAGGGCACTTCAGCAGTGGGGGTCAAGACAGTCTCTCCATGATGGAAAATGTTTTGTTTCTGTTAGCATCTTCTGCATTTTAATGTCAGCACCGCTTTTTAGTATGTCTTAGCCTTTATTTGAGCTACTGCTGAGCTATGTACCCAGTACCCACTGCATACAAAACACTTATGTTCACATTATCTTATTTAACCTTTTTGACAATCCTATGAAGCCCAAGGTGTGTCCTCTTCTAACGACCCGTCACCCAATGTTCAAAAGAGAAAATGAGGCTAGCGTAGTTAAGTGACTTGATGAGGCTTTACTCTGAGCCAACAGGATTTGAATCCAGGACTCCTAATGGCAAGACCAGTGCCTTTTCCTTCCAGTCCTTGAGCACAGCCCCATTTCTTTTATTTCCGTGAAAACGGGGGCCCTGGGATGGATCCAGGCTACTGTTGAGGTCATTCTTGAGAGTTTTCTTTGTGGATTGTTTGGGAATTAGAGTTTGAAATTCTGATAGTATGCCGAAGTATTAAGATTGCCTTTTTGACATTGTGGAAACCCAAGGATTAGCTCAGTGGCGACAGAGGGTCTGCAGTTCAAGCTGTTAGCTCTAAGTCATTTTCTTTTCTTCTCTGGGTTTGGGAAATCCCAGGCCCCGGGAGGAAAGCAGGCTGCAATGGTATCCAGGAAGCATTTGTCGCACAGCAAAGTGGCTCCGCAGAATGCTGGGCTGTCTCCGCGGGTGTTCCCAGCCCAGCTGTTGTCAGCTGGGACCGGGCTCCCCAGAGTCGGGCCCTTTGCATGAAACGCTGCACCAGGCAGCTTTGCCCAGGCCTCAGGGCCTCTCTGTGTCTTCATTGCATGTTAAAAAAGACACAGCAACTCTGGGCATCGTTAACCCTTTACAGCTAAAACAGAACCTCAAAACTTAGGCTGTGGCCAAAGCAATATCGAAGTGAACATTAACGATACAGATTATGCACACTAATTTTTTTCACCTCTTCTGTCTTTCCATTACAATTATGTAATGTTTTTAATCGAACTCTTTAGACTGCCCAAATTAACATTGTCAGAGTCCTGCTTTTTATTATTTATTCTTGCTTTATGTGAGTTTTGTTTCCCCAATTGGTCTAGGCTTTTCAAAGACGGGAGCAGGGGTAGCTCTGGAATTTCCGTGAAGGAGAGGCTTAAGGTAGAAAGGGGGCTCAAGGGTTTATTTTAAATCTGTATTTGCATAGCAGGCAAATCCTCATTTTGCTTGGATTGTATATTATTTACAGAGGGGTGCTGATAGAATTTATGGGGGCTTTTCCCAGTCAAGCTTAGGTTTGAATTATTATTCACTTGATAACTTATGGCAAAATGACTCTCCCCTGGGCCTTGGTTTCTTCATCTGTGCCTCCCAGGGTTATTCTGAAGATTACTGAGTAAAATATACACGACCCTCAGTCCAGGACCTAGCACATGGTAGGCACGAAAGTACCAGCTGGTATTGGGGTGGCCTCTGCTTTCCCCCAAGAAACAGACTACCATTGGCATTTTCCCATCATCCAACTCCTGAGGAGGTCATTCCTAACCTTCATGTCATTTCTGCCCATTCCCTTCTTATCTGACTGACCGTGGGCTGAGAGGCGTGCCTCCGCGTCTGTGGTGGCCCATCCTCTGGGGACCGACGTGGCCCTGCACTCAGGGAACACGGGAGGCCCTGCATTTGTCCTCACAGGGCAGCTCTGTGGTTCCAGACCGGGAATCCACTCGATTAGTCTTTGTTTTGGCCAGTGGGTGTTACTTAATTTCCCATTAAAAATACAGACTTTCTGAACCAAATAGACATTTTCCTCAGTGATAGCTATACACTGTAAGGAATATATCTATAAACACAAGAAATAGTTCTGTCAACCTTATGATATAATTGGGAGTCTGAGTTATAAACATGGGAGGAAATTGGAGAGCAGCCCACCAGTTTCATAAATAAGACTGAATTGAGTTTCTGAAGACAAAAGGGCTCGGGCTGGGCTGCGGAAATCGGAGACATCATCACAGAGAAAGGCGGATGGAGCTGGATGGGTCCGGGAACAGCCTGACCGAGGGCTGGAGGAAGGGCACGGCTGTGCCTGTGGGTCGCCAACCAAGCCGCCTGGTAGAGCGTGGACAGAGAGGAACCAGATCGGCCCTGGAAAGCCAGAGTCGACTAGATGGGGACCTGACACGCTGAGAGCCCTAGCTTAGGAAGGCGAGCCCAGTGTCCGTTTGTAGGATGGATCAGAGGGAGGGAGTTTGGGGAGGAGCGAGTGGGTATAGACTTGAGACTTCTGCATCCAGGGGGTGGGGGCCTGACTGTGATGGCAGCAGTGAGGAAGTCAGGAAGGGTTAAATCCAGGACATTTAGGAGGAAGACTGAACTTGATGACAAGTGTAACATATAAGGGATGAAACAGCAGAAAAAGTAAAAGATGACACTGTGGTTCCTTGCCTGGGGCCTTTGTGGTGTCCCTGAAAAAAAAAAGTTCAAGTCAACAAACAGCTCCTCTTCCCAGAGACACAGCTGTATCATCCCTCCTGAACTTGAACTGACCTTTCGTCAAGTAAGGTGTTTCCGTTGTCTGTTACTGCCTAACAAGCCACCCCAAACCCTAGTAGCTTAAAACAACAGCAGATTATCGTTTCTCCCGATTCTGTGGGCTGGCCGAGTTTCGGCCAGCCTGTTCTTCTGCTACTCTCCCGTGGGCTCAGCCAGGTGGCTGCGTTCAGCTGGGGGCTCTGCCGGGTGGGGCAGGGTACTCAGAATGGCTTTAGGGCTCTACCTGGGGCACTGCTCTGCGCAGCAGCGTACTCAGGCCTCTTCTGTGGCGGCTGGCGGGCCTCCAGAGAAGAGGAAGCAGAAGCTGCCAGTCCCCATAAGTAAGGCATGAACCCAGAAGTCCACCACATTTCTGTTGATCAAGTCAAAAAGCCAGCTGAGATTCAGGTGTAGATGACATTGATTCCAACTATTAAAGTAGGGAACAACACATACGTGCTGAGGGAGGAGGAGAGAAATTATTACAGTCTCCTTCGGAGACTGTCTGCCACATTAAATGACCGGAAGTTGCATTTCAGAGAAGGAACTCTCACCAGAACCGCCGCTGTAACACATCAGGGCCGTACAGGGGTCAGGGTCCTTAGGAACTCTTGCCACCTTCCCCTGAAGGTAAAATTTCACAGGGGAGAAAAGGCTGTTTACTTATCTATTTGGGTGAGTTGTTACAGACTCAGAGACACACGTGGGACTGCCTGAAGACTCAGAGTGACTGAAGAGGGGAGTTGGTGCCTAGAAATAAATTGATGGAGGTAAGGGCAGGGGTGCCATATTGTGATAGGACTTCGACCAAGATGACAGCTGTCAGATCTGAAACTTTTATTTTTTTGAATTTTAAAAAATATTTTTTTTATTTATTTTTAGAGAGAGAGGAAGGGAAGGAGAAAGAGAGGGAGAGAAACATCAATGTGTGGTTGCCTCTCAAGTTCCCCTCACTGGGAACCTGGCCTGCAACCCAGGCATGTGCCCTGACTGGGAGTCAGGCCGGTGACCGTTTGGCTCGTGGGCCCATGCTCAGTCCACTGAGCTACACCAGCCAGAGCCGAAACTGTTTTAGATGGGCAGGATGCAGTACTGTATGCCTGTGGTTACGGGCTCAGAGTGTGGATGAATCTACACTTACCTCGTTGATTCTCTGATGGAAGGAAGTATTCTAGATGATAAGTCCTCTGATAGGACTCCAGAGGCAAAACCTCGTGTGTTCTTAGTCCTCGTTCTCGTGGAAGTGGTGGTGGCGAGAAGGCGCCAGGTTAGACCAGTGGTGTCAGACCTAACCTTGCTTCAGCAGCGTTGGTATTTGAGTTGTGGCTAGGAAAGGCTTCAGAGCCAAGACTCAAACTATAAAATAAAGTCTATTTAGAAAGTCACAGAAGTAGAAGTGAGTGGTAGAAGAGATGGGGTCAGGAAACAAATTACAGAGGCGCAAAAAAAAAGTGTCCTCGGAGCTTAGGAGAGAGCAAAGTAAAGGTCCCCGGCCTTCGGGGGACGGGAAAGGTACAGGTGGGTGCACTCCTGGGAGGGAGAGTGCACAGGGCCCTCTGTCCTCAGGGACTTTAAGGGTGAGGGTTTTAGGGGAGGCCACAGGAGAGGGTCCCAACAGGATATTCATCAGCCTTCCAAGTGCGTCCTTTCAGGATGGAGGTCTCCACTGATGGAACGGCTCCAGGGCGGGGAGTCATTAGTCAGTGCAGCTGGTCTGATGGTAGCCATGGCATCTCTTGTCTGGTTTTGCTGCTTTTCTGGGCCTGGAGCTGAAATGCAACTGAGGCCTAGATGTTATCTCTAGGGTTTAGTTATCTCTAAGGGAGTGGTTATTCAAGGGCCTGCATGGGAGTCCCATGAGGCCACCCTTCGGGGGCCCCTAGTTCCTCCTCCAGGGAGTTTACCACGTGACTAGCAACCTTCCAGGGGAGGAAAGTTCAGGGGAGGGTCTGAACCACATGACCAGTGGTATGCTAGGGGAGGGAAGATTACCCTGGGGGTGAGGTCCTTGTCTTCCCAGTTTTGCCTGTTGCCCAGGACCCGGGGCTTTCCGCCCTGGTGACCTTCTGTACCTAGCCTGTCTTCCTTGCTCTGCTCGCATCTGTTTAACTGCTACCGCAGGAAGGAGAAATCAGCCACGGAGGCATCAATGCTGAGTGCCTGGGGCAGAAGATGGTCTCTGCCACAAGGTTACATGACATTTAAAGTAAGCACAGTCACTGCATCATTTCTGAAGAAGCAGATTTTACTTATGAGAAAAAAATAGAAGGTGTTCTGCAGACCCAGGGAAGAGTTTTCTCAAATGCAGGACAAGAACTTGGCTTTAAGTTTCTTAAACAAATATCCCAGATCCCTCCAGAGCACTGGAATAGAAAACACAGTGACAGTCAGGAGTTATTCTTAGGCAAATTTGCCTCCTAAGATGCACAGTCAAAACCAGCTTTTACCACAATAGGCACACTTTCTGTCTTTGTTCAGAATTGTTCCATTCTCAGGAATAGAAGTCACTCAAGCTGACTGAGCAAAAGGGACTTTGGGAGTAGGTCACAAAACCCAAGCCCAGTGTCCCAAGAACTGGGGAGTTTCCACTCCTGCCAACTCTCTCTGAGGCCGCATGGCTCCCACCTCTGCCCCTCTCAGCGTGGTGTTCACGCTGCCCCCTGTCTGTGGACTGGCAGGGTCAGCTCACTCCTCAACGCACACAGCCCAGATGCGGCTGGTTGCCTTCATGCCCACTTGACAGAACCAAACAGGTCCAGGGCCTGCAATTCACTAACTGGAGTCCCACTCCCACCTTCCTGGGAGAGGGCATCTGGTGGCCCCGGTGGGAGTCAGCTGTGGCCAGAGGAGCAGCAGCTGTGAGAGCAGATCCTCTGAGAAGGTGCCGTGGGCAGTAGGTGGTCCTCAGCTGCGGAGGCCCCCATAGAGACGCACGTAGCAGCTTCACAGGGAAGCCACAGTGATAACCAAACGTCACAGGTGTTAAATAAGCCTGCCCGGTTGCTTCCCAACCATTCCTGGCGATAGTAAGAGAACAGTAGTTCCTGGGTTAGTCGGACTAGAGGGCCGTCTTCCCTCAGCCATCTCTAAAACTTACCTCTGTTAAGAACTCTGAACAGCTGAAGAGAATGTTGGTAATTAACCATTGTGGATTTTAAAGCATCAACTATGATAAAGAAGGGGTCATTCGTATTTTAAGATGGTTTTTTAAAAATTGAAAATGATGAAGCCTCTTTGGTAGGACGAAAAGTGCATGACCAAGCCACAGGACTTTAAAATAGCATTGAAAGTGAAAAGGAATTTGAGAACAAATATCCTTTTTCAAATTGAGTCTTCCTCCCAGCTTCTGGGAAGAGCTAAGGGTGGGTTACGGCCTGGAAATCCACTCAATTGACCAGTCATGCTTCTGAAGACTGCATGACGTGTCTCCTCCGGCGAGACTCCGAGACACACTTTCCGGGGCGACTCAGAGGGCAGTGGCCCCCTCAGAGGCCGGCCGCCGCTTCAGAGGCCAGCCTTGCAGTGCGCTGAGTGTCGAGCGACTAATGCGCTCGAGAATTCTGTCTTAAATCTCAGAGTCATCTTCACTTAGCTTCCCAGACTGGCCCTAACAGGAAAAGGGGCCAGGGACACCGAGGAAAAAAAACCATGGCATGGGAATCTGCACCCCTAGAGCGCCACTCTGCTCCCCATTTTCATCCTGTGTCCCCCCACTTGAGGCCCTTAACCTCGTTAAACTGATTTCTTCTCTGTCGCGTAGCAGTAACATCACCTGTCCTGCCTTCCTAAACGGGCTGTGCGTTTCATGCAAGATGCTCACGTGAAAGTGCGTTGTGTGCTAGAGAGATGGAAGAGATGAACGTTTGACTATCTGGAGTCAAAGCCAGTCTTCTGAGGTGGCCGCCTTTGATTTTTGTCCTTGAATTCAGTGCTATTTTATGTTTCTGCTAGTAAGCATGTTGTTCCTGTTTGTGTGGTGAGTGATAAAAGCCTTATTCCAAATAATGATAATAAACACTGTTGATTCGGCACGTACTGTCTTGCTAGGTCTTGTGGTGTTTACTTTATTTCCATTATCTTCTTTTAATTCTCACGCAAGGCTGTGTCTTTCCTCATTCCACTGTTGATGAAACTGACCTTGGGAAGGCTGTGGCGGAGGGGCCACAGTTCACCTTAGGGTTTCTCTGAGTCCGAAGCCCACGTTTGGGACCGTTGCTGACCGCTTCTGGACAGATGCAGGAAGTGCCCGTGCCCTTCAAGGCGGTGCCGCGTTCTGGGAAGTGAGCGAGGAAAACCAGCTCCTGAGCCGTGATAGGGGTGGCAGGAGGTGGGAGCACAAAGGTCCTCCTTCTTTTAGAAACTGTTCTTATTTTTCACACAATTCTAACAAGCTCGATAGTTTGGTTCTAAGCCTAAGAAGCAGCAGATGAAGAAGAGGGTAAACACAGACCACAGGCACTGACAGTAGAAAGAAGTAGGTGCAAGACTCCTTCCAGTTCAAATGTTCAGCTGCTGTGACAGTAACCAAGGAGACGGATTAAAATTTTTTTTAAAGATTTTACCCATTTATTTCCAGAGAAAAGGAGGGAGGGAAACATCAGTGTGTGGTTGTGTCTCATGCACCTCCAACTGGGGACCCAGCCCACAACCCAGGCATGTGCCCCGACTGGGAGTCGAATTGGCGACCCTTTGGTTCGAAGGCCAGTTCTCAATCCACTGAGCCACACCAGCCAGAGTGACAGATTAAATATAAAAGTCAGAACAAGAACATCAAAACAGCATACCAGTCTGGGGTCATTTGGTAAAAGTACACTTGATAACCTCAAGCCACGAAGAAACATTTTAAGTAGGTTAAACTAAGTGAAATTTTATTGCTGTTCTTTTAAGAAAATAGCTAATGCATTTTAGAAAGGTTTCATCCAAAATAATAAAGATAACATTTTAAGTGTTAAAGTGAGCCTTTACGGAAAACTCGGTCATCTAAAATGGTGTTTCTGGGTAGCCAAGGAGGACAGTGAGTAGGCAGGTCTCAGACCCCACGGTCACTTGCTCTGAGTGAGTGTTGTCCCAGATCAGCTCCGCTGTTCCCGTCTGTTCTGCTCTCTCCACTTACTGCTGCCTAAGAAGCACCTTCACCCACTCACTCTGTGAGTTTCGCTGGCAGCAGCGCAGTTGTTCGTTAGAGCACCTGCTGTGTGGCTGGGGCCCTGCCAGGCCCTGGGAGTACAATGGTGTCTGAAAGAGGCAGTCCTGCCCGTAAGTGGCTTGTGGGTAACTGGGGAGAGAGACACAGAAACAGGTGTCGAGAATCAAGTTCGGCACGGGCTGCTATAGGACTGCGCAGCAGGGGCAGAGAACCTTTCTGTGTGTGGCGGGGGTGGGGTGGGGGGAGTCTAATGGGAGGGCCAGGGGACTTCCCAGGGGAAAAGATGACAGGCTGCCATCTTAAGTAGGGAAGAATATCCCAAGCAGCAGGAATAACATGTGAGAAAGTCCAGAGGCCAGAGAACAATGTGCAATTGGGAAACTTGCAGACACACTAAGATTTTTTTTGACCCACACACAGAGTGTGAGCCCGGGGACAGAGGGGTCATCCTGATGGGAGAGGCGAAGGGAAGCAGCACAGACAGGGCAAGGCCAGTGTCACACGTGAGAGAGTCTGGACTTCACCCTGAGCGGCAGCCGGGGATCTTGGAGGGCTTTAGGCAGGGCCCCTGCATACTTCTCCCGCTCCTGTTGCTTTCTGATCTCTGTATCACCGGTCCTATGGGATTCTTTGTTGCTACAAAGGCCAAGGTCAGTCATTCTTGCCTTAGGCCTCTGCCCTTTTCTCACTTCTGCCTGGAATGTACTGCAAAGACTGTCCTGGTTGCAGTGTGCCAATCCAGTGAGAGTAAGGTGAGCCTGGAAATGGGGAAGGACTAGGAGGCCGGGGCAGCACATCAAAGAGGGAGGAGAGGTGGTGATCTAAACTGGGGAAGTGGCAGTTTGGAAAGAGAGACAAGGACAGATGTCTGCAGAATTTCAGGAGGCACAATTGACAGTGTCTGGCGAGTGATTAAGTCGGACAGCAAGGATGATACCTCAGGCCTTCGATACTCGAAAGGACAGAGCAGCAACGCAGTGTGATCGGGTTGCCAGTGGTCGATCCGCCTCGCGGTGTGTGTTGGGACGTCACTGCCCCCGTGGAACACGAGCTGCCTGGATCTGCTCCCCGAACTGTCGTGAATAAAGCTGATCGATTCCAGCTGTATTAATGCAACCCATGGCCTTGTTTATGTCTAATCTTAACGTTTATGATTCTGTGCCTTGGGCCCTCTCTAAACCGATACCTAATAGCGTGCTCACTAGTTAGCACGAAGGAATAAATGAGAAAAAAGCCAAGATAAATGACCAAGATGATCATGATCAAGTAGTTCTCATTAAAAACTTTTAAGTGCGTGGTTTGCATTTCCATATGCAAGGCCCCTTTAACAAACTTGGCTTATACGCTATGCTCCCGACTAGAGATGCTTAACTCACTGCGTTTGTTTAAATTCTGAAACCCAGCCATTCCCAAGCCAGGCCCCCCGAACACTGGGCTCCTACTGCCTAGAGTTTTTCTGTTTACATTTGCTACTATAGAGACTTGGTTTGTTTCCGAAAAATGCATTTTAGCATTTGTGTGGTGAGCCACATTTGTTATATTTGAACCACATGTGACGTAAGGGAGACGGGTAACCAGTTGGCTGAGAGGGGGCAGGGTGACTCTGGGTTAGCAGAGGGGTACTTCCTGCCCATTTAAAATGAGCTAGTTAGATGCAGATGGTGGCAGGAACTAAAAGTGTGGATGTGTGCATACACACATATACACGTGTATATACATGTACATGTGTACACATATGCATGTGTATATGTGTGTATGTCAAAAGACTAATGTGAATATAAAGCTTTTATATTATATTGGACTGTGCTGTTTCCCAGCCTTAATCATAAGGGTCTATATGGCTTACTTTGATGTTGAATAACAGTAACTCTTAACTGACCTGGAAGTACCCCTAGGACCGTGCCTCATTCATGTCTTATTATACCTTCAGTTGTATAAGCTGTGAGGAGCCAAGCAGAGGAAAGAGGGAACTGGCTTCATCTGCTGGTAGAGTGATTCATAAATTAATAACAGAGACGGGAAGCTAAGGTCCAGAGAGGTTGTTTGTCCATGGGCCAAAATAAATTCATTCCTTCATTCAATAAGCTTATATTTAGTATGTGTTATATAGCTATATCAGTTCGCTCTTTCGGTATAACACATTACCCTAAAATGCGGTGACTTACAACAGCATACATTTACTGCCTCACACTCTCTGTGGGTCAGGAGATCTGCATGTTGCCTATCTGGGTCCTCTGCTTCAAGGTCTCTCGTAAGGCTGCAGTCAAGGTGTCTGCCAGGTCTGGGGTCACATCTGAAGGCTCCGCTAGGGAAGGATCGACTTCAAGCGTACGTAATGATCAGTAGGACTCGGTCTCGCAGAAGCTTCAAGTCTCGGTTCCTTGCGGGCTGTTGGCCGAAGGCCGTCCTCAGTTCCTCTCTCACATGACGTATTCCTTCATCAAACTGTATAAGCCAAGAAGGCAACAGAGAGAATCTGTTATCAGCAAAGCAGAAGTCACCGTCTCTTGGAACCGAGTCACAGAAGTGGCATTCCGTTAACTTTGCCCCATTCTGTTGGTCAAAAGCAAGTTACTACTCCAGCCCCCGCTCGAGGGGAGGGGATCACACAAGGGCACAACCGCCAGGCGGTGGGGATCACTGAGGGCCATCTCTGAACGCTGTCTGTCACAGTTGGTACTTGCTCAGGTTTCCGTATTCCCAGATACAGCCTTGTATGCCAGATCAAAACGTCTGACTGTGTGATTGTGAAACACTAGTACGTTTACTATGATCGGTCAAAAAAATGCCCCCCCCCCCCGCCCCGCCACACACACCCCAAAAACTATGTCTCTGTAATGCCTCTGTAATCCCTTGGGGGTGTAATTAAGTTAAGGATTCTGAGATGCAGAGATTACCCTGAATTATGCGGGTGAGGCCCAGTGTAACCACACAGGTCCTCACAACAGAGAGGCGGAGGAGCCGAGTAGGAGAAGGTGGTGTGGCAGTGGAAGCAGAGGCTGGAGCGGTGCAGCCACGAGCCAAGGAGTAGGGGCAGCTTCTAGGAGATGGAAGAGGCAAGGAATGGAGGCTCTCCCTTGGAGCCTCCAGAAGGAAAAACAGCTGTCACCTTACTTTTAGATCCATGAGATCCATTTAGTACCTCTGACCTCCTGAACTGTATGTAAGACAGTGAGTTTCTGCTGTCTTTGCCTCTAGGGATTTGTTCTAGCTGCAACAGGAAACTAACACACTTACCAAAAGGCCTCGGGGAACCCGCTGCAGAGTTTTTTAAGGAACAAGGGGAGGCACGAAGGGTACAGTGACGGGCTTCCCAGACATTCCCCGGCCCTCTAGTGACTCTGAAACAATGTACACATCCTAGCTTCTATTTTTAGGGAAGTATTCCTGGCTCTCTTTGATACAAAATTCTATCAATAGTGAACAGGTGAAAAATTTCTCAGGGTTAGTAATATGGGCCTCACCTACTCTTCAAAGTAAAACAAAAACATGGCATTGAGCAGAGGACACCACGGCTTCCATTTTTAAAGCTTGTTGTTTGTTATGTATTTGTGCCTAGGGAGTGGAAAGATTGACAGATGACAGCACCTGGCACAACGCGCTTTTCCTCCTTGGTGTTTCACAGCCAGATGTTGTGAAATCCTTCTGTTTTTCTTTCTTCTCCAGTGCCTGGAAACCTCGGCTGCTACAAGGATCATGGAAACCCACCTCCTCTAACTGGCGCCAGTAAGACATCGAACAAACTCACCATACAAACCTGCATCAGTTTTTGTCGAAGCCAGAGGTTCAAGGTAATTGTCCTGGGGCTGTGTATCTGTAGAAATAGATAAAGATGTAAATGCATTCTGCTGAGATAACTTAAAAATACATGTGCGTTTTTTGAAACACAACCTGTGAAGCCATACAACTTCAGTTTTCTGCCAAGGAGAAGTTGGAGGAAGGGTGGGGCTTAGGATTCAGGAGACTGAAGGAAAAGGACCCTGGGGAACATCCCAGTATCTGCATCACTGTTTGACTTCCGACAGAGTCACATGCTTCCTCGTGCCCTTGTATTTATGAGCAGGGACCCTCTGGCCCTGCAGGAGCCCTGGGAGTCAGCCAAGGAGGTTATTACTTCCCTGACACATGTGGGGGCCCAGCCTAGACACCAGTTCAAAATGTTCTCTTTCCTTCCTATCCATTCCTCTATCTGAAATCCATTCTTTGGCCATTAAAATTCAATAATGCTATTGTTTATTATATCAAAAAAGAAGTAAACTAACTTGTTGCCTTCCCTTCCATTTTTCCTTCCTTCCTTCCTTCCTTCCTTCCTTCCTTCCTTCCTTCCTTCCTTCCTTCCTTCCTCCCTCCTTCTGCCCCTCCCTCTCCCTCCCTCCCTCCCTCTTCTTTCCTTCTCTCCCTCCCTTCTTTTCTCCCTTCCCTCCTTACTAATTCAGTCGAAAGTCCATTAATCAGGCCGAAGCAAGAAGAATAACCTGGCGGAGTTCAGGGCCTATGTCAGAAAGGTGACTGAGCAAGACAATTGACCCAACGTGATCTCACGATTAGTTCCTTGCAAAGGATTGATCTTCTAATATATTGAGTGTAACAGGGGCCATGTTTGTCACTGTTGAAGAAAGGAGCCAGGGAAAGCTGGGACGAAGCATATAATGTTGGACAGGGATTGAAGTTATTAGCACAGTGCATAGTTTTTGATATAGAAATAAATATAAAAATGAGTGGCTCAGTGGATTGAGCACCAGACTGTGAAGTAAGAGGTCGTCCGTTCGATTCCCAGTCAGGGCACATGCCTGGGTTGCAGGACAGGTCGCCAGTAGGGGGCAATCAAGGGGCAACCACACATTGATGTTTCCCTCCCTCTCTTTCTCCTTCCCTTCCCCTCTCTCTAAAAATAAATAAATAAAATATTAAAAAAAAACATATAGTAATCAAGAAAGTGCTATTGGCATGGCAGTAGTTCCATAGGTCAGGAGTCACCAAACAATGATATGTGGGCCAAATCTTATCACCCACCTATTTCTATATATACAGTTTTATTGAAACATAGTCACACTCATTAATCTGCATACTGTCTGGGCCTGCTTTCATTCTACTACAGCAAAGTTAAGTAATTGAGAAGAGATCATATGGCTCACAAAGCTGAAAGTATTTGCTAAACTATCTGATCTTTCATAGAAAAACTTTTCCAATCTCTGCTATAGATCAGTGAAACTAATTTAGTTCCAGGAATAGACCTGCACTTATATGGACAATTGGTTTTCAACAAAGATGCCAAGATAATTCAGTGGGAGAAAGGACAGTCTTTCAGCAGTGACTTTGGAGAAAAACTGGAGCTCTTCATGGCAAAGAAAAAAATGAACCTCTATCCTTATAACACACCATAGACAAAATTAACTTTTAGTTGTACTTAAAAAATAACTATGGTACTGGCATAAAGATGGACATACAGATCAATAGAATAGAATTTAGAGTCCAGAAATTCACCTATACATTTATTTAAGGTGGATTGACTTTTGACAAGGGTGCCATATCATTTAATGGGGAAAGAATAGTTTTTTCAACAAATGATGCTGAGACAATCAGGTACCCACATGCAAAAGAATGACTTTGAATCCCTTACTTCACATCATATACCTAAAAACAGATCAAAGATCTAAATGTAATAGCTAAAACCATAAAGCTCATAGAAAGAAGCATAGGTATAAATATGCATGACCTTGAATTAGGCAATGGTTTTATAGTTATGATACCAAAAGCTGCAGCATTTAAAGAAAAAATGAATTGGACTTCATCAAAATTTAAAACCTTTTTGTGTTAGGAACACTATTAAGAAAGTGAAAAACAACTCAGAATGGAAGAAAATATTTGCAAATCATATATCTGAAAAAGGATCTAATGCTTAGAGTATATAAAGAATTCTTACCATGTGACAATAAGAAAACAAACAACCTAACTAAAAATGAGCAAAGGATTTGAATAGGCATTTCTCCATAGAAGATACTCAAGTGACCAGTAAGTACATGAAAAGACACTCAATGTCATTGGTCCGTAGGCTGAGAAATCCAAGATCAGGGAGTTGGCAGGTGTGGTGTCTGATGAGAACTTGTTTCCTGGTTCACAGGCAGCCGTGTCCTCCCTGTGTCCTCACGTGGCAGAAGGGGCAGGGGAGGCCTCTGGGGTCTCTTGTAAAGGCACCGATCCACTCACGAGGGCTTTGCCTTCATGGCCCCATCGCCTCCCAAATGCCTCACTTCCGAGTAATACCATTTCTGGAGTCAGCTTTCAACATAGGAATTCAGAGGGGGAGAAGAACACAGACATTCAGTCTATGGCATATGACATTTTTGAGAAAACAAAAACAAAAACAAAGAAACCTATAGGAATAGAAAAGTCATCGGTGGTTGCCAGGAGTTGTAGGAGGGGAAACTGTGAAGTAATAACAGCATGACAGAGGTTACTGGGGTGACGCACCTGTCCCATATCCTGACTGTAGGAGCGGTCACACAGATCTGTGCATGGGTTAAAATTCATAGAACTCTACACCATATAAATAATTTACTGAATGGTAATAGAAAAAATAAAATAAAAATTTAAATGGGGCCTATAACGAATTTGCTGGAGGACTAGCTCTAAGGAACTTACTATGTGGCACATAGTAAAAATTCAGTAAAATGCTTAACTGTTATTATTATTACTGTTTCAAACTTTTGGGATTCCCCCCTTAAACCTTAGCTGAACTCAGTAGAACTGTAAACATTTAAAAGGCATGCTCACTGAAGGGGAAACATGGGGTAATACACAGTTGCTGATCGCAGTGGAGTGGAGTGTTACAAGAACAGGACGAGGGCGAGGTCCCAGGGGAAAGGTGGGCTGGAAGGAGAGGCTGGTTGCTGGCTGGGGCCAACTTTCCCAGGCTCCTTCAGGGCATGTGCCGTCCCCGACTGACCCTGACCAAGTACGGCTTCTCTGTTGCGGCAGTTTGCTGGGATGGAGTCGGGCTACGCTTGCTTCTGTGGGAACAACCCCGACTACTGGACGTACGGGGAGGCGGCCAGCACCGAGTGCAACAGCGTCTGCTTCGGGGATCACGCCCAGCCCTGCGGCGGCGACGGCCGGATCATCCTCTTCGACAGTGAGTATGCGCTGGGCCCACTGCTGCTGCAGACACAGGAACCCTTGGGCCGGGGAACAGGCCTGCTCTCCCTCCCTCCCTTCCGTTTATTTCTCCATTCACTTGGCAATACATCTCAGGCACCTTCTGCAGGCCAGGCCCTGACCAGACCCTGAACACGAACACTCAGCCCCCGCCCGCCGTCTAGAAGGGAAGACGTTCACTTAACAAGTAATGGATGACAGTGCGTCCTGTGCTGGAAGAGCCATGGCCTTTTGAGATAATCTAGAAAAGATGACCTTTCCAATTTGATGTGGACAGTGACATAATGATTCAGTGTCAGCTTTAAGATCCTCTTTAAAAAACAAACAAACCTCCTGTTTCAATGTGACCACCAAGCCCTTTTAGTGTTTTCTTAGGCATTTTGGGATCTATATCTTATTGGGATGCAGCTGAGCAGAGCACAAGCTTCGAGTTGTCTTCCAGGCCCAGTACTGAGTGTGCCCTGACCCCCTCCTCTCTGACCCGCCACATGTGTGCAGTGCTGGCAGGCGGCAGCGCACGTTCCCAACGGGGTGTGGGTCCAAGGCCTCGGCCTCTCCAGCAACTTGTCACAACCTCTGGGCCACCCAACCCCTCGTCATAACCCAGCCACGCCCACTCCGTTGGAGTGAGACTTTGGGCGAGCCGCAATTGCACTCTGGTGCCGTAGTCCTAGATTCTGGATGGCAGAAAGGAGAAAGTCACAAATGAGGCAGACACGAGAAAGACTTGAGATCACTAAAACACGCTGCAGAGTCTATAACGTTTTTGTTACACTCTTGACATCTCCACTAGGCAGAGTAGCGCGGTTTTAGACAAAAACGTCATATGGTGTATTAGTTACCTAAGGCAGCCATAACAAATGATCACAAACTGTGTGGCTTAAAACCACAGAAATGTATTCTCTCACAGTCTGGGAGACTAGAAGTCTGAAGTCAAGGTGTCATCGGGTACATGGTCCCTGGGAAGGCTCCAGAGAACAACCCCTCTTTGCTTTTCCCTGGCGTCCAGTCGTTGCCATAATCCTTGGCATTCTTCGGCTTGAGCGGCGTTACTCCCAGTCTCTGCCTTGTCTTCACGCATTCATCTTTGCTCTGTTTGTGTCTGTGTCTCTGTGTCTCTGTGTCTCCCCGTAAGGACCCTCGGCATTGGACTCAGGGCCCACCCTAATCCAGCGCGGCCTCATTTAACTTGATTGCACCGGTAAAGATAAGACCCTATTTTTAAATAAGGTCACATCCACAGACACCAGGCATCAGGACTTGAACATATCTCTTTGGAGAGCGTATGTTTCCGGGAAGGGGAGACCGCCAGTGGCTTCCTGTACATCTCGTTGTCCAGAGACAGACGCTCGGTTTCTGTTAAAGAAAACCGAGCATTTAAAGATAAAGACGGAACCTTAGCTAATGTTAAAGGAAGAATAGTTGGCCAACATGAGGCACCACCATACCTCTATTCAACCTTTCATTTCCAGGGTTCATGGTTGTAAAATCCTCTGCCTTGACACCCTGAACCGGGCAGGTATGTTTCCTGAGCTTACAGATTGTCTGGTATACCCTCAAGTGAAAAAAGGAAGATGAACATAGACTACCACGTAGGTATGGAGCCTTTATAGAAACTGTTACATTAGGCCCTCCAGCAGCCGTCGGAGGAAGGCACTATTTCCTCACTCCGACTGTACTCAGAAGGAGACTCGGGAGTCCTAGGACGGGAGAGGACGACGACTCACTGAGGCTCGCTCTGCCGACGAGCCGTGCGCGGCTCTGGCCAGTAAACGGGAGCAGGGGATGTGGGTTCACTGCCTGTTTTTCCACTTTAAACAGAATATTGCATTAATTTTTGTAGCACTATTCAAGCTCATTTCATTTGTTCTTGCAACATAAAACTCAAACAGTATTATTTAGTGTTCTGATGTACATGAACTAGGGAAATATGAGAAACCCAATTGTATCAAAAGTATTACATTGTGGAAAAAACGAACTCAAATATATCAAAATGCACAAACCACTAGTCTTCCTCTGTTACTGCTTAGAAAGATAGGATTGTTTCTCCATGTATAAAATAGAATCGGGACAATTTAAATTTTTTAAATTTTGCATGCAGAACATGTATAGAGTCTTTATAGAAATGACACGCTTTATAGAAAAAGCATGCTTCCTCCTACTATACACAATCAAACTTCTGTACACAATCAAACTTCTGTGCACAATCAAACTTCTATACACAAGCAAGTATACAATGTTGCATGGACGAAAACAGCAGCTTAGTTAAAGTTTCAGGGGAAAAATCAAATAGGTACATGTAGATTTAAAACCCATTATTCAGGAGAGAGGAATCCGTGAATGAAGAGCCTACTTGCTTGCAGCTTCCACACCCTGCACCCACTGCCGCCTCCATGCCCCCTGGGTTTAGGAGGTGAGCCGTGCGTAGAAGAACACTTGAGTGTTGTGTTAATTTTTAACAGTGGAAAGTCAGTGGTGCTGAGGATATGGAGAAATTACAATCCTCATACAGTGCTGGTGGAAACGTTGAATTGTGCAGCTGCTTTGGAAAACAGTCTGGCAGTCTCTTAAAACATGAACCAGACTTACCTATGACCCAGTTTCCACTCTTAGTTGTATGCCCAAGAGAGCTGAAGACATATGTTCATACAAAAACTTGTACACGAAAGTTTTTAGCAGCATTATTTATTGCAGCCAAAAGTGGCAACAGCCTTCTGTCCATCGGCTGATGAACAGGTAAACAAAATGTGGTGGAGGTAGATCACATTTTACTGCTCTTCACTTTATTGCCCTTCACAGATATTGCCTTTTTTTTTTTACAAATTAAAGGTAAGACTGTTTAAAAACAAAAAGATTGACTTGCTGAAGGCTCAGGTGATGGTTGGCATTTTTTAGCAATAAAGTTTTTAAATTAAGGTATATACTTTTCTTAGACATACTGTAAATTGTATACTTAATTGATTACAGTGTAGTATAAGCATAACCTTTAAATATTTCTTTGAGGGAGAGGAAGGAAGGAAGAAAGAGAGGGAGAGAGATATCGATTGGTTGTCTTGCATGCCCCAACCAGGCACGTGCCCCAACCGGGAATCAAACCGATGACCTCTTGATTCATAGCTGGTGCTCAGTCCACTGAGCCACACCAGCCACGGCAAAACACAGCTTTGATGTGTACTGGGAAACCAAAATCTTTCACGTGGCTGACTTTACTGAGGTATTCACTCTATTGGGGTAGTTGCCTCATTTGGTCTGGAACCAAACCGGCAATGTCTCTGAGGTTCGCCTGTGTATCACACAGGAAATAGTAACGAGCCACAGAAGGAAATGAAGGGCCGACACGTGCTATGACATGCCACACCTTTTGTGGTTCCGTTTGTAGGAAACGCCCAGAACAGCAAATCCATACAGACAGAAAACAGCGATGCTTGTCGAGGGCTGGCGGGAGGGGAGGAATGGGAAGTGACCGCTGAATGGCTACAGGTCTCCTTTCCGGGGTCGTGAAAACCTGCTGGCACTGGATAGCGGTGATGGTCACACAGCGCTGGGAATATGCTAGTACCACTCATCATACACCTCAAAGTGGCTCGGATGGGGAAATCTTTATTAATGAAGAATAGGATGTAGTTTTTATATGATTAGTTTTCATTCATTTAGCACGTTTTTATTGGAGTATCTGCTGTGTGGCAGGTGGAGTTATGTTTACTTTAATGCAGTGCCTCTGCTGGAGTCATCAAATGGAAATAACTTGCTTTACATTCAGTCACATACCGAGTGTCATCTTTGGTACTAGAAGCATATCTAGGAGACAGTGCTGGACCTCACTCAAGGTGCACTAACATGAATTAATTATAATGAAAGTCAGTGCTGTCTATGAGTGCTTGCTGTATGCTAGACTCGGTGCTGGGCGCTTCTGTCTGTTTGATTATGCAATCCTCGCAGCAGCCCCGTTGGTAGGAAACCTGTGCGTCAACAGGCAGGCCAATCCATGCGGGCTAACCAGAGCTGGAGCCAGGCTCCAACCCAGGCTTGCCATGCTTTGGGTGTTTCTATTTTCAGCAGCTTCAATTTCTTTTATTAGCAATAATAAAATAAGTCATAGATTACAGATCCAACTTAACACTTTAAAAGTCTGGGAACAAAGTGTGCACAGTTCTGGTTATCATCAGACATGCCCCTTCTGCAGCTTTCCAGGAGCGGCCCTCTCCGGCGTCCAGCCTCTCAAGGACCGCGGCGTCCGGCGGTCAGATGGCCGCCTGCTCCTGTCTTCAGAGGCCCTGGCGTGTACCGGCTGGCAGGGGCTCCTGACAGTAGCCAACTCTGCAGGCTCATACCCCATAGCTTTCTTTGCAAAGAAAGGTACAAAATACAGCGCTGTAACAATAATCTCAAGTTTCACCTAATGAGAGAGTAAAATAGTTTAAATAGCTCCAGTCCCCACCTCATGGAGATGCTTGTGATCCATTGGATGGATTAGGCTGAGCATTTTGGAGATGGTGCCCATAGACCACCCCATAATTGTGAGGAGATCAGAGAACTCAGATGGTGAGAGAGGGACCAGGTTACAGTCTCTGTCCTAAAGCATCAGGCTCTGCTACCAGTGTGGTTCGACCCTGGTCTCAGCATGTCAGCGAGACCCTCCTGTTCTCTGCTCATTACAAAGGGGCGTTTCCGGTTCCTCATCTCCAGAGGCACTTAGGCTGCATTTGCACCTCAGGAGAGAGACTGTGGAGGCAGCTGGCAGAAGCTGTCTGCTGGGCCAGCTTTGCCACACCAAGTCATTTGTCCTAGACTCCGTGGCCGATTTTTCAGCAAGCTCTCACGAGCGTGGGGAAGTCAGGCTGTGTGCTGTGTGTAAATGCAGCCCTGGCGGAGGCTTCAGAGCCTCTGCTGCCCCCGGAACTTAATGTACTGGATTAACAGAACCAAAAAGACAACCAGACAGGCAGTGGGTTACAGGGACTGTCCAAGCTGTCCTCTTAAGCCTTCCTCAGCTTCTAGGCGCTGAAGGGATGAATGAATCCTTTAGCCTGGGTCTCACTTTGTGACATTAGTTGGGTACCTACATTTACAGGGCACTGCGCTCTTCGCTTTCCCCGCGTTCTTTCTCTTAATTCTCAGTACGGTGATGCAGGTGTTGTTATCCTTATTTGCCAGACAGGAAAATTGAAGGTCATAAAGTAACTTGCCCAGAGTCCCACAGATAGTAATCCTGCCCTTATGGGACTTGTGTTTTAGTGTGGGGGGGAGAGTAATAGTGAAAAGGACTGAGGGCCAGGGCCCGGTGGAACCTGACTGTGGGGGCTGCGTGAGTCCTCGTGTTTCGTAGACTCCGAGGTGCCATCACCTGTGAGTCGCACCATTATTCTACACACCAGCGAGGAGGAAAGTGCTTCCATTAAACAGGCGTGCACCGATTGACAGACACATCCCAGGCTGTGTGTGTCAGGCCGCTCTACCCCACAAAGGTAAGGTCTTGAGTATGTTCCTAAGTTTCAGGTTTCTTGCTGGATTATCACTGAATCTTCATAATCCGTCATAGATGCCATGCGTTTTTGTTCTCAAAACTGCGGAACTGGATGTGCTGTCAGCATGGCACACATCTGGGAACCAAAAGTTCCAAGTTCAAGGTCTGCCTTTGCTGTTGAAGTGTCAGTTTAACGTGGGTGTTTTATTCTTTCATAATAATGATAGAGTAGCTAATACTTACTGAGCTTGCATTGTGTGCCAGGTCCTATACCCAAACACCTGACATGTACCGACCCATTTTAAACCTTACAGCCCCATGAGGGAGAAACTGTTGTCGTCTTCGTTTTGCAGATGGGGAGACAAAGATATACAGAAGGAAGAATCTTGCTCAAATTCAGTTACTGTGTGGTAAAGTGGTCGGGATTAGAACCTAGGAATTCATTGTTGTTGTTGTTTTAACTTAGGTTTTTTTAGGTATAATTTACATACAGTAAATATCACCCTTTTAGTAGGTGACATTTAGTAAATATACACAACCAAGATACAGATCATTTTCATCACTTTAAAAGTTTCCTCATGCCCTGAATGGCGTGGCTCAGGTGGTTGGACATCCTCCGCAAGGTGAAAGGTCACCGGGTTGATTCCTGGTCAGGGCACACGCCTGGGTTGCAGGTTTGGCCCCCAGTTGGGGTGCGTACGGGAGGCAACCGATCAATGTTTCTCTCACACATCGATGTTTCTCTCCCTCTCCTTCTCTCTCCCTTCTCTCTCTAAAAAGAAAGGGAGGGAGGGAAGGTGGGAGGAAGGAAGACCTCTCATGACCCTTTATGGCCAGTCCTCCCCGCACCCCCGCCCTCAGCCACCACCGACCTGTATTTTGTCTGTGCAGGTCTGTCTTGTGAGACCGTCATGGACGTGAAGCCGTACGTTACTTAACCTTTTGTGTCTGGCTTCTTTCACTTAGAATAATGATTTCAAGATTCACCTGTGTTGCTTCATTAGTTCCTTTTTATTCTGAAAAGCACACCTTTGCACAAATAGCTCACAGTTTGTTCATCCATTTAGAGTTGATAAACATCGATCTGTTTATGGTAGAGGTGCTGTAAAGCTGCGAAAAGCAGAGATGTACAAGTGTTTATGTGAGCATATGTTTTCATTTATGTTGAGTAAATTCGTAGTAGTCCAGGATTTCTGGGTCATATGCTAAGTGAGTGTTAACATTTATAAGACACTGCCAACTGTTTTCCAAAGTGGCTATACCTACTGCTTTGCATTCTGACCAACAAACAGTATATGAGACTTCCAATTGCTTCGCTGCACATTCTCACATGAACTTCTGTATTGTCTGTGTTTTATTTTTTTTAAGATTTTATTTATTTGTAGAGAGAGGGGAGGGAGAAAGAGGGAGAGAAACCTCGAAGTGCAAGAGATACATCAATCACTTGCCTCTCACACGCCCCCAAGTAGAGACCTGGCCTGCAACCCAGGAATGTGCCCCAACTGGGAATTGAACCGGCGACCTTTCAGTTCACAGGGCAGCACCCAATCCACTGAGCCACACCAACCAGGGTTATTGTCTCTTTTCTAAATTTTAGTTATTGTACCAGGTGTGTGGTGATTTTAATTTGCATTTCTAATTACTTATTGTGTCAAACATCTTTTTTTGTTCTTATTTGCCATCTGGTATCATATTCTCTTTTTTGTTTTTTTATAATAGAGGGGAGGGGAGTGAGAAAGAGAGGGAAATATCAATGTGTGGTTGCCTCTGGTGTGCCCCCTACTAGAGGCCTGACCCGGCCTACAGCCCAGGCATGTGCCCTGACTGGGAAGCAAACCAGCAACCCTTTGGTTCTTTGCAGGGTGGTGCTCAATCCACTGAGCTACACTAGCCAGGCGTGGTATCATATTTTTTCAGCCTAAAGAAGTTCCTTTAGCATTTTCTCTAATGCAGGTCTCCTGTCAATGGCCTATCTCAGCTTTTATTTGAGAAAGCCTTCATTGACCTTCATTTTTTAAAAATGTCTTTGCTGGATATTGAATTCTATACTGACAGTTTTTCTTCTTTTAGTACTTCAAGAAATATTTCTTTGTCTCGTGGCTTGCATAGCTTCTAGAGATGTCTGCTCTGTCTCTGTTCCCCTGTATGCAATCCTTTCTCATCTACTGCCTGCTTTCAGCATTTTACCTTTGGTTTTGGTTTCCAACATTTAACTACGATGTATCTAGGTGTGTTTTCTTTGCTGTCTTGTTTATTGTTTTTAATTTATTTGCTTGGAGTTTGCTGAGGTTCTTAGATTACTTTTCATTGACTTTGGAACATTCTTAGCTATTTTCTCTTCAAATCTCTTCTGCCCTGTTCTCTTTTTCTTCTCTTGATGGGACTCCAGTTACATACTGTCAGACCGTCTGACGTAGTTCCACAGGTGTCGGGTGCTCTTGTTCCTTTTTTCACTTCTTTTTCTCTCTGCGTTTCATTTTGGATAATTTCTACTGACCTGTCTTCAAATGTTTTTGTTCTTTGCTCAGCTACGTGTAGTCTGTACATAAGCCTATCAGAGGAATTATTTTGTCTCTGATCATTGTTGTATTTCTAGCATTTACACTTGACTCTTTCTATAGTGTTCGCATCTCTGCTGAGGTTCCCAGTCTGCTCAGGTGTGTCGCCCATCTTTTCCCCTCGGCGCTTCCTGTGTCAGTCTCGCGCCTCCGGGGGCTCTGACATCTGGGTCACTAGTGAGTGAGGCTGGTTCTCTGGATCGTTTCACCTCTCCTTTTCCTGAATTGAGATGTAATTGACATATAACGTTTTTTTTTTAGGTTTACAACATAATGATTTGAGATTATGTATATTATTTTGACCAGATGCTTTATCTCTTAACAATGAGTCTTTTTTCTCCTTTCTGTCTTGCTTACTTCCTTGCTGTTATGCGTGTTGTAATATTTTACTGAATACCGCACACAATATACAGAAGACCAGTAGAGGCTGAGGTGAAGAAACCCTCACACCTGGAAAGGGCAGGCCTGCCCAGTGCGGGGACGGAGCCCTTCTGGCAGCAGTGAGCTGTGCCTGGGCTCTCCCGTTCCTGTCACTGTCCTCAGTGCGTGCCGGGCTCCACAGCCCTTCAGTGGCGAGCTGCTGGTGCCTTGGGCTTATTGTGGAGCCTGGGGTGCCAGTGGGTTTTTTTCCATGTTCCTGTTGTACCCTCAGCGTTGAGCAGCTGCTACAAACCCGTGCCCCCAAGGGCATCTTCCCCTCCCTCAGTGGTGGGCTGCTGCTGCTTGTTCCTTGATGCTGTGCTCTGTGAGGGCGAGGGGTGGGGTGGGGAGTGTCTTGGTTCTCCTGTCCATCCTCGCTCTTAACCAGGATGTGCTACTGGGCTCAGGGGTGGGACCTCTTCAGCATCCCCACACCCCCTCCCTCTCCCTGGCAGCCGAACACTGCCTGGCATCTCTGGTGGCTCTTGGGAAGGAGAGATTTCCTGCCCCTGCTTTCACTGGTGCAGGATCCCAGGGCTCAGGGCAACCAGGGGCTGGTGGCTTTTGCCTCTGCTCTTCCCCGAGAAGCAGAAGATCCTTGCCTGGTTACTTCAGCAGGTAGGGGAGAGTCCTTTACTCCCTCTCCGCAGGGGCAAACAGGTTTCGTTTCTACCCTGGCTCTGGGGGCAAGAGGGCTTGGTGCCCCTTCCCCCGTAGCTTAAGGAAGGCTTCGCTTCCTTTGGGAGGAGGCTCTGGGAAGCAGCAGGGTCTCACACCTGTCCAGCAGCGGCAGGTGTCACACCACCACACCCGGGCCACCAACCCGTGCTGTCCCACCCCAGTCCCTCTGGTGTGCACCAGGTGGAGGCCTGCCTGGAACTGCTTGTGAGTCAGTGCGGACTCCGTTGTGTCGGGGGCTGCTGGTTTTCCTAGACGAGGGGCCAGCCTACTCTCAACCTTTACGGACTTGTTAAAGTTTAGCTGCTTCCTTCTCACCTGCTTTCATGGCGGCTGCCTCTTCCTCTGTGCTCTGTCAAAGATGAAGCACCTTTGTGTGGCCTGGTCTCGTTGAAGGGGCTTCTTACTCTTCAGAATTAAATTCCATTTGTCTTCAGACCTCAGCTTCCTGACAGGTTGGTAAAAGTTTTGAACGTTTCCTCATTTGGATGGAAGCAGAATTCTCTTCCTGCTTTCTACATCCTAAAGGGAAGTGGAACTCCCCCCGAGCTTTTTAAACCCCAGCCCTGCGCTCCCTCCCGAGGACGCTCATTCCGGGGTCTAGTTCACACTTCGCCACAAAAGACACGGTCGGGTGGTCGTGTCCCCTTCCTAGAAGCTGCAGGTCCAAAACGGGAGTCCGGAGAACTCGAATGTGCTGGTAGAGTGATCAGAATTGAGTGAGCCCCCTGCACGCAGGAGGTCATTTCTCGTGCCGTCTCCACTTGACAAAGAAGCGTGGACCCTCACGTGTTGTGCATTGCCCTTCTCTGTGTACAACGGCACCCGTGGAGAGCCTCCCTGCACAGAGGTCCTGGTGGTTTCGTGTGCTTTATCTCGTCCGTCCTCACACGTTCATGTGATACGGGAGCAGATGGTGGTCTCTCCATCCCCGACTGAGGGAGGCGGGAGGCCTGGAAGTGAGGGATCACATGGCCCCGCTGGGCCCAGCCCCAGACTCTCTGACTCCAGCCTGGCCCCCACCTGGGCCACACCGCTGTGCTGTGTGCCGACTCTGAGGTCTCCTGGGCAAAAAATAAAAGAGCCTCCACAGCTCAGGGTTTAAGTGATTCGTTCTGTGATTCGATCCTGAAACAGAACACAGCCTGGTTTCATAGACAAAAAAACCCAGCGTCCCAAACCGTATCACATGAGTTAAGAGAGTGTCGTCCGTAACTGGCCGGAAAGCGAGCCCCATAGCTGAGCCCCGGCTGAGGGCCCGTGTCCTCTGTCTTCCCCAGCTCTCGTCGGCGCCTGCGGTGGGAACTACTCGGCCATGACCTCTGTCATCTACTCCCCTGACTTTCCGGACACCTACGCCACGGGGAGGGTCTGCTACTGGACCATCCGGGTGCCGGGAGCCTCCCGCATCCACTTCAGCTTCACCCTATTCGACATCAGGGACTCCGCCGACATGGTGGAGCTGCTGGACGGCTACACCCACCGGGTCCTGGTCCGCTTCAGCGGACGGAGCCGCCCCCCTCTGTCCTTCAATGTCTCTCGGGACTTCGTCATCCTGTATTTCTTCTCCGACCGCATCAACCAGGCCCAGGGGTTCGCTGTCTTATACCAAGGTAGGACTTCCTGTGCGCCCCGGGCGTCTCTTGCACGCCTCGTGACCCGTGGCCCTTGGACGGTCCTTGCCAGGTGGTCTGAGTCAGCGGCTACTGACTCAGCCTCCGGTCTCCCCCTCCTTGCACTTCATAACTCACATACATTTTACGGTACAGAAAAGAGGTAAGACCTGTCAGTTCTGCCCTGTTAGTAGCTCTGATGGGAGAGTTAAAAGAACAAGTGAAAGGAAAAGCTGAGGTTGGTAGATCTGGAAGGCTCTGAGGAGGCCCTTTGGTCCCTCCTCCTGCCTCTCAGGACCCCAGCCAACCCTGAAATCCCCCTGGGATGGAGCCCCGCGCTGCGCCCCTCCACCCTGGACACACGCGTTCCAGGCCCATCCCTTTGCCGGCACACGAGAAACACAGCGGGTGTCCGGGACGCGGTCTTCGTCCTAGATGTCAAGGGTGTCAGGAAGGGTTTGGTCAGCGTGTGCTCCTGGGGAGTCAGAGGTAGGAGGCCTCCCCGAGGAGGGAGAGTCTTGAAACACAGGCAGGATCCGGGTCAACAGATAGAGAGGAAGAAGGCCTCCAGGCCGAAGGAGCCACAGCTACAAAGGCACAGGGTAGGAAAATGGTAAAGTGTGCTCCGGTGTCTGCCAAGGGACCAGTCAAATGACTGGAAGTTGACAGATCATTCCCTCTGCCTCCTTCAGGGCCAGGGCCCGGCAGGTTCTGCTTGGGTGCCACTGGGGCCAGGGGAGAGGGTCGCACCCAGAATTAGATCAGAGGAAACAGTCTTTCTACATAGCGAGTGCCCCACCCACCCCCCCCCGGCCCCCCCAGCTCTTCATGGTCTTTCCCAGCTTTTCCCCAGTTAATTCCTTTTGCACTTCCAGCCGTCAAGGAAGAACTGCCCCAGGAGAGGCCCACTGCCAACCAGACGCTGGCCGAGGTGATCACAGAGCAGGCCAACCTCAGCGTCAGCGCTGCCCGGTCCTCCAAGGTCCTCTACGTCATCACCACCAGCCCCAGCCACCCGCCCCAGACCATCCCAGGTAGCAGTTCCCGGGCACCTTCCTGGGGGAAGCCGCAGAGCTCGAAGGCAGTTATGGAACCAGAGCACTCGGGGGTGTTTCTCATTCAAAGGCGCATCCTGGGTCCCGGCTCCGTCACTGTGTTTGTCCTGGCCTTTGACTCCTCAGTCCTTCGGGAAAGAGTGCTCACCAACACAGGGTGCCTTCCATACATTGTGACTGGTCGGCTAATCCAGTGTCTTCTCACACTGAGAGTGTCTTTCTAGAGCCACAAGTTGTAGCCCCCTAGATTCTTCGGCGACGCTAAGAGTTCTATTCATTCATTCATTAAAAAACTACGTAAGTGCTGTAATGATGCCAGGCGCTATTATAGGCACTGGACTATATATACAGTAAACAAAAAAGTCTGCCCTCCAGCGGCCTGTAAGTGGGGAGAGAAAGACAAGCAGCAAAATAAAAAGCCAGGTAGCGGTAAGAGCTCTGAAGGAAAGTCATGCAGGAGAAGGATCGGGAGTGGTGATGGTCTTGTGGTTCGAGCTGGCTAACTTAGCCCGGCACAGACTTCCATTCTCTCTTTCCTGCCAAGGACACTGGGGCCTTATTGGGCTGACAGAGCCGCAGTGCACTGTTAGCAATGACCGAGCCTAGGGATTTCCAGACTATTTTCCAGGTCCCTTGTAGGACCCTGCACAGAAGCCCAGGGATGAGAGCCTCCCCAGCGCTTGTCCTGCGTCACTGGTTAGGGCACGCCAGTGGGATGCCACAGGTCTCACGGCTCCTTCCTCAGGTGAGGAAACCGAGGCCCGCAGTTTATGTAACTCATCTGTGGCTGCATAGTAGCGACAGGATGTGCACCACCCCTTCCGGCCCTGAGTCCAGTGTGTTTTGGACCACACCACCTGCCTCTCTAAAGCCAGGTGGGGTGCTCAGAAGGCTGGGACTCCATGCCAGCCTAGCTCTAGGCTGCATTCAGTGGCTCTTCCCACCTGCAGGCAGCTTCTTACCCAGACCTTCATCTCTAAGCTGCCGGCGTTCACGGAGGGCTTCCTTCTAAAAGCTTGGGTCAAGCCGGTCTGATAAAGCCTGTCTTTCACACCTGCAGGATGGACTGTGTACGGCCTGGCAACTCTCCTCATCCTCACGGTCACAGCCATTGTAGCGAAGATACTTCTGCACGTCACGTTCAAGTGAGTACCACAGAGCTGCCTAGTCCCCGAACGGAAGGCTCAGGGCTCCTTCCCTACTGTGCTTCGTTTGTCTGGGTAACAGTGTGACATCAGAGCGTGACTCCAAAGCCCTTAGTCCTAGGGAGGGTAAGACCGTAGACATCTCCCAGTAGACTGGGAAACAAACCGGCGACCATTTGGTTCGCAGGCCTGTGCTCAATCCACTGAGCCACAGCAGCCAGGGCTTAAGGCAATTATTTAAGAAGCTTATAGAAGCTTCATCCTTCAATTCTGACCGTTTGGAAAAAAGCATTTCCCGTATTTTGCTGCTCTGGTTTAACAGTTGTTCTTCCAGGAAAAGGGCTACCGAAGTTCGTGTATTTACAGAGGGGAATCCTTTCTCTTTTTTTCTAGACGTCGACTCTTTCTTTCCTGTGGTTCCCAGCCCAGTCTCTCTCCACTTCTTTTCTTTTGTCTTCCGAGTTTTATTGAGGTGTAATCGGCATACGAGTTGTCTCCACTGCAAGGCCTCCCTGAACACGGGTGTCCAGTGAGAGCCGCTCCCCCCCCACCCCCCCGGCCCTCTCACAAGCCGTCGGCCAGACTTTCCAGTGCGTCAAATGACGGCTCCTTCACTGCCCCGGGAAAGCCGCCCGCCTGGGGCCACACTGGGACCACCCCAGGCCTCTCCGCCCTGTGCGTTACATTTTTCAGTGAAAACAATGTCATTATTGTTTCCTGAGTCCACTCACATGCCGTATACATATACTTTTTAGTCACAGTTCACACGTTCTGGAGGCCTCTCAGGCGCAGTCCTGACCGTGTGTCTCCCACGCGGCAGGGCAGCAGGAGGCTCCCTCTGGGGCCCAGCAGCTCCGGCGCACTGAGGCCCTGGCCCACGCCTGGCTCCCGTCTGACTCCGGCGTCCCGCTGCAGCTTCCCTGGGCGGGGAGCAGGACCTGCTTCAAGCAGAGTGGCTTTGCCTCTATCCCGTTTTAACTAGGTCAGCGTCTAGGTAAATGTCACCTGAAGAAAGAGTTCTTCTATATAAAAAGAAAGAACTTGAAAACTCGTAATCTCTCAGGACAGCCCTTTCCAGGTTTGAGCAGCCTCGCTGAGCATCCCGTTCCCCGGGCGCAGGCATCTCACGAGACGGCAGGTGGTGTGGGGGGCTGCGCACGAAGAACCCCTAAGTGACTTTTGTTTGGCAGATCGCATCGTGTTCCTGCTCCCGGGGACCTTCGGGATTGTCACCAAGCAGGGACGTCAGGGGAAATCTGGAGCATTTTCTACAAGCCTTCTACTTCGATTTCCATCTTTAAGAAGAAGCTCAAGGGTCAGAGTCAGCAAGACGACCGCAACCCCCTTGTGAGCGACTGAAGCGCCCCGTCCTTCCCGGGACGCGAGGCTCCCCCGAGCGCGAGGCCGCAGGGGGCCGCCTCCCCCGTGGTTTCTGCCCACGAGCCCTTCCCTGCCTCTCCGCCGCCGCCTCTCCAGGGGTGCCTGCCAGTGGACTGGGAAGGGCGCCCTGAGGCAGGGGCAGCGTGGCCTGGGTCCCTCCTGCTTCATCGGCTGCACTTCAGAGGGAGACACTCAGGGTCCCAGGTCCGGGGCCTCCTGCGTGTGTCTCTCTCTGGTCTAGGAGTAGGGGCGTCGGGACACCGGGGCTGAGAGGACGAAGACGGCTGTGTCCAGCACTGGGTTCAGGTACCTTCTAGGTGACTGTCAGGTGGTGGGTAAGTGTAGCGTACGTTCACTCTTTCTTGCTTCTTCTTCATGTTGTCCACACACAGACCACTTTCTCCTGGTCGTCGTGGTTTGCAAGAGGGCCGGGCAGAGAATTCTGAGGTTCTCTTGAGGGTTGGCCTGGGCCGGTGCTCCCGCATCCCAAAGCCCTAAAGAGGGCCCACGCTCCGTGCTGACTCTGGGGCTTTGTCCTCCAGGCACTGGGTGAAAACAGGCCTGAGGGTGAGGTCTGCTGACCCCCATTCGCGTTAAACCTGAAACCTTCCGTATCTGGGCTTCTCCCCACAGCTTGGTGGCCCACAGAGCAAGCTTGTGGAGCGGCCGCATAAAGCACCCATTGACGTATTCACACAACAGGCTTTACTGAAAGCTCGTGCAGGTGCTCAATGAGTCCTTGTTGGACTGGATTTGTCTGGCCTTGCCCCTGAACAGCCTGTGGTCCCGTGGGACCTGAGCCAGGCCCTCGTCTCCCCCGGATGCTCTAGGCTGACTCTCAGCTCAGAACAGGGAGTGTAAAGATCATGGCTGGGCATTCAGGCGGCATCGTTTGAGACAGGGTGGCCAGCAGTCCCTCCGTTAGCTGCCCCACAGCACCCCACAGCCGGTGTTCTCGGCGGCCCTCTCTGCTCCTTCCCATGGGGACAGAGTGGGGTTTGGAATGGCTTGCTGGAGAAGGAGAGGGCTCTTAACCCTGGCCCCACACTACCCTGCCCCTGGGTGGGGAGCAGAAGCACAGGGATGGCCTGCGGAGTGAGAGGGAGGGTTTGGGAACTGGAGATTTTCTGAGGACCGGCCTCCAAGTCCGGTCCTCAGAAGGAGCTCTCCAAGCTCCAGACTTGCAGCTTGAGAGCTCCAAGTGCCATGGCTCCAAATGCAGAGTCCGTGCCGTCTCCCGTTCAGAGGCCCCCAGCAGCCACAGCGGGCTGTGCCCACAGCAGCTGAGCAGAGCCACCCACGCCTCTGAAGGCCCGGCCTAAGCCTTTGTTAGAACACGACTCCCCAGAGGCACTCGGGCCCGGGGTCTTTCTGCGCCCCTGGCCTCACAGGTTCCCCCTTTGGAGCACTTTGCCTGCCTTCCCCAAGTCCCTAAGCCACTGCCCACCACGGCCCTGCTTGGGTTTTGCCACACTGGCAACCCATCTGAAACCGGCTGCTGCTAGAAAAACAGAGGGCCGTGTGGGGCTAGCCGGGAGGTGCCTGCCGGGAGAGGTGGCCACTGGCAGCCAGGAAAGACACTAGGAGCTGGCAGGCAGAGGGGCGTTCAGAGGAGGGAAAGGGTGCAGAGCGTCCGCAGGAGGGCAGGGGCACTGCCCGCCCCCGCCTCCAGTGAGGCCTAGCACAAGCGTGGATCTGCTCCGTGCTGTCTTCACGCTTTGATCTGGGCAGGGCGGTTACCCTGGAGCAGCTGTCCGCAGCCCCCGGGTCTGGAGACAGAGGTCCGCCCCATGCAAGGGCCGCTGGAAATACGCTGACATGTGCAGTCTCCGTTCCAAGCTATTCCTGGCTTTTGTGGCATCTCCTCTCAAACCCAAGTGTCAGGTGTGCGGGCACAAAGGGCCTTGTGCGGGCAGATCCACCCCCGGCACAAAGGGAATGTGGAATGTGGCGAAGGGTTCGCCCAGGCCAGAGCCGCTGTTCAGCTGCCTGGGGCTTTCTTTCTCTGATCGCTGACCTCTGGGGCCGCCCGCCTGCCCCGCTCACCTCGTGCCTCTGGTCACGAGGGCCACGCCCGTGGGTTGTCTGGGCCTGCGGCTGGATCCGCCCTCTCTCAGAGATCCGGGAAGGGCTGGGGACGCCCCAGGGCCCTCCTTCCGGCTGGTCCTGGAGCAGCCCGGAGCCACCAGGATCACTTTACTGCCCAGGGAGGGACCACACGCAACCCAAACCGGCCTCGGGACAGCGTGGGGGGAGGTCGCCATAAATGGTCCCAGGCCAAACCCCCATAAGTCCCTTGGCCACAGTCTGGCCATGGTCCTGGTTGGAACCTGTCGGCAACACCCACCGAGGGTCCTCTGCAGCTACGTAAACACCTGAGACGCACCTTGTCCCAGAAGAGGTGGGGCGTGCTTCCAGGAGCATCGAAAGAGGGAGCACTTGATCTTCTAAGAAACTACTTCAGAAAAGAGCAAGTGAGGGTTGGAGGTGATGGGAAAGGCGGCCCTGAGAAAGTTCACTGTAGATGACACAGCAGAAGGTCATGGAAGGGGGGCCTCTGGGGACCACCGAGGACGGCGGCTCTCAAAGCAGCCGGAGCAGAGCCTCTGCCCGAGGTGCAGCGTGGAGGGTGCTGCAAGCTCTCCCCTCGCTCGGGACCGCTGTGCCCTCCCCACCCTGTCCGCCACCAGCTCCCAGGCCCTGCCTTCTCCGCGTGCGGCTGCCCCGACCTGAGGGAGGGCCCCCGGGCAGCTGCTCCTATTGCCTCCCGGGGTGGTCGCACCTTTTCTTGGCCATGCTTCCCAGCAGCCGAGGCCCCTCCGGAAGGCTCGCAGAGCCCCGAGTTCTTCCCCACGAGCCAGTGCTTCCCGGGCAGAGGAGGAGTAGGGATGGACGCGGGGACCTCCCCCGCCCCGTCAGGGCAGGGTGAGGCCTCTCTGGGTGTAAGTAAGGTCACCTGGTTGCTCACTGTAGCCTCTGAAGTGTGGGCTCTGGCTCAAGACTCCAGTCGGCCAGAGACCCACCACGATCAAAGCACTAGTGAGGGCAACCGTCCTGGACCTGAGGCCGCAGCTGTGGGGAGGGGCCTCGCCCACATGCCCCACTGTCGGCCCGAGGCGGGCCGTTGCCAAGCCTCTGTGTGCCCTGGGCACTTAATCCTCACGAGCACTTAGTGGACGGCCTCCCAGATCCCGTCTGCCCTGCCCGACGAGGCCACCCCAGGTCTCCACCCCCTCTCCCCGGAGCCGGGCCGGCTCCCCACTCCACCGCCCAGTCCAGTGGCACCCTCTTGGGTTTCAAATCTCCTCTCTGGTGTTTGATGTCTGTTTTTGTTACTACCTTGGGGATTTTTAACCTTCGATTGTTTCCTCCGGTGTCCGTGTTTACCTTCCTCACTCTCTACCTCCTGGCCAGGTCTCTCAGCTCAGCTGCCCTGGCGTGGGGTGTTTCTCCGACCTTCCAGCCGCAGCTGCCTCCCCGGGCCGGCCGGCTAGGGGGTGACGGGGCCTCCCCTCCACCTGCAGACCCCAGGGCGGGGGGTGTGCTCTGCGTGGACGTCTGTCTCGCTGAGTCCAGCCTGCTCAACGAGACAGACGTGGGGTGTGGAGGAGGGTCCAGGGCGCAAGTCCGCTGCTTCGGAGAGGACGTGCCCTCAGGAGCAGAGCGGGCAGCCGCCGCCACCGGGGTCGCGCTGCACCCAGACCTGCCCGCATCCAGACTCCCCGTCCCGTGGGGACCTCGACTTGGGATGATAAGGCTTTATTTGTAAATATGCTCTTAATATGCAACTCTGAGAATAAAATAGAAACATCGTGTATTTTAAAATATGAGATGAAGTGTGACGCACTGTATACAATTTAATATATATTTTTAGGATTTTGTTATTTAAGAAAATGGAATGTAATGGTACTTAACTTTTGCAAAAGAGAGAAAAATGTTATTTTTACTGCCTGGAGAAAATAAATATTCTCATTGTTGTAGAAACGGGGCGACGGGCCCTGGCCTGTCGTGTGTTTGTGGGCGCGCTCGTGGGAGGGTGTCCGTGCTGGGAGGGTGTCTGCCTCCTCCTCGGGCGAAGGGTCACCTTCGTAACCCTGCGCCCGCGCCAGGCCCGCCAGGCCATGCGGCCTCTCCCGGGCGTCCCCGGGCCCCCTCGGGCCTCGCTGCAGCTCTGACCCACAGGTGGTCTCCCGCTGGGAAGGCCTGGCAGAGCCAGCACTCCACGTCAGCACCCCACACAGTGACAGCGGGGTGGCAGCCGGCCCGCGTCTCTGCCTCGGAGGCCTGGGTCGGGACTGGCCTTCAGTCGGTCAGCCCGCCGGTCGTCCACAGTTTCCGCTCCCTGTAAACTGTCACGGTGCCTGTGCTTCAGAAGGCAATGAGCTGAAAGGAGAAAATGGGTCTAGAACACGAACGTGATTATTATCCAACATGGACTTCGTCTTGCCTTTCAGAGCAACCCCTTCCTTCTCCCGCCCCCCTGTCCTTTGTAAGAGCAGCCATGGAAGCTCCGTGTGAGCTGCCTGCTCTGCACCCAGCACCCTCCTGTCCGGCGCTGTGGGTACCCGAACAGCCCTTCCAGCAGGTGTCGTCGCCCCCATTTCGCCAACGAGGAAACTGAGGTTCAGAGCAGAGCATCGGGGTAGAAGCGGAGAGCACAGCCCTAGAGTCAGCCGGCAGGATCCGTCCCCCACTGTTTGTTTGCTGAGAGGCCAGGGAGTGTGCAAGGAGGGTTCTGGGGGAGGAGTGACACCGGATTCCTCGTCCAGAAGGATGTCCTACTTGCATTAGGAAGAACAGATTGGGGTGGTGTAGGACCTTGGTGAGAGAAAGCTGGCTCTGCCCATATGCCCGGGGCAGGTGACTGGGACCCACCGCCTGGGCTTGGGCGTTCCCCCGGCCTTGGGCGAGTGACTCAGGCCCGGGGGCCTGCATGCTCATCTGTCAGATGGGGGCAGTGACGGTTCCTGCTGATAGAGCTGGGGTGAGCTAGTACCTAGAGGATGGTTCCCATGAATGGAGCTGTTCTCTGTTATTCCGGAGTAGAGTGGGGGTGTGAGAACAAGGAAGTATCTGAGATATCGCTCACATTTATTTCAATGTTTAATATTAGAAGTGTTTTGAAGGGTCTTTTTTTAAGAGTTTATTTATTTTTAGAGAGAGGGGAAGGGAGGGAGAAAGAGAGAGAGAGAAACATCGATGCGTGGCTGCCTCTTGCACGCCCCCCACCAGGGACCTGGCCCACAACCCAGGCATGTGCTGTGACTGGGAATCGAACCGAGGACCCCGTGATTCACACCAGCCAGAGCTGAAAGGTCTTTATGTAGAAGTTTGGCGATGTTGTTTTGTGACTAGAAATAGGCCGCAGTAACTTAACTCTTGTTTCCATCAATACCCTATGGTACAACTGGCTTCGTTACACTTCGTTTCATGTGAAGTTGCAGTTTCCAAGAACCTACCAACGATGCGAGGACTGACTGGTTCTCTGGCAGGCACATCACCAGACGAGGGGTCCGTGCCCCTCTCTCCCTCAGGCCTCTCTTCAGCTGGCCGCGGCCCGCGCGCCCGGCCACCAGCCTCCCCCCGCCACGGCTGCTGCTGGAAGGCCAGCTTCGCTTGAGTGTTTCTCTTCTCTGAGCTTTCCTTGTCTCTTTCCCAGAAGCCCTTTCCTTCCTTGAAGGAAAAGATTTTTTGACTTTTTAAAATAATTTTTAAAATATCGCATAGCAGGTTGGTATGCCGTATCGCATCAGTTTCAGGCGTGCAGTACAGCAATTCGACATGCGTGTGCCTCACCACGTGATCTCCACGCCAGGGCGGGTAGTCCTCCGTGTCTGTGCGAAGCCTCCACCGTGGTGTTAGCCCCTCTCCCCTTCACCTTTCCCCTCATTCCCCCCGTTCCCCCCGCCCTCCTCCCGCTGGCAACCCTCAGTTCCATGTTTCTGTGAGTCTGTTTTTGTTTTGTTTTGTTTTGTTTTGTTTTGTTTGTTCATTTATGTGTGATTTTTTTTTGAGATTCCACATGTAAATGAAACCGTATGGTATTTGTCTGTCTTTCTTCAACTTATTTCACTTAGCATAATACTCTCTAGGTCTGCCATGTTGTCACAAATGGCAAAGGCTTCATTCTTTTTTTGTTGGAGAGTACTAGTCTATTTTATATGTATATATAATCTCACATCTTCTTTATCCATGTATCTGCTCACGGACACCTAGGCTGCTTCCGTATCCTGGCTATCGTAAATAATTCTGCAGTGAAAATAGGAGTGCGTGTATCTTTTCAAATCAGTGTGTTTGTTTTTGGTAAATACCCAGAAGTGGAATTGCTGGTCATGTGATAGATTTATTTTTTAGTTTTTGGTTTGTTTATTTTTTTCCAAGAATCTCCATGCTGTTTTCCACAGTGACCACACCAAACCCAGCCTCACTGGCAGTGCCCACGGGTTCCCTTCTCTCCACATTCTTGCCAGCATGTGACGTTCTGGTGACAGTCGTTCCGACAGGTGTGCAGCGACACCTTGTTGTGGCTTTGACTTGCATTTCCCTGGTGACCAGCGCCATGGAGCATCTTTCCATATGTCTCTTGGCCATTGCGTGTCCTCCTTGGAGAAATGTCTCTGCATGTCCTCCACCCATTTTTTTATTGGATTGTTTATACTTTTGTTAATGAGTGGTATGCGTTCCTTACTATTTTGGCTATCAGCCCCTTATCAAAGCTGTCATTTGCAAATATATGCCGAGGGAAAATATTTTTAATGGCTGGTGGAGAACAAATGGGGGCAACCTCACTGGTGAATTTCTTAGAGACAGATTAGCCTGTGGCAGAAAAATAAATAAATGAAACTGTCCTGCCTAAAGCAGGACCGGGAAGAGGCTGCCAGCCCCATCTGGGTGGACTTGGGGGGGCACCGCTGACCTCGACCTCATCTTCTCTTTTTCCCAAACCTGGGCAGCGCGGTCACTGTAAAGCCCTCCCGCCAGGGAGCCAGCACCAGGCCAGCGGCAGCCTCATCCTTTGTCAGGCAATCAAAGGCTCTTCTTCCCGAGGATCCCGTGGAGATGAAAAGGGCTGGGCCTTGTCGCCAAGCTTGGAAATCACATGAGCATCTCCTCGCCCCACTGGGCCCTGTGCGCCTGAAACTGCAGACAGTCTCTGGGACTCCGAGAACTGGGGGCTTTTGTTCCGCCACGACAGGCCGGGTCCCTGTGGGGGATCGTTTTCTGCTTGGCTGAAAGGGGCCCTTGGGGGATAGGATGTTTCAACCTCAAGAAGCAGCAACATTTGCTTGTAGCTGGAAGTCTTTGCTTCTGGTCTCCAGCTGTCGTCTGCAGCCACCAGGCCCCTGCCGAATGGGACTCCACCCGGCAACCGGGGGCAGCAGCAGCACCAGGCGGGGCTGGCCGTGGGCCAGTCGGTCGAGGGGGCCCATCTCCAGGACAGCCTGGCGGCAAGGACGCCCTCGGCCCTCCTGCCGGTGGGCACTGGGCTCTGGAATGAACCTGCTTGCTGAGGATGACTGGGCCGGCGAGCCAGGCTCCACAGAGCAGCATTTCAGGAGGAAAACAGATCCAAGCTTAAAGTCCAGGCTAACCCCTTGGAGGGGAGTGGGGACAGAATAGTCTGAAACAGCCAAGGCTTTTTTGCAACAGAGAAGTTTCAGATTTCACTTATTTTACTCTTAGAACGTTTACCATTGTCCCTGTTCAAATGAGGCCACTGAGCTTTTAAAAACTTAATGGGGGGCGGGAGGGGGCACTGGTATTTTGCACACTGACCATGTCAGCATGTTTAAGGGACTTGCCTGAGTTGCCAGTACCACAGATGAATCGGATCAAGAGCCCTTGAGGGGTATGCAAACCTCACATTTAATCGAGTCTGGTGCAGCTTTTTAGGGGCCCCGGGGTGAACTGAGCAAAGAGGTTTTGAACGTGCAAGAATGATGATGATGATGATGGTGATAACGGCAGCTAACACTTGGGCAACACTTGTGTGTCTGAGACACCGCACTGAGCACTCAACAGACGTCACTGGATTCAGCCCGTGACGACCCAGCCTGGGAGCGGAGGAGGCTGGGCGAAGGGGCCCAGCCCATGGAAGGCAAGGGCAGGGGCCAGTCTGCTTCAGAGCCAGGGCTCCTCACTCCTGTGGCACCTCAGGCCCCTCGGGGCGGGCAGGTGAGCTCTGAGGGGCCCCCAAAGCCCCCAGGCATCTCACCCTCACAAGTGTGGCCTCCAGTCAGCCCAGGAAAAGTATAGATCAGTTTGGGGCAAAGACTGTGTCGAACCTACACTTCTTATTTGAAAACAAACGCCTTTGAGCGTCCGATGAATGTTATCACGCCCCTCCCTCAAAAAGATCCCACCTACGAAAATCTGCATAGAAATTCTGCAGATTTAAAAACCTAAAACCTGGGCTGCGAACCAAAGCATTGCAGGTTTGATTCCCAGTCAGGGCACATGCCTGGGTTGCAGGCCACGGCCCCCAGCAACCACACATTGATGTTTCTCTCTCTCTTTCTCCCTCCTTTCCCACTCTAAAAATAAATAAAATCTTTAAAAAAAAACAAACCTAAAACCTTCCCATAGACTTCAGGTTTAGAATCTCTTCATTAAGTATCTGTACCTACAAGTTAAAACTAGACCCAAAGAGGACAACAATAACAGTATGAATATAATAATACATTTAACTGATCACTTACTAAGTGTCAGACACTTACTACAGGAGTTAAGTTTTTTCTGCAAAGGGCTAAGTAGTAACTATTTTACCCTTTGTGAACTATACAGCCCCTGATCTCAGTCACAACTACTCAACTCCGCCCACCCTGGTTGTTGGGGGCCAACCACTAGAACCCGTGCAGTCCACTGGGACCCTCCAGGACCCCACCCCCGCAGGCCCGGAGCCCGCCAGGAAACCCCCAGAGGGTTAGGGACTGGCATCTGGAGGGGGCATCAGGCTCACAGGTAAGCAGCCAGAAAATACCTGAACAAATGGCAGGTTGTATTCTGATAAAACTTAATTTATGGACACCAGAAGTTCCATGTTATATCCCATTCACATGTCACCAAATAGTACTACTCTTGACTTTTCACCCCAACGATTAAAACCTGTGAGAAGCATTCTTAGTTAGTTCATGGGCCAAACGAAAGTAGGTGGTGCGCCCACCGCCGTAGCCGGCTGCCCCCCGCCGGGCGCCAACCCCTTTCACCTCGCATTTAACGCTCACAGCAGCGCCGTGCGTCAGGCACCGCTCTCACCCCACTGGCCAGGCGAGGACACTGAGGCTCGAGAAGCACAGAAGTCAGGTCTGAACCCACCCCAGAGGCTGTTTACTTCCTGAGAGACGAGACCCAGCGACTTGAAACTGTGGAGAGAGGAAGAGAGAAGGGGCTGGAGGAGCAGAAAGGGGGACCCTCAGGCAGGGCAGCACTGGGGCCCTGGGAGCAGAAGCCGGGGGAGGCGGGAGCCTCTTCGCCTGAATGGCCTGCCCTGCGGGGGACGGCAGCCTGTTTCCTGAGCTGCTCCTCCAGGCGGAGACCCAGATCCAGGACAGCTGGTGGCCTGACGTTGTTTTGCATCTCCCAGGTTCTCTTAATTATAACCAGTCTGCCATCCTCAGCAATTCCTTGGTCTCCTTTGCTGACATCCATGAATTGGAACCATGAGCAGACTCCCAGCCAAACATGTCCCTAAAATCACATCCCTCTCCCATACAGGGCGCCCAGTCTCTCAGAAACTTGCCTTTCTTCTCGGTCCCGTGGGGCGGGTTAGGCCCGCCCTTCTGTGCGCTGCCTCCTTGACTGAGATCTGCCATCCAAACCTCCTAGCAAAGGGGCAGACAGTCTGCTCAACTGTCCCCAACTCCTTGCCTCCCCGGCCGACTCGCAGGCTTGGGAAGACGGCCACGGGTGGTCTTCTTCTTGGTGCACTTCGCCATCTCCCTGTTCCCACCTTAGTTATTCACAGCCTGGGCCCAAGGCTTTGGAATGAGCTCTCCACGTCAGAAACACACTCCAGGCTGTACCCGTGTCCTGCTTGGGGTGAGAGGGCCTGGAAGCTGGGCGGAGGAAGGTGGGAGCCTCGATGTGGCACCCTGTGTGGGTGACCGTGGCCAGGCAGCGTGGCCTCACTTAGGAAACCTCGGCTCCTCCTCAGAGGAGCCTTGAGACTGTGAACGCTGGACTCGGGGACCTGTAGGTTCTCCCATCACTAGTTCCCAGACCTCAGGCCAGCTACTTCACCTCTCTAACTGCCGTTTACTCATCTATAAGGCAGGTGTAACAGGGCTGTGGTGGAGATTAAATAATATAATAAAGGTAAAGGGTTAGCTCTGTGACCAGCATTTTAAAGGTTTTTGTTAGTAAACCAAGGGTGGCGATGCTCCGAACCACAAAGGCCCGGAGAGGAGTCGTGTGTCAAGGGCCTGGCCCACGGGCCCCATGTTGCAGTGGGAGCTGAATCACACGGCTTTCCGCAGACCCCCAGGGACCACCGGAAGCATGCGGGACCTCGGGCGCGCTCTGCGTTTGGACTTGAGAACCCATTCGTCCAACTCCAAGTGCACAGCGCACAAAGGCAGGGCAGCTCCCTCCTTAGACAATAATTCCTGACTCGGTTCCTTTAAGTAGCTAGTGCCCCTGTCCTGGTACACCCATTCTGTGGCCCTATTTTATAAAAGTACTTAAGACCTTCACCATCTCAGAGACATATCTGTTGTGTGGAGATACTCTTCTTTGCTGGCTTCCATCCTGCAGTGGATTTCTTTATCTGTCGCTTCAAGTCAGGAACCACTACAGAATGCGGATGTTCTCACATTGCCCTGCTGGCCCCAGGGGGGCAAACAGGCAGTTAAGCCCCCAGGCCTAGCTGGCAGAGGGAAGGCACCCAGGAGCTGTCTGCCAGCTGGATTCCCCCTCCGCACAGACCCCAGACCCTGCCTCCTTGCACCCTTGCTTTCGCGGCAGGAGCCATCCCCGTGCAGCCTGGCTCGCTAGCGCCGCCCAGTGGTAAGAACAGAGAGCTGCGGAATAAGGTTGGCCCTGAATCACTGACTCCAGGCCCGACACCTGGTGTCGAACCCAGGAATCTCACTCTCACCACGGCACCTGGCAGCTCTGATTTGCTAGCCCTGCCATAAGATGAGTCCGCTGGGCTCTGACCCCATGGGACCAGGCAACAGAAAGATCTTTCTTCTGATAGAAGGAACGTATTCCACCAGCGAGGAATGAAGCTGCCCCACCCCACCTAGAATCACCCCCAGAGATACCTGCTAGTGTGGGGTGGCGGGGGGTGGGGGGGGAAATCTCCCAAAGGCCTCTCCCCTGCCCAGCAGGACACTTGGCCCCCAAACAAAAAGGCCCTTCTCTTTGTTAACTACCAAATAAACATGTCCAAGTTCCCTGGGCTACTTGCTGTGCACATGTTTATGCCTTTGGGAAGAGAAAAGACTCTCACCAGCTCTCCCTGGACAGGTGGGTGCCAGGTTGGGAATCAGCCCTCAGCAGCCGAGTGTCTGACCGCCTGCCAGCGGGTCCGCAGCAGGTTGGTGGGGTGGCTGACGTGGGGTGTGCTACCACCGTGCATTCGGTGGGCCTTCGAGGCCTCGGGATGCTCCCTGGAAAGGACACCTGCTACATCTTCAAAACTCTGAACAGGTGCTCGGGACCCACCCCCAGAAAGCCTCTGACGCCCCAGCACTCACTGCAGGTGAAAGGCTATGAGGAGCCACAGCATTCAAACCAGTCCGGGCGAGACCCCCCCGCTCCGGGCATGGGTGTGCACACGGAGCCAGGAGGAGCCACCCCTGCCACAGACTAACACCCGCTGAAGAGCAGGCACGCGGTCACATCAATGACGAGCATCTACGGGAGGCCTCAGGGCCAGGCTCTCTGCTGAACCCTACACGCTCTGCACTATTTCATTTGGAACTTCAGCGACCCCGTGGGTGAGAGTGGTTATATTCACACTTTTCAGATGAGAAAATTGAGTCTCAGAGAAATGAAGTCTGCTGCTGACACCATTTAATCCCTGCTTGGTAGATTCTGCTCTTCAAAGAGAATGTGTATTTTGCCTGGGGCCATCAAGCTGGTGAGCGGTGGCAAAGCTAGGACTGAAACCCAGGGCTTTAGGCCTCCAGAGTCACACCCCGCTGTCCCATTCCGTTTGTGTTGACAAACACAAATGACAGTCATCACCTTTCAGACTTCCGGAAGCAATGCCGAGCTCTGAGGAAGGTGGTTTGGGGATTTCTCACAAAAATAGACACACTCTTACTACATGACCCAGTGGTCGTGCTCCTTGGTATTGACCAGAAGAGGCTGAAACCTTATGCACACAAAAGCCTGCGTACCAATCTATGTGGCAGCTTTTTCCTAAATGCCGGGACTTGGAAGAAAGCAGGATGCTCTTCAGTGGGTTGCTGGATAAACTGCGGTGCATCCAGACGATGGAATATCATTCAGCACGAAAAAGGAATGAGCTACCAACCACGAAAAGACACAGGAAAAAACCTAAATGCATATTACTAAGTGAAAGCAGCCAACCCGAAAAGGCTACATACTGTCTGATTCCAAATATATGACATTTTGGAAAAGGCAAAATTGTGGAGACAGCAAAAGGGTCCGTGGTGTCCAGGGCTTGGGGGAGGGGGAGGGATATTCCTGCAGCTTCTTCAACAACCCTCAGCCTTCACCACCGGGACTGGTGCATGGCTTCTCCGCATCTTTTCAACCTGACTGACATCTGTACAAGTTCCTACCCAGCAGCAGAAGAATGCGTGTTCTCTTCAGACACACACGGAACGTTTATTGAGATAGACCGTGTGCTGGGCCGTAAAAGAAACTCAGTTAAGTTAAAAGGGTTGAAGTGTATTTCTACCTTAAGAAACTAGGAGGAGGAGGTGGAGAAGGAGGAAGAAATTAGACCCAAGAAAGTCAAAGAAAGACATAAAAATCAGAGTGGAAGTCAAATAAATCAAAAACAAAAAATAGAGGAAATTGCTGAAACCAAAGCCGGTTCTCTGAGAGATCAATAAAATTGACTCACCTCTAGGCAGACCGGCCAGTAGAAAAAGATACCACAGAGGTGCCATCACTCTAGATCCTACAAATACTTAAAAGACAAAAAGGGAATATTTTGAATGACTTTTGGTAATGAAACTAGCAATTAGATGAGATGGACAGATTCCTTGAAAAACATCATTTACTAAAAAGCTCATTCAAGAACCAAGAGATAACCTGGAGAGCTCCCTATCTATTAAAGACTTTGAATCTTTAATTCAAAACTCCAAGTTTAATTCAAAACTTTCTGAACAAAGCTCAAAGTTTTAGTTAAAAACTTTCCTACAAACAGGACTTCAGGCCTAAATGGCTTCCGTGGGCCTGGGAGTTCTATCACACGTTTAAGGAAGAAATAATACCAATTCTACACAAACTTCCAGAAAATTGAACAGGAAGAAATAGATCCCAATTCATTCTGTGAGGCCATTATTTCACTGATACCAAAACTAGATAAGAGTATCACAAGAACAAAAAAAACTATAATTCAATATCACTCAGTAACACAGAAATAACTATTTTTTGGAGTTCTATTCGTTTAATTTTATTCTCAGTTACAGTTGGCATTTGATATTATCCCTTATATTAGTTTCAGGTGTACAGCACAGTGGTTAGACAATCCCATAATTCACAAAGTGGTCCGCTGAATACTCCCAGCACCCACCTGGCACCACACACAGTCACTACAATATTACTCCCCGTGTTCCCGAGTATATGTTTATTGATCTTAGAGAGAGCGAGGGAGAGGAAGGAATTGTGAATTGGTGCCGCCACTATGGAAAACGGTGGAGAGTATCAGAAAATTGAAAACAGAGCTGCCATTCCACCCAGAAATTCCACTTCTGGGTTCTTATTTATTTACTCAAAGGAATCCAAAGCACCAGTTCGAAAAGATACACGCACCCCCCTGCTCGCTGCAGCGTTATTTACAGCAGCCAGCCCACGGGAGCAGCCCGGGGGCTCACGGACAGGTGGATGGGTGGTACGTGAACACGCAGCGGAATATCACTCAGCCATAAAAAATGAAATCTTGCCATCTGCGACAACATGGATGGACCTGGAGGGCATGATGTTAAGTGAAATAAGTCGAGAAAGACGGATACCATGTGGTTTTGCTTATACGTGGAATCTAAAAACACAAAACAAATGAATAAACAAAACAAAATAGAAACAGACGCATGGGTAGAGAGAACAAGCTGATGGTTGCCAGGCGGGGAGGGTTGTGGGAGAATGAGTGGAACTTGACAATGAGTTAGTTATTTTTAAGAAGAGAAAAGAAAGACCTGGGTTCTTCTTTATTTTTCTTTAAAGGCGATGAACTATTGACATACACGACAATGGGTGAATCTTAAAAACAGTTTTACGTGCAGTGAAAGAAGCCAGACCCAAAAAGAGTACAGATGGTATGATTTCATTTACACAAAATATCTGGAAAATGCAAATAATCTATAGTGACAGAAAGCAGCTCGGCGGTTGCCTGGGAGTGTGGGAGGGGTGGGAAGAGGGGTTATGAAGGGCAGGAGGAAGCCTGGGGGGCGGGGCGCGGACAGAGTCGCTATTTTGATCGTGAAGGTGGTTTCCCAGGTGCAGACATAGGTCACACGTGATCAGATTGGACACTCTAGGTGAGCACAGTTTATTGTATGTCAGTCACGCCTCATTAAAACTGTTCAAAATAAACAATAGCGTGTGATATATGACATAACATAAAACGAACTCTAAAATAAAGCAGCTGCTGCCCTCAGGGTCGGAGGCTGTCTCTCCGTCTCCGTCCTGAAAGGGGAGTCGGGAGGCGGGGCCAGGCCGAGGGACCCGGGGCCTCCGCCCTCCACCGTCTGCCGCCTCCAAACTGCACGGAGGACGGTCCTCCTGGGGTCTCAACACAGCGCAGGTTCCCTGAGGCGCTGCCCGGCACCCAGGGCACATGAGCGCATGTGCAGCCGTTCTGATGCTCCCACTTCATCTGACTGTTCTGAGAACGAGGCTTTCCTTCTCTCATCCCGTGGGCCTCCGTGGCTGCAAGCTCCTTGAGGGCAGCCCCTGCCTCCGGGACAGCAGACACGGCCTTTGCCCAGGGTGTCTCCTCAGTGTCGTCTTCCCTCTTGGCCAGTCCATCCCCCTCATCCCCCAGCCTCCCACCCACCAAGATGTTCTCGGACCTGCACCCCCCCAACCCCCACCAAGCCCTGATATCTCAGTCAGGTCCATGTCATTCTCTTTCATATACCCCGATTCACTCCTTCCCATCATTTCCTCATCACGATGTGCAGTGACGGTTATCTGGCTGTGAGCTTCTCTGCGGTCCGTCTTCGCACTTGGCCGTGACCGTTTCTGCGTCGCCAACACCAAACCCGAGCTTGGGCTGCAAGAGGGCTCAGCACACGGATGTGGGGCGGGTGGAGACGTTCTGTGTACCGTGTTCAGTGTGCTCAGGCTTCAGGGCTGGCATGGAATCTCTCGGGGATTCAAGTCTGCCACGCTCCACCCAGCAGGCAAAACTCAGAGCTGACGTTAATTCACACCCCACATACATGAATCTTACTGAGCAAGGCATCCAGACAATCCCCCCCTTTGTCAGAACTGTGGGAGTCTTACTTAGGCGGAGAGAAAAGCCAGTCTAAAATCGGTCGCTTTTAGAAACCATCAGCTCAAGAAATTAAGGATTCTGTCAGCGTGCCCTGAATTTCTGGGCCCAGCAATTAATTCCTTCTCGATTAAAGGATTGTTGTGTTTCTGATACATTATTATGCGGAGTGGGCTTGCTGTGAATTTTAAAACTTTAACCAGGATCCTCATTAACTGGGACCTTTTATCTGTGTGCAACTTCTAGAAGAGGCCTGCGGCTACAGAGTGAGCTGACGCATCCAAAAAAAAAAAAAAAAAAATTCCACGGGGCATCTTGATGCACCAGGACAGCTGTCCTCCCTCCCACTGGTCACAGGACCATTTACTTGTAACCCACCAGGCGCAGGCTGGGCCTTGTCCATCGCCTGCTGAATCCTCGCCCGCCCGCCCGCCCCGTCAGGTGGCCACAGTGGGCATCTCCTCCAGCTGACAGGTGAGAACACTGCACCCGGTGGAGGGAGGTGAGTCGCCTTGCTCGGGCCAGTGGGCGGCTCACATCTACTGACCCCCAGGCCCCATGCTTGGTCCCACCTTCCACCGCACCCCCTTCTCCCTGGACAACGAAGATCGCCGTGCAGAAGGCCGACCCCAAGGCCTTTGAGTCCACCATCCATCCAAGAACCATTCCAGCTTGGGGGGTATCCATGGAACGAGGCTCCGCTGGAGGTCGGAGGTCGGAGGTCAGAGGTCAGAGGGAGCCTTGGAAGTGCAGCCATTTGTGAGGCAGAGGGTGAGGCAGGGGTCAGGGGCTCTGTCCTGTGTCTGGGAGCCTCGGGGTTTTCTCAGACAGGCTCTGCCTGGCGACACTTAGGGCCAACCCCGACTCAGGTTAACCCAGGAGGGGAGATTTCCGGGACCCCTGTCAGACGCAGGCCGAGCCACCCCAAATTAGCCTGGGTCCCCGGCCCCCAGCATTTTAGCCATTGCTCCTGTTCGGTTCACACAGGTTTATACTTGTAATGGCTGTAACATTTGTGCACACAGCCATTCCCACCCCTCCCCGGCCCTGGGCAGGCCAGGCACGGGTGCCCCCACCCCAGCCCAATGTGGATCCCTAGAACCCTGGGGCCTCCTTCTAGAAACTTGAGAAACTTAGAAGGAAGCTGGTCAGGAGCCCCAGCACCTCTGATACAATGTTCCCTCCAGCTGCCCAGGCAGGGAGGCAGGCGGCCCAGAGTAGACACTGTGACAGGTCCCCATGGCCCGCCTGTCGCCCCCCCCCACACCGCCGCATAAACTGAGGGGTCGCTCAGTGCCTCCACCCAAGGAGACTGGGAGCCATCCACAGCACAAAGCAGCTAACGGTATAGTTCTCATTAAAAAAAAAAAATCTAAAGGAAGCTCTGAGACACGCTGCCACACGGAGGGACCTCAAAGACGTGGTGCCCAGTGACACCGAGGAGCCAACACTGCACGACGGCCCTGACCTGGGGCTGCCGGAGCGAGCGGTCAGATCGCAGAGATGGACAGCGGGCGGTGGTCGCCAGGTTCTGGGGGGGTAGGGCGGGGCGTTAGTGCCCAATGGGGACAGTTCCGGCTGTGCAAGAGAGGAGGGGGCCTGGCGACGGGTGGCGGTGACATTTCACAACAAAGTGAAGGCACTTACTGCCCCCGAACTGTACATTTTTAAATGGTTTGGATGGTCAGTTGAATGTTATGCACAGTTTACCATAACTTTTTTAAAAATAAAAGTAAAAACCGTGTAAGGTCTCCCTTCATCGAGCCCCTCCGATGCCAATCACCTCACTGAATCCCGGCAGCGACATTTGGAGATAAGTTCGGCTGTCAATGGCCTTCGTCACCGATTCAATCACTGATCGTTATAGGCGGGAGAACCAGGATGAGGAGGGCGGTGGCAGAGCGGCCTTGACAGTCACCCAGCTGGTAAGTGGGAGGGCCAGGGACGCGCACAGGACCCGACTGCACGGCCCGCCGTCTGCCCACTCGGGGCCCAGGCCTCGAGGGGAGCTGTCCCCGCCCCGCACCCATTTTCCTCCCGCAGCTCTGCTCAGACTTCCCTGCCAAGGGACAGCAAACAGGATCCAGATGGAGGTTCCCCCGCTGACCAAGATGGAGCTGAACTCGAAACCCCTCTGCCAGGATTTCCTAATGCATCCCAGACTGCTGTCCTGGAAGTGGCTGGTGCCCTCCTGCGGGGGCGGTGGGGGGCAGAAAGGCGGCCCAGCCCTGGAAGGCCCCGTTGCCTCACAGGGGGAGATGCATCTCATTCCGGTCCACGGGAGTGCTATGGGGTTGCCATAACAACCCCTTTTGTAAAGACACAGTCACATTGGATGAGGGCCCACATGACCTCCTGACCTCATCTTACCTTGATGGCCTGCAAAGACTATTTTTAAATAACAGGACCCAGGATTAAGACTTCAACCTTTTGGGGCACACAGTTCAACCCCTAATTCCCATTCCACGATGCTGCTACTCCCCTCGGCCTCCCGCGAGGCCGGCGGGGGAGGTCCTGAGTGTCAGGGATGTTTGCCAAGTGCAATGGCATCTCACACACTCTGAGGTTTTATGAATTTATAACAGCCGCCATCATGGACTGAATTCTCACTGTGCGCAGCAGGCACTAGGCATACACTCCCCCCAGCCCTTAGCTGCCGGGCAGCTGTTAGCATCCCATTCACAGGCGACAGCCACATTTCTCAGTTGGAGGGAGGGGGCTCGGATTCTTGCCGTTGGAGTAAAAGGCAGTGCCGGGGAACTCCGGCGGGAGAGGGGATGTATGGGAGGTTTATTTTTCCTGCCTAAAAATGGCTGGAATCGGGTGACTTCTCCCCATTCCCATGGTGACTCCCTGTGTCAGTGTGCCGGGGCTGGCATAACAAATCACCACCCACCCGGTGCCTTAACACGACAGAAACTTCTCCCGCCATGCTTCCGGAGGCCAGAAACCCGAAGTCAGGATGTCGGCAGGACTGAGCTCCCTCTGAAGGCTTCTGGTGGCTCCAGGTGGTCCTGCTGTGTGGCTGCATCCTTCCAGACTCCGCCTCTGTCCTCACTCTGTCTCCCCACTGGGTGTCTTTTACAGGGACGTTTGTTTTACAGGGATGTTTGTCATTGGGTTTATGCCCCATCCAGGTGATCCAGGATGGTCTCACCTCAAGGCCCTTCCTTACCGCTGCAAAGACTCTTTTCCAAACAAGGACACATTCCTAGAGCCGGAACACGGACACGTCTTTCGGGGACCGTCATTTGACCCCTCCTTATGTTCCTTGGCACCATAGTCTGAGCTGGGCCCCTGCAACTAGCCCCGTCTCATTGTGAAAGAGGGATCCCTCACAAGCAGAGACCAGACCTACCTCCCTGTCTCCAGAAAGTCTCATCGTGGTTGCTAGGGCCTCAGGGGGCAGCCCAGACTTGGCCCCCGAAGCTCCCCTGGCCTGGCTCTGCTGGTTTCTCTGTCTGCCCCCCGCTTGTCTGAAGACCTCCTCCTTGAGTGCGGTTCCCGCTGTTCCCTCTCCTGGGACCCTGCCCCTGGGCTTCACCTGGATGCCTTGCTCACCTGCCAAGCCACAGTTTAGTTGTGCCCTTCCTCTCCATTCCTCGACGGCCCAGGCTTAGTGAGGGGCCTGGGCTCCCACAGGCCCTGGATGGTCGCTGCCGTAAGCTGCGGACTCAGAGTACAATGCGGATTCCCCCATCTTTGCCCTCTGACCTGGAACCTCAGCCAGGACAGGGCCCAGGTCTCCACATTCACCTGGTCACCACCGAATGGCCACCACCCACTACAGGGCACAGCTGGCGTCTTACAGTGCATTTGGGGGGCAGGGATTGGTGCATGAAGGTCAGATATGGCTGAACCTTCCCACTGTTGCCCATCTTCCTTCTTCAGAGTCTTGGGGACACTTTCTCTCCCCTTTAAAATCTTAGGTTCTGTTTGAGTGTGTGTGTGTGTGTGTGTGTGTGTGTGTTTTCTGTAACAACTTCGTGTAGTACGTGGCCTTTTGGGATCAGCTCCTTTCACTTAGCGTAATGTTTCTGAGACTCATCCACGTCAGGACTTCATCCCTTTTCACAGCTGAATAATATTCCACTGTGTGGATAGACCACATGTTATTCATCCATCGATCAGTCCATGGATATTTGGATGTTTCCACTTTTCGGCTGTGATGAATAATGCTGCTCTGAACAGTCACGTACAAGTTTTTGTGTGGTTCGATGTTTTTGCTTCTCTTGAGTATATACCTTGGAGTGGTGACTGTGTTTTCTAAATGACAAATAAGCTATATTTTAAGTTTCAAACGTGACACATTAGAAATCACCAAAGTGACGAGTTATAAAAACGAGAAAATGTAGACACACCCATAAGTCCCACCAGAGCTCGCTGGTGTCTGGCCCTGCAGACGTCCCCTTGCACACGTTTGCTTGTGTGGAGCGTGAACAGACAGCCGTGCGTGAGGAAACCGAGACGACTCCACACCCTGTGCCTGGCTCCCTTGACCCCTCATGTGACTCTCAGTCAAAAACCATTCAGTGCAGGTTAGAAATGAAGCTGGCTTTGACTTCAGAGGACAAACAACTAAGAGTAGAGAAAGAAAGAAGACTTTCAGGTTCCTGGAGGTAGGGGGAGAGATTTTCAAGGGGAGGGGGGTGGAACCTTTCTCTTTTGGAAAAAAAAAGGCACTAAAAAGAAAGGAACAACCCCCCTCAAAAGAAAAGAAACCTGGGCAAAAGTTTGTTTAGAAAGTCACTGAGCCGTGGAAGAAGTGGGCCAGCTGGGCTGCTCGGGCTCAGGAGACAACTTACCTGATTTCTTTACTTTTTTTGTAATAATTTTATTTTAATTATTGTTCAAGTACAATTTTCTCTCTTACACCCATCCCAGCCCACCCACACAGCCCTCCCCACTTCCCTCCCATATCCACCCATCCCTAGTTTTTGTCCATGTGTCCTTTATACTTGTTCCTGTAAACCCTTCCCCTTTTCCCCTGAAATTCCCCTGAAATTCCCTCCCCTCTCCCCTCTGAACACTGTCAGCCTGTTCTCTATTTCAGTGTCTTTGGTTATATTTTGCTTGTTTCTTTGTTTTGTTGATTAGGTTCCTGTTAAAGGTGAGATCAGATGGTATTTGTCTTTCACCACCTGGCTTACTTCACTTAGCATAATGCTCTCCAGTTCCATCCATGCTGTCGCAAAGGGTAGGAGCTCCTTCTTTCTTTCTGATTGATTTCTTTACTTAAAAAAAATGTTTAACGATATTGCATTATTACAATGTTTTACCACTAAAAAAAGAGTCTAAGAAGCCTTTGAGGGATTACTGATGCAAAATAGTGATTTTATAAAACTCAGCAATTCGTAAGAAGAGTGCAGCCAAGAGGCTCTTTTGCTCCTTTATCACTTCTTCCAGGAACTGACTCCGAGACAGAGGCCAGGTTAGCGGACAGCTGCAGACCTGAGCGAAGCCGCAAACCTCTCAACCGAAGAATGTGAGCTGTTTGTGAACACACAGGAAAAAGCCACTATTAAAGCAGGGAGGCATTACAAGTTTCTCTTTTAAACCTGTTGTGGAAAAAAAGTAGAAATTCTTAACCATTCATGACTAGTGAGAAAGGCTGTTTGCTTTCTTAAGTATCTCACTGCTTCTCCATTCCTGAATTATATGTTCTTATATTATAAAACATTATATTACAAAACATTATATTACAAAAATAATTCTTATAATAATCTATTCTTAAACAGTAATTAGTAATTCTAATATTTATGCTCAATTGTCTTATAAAGAGTTCTACTTGCCCTGGCTGGTGTGGCTCAGTGGATTGAGTGCCAGCCTGTGAACCAAAGGGTCACCGGTTCATCTCCCAGTCTAGGCATATGTCTCGGTTGTGGCCCAGGTCCCCAGTGTGGGGCGCATGAGAGGCAACCACACACTGGCATTTCTCTCCCTCTCTTTCCCCCTCCCTTCCCCTCTCTAAAAATAAATAAAATGTTTTTTTTAAAAGGCAGCTTCTCTGCGAACCAAAGTGTCGCAGGTTCGATTCCCAGGCAGGGTACATTCCTGGGTTGCAGGCTATAACCCGCAGCAACCGCACATTGATATTTCTCTCTCTCTCTCTCTATCTCCCTCCCTTCCCACTCTAAAAATAAATAAATAAAATCTTTAAAAAAAGGCAGCTTCTAAGAGTGGATCAGAGAGAACAAATGAAAATTCTCTTTTTTTTTTTTTTTTGCCGGGACAAATCCAAGACGCCACCTAGTGGCGGAGCTTCCTAATTGCAGGCAGAGTACCTAGAAAGACTGGTTCCCTAGCCAGCCAAGACAAAAATGACAGTCAATGAAGGATTCTGTCTAGTCTTCCATAAACACAGTAGTCCTCCTAGAGAAAAGTTTTGAATTTCAACATGGGTTTCTTCACTTTATCCCGAGAGACTGGCCAACAGAAACATTTCAGGCAACAATTAGTACGAACTAAGGGCTTTTGGGGACCAGCAGCTCCTTACCAGCATTCTGCTCGCCGAAGACCAAACATTTTGTCTGTCCCAGGCCTCAGACCCCAGGCTGCCGAGATTTCTCATTCTGGCAACTATGTAACATTCTTTGGATTCAATATAACTACTTCTTTTCTGGGCAGCGTGTATCAGGCGCAAGGCAAGGAGCTTATTTAAACGTCCCTCACACCTGACACAGGTGCTGCTATCCCCACTTTCCAGGCGAGAACACTGAGGCCTGATGAGGGGAAGCAACTTGGCCAAGGTCACACAGTGAGGAAGACATAGGTAGGACTGAAACCTCCTCCTGGCCACGCCGGGGCTACAGACCCCACAATGCTAGCCCCATGTCGGGCCCCTTTTTCTCGCTGGAGGAGTCCAGCTGCAGCCCAGGGGCCAACAGGGCCTGTCGGGAGGGACATGGGCACAGTGCAGGGCCCCAGGGCCACATCTCGGCCTGGACTATCCTGGCCACCTGCTCCAGGTGCTGCAGCCAGACTCTGAGTCCCGCTCTGCTATCTCTGGCTGTGAGATTCATCCATCTCCCTGGCACCCCCTTTCCTAGACAAAATCCACCTGCGTGGGTGGCTGTGACAATGCACGCAGTCTGCAGTCGCACAGTTGAAAGCTCAGGGCTGTCCTGGTAGGAAGCAGGTCAATGCCCACTCCTTCTCCCCACCACCCCGCACCCTCTCCATACTCTGTCTTCCTTCAGCCACTGTTCTCTCGGCATCTCTCTGCCTGTGTAACTCAGCTCTGAACGGCTCTCTCCCCAACTCAGGCTCAAGCCCCTCTGTGCTGCTGCTAGGGCTCAGAGTCCTACTCTGGGTTTGTCTCTCTGTCTCTGCTGTTCAGTTTCCCTCTCTGTCTCTCTCTCTCCCTCTCTCTCTGCCTTTTCCACCCTCCTCTTCTCTGTCTCTATCTTTCCTCCCCATCTCTTCCTCTTCCTCCCTCCGTGGGATGAAGGGGGGACACAGCCAATCTCGGCTTCTTGTGGCTTCAGCCTGCAGACCTGGGGGTGGGGAGGCAGTCCTGGCTGTCTGCCCGCCCAGCTCCTGGTGCAGGCCCTTCCCTCTGGCCAGGGTCCCTACCTCCCCACCCCCTCCCTGAACAGCCTCCAATCGGTTGTGTCATGAGCAACCAGGAGCCCTGGGCCAGTTCTGCTGAGGACAGGGGCACAGGGCCTTCCCGGGGCACAGCTGTTCAGAGGTACAGTTCCTTATCCAATCCTGGTACTTATGGGTCCTCTGCCTGCCCAGAGGTGGGAATCCATGCAGAAACCTCACCCAGCACCCAGGGGCCCTCCTGGGCTGCAGGCAATGGCTGTGGAATGGTAAGAGCTGCCCTTCTACATGTGCACACACATTATTTACTTCTTAGGGCAAAGAACTAAATGCACAAGAAAACTGACACCGCTAGTGCCACAGCTCACCTTCCCAAAGACAGCCAGCCACCAGTTTCTTGAGATTCTTCGGAGACAGTGAGTGCATGGTTCAAGTATTTGTGGGTATACATTCCTGCAGTTTCCCACAAACGGCAGCATCTTTTATGCACAGCTGCACTTAGTTCTTCACTTAACAACCGATCTTGGGAATTGCTCCATAACAAAACACTACGCTCTGTCTCGCCTTCGTTTGTGTTTCACATACCACAGGATGCGTCCTTTAGCGTGGGCACTTCCGTGGGTCTCAGGATGCTCAGAGCTGTGCAACCTTCGCCACTAGCTACCTTTGGAACGTTTTTATCCCCCTAAAAAGAAATCCCTTACCCATTAGCGGTCACCCCCCACTCCCTCCCCTGGCCCCTGGCCAACACTAATCTACTTTCTGTCTCTGTGGGATTTGCCTATTCTGGACATTTCATATAAATACAATACGTGGCTTTTTGTGTCTGGCTTTTTTTGCCCAACATGTGTACAAGGTTCATCCCTGCTGTAGCAGGTATTGATACTTTTCTCCTTTTCACGGCTAACTAATATTCTACTTAGTGGTTATACCACAATGTTTATCCCCTTGTTCTTTTTTTAATATATTTTATTGATTATGCTATTACAGTTGTCCCATTTTCCCTTCATTCCCCTCCACCCTGCACACCCTCCCCCACCCACATTCCCCCCCTTTAGTTCATGTCCATGGGTCATACATCTAAGTTCTTTAGCTTCTACATTTCCCAGACTATTCTTGCCCTCCCCCTGTCTATTTTCTACCTACCATCTACGCTACTTATTCTCTGTACCTTCTCCCCTTCTCTCCTCCTCCCACTCCCCTGTTGCTAACCCTCCATGTGATCTCCATTTCTGTGGCTCTGTTCCTGTTCTAGTTGTTTGTTTAGTTTATTTTTGTTTTTGTTTTAGGTGTGGTTGTTAATAATTGTGAGTTTGCTATCATTTTACTGCAAGTATTTTTTATCTTCTTTTTCTTAGATAAGTCCCTTCAACATTCCATATAATAAGGGCTTGGTGATGATGAACTCCTTTAACTTAACCTTATCTGGTAAGCACTTTATCTGCCCTTCCATTCTAAAGGAAAGCTTTGCTGGATAGAGCAATCCTGGATGTAGGTCCTTGCCTTTCATGACTTGGAATACTTCTTTCCAGCCCCTTCTTGTCTGCAAGGTCTCTCTTTTCAGAAATCAGCTGACAGTCTGATGGGAACGCCTTTGTTCTTTTCAATGGCAGTAGAAAGGGGATTTGGGGGCAGAGACCAGAAGAGGGGAAGTGAGACAAACCTGAAGGAGAAGGCCTCTCATTGGTCCATCCCCTCAGGCCCTACGGATGGATGGACCCTAAGGTGTCAGTCTCTGGCGGTGGGCATTCAGGCTTTTCCCAGCCTTCTGCTTCTACAGATAATGTCGCAGTTACTTTTCTCATGTTCTCTGTGAATATATGCACAATCGCTCAGTCAAAGAAGTACACACACATTGTAACTTTTACTACATATTACCAGTTGTGCTCCAAAGACTCCATATGTGAAGTGACACTTGCCAACCCGTTTTATCAAAAATTTAAGTCCTCACCATCACTTTTGGAAGGTGATGCCACCTCATTGTGGTTTTTGCTTGCATTGCTTTTCTCTTGAGTGAAGTTGGATGCTTCCTCATTCCACATGGTTAGTTTATCACCTTTTTCTATTTCTCCGTTTGTCATTGATTGATGTTGATTTGTAAGAGTTCTTTATATTTGGAGGAGATTAGCCTTTTAATCTGATTGATAAGTCACAAAATTTTCCAACTAGTTTTTCTCTGTGAAGAAACCTTTATGTACCCAAATGTATGTTTTATGGCTTCTGGTGTACATATATCTTTCCTAGAACTCTGAGGAAAACTCCAAAAGGGCCCAGCATCTGCACCTACTTATGATCCATTGGAGGAACCAGAGAAATCCACAGATGGCTCCAGCACAGAACTCGGTGAGTGGGGAAGCCCAGTAGACACGTGACCCGGTCTTGGGGGTGTAGGGCGCCTTCCTAGAGGTGGGGCAGGGGTGATGTCTGAGCTGAGACTGAAGGGTGAGTGGACATTGGAAGGCAGAGGGGACAGGATGGGAAAGCCCAGAGGCCAGCTGGAAAACACGGTTGGGCCGGGACCTAAGACGTGTTTGGTGTCCAGGGTCTGGGGCAGAGGGAGGGCGAGCAGGCCGGGCCAGGGTCGGGCCTCAGCCTGAGAGCAGCAGGGAGATTCACAGGCTTACTGGGCTCTCTCTGCCTTGGGAAGATCCTGAAGGCCTGGAACAGTCAGAGAGGAGGTGAGAGGCCACCAAGGAGACCACGGCCACATCCCACAAGAGGGTGGAGGCCGGATGGGATGAAGCCAAGGAACGGGCAGATGGAGGGGGTCCGGGCTTGGCCCCGCAGGGCTGGATGGGAGGGTGGGGCCGGGAGAGCCTGGAGTCCAGGTGCTTGGGGAATGCACATCCCCCATGAGAGGCCATCCATCTACTTAAGAGTGCCTGGGCCAAGCTCCAGGCTGGGAATGCTTCCTCCAGTGGCTCCATCTGCCTAACAGGGCTGCCTGTTCCTAATTTATATCAGCTGCAGGCAGGCCTGAGCCCACTGGTCAGCCAGCACCAGACATGGGTGGCAGATGGAGGAAGGGCTGGTTCTCCGGCCTCGAGGCTGTTGGGGTGCAGGTCTGAGGGAAGCCAGAGCCCATGGGGTGCAGAGGGACGGCTGAGGGCCCCGGTGTGGTGCTGGACTGGCGCCCTGGTGTGGCCCCTCTGCCCAGCTCCCACAGATGTGGAGACCCACAGCCTGGGGTCCTCTTCCCAAAGCGCCTTTCTCTCAGTGTCTGTCTCTCTGCATGTCTTTCCCCGTCTCTTTCTCCATCTCTTCGACCCACTTGCATCACTCTATCTCTGGCTTGCTGGCCCTCTTTCCACTCTGGGTATCTCTGTATCTCTCCCTGGATCCACCCCCTCTCTACTCCTCTCATCCCCCTCCTCCCCCTCAGAGCCACCTCCTCAGAGGGGGCAACCATTCCCATCGGGGGTGTCAGGTGGGGTAGGCCCAGGTGCTCCCGGCTCAGCAGGACCTCCTGATGTGTGCAGGGCAGGTGGGCTGCTGGACGGTCTCTTTGCTGAGTAGCCCCTCTTGCCTGCCCTTCACACCTGCCAGACCCATCCGACCCACAGTGACTTTTGGGCCCCATTTCAGATGTGTCCAGCAGAGGGTGTGTTTCACCTCACAGGGGTGTGGAGATGGGCACCTTCCCACACAGAAGGTCATCTCCCTTGGCAAATCTGGTTCCTAGACCTTTGCTCAACAAGCACCCCCCCTTATCAGCCTAGAAGTTCCACTATTAGTGATTTAGGCCTTAAATGAAGAAGAATCCCTGTTAACTGCCTCCTGACATTTAACCACATTAACTGTATCAGTCATGAGCACTCTAGTATGAATGAACCAACAGCTTCTCCCTCTATCTCCAGCTAGGTAGACGCTGCCTAAGGAGACTTCATTAGTCCATTTTCTCAGGAGGGGAGGTGTGGAAAGAGAACCAGAGTAAGGGATCCCAACAAAGGTAAATGGGGCAGAAAGGAGGGGATTTGGGGGAAGGGACAAGAGGAAGGGAAGTGGGACGAACCTTAAGGAGAAGGCCTCTCATTTGTCCATTCCTACATGGTCACAGGAAAGTCCCCAAGTCCTGTATCACCCCATATTCCAGATGGGGGGACTGAGGCCTGGAGAGAAGGGACTCACTCTAGGTCATCCTGAACATGTGGGTCTCCTAACCCCAAATGCAGGCGCCCTGCCTGCCACGCTTGCTCGTCCCTGCCTTGTCATTCTGTTGTCCTCCCCCCACCCAAAGGTGCAGGCTTCTCCTCCAGAGGACTCTTGAGGAGGCAGGAAGGCCCTCTCAGAGCCCTAATTTATGACTTTCCAGCAGCTTCCTTCCTCTCTTCACTCCCCTCCAGCCCCAGTCCCAGCTCCGTGGCGAAGGAATGAGTTGGGTGAGAAGGGCAGCTCCATGAGGCATAAATAACTTGGCCAGGCAGCTGCAGGCTCTCTGGGTCCCCCAGTAACCCCACTCGGGCCCAACAGGGTGCCCCTGCTCTGTGACAGAGGGGCAGCGGGGCCAGGCCTCCAGATCAAAGGCACAGAAAGGGGCATTGTTCCCCAACCTGGAAGCATGGGGAAGGCCCCGCCCTCTGCCCGGCTCTTTGTCTGGGCAGAGGCTTTGAAGGCCACTGGGTTGACATGGCCCCTTCCCTTTCGTGACATCCAGGGCTGCTGCCACAGGCTCTGGGTCGCTGGGGGCTGCCGCCATGCACTCTGGGCAAGGCTGGGCCCCCGTGGCCTGCGTCCTCACCGACAGAATGGGCTCGAACCGGGTGCAGAGCCAGTGGAGGGCCCACGCTCACACAAACCGGTGCGTAAACAGGACCCGAGCTGGGGCCGCTGTCCGGTGGGAGACAGGCACAGGAAGGAGGCACTTGGTGTGAGCCCCGTGGGAGGTGACAGGGAAAGGAGGCCGGGAGCCAGGTTTGTTTGCTGTGGGAGAACAGCATTTCCTGTTTGGACTAGGGCAGGGTGGACGTGCCAGTGAGTCCAACCAGGAGGCCTGCTGGGGAGGGGGTGCCTGTGGGAGTGCGTGCATACGCATACATGTGTCCCAGCCCGTGTCCCTGTGTGGTCCCTGTGTGCTCTCTCACCTCATCAGCTCCCAGACGGGAGCCTAAATCTGAAATGAGTTTTCATTTTTTCCCCCAAAGACGTCCCACTGAAGGAAGGGCTCAGCCAGAGGGCGGCAGTGTGGCCTACTGGGTAGCCATCACTCACCAGCTGGGCACCTGGGGCAAGCCCCACACCTGGGGGACGGGCAAAAAGGCCCACCCCGCCCCCATGGGTGGTGGAGATCAGGGCAGGGGACAAAGCAAGCAAAATGCTTAGCGCAGCACCTGGCACAGTCAGAGCTCCCACCGGAAGCTGCTGTCCTTACCAGCGGTTGTGGTCTGGTCTTGGCAGCGGAGGGGACCAGCCCCTGGGGCGGAGGTCCCGCCCACAGGGACAGGCCTGGGACCTCAAGCCAGCAGCTCCACAGCTTGGTCTCAGCAAATACTGAAACCTCAAGTGAGCAAGACCCAGGTCCCGGCAGCATTTCCTGCCCTTCCTGCTCAGGGAGGGGAGAAGACCAGGAAACAGGCTGACAGTCACCAGGAAAGTTTGCCCTTAAAGGGAGCTCGGGGGAGGGAGGAGTGGGATGTAAGGGGACTAAATGGTAATGGAAAAAATACACCATAAAAACGGAGGGCTTTGGGTTGTGCCTGTAGGAAGACCCAAAGTCCTCATATTTTCCCAGAAGCATGAACTCTTGAGACAGAAGAATCTTAAAAAGGTCCTAGGACTTACTTTTTCAGGCAAGGAAATGAGGCTCAGAGAGGGACATATCTTGTCCCAAGTCACACAGGAATGGACATCGAGGCCCGTGGGGTACTGAGCCTGTGCAGTAACCAGCAGGCTACACTGTTACGGGGTGTGACTGTAGCCATAAATAAATGGCCCGGCCAAAGGGGTCCCTGCCTCAGCAAGGAGTGGGTCCCTTCTGATGTCAAAATGTTGGTAACGGCTTTCACCGAGAGGGTCCCTTGGTGGAGAAAGTCCACAGTGGCCCGAAGCTGCCGTGATCTCGGTGGGAAAGGGATGAGATGCCATCAATCACAGGACATCAATCACAGGACCATCTCGGACATGCTGCAGACAGCCCCGGCGCTGCCTCCTCACTCTGCGGCACCCGTCAGAGCACCCAGTCACCTCACAGGCCCTCCAAAGCCCTCCCCGGGACAGGGGCCACTGCCCAGCTCTTCCCCTTCCTGAAGAGCTGCATGCCCCTCGGGGTGCCCTTGGGAAAGATGGATTTTGATCGCAGCCACTCGACCCGAATGAGGACGGGCCTGGGAGCCTCTCAGGAGATGGCCCCTCGAGAATGACAAGTTGCCCAAGGGATTAAGTCACTGATCTAGTTGTGTCACAAACAAGGGCTAACCAGAGAGGCACAAAGCCGCATTTCCTGGGGGGTCACATAGGTGGCACAGAGTAGGTGCCCCAAAATCGCACGTGGAGGGGAGGGAGGGAGCTTCCCAGAGGGGCAAAGTTGGCACCGTGATGATGTCATTGGAGCACGTGGGCTGCCCTAGGGGGACCGTGTGAAGCAGAGGAAGGTGGGTGCCAGGGCACAGCCGTGACATCTCATTCCTGCCCACAGCCCCCTAGGGGACGAGCGACTGTGCTCCTTACAAAGAGACTCTGAGGCTCAGGGAAGGGCGGGGCCGCCCAAGCTGACTCCAGCAGAGGTGGCAGAGGCTGGGTTGGAGCCCAGCTCTCACCGCTGACCCGCCCCCTGGTCAGCTGGGGGAGACAGGGTCAGCTCCCTCAGTGTCAGCACACCCCGGCTGGCGCTGACTCGGGCCCTGGCAGCTGGTGCCCCCAGCCCTGGTGCGTCCAGGAGAGGCAGTCCTCCAAGCTCAGAGGTGGGGCTGGCAGGCCCTTCCCGCTGGCACGTTCCTAGCAGAGATCTGGGATCTGGACAAACCCAGGGCAGGGTTCTGAGGGACAGGCCCCCGCTGCACCACCAAGCTGGACAGGGGCTCCCCAGCCCCGGACCAACTGCTGCGCCGCACTCCAGGCAGAAGGGGGTTAGAGGCCATCCTAGAGTTTCAGAGGATTCGGGGTCCCCTCTGATGAGAGCGGTGGTCCTGCCCCGTGAGCACACACACCCATCATCCCTGCACACTCACACGCACCACAAACACATGTTCGCTTGCACCTGGTGTTCACAGCCCTCTCCCCAGAGGCTGGCTCACCGGGGCACCCCAGATGAAGGAACTCCGCTCTCAGCCAGCCTTTACCTTGTCACAGATGGGAAATGTGGGCCCCAGACCAACCTGCTCTCTTCCGGAACTATGCTTAAGAGCGGACGGACCCCCTCTGAAGTCAGGAGATTTCTGTTCAAAACCAAGCTCTTCCAACCGCCGAGGAAGGGCTTTAGGCAAATGATGTTGTCTTGCTGTGCCTCAGTTTCTCCATCTGTAATACAGGGAGGAGTGGACACTGGCCTTATGGGATTAACCCAGGACTTGTCCTTCCAGGGAGACCCTAGGTGCCTGGGCCTCTGTTTTCCTTTCTAGGAAATGGGGATAATTGTGCCCACGTCTCCCAGGGGAGTTGGCAGGTTAAACTGAACAGGATGTAGGGCGGAGGTGAGGTGTCCTGCACGCCGCGGTGCTCACTGCTCAGGAAGCCTTTGTTGCATGGATGGCCGATCCCACGTGCCTCAGGAACTAGATCCCTCAAAAAAAAAGGGGGGGATGAGGCTCCCCCATCATTAGCTCAGGCTTGGCAGCCTCTGCCCTTGGATGTGACTAAGAGGGCTCTGAGACCGCCGCCCGGGACGCAGCCCCTCCGTCTGCAACACGTGGGAGGGCGTCTCCGAACTGGCACCCCGCACCCAAAGGAGCACGCGGCGCCCAGCGCCGGGATCAGGTGGGCACCTGACGGGCCTCCCGGCGGGGACGCCCGCCCCCCCGGGGCTCCTTCCGGGTTGGCAGCGGCGGCGCAGGGGGCGGGGGGCCGCGCCGAGGGGCCGGGCGAGGCCGGGATGCGCGCCTCCGCCCCGCGCCCGCCTCCCTCCCGCCCTCCCGCCGCAGCGCTGGGAACCGGGATCCGCGCGTCCGGGGCGGCTGGCGGCGCGAGCGGGCGTGGACGGCAGGCTGGGGGCGGCGACGGCGAGGGGCCGCGCGCGGAGGGCGCCGGGCGCAGCATGGGCGGCCCGCGGGCCTGGGCTCTGTTCTGCCTCGGGCTCCTGCTCCCGGGGGGCAGCGCTGCCTGGAGCGTCGGGGGAGCCCCGTTCTCCGGACGCAGGTAAGGGCTGGCCCCCACCGCCTCTTACTTCTGTGCCCTGCCAGCCTGGGGTGGGGGGCCGGGACTCCAGGCACTCCCTGCCTCCCTCCGCCCCCCGCAACCTTCGTGCAAGCCCTGAACTGGGAAAGGACCCTGGTCCCCCACCGCAGTGCCAGCCCGGGTGGGGGCAGGGACCCTGGCTCGCCCCACTATGTGGCAGAGGCTCCCAGAAGTGCTGAGGTCCTCTACTCCGTGTGTCTGGAGCCGGCAGCGCCCCCTCCCTGACAGCCTCCTCCATCCCCCCACCATTTCACCCCCAGAGCCCCAGAGGAGGGGGACAGGGAGCAACGGGGACAACCACCGCCTCCCGCAGGATTTTGGTCCCCTTAGCCCAAGCCTCCGCCCCCCACCCGCCCCACAGTTAGGAGAGCCCCGGACATCCCCTAGCTGACACTTCGAGGACTCTCCTCCCTTTTCCTTGCTCCTGGCTTTTTTTAGTACCGGCTATTTATTTCACCGGGAGGAAAGAGGCAGGGGTGGAGTTTCAATGCCCCCGGGTTAGTGTCGGCCCCCAGGGACCTGGCATTTTTGGACAGAGATAGGAGGGCTACTCTTCCGCCGCTCTCTCCTGAGCCTGGAGCCTTCTCTCTGCTGGCGTTTGCGGAGCATCTTCCAGGACCAGTGAGGGTCCCTTCACAGGCAGTGTCCTCTTTAGTCCTTCAAGGACTGAAAGAGGCTCTGGGACACTTGTTCCCACTTGGCAGATGAGCAAACTGAAGCCCCAGAAAACGGACACAATCCTCTAGGCTTGTGGGCCATTAACAGGAGAGCTGGGGTTCCAATCCGTGTCTTCCTGGCCTTGATGACACCGTGGGAGCCTGCCTGGCACTGTCCTGGCTGCAGCCCCTGCCTCTGCTGGGGTCCCCACGGAAGGGCCGGCCAGCCAGCCAGGCGACGGAGAGCAGCGAGGCCTCCCCTGGCCTTTTCTTCACGTTGGAACGCCTGCCCGGCCCCACCCGCTATGGCCTCACTTCTCTGATTCTTTCAGAAGTTCTCCTCGCTCCGTGGTTGTGGGCTAGCGTGTCCGCGCGGGGCTGGCAAGAGCAGGGGACCCGAGCGGGGCTGGAGGGGAAAGGTGGCTGAGGCTCAGAGGCCGGAAGACCTGTCTTCTGAGACAGGGATGGACGGACAGGCGGCAGACGTCACAGCCGCCACCTGCTGTCTGGCGACTGCCGCTGGCCTGTACTGGGCATTTCACCTGCGTCCAGCGCCTCCCGAACCTTTCCGACTGCCTCGGGAGGCATGCGTTTCTGTGGTGCCCTATTCATGGAGGGGGAAACTGAGGCTCAAGGGGGGATGTGACCTGCCCAGGACTCGGATGTGAACCCCCTGGGATCCCAGCTGCTGAGATGACCGAGACTCTGACCTGGGCATTCTCGTTGTCGGGGTTGGGGTGAGGGCCGAGAGGACGTAAGGCCCAGCCTGCCCTCCCGCCGTCCCGCTGGTCCAGGACAGGGCCTGCCAGCCTGGGTCCCTCGCCCCCAGGGCTTCCTGGGTGGCAGCAGGACGGTGGCTGTGGGCAATTTTCTGGTGGTCACTGGAGACTGTCACCCTGTGTGTTCACCACAGCTCACAGTGGCCCGAGCATCACAGGCACCCTGGGGGCATTGCCATTGGCCCCTAGATAAAAACCGAGGCCTGAAAGGACCAGAGGCTCCTTGGCCCAGGCCGGCCAGCTCCCAATCCCAGTGTCCTTCCCAGCCTAGCAGAGCCGCCAGTTTCCAGGCTTGGGAAAGCTCTGCAGGTCGTGGTTAGGGTTCTGGCCCTGGCTCTCCCCATCCCCCACACTGAGCATGTGACAGGGAGGTCACTTCGCAGCCCTGGGTCTCGCTTTCCTTCTCAGCTTCCTCACTGTCTCCCTCTCTCCTGTCCCCATGGGAAGGACCAGCTCGGGTCCCACCATATAGCAGGAGGTCCCTGCCACCACCAGCACTAGGTGGGGGAAGGGACCCTGAGCCGGAGGAATCTGTAGTCCGTGGCTGCCAGGACTTCCCCTTGTGGCCTCATCCCAGCGTCGCTGGAGACAGCACGGGGATGTCTCGCCCCATCCGCCCTCCCTCCACCCCCGGCCCGGCGCCCCAGGCGCCCCTTGGCAGCCAAGGGACAAGAGGCAGAAAAGAGGCTTTGTGTCTGGGGAGGGGGGGCCTGGGAAGGCATCCAAGGGGCCGCCCCCAGCCCCAGGAATGTGGTGAGACTTTGAGACCCCAGAATGAGGGTGCCTCAGGGCCGTGCAGAGCTGCCTGGCTCACCTCTACCCCTGTCTGTCCCCCCATCCCTGCTGGGACTGCTTCCTGCCCCTCGGAGGTCCCTTCCGGCCTGAACCCTCATCTAGGGTTAAAGCCGTCACCAGTGTCCCGGCCCAGGCCAACTCCCGCTGCAGTCCCAGCTTCCTGGGGGCAAGTGCTGGGATGGAGGAGACTGAGGAATCCCCTTCCCAGCCCCTCCCCAGGGCTCTCAGACCCAGCACCACACCCACATGGGTGTCCTGGGGAGGTGACCCCTCTCGGAGCCTCAGTCTCCCCCTCTGTGAAATGTAGAGCCTGACAGTGCCTGCCCTGCAGCCATGGGGAGGGCTCTGTGTGGAAGACACTGTGCTGGTGTCCCCAGGCCCCAGGGAAGGCCCCGGGCTATAGCCATGGGCTGGAGGGCCATGTCGTCGTAGTAGTGCAGGAACAAGAATTACCAATAGCTGTTAGCACTGTGCTAAGCACTTTGTGTGAGACCTCCGCAGAGGAACATCTGCTGTCCCCATTTGCAGATGGACAGAGTGAGGCCCAGAGAGGGTCAGGGCCTTGTCCAAGGTCACCGAGTTAGGAAGCAGCAGAGCTAGGACGAGAACTTCGCCTCCAGTGTGGGGTTCTCGCTGTAGTCACCCCACCCCCACCCGGTAGGTCCCCTTTCTTTCCTCTCCCTTTCATAACGGCCCTTGGCCCCCAGCCCGCTTGGCTGCCTCCTGCAATTAGTCCCTATCACTGTTCCGGATCGCAGCCCTGGGCCCCACAGAGACAAAGTCCCCTGGGCCCCTCATGGCAGGAGGTGGAGGGCAAGTTGGGGGCGGGCGAGGGGGGACCAGTGGGACAGCTGGTGCCAGGCTGAGCTGGTCTGGCCTGTTTTCCTTCCCCCAGTGGCCCAGAAGGTGCTGAGCGGGCAGAAGTGGCAGGCCCAGGAGAGAAGGGCTGCCTCCTCCCGGCCCCTGCCCTTGCCCCATCCCACCAGAGGTGGCCCAGCCTCACCAGGTTCTTGGGCAGCTCATCACCTACCACCGCCCAGGAAAGGAAGCCCCCAGGGGCAGCAGGATTGAGGCAGGGTTTCCAGGCTCTGGGAACCTGGGTCCTGGCCCCTCCGCCCAGGGCCATGGCTCTCAGTCATTCAGCAAACCTCTCTGAGCACCCTCAGGCTGAACCCCGTCCTGCCGTGGTACAATGTCCTTCCCCCAGATGCTCAGGGCTGCTGTGGCCCCTGGAGGGGCCTAGTTCTGCTGGGGTCCTCAGGACCGAGACGCCACTGACGAACTGGAGTTTGTGGGAGCAGGAGGAGGGCTTCCCAGGCAGAGAGAATCTAGTGTGCAAAGGCCTGAGGTGTGGGAGAATGCAGCAGGTGGGAGGGAGGGCAGGAAGGTCAGAGGGCAGCGGGAGGGGCAGCCCGTAAGGCAGAGCGGTCAGGGCTCACACGGCAGCAAGTCCACCACGGGCAGCGGCACCGTTAGGTCTGTGCTCTACAAGAGCCTCTGCTGCTTCTGGAAAGTGGACCAGGACGGGCAGACGGGCAGGGGGCCAGGCTGGGACCCTGTGAGGGAGCTCGGGTTTACCCTGGGGGCAACAGGTTTGGGGTCTTCAAGGCCAGGAGGAGGGGACCAAGGGCCAACCTCGTGTCCCCCCTGGCCTGAGTGTCCCCTCCCATGTACAATGTCTGGCCAGCTGTCCACCGGCTCCCTGTCTCTTGAGCAGAGGACTCAAGCAAACTCCGACTCGTGGGAAATGAACCATGGAGCCATGCAGCAACCTACCAGGGGGAGGTTTTAATTAAGGAAAAAGAAAAAATTGTTTTCTCTGGCTCCCCAAAGAGGGGCGGCCTGGGCAGCTGTGGGCAGTCACAGGCCCGTGTCCCCCAGCACGGTCCAGGCGCGTGTGCGAAGGTGCACAGCCCTGTGTGTGCAGGCGTGCGCCCTGGTGCAAAGAGGACAGTCACTTCCATGGGGTTTGCTTCGGTCCGACCATGTCCCCGAGCGTGTGTGTGTCCTGGGAGGGGTCTGTGTGTGTCTGGGAGTTGTGTGCACATAAGCGCGTGCGAGTGTGTCTGTGCTCACTGTGCCTTGTGCTCACTGTGTGCACACACTGAAGTGTGTGCCTGCACGCATGTGCTGTGAGTGTGCGTCTGTCCCCTGGCCCACAGCCTTCATTCTGTGCCCAGGGCCCCCCCTGCGTCTGGAGCTTCTGTTGCTGCCCAGGGTCCTCCCTCCCTCCCACCTTCCTTCCCTCACAATGTCCCTGGGCCAGCCAGGGGGTCTTCACAGACTGCAGGGAGCCCCTGAGTCCCCCTGAACTTGTGCCCCAAGTTTTGTGCATTTTTCTGGGGAGGAACCACAATGCACACCACTTTCCCAAACAAAACCCCAGCAGGTTGAAAACCACAGCTCCGAGGGCCCTACAGTATCTATTAAACTTATACAAATCCCCACCTGCTCATCAGGAAAATCTCTTCCAGCATAAGGTTAAGAACACAAACTCGGGGGGCAGACAGGCCTGAGTTCCCACCGTGACCGGGTCACTCCCCAAGGGCGTGCAGGGTCCATCCGGACCCCGGGGCCCCAGCCCTCCCCTCTGTCCATAGCACTTACAGCCGGGCAGCGGAGGCCCAGTGCCCAGCTCTCGGCACACGGCAAGCAGGACCAGAGGCCGCTGTGAGTGCAGGCGGTGGAACCTCGGGAAGGCCCCTCGGGGCCCCCAGGGGTGGCAGTTTGATGTGAGCATGAGCTTCCCCCAACTTCACACACACACGGCTATACGTGCGCACACGTGTGCACACGGTCTTCGGCTTTCTGTCTTAGTGTAATAGGAATGCAGTCTTTCGCTGGTGGTCTGCACGGGCTGTTCCCCCGTACCTAGGCTTAGTGGTCGTCCCAGGGAGACCTCGGGCTCTTTCCCAGCATCCGTGTCCAGTGGTCCTGTTCAGGCTGTTCCCAGGCTGCGCCATTCCCGACGGCACTGCCCCGAGCACCCTCCACCTCCTCCGCGGGGCGGCCGGCCCAGGGCTCTGTTGAGCTCCCGCCACATCAGCCATCCCTCCTCCCTGCCTTCTCGCCTCAACGCCTTTGGCTAGACTGTTCCCTCCTCCCGGACCAGTTCCAGCCGGACATGCAGCAGCAAAGGGGCTTCCCCAGGGTCACACCTCAAGCTGGTAGACTGGTCCCAGCCAAGGCTGTGCTTCTTCAGGTGGGCCTGGGCGGGGGCGGGGCAGCCGTTGTGGGGCTGGGTTTCAGTGGTGGCAGGCACCTCTGTGACAGCCGGGACATTCCAGGTGCTCAGTGGCCCTCGGCCCAGCATGGGGTCACCGGCTCTGTGTGTTTTGCCGGGGCTGGGAAAAGAGGGACCGTTTCAGGTGACCCTTCTCAGCCTGAGCCCTTTGTGGCTCTCCTCTGTGGCCCGGAGCCCGGGGTCAGCAAGTTCCCAGGCTGGGGCCTTCACGGAGCTGCGGCCTTGTGACTCAGGAGACAGAGGGAAGACAGAGGAGGCCTTAGAGACGGAGTTAGGGGCCAACCCGGGCCATCTGTATAGCTGGGTTCAAATCCGCTCCACTGTGCACCAGCTCTGTGACGTGAGCATTTTCACCCTCCCTGAGCCTCAATTTACCCCTCTGTAAAATGGGGTTGCTTTCCCGGATCACTGAGGGAAGATGACGTAAATCCCCCTAGCATACAGTAGGTGCCCAATATGTGCAGTGCACTGTGATTATTAGTTAACATTTGGAGAAGTCAGTCCTCCATGCTTGGGACACTGCACGTCACAGCTGTCACACAGAGGGGGCACGAGGATGATAAGTGACACAGGGCCTGAGCGGGGGCGGGGGAGGTGCGGACGTGAATCCCCAGGACAGGTGGACCGATGGCTGCAGGACCCAGGGCAGGGCCCAGCAGTGCTGCTGAGGTGGAGGTGGAGGTGGAGGTGGGAAGACAGGGGAGCGGCGCAGCGGGCAGCAGAGCTTTGAGGGGAGGAGGTGCCCGTGGAGCAGTGGAGGAAGGGCGCAGCAGGCAGGGCCTCAGCCTGAGCAAGGGCCTGGCGGCGAGGGGCCCACGGCAGACGGGGCACGAGATCTCTAAAGCGCTGAGGGTGGAGGAGGCGAGGCCAGGCTTCCATTGCACTACACTCCCTCCCGGGAGAGACCGAAGGCAAGATGGAGGGGTCCCTGCTGGGTCCCGGTGGGAGGTGGGAGGCGAGGGTGGTCTGGACGGGGTCCGGGTTGAGGGGAGAGATGTTGAGAAGGGAGAGGCCCTTCAAAGGTGCCCCGTTCCCATCTTGTCCCCCGAAGCTCACTCCCCAAGACCTCCTGAGAGCCCCCCCGCACGGCCACCCACTCTAGGGCTGTGGAATTCACCCCTCAGCCACAGCAGCACGGAGACTCCCACTGGGGCCCTGAGGACTGAGAGCTCAGGGGTCTGTCTGCCTGGAGCCTCGGGGACCCTGGAGAGAACCCAGCCCTCCGCCCTCACCCTGCGGGGGTCCCGGGCAGGAGGCTGTGTGTAGCACCTGAGCTCCTCCCCTTGGGCCTGTTTCAGGAACTGGTGCTCATACGTGGTGACCCGCACCATCTCCTGCCATGTGCAAAATGGCACATACCTTCAGCGAGTGCTGCAGAACTGCCCCTGGCCTATGAGCTGCCCGGGGAACAGGTGAGTGAGCCCATGGGGAAAAGGAGCTGATGGCCTCACAGGTGGAGGCATAGCATGGGCAAAGGCCTGGTGGTGGGAGTGCCCTGGGTGTGCAGGGAAAGGCTGGGACCCAGGGTAGTGGAGCAAAGGGAGCATTGGCCCTTTGCCCACTCTTAGCACCTCCTCTTGGGTTCTCGGGGCACCCTGGAGGGCTTCCTGGGGGAGGAGTTCCATCACTCATTCACATGCCTTCACTCAGTGAGCATTTATGGCTAGGGACAGGCTGGCTCAACTTGCAGGGGCTTCCTGTCCAATTGGTACCCGGATCCCCAAGGCTGGAATGTTGGGAAGGGATAGAAGGGCCGAATCCTAGAGTGCAGGAGGAGAGAGGCTCCGAAGGGGCCCGGAGGGGGGCAGAAGACCCTGGGGGCTCTGGGTTTGTCCCCACGGAGGAGTGGGAGAAACAGCAGAGGACCGTGTCTGAGCTGGGCTACCTGGTCACTCTTTCAGCTACAGAACCGTGGTGAGACCCACATACAAGGTGATGTACAAGACAGTGACCGCCCGGGAGTGGAGGTGCTGCCCCGGGCACTCAGGGGCTAGCTGCGAGGAAGGTAGGACTGCCCCAGGTTTGGGCCACATGCGAGCCCGAGGGTGTGTGGGAGGGAGCAGCAGACTGCTGCTGAGTTGGTAGACACTGGAGCGTGCAGTCCCTTGCACACTGCGTCCCCCTGCACGGAGCTGCCAGCGAGGCATGGCTCCAACACAGTGGGCGCCCGCTGCCCCATGGGTGTCGGCCTGCCTGGAGGGAGGCTCTCAGGACCCCTGGAGAAATGTGATACATGCTCTGTGGCTCACGTCTTAAGTCACACCATCCCAAGCCTTTCCTCCAGACGCGGAGGAGCTCAGCATTTCCCTGGGCCAAGGTAACAGCTCATGGAAGCAAAGTGCCACTTAGGCCAGTGGGTCAGCGAGGTCACCCCTACTGCAGTAGAGGAGATGGAGGCTCAGGCAGGCGATGGTCACATGGCTCCTAAGTGGCATCCGCTTTGGAACCTTGGTCTGCCTGGCTCCCCCGAGGGCCTCAGGGATGGGGGGGCTCCGATGGGCGTCACATGTGGGGCTTGTGTCCCAGGCAGGGCGACCCTGCTCAGCCCACCCCACTTCTCTGCGTGCCCCCAGGGTGGCTCAGGGCTGAGCACCCAGCACAGTCACAGAGGAGGCAGCCCGGGCTCCCCAGGAGCCTGGCCACACGGTCGCCGGGCGAGACCTTTCCTGCTAAGTGGCCCAGGCCACTCCCACCCCTGCTGCTTGGCTGAGCCCAGTGAGAGGAAGGTTTTGGGCACCAAGGGCTCTGCTAGGAGAACGGCTCTGAAGAGGACAGACTGGCCTAGAACCCGCCTGAGAACCAGGCTTGTAGGCACCGCAGTAGAAAGACCGTTCAGGGCCCCGGAGCAGCCGGTCGATGTGAATGTCAGCTGCAAGGCGTAGTCTGATGCCAGAAACACGAGCGTGAGTAACGCGGCCTCCAAATCACGGGAATGTGATGCTCACAGAAGTCACCATTCATGGATGCTTCTGGAAAGATTTACATGCTTCACCTCCCCGGGACCCTGCCGCAGACCCGGTTCACAGAGCGGGCGGTTCACAGAGCGGGCAGCAGAGGCCCAGAGACCTGGAGTGGAAGGAATGCTCACGGTCACGTGGGGTCGAAAGCAGAGCCCACCGCCCAGTGGGGCAGGGAGGGGCCTGGTGGGTCCTCAGTGGCACTGGGGAGGAGCCCGCAGCCCAGCAGGGGTCCTGTGCGGAGAGACAGCCTCCAAGGCCAGTGTGGGAGGCTGGGAGGGGCAGGCTGGAAGGGGAGCCAGGAACAGCGCCCTCCCCTCCCTGGTAGGAGGAAGAGGGAAGGCAGGTCCCTGGGGGCCGAGAGGAGAGCCTGCCAGGAGGGGCTGCTGCCAAAGAGGCCTCGGAGGAGCTGGTGGGGAGGGAGCAAGTCCTCGGGGTGGCCACCTGGGCCCAAAGGGCCTGAGCCTAGGCAGGGCCTGCAGGCAAAGACCACTCTGACCCTAGCCCCCCTCCCAAGGGCAGACCTTCCCGGATGTGGGGAGCCAGCATGGAGGGGGTAAGGACAGAGGACAGGTAGCAGCAGCACCGTCACCCGTGAGTCTGGCAGCTGGAGGCCACGCGCCCAAGCACCAGGCTCAGGGCAGGGAGCTCTCCGCCCGCCGATGGTGAGGAAGGAGTACCACACCGGACGGACCCGCCAGGCCAACCCTGATGCCTGCCAGCTCCTTCTGTAGGGCCTTCGGGCCCCAGCTTGGGCGCGGGGTTATCCCGGGCCCCATGGTCCAGGCCCGCTCTACCCCACACCAGCTGTGTGGCCTTGGGCCAGGGACTCCCTGTGCAAGTCATTGTCAAGGGCCCGTCTGGGGGGCGGGGAGGCTGCAGTTCAAGCCGCACTCGGCTCCTGCCCACAGAGAGGGAGGGGCGCCTTCTCTAAAGGGTGCCAAGCTGCTCTGGCAGCATCTGGTGCCCTGCACTGAGCCTCAGCGTCCTCACCTGTGAAGTGGGCGGGCTAACAGTCTGCCTCGGGGTGGGGGTGGGCAGTAAAGACCCTGCAGATGGCGTGGGGGCCCCTGGTGGGCACTGGCGGTGTTGGATTGGACAAGAAGGGCCAGCTTCTCCCCACCCACAGGGCAGGAGCTGAGTAAAGGGTGCCCCGGCCCCGGGGCTGGATATTCTGGAAAACTGCTCCGCTGGCGCCCTGAGAGTGGGGGAGAGGAGGCATGGGGACATTCCTGGCTCATCTGGGCCCTGCCCTTCCTCTGACGACCAGGTCCAGGCCTGGCTCCCCCAGCTGTTTCCCCTGCTGGTCACTGCCCTCGTGGTCTACACAGTGCTGTGATATGACCTTGGGGCCATGGAGCTGCGTCACCAGGGGTGACAGGGCTCAGAGCAGCCCGTGATGAGCTGAAGGAGAGGGAACGCCCCCCATTCCAAACTCTGGCCCTGGATCAGTCGCACTCTGCTGTGTCGCCTGGGACAAGTCACTCCACCTCTCTGAGCTCCATCTCTGTCTGGAAATCACCTGAGACCGAAAAGTACCCACCTCGTACCTCATTAAGAGGACCAGAGGCTCACGCCCTGCCCATAGCAGATGCTCCGTAAATGTCATCCTCCTCTCTTCCACCCCTGTGCCGGCGGTCCTGTGGCGGCTCTCAGGAACTGCCCTGCCTCCCAGCTCTGAGACTCTACTTCTCCGCTGGCTGCTCAGTAAACAGGCCTCAAGTCTCCAGACTTAACCATGAGGCCGTGGACCTCAAGGCGCTCAGCCCTGGTTTTCCCATCTGCACAATGGGAATGTTCCCGGTGATGCGGAGGATGGTCTCTTTGATGTTCATGACAGCCCATTTTCCAGGTGGGGAAACTGAGGCTCAGAGAGGTGAAGGGGCTGGCCCGGGGCTACCCAGCCCAGGAAAACCGGACTGGGACCTGCCTGACCAAGCACCGGTCAGTGCCTCCAGGTCTTAGAGGTGGGGCTGGGTGGCAGCGAGGGAGCCCGGAGGCGAGGCTCTCCCCTGGCTGCCCGCTCCTCCAGAAAAAACGGGCAAGGAAAACCAAGGCCAAAATGTACTATGCAGGCTGGTCCCAACCTGCTGAGTGGCCTGGGCTGGTGAGCTCTGCTGTGGCCGCCATGTCACCGTGCCTCTAGGGGCTCTCTGCAGACGGATCTCTTTCCCATCGGCCCCATGGTTCAGACAAGAGGCTCAGAGAGGGTGTGGGTCTCGCACAAGGTCACACAGCAAGTAAGCGTCGTGGCCAGGATTCTCCGCAGGGCTCCGACCTGAGGTCTGCAGCATCCCCCAGCCTCAGGCCCCCTGACAGTAATAAGGACGAGGGGAAAGAAGGTTGCTGCCGTCCTCCATGCCGAGGACTGTGACTTGTGCCCACGTGCATCATGCCGTCACGCCACAGTGCAGAGAGCCCAGGTGTGGAAGCCGAGGCTGGGAGAGGGGAACGCCCCGCTCAGGGTCAGAGTGGGCTTCAGCGTCCATCGGTCTGACCCAGAGCCAAGATCTTTCTCCTGCAGCAGTGCTGGCTGAGGCCTTCCAGGAGGAGGAGTGTGCTCGGACATTTGGGGCACCACGGGGCTGCCAGAAGCCAGTGTCAGCCCCCGCCCTCCCAGACAGAAGGACAGAGGGGCTGGGGGCTCCCTACCCCTCCTCTCCCATGGGCCCCCCTGGAGCCCGGCTGCCTGTGTTCCCCCTCAGTCCCACTGTGCTCACCGCACACGTACCTTCCCTGTCCACGGAGCCCCACGGCCCTTGTCGTCCACGATGGGGAACCAGAGAGGGAAGACGTTTGCCCAAAGTCGCACAGCAAAAAAGTCTAAGCGTGGCTCTGACTGGTGTGGCTCGGTTGGGTGTCATCACAAAAAGCGAAAGATCACAGGTTTGATTCCTGGTTGGGGCACATGCCTGGGTTGTGGGTTCAGACCTGGCTAGGGGGTGTGTGAGAAGCAATCAATCAATGTTTCTCTCTCACATTGATGTTTCTCTCCCGCTCTTTCTCCCTCCCTTCTCTCTCAAAAAAACAAACTTTTTTAAAATCTTAAGAGCAGATTTTACATGATTTTACAGATTGCCTGGCTGGTGTGGCTCAGTGGATTGAGTGCAGACCTGAGAACCAAAGAGTCTCTGGTTGGATTCCCAGTCAGGGCACATGCCTGGGTTGTGGGCCAGGTCCCCAGTTGGGGGCACACGAGAGGCAACCACACATTGATGTTCCTCTCCCTCTCTTTCTCCTTCCCTTCCTCTCTCTCTAAAAATACATAAATAACTAAATAAATTTTTTTTAAAGAGCAGATTGGAGTTTCCAGGCGGGGCCCTTCTCGAGCCTCGGGCTCTTCACCGTCTTTCACACACTAACCGGGTGCCACGCCTGTGCTTTACTCTGCGGGCCGGAGTCCTTGGACTAAACACTGCGTCTGCTACATTCACCCCGCTGCTGCCTAGGAAGCCCGGCGGCCCCGCTCCCAGCTCCTGGCCCAGGCTCCTGGCCCAGCACCCCCAGCCGGGCAGCTGCCCTCTCCGCCCTCCCAGCCACCCTAGCCTTGCCCTCTCTCCATTCTGCCCCCAGCCCCCACTGGCCTTTTCTCCCACTCCACGTCCTAGGCAGCGGCTGTCCCCTCTGCCTGTGACTTTCTTGGAGCTCCTGCCTGGCTCTGGTGGCCCCCGCTCTGCCACCTCTACTCTTGTGTCTCCTGTGCCTGGCATAGGCCTGGCATAAAGTGGGTGCACAGGAAATGAATGGGAACCTCATTTTACCCCAAAGAAGAGTCCAGGCGAGTCATAGACTGAAGCTTCCCGGTGGCCTGCTAGAGGGTTCTTGGAGCTCCCAGTCCCGGCCCTGACCCAAGCCCCTGGCTCAAGCCGACAGCAGCAAATATTTACAATTGCAGAGTAAATTCCCTGGAGGAGACCTGGGCCGGGACTGGGAGGCTGTGCCCCTGTGGCCTGTGGTCGTGGACCCTGCTGACCCAGGCAGTGGCTTGTGAACAAGGAAGCCCCTCTCTCAGCTCCTCTTCTGGGAGAGAAAGTCAAAGGTGGTGCCCACAGGAACTCCCCAACTTCTCACATCCCGTTCTGAACAGTTCAGGGCAGTGTTTAGTCCCAGCTCCCTAGGCCTGCCGGGTGGATGGGCAGCCTCTCTGGGCCTCGGTGTTCTCACGAGGACCCCATGGGAGGGGGTGCAGGGGCCGAGCTCAGGCCCAGCACTGGGCAGAGGGGAGGGCAGCGGTTTGTTTATTAATTGCTTTTTTATTTTTTAAAAATTTTTATCTAATGATTTTAGAGAGAAGGAGGTCAAGGGAGAGAGAGAAACACTGACCCGTCGTTCCACCTATCCATACATTCATGGGTTGACTCCTGTGTGTGCCTCGAACAGAGATCAACTCACAACCTTGGCGTATGGGGAGGATGCTCTAACCAACTGAGCTACCCAGCCAGGGCATAAGGGCAGCTGTCTTCCGGGGGCGCAGGGCTAGAAACTGCAGATGGCACTGGCCTTGTAGAGGTCAAGGCAGGGAGTGATGATAGCTTTGGCATGAGGGAGGTATTGGTGGGTGCCACGGTCTGTCCAGGAAGGCTTCCTGGAGGCGATGGCACAGGAGCAGCAGCAGTGGGGCTGAAGGTGGGGAGGCTGTGTGTGTGTGTGTGTGGCGCTGGTAGGACCTCCCAGGTGGTGGGAACCTTCCAGGTGGCGGGAAACGGCCGGAAGTCAGGCTCCCAGAGTGGAGCTGGGGTTTGTGGTCCTGCGACCAGCTTGGAGATCCCGGGAGGGTGAGGTTGGGGCTGGGAAGACGCCCTTCAGGACGGACCACCAGGCTTGGTTGCGGGGTTCCTGCTCCAGGGGCCCTCGCCCATCACCAGTGGGAGGGAGGGGACACTTTTGTCCTACAACAGACCTGCCCCTCAACCCCTGCTTTTCCCTTCGGGAAAGCCCTTGAGCTGCAGGACAGTTTTACGACCCAATTTGTCCCTTAAAGTATTTCTGTCCTTTTCTCAGAATTTTGGGGCAGGGGTGGAAGATAATGTTTTCTGAATCTTAAATCCAAAGCCAACATTTTCTAGGGCTTTTTTTTTTGACAGTTCCATTATTTCTTTGAATTTTCTTCTTTCTTTTTAATTTTAACCCACAATTGCTTTGAGCCAGTTACATCCGTGCTGCCAGACAGGCTAGGCTTCCCTGCATTTCTGTAGTTTTCTCCGGCTCCCGTTGAAATGTCTGAAAGCAAACTGGTCAAAAAAGAACTTTCAGCCCCAAGTTCCCGGGGTTTATAACCCAGGGACACCCCAGTGTGACGTGAGAACGTCTGTGCTCACTTTCAGGACAGCGACGTGCGCTGCCTCCTTTTGCCTTTTGTTTTGTTCGCTTGCTTTAAATTCGTTTGCAGCCGGTGATTCCTGCATTCATCGACAGAAGGTTTATTCAGGCTGCTGAGGCCCTACTGTGCACCAGGCCCTTTTCCAGGCCGAGCACAAGACAGAGGGGGGCCCTGCCCTGGGGGGCTGCAGGCTCCAGCCCGGCTGGGGAGCTGCCGCAATAAATGAGACGTTAGAGAGCGGGCAGCGCCACAGAGAGAAAAGGGAAACCGGACGGGGGAGCGCAGGGGGCAGGCTATGTGGAAGCTTCCTCCAGAGAAAATGCAAACTTCCACGGGCTTGGAGGGCTGGCTGCTCTTTTCTTCGACGTCCTGAAAAAAGTAAGAAAATGGCCTTTTACCTCTTCACCTGGGAGCAGAGGATGAGGAGGGCTTGGCAGGGCCACTCTTCCCAGAGACCGGCATTTCCACTGGTGCCGAGCCTCACGGCTTCTGCCCAGTGGGACTCGCGGCCTGACTCAAGGTGCCAGGTAGCCCAGGAGAGAGGAGGCTGGGCCTTGGGGTTGGAGCGACCTGGGTTCAAGTGCAGGCTCCAGCCTTGAGGTGTTCAACCGAGGGCCAGTCACTTTGCTGCTCTGCCGCCCTTTCCCCAGGGCAAATATTCATGCTCATGTATTCATCCGAGCATAGGGGACAGAGGAGCGGCCACCCAAGCTCCTCTGGACCTCAGTTTCCCCATCTGTAAAATGGAGGTGATGCAAGCACCCACTCACAGGGCTTTGACTGTACGTGTGAAGTGCTTCTCGTGGGCCGGGCCCAGAGGGCGTGTGAACCAAGTGTGCACTGTGACGATATTACCTGTCTCGCAGGATCGAGTTGGGCTACGTAAAAGACTGCGCTGGGCAGGGCTCCCGGTGGCATCCGCTCCTCCCGCTCACAGGGCTCCTAACCCCTGCCCCAGTCCTGGGCTGCCCGCCCACCTTCCTCCCTCCCCGGCAACATTTGCCCCTGTGCCAGGCAAGTCACAGGCCCCTGGGAGGGGATGCTGGTGATGCGGGCCCAGCCTGAGCCCAGGCCGCATGGTGGGACCCGGAGAGGGTCTGGCAGCCTCCCTCCTGGGGGCTGGCCAGAGGGCCCAGTCTGGCTTGAGCTCCTGGCGCCTCTCACTCCCTGCACCAACCCACAGCCTGGCTCCCAGCTGCCAGGCCCGCGCCTTATTTGGGTCTTGTCTCCCCCCAGACAACACTTCCTGGCCTTAAAAGGCAGCGGGGCGGGGGGGGGGGGGGCGGGGGGCGGTGGGCAGAGGGTAGCAGTTGCCCTGCTGGCTTCAGAGCCCCTCCAGCTGCACCCCCTGCCGCTGGCTTGGCCAGCCCATCCCTCCAGCTGTGGAGAAAACCAGGCAGCCGAGACCAGACCAGCCAGGCAGCCTGCTCCTCGGAGGAGTGGTGACAAGGGTGGGCTCCTGGAACGGCCCCCCTGGCCCTCCCAGGCAGCCAGCCTCCCTCTGGTTTTCATTTAAAACCAGGTCTGGATCCACTGCAGTGTCTTCTTACCAAGTAGGGCAGGGAGAGGGTGGACAGCAGTGTCACAGCTGCCACTTACTGAGTGCCTACTGTGTGCCAGGTCCTGCGTGTGTGTGTACACAGTGGGCCCTTTGCACACGTTGCCGTCCTCAGCCCTCACACCAGCCTGGGAGTTACAGGGGCCGGGCCTTATGACCCCATTTCACAGATGGGAAAGTAGGTCCAGAGAGGACAAGTCACACAGGTCACCAAGTGACAGGGCTGGGCCCCAACCTTGCATCTGTTACCTCTAAGCATCTAACACAGGCAGCTTGCCGGGGTCGTTGGGGAAGCCCCCAGCCTCACCCGTGACCCCCACCCATTGCCAGCCCTCTTGCCCTAGCCTCATCAGGCTGGCAGCCTTGTTCCAGCTCAACCCAGTTCATGCTGCGTGACCCAGGTAAACCGCCCCACCTCTCTGGGCCTCCGCCTCCCTCTGCACTGAGTGGGTAGAGATCCCTGCTGGGCCTGGAGTGGCGGGCAGGGAAGGGGAGTCTGATCGGAGGAGGGCGGGGCAGGCCTGCAGGCTCTCACCCGCACCATCCGTCAGTTGCAGGCTCTTCCGGCTTCGTGGAGCCTGGGTGGCCAGGCAACGCCATGCGGCGGATGACGCTTCGGCCCACAGCCTTCTCAGGTGGGTCCTGGGGCAGCTGCTTGGGGTGTCCCTGGGCTCGGGGAGGCCTGCGGGGGTACAGGCAATGAGGTGACTTCCCTAAAAGCCATCTGGGTCCCGCAGTGGGGAGTTGGGAAGGGTGCCCTGCCTTTGCTTGCCCTGGGCTGGAGAGAAAACTTTGAGGGGGAGAGGAAGGGCCCCAGAGGAAAGTTTGACCTGGGTGCAGACACCCTAAGACCCGTGACCCCCAGACTCTCACAGACACGGGATTCCAAGTCCCCGTTTCCTCTTTTTGTTTCAACGACACGTCTCTGGGCGTCTGCGATGTGTGAGGCACCGTGCCGGGTGCTTTCCAGCATCAGCTTGTTCAAGCCTCCCAGCTGCGTCCCTGTCCCCCAGGACAGCACCACGGTCCCCATTTTAAAGTGGAGGAAGCTGAGGGTCAGAGACAGGACGTGCCCGGCCTGAGGCCCCACAGCCAGGAAGGGGCAACGCGGGGACTGCACCCCGGGCTCTGTGGCTGCAGCATGCTCGCCCACCCGTGCTCTGAGTTCCGTATCCTCAGGTGCAGGTGGGGCTGACACTCGTCCCGAAACGCAGGGTCACGGTGAGGACCGGAGAGGCAGGCTTGTAAAGCGTTCGGTGGTGCCTGGCAGCCAGGAGGCTCCGTAATCAGCCAGAACTCTTATGAGTAACCAAGGGGTATCACTGGTGAGGCCAGAGGCGCTGGACAACGGGTCTGGAGGGAGGGTCAGTGGCTGGCCCCTCTGAGGCCAGCCCATTCCAGACTATGATGTGTCAGTCCCCAAGGCCAGCAAGCCCAGGGAGCCCCACCCAGGTGGAAGCCACAGGATTTCCTGCCCTGGCTTCCCGGAAAGGAGTCATGTTGGATGCCTGGGCCGCAGGGGTACAGTCGGCTCCCTGGTCCTGCCCTGGGAGAGACCTGCGGGGCATGTTCCACCCCGACGGGCTGCTCTCTGCAGCCCCTTCCCTGAGCTGGGCTGTCTCATGGGTCAAGGTCATCACATGTCTGTTCACGTCCTCCATCCTGCCTCCACGGGCTGAGAGTCTCCCAGGGGAACCTAGAACCCCCAGCCCCAGCCTCCTCCCTTCCGCAGGTTGTGCCAACTGCAGCAAAGTGTTGGAGCTGACAGAGCGGCTGAAGGTGCTGGAGGCCAAGGTGGGTGAGCAGCCGTCCCCTGGCCCGCAGCCTCCCGCCCCCTCCCTGCACCCCCCGCCCGGCCCACTCAGTGTTCCCGCCACACCCATCGGCAGGCAGCTGCCTCGCCAGGCACACACCACCCTCCCGTCGGTTCCCATCCAGCCTTCCTGGCCTCCCACTACCCCCACCCCAGGCCCCGCCCTGGGAAGCCCGCTCACGGTCCAACAGCCTGGCCTGCGCTTCCTCCAGGATCCCATGGAGCTCCCCCTACTTGCACCCCCATTCCCATCCCAGCCAGATGTTTGTAGAAACCCCCAGAGCTCTTGGTTGGGCCCCTCCTTGCCCTGTTACCATCATCCCTTACCCCCTCCCCTCCCCCGCCATCTCCCACAAAGGTCTTCCTTCACGCAGCCCAGCCACTGTCTTCCCAATTTCCAAAGCAAACCACGTGTTGCACGTCTCAAATGATTTCAAGACAACAAGGTTTTAACAATGAAAGAGTAGGACCCTGTATGTGTGCAGAAACATGAAAAACTCAGAACCGGGAAACACCCACCCGAGAACCGTGGGCAGCGCTCACCTGTGCCCCCAGAGAGCGACCTAACACCCGAGCGAGCGAGCATCTTTCCTCCCAGACTCTGAATGCACGCAGAGGCAGACGCACTCTGTCTGCAGATCCCGGCCTCCACTGTTCTTCCCTCCGGGAAGGAGAGGAGCCGTCAAGAGGTTGACTAGAGTGTTAACCATTCATAGGGAAATTGGAAAACCAGAGAACAGAAGGCGTGGTTGCCTAATTAGGGAGCGAGGCGCAGTGCAGGATCAGACAGCTGTGAACACCTCCTCCATGATCTGACGTGAAAAGACGCCTCTGATATATCAAGTGGAAAAGCCCAGCTTCTGAAACACCACACACTAGAACCTCAGTTGTGAGGCGTGGGAGCCCCCAGAACCTCCACGGCTGCCCAAGCTCCCCCCTCCTGGGACAAGCCGGGAGGAGGGCAGCTCAGTCCCAGGTCTGGGGTGTGGTTCTCAGGTCTGCCCCAGAGCGTCAGCTTTTCTCGGGGCTGGCCCACACAATCCCCCACCCCCCTTCCTCAGTGGACATTCTGGCCTCTCTTTAATCTTCAGTAGGTGGCTCGGGTCACTGCCCACCTTTGAGAGTCCCCCCACCCCCACTACATCCAAAGTAGTTTTGTAAACACCTCATGGCATTTCATGTCAGAAGCTCCCAGACATCCCTTCAAATTCAGTAAAAATCCTTCCCGCCTGTGGTGCTTTAGCAGACCTAGAGAGGCTTCACACGATTCCTGCAGGTGAGCATAAGCAAAACTCCGCATGGCCCTGCAGACAGGACAGGGCAGCGGTCACAGGATCGCCTTGGGTGGCCGTGGTGGTGTGCAGTGACTTGCCTACAACAATGTGATGACTTGTGCAGTTTGAGAACTGCAGTCACTTCTGATGACGTTCTGGACCCACCCAGCTGGGCTCTGCTGGCTCCTTGGGCCTGCTGTCCCGCACACCGGGGCCCCTGGGCTGGCCTGTCCCTGATGAGGCCCTGGTACCCACCCCCATCTCTCTCCCTCCTCCCCCACAGGTGGCGGTGCTGACTGTCACCGAGCAGGCAGTGCCCCCAACCCCAGCTGCCCCTGAGGACCCTGCCCCACTCTGGGGCTCCCCGGCTGCCCAGGGCAGCCCTGGGGACGGAGGCCTGCAAGGTGAGTCGGTCACCCTTCCCTTGTGGGAGTGAGTTGGGGGGATGAGATACCAGTCTCCACGCTGCTGCTGACTCCCAGATCGACCCCCTTGGGGGCCTGGGGCTCCCCAGATCTCCAGGGGCCCCTGAGCACTGGAGGCCCAGGAGGCCCAGCAGATCCTGCCCCGCCTTCTCGCCTCCTCTGGTAGAAGGGGGGGGGCGGCACTCAGGATGACATAGACCCCTGCCTCCCCCCACCAACTCCAGGGCTACCGGGAGCCAGAGAAACCGTGAGGGCCCCGCTTCTCCCTCGAGATGGTAGGTGCTGGTGGGGGCCAGGGTGGGGGCGGGAGCAAGGCCGGAGCTGATGAGATTTCTCCCCCAGACCGAGTGGGTACCCGGGGGCTTCCCGGGCCCATCGGCCCCAAGGGAGACACTGGCAACCGGGGCCCAACAGGAATGAGAGGCCCACCAGGTGAGTGTCCACAGCACTACCCACCCCCCCCAGACTTTTCTGGCCAGCAGCCCCGCCCAGGGGGGACCCGGGCTGGGATCTTCCTTTCTCAACCCTGACAGCTAGAGGTGGCCTGGGCCCCTTGCCCTCGCTGGTCTCTCGGCTCACCACCCCTCCGCGGGTGCCCCACTCACACTGGGCTCTCCGAGGCACCACGTTCCCTGGGATGGAAAGCTGCTCCCAGCAGGCTCTGGCCAGGCGCTGGGGCGGGCCAGACCAGTCCCCGCCCTCCTGGAGCCCCCGGGTGGGTGGACGGGTGGGGCCAGGCAGAGGGGAAACAGCAGCGCCCACCCATGTGACCAGGGTTCTTAGGGGGACGTTGCAGGTGTGGGAGCCCCCCCAAAAAATCTCAGACCCAGCCTAGATCAGCTGGGGTGGGGAGGGCTTCCCAGTGGGGGCGACATCTTAGGTGAGGTCTGAAGCATGACCCGAAGTGCACCCCAGGCCCAGCAAAGGAAGGACTGTTAGAGGGTGCAACTCATGCAAAAGCCTGGAAGGGACCACAGAGAACATTCTGGAAGTCAGCATCTTCCAGAATGCACCAAGCACCCACTGTCCTAAAGGCCCTGGGGAGGGCTGTGTTTGTTGTCCTGTGGACAGCCAGGAGAGTCGGCCAGGAACTGCCCTTCTCTGGGGCCAGAGCCCTTTCCTGCCCGAGGGCCCAGGCTGCTGTGTCCTTCCCCCTGCAGCCGCCCTGGGCTCTCTGCCTCCTGAATACCCGCCCATCCCCCTGCTTCCGTTGCAGGGCCACAGGGGCCCCCAGGGAGCCCTGGCCAGGATGGAGCTATGGGTGCCCCTGGAGAGAGGGGACCTCCAGGCCCACCGGGGCCTCCTGGCCCCCCTGGCCCCCCAGCCCCCGTTGGACCACCCCACGCCCGGATCTCTGAGCATGGTGAGTCCTTCCGGGTCACAGCAGGTGTGGGTGGGGGCAGGGTGAGGCTAGCGTCAGGTAACCACAATGTCAATTGCGGTCTACCAGGCACCTGCCGTGGCTCTTGGCCAGGCACGCAATCCTCCCATGGGTGCAATTGCCCTCTTCTGTTCACTGATGAGGAAAACTGAGGGCCAGAGAGGGGAGACCACACAGCCGGGGCATGGGGGGCTGGCTGCAGGACTAGGCGGCCTCTGACCCTGTTCTTGGAACCACCGGGCCTTGGAGCTGGCCAGGATCCAGCCCTCAGGGCTCAGGGAAGCTCAAGGCCCCGTAGCAGGAAGTGAGCTCTGAGCCCCCAAGGCCACAGCTCTGCCCTGTGCTCAGAGAGGCCCCAGCCCCCTCCACCCAGCGAGACCCTGCGATACACCCTCCACCACCTCCCCAGCCTGACCCACATGTGTAATGCCAGAGGTCAGAGCTTGGGGTGCTGGGCTCAACCCCATCTGCATCACGGTAGTGCCCAGCCGGGCACCACTCTCCCATTCATGCCATCCCACCGTTCACTCTCCCTCTCCGAGCCTCAGTTTCCTCATCTGTGCAGTGGGGACAATGGCAGACCTCTGTGACACTCTTGCAAAAATGGTAGCTTTATTGTTTATTCCCATTTGACCTGTGACAGTGCTGGCCCAGCAAGGTGGAGAGTCTTCCTGGATGTCACCAGCTAGACTGTGGCAAGGCCAGAATCCACGTCTCCCTGCCTCCGGGCCCCAGTGGCCGATGGTGTCCCCATTCCCCGCCCTTGGAGCAGATGACGAGTGGCCCTAGCCACGCGGCAGGCCGTCCCACAGGGCAGTCGCAGCTGGCTTGGCACAGGGGGCAGGAGCCCCACCCCACCCAGCCCTGCCCACTCATCACCTTTCCTCCCACAGGGGACCCGTTTCTGTCTAACACCTTCACGGAGGCCAGCAGCCACTGGCCCCAGGGACCAGCTGGGCCCCCCGGCCCCCCAGGGCCAATGGGTAAGTTCCGTCCAGGCCTGGGGTAAGGGGTAGGGTTGAGGGGTGTCGGAGGGACGAGAGCCATGACCTCCAGGAGGGAGCTGGTGGCGGACTTCCTGCCGCTGCACTCTGTTTTGGCGCTGAGGATGTCCTGTCTTTTCATTTTTAACTGAATGTACTGGGGTGACATTGGTTAATAAAATTATTCAGGTTTCAGGTGTACAGTTCTGTAATGTATCACCTGTATATTGTATTGTGTGTTCACCACCTCGAGTCAAGTCTCCTAGGACATCCTGTCTTATTCCAGGTCCCCCCGGACCTCCTGGTCCCACGGGCGCCCCTGGGAGTCCCGGACATACAGTGAGTATTTCTCCAAGTACTCCCACTCGTCTGCCCACCCTTCCTTTCACCCACCCGTCGTCCGTCCGTCTGTCTCTCCTTCCTTCCTTCACTCAAGCACTTACGAAGCGCTGAATGTGCAAACTACTTTCCATAAAGCTTCTCATTCAGTCCGAGTAACAAGAAGCCCTGTTGTTATCACCTAAGGCCAAGGAAGGTGGAGACCCTTGCCCTAGGCCTGTGGCCAGCACGTGGCAACCTCCAGCGCAAGGTGGGGACTGCCCGATTCCAGGGCCACAGTTGTGGGCACCGAGCTGTGTGGACTTCTCACTGCGCCCGTCCTGGGGTGTGCGAAGGGCCCAGAGGCCCAGGCCACGCTGGAGCTCCCTCCCCCACCCCTCTGGCCCCAAGTCCCCGCCCACTCTACCCTGCCCCAGCACAAGGCTGAGGCCCTGTCTTGTTACTCAGGGACCCCCAGGCCCCACTGGACCCAAAGGAATCTCTGGATACCCAGGAGAAAAGGGCGAGAGAGTGAGTACTGAATTGGACCCTGGGTGGAGGGATCTGGGGAGGCTTGGGGGCCGTGGGTCAGACACCCTGAGAGCTGACTTCATACCTCTCCTCCCCCCCACACAGGGACTTCCTGGAGAGCCAGGGCCCCAAGGCTCCACAGGACAGCGGGTGAGTGATGCTGCCCACCCTGCAGCGCTCCCTCTAGGATCCCCCAGGCACATTCCCTGCATCCCCCAGAGCCCTGACCCGCCCTGTCTGGCCCGGGGCATGCTCCATCTCCTCTCTCCCTCCCTGTCCAGGGTTCCGGCAGCCTCTTGGGGTCAAGCCACCTCTGTCTTTCACTCTCTGACTCCTGCACTTCTCTGTTCCTCCATCTCTCTGACTGTAACTGTAGGTTGGTGTGTTTCTTCCTTTAGTTTGGTCCATCTTTGCTTCATCTGTTTCCTAAGCTCTGTTGTTAGGTGCATACACATTCAGGATTTTACTGTCTTCTCGGCCCTTTTATCTTTATGAAATGATTCTCTTCCTCTCTGGTAATACTCTTTGTCTTGCGTTCTACTTTGATTTTTAAAAATGGCCCCACGTTAGCTTTCTTATGCTTAGAGTTTACATGGCAAATCTTTCCCAATCCTTTTAACTTTCAACCTGTCTGTGTCTTTCTATTCAAAGTGTATCTCTTGTAAACAACACACACTTGAGTCCCGTATTTTTTTTAAAGATTTTATTTATTTTTAGAGAGGGAAAGGAGAGAGAGAGAGAGAGAGAGAGAGAGAGAGAGAGAGAGAGAGAGAGAGAGACATCAATGTGTGGTTGCTGGGGGTTCTGGCCTGCAACCCAGGAATGTACCCTGGCTGGGAATCGAACCTGGGACACTGAGTCTCGTATTTTTTTAAAGTTTCACTGTTGATTCATCTCCATGTAATGACATGTATAATTATTGATATGGTTGGGGGTAAGTCAACCACCTTGCTATTTGTTATGTTTACCGCAATCTCCTTATTTCTTTTTCCCCTTCTACTGGTAACTTTTAAAACACCTCTCAGGGTTATTTTTTTCACGGCTGCTCTACGAATAACAACATGCACCCGTAACCGATCACCATTGACTTGCATTAGTGTTTCCCCAGTTCATGCATATGTGAGCAGGAGCGTGACAGCTGCGTGGATTATGTCCCCGTCTGTCCTTGTCCTGTTTTACTCCTGCACTTGCTATAAACCCCACAGTATATTGTTGTTACTGCTCGATACACTCAGTTGATTTTTAAAGAAGTTAAGAAAACAAAGAAAAGTAGTCTTTTACACCTACTGGTGTATTTATCGTGTCTAATACTCTCCGTGCCCTCCTGTGGGTCCAGATTCCCACCTGGCATCATTTTTCTTCAGCCTAAAGAACGTCCTTGCCCTGGCTGGTGTGGCTCAGTGGATTAAGTGCTGGACTGTAGACTGAAAAGTTACCGGTTCGATTCCTGGTCAGGGCATATGACTGGGATGTGGTCCAGGTCCCCGCTTTGGGGCATGAGAGAAGCTATTGATCGATGTTTCTCTCCCTCTCTTTCTCCCTCCTTTAAAAAAAAAAAAAAAAAGAATGTCCTTTAACCTTTCTTGTCGTGTGAGTCTGCAGACAGCCAGTCCTCACTGCTGTTGTTTATCAAAGCTGTCTTTCATTTACCTCGAATTTTGAAAGATATTTCCACTGGGTATAAAATGATAGGTTGGCCTTTTCCTCCCCTTTTAGCACCGTACAGACGCTGGCTGTCCCGTGGTCTCCTGGCTTACCCTGGCCATTGCAATGTCTCGGGAGCAAGGGGCTGCCGTCCTGATCCTTGTCCTCCTGCACGTGTCTTCTTCGGCTTTAGAGATTTCTCTCCACCCTTGGGTTGAACAGATTGATAACAACGTCGTGGGGTGTGGTTTTCTCTGTGTTCACTGAGATTCCTGGATCTGTTAGTTTGCTAGGCTTTTGTTTTTGCTGGTTGTTTTGTTTCATTAAATCCTTTTTTTAGAGCATTATTTTGGGTTCACAGCAAAGTGAAGCAGGAAGTAGAGAGAATTCGCACACTCTCCCTGCCCCCCCCACCCATTCTCCCCTGCTGCTGACCTCTTGCACCGCGGCGGCACATTTGGTGCAGCTGGTGAACCCACCGCGGCGTGTTACTGTCACCCGAAGTCCGCAGGTTAACACGAGGGTTCACTCTTGGCATGTACGTCTGTGGCTTTTGACACACGTGCAGTGACATGCATGCACCACTGTAGTATCACACCGAGTAAATTCCCTAAATATCAGTGTTTCTCCCTCACATCAACGTTTCTCTCTCTCTGTCTCTCTCTCTCTCTGTCTCTCTCTCTCTCTCTCTCTCTCTCTCCCTTCCTCTCTCTTGAAAATCAATAAAAACATATCCTTGGGTGAGGATTGAAAAAGAGAAAAAAAAATGTGGTTTTTGCCTTTTAGTCTGCCTTGTAACTGTTGCTGAAAGACACGATGTCCTGAGCGAGGGGAGCTGCGGTCGGGAGCACGGCTGGAAGGCGCAGGAGGCGGGGAGGCGCTCTGCAGCTCCGCGAGGAGGGCTAGGGCTCTGCCTGTTGGCGGCCTGGGCCCCTGGGCTGCAACCTTCACCAGCGCTTCCCCCGAGGCGGGGCAAGGTGGCTAGAGGGCGCTGGAGGTGGGGGGGGGGGGGCGGTGCTCCTGCCCCTGCGTGGAAAGGTGGAGCCGTTCGGCTCTGATTAAGACCCCAGCAGGTTCGGCTGTGATAGTTTCTCCCAAGGACAGTTAAGACCAGGATGCTCTGGAACACTTCAAGGTCGTTCCTTCTCCTGTCCCCTTGCTGAAAGCATGACGGGATTATTTTCCCCCAACTCTCACTGTATGGACCTAGAAGAGGTCCCGCAGGTAAAACTCTCAAAAGTGTGGGGGCCTTCCGGAGACCGGGCCCCCCTGGAACGTTTAACTCTCAGAATGGTCCCCGCTGAGCCCCAGCGGTGGATGGATTACGTGGGGGTTTTCTCACCCCGGCCCTGGCTCTCCGGCACGTCTGCGCGTCGGTCTCCGCTCGCTGGGGGGGGTGGGCGCGGAGGATTGCCCCACGCTCACCTCTCCGATGGCTCTGAAAAGTAAGTTGTTGAGTTTCCGGGTTGTTCAGCGTTTTACTTGTTAGGACACAATGGTGACTTCCGAGCTCTTTTTAGGCTGGACCAGAAACTGGAAATTTGTTTTGTTTTGTTTTTAAATCAGATTTGGAAAGAAACCCGATTAATATTTATTCCAACATTTTTTTCTGTTCCTGTGCTTTTTTTATCTCCTTCTGGGGCTCCAGATACACTTAATGTGCTCCCACAAGTTACTGAGGTTCTGTCAGTTTTTTAAAATATCTTTCTACTTTCTGTGGTTCAGCTGGAATTCTTTCGCTGACCTGCGTTTAAGTTCATTGATTCTGTCTTGTGTTGTGGCCAATCTTCTGTTAATCCCAGTTAATGATTTTTTTTATTTCAAGTACAATCATTCTTGTTTCCAGGATTTCCATTTGATTATTTTTTTAAATTTTCACACCTCACCTAAAATTGCCCATCTCATCACCCATTGTATTACTTCCACTAGATTCTTTTTTCTTTTCCTTTTTTTTTAGACGGGGGGAAGGGAGGCAGAAAGAGAGAGAAACATCAATGTGCGGTTGCCTCTCACATGCCCCCAACCGAGAATCCGGCCTGCAACCCAGGCATGTGCCCTGACTGGGAAGCGAACTGGCGACCCTTTGCTTCGAAGACCGGCACTCAATCCACTGAGCCACAGCCAGGGCTAGATTCTTTAACACAGATAATTTAATCTGTGTCTGCTAAACTCGGCATCTGGGTTGGCTGTTTCTACTGGCTGATTTTTCTGTTGAGTACAGGCCACATTTTCCAGTTTCTTCACATGTCTAATAATTTTTATTGCACACTAGACAATCTAGATAATATAGAGAAGGGACTCTGTTATACGGTGAAGGATTCTGTTATCTTCCTCTGAAGAGTGTTGACTTTTGGCCTAGGCTGTGGGCTGGACTCAGGTTGGGACCTGAGGTTGGCCAGTTCAAGGACTATCTGAGGGCTAAAAGGGAGAATTTATGCAGATGTCATTCCCTGCGGTAGCTTCCTGCTTTCAATGATTTCCTCTCAATGTCCTCCTTTTTTGGCTGTCTCCATGCCCTGACCCTTCAGGCCAAAGAACCTGGAGCTTTCTGCTCAAGCTGTCTGCTGGACAGCGGGGTCTGGGGTACATGCCCTTCAGAGGAAAAGCTAGGTGGATTTTACCCAGCGCCGTTTCCTTCTTTCAAAGGCCAAATATCCTCCAGTTTCTGGCTGTTCTTTAACACTTTCTTTGGCCTTCAAACAGTTGTTTTCTGCATTTTATCTAGTGTTAGTCCAGTACAAGCTACGACTCTGTCTCTGCCTCTCTCCGTCTTTTAGTCTCTCTCATTATGTTTCTCTTTCCCTCCTTCCATCCTTCCCTCCATGCCTCCTTCCCTCCCTCCCTCCCTCCTTCCCTCCATTGCCTCTACCCCTATTTCTCCTTGCAGGGGGAACCTGGCCCCAAAGGAGATCCTGGTGAGAAGAGCCACTGGGTAAGCTCCAGCCTAGCACTAATCTTCTGCTACCCGCTCCTGCCTTGGGCACTCGGGAGACTATTTTGGAGTGGGGGCACCCCAGCCAAATCCCCATTGCAAGCTGCTCTCCCATGGAGGAGCCTGGACAGTTCTCAGCCCGAGTGCCCTCCCTTGTCCTGTCCCTCCCAACTGGGCAGGGCCAGCCGTATCTGCAGACCCCATGCTCTCTCTCTCTCTGTCTTCATGTCCCTGTCTCCGCCTTCCCTCTGCAGCCTTCCCAGGCCAGGGTGACCCTGCCTGCCCCTCCTGGGCAGTTTGGGCTGACCCAGTCCAGACTGCATCCCTTTGCCTCCAAAGGCCTCTCTGAGCAAGGGCTTTGGCTTCTGCTCCCCCGTCTACAGCAGAAAGGGATGCACGAAAACAATATCCACACAGAGGAACAGGACAGGGGGCCTTAGGAAAGCCATGAAACATTGGAAGGGAGACGTAGAAATGCTGCGGTACCCAGGAGTCCATGGTAAAGGTCCAGGGGACCTAAACACCATCATACACATAGGAAATCCATGAAGCATGGAAAGAGAGGCCTAGAAACTGTCCTGTACATATGTACATGGTGAGTGAGTTCAGGGGACCAAGACTCCACTATGCCCAGAAGACCCATAATTAACATGAGGCCCTAGATACCATCACATCCATTGGAGACCGAGGAGGAGTGAGGGGAGACGTCTAGAAACTGTTATAGTCACAGGAGAGCCGTGAGAAATGAGGTGAAGAGAACAAGAAAGCACCATACACAAAGGAAGCCCACGAAGAATGGGAAGGCAGGCTCAGGAACTGTCACACACACATGAGGCAGAGAGTAAATGGGAAAGGGGACCTAGGAACCACACGTGGGGCCCTAGAAATCTTCATAGTCATTGGAGACAGTTGCAGTGAATGACTTTCAGGGCTTAGAAATCTACCCCCCCAAAAGACACATTGGGGGAGGACCAAACGCCCCAAAATGCAGGGACTGGAAACTGTCACTGATATAGGAGACATTTGGAACATGGATGGGATTGGGGCGGACACTCCTACAGCAGAGACAACCGGGAAGCTCTTTTGGAGGCTGGTATTGTGCCTCCCTCCTCCACCCCCAGCCCCTCCCCCTGGTGCAGTCTGGCTGGGCCGTCCCACTTACTGGCAGGCACTAGTTAGTGAGGGCACCCAGCGCCTGCCTTGCCCTCTCTGCTCCTGATTGTGGGGTCAGCGATGGATACAGCCGTGGGAGTCCCCCACCCTGCACGAGTCCAACCCCGTGTCTTTCCGTGACTTCTGGGGCCCTGCTACCTTTCTGGCAAGCCCCTCCCAGCTCCTCCCTGCCGTGCCACCTCTCCCCCTGCCCCACCCCCAGGTGGCTCCAGAGCTTCTTAAGCATACTGCCAGCATTGGCATGAGCTGGAGCGGGGGTCAGGTAGACCTGTGTGAGCCCAGCCCTCTGCCTCCCCTCAGCTGCTGCCCTGGCCTCCCCCAGCACATGTTCCATCCAGACCAGGAAAGGTGGAAGAGTGAGGTGAAGTCTGAATTAGGCTGAGCAGCCCCATCCCTGCATGGGGGTCCCAGCAGGAGAACAGATGCCTGAACTACCCCAGATCAGGCCTCAAAGTCAGGACCACCTGTGAGAGGGGCCTCCAAGAGGTAGCAGGGCCCCTGCCGGTCCACCTGCCTCCCCTTCACCCACCTGCACTTCTGCCCCTGCTTGCTGCCTGCCTGGGAGGGGGCCTGCTGGGTTGGGGGCTGCATGAGGCTTTGTAGGCTGGGGGAGTAGTTCTGTTGGGAGCAGATGGGAATGAGGTGCAGTGTGGGGAGGGACGGGAAGACTCATATACACACTCTACCTACCAACCCCACTTGGCCAAGCTTTTTGAGCCTGGCTCCGCTGTGGCTCAGCAGTGACACCCAGTGGCCATTGGCAGGCACTGCAGGCACTACTAAGGAGTGACTGCACTGAACCAGCCCATCTAGTGCAAAGCTCATACCCCTTATTCAGACAGGAAGAATGGGGCCCAGCTCCGCAGAGCGAACTGTTGGCAGAGCTGGAACTGGAGCCCAGGCTTTTCAGCAAGCAGAACTGGGGGCACCAGCTAACATTCCCCCAAACACCTCCTGGGTGGGTGCCAGGCTCCAGGCTAGGCACTGTGGACATAGATGTGATTTGGACACAGTCCCTACCCTCAGGGTGGTCACGGTGAAGTTGGGGGGAAACAGACTAGTAACCAGCAGCGGTGGGATGGGGGGAGCTCAGCTGTGATGGGGGAGGATTTAGAATCTGCCTCGTGGAGACCCGTGCTGAGGCCCGAAAGATTCATCAACCAGGCAAAGGGTGCTCAGGCAGAGGAGCAGGAGTGTCATGTGAAAGTACCTGGAGTGGCAGAGGTCAAAGGCAAGGGGTAAGACAGAGGTCAAAGGCTTTCATGACTTAGGAGGCCATATCAAGGGGTTTGAACTTTGTTCTAATGGGCAGTGGGGAGCCACTGTAATAGTTCTGAGCAGGGAGGTGACATGGTCAGATTTTTTGTTTGCAGAAGACACCCCTATTGCCGTGCGGAGAGTGGGTGGGAAAAGCAGAAGGAGACCAGGCCGAAGGCTGCCGTGGTCACCCTGGCGAGAGACTGTGGGGGCTGGGACTGGGGACAGTGGAGGGGGCAGATGTCAGTGGAGCTAAGAGACACAGGGGTGCTAGTGTGGCTGTGAGGGGAGAGCGAGGAGGGAAGAGAGGCACGTAGTAAAGGAGAGGCAGGAGAAGCAGGCCCGCTGGGGTGTGCCCATGAGAAACGGGAGATGTCTGGACGATGGCCCAGTGGGGTGTCCAACAGGCCCCGGATACCCAGGCCTGGCCCAGAGGGAGGTGCTGGGGTGTCATCAGTGCCAACAGCAGCCCCCCCCTACCTGGGGAGTGATCTAAATAGTGGGATCTTTTTTTCCACATTTTTCCTCAAGATTCTTATTTTAAAATTTTTCAGATATGCAGACATGTTGGTACAGTGAATATTATTCTTACCTTCCTCTAGACTGGCCGATTACTACTTTACCACATTTGCTCTATCTCTCTTTATATATTTCCAGACCTTTTTTCCTAATCCATTTGAAGATGAGTTTCAGACTTCATCCACATCTCCCTTAGCACCCAGCATGTATCTGGAAAGACGGTGGACATTCTCCCAAAGAGCCACGATACCAGTCACACCTAAGAAAGCTGATGACATTAATCCAGTCAAATGATGCCATGTGATACATAACATATTCAAGTTTTGTCAGTGGTCCCACAGTGCCTTTTATGGGTTTTTTTTTAAACTTCTAATCAAGTTTTATGCATGACACATGGCTGTCCCGTCTCTAGTCTCTCTTCACCAGCATAGGCCTCATGCCCCGTTTTTCTTTCTCTTCGTCTCTTTGCAACTGTCCCACCACCGAGATTTGTCTGACTGTTTCCTGCTGATGAGATGCAGGTTAAGTCCTCTTGGCAGGGGCGCTGAGGGGGATGTGGTGCCCTCTCACTGCATCTCTGCAGGAGGCTCATGATGTCAGCTCGTCCCGCTGTCCACGCCGGGAGTGATTTAACATAATTTCTGAAACTCATTCATTGTTAGCTCCTCCTCCTGTAATGCCAGAAGAAGGATTACTTTGGTGTACAGCCTGTGGTGACCCTGCAACTGTCCCGCAGGCTGCAATGACCAGTCAGTGGCTTAAGGGTAACTCAATCCATGTGATGTGGACAGGACACTGGGGTCATACTAGACAGTCACCGCAAGGCCACGGCGGGCTCACGAGTGTGTTGGCAGACCTCTCAGTTGTTAGATGTGTGGGGGAGGGAGCAGCTACTTTAAAGGGCTGGACTGTCATTACAGCAACATGCATATGACACATCATCCCTTCACTTACTCCGTACTGAGTGAAGGGCCTCGAGAGAGACTTCCGGTTGTGACAGGAAGAATAGCCACCTGCTGTACTAGTGCTCTGTCGGGGTCGAGGTTATCTGTAACGCAGACCTAGCTGAAGTCTGGACTAGGGAAGGAGGAGTGAGGGAGTGTGAGTTTAGGCAAGACCATGGACCCCATGTTGGGGCAGGAAAGGATAGAAAGACTGGGAGCAAGAGAAAGTGAGTGCCACCTGGTGGTCTCTGGCATGAGCCCCCAGCAGCAGCTGGCACTACTTGGGAGTAGGGAGCCCCAGATCAGGGGGGCCTGGGAGGAAGGTGGCTTTGTGGACCCGCTGCCATATCCCTGGGCCTGGGTGCTAGGGATGCTGCTTAGAAGAGAGGGTGGGGCTGAGGGCTGGGCTCCAGGACCCACAGACTCCGGACCTGGGGCAGTCAGAGCCTGGGAGGGCTGTGCCCAAAGTGGAAGGGCTGGGGAGGGGGCGCCAGGGCCAGAACCTCAGCTTGGCCAGCATTTTAGACACGGCTTCCCCGACAGCACTGCCACTCAAACATGCTGTCATTTTACTTGTGTACATTCCTTTTGATGTGAATGGAAAGTGTATTGGTAAGTAGCCTGATCCCACTGACGGAGGTAGGCAAAAAGTGTGCCCCATCATTAGAGACGGGGTGTCGAGGCTTCATGGCAGCCTCCAGGGCATGTCCTGTGGCAGGTTCCGCGCAGGCCCTGGGACAGCACCACTGCCCTCACCCCCAGTGCAGCAAGGGTGTGGGGAGAAGGCAGCCAGCTGGGATCCATCAGGACTTATTCAGGGGACTGCTTCTGCCTGCTTTGTCCCCCTCCTGTCCTTTCCTGGTCTTGCCCCAGCTGTCCATGGGCCGTGGGCTGTGGCAGGGGGTGCAGGCTGTGGGTGCATGACCAGGGTGGGGCATGGGCCACCGACAGGCTTTGCAGGGCCCCCTCCCCTGCCCCCTTCACGGCTGCATCTGTCTCTTTCCTCCGCAGGGGGAGGGGTTGCACCAACTACGCGAGGCTTTGAAGATTTTAGCTGAGAGGGTTTTAATCTTGGAAACAATGATTGGGCTCTATGGTGAGTAGAGACAGACAGACGGACAGACAGCCCAGCCCCTGCCCAACAGCCTCTCCCAGGCCCTCCCGGGTGGAGCTGCCTGGGCCTAGTCATGAGGCTGGAGAAGCTAAGACCACCTACCCCTCAGTGACTGGGTCCCTACCCCACAGGTGAATGGGGGGCCTTAGAAACCAGGGCCCCCACCTCTGTGGCTGGACTTGGGCCTCCAGGCACTATGGGTAATGTGGTTTCCAGGCCTGCAGGGGAAACCAGAGGTGACAGATTTTGAGTCTGGAAGAAGTTATGCGCAATGAAGCCAAACTCCAGACCAGCAGGGGATTATGGGTAACAGAGCCAGACTTAAACATTGCAGGGGATTGTGGGTAATAAAATCAAAGCCCAGGCCCACAGGAGGATTATGGGTAATGGATCCGGACTTCAACCAGACTTCAGCTCTAGAGAAATCATGGGTAACCAAGCCGGTCTCCAGGCCCACAGGGACAATAGGTTATGGAGCTGGACTCCAGAAATGCAGGGGACTGTGAGTGACAGAGTCAGGCTCAGGCCCCAGGGAATTCTGGGTAATGTACCACCCACCAATTCTGATCCTCCTTCACCCATAAGCCCCCAGAGGCTTCCAGGGCAGGCCTTCCTGGCCTCAGCTATCCCCTTGACGGTTCCCGTTTCCCCTCTGGTCCTCCTAACCAGCCCTGAGCGTCTGTTCAGAGGCCTGAGAGAGCTAGACCCTCACCCTAGGAATTCACTCGCCAGTTCTCTACCCATCACCCATCTGGTCACTTGAGGAGCCAAGAAAGCCCAGACCCCACTTAGAAGGGGAGATGAAGAGACTCACACCCAGGCTCTTGGCCCGTACACCCCACCCTCGGCTCCCCGGCCCAGCCCTCGGAGGCCGGACTCGCACCGTCTGCTCTTCTCGATCTCCCATCAGGCTCCTAGCTTACAGAGCTTCCTGCAGCAGCAGGCTCAGCTGGAGCTCCTGGCCAGACGGGTCACCCTGCTGGAAGCCATCATCTGGCCAGGTAATGGCAGGGTGGGCAGGCAGGGGCAGCCCCTTCCCGGAAGACCCTGGGAAGGTCCTGGGGTCACAGGAGACTCTCAATGCTGGACCCAGGCCAGCGGACACTCATTCGAATTTTAGCCCTTCCATCCAGCTAGCAGACGGTGCCCGGCACAGAGAAGGTTCTGGTAACTGGTTCTTGTGTGAATGAGCACCTGCTCTGTGCCAGGCATCTTGCCTGCACAGGCTCCAACAGATAAGATACAGTCCTGCTCTCATGGAGCTTAGGCTGTCGGGGTGCAGGAGCCACCCTGGAACTGGCCGTTAAACCGGAGGTGAGGAATACCATGGTGGAGTGAGTACAGGCATCTATGAAAGCGCAGAAGTGCCCCTGGCCCTGGTTAGGGTGGTACGTTGGGGAGGGTATCTCAGGGAGAGCTTCCTGGACGAGGTGTTGGCGAAGTGGAACCCTGACAGGCAGGCATCAGGGACAAGTGAACAAGCAGCAGAACAGCATGGGCAAAAGCCAAGCCAGAGGCAGCCTGGAGGGATTGTTCTGTGAGACTGCAGAGGGCGTGAATGCTTGGGCTACAGGACCTGCCAGGGCCCAATTTGAGAAGGTCCTCGAAGGTAGGTCAGGGAGGCATGGAAAGTTAGACACCACGTGGGCATTTCCCCTCCCTGTGCCTGGTTCGTCAAGGTGGGGCCAAGGAGGTCTCTCCCCGTTAAACTGGAGTCTGTGGCTCACCCTGGAGAGCGGAAGAGATTGGCTGCCCTCAGGGTTGAGCCCCCCTCCTTACCCACCTGCTAAGAGGCACCCACAGCATCCCTTTTCCACCCTTCTCACAACCCAGTCCTCATGCATCAGTGCACACAGGTCTTGGGCGTCGTGACCCACTTCCCATCCATTTTACAAACGAGGGCACCGAGGCCTCCAAGCAAAAAAGGGCTCAGGTTAAAGCCAAGCCTCCTTCATTCAGCAAAACTGTAGGGTGCGCCTACCGAGTGCCAGGGGATCCTCAGTATCTATGGAGATGAGGGTCATGGGGTACAGGAGCACCTAAAGACATGGGTGAGGAAGAGTCACTTCTCCGTGGGGGGTGGAGGGAAGGCTTCCTGGGAGACGGGACACTTGTGTTGGGTCCTGGAAGATCCCAACAAGGGCGCCAGGAGGAAAAGGCGGGAAGGGCAGCGCTCCCAGAGTCCCATGCGGGCAAAGGCCTGGAGGCTGGAGGGGGTGTGTGTGTGGTCTGCTTCCAAAGCCCCTCTTACCATACCACACGGCTTCTCTGCCTTCTGGAAACGTAACTGCCCACCTCCCAGACCTCCTTCCCGCTCACAGAGTGGGGACCAAGGCCCTAATCCCAGGCTCTCAGCACCTCTGCAGGTGTCCCCCACCTCCTCTCTCAGGAACTGTGGCAGGAGCCAGAGGGCCATATTGTGCCCTGGGATCGATACTCTGCCCTCCTTCAGCCAGCTGTCACCAGCTGTCTCCAGCAGCCCACAGAGGAAGTGCTGGTCACTTAGGAAGGCCCATGCCCACTCTGTGGCCATGAGCCTAGAAGAGAGATCCCACGAGCCAGCTCTGGTTGTGGGCCTGAACGGGGTGGCGTGAGAGGAGGGGAGCAGAGGCGATGGAACCATCCCCACTGGCCCATCGTGCACGGCAGGTGCTGAAGACCCAGAGGGGACTCAGGTTTAGGATATAATCAGGAGTGGCAGCAGTAACAGCTGTCACACATGCAGCCCACTGGGCTGGAGGATTTACAATGACTACTTCCGGTCCTTACAACCAGCCTGCTAGGGGGATGCCATGCCCCTCTCGCAGATGCAGACTCCCTCAGGGTCGTAAGGACAGCAGTGGTAAAAGGCCAGGGGTCCACCCTAGGTCTGTCCTGGCTCTTCTGGCTCCGTCGGCAGAGGTTCGCTGACGCCTCTGCTTCACTAGGCCCTGAACTTGATTATCTCAGAGCAGCATCTCGTGACCAAACTCACAGTGACCAGACCCACAGGAGACCTGGGTCAAAAGCTCACCGTCCCACTGAGCAGTGACCCGGCGAGTACTGTGGGAACCACTCTCCACTCCTGGTCATGTTGACGCAGCACGGGTGTGACGACAGGAATGTCGGTCCACATTCCAGATGCGGCTGCAAGGCCTACGGCTCACCCAGGACACAGAACTAGGGTATGGGGCGGGGGAGTGGGGGGCAGGGCGGGCCCCGGCTGACGCTGGTGCCTCAGCCCCGATGTAAGGCATGAACTGTCCCTCAACTGTGATGGCAGGTGCTTATTTGCCCCACGGTCCCCAAGTCTCAGCCCAGAGGTGCAGGGGAGGCTGGGACACACAGGGTCAGGGTCAGTCAAGATTAGGAGGGTCGAGCCCTCTCTCCTGGCAGTGCCCTCAGTAGGAGGCCGGTGCTCACCACGGCCAAGTGTCCCTCCTGTGAACGGGGCTTCGAAAGCTCGGTGAAGTCCTCCACCCTGGGGCTCTTCCCTGAGCCTTGCTCTCCCCTGAGAGAACCAGCCCACCCTTCGACCTGCTCACTTAGCTTTGAGAGGGCCTGAGGGGATCGTCACAGAGCGCTTCCTAGAAGAGGCAAGACCTGCTCTGGGTTTTGCAGGATGAGTAGGGGTTTTTTTAGGTGGCAAGAATACCCATTATAATCAGACCTCAGTATTCACTGGCTTCAGAACTCAAGCCCTGTACTCGTCTCATTTTGATGAGAAAAAAATGTTTCATCCCTCACGCTTGCTTGGGACTCCTCAGTTTTGGCACTCGTCGTGAGTTCCGGAACAAATTAATGAGTACCAAGGTATCACTGTATTCACTTCACTCTTAGGGTGCAGCTCATTTCTAGGCTGGGGCATAGCCAAATCGGAACTGGCCTCATAACTGCAGGAGCTGGCCAGGACCCCAGTGTCCTGGAACTGCCCCCCTGGTTTCAGGGGAGAGACAACTGAGGGCCTGACCACGTTCCAGTTCGCCCCGAGCCACCAAGCAAGCAGGTCAGTGGCAGAGCCTGGCCTTGCTAAACCCTTCACACCTAAGCAGCCGAATCCAAGTGGCAAAGCGAGTCCATTCCTTGGTTTTAGTTTACCTAGCTGTGAAGTGGGGACGATTCAAGGCACACCTTCACCCCAAAATGCAGAAAAAACGATCTGTACTTTTTGTGGAGTGGTCACTACACGCCAAGCATTTCAGGAACACGGTGGACTCATTTATCCCCACTCGACAGAAAACCAAAGAGGCCCTAAGTGCTCACGGGCTGGGGGCTGGCGGCTGGCTCCTGGGTGCGGGGACACTAACCAGAGGGCAGACCCCCGTTTTCCCCACAGCCCTGCCTCCTGGATGCCGGTACAGAGTGTGCCCGGCTGAGTGTCCAGCCCCCCACCCCCCAGGGGGCCAAGGGGAGGTGGGCACCTTGCACAGACCTCACTAACCCAGCCTCTCTCCTTCCCTCCGGCAGAACCAGAGGGGTCAGGGGCAGACCCTGCCGGCACAGGCACCCCCAACCTCCTTCGGGGCAAGAGGGGAGGACACACAACCAACTACCGGATCGTGGCCCCCAGGAGCCGCAACGAGAGAGGCTGAGGGTGCAGGCGGCCCCTCGGGGTGGGCCAGGCCAGGCTTCCCTTCCCAGCCTGGGCTCAGCCAGCTGCCTCCAGGGACCGCCCATCCGTATTTATTGATGTCCTCAGGGTCTCTCTGCCTCCTAGGCCTTTGGGTACGGCACCCCAGGCGCACCCGCCCCACCAGAGGCTGAGCAGGGACTGGGGCCTCACAGGGAGAGGTGGCCCAGGCAGGAGGTGAGGGCCTGTTTCCTCTGCAGGGAGGGGGCGGCAGGTTCGGGGTTTCTGTCTTCCATCTGCTGCCAAGGCTTCCCAGGCCGGCAGGCAGTGAGGGAGGCGGGGCTCTGCCCAGCCCTCGGTATGTGCAGGGATGAAGAGGGGAGGGCAGTCTCACCTCCCTTCCCATCAAACCTCAGAGGAGCCCACCCCCGCCTCTCCTCTCATTTCCCGGTGCTGGGTCCCCAACCCTGAGGTCAATCTGCCTGAGCTGACAGGGTGTTGTGGACTCCTCCTCTCAGTTCTGTCCCCTAAGCCCCCAGCCACTCCGATGTCCCAGGTAAGGGGTGGGGGCATGGAAAGCAAGGAGCCACCGGCTCCCACAAAGCTTTTGACAGACACCGGGACATAGGTGTCTGCCGGCAATAAAGGCCCCCAGCCTGACTCCCCACCCAGCCTGGTCCGTGTGTGCTTCCATGGGGGCGCCAGGGGGCGGCCAGGGGCCTCCTTCCTTTTCTCGGTGGCCTTCTCTGCCGGCCTGCAAAGCGGGGTTGAGGCTGGCCACACAGGGTGAGGGGGCCGGGGCTCCCCAGGGCAGTGGGGAGCGAAGGGGCAGGTAAGCAGAACAGAGGCATAGGCCACCCCCACCCGCTGGCCAGGTATCCGGCAACAGCTGTGGCTTCTGAGGGGCCAGGGGCTGCCAAACCTCAGGGCAGCTTCTCCTGAGCCTGTTCGCTCAATTGAAATGAAACTGATGGCGTGGCCCCCAGACTTCCCAGTTGGTTTCTGGTCCCCAGCTGGTGACCGAAAGCAGGGTAACCACAGTGCAGACTGCTCTGGGACATGTAGCCCCCTGTCCCACCCCTCAAAGTCCAGCTCCCCGGGTGCCCCCCTGCCTTACCCCTCCCCAGCCCATCCAAAATACACCCCTACCCTCCCTATTCACTGCCCTCTTAGCTCTGTCTGCACATCCCCTCCCAAGGGAGGGGCTGCTTCTTCAAAGAGGAGGAAGCTTCTCCCCCACAGCACCCCCACCCATTGTTTCCTGCCTGGGGGCCCAGCAGTGTAGCTACCAGCCTCCCAGCCTGCTCTGGGCCAGGCCTAGGAGACTGACTGACCTGGCCCCTGTCCAGCAAGGACACTGAGGGCCATGGGCAGTGAAGGGATGGTATTCCTGGGTAATCAGGGAAGGCTTCCTGGAGGACAGTCTCAGTAGGCTGAGTGAGACAGGAGGATGAGTAGAAATAAGCTGGGAAACAGGTGATTAAGAATTGTCTTTGGGCCCTGGCTGGTGTGGCTCAGTGGATTGAGTGCTGGCCTGCAAACAGAAAGGTCACTGGTTCGATTCCCAGTCAGGGCACATGCCTGGGTTGCAGCCAGGTCCCTAGTTGCAGATGTGTGAGAAGCAACCAATGGATGTTTCTCTCTCTCTCTTTCTAAAAAATAAGTAAATTAAGTCTAAAGAATGCCCTTTGGCAGTGAGTCCAGCCCAGTAAAGGCCTGAGGGGGAGGACATAACCTCCTGGAGACAGAGGCTGCATGGTTGGTGCAGGGACCGTGACACTGGACACTGGAACGCTGCTCGCCTGCAGCCGGCTATTCGTTTGTTGTTCATTCATTCATCCCCTGATGCCAACACACACCAGTCAGATACAACTGCTGCCCCCAAGGAGGTCCAGGCTGAAAAGTGAACTGGTTTTATTCTGAGCAGCACCAGTACAGGGTGCTGTAGGGGCCTCTCCTGCACCCACTGTGACTTGGCACGCTGGGACTCGGACTACTGAACACATAAGCCACACCTCTTGTCACCTGAGGGCCGACCTGTGCTAGGGGGGCCCAGGACCCTCGGGGTGAGCGGGCCCACCCCTCCCCTCGGTCACCAGGGCCTCAGTGCCCACCTCCCCACCGACCAGCAGTGATACGGCACCCTCAACGCGACCTGTGGCTGCTAGTGCCACCACTGCCTGCTCCGTGGGGAAGCCCATGCGCTCCAGCTGCTGCAGCCTGTGAGAGGGAGGGGATGGAGAACATCAGGGCCGCCAGCAGCCCTCACACCAGGAGACCCCAGCCCTGCCCACCCTGCCTTACCGTAGAGAGGAGACAGAAGACTTAGGCAGCCACAGTGAGCTCTTGGGAACCTGGGCTTGCCCCTCAAGGAGCGAGGCCTGGATCCCTTCCTGCAGCATCTGCTCATCTAGGGCTGCCCACAGCGGGGTCCCTGTGGGGAAGCTGGGCCCGGTCCAGGCCAGGCCGGCCTCTGAGGAGCCGTCCCACGCCGGCTGCATAGGCCCCAGGCCTGGCGGAAACAAGGCTGAGTCTTCGCTGTGGGACCAAAGCCTGGAGGAAGCCATGTGAGGAGGCCCAGGGGTGGAAAGCCTGGAGGAGCAGAAGCAGAAAAGGGCCTGTCTGCCAGCCACTGCCACAGCTTCCGCCGCCAGGGCCGGTGTCCTCGGCATCGCCCTCACCTCACTCCAGGAAGGGTGAAAGGCAGCTCAGCCACGCTGCCTGGGGTGGGAAGGAGCCTGAGTGGCCAGCACTCCGCCAAGACCCTGCACAAGAAGCCCTCCTGCAGCACCTGCAGCCGCCGCTCGGAGAGCTCCAGCCACTGGAAGGCCCCAGCTGCGTCTGGCTGCCCAGGGCAGGGCGGCCGGTCAAGGAAAACCAAAGCTGGCCAGGAGCGAGCCCACGCTGCATGCCAGGCCCTGTGCCAAGCGTATGCTTGGCATTCCCATGTCTCCTCACTAGGGTCCTGCAAGGGCTGTCGTCACCCGTCAGCAGGGGAAGTTCAGAGGAAAAGGGATCTGCCTGAAGCTACTCAGCCAGTAAAAGGTGGAGCCACATCTGCCTCACCCCAAAAACCTGTCTCATCCCGTTTCACCTGCTGCTGCCCTGTTTGTTCTATTCCCAGAGCCCCATCTGTGCGTTCAGGTCTGTGACTTGAGGCACACTGCTGGGCCCAGGGACACACGCCCCTATTCCTCTCGGCCAGGGCAACATGCCCCCCACTCCAGGATTCGGCAAGGCCTCAGCACCTAGTGTCCCTAACCCTAAACAACTACAGGGGTCTGCCTGTGCCCGCTGCTCTCTCCGAGTGCACTGCCTTCCCCAACAGCCATCAGGCATCTTCAGAGCAAAAGCCCATGTTTAATGTGCATGCAGCGTCGGCCACAGGTGGCTCTCCCTTTCAGCGCCCAGAGCCCCAGCTCACTCCCGCCCCCAGCCTTCGCATTTTCTGCACCCTCTGCCAGGCCCCTCTCCTTTTTCATGTCTCTTTACTTAAACCCCTCATCCTGCATGTCTCAGCTTAGATGCCACTTCCACTGGGGGGAGGTCCTGGTTAGGTGCCTCCTTGGGCCACCTCAACCCTCCTGAGTTCCTCTGTAAATGGTAATTGGCACCTCCACCTGGCCACAAGCCCCCTAAGCTACAACCCAGAGCCTGGCTAGACAAGGACTCAGAGATGGTCCTTAAGTGTGTGTGCAGTGTTCTGGCGTCACTGGCCTGACCCACTTGTGCCACTTCCCTCCCAGGTACCCTGGGGGCCCGGCCACAACCCACACATCCACACAGGCCCAGGGTCCAGGCAAAGGATACAGGCCAGGCCAGCAAGGAGACCACAGAGGAGATGCAGGAAGGGTGGCTCAGAAGTGAGCAGTGGTGTCAGGATGAGCAGTAGCCATGGCGATAGCCATGGCGGCAGTGCCCCATGGGGCCATCTAGGGTGGTGACCCTGCCCTGCCAGCATGGCCAGATGGACAGGCATGTACCCGCAGCCACCAGCTGCACTGGACACCCCGAGGCCTGCCAGCAGCACAGCCATTAGCCCAGCAGCCAGGGCGAGCAGGATGGAGGCATGCAGGAACCGCAGCGTGCCCAGGTGGCACTCCTGCCACCAGCCCAGCGTGGGCAGGAGCAACAGACTCAACAGCAGGCTAGGTAGGGCCGTGTGGCCCACAGCATGGGTCAGCAGCCTGTGTGCTGGGAGAGAGAAGGGGCTGATATGCCAAGTTAGTGGCCCCCAACCCCCAAGGCTGTCCCAGGTATGCCAGGTTGGGAATCCCCCTCTGCCAGGGCCACCTGCTAAGCCAGCCTGCCCTCCCCAGGAGCCAAAGCCTGCCCACTGCCAGCAATCACTTGTTGGGGGAGGGGCGGGGGGCAAAGGCTTCCAAACACTGGCTGCTCCCCTGCTGTATTAAACAGAACAAGCCAGACCAGCTATGGAGGAGTCACTTAACCTCTGTGATCATCATTTCAGTTCCTCAAATGTGAATGGAAGCTGCTGTTGTTATTGGGAAACAGGCACTCAGCGAGGTCACTCCTCAAACTCCCAGCACCACCTCTTCTGTCCATTCTCATGCTTAGCTGAAAGCCCTAGTTCTTATTTCAGGAAGCCTTCTGAAAACACTTTCTACTCACAGGCTCCCACCCCCTGCCGCCTCCTCTGTCCTCCTTGGTTGTGGATGAGATGGACGTGCTCCCGCCCAAGGCTGACCCTCCCCGGGGCACTGGGTCCTATCCCTGCCCGTGCACTGCAAGAGGCATGCCGCTCCTGCCAACTGGTCTCAGGCCCTACAGCAAGTCTCCTGCCTCCTGCAAGGCCCAGGCAGCCAGCCCTCACCCTGCCAGGGGTCCAGCAGCAGCTCCGGAGCCAGGGCAAGGCTGGGGCCGGCCCCCACCAGCCACAGACAGCTCATTAGCAGCATCAGGACTGAGGAGGCAAGAGGCAGTGCTGGGGACAGTAAGCCAGGGGAGCTTCTGTCATACATGGCTTGGCTAAAGGTGGTCAAGGGCAGTCTTGGGGCTGTGTGCTATGGGCAAAAGAAAACAATAAGTTATTATTGCAGCTTTTATTGGACTTTCTTTCAATTACCCTATCAACAGCTCCATTTTACAGAAGTAGAACAGGCTGCAGAGAGAGACCTAGCAACTTGGCCCTAGAGGAACTTGGACCCTAAGCACGTGCTTAGCCATCCTACCAGTCCACCAGCCTGCCTGTGTGGGGATGGGGAGAAGCCAGGCCAGAGGGTCCTGAGCAATGCTGCCCCCTGAAGAAGAGTATGGGGTGGGAAGCACAGGCCCAGGGAAGTTGAAGTTAGGCCCTGGACTCCCAAAAAGAAGGACACAGCCCCCCAGGGCAAATTCAGCCTTTTCCAGCTTTCCTCAGCTTCCCTATGGCTACAGGCCAACTATCTTCCTCCCTCCTCCCTTCCACTGTGCCCAGCCTTGGACCGCCAGATGGCCTCAGCTGCCAGAGGCCAAGAGGTAGAGACCAGCCAATGGGCAGGCAGATTAGAGAGGGGGTGGGGCAGAAGGAGTCCCACACCCCCAATGCATATGAAGTGCCACTGGACTGAAATATTACCTTCCACAGAGCCCCAGCACAGCCCCTCTGGCCCTAGCCCCCCTTTCCACAGGAACGTTCCAGCATCCGCTTCCTCCTGTGGTGCATCCCTGGGCAAGCTGTCCAACCTCTGAGCCTCTCCTTCCTCTTCTGTAAAATGGGGATTAAGAAAATCCTGCCCTACAAGTGCAATAGAATAAACAATAATTTTAAAAAAGAAAGAAAGAAAGAAAATCCTTTCTTCATAGGATTAGAGAAAGGAACGACCAAGGCAGCCTGCAGCTCCTGCACGTCTAACTGAGCCATCCCACCCAGTTGTGGGAGGCAGATGTGGCCACCAGCTGCCCCAGCAGGGGGAAGCCTCAACATGCAGGCAGCTGCTCTGCCTTGTCAGTTCAGACTCTGGCCTTCAAACGTGCCCATTCCCTGCCCTCACAGCAACACTTTTTCTCCCTTTCTCTCCCTTCACATCCAGCCTGTCCTCCAGGTCCTACTGGAACCTCCTCATCCTTGGCCAAGCTTGTCTGTCTCAGGAGTCCCACTGAACTGACTTCGCAGGGCAGGGAGCAAAATCCCAGAGAGACAACAAGCCGGCCTCCCCTGCTCCCTTGCCAAGGACATCCTCAGCATCAAAACCCACTTGCCAGTTCCTGCAGGAAACATGTAGAAAGCTCCTTTGCCTCAATCTTCAACACGCAAACTCCTTTGCACCCTTTGAAGCCCAGCTCAAATGTCCCTATCCCCTTCTCTGGCCTTCACATCATGAATCTCATCTAATGAGTACAGCCTAGCCTGTCTTTCACACAGGCAGCTGGTCTGAGCTAAAGGGTGGGAGGACGGAGGGTGGTTCATCCCCAGGTCCCCCAGGATGCTCCTCACACATAATTGGTGCTTTATACGTGTTCACTGAATGAAAAACACTAGCTTGGCACCACCTGGCTGAGGGATTTGGGTGAGACTGGGTTAAAGGTTGTCCAGAAAGGCAGACAGGTGCCACCCTTGGCCGGAGCCAAGGCACCCACTACAAGCCTCCTCTTGCACCCTCACAAGCAACCCCCACCCCTCCAGGACTTGCCCATGGGCAAACGACTGGGGTTTGAACCCTCCAGGCCGCAGTCTCAATCTATAAAATGGGGCTATGCACCGTCAGGCCCTGCCTACCTTATTGGGAAGCCGTAGGACAGAATGGGAAGGCAAGGACCCGGAAGAGTCTTCCGGGTGATGGAGAGAGTGGGGGTCCCAAGGTGTGGGTCGGACTCAGCTTTGTGACTAGGAAAAGTACCCAAATTCCTTGGGCCTCAGTTTCCCCTTCTGTAAAAACAAGGGTATTAAATGAAGGATGATTAAAGAGCCTCCTCAACCTCGACCGTTACGGGGGGGGGGGCGGGGGTCTCGGGACCGAGTGCAACGTTCCGGCCATCCCTTCCAGCCCACCGGCTTCGGTCCCCGCCCCAGCCGGCTCAAGCCACGTGTCCTCACTGGCTTGGGGTACTCACTGCGGAGCGCGCCCCCCGCCCGCCAAGAGCCGGGCGGGGCGCCCGGCTGGGAATAGGGACTGTAGCTTCCCGCCGAGGCCCGAGCACCCTAAAACCATTCTGCTTGCATTCGAACGCGTGACCCCCGGCCGACCGCCCGGCGCGCCACCCCCTCCCTCGCCGCCCGCGAATTAGTCAGCAGTTGTTCCAGGCCCAGGTCCCTTCCCCCAGCCCTCCCGCGGGTCTCCGTTTCCCTTCAAGGCGGACTCTTCAGAGACGGTCCCTAGAGCCAGCGGACGTGACCACTTCGAACAATTTAGCCTCGTGCGGAGAATCACTTCTCCTTGATACCGAGACCCACTCACCCGCCGCTCCGGTCCCTTCGGTCTACTTTGGGCCGCGCGTCACGGCCAGCAGTCTTTAGAGAGGATTAGAGAAAGAGCTGAGGGAGAGAGGCCTAGGAAGCTGTGGTTCATCCCTCTCTCCGCTCCCCCCGTGGCCTGGCCCGATGGTAGCGCCCGAGGTTGCGGGCTTCGCGCCTGCGCAGTGCGGTGCCTAGAGGGAAAGCGAGAGGGAGACGGACGTTGAGAGAACGAGAAGGAAGGAGAGAAAATGGCGTCCACGGGTGAGTGTAGAGAAAATGCGGCCGCGCCGGCGATGGCCAGGACGCCCAAGTTGGGGGTCGCTTGTATCTAGGGGCGGCCGAGACGACTGAGTGGAGTTTCTGAGAATAGTGTGAGGTACCCGGCGCTGCTCGACGAGCTCGAGGACTCGCATTTCTCTCCCCTCCCCCACCTGGCAGGCCGGTTCTGGAACCTTCCAGCGCCCCTGCCGCGCGGGGGCTAGCAGTGGCGGGGGCGCGCGGGGCCTGCAGTGGTCTCCATTGTGTGGTGGCCGTCGGGCCCCGCGCTTCGGGCCGCCCGCCACGTGGGCGGGGCCTACGGCCTCGGGCCCCGCGTGGGAGGGGGGTTCGGTCGGGCCTAGAGCTCGGCACCCCGAAACCGAAGGTCGGGATGCGAGAAGGCTCGAAAAGCCACGAGCGTGCTGTGACTTTCCGCACCTTATTTCCAGGGTGGCGGCCCAAGCCCGAGGGCGGCTCTGCCCCACCGAGAAGCAAATAAACAAACAAAAAAGACATAGCGGATTAACGAGCCGAGGGGCGCCGGCCTATAAGCGAGAGCCCCGTCATCCTTAAGGCCCCGTCGGCGGGGGCGTCCGGTGCCGCCTAGCTGCCCCCTTGGAGAGTTCCAGCCCCAAGCTGAACTTCTGCCTGACTGGGCTTTACAGGGTTTGAGCTCCCACTTTGTGTGTCCCCCCCCAGTCGGTTGTTCTGGGGCTTCTTCGTTTTTGCTATTAGTTCCATCTCCTTCCCACCCCCAAAAGCAATTAAATAGCTTCTCAGGGCAATTTTTCAGCAAACGCCGAGGGAGATCCGTTGTACAATAAAGCCTGCCTGGATCGCGGGCCCTGCCGAAAGAAATTTCTTTGACCTAGGAGAAACAAAAGGCCCGAGCCGGCCTTTGAATTATGCTTAGGCAGTCTTCTCGTACATTTGTGTGCCTAGGTTAAGCCGACGGGGAAGGAGACGCTTAGTGGACTTAGAAAGAAAGCCCCTGGATAGGAGTTCGAACGTGGTATCTAGGGAGGGTCCGTGCCGCAAAGAGCGTTTTAAAGAGTGTGGCCTAAACCTGGCCTGCAGTTTGCAGCCAGTTCCTGCACTCACTAACTTGAGGTTATTAGTAAGGCGGGGCATTTTCCTCCTGGGGGTTATTCTTATGTGCCCGAACTCCAGGCTTGAAAAGCTTTGGGAGAAAACAGGAAGACGGGAGGCGCTCTGGGTCCTTCAGAGTTGCAATTGAAAAGCGTTCCGAATCCAGCAACTTAAGGACAGTTTAAGAGCTTCCCCCAACTGTGTGGTCAGTAATCAGGCAGGTAAATGCGGGCTGTTGGTGCCGGGGTAGGTACAGAGTGCCCCTAGAAAAGGGAGGATTCTGAAACCCTGCAGTCCAGGAAGACATTCTGGTGGGAAATGGTTTCCAAAGAGCCCTTTCCACCTTCTCCCTGCAGCGTGTGAGTTTTGTAAGGGTGAGTGTTACACTCCCCTGTTAAAGCTTAGGGAGTCAGAACGTGTGCGTCGAACTTTGTGTGTGACTGGATACTGCTGATTTTTCCGCCTTTGCTCATGCTCCTGCGTACTGCTATCCACCGTGTGTTGTACTAGACCACAGCAGTGGGCCCCCCGCGGGGGAGGCCCTTGGAGTCCTTCTAAGTTCAGATAAGGCATCTGAACTTGGGCCTTCTTTCCTTTAAAACAGAGGAGTTAGGCCAGACCTTTTAAAGAGAGTTTTGAGTCCTTAACTTATGACCTTTAGGGAAAGCTTTTGTGGCTCCCACAAAATTGCCCCCTGCTGACTTTTATTATGTAGTTTGAAGCTCTAAATCTCTACCCTTTGGATAAGGGCCACCGTAAAGGGCCTGAAAGCTGCCGCCTTAGGTAGTGTTAGGTGTTTTTCCTCATTTATGTTGCATGCTAGAAAAGTACCTAAAGTGCAGTGTATGTCTGTTTCTACAAAGGATTACAATGCGAACTCCGAAGTGGCTGCCCATCTGACCAGGAACTAAAACATTGCCCGCACTCTGAAGGCCCACTTGAATCACACACACTCCGCCCCCAACCTGTTTTTAGTAGTCTTCAGCTGTGCCTTTGGGGGTTAAAAACAAAATGTAACTGCTAAATAATCTGACCAATGTGTGACTGTAGCAGTTTTGAGTCCATATATATATATATATATATATATATATATATATATGTATGTATGTATGTATGTGTGCTGTAGGCAGATAAGTTCTTATGAAAAGCGTCTGGTTTCACACTGATCTGAGGACATTGGTTGTTACATATCAGCTTTGCCAATTTTATGTCTTATATAACTGTTCTTGTATAAAAGTCCTCTTGCAGACATTGAACTTAGATGTCAGCAACTTAGAGTTTCTCACACAAATCTCAGCAAACTATAGGTTGAAGTACTCAGTTTTTTGATGCTGGGGGGTGTATTTTGTGAATACCACATGGAAGAAGCGATTTGCATTTCATTTTCATTTGCCTCAGAGAGAGCACACCTCGAGGTGCTATTGAAAATGCCTTAAGGTTTAACCTTCAAATGCCTAAGGTTGTCTTGAGCAAATCAGTTCATAGCCTTTGGAAGGTTGATTCGATAATGCTGATTCACATTCTGAGTTAAGGGCATACAGGGGAAAGTAAGTAGTGGGGTAAAGTGTAGAGCCTACTTAAAAGATGGATTCAGCAAAATGCTCTGATGCCCTGACTGGGAAGCAGGCTTTGGATGGGATAGGGGTGGGAACTGCTCCATGAAGAGCTGCCACATCAAACTGTTGCTTTCAGATGAGAGACTGTTTTCTGAGTGGAACAGAAAGGGCCCTTTTGTTTGGCCGTAGTGGCCGTGCTGTCTACTAACATAGACTAAGATAGGTATTTCTTGTGGAGAGCAGAGACTTGGGCAAGAATTTTTTTTTTTAAGGAAAATTACAGGAAGTTTTACTTACAGAAAGAAGAGAGGGGAAGAAAAATTGTGGCATTTTTTTAAAAAGTTGAAATCCTTTTCATTTTATTTTTCTAAAGGAGAGAACCACCGACCAGTTGTCTCCCCCACCCCCCCCAACTGGGGACCTGGCCTGCAACCCAGGCGTGTGCCATGACTGGGAATTGAACCAGTAACCTTTTGGTTTCTCGGTCCACTGAGCCACACCAGCCAGAGCGAAATCATTTCGAATTTTTAAAAAGATGGTTTTATCTAAAATCAAATTCTTCCCCAAAAGATTGAATGCCTTCTCTGCCAGATATCAGGATTCTCCCTTAACTTTGCTTTGGTGGGATTTCTAAGTTATTGTGCAACTGCAGCCCTGATGCAGTCCTCAAACCCTTTAAAACACTGGATTGAGATGACTTCTATTTTCTGCCATTCCGTTTCATAGCCCTGCTAGGGGGTTAAGGTTGGTTTGATTTGCAAAAGTGAGGGAGCAATAGAAAAACTAGTCTTTGAGGAGATGTAGCTATTACCGTAATCAGTCTGGTGTTGTGCATTGTAATGTTGCTTGCCTCCTTTTTATATGAAGTTAAAACTTTTCATCCTATTGGTTCACCTTGTTCTGTTAGTCTTAGGGTGATGACCACATACTAGGAATGACAGCCTGTGGTTAAAGGAGGTTTGTGATCATGGGAACATGCAAAGTATCTCTGCCAGATCAGCCGAACTTGACCTCATTAGTTGGCACTGTTTTCAAACTGAAGTTTAACTGGCTTAGACTTATTTTGGAGTTGGTGTTAAGAAACAAGAGCTACTCATTTGGAGCTCTTTGCTTACCTGTAGGTCCTCTCTAAAGTTTAAAGAATTTGTCTTTTTGTCACCTGAGTTCCTTTCCCCCTATTTTCTCCTCCTTTGTTGACCTCACACTATTTTCTCTCCTTGTTTCCTCTAGATTACAGTACCTACAGCCAAGCTGCAGCCCAGCAGGGGTAAGTCAGTCTTTTACAACAGTATGTTGTGTGCGACTGAGTAATCTTTGTAAAGTGCAGAGCCTGCTGTAGTTGCGGAGGATTTAGTAAGGGAATCTGAATGCTCTATATTCAGTTCTTGCATTTAATTTCTCTTACAGCTACAGTGCTTACACCGCCCAGCCTACTCAAGGATATGCACAGACCAGCCAGGTAATCTTTGAGATAAATATACATAGCTGCCTCCTCAAGTAAAATGTTTCTGTCGGCCATTAAAACAGACAGTTAGAACAGCTCTTTTTCAGAAATTAGGCAATAGAAAAGTGTGATATGCTTGTGATTATAAAATAACCATATATTTTAAACTTTCACAGTGGATTAAAATAAATTTAAATTTTCACGGCGGGAATGCTACTATAAATGAAATTGTCCCTGAACTTGGAGTTGCTAGCTCTTCATACCTTTCTAGTATCATTTCTCAAGTTAGGTTCCCTGCTCCATGCTTGGTTCTTGTATGTATTTTATTATGCTTAAAATTATTTAACTTAATCATACAGAAGAAGGAGATATCGTGACATTTCACAAATGAAAAAAATTGCAGCACATAAATATTAAGGCGTTTGCCAGTGGTCACACAGTGAGTGTTGGGGTCACCTTCTGTGGCTCTATGAGTCTATGTTTAAAACCCTAGGCCAACAGATTCGAATAAAATTAGCCTCCTCCTAGGGTTCTCAAAATCACCTCAAATTCTAAAAATAGTATGTAGGGCATAAAATGGGTACTAATAACTTCCATGAAAACATTCTAGAACAGGCAGAGTGTGGTGTCTCTGACAGATGCTATGTGAATGGTCATTCAGAATATGACCACGGTAATGATAACCTGAAAGAATACCCCATTCCTTGCCAGGTTTTCTGTATTACTGATGTCCAAGTTCAAAAGCTAATGCGGTTGATGTGCAAACCTTAAGGAGACATGCAGTGTTCCAGTTCATTTTCTTGAAAGTGAAATCTGTCCTGCTGAAAATCTGTTTTTCAAAATTGTCTGCAGATTTCAGCCTCATTTTCATTTTTTCCTCTTTTTTCATATTGTCTTCCTAACATTTGTTTCCAGTTGCTTAAACTGCTACACTTAATGCTGGCAATTATACACCTGTTCCCTTATTGCGCATCCCTTGAGTGTCTCGTTAATCTCCTGTATAGTTAACAGTGGTTTTGCCTAATTATCCCAGGAACTTCTTTATAGTTAAATTTATGAAAATATGTGAATCAGATACGGGGAAACAAGCATTCATAATACTGTGATCACCTGTCCTGCCCCCCCCCCATACAAGGTTTATATATATATGAAGTTTTTGCATTCATTTTCTTTGAGCAGGCATATGGGCAACAAAGTTATGGAACCTATGGACAGCCCACTGATGTAAGCTATACCCAGGCTCAGACCACTGCTACCTATGGGCAGACAGCCTATGCAACTTCTTATGGACAGCCTCCCACAGGTAAAGCCTGCCTTGGGGATATTTCGGGGTCATATCAGCTAGGGTGTTGGCTAAGAAGCTTGTTACTTGTGTTCTTTGGTGTATGTTCTGGTCCATATCTTGGCATCTGGGGATCCTTTATTCTTAGAAGCAGCTATTTTTTTTTTCTTTTTTCCTTTTCCCTTATAGTCTTCTTGAGGGATTGCTAATAGAATGTGGGTGGAATAAATTCCAAGGGAGAAAAGAACTTATTTTATTAGGTAAATTGAATAATCTCAACAAAATGGAGAATATATAAAAGATTATGCTAATGCTAACTGGGTAAGAAGGAGCCTTCTTAAACTGAGCTGCTGAAAAAAAATCAAACTAATTTTCACATCTGTTTACTTCATCTGATAGTGTACCCTCTACTTTTTGTTTTGTGCTTTCCACAGTAGAAGGGACCAGTACAGGTTTGACTATCCTGCTCATTCTTGCATGGGAAATGCTTTCCATCTTGTTTAACCCTGTAATGTTAACCCTTTAGGTGTTTCATTCGTTTAACCCTCAAACTTTCTAACATCACACACAACAAGGTGCTAATGGGAAACTGCTTCAGGTGCCATTCGCAGATCCATGTCTTTTTCTTTATGTGATTTTGGGGAAGATTCTGCTTTTGTTTTATTTTACACATTTTCTGTGTCAAGCCTTAATAATAGTTCACCTTCCCAAAGGTATTTCAGATGACTATTCCCCAGCTGGCATCCCCATATTTCCTGAAGGGTAGATGCATGACTAGATTTGTTTAGAGGCGAAGACTGCCACCCTGCATGTTACTTATGTTCGTCTGTCTGTTGGTTTCCAGTCCAGACACATTTTATTTTCTACTTAAGTGTTAATTATTTTAACCCATAGTATGTCTAAAATATATATATGTATATCTATAAAACAGCATTCCAGGGAGCTAAAAAATAAACTATTCTAAGAATTCGAATAAATGATATTCTGGTACTGGAATTGAGAGTAGAGGATGTGAAAAATTTACAGTAGTTTTATGTTTAGTGCTGTGTAAATGTTTTAGGATCCCTACCTTCTCCCTGTTCACTCCCATCTTTATTATTGTTACTATTATTGTTAAAGAAGATTGGATGTACAAGTCTTATAGGTGTAAAAAGTTTATTTCAGACTATCTTCAGTTTCCTAAGTTACGTATAACATATCAGAATCTTTAGTAGGGGGAAACCTATTTGTAGTTTATCTTATTGAGTAACCGTGTCCTGGATCTGATGGGAAGTACCTCCCAATCTATCTAATACATATCTTGAATAGGTTGCAAAATGTTTAAACTTTCTGTTGGTGATAGTTACAGTTTTAGGGGAAGTTGAAACGAAGACTGTGCAGTTGGATTTTTAGCAGAGAATTTTGAAGTTGTGAGATGAACTTGATGTATTCAAGCTGTTAACATTTTTTATTCAGTTATAATTGACATAACAGTTTCAGGTGTACAACATAGTGATTTTATATTTGTATATACTGTATTGTGAAATGATCACCACAGTACGTCTAGTTAATTCCATTACCACACATAGTTTTGTTTTGTTTTGTTTTGATTTTTTCTTGTGATGAGAACTTTTAAGATGTATGCTCTTAGCAACTTTCAGATATGTATGCAGTGTTCCACGCCATTTTATGTTAGGGACCCGAGCATCCTCAGATCACAGGGGATCTGAAACCAATCCCAGGCAGACACCAAGACACGACTGTATACGATACGGTGTTATTAATCACCATGCTGTGTTTTGCCATGACTTATTTTATAACTGAAGTTTTTGACTACTTTCAGCCATTTTTAAAAACAAGTATCATTTGAAAATAAATAATACTCTTAGATACAGCCTTTGGAGTCCCTAGATTATTTTACGGAGACATGATAAAATCATTTACAGGAAGTGCAGTGGCTCTCTAGGCTGTCCAAGGCCATGTATTTTACATTGGCATTGATTGAAAAACTCTCATTATTAGAGTCTGCGGGCACAGAAAGTATAGGACATTCTAATACAGAAACCAGTAGCTTTGATGAGCAAGAGATTGCACTTAATAATAATGAGAAGTTAGCCCTGACAGCTGTGGCTCAGTGGATTGAGCACTGGCCTGTGAACTAAAGAGTCCCTTGTTCAGTCGCAGTCAGGACACATGCCTGGGTTGCAGGCCAGGTCCCCAATGGGGGACACGAGAGAAGCAACCACACATTGATGTTTCTTTCTCTCTCTTTCTCCCTCCTTTAAAATCTATTTTAAAAAGTAATGAGGAATTATTTGTACAGACTTCATAGTCTACGGAAGACCCTTCATATCTCCTTTAATTCTCCCATGAACCCCTGGCATGTAGGAACCAAATTTAAACCCCATGAGCAAACTGAAGCCAACCCAGACTAAGTAGGACCCTGACAGGTAGTGAGTGGATTCAAGCACACCTGCTGCTTTTTTTTCCTGGCTCATGCTGCTTTTACTTGTGACAGTCATCGGGTAATTATTAGAAGGAATGTATGAAAGGACGTTTTTCTCTTCTAGAAGTTCTAAAAATTATGAGAAAGGGAGCTATGTAAATCTCGATTCATTGAAATAGAAATATTAAATTTTTGTTCAAAATTTTGGTCACTTTGTATAATGCTTTTTAGTTCCTTTTTCCTTCAAGTTGTCAGCACATAGTAGATGTGTTGCCTTTTTGCTGTTGCTTTTTGTATTGCCATTAAATAATTTTGCTGTGTGAATTTTTGCTCATTTTGCTTGGCTTCTTGTGTTGGTACTTCAAATTAATTAAAAGATTATTAATTAACCCAGTGTCTGTTACTGTAATCTTTAGCTCTATGAGGTTCTGTCGCTGTATAATTTATGATACATTTCCCTGATCAGTTTATTTTGTTGTTTTTGTTTTTTATTGCTCTTCTTGTAAATCTTATAGATGGTCTGTCATGTACGGGGGAAATCTGTGTTAGGAGTAAGAGGATAGGTGGAATTAGATTCCAGTTAAATTTAAATAAATGAGTGCTATACATGATTGACATTATTGGGACTCTGACCTGAACTTCTAATAAACGTTCACATGGACAACGTGCCAACTCAAAAAACTGACATTGTTTGAGGCTTCCTGTTTTTCCTGTTTTGTTTTTTTGTTTTCCTGTTTTGAGAAGAAAATTACTATCTTTGTGTATAATTAACTCAGAATTTCCCAAAAATCCTTGGGATGTAGAACAGAGTTACAGTACCTTGTGAAGTCTGAGGTCCTAAAGCCTAACTAAAATAACGGTCTTATTAATTCAGGATTTGATTTTGGCACTGAAACTTTTTACTTTAGTGAGATTTGCATTTTTCTTTGATGGGTATAAGTACTGACAACTAGACCTTAACTTTTTTCCCTCAAATTATAAGGAAGGGTCTATTTATTTAGAGTCACAGAGGTAGAAGAAGTGAGCCGTAGAATAATAGGTCTAACTTATTATTGCATGGCTGACTTGTGCTTATTGACCGGGAAGAGACCCCAGCGCCAGGAAAGATTGTAACACCTCTCACAGGAAAGGGACTGCAGGAGTTAGGAGCTGCAGGTTTGGGGAGGGGGGTCAGGCTTCAAGCCCAAGTTCAGGTGAAGGGGCACATGGATCCTGCCTAGTCTGGCCAAGGCAGGAACTAGAGAGAGAACCTGTCTTGGTTTGTGAGAGCAGGTCTTTGTGACATTTGGTTAGGGAAACAGCCAGGGAGCTCTGAGGTCCACCTCCAGTATTGGCAAGCAGGAAGAAACCCTTTTTGCTTGTGGTAGGTGAATAAGAGAGGAATGGATGTGGGCCCTTTGATGACCATCTTAGAGTCGCAGATGGTTTTATTATCTGAAACATTTACTTTTAAGCAATTTACAAAAAAAGTTAAATGTAGGATTACCTTTGTTGGTTATACTTAAGCAAATATTATTGGTAGTATATCTATAACTCATGTGCCATTTCAGATCTTAATGTAGCAAGCATTCTTTTAGTAGTTTGTTAACCTGAAACAAAACAAACAGTTCTTAGAAGTGTTCAATCCATTGTTAACACCTCCCACTAAAAATTAAGCACATTCTCTGGAATTTCCAGCTTCCTTAAATTCAACCTGAACTGCTCATGATGGAGCACTTGGGGCTAAAAGCAAGCAATTTCAAATGACAGGTTTTAATGTTAAAACTAGTGTCTAGATCCTTATTTGTAGCTATTTTAAGATGCTACGTCTTTGTCTTTTACTTCTCTTTGTGGGACATTTTATTCCTGGTTTAGAGGTTGTTTGGGTCCTCAGTTGAGAAACCTGAGAGTCCTGCTAGCAAAAACCAGTGTAGAATTAGCGAAAGAAAATGTGTCTTCTTTTGAATTCTTGGGGAAGGGGGCAGGCAGAGGAACCTGGTTTCTATAACAATGCTTTTTGTAGCATACTCTGTCTCCTAGTTTCCATTAGGTGTGGTTTTAGAGCAAAAGAAGGCAGTGCTTTACTGAAGACTGGGTACTTTCAGAGAATTTAGGATTTAAATATTGGTTTGTTGCTACTCAACTGACTGGGAAATATTTAATGGGGTTAAATATTGTGATGGTTAAAAGAGGGTGGTTTACCATTGTTCTGATAATGAGTGTCCAGGCAGATCTTTGAGGAGCCAGAAATCTGACATAGCTCTGTTTTCTTCCAGGTTATTCTGCTCCGACTGCCCCCCAGGCATACAGTCAGCCTGTCCAGGGGTATGGCACTGGTGCTTACGATACCACCACTGCTACGGTCACCACCACCCAGGCCTCCTATGCAGCTCAGTCTGCATATGGCACTCAGCCTGCTTACCCAGCCTATGGGCAACAGCCAGCAGCCACAGCACCTACAAGGTAAAGCCACATTCACCTTTTAACTCCTCGGGGAAAGACTATACACACTCTCCGTTGCTTAGTTTCTTTTTAGTGGTTGCGGTTACATACTCTTAGGTGCTGGCTGTGTTCCTACAGTCGTTACAGTAACACACCAGAACACATCACATGTCATTCTCCATTTAGTAGAGAATGGTGCCATCCAGGGGCCAAAATAAGAATTGTTGATAAATGGGTAATGTTGAGTTTCAGAAGAGAGACTTTTTAGGGTAAGAGGAGCTATTGTATTGACTTTTCTAAGCCCAGAACAAAATTGTGTGGTTTCCCTCACAACAACACAACTAACAGAATTGTACTTTCGGTTTATTGGCCCTGTAAATGGGTAACAGCTTTCTCTCTGAAAGAGAACATGGTAGTTCACAGTGTGCTAGATGGGGTGGGGGTATGGCATCATATGGTTTAAGAAACTGTTGTGTGATTCAGTTGTCAGTAAATAAAGGATACTTCATATCTAGAAGTCAGCTTAAGGAGTTGGCGTGATTTTCTCTGTATTATATAGTGGCTTGGCGATCTAACCATCACAGACAAGTGTAAATTCTTAATTGGGTACCTTGCTGTGGGATGAATGTTTGGGCCAAGTTCATACTCTGACTGATTAGTGGGTAAACGTTCATTATTAACAGAAGATGTCAGGTCTTTGCTTTAGGCAATGCACTTAAGCGGCTTCTGCATACAGTCTTGAAGGAACACTGAATTCTGACTCGAAAGATTGTTTAGGGAGTAAACAAGAGATGGACTTGTAACCTAGACTTTTAGTCTTGTGTGGAGGTTAAGAAATTAGCTGTGGGGAACACTCATGAAGTTACTCCTGAAATGCACAGTCAGTAATCAGAGCTACTCGGTGTAGTGTAAATCCGGTAGCCCTTGGCAGTAGTCAGGTAAACGGATTCCTGGAGGGCCCCGTTTCAGCAGACCCAGGCATTTCAGAGTGGTATCAGATATTTGAAGTCCCATTTGATGCTCCGTTGCAACAGGGTGTCCGAGCTGTAGCTGGAGGGTTTCACATATTGTTTTTCTATTATAAGTCATTCTTTTTTATCTTCTTGTTGTTTTCCATTTTCAATCCTTACCATTTTAAAACAGCTGTCTGTCTGGTGATCAGTGACAGCTATTTCCTTTTCCACTGGAAAGAAGAGGGGTGCTTTTGACCTATAAGCTCTTTGGAGAAACCAGTACTTCCCCATCCTCTCTGATCTGTCTACTGGTTCTTGGAGCTTTGCTTAAAATAGCTCAGGCTCGCTTTGCTGCAGTCCAGTAGCAAAATGTTGGGGCAAAGAGGTGATACACACCACCTTGGGGTTGGGATTGCTTTTCCTCACATAAGGATATTTCCCAGTTCCTCTGAGCCAGGAGAGGGTTGGGGACTGTCTACCCTACTGTGGCATTTACATTGTAGAGACTTGGAGGCAAGCTATAACAGTCCCAAGTGAAGAAATGTTTTTCACCCTGGTTGGGTGGCTCAACTGGAGCACTGTCCTGTACACCGGAAGTACAAGTTCAATTCCCAGTCAGGGCACACACCTAGGTTACATGTTTGCTTCCCAGTTGGGCCACATACAGGAGGCAACTGGTCCATGTCTCTCACGTTGATGTTTGTTGGGGTTTTTTTTGTTTGTTTGTTTGTTTGTTTTGTCTTGTCCTACCTCCTCCCACCCCCCATCCTCTACCGCTACCCTCCTTCCCCTAAAATCAGTGAACATATCCTTGGGTGACGATTAAAAAAAGAAAGAAATGGTTTTTGGGGTCTATTCTTAATAAATGAGAAACATAAATCTACAGGTAGTCCAAATCTATAAATGCCATGGAATTATGTAAATGTAAAACTTGGATTATTGTTGTTAAAGTTTCTTGTTTGTTTTCATGTTTGTTTTCAACAGTTTTTTGAGAAACAGCATTTTCTTTCCTGCCAAACTACCTCTCAGATGACTTAAATTGGCAACACAAAATATCGTGACTACCTTTTACAGCCATTGGAGTGAAAGAAGCATGTTGGTGTCTCTTACATGGATGTGATTAATTCAGCCCTTTCCTAGTGTTCTCTTCCAGCAAATACAGTTGGACCGACGTTGGGCATGGTGTCATTCGCTTTACACTTGTATTTATTTCCACACTCAATCCTAATGTGGCGTATTACTCTTCAATTTGTAGAGTTCTTATCCAAGAGTTTGTGGTTGAGAATAAAAAGTCTCACTTTTTTATTTCTCCTTTTAGACCACAGGATGGTAACAAACCCGCTGAGACTAGTCAGCCTCAATCTAGCACGGGGGGCTACAACCAGCCCAACCTGGGGTACGGACAGAGTAACTACAGTTACCCCCAGGTGCCCGGGAGCTACCCAATGCAGCCAGTCACAGCGCCACCATCCTATCCTCCTACCAGGTCAGTCTCGTCGTTCTTGCAGTGTGTGAGCTATCCAAGCCATGGACCAGCTTGTTTCTGCTTCCTGAGGTGATACATATTATCTGAGTCCCAGTGATGAGCCTGACCACATATTGTTACTTTAAAACCTCAGTCCTGTCCTGGCTGGTGACTCAGTTGGTTGGAGCACAGTTGATCCCCAGTTGGGGTGCATATGGGAGGCAACCAGTCAGTGTTTCTCTTTCACATCGATGTTTCCTTCTCTCTCTTGCATGTCCTCCCTCCCCCATAAAATCAATAAACATATCCTTGGGTGAGGTGTGTTGTTGTTGTTGTTGTTGTTTTAAATCCCAAAACCTCAGTCCCGGGTTCCCAAACAGTACCTGGCTAAGTACAGACAATATTTTTACCACTCTAGATTCTTTTAATTTTGCTTTCTCCTTTAATTCAAATGGCTGAGAAACAGAAGTATTTGAAAGAAGGTAAAATGCAGGGCATGATTGAGAGAGAAGGAAGGGAAGGAAATGAAACTTAACCTTAAGCATTTTACATTTCACTTAGAGGTCCTTGCATGCGCTAGCCTTTTAGTTGTTGAGCCGAAGCCTTTTCTTTTGATTCTTTTGATTATAGATTTATTTGTTCTGTGTTCTTTTGCCTTGATGTTAACCACAGCAGCATCTGCAATGTAAAGGTTTGGTTTCTTTAAAGTGTAGGAAGAAATGTGAATCATTTCACTCCCATGTAATTTGGAGTAAGTTTCCAAATGAATTTCCAGAATTGTGTAACTTAATATTGCTGGAAGAAACAGCTCCCTTTTTTGCACTCATTTTATTGGCTTACACATTGAAGTGCAGCAGGCACAAACAGGTCTAGTAGCAAATACAGTTGATTGGGTGTCCGTACGGTTTAGAGTAACAGTGGGCAGGACGTGCAGCAGTTTTTCCACTGAGCCCACCATACCTGTTACACTGAAAGCAGTTAATCTGGAGAGTCGAATAGGTGTACTTGGGGAAGAGAGCCAGAGTTGAATCCATACACTTGTGAGGGATGTGATAATAAAGGCTTAGTTTAATTGTTTTGTTTTTTAATGAAAATGTCTATATTTTATTTTTCATTTTCATGGTTCATGTAGAAGTTAATACCAGTTTATTAAACATGTCTGTGTAAGAATATATCTTTGGTTAGTTTCCTCACCATGCCAAAAAGATGAATGTCTATCTAATGTCCATCTTTCATACAGTGGCTGATGCCCAGATTTTATAGATGGTTAGCATGCCTAAAAGTTTGAAACTATATATATAGCAAAGCAATTTAAAACTTAGATATATTTTCAAGAGAAAATTACCATTCTGGCCTGATACCTTCAGAAAAATCATTGTTATCATTCAAGACAGGCTTAGAGAACCAAATGCTGCACTTAATTTGTGTATGTCTTTCTCCCCCTCCCTTTGTCTTTCTCTTTAAAATCAATTTAAAAAATTTAAAAGTATTTGCTTATTTTAAATTTAAGTTTTTGGTGTGTAGAAAGTAACTTCATATTTTTAAGGGTTTCTATGTCATGTGCCATGAATGTCTTTGTGTTTAGGGGGCTTGAAGAAATAAGCCTCTCCTAACTAAAAAAATTTTCCTTTTCTCTCTCTTTTTTTTTTTTTTTCTTTCCAGCTATTCCTCTACACAGCCGACTAGTTACGATCAGAGCAGTTACTCTCAGCAGAACACCTATGGGCAGCCGAGCAGCTATGGACAGCAGAGTAGCTATGGTCAACAAAGCAGCTATGGGCAGCAGCCGCCCACTAGTTACCCCCCCCAGACTGGATCCTACAGCCAGGCTCCAAGTCAATATAGCCAACAGAGCAGCAGCTACGGGCAGCAGAGTGAGTTACTAAGAGAGAAAACCAAATAAGAGTGGTTATGTTTGGAGTTTCCGAACACGGGGAGGTGTTCTTTACCAGTTGACTTTTGGACTCCAGGGTGCATCTTTAGGGCGTAACATCCTGGCTAATAACTTGTCCCAAAAAGAGTTTTTTCAATTTAATTGTTAGTAATATGCCTTGAAAAAAAAAGTTTGTAAGTGACTAGAAAAAAATGTTTTGCACTGCCATCCCTGCTTTCTTGGGGGGAGTTATGTGCAGTGAGGGAAGCCAGTATTCCTTGTGGCCTGCCCCCCCCCCCAACTCACGGACAGTGAGCAGGTTATCATGGAAGATACTGCAGTTTTGATAGTCAAATAAATGCTGTGTTTTGATTTTTGTTTTGTTTTGTTACATCCATAAAGCAAAAAACTCCTCCTCATGGAATAGTTTCATTTATGCGGAGAAGCAATCAAAAACTCAGTTTTCACAGTTTAATCTCTACCCTGATTATTGTTTTTTAATTAAATTTCACTTGTGAACATGTCTTGTTATGACTCTGAAGTGAGTTGTGCTGCTTGGTGGAGCCCTGCTCTTAGCAGCGTGCTAAAGCCCCGAAAACCTGGCTCTGTTTTTGTTTGTTGAGTGTAGTTTTAAAAAACAGCTTTTGGAGACATCTTAGAATATAGAACCCTGTTAACTGTTGGCCAGAGGGCTTTTTTTGTTAGTTTGGGAGTGCTTTATTCTAGGCTAACTATATAAGATTACTTCAGCCTTGATGAACCAGCAGTTTTGGTTAAACTTAAAGCACCCCTATGATTAGGGGTTAAACTTAAAGCACCCCTATGATTAGGGGTGCTTCATCAAGTATAAAGAGGATGGTGCCTTACTTGGTTAGTGCCTTGCACTTGAGAATTCTGTGATTCCAGGAGAGCGTACTACAGGCAGTGGTATAAATGCTGGTCCGTGGCTTACAGATGTGACTCTTTCCTCAGGTTCATTCCGACAGGACCACCCCAGTAGCATGGGTGTTTATGGGCAGGAGTCTGGAGGATTTTCCGGACCAGGAGAGAACCGGAGCATGAGTGGCCCTGATAACCGGGGCAGGGGAAGAGGGGGATTTGATCGTGGAGGCATGAGCAGAGGTGGGCGGGGAGGAGGACGCGGTGGAATGGGGTAAGAGCAAACCTTTTCTCCTTTTACCTAATTTTGTTTCATCCATAGGATTTTCAATGGAAAGAAGGGACTGAAAGACATAAGAAATTTATTTCTACATTTCCATGGACAATCTGTTGAGCCCAAGCCATCTTCTAAAACATGGAAATGTCATCTTTATGGCACAGATTAAGTGGCAGTTTGCTTTTTTTCCCTGCCAAGCAACTTGGTTGGGTTGGGGAGAACAAAGAATGGTTTCGACATTAGAGCTTTCAGTTCCCTTCATGGTTTCCAGAGGTCAAAAGCCTCCAAGGGTAATAAACTTGGGATGGAACACACACAACCCTTCTAACAATTTAGGTTTTTAACTAATTGTCTCTGAATGGTTGTCTTGAAATACCCGGTGTATATACTACAGAGAAGGAATGCAGCTGTTTTCCACAATGTTTGTCCCCAACTTCTGTTTGTACTTGGAACTGTTGAACTTAATGGTGAAGATCTTGGTCCCATAGCCCTTGAACTATGGCCTGAGGTGCGCTTGATACACAGAAAAATCCATTAGCTTTTTGCAGAGTAATGTATATAATTAATTATAGGATTACTCCTTATTGGAGATTTTAAGAAGTCTAAATCGGTTTGGCCATTTTGGTTGATGGCACAATCTGGTTTAGAAAACTTGGTTTAGATCAGTAGCATAACCCTGCTATCTGTGCCTGCCCTCCCCCTCCCTTTCCCCATCCCCTCTTCCCTTTCTGATATCTGTACTTTGATGAAGGTGAGGTATAATGTTGGTGGTTAACATAATCCAGAAGGCGTATTTCTGTGTGTGTTCTGTCCCGATACAAACTGGTAAAAAAAAAAAAAAAAAGTTATGCAGAATGTTGAGTATAAATTGGGTTTGGTGTCACTGTTGATTCAAGAAAAAATTTTAAATAAGATTACTTTTTTGTAGAAGTGGACTTCAAAATTAAATAGATTAAAAAATTGATCTTTAATTTTGTATTAGCAAATCTGTTCATTGAAAGATACTGATTGAAAATACTGTTTTGCATATTCTGCATAACTTGAAATTATTGGGTGAAATCTTTATTGGAAGAAACAATCATTTTACAATATGAAAAAATTATGAATAATTTGGTATAAAGTAAAATCAGTCTTCTGATTTGGAAAATGTCATTCCATTATAAAGGTTTCACTTCTTTATGGATGTTTTAAAATAGAAATAGACACTTGAAATTACTATCATCACGTTTCTAATCACCTAGAAGTCTCAGTGTTTTTCTATCGCAAAACCAATTTCAAATTTATTCATTTTAATACTTCAGAAGTAATCATTCTAATTTTGCTAGACATTGCTAGCAGAGGGGTCCTCTCTCTCTGGATGAGAAGTCTCTCCTGGAGCCATAGAAAAGAACCATGGCTTTCCCCATAGGTTTTTCAACAGACTGAAGTAGTCAGTTGGATCCTTTGGGGACAGGACAGGGGCATTTCCCCTCCCTTCTTTTTTATTGTGGTGTGGTGATGGTTTTCAGTGTCTTCTGCAGGTAAGGCACTCAATGTTGTTAACATGCCCTTTTTCATTGCCTCAGTATTTTGATATTTTCATTGGCTGTTAAACGTGGAAAACTTTTTAACATGCTTTGTCGCATTTATATGCTACAGGTTACAAAGTGAGAGCCTTGTATACACCAATACTTAAAAAGTACCCGTACTCAGTACTCAGCCGGCAGCATAATGAAAAGTGGGACTAGACACGGTGTCCATATGGAGAGGAAAAATATACATAGAATATTTTTAACAAAATGTATTCATTGTATAAATGGAATCCTTCTGTAACTTTGGTAACTGCATACTTGTTGTTTGGTAATTAACCAGAGGAGGTATAATAATACTCTAGAATTGTGTAACATTAAAGTGTAAATTTTTGTGTTTAAAGAGAGAAAACATTTTATGGTGTGTACTTTTTTAAAAAAAGGAGACAAAGCTGCATGCAACAGCTTGAAATTGTATATTCAGGTATTAAAGGTGCAATACTGGTTAGAAAAAGCTGAGGGGCTCCCACTAAGGAGCTGCCTTTATTTAATTTTACAAAGAAAAAAGACCCAATTTGTATTCCCTTCCCCTTTAAAGTACATAAGGCAGTGACTTTATCCTGCCACTGTTACTGTTCTTAACTGATGTCTATAAAGTTGCACCCCCAGTCCATTGAGCTTTGGTATTGGTTGTAAATTCTCCTTTCACAGCGATTGTTAAATTCACTCGTGCCCTGAAATGTATGGCTTTATGCTGAAGATTGGCTGGATGCGTCCTCTGGTGTGTGTTGTTGGCATTCAATGTTGTTGTCTCCTGCTTTTACTACACTGTGACTTGTTAGGAAGCCAGGGTCTCAATTGGCTCTCCCCTGGGAGAGGTTGAGGGTGCACCTTTATGAACATTGAAAAGTTCATTACAGCAGTTGCCCCAGCTTCCTGTTCCTCTCTTCACTAAGCTCTTTCTGTTTTTCAGCTGATGGGGTGGGTGTTTGGGATCTATTTTTCCCCCTCATTTGCCAAGTATTGCACTATTAATACCAGCCCCCCCGAAATGAAAGGAACCAACCACACTGGTGTGTACAATCAGACAAGCAAGGTTGTATATAAAGGAAATTTGAGCAAGCTGCCCTGAAGAAAGGCATAGTGACAAGATGAGAGAGATGCATTGTTTGGAGATGTGTTTAGCCAGTGCCCTTCTTCCCCACGAGCCCCCCCAAGGCTCAGAGCGGTACTGGCTTTTAAAGGGAAAGGCCTTCATTTCTTCGTTTATCCCCCCAGCAGCGCTGGAGAGCGAGGTGGCTTCAATAAGCCTGGTGGTAAGTTTTTGAGTATTACCATGGATAGTGTTTTAAAAAAATACAGTCAGTTTTTAGAAAACTATAATTTTTTATTAGTTTCATAAGCGGTTTAAAGATGACCTATACAAAAGAAACTAATGGGTACTGCCGGCATTGTCTTAGGGGTAATACGGTTAACCTTGGTTACAAAACAAAGGGTAACTTGAAGTATTGAGCAACTGCTTCTGTAATATGGGGGAGAATACACTTTTAAATTTTGGTTTATTTGGAGGAAAAATTTTGTCTTAAACTTAACACTAATTTGGCACATAAGCATTGAGAGTGTATTTGGTTAATGGTTAAAAGCAAACCAGCAAAGAAAAAACAAACCCTAGCAAACCTTTCACAAATGTTAAAGGGGCACTGCTCCATTTATGACAGCAGTGCGGGTCATTTTGAATTTAATGAAGCCCCATCAAATGGTGGTGTAGTAGATAGTTATGTGTGTTTGTAAGGTTTGTAGCTTGCAAGACGTGCACTAATAATATTTCATATGATCTTTCCTGGTTGGCAGGACCCATGGACGAAGGACCGGATCTTGATTTAGGTAATTTTGAATTCTTATATTTTATATTGCGCTTTATAAATGAATATAGCACACTGCCCTGGCTGCTGTGACTCAGTGGATTGCATGCTGGCCTGTGAACCTAAGGGTCGACAGTTCAATTCCCGATCAGGTCACATGCCTGGGTTGTGGGCCCAGGTCCCTGCTTGGGGGGGGGGTGAGAGGCAGCTTATCCATGTATCTCTCGCACATTGCTGTTTCACTCCCTCTTCTCCCTCCCTTCCTCTCTCTCTCTAATTAAGTAAATAAAATCTTTAAAAAAATATGAATAGTGTGTGTGTGTGTATATGAGAGAGAGTTAGTTTAGCAGCCTGACAGATTCTTGCTGTTATGGGCAGTGTGGGGCTTCCTTTATCAAAAGCATCTACTTATATTATGTTCCTTAACATACCCCCAAAAAAGCCTTTTTAATGTAAACCAGAAGTTCCATGGCTTTCTTGCTAATGTGGTTGGTAGTTCTCTTAGTTTATGATGGATACCAGTGGCCAGTAGGGACCAGTTGGCTAATAAGCCCCTATACATACATGACAGTAATCTGCCTTCTGTCTTCTTTTTTCTGAAAGGCCCACCTGTTGATCCAGATGAAGATTCTGACAACAGTGCAATTTATGTACAAGGATTAAATGACAATGTGACTCTAGATGATCTGGCAGACTTCTTCAAGCAGTGTGGAGTTGTTAAGGTAAGTCACAGGATAACCATGCAACCTGGCAGATCCTCGAACCACAGAACATTTCAGAGATACTGAATGGATGTTAAGAGTAGTTTCTGAAGTTGCCTGACCTTTTCTTTCTGGGCGTATTACAGTTTACTCCTTAACACGCCCTGAAAAAGCCATTTTTTAAAGGATTTTATTTATTTTTAGAGAGGGGGGAGGGAAGGGAGAGAAACATTGATCAGTTGCTTCTCGCACACCTGCAGCCATTGCATGTGCCCTGACTGGTAATTGAACTGGCGACCTTTCGGTTTGCAGGATGATGCCCAACCCACTGAGCCACACCAGTCAGGATAAATGCTAAATAAACATGGTTTAGGCAAACTTGATAACTCAGTCATAAGGCAGTACTATTAGAGTGTATGTATAGCAGGGAACACAGTTTAAAAGGAATAACCATCCATAAAGCTCATAGTGGAGACAGTATTTCAGAAAAATGGAAAGCAAAGCAGAGGTCCTTGGGCAGGAGCTTGCCTCGCAAACTGAGGGAAGCTGGCGTGGCTGTAAAGTTTTGGTCTGAGCTACTGGAGTGGAGTTGGGGTGGTTAGATGGGGAAGACTGAGAAACTGGGATTTTGAGACAGGAAGGTGGGGTTCCTAGATCAGAAGCTCAGAAGTTTAGGAATCTTGTATCATTTATAAACACACCACAACTCATTCATACATTCTTTTAAAAACCGTTGGGTGGTTTCTAGGTTTGTAGTATACAAGGCACTCTGCAGTGAATGTTCTTGTACATACCTCCTGGGGCACGGGGCACTGGTTTCTCTGTTGTGTGTACAGTCCGTTCTTGTTATTCACAGTTGATTCTCGGGTCATCTGTAGAAAGAGGAGGAATGAGGAGGCAGAGTGTTGTCTTTTGTCGACCTCATGTTCAGTTGGGTGAGCGTGTATTACTGATACCACATTCTCCACATCCTCATCACTACTAGGAATCATGTCTTCCAACTTTTGCTAATTTGGCAGAAGAAAATGGAAATGGGATTTTTCATTTTGCTTTTTCCCTGATTGCTTATTGTGTTATAGCTGCGTACCATCTTCTGTAAAATGCCTGTTTGTGTATTATACCCATTTTTCATTGGGTTATTTGTCATTTGTTGATTTACAAAGGCGGGCCCCTTGCAGTGTAGGCTTCCCCGCTAAGTGAGTGTTCCAGGAACCCATCTGTATCAGTGTGCCAGCTGGGGTTGTAAGGGGCTGCATTTGGCTTCAGTGTTTTTTCTTAAGACTCTTAATGCATTTGCCCCTTTCATGATGGGTAATTTACAAGCATACCTGCCCGCACCATGCCGAGTGTTTGGCAGTTTTTGACCCAAAATGGTGTGACCTTCTATTTACCACATATCACCCCAAGCAACTTTTTTGTTTCCCCGGATGAAAAAAAGTCCTCAAAGGGGAACATTTTGCCCAAGTTGAAGAGGTGAAACAAAATGGCAGAAGCACTCAAAATTGATGAGTTCAAAAACTGTTTTGAGCAGTGAGGAAATATCTCGATAGATATATTACATCAAATGGAGAGTATTTTGAAGGAGACAGAAGTTTAAGCATATAAGAATCAATGCAAGATTTTTTATAAGTAAATTCCAGTTTTGGGAGGTCCTTCCTCATACTGGGTTGGCCAACAAGTCCGTTACATTTTTTCCATACAATAGCTCAAGTAGTGCTTGTTGTCTTTAACCCCATTTGAAATAGTTTTGTTCGATTGTATGGTGACAGCTGTCATATAAACATGCTTTTTAAAAAAATTGGTGAATTTTTGTGCAGCCATATTAATATTGAAGATGGAAGGAGATACACGTTTTTGGTGTGTTGTGCTTTACTGTTTTGAGAAAGGTAAAAATGCAACTGAAATGCAGAAAAAAAGATTTGTGCACTGAATGGAAAAGGTGCTGTGACTGATTGAATGTGTCAGAAGTGGTTTATGAAGTTTCTTGGTACTGTTGACATTTGGGCCAAATTATTCTTTGATGTGCATTGGAAGACGTGTAGTAGCATTCCTGGGCTCTACCCACTAGCAGCCAATACCAGCAGATAGCGGACATACTGAAAATGTCCAAATCAATAGTTACTGGTGAAAAAAAAATGTCCTTTATATTGTCTAGGAAAAGACATATTGGATGTTTTGGCCAGCCACTTAACGTTGATACTGTCTGAGTGCTGATCCTGGTCTGGGCTGCAGATACGTTCGCCCAGTTTGTCTCACTTCTTCATTTTCTTTTGATGAACAGAAATTCTTAATTTTAAGTTAATTGAACTTTATTATTTTCCTTATCAGCACATGTCTTTGTTTTTTCTATTTGCAAGACCTCTTGTTCTGGCAGCATTTATTGAAAGATCTCCCCTTTCCCCAGAGGTGTATAATGTGGTTTCTGTGGCAGAGAAAGTCCCACCCACCCCCAGCTCTGCTTCTTGTTTGTCTTGTGTGTCAATAACAACAGTTAATCACTGTGTCTTTATGCTGCATCTTGGTTATCTGATAAAGCAAATACTCTGTTTTGCTCTTTTTCTTCAGGAATATTTTGCTGTTTATTCCTTGCTCCTCTCTATACACTTTGGAATCAGTTTATGAAGTTCCTTAAAAGTCCCAATTAGGTATTATTTAATCTATAAAATGATTTGAGAATTGACATTTTTATAATACTGAGTGGTCTTTTTTCTCATGAACATTGTATGTTTCTATGTCTTGTAAAGGAGATTAAAAAATACATACTTCATCATTCATACCACTCTTCCAGTCTTTATGTGTATGTCCCTTATGAAAACATAGGTGTCAGTTACATATAGCCGTTTCCCACCCACTTTTTTAAGCCCTATAATCAGACTCTCAAGTATCACTAGATACATAAACAAATTATAGATTACACTTGGATCGAATGTGCATTTAATGCAGAAACGCACGCGTGAAGCCATATTCTTGAATGATGTGGCTCCTGAATTCAAGCCAACTGCATCTGGCGGTCGGCTGAAAAACTAGTGATCTGTTTTAGCTCTGGAAGAAAGAACTAGTTTTGTTGGACTTCCTTAAGAATCCTTTTAGCACACGCACAGCCCTGTGTCCTGTACCTAATGGTCTGAAGGTTATTTTTACTTTGTGCAAATAGTGTTTTATGCGATGGTATCAGTGCCTTACCACCTGAGTGCCTAGGGGAGTGCCTAAGGGGCAGCCGCTCTCACTGGGTGCCTGTAGTGTGGGCACAGAGCATGGGACAGGTTCAAGGGTGCCAGGAGAAGCTGGCTAGGGAAGGAGGGAGGCCTATACTGTTCACTTATACACTTGGGACTCTTCTGCATATTTTGGTTCTTATGACAAAACACATCTAAGCAGGAAAACTCATTTAAGCATGTATTTGTAGCAATTCAGGAAATAAGCCGATCATAATTCCACTATTCAGATAAATTAACATCTCACTGAAAGTGTGTATGTCTGTTTAAAATTGCTGCTTTTTTGACAGTTTGAGAGATTTCTCTGAATTTCATATGGACTTTTTTTTTCCCTCCCAAAAAATCTACTATATTCTAATCACAGCTTAATAACTAGGTAATTTTATGCCTTAGATGAACAAGAGAACCGGACAACCCATGATCCATATCTACTTGGACAAGGAAACAGGAAAACCCAAAGGTGATGCTACAGTGTCCTATGAAGATCCGTCAACTGCCAAGGCCGCCGTGGAGTGGTTTGATGGTAGGAGCCCTAGTGTCAACAAGGGTGGGCGCTGGCATCCTTACCTGCCTGCTGTGGTGTACCTGGAGGGCCTCGTAGCAAATGTCGCATGTGTCAGCTTTCAAGTAAAGAGGATTTTACTAACATTTAATGCTGACTATTAGAGCATTGTTCTCTGAAGTGGTTTCTAAGGAGAGATATGAGAAGGTACAGAAAACCACACAGACATTTTAGCCACCATACATTTGGGTTAAATACATAGAATGGCCTTAGCATTGATCCTGGAGTTTCACCGCAGACAAAGCCAACAGGAAAGTGCCAAAGGACAGGCCCCAGCTCTCCTCTCTTCTCCACATGTTCTCCTTATCCCAGCTTCTCATTACCCTGTTTTGGACAAAGGTGTGAGTGCACATTTCACACCCCACCCTCAGCTCACTTTCCTCTCTAGGGTAGAGAGGTTTTAAGTATGTTCAAAAGCCTTTATCTGGCCTTTCCAGGAAAGCTCTGAGAGACTATGGGCGGGGTGCTCTGGTGCGGTAGAGCTGTGGGTTGGTGAAAAGAGGTGCCCTAGCTTTGCTGAGCCCCTCAGGAAGGGAAGAGTTGGGGGTTGGGAGTAAATGATGTTCTTTCATCTTGTTCCAGGGAAAGATTTCCAAGGAAGCAAACTGAAAGTTTCTCTTGCTCGGAAGAAGCCTCCGATGAACAGCATGCGGGGGGGAATGCCGCCCCGAGAGGGCAGGGGGATGCCACCGCCGCTCCGTGGAGGTATTTGCTGGACACCTGCTCTGAGCTCTTTTGTCCTGATTTGAAAGTCTTTCAGTGCACTTGTCTTTGAGAAACTTGATGTCCAGAGTGAAGACAGTCCAATTAGAAATACTGAGAAGGAATGCAGAATCAGTACTAGAGCACCAAATGCGGACAGTGAAAGTTTGTGGGAGTAAAAGGAAGTACAGAACATGGTCCGATTGGTCAGGGAGCCTGGGCTCCTGGGGGAACACTCTGCCTGGGTGTTAGCCCTGGGGCTGTTGCATATGTGCCTCTCTGGTCTTTCCACCCGTGTGGAACACCTGCCCTCGCACGACTGCTGTGGGGGCTGACTGCAGTGCCGGTGACCCTTGGACAGCGTGGGGTTGGACCTACCGCGCTGTCAGTGATCTGTGTGTTCCCAGGCACATGGTTCCAATCCATGCTGTTCGAGGGGCAGCTGCAGATGGCAGGAGTAGGTGCTTGGGCCTATGGGAAAGTGTGGGGCAGGTGAAGGGGTGATGACAGCTGTGGTCTCTGAATTCTCTCAGTGATATATGTCATTACGGCAAATCTGGTGCTATAAAGAGGCGGTGGTTCTTTCTTACTGCAGGTCCAGGGGGCCCAGGAGGTCCGGGGGGACCCATGGGTCGCATGGGAGGCCGTGGAGGAGACAGAGGAGGCTTTCCCCCAAGAGGACCCCGGGGTTCCCGAGGGAACCCATCTGGAGGAGGAAATGTACAGCACCGAGCAGGAGACTGGCAGTGCCCCAATCCGTATGTACTTCTCTCGGGAAATTGGTGACCTGCGAGTGAGTCACTCTACATCTTGCCCCCTTCCCATTCTGAAGAGGAGGAGTGGTGGGTTCTCTCTGTCTCGGGGAGCATAATGATGACCCATTGGTCTGTTGGGTGTGGGGCGGCCTAATCCATCCTTCTCCAGCTGCTTCAGAACCTTCTAAAGGTCACAGTTCCACTGGACTCTATTGTCCACGTGTGTGTGGTCGTACAGACGTCTTGCCAGAACAAACACCGGTCCTGTGGGTACATTGCTTCCTGAGGCTGTGGTCCATTTTCTGTGGCCAGGTCCTCTTAATGGTATCCGACCAGGACCCTCTGTTTATGGTGGTGTAGTACAGTGTGTGCCTGCTTCCTGTCGCCTGTGCTTATTACACCTTTTAGTTCAATTAACTGGTGATTTCTGTTGTGATAACATTGTATGCAGGGGGTGTGGAAACCAGAACTTTGCCTGGAGAACAGAATGCAACCAGTGTAAGGCTCCGAAGCCTGAAGGCTTCCTCCCACCACCCTTCCCACCTCCAGGTAGGTACAGTTTTGGAGAGCGCATCCTCCACTTCTCAGTACTTAACTTCTTGTTAACTTGGTGGGTGTGGTAAACTGCAGCTGCCCACTACTAAAAAACAGGTCGGTGGTTTCAGCGAGTGTGGCTCTGTCTCCTCCTGCAGCTCCTTAAATTCTATCATCGCTGAAATAGTGCCCGACCCACAGGTTCAGATCAGGTGAAGGATCTGCTTTGTTTCTGCTCAGAGAGAACAGAGCAGACCCTAAGGTGCCTCTGGGGCGTATCTACAGAACCTTTGCACCCACCCATTCTGTGGAGCCACTGATCTGTCCTCTCCTGTCCTTTCCCTTACCTTAGGTGGTGACCGTGGCAGAGGTGGCCCTGGTGGCATGAGGGGAGGAAGAGGTGGCCTCATGGACCGTGGTGGTCCTGGTGGCATGTTCAGAGGTGGCCGTGGTGGAGACAGAGGTGGCTTCCGTGGTGGCCGAGGCATGGACCGAGGTGGCTTTGGTGGAGGAAGACGAGGTGGCCCTGGAGGTCCTCCTGGACCTTTGATGGAACAGATGGGAGGAAGAAGAGGAGGGCGTGGAGGACCTGGAAAAATGGATAAGTATGTGATGGTGAAAACCAGCTGTGGGCTGCTGGGCACAGGGTGCAGCCCCTTTGCGTTTTCAGCTTTAACCCTGCCTGGGGGCCCCTCTCTGTTCTGCGTTGCAGAGGTGAACACCGTCAGGAGCGCAGAGACCGGCCCTACTAGATGCAGAGACGCCGCAGAGCTGCATTGACTACCAGATTTATTTTTTAAACCAGAAAATGTTTTAAATTTATAATTCCATATTTATAATGTTGGTCACAACATTATGATTATTCCTTGTCTGTACTTTAGTATTTTTCACCATTTGTGAAGAAACATTAAAACAAGTTAAATGGTAGTGTGCTGAGTTTTTTTTTTCTTCTAAAGATGGTTGTTATAACTAAGACTAAACAATGGGAACCCCTTGTGAGCATGCTCAGTATCATTGTGGAGAACCAAGAGGGCCGCTAACTAACTGTAACAATGTTCATGGTTGTGATGTTTCTGTTTCTTTCTTTTTTTTTTAAATAAAATTCCAAATGTTTATAAACAATCATCCTCTGGGCCTCTGTTCCGCAGTCGTCGTGCATCTACTTGGAGCGGGCCTCTGCCCCACGGGGGAGCGGGGTGTGGTCCAGATGAAGCCTCACTCCCGTGTCACGGGAGGGAGAACCTGAAATGGTCATGACGTGAAAACAGCGCGAGACAGCACTGTCTGTCGCCGCTGGCACGGAAAGGGGTTGACATGTCACTTTGATCCTAAACCTTACCCTTACCGAGGGGATGTGGCGGCCCAGGTCCGTGGTTTGCAGTGAGGGCGGCTATGTTGGAGGGCCTGTCGTGGCGTGACGCCCGACAAAGCCCCTTCGCTCTGCATGCACCTCTGAGTGCCGCACTCAGGCTGTGGCGTAGCCTGGTGGTGGGCACTCGGAGGCTGCACACACTTCAGGGAGGTCTGCCTGGGCGAAAGCTCAGAGTGTTTATTCCTCCTGCTCAGTGATATTGGCACTTTCTCAATGTTTCAGAGTTGCCGTTTTAAGATTGGGTCAACAGCCTAACACAAAATAGAGGCCACTTTTAAGATCTAGTGCCCAGTTGCCTTGTGTGCAAAGGTCAAGGCTTTGTCCGGTGAGCATGTTTCCAAATTCGGCACAAGGTGAGAAGAGCCCCGGAGCTTTCACGCGTTGGCCTTTTTGGGCGGTCTGGTCTGGGCTTGCGTGGAGTCCAGGCCAGTAGGTGGAAGCCTTGCCTGCCTGTGCATGAGACTCCAGGCATTCACCGACTGAGGCCCTGACATGCCTACCTGTGGGGAGAGGTGTTCCACGTCTGTAATCAAGTTTACCACCAGGCAGATGTTAAGAAACCAACAGGCCTTAACATGCTCTAGTCAAAAAAGACAAACTGTCCAAAAGTTCAGGGAGAGATTGTGACCTTTAGCCAGGAGAAGGAAGAAGAAAATTTTGGGAAAAGTACTTCCCTTCCATCCCTGCCCCAGCTGGGAGTAGGGCTTTGGGAAGCATCTGAGCAGCTGGTGCACCACCCACTGCGGCCGCAGAATTTGCACTGCTCACCTGTGCTTAGGCAGGCAGACAGCCCTCTGCCCTTGACCCCAGCCCTCCTGGATGTGCACATTTGACGTACATCTCTGCAGTTCCATAGTCATTACCAGGTCATGACCCTGTGTGCGTATGCATTGCTCTCCCCCCTTTGGAAAACCCTCCTTCACCCCTTCATTATCCCCCTCCAGCTGCCAAGCCTTCTTTCTGTTCCCTTTCCAGAGCCCTCTTCTAATCAGTCTTGCCTCTACTGAAACAGCAGTTCTCCAAGTCAGCAACAACCTCCCGGTTGCCAAGTCAGTGATGGTTCGTTCTCAGTTCTCACATCACTCTCCTGCCAACGTAGGAGGGGCTCCTCTCACCCCCTCACTGCCTGGCTGACCTCCCGCCATCTGTACCCATCTGCACTGATGGTGCACCCTTCCCCCAAGTGCCAGGCCCTGGGCGTCTGCTGGGCTTAAAGCGGGGCTGGACCCTGTCTCACTCCTCCCCCTTCCCCATCTCAGCAAATAAGCGCTTGCCCTCTTGCCTGAAACCTCAGCATCTTTGATTCCTTGTTCTCTCATACCCACCCTAGGCCCCTCCCCACCCATCATGCTCTCCTCAAAATACAGTACAGCACCAGCTACCCACCCCTCCCGCTACAGACCAGGCCACGCACCTTGATGGGTCCCGTGCTTCCCTCTCCCCTCTAGCCCTTTTCCCACAGAGGCCAGAATGACTTCTTGACACCACAAGTCATCACAATCGTCGAAACCCTCTGGGGGCTCCCACCACCCTTGTCATATGTGACCCACAGGCCCTCTGAGATCTGGTTGCTGCAGGCCCCTGTGACAGCTGCCCTGCCCTGCCCTGCCCTGCCCCGCCCCACCCACTGCAGTCCAGCCACACAGGGCCAGTGCTGTTACTCCAAGCCCAGGACACTCCCACCCCAGCTGTGGCAGGTGTTAAGTGTCAGAGCCAGGTGCACACCCTTCAGGCCCAACCTTAACCCCTGCAACGTGCAAGCGCGGCCTCAGCACGTTTAATTCATCATAACCCTGGAGGCAGGAAGTATGCTGTTCCCGGTTCTCAGAGGAGGAACGGGGCTTGCCTTCAAGGAGCCAAAGTGAGAGTTGAGGACAGCCTCCCTCCAGGCCCTGCTCTCTCACCCTCTGGCCTCCCCACGCACAGGCTTCTCGCTCTGAAAGGCTGGGTGCTCTGGCAGCAAAGGGTACGGAGCAGCCACCTCCTGGCCCACGGCCAGTGCTCAGAGATGACAAGAAGCCCTTGCTGGAGGCTCGCACAGACATCCATCGCATGTGACAGTCATTTACCTTCTCCTGCCTAGAGCTTGAGGCCGTCCCAGGAGTAGCCTCGTGTCCCTGCTTAGAGAGGGGTTCGTTGCCAGCGCTGAATGGCCCTGTGAGAGAGGTGTTTATGTCCTAGGTGCCTGGGCCTGGGGGGAGGTGTTCAGGCCAGGCCTCAGCCCAAAGAAACGCCTGGGCCGCCCTGGCCTCAGGTGCCCTGGGGCAGCCCTCCAGCCTGGGGAGCAAGCAGGGTGGAGGGGAATGGGCAGGAGCAAGGGAGCGCAGAGGAAGTGAGAGAGGGACGTCAGAGGTCAAGTCCTGCCTAGTTTCCACACGCGGCTCCAAACTCTCGGCTCCTGGTCAGCCACACCTGGATTAAAAATTTCCAACACAGCCTCCTGGCCCCATTAAGCCACACCCAGAGGGCCTGGGCAAAGGTTATGGAGTCAATGGTGCCCTAGTCAATGGTGACTAGTCTATGCCCCACATATGAACAAAGGCCCACAGGGAGTGGCTCACTGCTCCACAAAAGGCACTTGGGGGTTTGGGGGCTGCAGTGGCTGTGGGCCCAAGGACAGAGCAGTGACCAGGGCCAGTGGCTCACACAGCCAAGGCCCCAGACACCAGGACACCAGTTGGCTCTCAAGCTGCCCCAACCTTACCCGACTCCTTACAGAGCTGCTGGGTGCGGGGTGAGTGCTGAGCAGTGTGTGTGGAAGCCAGTTGGGAGCTGGTCAGGAAGCAGGTCCTCTGGGGTTTTCTGCTTTTGCTTCTCTCTCATGCAGGGCACCCGAGGCAGCTCAGGGAAGCTTGGGGTCACTTGTCCCACAGCCAAGGCAAACAGGTGTCATGGCTGGACCCACATCTGGACAGAGCAGCCTGGAGCCCCTGCTCACACACACTGGGCTGTGCTCACAAGCTCAGTCTAACACCCCCCCCCCCGCCCCCCCCGGAACTTCAAGTGGACCCAGCCAGCACCAGAGCTGCCTGGCGCCCCGGCGCCCCAGGCCTGGGGCCTGCCAGTGAGGATTTGCTCAAACACCGCAGGGCCATCGTCTGATCTCCAGCTGCAACCAAGGCTGAGCAGGCTGCTCCCTGGCTCCCAGCGGTGGAGGCAAGAAATTTGGCCATCTGCCCACTGGCCAAGCACCAGGCCCACCCTGTGCTGGGACCAAGGTAGCCTCTGGGATCTGTGGGGACGGGCTCAGGACAACCTTTGCCTAAACCTCTTATTCTTCCAGCAGTTTCTGTGGCTTCCCTCAGTCCTGCAAGGAACAGCTGAGGTTGTCACAAAACAGAAGGGGTCAAACTCAAGAACTCCGTGGCCTGGGCCAGGGGTCAGGCCACACCAGTCAGCACCACACCTGCCACATGTCCTAGAGTCTATAGTCTGGAGTCAGTCTCTGTGATCTCGGGCCTCAACTCAGGGGCCTGGAGGTAGGGAGGAGTGAGTCCCCACTTTGTCCCCTCCTCCTCAGAGGAGTATTGAACCCATGTCCCGGCTGCACCGAGCTGAGTAAGGGTATGAGGTTTCACAACTCTATGATGTGACTACTACTGTTGTCCCATTTTACAGATGGAGCTTAACCTCCCCACCCAGTGACCAGTAGCAGGGCCTGGGGTAGTGTGGCCCCTCCTACGTCCCAAGCCCGGCAATGCAGTGGGTAACTAAAAACAGAAGTCAAATTCCTGCCCAGCTGCTGACCACACACATCTCTTGCCCCCTCTGGGGCTCATTTGCCTTAAATTATAAATGATAATACATAAGATTATTTAGAAATTATTAAATTACTTAGTACCCACGTTCTGATCTTCCGCCAGGGCACCTGTGGCCCCTGCCCCATCTCCGGCAGCCCTCTCTTCCTTAGGTATCAGCAACCCCAAACCTGGAAGGTATTCTAGACTCTGTTCTCACATTCACACCCAACTCAGCAGCACATTCTTTCAGCTCTCCCCTGAAAATACGGCCAGAATCCAGCTCTGCCCTGGGGCGCCTGCCCTGCCCACCACAGCAGCCACAGGGAAACCGTTAGGACCAAAGTCAGGTCACCCATCTCCCCTGCCCTAAATCTCTCCTGGCTCCCTGTCCCTCAAAGCCTACCTGACGCTCCAGTTTCTCTCTCCTCTCCCCTCCCTCCACCACCCTTGAACCCCGTCTCACGAGTGTGGAAGAAGAGAAGGTCACACGCAAAACCTGACCAGCTCAGGGGAGGCCTGCACGGCAGCCTTACAAACTCAGAGATCTGAAGTAGCCACACAAGACGGTCTGAAATGAAAACTTTCTCACTAAAAGCAGTTCATGACGAGTAGGGAATTATCTTTCCCTAGCAAAGGTCAGTCTGTATCTTAACTGAGCTTGTCTGCTGTTATCTGGGAATGTCAAGATAATTTTCTTTTTTCTGGACCCCTCAGGGCACAGTCTCCCAGTAGAGTCCCTCTGTGTTATCTTGTTCTCCTGCAGGCCACCTCTGTGTGCTGTAAATGTCCATTGTTAACAGCGTGTACCCACCAGTGCCAAGAAGTCTGTGTCTTTCCATTTTACTTTTTATCCATTGCCAGAGATTCCCTGGCTCTGCTTTCTCCCACCTCCCTAATCTATCACCAACGGACTTCATGTAACTCCCTAATACCTTCCCCTTTGATTGGAATGTACGAAATAAGTTGTTAAACCGCCATTCTCTGGAGCATTTCTCAATCCGTTGAGATTTTGCTTCCTGGCAATTGTGGTCAGTTTGGCTCAACACAAAACAAAACAAAACAAAACAATACAACACAACAAAACAAAAAACACTCATGAAACATTCTCTACAGGTTTAAATGTGTCTTACGGTGATACGGGCCTCTTCACTTTTTCCTCAGCACACCAGGCGCATGCCCACCTCAGGGTCTTTGCACCGTCTATCCCCTCTCCCTGAAAAGCCCTCTGTCCAGACATCCACCCACCCAGCTCCTGATTCAGAATTGCAGGCCCATCCCACCCCCCCAGTCCACTCTGGAGCCCGCTCCCCTGCACCGGGCTCCATCTCTCCCTTCTTCCCAGGCCGCCTCCAAGCCTCGAGGATTGGCTGTTTTGTTCCCTGCTTTTTCCTCTTGGTTTCCAGTGCCAAGACACTCAGTGCACCATCAGTGCCTCCTCAGTGTCAGCCATTACTGTCGCTAGCTGTGGGCCTTTCTCACTCTGTGGTGGGGAGAAGGGGGCTGGGAGGGAGGGTAGAGTGGGACCTGCACCACCTAGGTATCTAGGGCATGGGGGTGAGAACCCACGTTTTTAAAGGTCGTGAGGACTGGGGGAGATGGTGCTTGTGAGCGGCCGGCCCCAGGAGGTCCGGCACACAGCAGTTCTCAGCAAACGCCCCTGGCCCTAGAAGGAGAGAGCTCCCCAGCTCTGGCTGCTCTCCTGACTGGGCTCTAGTTTGGGCGTAAAAGTGTCCCTCATAGAGGTGACCTCAGGTCAAGGGCACAGAGCAGGTCTGGCACACTGTAGGAGCTTTATTACAACTCTGAGTCTTGGCTGTTGTTGGCGGTGCTCCCCCAGCCCCCACCCCAAGCTGGCCCCGCCTGGCCAGCAAGGCTGCTGCCCGGCCAGGCCTGGTGTCCCCGCCCAGCCAGCAGCAGCAGGGGGCAGGATTTCCCGCTGATCCCAGTCAGGTCCCTCCTCTACAGTTTGGAAAAAAAAAACAGCGGGGGTTAACCCTCCAGAGTCAGGCTGGTTGGGCTGCTGCCTTCTGTCCTCCTCTCCCCTCAGCACTCTGCCCGACCTAGGTGGCCAGAAGTGGTCCAAGTGGTCAGGACTGGCCTCTCCCCAGCTTGTAGGGCAAGGGGTCACAGAGTCAGACCTGCAGGCCTCAGCCCCCTACCTACCCTCTAAGCCTCAGTGTCTCCATCCAAGAAAGGGGCTCCCCTAACCTCAGGGTTAAACGTGAACATTCAGTGTGGAACAGGACAATGAGTGGGCACCACCGGCCATCCTCCACTGCCTGCCCTGAGGCTGGCACTGCCAATAGAAAGCTCTAAACCCCGGTGGGCGGGGTGGCCTCATTTATCTGACCTAGGGAGGTACATTTCTGCCGGAGGTGACTTTGCAGCCCCCAGCCTCTATCGCTTCCGGAGTTCCTCTTGGGAACGGGCCCTGTGGCCTTCTCCAGGGAGGCCACTATAGCGGGAGGGGTGTGATTAGAAGCACCCAAACTCCTCCCCAGGAGACCAAAGAGGGTAGAAGGGACTGTGGGGACTAGCCTGGATGAGGATGGGACATCTAGGGTGGTAGGGTCGTCTGGGGGCTCTGGTCCCGCCTCTGTCCACCGTGGGAGGACCAGGCCCTCTGCCACACAACGGGTTCCTGGCCCGGCCCCCAATCAGGCGGCTCCAGCTCCTCCCCGAGCACGCCCTGCCAGGACGGGAACTGCACGGCCCCTTTAAGAGCGCGGCCCCACCCGCCCCCTCCAGGCCGGATCCGAATTCCAGGGAGGCGGGGCTGAGACGGGCGCAGTGGCTGCAGTGGCGGGACCGGATCGCTGTGGCTCGGGCGGCGGCCGTCCGGCCCAGCTCCGGCCCCTGCCCCTACCGGGGCGATGATCCCCGAGGCCGCAGGATGAGCCAGGTGAGCGCCGGGACCCTCAGCAACCCCTGCCCCGCGGGAGCGCAATGATGGGGAACCGGGCGGCGGTGGCCTCAGTTCTCCCGGGCTGTGTGACCTTGGGTAGCCCCGCACCCTCTCTGGGCCCAAGTCCGGAAGGGCTGGTTAGCCGAAGGAGACCGTTCGGAGTCCCGGCACGCACCAGCCTGGTTGCTGGGGAGGCTTCTCGGAGGCGGGGCCTGGCCGCAGCCAGCGGCTTCCTAATCACGGCTTGGGATCAGCTGGGCCCAGGCTCCACCACCCACAGGTCTGCGACCTTGATGGAGTTCCTACCCTCTCTGCGCCTCAGTTTCCTTATCTGTAAAATGGAGATAATTATCACCACCCTGGCCAATGTCCGTGCATGTTCCTGCGGTTCTGTTACTGTAGCTGCTATGTCGTTGTTATAATGACAGTCCTTAGGGAAGGAGGCTGAGGGAGGACCTCGGACCTCCAGGAGGAGGTGGGGTTCACAGCATCCCAGGGCAATGGCGTGAGTCAGGACCTGGGCTCCGCTCCTCCACTGTGAGTCTGGGGCGGTGGGCTCCATCTCTTCAGGACTCAGCTCCAACCTGTCACAGCGGGCAGCAAGGAGGACTCAGCCAGGTTCCCCCAAAGTAGCCAAACAGCAAACACTTATGGGCACTAAATCACTTATAAAAATTATCCCTTTAGGTCTGAAGGGGAAGGTAATATTATTGTGCTCATTTCACTGATGAGGAAACTGAGGCACAGAGAAATTTCTCACAGCCAGGGATCCACCCAGGCATTTGGCCTGAAATGACAGGTGGGTACAGGTGGTCAGTGGTTTAATCCGTATTGAGTGCTTGCTGGGTCCTCACAGCCATCCGATCTGTGTCCCTGCCCACAGTGACTTGGCGGCTGGCCTGGGCATGGCGGACCCAGTGGCAGGCATTGCAAGCTCGGCAGCCAAGAGCGTGAGGCCATTCCGCTCGAGTGAGGCCTATGTGGAGGCCATGAAGGAGGACCTGGCCGAGTGGCTCAACGCCTTGTACGGACTGGGGCTGCCCAGTGGCGGTGATGGCTTCCTGACGGGCCTGGCCACCGGCACCACTCTGTGCCAGCATGCCAACGCGGTCACCGAGGCTGCCCGTGCTTTGGCTGCTGCCCGCCCAGCGCGAGGTGTGGCTTTCCAGGCTCACAGCGTGGTGCCCGGCTCCTTCATGGCCCGAGACAACGTGGCCACCTTCATCGGCTGGTGCCGAGCGGAGCTGGGAGTGCCCGAAGTGCTCATGTTTGAGACCGAGGACTTGGTGCTGCGGAAGAACGAGAAGAGCGTGGTGCTCTGCCTGCTGGAGGTGGCTCGGCGTGGGGCCCGCCTCGGCTTGCTCGCTCCTCGCCTCGTGCAGTTTGAACAGGAGATTGAGCAGGAGCTGCGTGCTGCACCCTCGGCCCCCAGTGCCCCCAATGCCCCCACTGCCGGGGAGGACACTGGCCCCGAAACTGCTGCTGCACCAGGGGTTCCCGCCCGAGGGCCCCGCATGACGCCCATGGACCTCCGCAACCTCGACGAACTGGTGAGTTCAGGGGCCCCTGCTATGCTCTTACCCTGCACTTTTTACCAGGAACCAGCCAGCAGAGCTAGTGCCCACAGCTGGTCCCTGAACCTCTTTGCAGGACAGCCTGCCCCGTGGAAAGAGTGAGTATGTTGAGCACCGAGTGTATGCCTGGCTCCGGAGGAGATACGCAGGCCTGTGGAGTGGGAGAGGTATTGGGTGAGGTCATGTGGCCCAGCTGGCTTGGGACAAAACGTGAGCTCCACCTCATGACTGACCGCTTTCCCTTGTGTGCGAAGCAGGCACCAGCTAAGTGCTATGTCTGCCTTCATCCACGGCCACATGACTTGGGCCCCTCCTGGGTGCCCTTATTCAAGTGCTAGACAGTTTCATCCATGTTGCTTGAGGTTAAGCGGGTCCCTGTGACGTCTGGCTCTGAACAACGTGCCTGGCACACAGTAGGTACTCAGTGGTGCCTAAGGAAGCTCCAGGGCCCCACGCACATCATTTATGTGGGAAGCCAAGCCCAGAGCTGCTATTGCTGCTGGGAGCTATGGCATTAGTTCTACTCTGAGCACAGGAGGTGCCAGGCCATGCCCCCAGCTCCCTCCTCCTTCTCCGGGGACCTACGTGTCCCTGACACCCCCGCAGCCAGGCCTAGAGTTTCCTTCTTATCAAGGGGTTAGGGCTATGATGTGCCTGTCCTGGAGGGGGACAGCCGGATGGCGTGGGCAGAGGCTGCCACCCCACCCACTCCTGTCCTGGGCCAGGGCCACCCGAGGCTCCACCTGCTCATTTCCTCCAGCTCCGCTGTGGGTGGGTGGAGAGGTGGGCGGAGCTGCCCGCGGAGCCAGCCTGGCAGCTCGGGCGTGAAGGGACCTGTGGACAGATATATGCTCAATAGGCAGGTGGCCTGAGGGTGCATGTTGGTGTGTCTGCGGCACCCCTGCTTCAGTGTGCTGTGAGCCCCGAGGACCTGCCTCCTCCCAGGACCTGGCCTCCCTCTGGGCCTCAGTCTCCATGTCTGTGAAGTGGGTGAAGGGAGGGTGAGCATGGCTGCAGGGTGCCTCGAGGCTCGGAGGTTTTGGGAATGGGCCTCGTCGGGGCCCCCGGTCTTGACCTGACCACCACCCTACCATCTGGTTCTCCTTGCCCCTCACAGTGAAAAGGGAAGGAGAGCTGGTGAAAGGTCAAGTGTAGAGGCTGTACCAAGTCTGGGGCAACACAGTCATACCCTCATTCCCCGGAAGGACTTCCTTCCTCCTGACCCTGGAGTGGCTGACGTCATGCTCCAGGAGGAGGGACTTAACCCCTGACTTCCAGCCATTCCTCTTTGGCCTCAGGTGAGGGAGATCTTGGGCCGCTGCACCTGCCCAGACCAATTTCCCATGATCAAGGTCTCGGAAGGCAAGTACCGCGTGGGAGACTCCAGCCTGCTTATCTTTGTACGGGTAAGAGTTGGGGGCTACCTGCAGGCAGCAGCCCATGGGGTGGGCTGCCAACCCACAGGACAGGCTGTGACCTGCCGGCCTCCCACAGGTGCTGAGGAGCCATGTGATGGTTCGAGTGGGTGGCGGCTGGGACACGCTGGAGCACTACCTAGACAAGCATGACCCTTGCCGCTGCTCCTCCACAGGTTAGTGCCCTAGGCAGGGGCAGGGGGCTCATCTCTGTGGCTCCGCCACTCACGTGCCGCCTGTCTTCTCCCTGCAGCGCACCGCCCACCCCAGCCGAGGACCCAAACCTTCTCCCCGCAGAGGGGATCACCCATCCCCAGCCCCCGAGCTGGTAGCCCAACCCCAGGCGGTGAGCGGCGAGGCTCCCGGCCAGAGGTGACACCCACCAGCTTACGAAGTTCAAAGGAGGGGCCCGAGACCTCACTCAGGTGAGAGGCAGGACAGCATGGAGGTGAGGGGTCTAGAGGGTGGAGGTGGGGACGTCTGCCCTGTCCTGGATGGAGGAGCTTGTGCTCCAGAGTGACTCACACCCTGGGAATAGTTCCCGTGGGTGGGGGCAGGCCTAGCTTCCCATCTCCATGGCAACCCAACCAAACTAACAACACAGCTGGGGCGGGACCTGGGGCTGGGTGGCAGCCAGTCCAACCCCGCTTCCCTCTGGCCTGCCCAGGAAACAGAAGGGCTCAGGAGGGGGAGCTTAGGGCCCCAGAGACCTTGCTTCCTCCACCGCCTTGGGGTAGCTGTGGGGGTAGGGACCCTGGCTGTGGGAAGCTGGTGCAGAGTCTCACTTCTCCCTGGAAGTCCCCAGGACAGACATAAGCCCTTAACAACCCCCACCAAAACCCCCCACAGCACCACAGGTGCCTTCCCCACCCCCAGCAACCACAAACCTGCTTCTTCCTCTCCCTACCCTTTCTGCACGCCGGTCCTCTTTCCGTGATGCCCCATCTCTCTTTTTGTTCCCCTGCCCAGGGCCCGGGATTCACTGCCCCCTCACCCCCGCTCCCGACGCTACTCTGGGGACAGCGACTCTTCAGCCTCCTCAGCCCAGAGCGGCCCACTCGGTGCCCGAAGTGATGACTCAAGCACTGCTCCCCGGAGGGAACGGCCTAGCCGGCGGCTGACCACAGGCACCCCAGCCTCCCCGAGACGGCCACCTGCCCCTCGAAGCCAGTCCCGAGACCAGCTAGATCAGCTAGACCGGGGCCGGCCCCGGGAGGCCCCAGGAGGCAGGAGAGCCCAGCTGTCAACTCCCAGTCCTGCCCGAAGGGCCCGGAGCCAGAGCCGCGAGGAGCATGCTGTGCTGCTTGTGCGTAGGGACCGAGATGGGCAGCACTCGTGGGTGCCACGGGGTAGGGGCAGTGGGGGCTCCGGCAGGAGCAGCCCCCGTACTCCCCGTGCCTGCAGCCCTGCAGCGCCCCGGCCTCCCCGGGTCCCCAGCCCCAGTCCAGAGCTGGGCACCACACCAGCCAGTGTCTTCCGCACCCCCCTGCAGCTTGATCCGCAGCATGAGCAGCAGCTGTTCAGGTGCCTGGAAGAGGAGTTCCTGGCCAATGCCCGAGCCCTTGAGGCTGCTGCTGGGGGAACGCCCCCTGGACCAGCCCCTGACCTGGCTCGGGCCCCAGACCCTCCAGCTCCCGACTCAGCCTACTGTTCCACCAGTTCCTCCTCTTCGTCCCTCAGCATCCTGGGTGGCAAGTGTGGCCAACCGGGGGACTCTGGCCGGATGGCCAATGGGCTGCCTGGGTGCCGAGGTCCAGCCCTGTCCAGCTCTTCCGATGAAGGTAGCCCCTGCCCTGCTGTGGGGGGGCTTCCAGATGCAGCTGGGAGCCACCTGGCTGGCCCTGAGCCCCCGAGGACCTGGGCACGGGGCCGGATGGACTCACAGCCAGACCGAAAACCCTCACGAATCCCCACACCTAGGGGCCCCCGCCGCCCATCTGGACCCACGGTGCCTGGGGCCTGGCATGCCCTGCATTCGGTCAGCCCAAGGGCTGAGCCAGATTCCTGGATGTAACGGACCAGGCCAGCTGCCCCCAGGCCCCACTTCCCCCTCCTTTTCCTTTGTGGCCTTAACCCCTCTGCATCAGGGAACACCCCCACCCTTGCACCTCTCGGGTATCAGACCTCATGGGACCAGACCCCTTAGGACCACATGGCACAATGGGACCTCTGTTGTACATTCCGATTGGGGGATCAGTGTTGCTATTTAATTACTAATATTATTGAATGCCTTAGAGGAGGCTGGGCCAGCCCAGTGAAGACCTTCCTGAGGTCCTGTGGCCTTGCAGAACCTGACAGTAAAGTTTTGTTCCAGCCACTTGTGTCTGCTTCTTGGGGACTCATCCTTGGGGCCGTCACACCCTTTTGGGGGCCTTGTTAAGTGTTGAGATTCTGGAGTTGGCTGTTGGGGGCAAAGCCTGGCAGCTCGTTTCTAGGCTTATGACTACCCTGTCCGTCCCAGAAATGCGAGGTGCACTTGAATTGTTTCCCCCTTTATTATCTCCTGAGATATATGACTTGGGGTTTTGTCCGGTAAGGCTCCAGAAGCAGTCTGAGAGCTTCCAATCAGATTCATAGTCAAGTCCTTTCCATCCAATGAGATCGTGAGTCCTTATCCCAGAAAAGACTGATCTTGTCTGAATGGGGCCTGGCTGGGTCCAATGAGATTCAAAGAGAGGCCGGTTGTCCTCCAGGAGACAGGGTGGGAGCTTTCCTCATCCAATCAGGGAGGAGATTGTCCTGTCCAATTCGAAAACAGTTGGCAAATTCGTCCAGTCCAGGTTCCCGGTTGTTCCAGTCAAAATGCCCCGTTCTCCATCGGAGTCGTCCACTTTGGTCACATAAGGCTGCAGCGTGCGGGGTGCAACGCCCCCTGCAGGCGCAGGGCTGGGTGTGCAGGCCGCGCGCGCACCAGCGCGCAGCGTAGCAGCTCGCGAAAGAGACGCAGCACGTGCCAATTGTACTTAGCTGAGCACTCGAGGTAGCCGCAGCGCCAGCCCCTGCGAACCAGGGCAGCCAGTGCTCGCCGAGGCCCAAAGCGCTGCCGTTGCCGGTCCCGCTTGTTGCCTACCACGAGGATGGGTGCCTCGGGCGCACCTGCCGGCCTGGGGGCCAGATGGGAATGAGGGCCAGGTGCTAAGGACCCCGTGGTAATTCCACCAGTGAGCTTATACACTCAAGAGCATCCTCTCCTGCCCCAGACACACCCCAGCAAACAACACCAGACCCGTATGGGCCAAAGGCCTTTCCATAGACAAAGGCCTGGCTCAGCAAGCCTGAGACCAGGCCCACGATGGCGAAAGAACCCACTCACTCCCTTCTGGCAAAGGCCTGACCAAATTGGCAAAAGCTCCCCTTCTCCTCACCAGCCCCCACCCCTCAGTCCAGCTGCATCCTCTCATCCTCACCTGGTCTCTGCAATCCGCTGCCGCAGCGCCTTCACGTAGTCGAAGCTGTCTGGGCTGCAGATGTCATAGACGAGCACGAAGGCGTCCGTGTCCTGCAGGCTCCAGTCCTTAGTGTCTGGCCACTCCTGGGGGCGGGAGACTGGGGTTTGCCGGCGCCCCTTCCCCACTCTCCTGCGCTGCGCCCCGACCTTCTGCAGGGGTCTTGACGCTAAACCCACAGTTCATCCTCTGACCTCGGTGGTCCCCATCCTCCTCTGTGAGCCCTGTCCCCCCAAGTTCCCTGGGCCCGACTGTCCTCATGGCCACCAGGATAAAACTTTCCAAACCATGCCTGAAGTTGGTCAGCCACCTGCCCTACTTCTCTCTAGGCCTCCACGCTGCCTACCCTCTAGTTTCCTCCTCTTTCCAGCTTTCAATTCGATCAGGCCCCTCCCCTCCCTGCACGCTCTGGCTGGTTACTACCACCCCTAAAACTGATTCCAAAGCACGGGGCCTGTTGTGGGCAGCTGCAAACGTTTAGGTCTCTAGGTCTAAACACATTATTTTATTTCCACCTGGAGTGTTTTTGCCACTTCTTTTAATCAAAACTTCACTCATCTGTACAGGTTCAGCCCAAATGCCACCCCTCCTGGAAACCCTGCTTAATCCTGCCTGCTCTTGCCTCTTCGCCTCTCCAAGGCACCCAGCTCCAAGGATTCAATGTCTGTCCTGGTCTTTACATGAATTCCCGTACGAATCTTTGCTCCAGGCCACAGAAATGGGGGAACAGGGAATGACACCCTCACCCCAAGAAAGTACACCCCTGTGTCTGGCCCCAACTTTCCCAACACGGCTCTGTTCAAGGCCCCAAATTCAAAACACTCACCCCTGGGAGGGGCACGACTATGCTCCACCACGCACTAATCCAGACCCACCAGCGGAGGCAGGCAAATACAGAGGCACTTCTGTGAGAAAGAACCACCTCACAAAATCACCCAGCCCTGGGCCTGGTCTTGCGCACCTCCGGGCCAGCAAGAAGGGTGAGACACACAAACACCAGGACACGCAGTCATCCTTCAATCCGTGCACATGGTTGGGCACGCTGGGGCTGCCCACGCGAACACACTGGTGTACACCGCCCCCCACACACACGCACACTGACACACCCCTCTTCGACCCTCGAGCCGCTACCTCTAGACCCCTGGGGCTCTGACCGGGTCCAGCGCCATCACCGTCGCGGATGCTCAGGTCGTAGACGGCGCCGTCGAGCAGCACCGCGGGCCGGTAGAGGCGCGGCCCATCCGTGGGCTGGTGGCGCTCGGGGTAGTCGCCGAACAGGAACTGGCGGATGATGGCCGTCTTGCCCACTCCCGGGGCTCCGAGTACGGCCACCCGCAGGCTGCCCCCCATGGCCGGCGCGCGCTGCCGCGCCCTGCGCTGGGAAGCCTCATGGGCCGGCGCCGCTCCATGCGCCCCGCGCGCCCTGCCCAGTGTGCCCCGGCCCCATCGCGCTCCTCATCGCCCGCTGGAGCAGCCGGGGCCGGGGGAGACCAGGCCAGAGGACTGAGCTGGCGGCAGGAGGTCAGACAGACAGCCGAGCAGGCCGACGACGGGCGCAGGAGCAGCTCCGGTGGGTGCCGAAGCTCCGAGAGAACAGACCCGACGCGCCGCGCGCAGACACGGCCCCCGCCCGGCAGCGGGACTGGAGGCACCGGCAGCAGCGCGCAGCACTGAGATCCGACCTCCGCGCCGCGAGGGTCCCGCAGTGGAGCGGGGCGCAGGGGACAGTGCTGCCTCTCGGCGCTGCGATCCCTCCGTCCTTCTCTCGCTCCGGTGCCTGGAGTCGCCGCCCCAGCCGGCGGCGCGAGCGAGCCGATGAGGTAACCGCCTGCTGCCCCTCCCACCTCCCCCTACTCGCCCGGGACGCCCCTCCCGGGAAGGGTCGCGGGAAGGTGACTGGGGCGCTGGGAGCTCGGGGAGGGACCCAGCTCTCTCCGCGCACCGCGCTCCTCTCATCCGCTCAAAAATAGAAGCCCTTCTCGCCCACGTCCGCGTCCGCTCCGCCTTATACCGCTCCGCGAAGCTGGTTTCAGGCAAACCCCGGCCCGCTGGACTCGGGCCACCCTGGGTCGGACACGGCCCCAGCTGTGTGACCTTGGGCGCGTCTCCGCACTGCGCTGGCTCTCTGCTCCGCATCCATCAAAAGCAGACATCATTTCTTGAGAACCTACTATATAGGGCTGGGCCCTTTGCTAAGCATTTAGGTAAGTGATCCCTGAATCTGCAGCCTCAGCCTGGAATCTCCGTTTAATTAAGAGCACTCTCCCAAGTTGAGGGGCAGTGCGTGACCGCTGGCTAGCAGCCAGGTGGTCTCCTCCGAGGAGCCCTCCCGCCTTTCTCTGCCCCCAGAAGTAAATGGTCAGCACTGCAGAATGTGTCAAACGGCAATCATCGAGGGAGGGCGGGACAGAGGGTGCTGAGCCCAGCGCGCACCAGGTCACGCATCCGCTCGCTCGCAGATCCCTGCCCAAACAAGGCTGAACGATTTAGAAATCGGTTGCCATCACCTCTGCCACTGCTGAAGCCAAATTTTCTACCTGAATCTCCCTCCACCTGTAGCTCCCGCAAAGCCCCAGTCCTCCCTCCCCGGAGCTGGTGGGCGTTCCTTCCCCGTCAGGCGTGGCGAGTCTGGGTTTGCCCAGCTGCCCTCTCCTCCGCCTGCCCCCTGCCTGCAGAGGGGCTCCCACTGCTCCGACCAGATGCAGGTGCTGGGTGAAAGGCACACTCTCCTGTTTCTGCACTGACCAGGGGTCTCGCTTACTTACTGCGGGCCCGGATGCTGAGACGGATTTTAAAAACAAAGGGGGAAAAAGTCTTATTCTAGGAGAGAAGGTTCCAGAATACATGGGATCTAGAAACGGTAAGCACACAGACATGCACACCTCAGCTTGGGGGAAGTGGAGGCAGGACCAGGAGCTAAACCCTGAAGTGGAGAGGGGTGCAGCCTCCAGGGAGCCGATGTGGGGGGGTTTCTTCAGAGCGTGGGGTGTGTTTATATCCCCCCACGCTGGATCGGGGACCTGGGCCTGTCTTCCCTTTTCTCCTCAGCCAGCAGGGAGCTCAGAGTCAGATTTGTGACTACCTTCGGCAGTTGTTCCAGTCTTCAGGCCCGGTGAGGGGCGACTCCTGGCTTCGTCTTCCTCTCCTGCCATGACTTTTCCCATCACCCAATTTCCCCTCTCTCTCTGGAACTTTCCAGGCTCCTGGGTTTTGTGAGCCACCTCATTGCCTTTGGGGAACAAGGCAGGGAGTCAGCAGATGAAGGCCCCCTTCCTGTTTGGTGCTGAGCAGCGTGTGGGGCTCACTCGCGTCAGGCTAGTCTTCCTTAAGGCCCTCAGTGGGCCCTCTCCCTTGCCTGGACCACCCTCTCCTCTCGCTCCTGCCCACCCTCGGGGATGGGGAGGTGCCTTCCTGGGCAGGGCTTCTTCAGGAGCAGCCACGGGGCTGGTTGGGGGTCCTCTCCAGGTCCCAGTGTGGCTCCTCAGCGTGTGGTTTTGGAATGATGGAGCACACTCGGAACAGGGGACGTCCTCAAGTTCCCACGAAGCCCCACAGCCTCTGCAGGGGTGACACGTTCCCTGGCAAACCCTTCCATCAGCATCGCCAGCAGCAGCTGCTATTTCTGAAGGGCCAGTGGTGTGCCAAGCCCTGACCCATAGCTGCGTGCTCAGTGAGGCTCGGAGGGGTGCCCTGATTTGCCCAACACTGTCCAGAAGGAAAGTGGCGGCACAGGTACCGGAACCCAGGACCCGGGGCCACCAAGCCCGACTCCCCGAGAAGCCCAACTTCATCTGGGCCCAGGAGCTAGGGGGGCTTCAGGAGCAGGTCATGTGTGGCCCTGTGGGGAGGGGCTTTGAGGAAGATCCTCTCAGCAGGGGGGCTGGGCTAAGCAGTGACAGGAGTGAGCAGCTGTTGCCCCCCTTAGCCAGAGACCTTGGGCTGCCTGTCTGCCCGGGATGTAAATTTCAGATTTTCTCTCATCGATCCCTCCCTCCTTCCCTAAGGAGAGGCAGCCCGGCTGCTGTGTGCTGCAGCACCCCTCCGGTGCCCCTCACTCTCATCCTTCCCTGCGGTGTTCCCTGGGGCACCCACCAAGCTTCCATGCATGTGCTCCTTCAGCACCAGGGCCTGGGCGCTGGGCACCAGACCCACCCTCCGTGACTGCCGAGGGTGACAGACATACAGCCAGGCACAGACAGGTGGCAACAGGAGCACTGGGCTGGCTCAGGCCCAGGAGGCTGATGGGACCCAGGGGTGCACCAGCCTGCCCAAGGAGGGGGGTTCAGGAAGGACCTGATGACACACCTAAGCTGAGCCCTAGAGGATTAGCCACAGAAAGTGGGGTGGACTGAGGGGTGGTTGAGAGTGCCAGGGACAGGCACTGTGTCCCAGGATTTGGCGTCCCCCAGTTCATTGCCAAAAGCCACCTAAAGCCAGCCGGCTGCGTATCCACCACCCCATGTCCCAGCCTTTGCCACACAGCTTCTTCCTAACTGGCCTAGTTCCAGCCCTTCCCTGGATTGCATCCAGCTTCCAGCGGCATTTGCTCTGGACTCCTCTGGCCCAGCCATCTGGGCCACTCACTGGCCATTAATCACGGTCTATGCTGACCATGAATTACAGCTCCATGCCTCTTGTCCCAGGCCCTGAATGGGGATCACCCTGACCACACGGATGCCTGGCCTATCGTGGGTCCTTGGTCACCACCACAACGCTGCCCGTCGAGTGTAGCTGGTCAGCCCCCTGAGGCCAGTAGGGTCTACAGCCATCAGGACACAAGGAGGCGGGGCAGACAGGGGAGGAACTGAGGCTTCCTGCCTCAGAAGTGAGAGCTCCTCCCGGGGTGGGCCATCTGTGCGAGTTACTTAAACTCTCTGAGCCTCAGTTCCTCCCCTTTAAAGGGATCCTAATGGTCTTATCTTCATAGCGTCGTTGTGCGACTGAACGAGATGACACACAGAGAAACAACAGTTTAGCAAGGCTGGAATGGACAGAATTTGTGCATATAAAATAATTTTTTTTAATTTAAGATTTTATTTATTTTTAGAGAGAGAGGAAGAGAGGGAGAGAAACATCATGTACGAGAGACACATGGATCGCTTGGTTGCCTCTCGCACACCCCCAGCTGGGGACCTGGCCTGCAACCCAGACATGTGCCCTGACTGGGAGTAGAAGTGGCGACCTTTTGGTTCACTGGCTGGCACTCAATCCACTGAGCCACACCAGCCAAGGCAGCATTTCGTTTTTATATGCGAATCATAAAACATAGTGGAGAGGCATGTCTGCATACCTGGGTAAGTACGCACACAGGCATTTCCTAGTGCGCCGGCTGAGAGAGCCTCCACTTACCACCCTGGGGGCAACAAGGTCACCCAGCACCCAGATCTTGGTCTCGAATGCTGCTCGCTGGCAAATGAACCAGACTCCTTGGAGAAAAATGGCTGATGCTAGGGTTGGGGCAGGACAATACAACGTGAGCCTGGAGCATCTTGGAGTGCCGGAGAGCAAGGAAGTTGCCAAAGGAACATGAGGATGGTGGCATGTCAAAGGGACACGGAATCTACCTGACAGAGCTCCCAGTGGCCAGAGCAGAGACAGTTTAAGAAAAAAGGAATGTGGTTTTGCCTTAAACCAAAATTATAAAATAAATATGGCTCCAAACTAACATAAATCATTTCAGAAATAAGTGTGGGAGAAGAAACAAATCTTCCTTACAGAAGAATACTGAATAATTTATGCAGCGACTTCCTGCCCCCGCACTCTCGCCTGGGCGTAGGCTGCACTCGGTGACTGGCTTCCAGAGAACAGCGCACAGACGGGGAGAAAGCACCTTCACGGCAGACAAGCTGTGAACACCGCCGTGGCCAAGTGACTCGGGCTAACGTGCCTGTGATAAGTCATGTCGATGGCAGGTGCCCCTGAGGTGATGTGATGAGAAGAGCACCACTTTGGTCTTCTTTTTAGAGATTTTATTTATTTATTTTTAGGGAGAGGGGAAGGGAGGGAGAAAGAGAGGGAGAGAAACACAGATGTGTAAGGGATACATCAATTGATTGCCTCTCGCATGCCCCCAACTGGGGACCCAGCCCACAACCCAGGCATGTGCCCTGAGTGGGAATTGAACCGGCGACCCTTTGGTTCGCAAGTTGGTGCTCAATCCACTGAGCCACACCAGCCAGGGCTGGTCTTCTTAAAAACTCCCATTTCACCCCGAGAAGAACATCAGACAAGCTGAACTGAGGGATAATCTACAAAATATCTGATCAGTACCCCTCGAAATTGTTAAGGTCATGAAAAACAAAGACAGTCCGGGAACCTGTCACAGAGCAGAGGAGACTCCGGAGACATGACAACCACAAGGAATGTGGGATCCAGGGACAGAGGTGGGCATGGGTGGGAAAGCGAGTGAAATCTGAAGCAGGTCTGCAGTTTTGTTGAAAACTGATGCATTACAGGCCCTGGCTGGGTAGCTCAGTTGGTTAGAGCGTCGGCCTGATACACCAAGGTTGTGGGTTTGAGCCCTGGTCAGGGCGCGCACAAGAAGCAACCAGTGAATGCAGTGATGAGTGGAACAACAAATCAGTGTCTCTCTCTCTCCAGTCAACTTAAAAAAGAAAAATTATGTATTATATAATTTGTGTTATTTTATATTATTCTGATGTTTACATTTTATATATTTATAAATATATATTTAGATCACAAATATATTATATATGGAAAAGAATGAAAAAGAGCCATTTATAAAAGGAAGCAAAAAAAAAAAAAAGCTCTACCCAGCAAAGCAAAGTATCATTTAGAATCAAAGGACAGATAAAGAGCTTCCCAGAGAAGGAAAAGCTAATGGAGTTCATCATCACCAAGCCAGCATAATATAAAATGTTAAAGGGTCTTCTTGAAGAAGAAGAAGAAGAAGAAGAAGAAGAAGAAGAAGGAGAAAGATAAAAATATGAATAAAATGGAAATAAATACATATCTATCAACAATTGAATCTAAAAAATAAACAAAAAAGCAGAACAGAAATAGACTGATAAGCTACTAGAACATTTACATGTGTCCCGGGTGGGAGGGGCTGGGGGGAGGGGTGAGAAAGGTGAGGGGATTAGGAAGCACAGACTGGCAGTCACAGAACAGTCTCGGGGATGGAAAGCACGGCTCAGGGAGTGCAGTCAATAATATTATCAAAGCTGTGCATGGCGTCAGATGAGTGAGATTTACTGGGATGATCACTTTAATTAGCTATGTAATGTCTAATCACTGAGGAGTATACCTGGAACTAATAAAATTATGGCAACTGTAATCAAAGCATTTAAAAAATGATAAAGACAACACTCGAACCAATGCAAGAATAAATCAGTACAGTCAATAATATTGTGACAACTTTGCACAGTGACAGATGGTTACTAGAATTAGTGTGGTGATCACATCATAAGGTATGTAAATACTGAGTCACTATGCTATACACCTGAAACTAATACAATGTTGTGTGCCAACTATAATAAAAAAATTTTAAAAGAACAAATATGCATGTAAGAACTTTTAATGAAGAAAACTTAAAATATTACAAAGAGATATCAAAGAAGGCATGAACCAATGGAAAGGCATCTATACCTGTATTTGGATATAAAATTAATATTATTACTGACATCATTATACGGATGTCAATTCTCCGTCAGTTAATATAAATATTTGATGTAATCTAAATAAAAAATATTACCATCAGTATTTTTTAAAAGAAACTACTTTTAAAGTTCAAATGGAATGAAGAAGGAAAATAAGAGGGCACCATAGATTATGAAAATATAAAGATGCAATACATTTTCAAAAAATGCAGTCGCTCGTGAACAGACAAATTCCCTGGTACAGAGCAGATCCACAGAAGCACTCATATATATTTAGTGTGTGATAAAATGACATTTCGGTCTGTGGGGAGAAGATGAATTATTCAGTACAGGGTGTGGAGACAACTGGGTAACCATCTGCAGAAAGAGGAAGTTGGATCCCAACCTCGTCTCTAACATAAAGCCCAGATGGAACAGGATCGAAACACAAACACTGAGATCAGGTAAGTGCTAGAAACAAGAAGAGATGAAAAGAAGCCTGCATAAAAGACAACTTCAGCAAGGAAAAGTAAAAAGCAGTAACAAAGTGGGGAGAAACAGAAAGGGACCAATAGCCATAAAGAAAAGTGGGCAGAAAGGATGCGGACAGCTTGTGGACAAGGATGCAGGAGTGCTCAGACACACACGACAGAGGCATGCTGCTCGCAGCACAGCAGGGTGCAATGTCTCACCCGTCGGCTTGGCACACGTCCCTGTGCTGAGTCTGTGAGGGCGCAGGGGAGGAGACATCTCAATCCTGGCTGCTGGGATGTCGGCTGGAGAAGTTTTAGCAACAGCTATCAAAATAACGGAGGAGCCTACCTTTGACCCAGCAATTCCTTTCTTTCTTTTTAAAAATATTTTATTTATTTGTTTTTAGAGAGGGGAAGAGAGGGAGAAAGAGAGGGAGAGAAATATCAATGTGTGGTTGCCTCTCACATGGCCTTCACTGGGGACCTGGCCCACAACCCGGGCATGTGTCCTGACTGGGAATCGAACCGGCAACCCTTTGGTTCACAGCCCGTGCTCAATCCACTTAACTTCACCAGCAAGGGCTGACCCAGCAATTTCCATCTCAGGAACTTACTGATCTATGACAATGAATGTTCTTTGCAGTATCACTTGTACCAGCAACACTGTAGACACCACTCAAGGGACATCTTGGGGGTCCTGGTTCAGGATGGTACCTCTACTCACTGGGAAACCATACAGCTGTCATGCTGGACTCTCTCTATGATGGACTGATAGTGGAAGAGTCTCCAAGATGTAAGGTGCAGAATGGCGTGTATTCCAAGCTACCATTTGTATATAAAAAGAAAAAAAACATATTAGACATCAATGAGTCTCTTTAGGAGATAACATTGGTTCCCTGTGGGACCAATGTGAATGCATTTCCTTTTCAAAACAAGAATTAAAATATAAAATGTAAAATGCGTACACCCTCTGGTCCGGTAACTCTGGGGCTAGGTCCTGCAGCCGCATGCGTGCCCTTGACGAGGACGTGTGTGGGAAGGTACTCATAGCACCGGTTCTTAGTGCGGCAGCACATGGGAACGGCCCCAAGCGTCTCCACCCAGCGGCACCGGCTGCCGGGCGCAGGGTGCTGACGTGGGCCCGTCTGCACGCAGAGGGAGGAAAAGCGAAGTCCTGGCAGCGTCTCCAGTGTGCCGCCACTTGTTTGGAAAATATCTCTGTGGACTTGCTTACCTACAAGGACAAAATATTCCTGGAAGAAAACCAAAATCTAGCAACAAAGTTTGCCCCTAGGGAAGTGGGGGAAGTAGGCTCCCCAAGGAAGTAGACTTGCCTCTAGGAAGAAGTAGGGGAGGGTGGGCTCTGGCTGGTGGGCTCATTCCGTTCAAGGGTCATCCCTGTACGACAAGGCTGAGGGTTCCAGGCCCAGTCAGGGCAAACATGAGAATCAACCAATGGATGCCTAAATAAGCGGAGCAACAGGTTGATATTTCTCTGTCTCTCTCTCTTTCTCAAATCAATAAATTAAAAATTAAAAAAAGGACCAGGGAAGGGTGGGAGACAGACCTCAATCCTTTGTGTGGCTCACCTTACCGGGGTCCAGAATCACTCCGTAAGACAACACACACAAACACAGCCAACCACTAACTAAAGATTAAAAAAACGTAAAGTGAAGCCCTGTTAAAAGGAGTAAAGGAAGCCACGTAGCACAGTGGCTGGCACAGGGGTTTACGCTGTCAGGCCCCGGGTTTATGCTGGATGTTCCAGAAACACCTGGCTGCTGCTGCTGCTGCATTCCCCACGTGGCTGGGGAGGCCGGGACGCTGGGGCATCTTCTGCGGATGCCGTTACCCCTGAGCAGCGCCAGGCCCCGAGCGTGCGTGCGGAGGCCGGAGCGCGTCAGGGCTAGGCAGTGCCAGGAGAGGGGCGGAGGCACGTGATGGACTCTCACTGAGGTGAGGGACAGGAAGATGAGGAGGACGCAGACTGGAGGTTCCCTGAAACACTTCCAAAGCCCCCCGCCCTCCCATGGTGGCCCTGGGGGCATGTTTTCCTGATGCGGTTATGTGGTCAAGCCCAGGCTTGGGGAACTGGGAGTGAGCATGCTCTCTTTGCCTCGGTCTCTCCCCAGGTATATGAAGACTGTTGGGCGCGATCGTGCTGGGCGCTGTGTGGGTGGGAGAGGGCAAACTCACAGTAAGGCCCCGCCCACAACTGCCGAGGCCCAGCCACAGACTGAATTGGGAGGGCAAGCCCAAGATGTTCGGTGATTGTCCAAGGCGCTCTGCCCGACCAGGCCAGCCTTTCTCACCAGCTCTTCACCTCACCCCGGGGCTCAGCCCTGGGCCTGAAGTTGCCCGTCATCACCCCACTGGGGATGGCTGTCCTACGCTTCCGCTCCTCTGCCCTCAGTGGTGGAGGGTACAGCCCCTGGGTGGCTGAGCCGGCAGTGCACTCACAGGGCATAGGGGTGGAAGCGGGCCTCCCGTGTGTCAGAGGCAGCAGGCCGTGGGGCAGGCCAGGGCAAGAGTCTCTCTCCTCAAGGGCTCAAAGCCCTGCTCCTCCAGTCCACAGCTGGAGGGAACTCCAGCTGTGTTTGTGCAGGGCCTTCGGAGCCTGGGGCTTTCAGGTGACATGGGAACTAAGGCTCTGCAATCCCGGGCCTAGGCTCTGTGGCCCCCAGGACAGCATGGCAATACCCAGGGGTCAGAGGTGGGGCAGTGGAGGGCCAGATGCCCCTGCCAATGCCTGGTCCTCGGGCAGCTGGGAAGGCAGCCCCATGTCAGAGGTGGGCAGGGCACAGGGAGTGGCTGGGGCTGAGACAGGCCAGAGGCACCTGGGCTGCTCCTTTCCCAGAAGCAGGCTGAAGGCCTACCGGCCACGAGGCACGAGAACCCACAGGCAGCTCTGCCGCTGAAGCCCTGCCCGGGGACTGGCTGCCCTCCCCGGACAGCCAGGCCAATGCCAGGACTAGGGCTACATGGCGAGTCCTTGGTGGCAGCTGGGTGGCTGTCAGCTTAGAGCCACACTCAGCCAGCTGCAATTGCAGGGTGGCGAGCTGCCTGCCCAGACAGGCCTGGTGCGCAGCCTGCCTGCCAGAGCCCTCTCCCCCAAAGCCGCTCCCAGCAGTTTCCCTGACGGCAGGGCACTGAGGAAAACCAAAAGGAACATCAAAAGGCCAACATCAAAAGGCCAGACGGAGTCTGCTGGGGAGAGCTGGGATCCAGGGTGGGAGAGGTGCCAGGGAGACCAGTATTTAAGGGCAGGGCGGAGAGAAGCACACTGTCCTCAGAGCGCCAGGGGAGGGGCTGGGCGCATAGCTCAAGGGCTTAACCCTGGACTTCAGGGGGCCCCAGACCCGACCGGAAGAGCCTCAGGCAGGACCTGACACACTGGCCAGGGACAGGCTTGATGTCATCGTTTTTATTCACTTTCTCTTTTTGAAAATAAGAGTAAACATACAATATATAGTCTCTATTTATATATATATGTATATATATATATATATATTGGATAGCAGGGCTCAGAAAACCATCCTCAATCACTCAGAGGCAGTTTTCAATTCCGACACCTGGTGGAAAGGGAAAAAAGTGGCCGTGATTGCCAAAAGCAGAACCTTTATTATTAAACAGCGGTAACAGGAGAACCTAACGCTCTGCCGGGCAGCGCCGACACCTGGAAGGCCAGGAGGAGGGAAGCAGACACTAAGGGGAAATCCCAAAGAAACCCTGGACAGGGCGCACCCTGCCTGCCTGCGTTTCCCATCCCTCAGCCCTGTCCCTGCTGGGAGCCCAGGGCACACCGAGGAATGTATCATGGGCAGTGACGGTCCTCAGGGGCAAGAGGGGCATGTGGGTGGGGGTGGGGGGTGTGCAACTGCCAGGGGAGCAGGAGCCCGGGCAGAGCCTCTGGGAGCTTCTGCCTGGTCTTCCCCGTGCAGGTCGGCTCTCAGGAGGCCGGGGCTCAGTTGGCGTGACTGCTGGGCCCCAGGCTGGGCGGATGCAGGGAGAGAGGGTGGGGTTGCAGGTCCTGGGAACCCCAGAGTCTGACAGAGCAGCTCTCCTGGTACCAAGGGGACCCTCCCCGGGCACCGGGACGGCCTGGAAGGGCCCATCCCACGAGGGTGGGCTGTGGGGGAGGGCTGTTTACACCAACCTAGGAGAGACTGAGGGGCAGGGTACTTCCCAGGCTGAGAGCCTGAGAAAGGAACCCTTGTACCTGCCCTCAGGTATCAGAAAAAGAAAGAGAACGCTGGGTCACCCTGTCCAGCTTCTGCAACTGCTCTGTCTCTGTCTCCTTCGGTCCCCTCCTCACTGACCCTGAATGTCAGCAGCAATGGAAGAGGGGAGCCTCCCAGCTCGGGAGCACACTGAGGTTACACTCCAGGAGGGGTGCCGCCCTGCCCGGAGGAACCAGGCAGGCCCTGCCCTCAGGAGCAGGGAGCCCCGGGGGTGACTAGGAGCCTTGCCAGGCCCCTCCTGGGAGGGGGCGCCATCACCCCGCAGGGAGTTCCTCAGTGGGCTGGCAGAAGGCTGGGGCGGGCTCTGGCCGGGGCCTCAGTTCTTGAGGATGGTCTCGTAGGCCTGGCACACGTGCGGGGACACCTCTGGCGCTCGGCACTTCAGGGAGAGCTGCAGGGGAGAGAAGGGCTGCCTCACTCCCGGGGCTCCTCTCGGGGCTGTCGCTTCCCAGGCTGGGAAGGAGCGCGTGGGGAGGGCAGAGAGGGTGGGGACCGGATGGAAGTGTGGTGTGCACACGTGGCCTGGCGGCAGCAGTGCAGCTGGGGCAGATGTGTGGTGGAGGAGAGGGGGCGGCTGCCACAGCCAGCCGGGCATGGACCAAATATACTCGCAGCCCACACACCTGCTGTCAGCCCAGCCACCCCGCCCTCTGGCGAGCAACGTGAATCAGCAGCCGGAGCTGTGGGGGAGCGCCTGGCCCCCACCCTGCAGAGCTGCCAGGGCCCCGTAGTCTATGGGGTCCCTGAGGAGGCACGGGGCCTGGGCGGGAGCAGGTTTCTGCTCTGGGAGATGGTGGGGGCCCGCGGGTTCCTCCTGTCCTCCTGCACAGGAAGCAGGCACGGCAGACACTTGGCCTCAGCTCTAACTGCAACACGAGCCTGGAGAGCACAGGCAGAGGAGAGACAAGTGCCGCCACCCTTCTGCCAGACTTGCTGCTTCTGCAGGGTGCACTTAGGAAGGGGAGGGGCAGATGGAGCTCCAGAAATCAGCAGCAGTGGCCCCGGGGGCCCCAGTCTCCTCTGAAGGGCTCTGTGCACAGCATGTGTGTTGGGAAGCCCCAGGGTGTCAGTGGAGGGCAGCGTGCCCTCCTGCCTGCAGCCTGCATGTGTGTCTGCCTGGATTTGGGGGTTGCAGGGTGAGGAGAGGCCAGGAGAACCAGGGGTGCACCAGAGCCAAGCCGGGAGACAGGGTGTGCAAGGTGTGGCTGGGGAGGACGCAGGGGCAAGAGGAAGAGAAGAGCAATCTGCTAACCTCCAAGTCCTGCACCACGGGCACCAGCAGGGAAGGTGGACATGCAGCAACCAAACACAGGGAGACCGAAATTACCATCACCGCAGCCCCCACCGAGCCCCCACCCACCCCCAGAGCCAACACCGCCAGCAGGGCCCGGGGAGCAGTGACTGGAGGGCCATGCCTGCCAGAGACACGGGCACTGGGGAAGGAGCAAAGCCTGGTGCTCTCTGGGGCCTGGAACAGCACCCTGGCCTCCGGGACACCAACGCACTACACCGAAGCCATGTCCCGACCGGGCTCTGCCTCAAAGGCGGGCAAGGACCGGCTGCTCGGAATCACCGTCCTTCCAGGGGGCGCTGGGCAGGCAGGGGCGGCAGGGCCGGGGCCTCCTCCCAGTTAGGCCAACTGTGCCGCCTCATGGGGCCCTTGTTTACAGAATCTCCTAGTTCAGTTTACTGTTTTGAGACCCAGTTTGGTGTTTTATCTGGGTAACATGATGGGACTGAGTTGAGAGCTTTCTAAGGTCCTTTACAGGGACAGAATTCTGATGCTAGTTGGCACCAGGCTCAAAGGGACTCCAGCCTAGTTGGGCTAGAGCGTCCCCCACCAGAGCTGCCCCTGGGCCTGGAGGTGGGGGCAGGAGAGGCTGCCTGGGATAGGGAGGTAGAGGCCTCAGGCCTGGCAGAGCAGGGGGGCGGGGGCCTCACCATGAAGTTGGGGTTGCCCGGCTGGATGCGCAGCTCCGCCAGCACCCAGATGCCGTTGGTCAGCTTCAGGGACTGGTAGAGCATGTCCTGACCCTCCACATTCCTCTTGGCAACCGTGAAGATGTTGCTGCTCTGCAGCCTGCTGCTCGCGGCCTCTGGGGTGGCAAGGCCCCTCAGTTAGCCACGGGGCAGGGACTGGGCACGGGAAAGGGCAGAGTGGATGGGGTGGGGGCGGTGCCCAGGAGTCCTACCCGCATTGAGGGGGCAGTCTCTGATCTGGAACTGGGCTTCGTTCTCGTTGGGAATGTCCTTCCACGTGGCCAGGAACATCTGCCGCTCTAGGGACGGGGGCGGGCAGGAAAGATGGGACCCTGATGAACTCGAGGCCGCTCGGTAACACCGAGCAGGAAGTGGGTCTGCCGGGACGCCGAGGACGGGCAGGAGCCCCACCGCAGCAGCTCCGGGGAGGTGGCCACCCATGCCGCCCCTGAAAGACACCAGCTTCCTGCCGTGGGGCCTGACCCTCCCCCGCCAGCACCCACATCTGCTCTCCTCCCGCGCCGCCCCGAGCAGCCTGCTCCGGAGTCAGCCTGCGTTACGGGGTGTGACTGAGAAGCAGGGGAGCCAAGTGCTCCGCGTAGCCCCGGGCTGGAAGTGCGCCCTCTGGGCCCCGGGAGAGTCTCCTCAGGGGTTCCAGCCAGGGCACAGGAGCTGGGCATCGGGTGGGAGGTCAGCCTGGGCTCCCTGCCTGGGAGGGCTCAGGGGACAGCTGCGTAGGGGCCGAGTGAAGGCAAGGCCGAGGGCAGGGCTGGAGAAGCAAGAGTGCACGGCACGCCCCCCTGGTGGCCTCAGCTGGCCTAGAGAGACCGGGGGCCCCGGGAGGTGCGCCCTCACTCAGGCCTCTGCGGAGAAGCCAGCTGACTCATGGACTCTGCTCCTGCTATGGGACAAAGCCAGTCCGTCCAGTCCATCCATCCCAGAGACCCCAGGGCTAACTTCCCAACTCACCCATCTTCCCGTCCTCCACAAAGAGGATGTGCAGCGGGTACAAGGTGCTGAAGTAGAAGACGTCAATGTTGTTCTTCACAGCCACCTAGAAACAGGGGGCCTGAGTCAGTCCCTGGTGCTTGGCTCCGCCTCCGAGGCCCCAGGCAGGGTCCGCTCCCTGTGCCCCTACCTCAGCAGACTCCCTCCCACGCCTTCCCTGGGAGCCAAGCCCCTTCGTCCCCCCTGGATCAGGCCTCCCGGGCACATCTGTGGCCGAGGGCACGACTGCACAGACACAGCACTTTGCCAGCACAGGGCAGGCCCCAGACCTTCCCACCGGGCTCCTCCTCTGGGGTAGGCATGCGCGTAAAGACCGAGGTGATTGGTCCTGCCCAGAACACACCTGGAGGTTGTTCAGAGGCTCCATCTTCATGACCGAGCCCACGGTGTTGAGAGGCAGGGAGATCTCCACGGTCTGGTTGGGGCTGAGTGGTGCGTGGACCTGGAGGGGGGCTGCGGGGGCCAGGCCAAAGCTGGGGAGAGAGAAGTCCCCGTGGGGATGGCAAGGGGAGCAGGCTCCTCAGACCCCAGAGCTGGGGCAGCGGTTGGCAAGAAGCCTCTCCAGTGAGCCTGCCTCACCCCGGGCCCAGGCCCAAGCCAGGTAGACAGACTCCTACCCCCACCCTCCACCCCTCCGTGGCCATGTGGACAGGAGGACAGAGTCTCAGGCTGGCTGCAGCCTCTGCCTCACCGGGCTAGGCACTGGGCAGACCCAGGTGAGCACGGCCTTAGCCTGTCCTTCAGAGAGTGCCATCTAACACCAGGGGCCTGTAAGCTTCTTGGAACCCGGAAACTCCGAGACTGCCCAAGTTGCTGTTGCCAATTCCCACCTCCTAGGAGAGAGCTGACCGTCCCACGTGACACACAGGTTTTACTGTCTGGGTCAGAGCTGGCCAGGCACACGATGGCCAGAGACACTCGGGAAAGCCCTGCTTCTCGGGAAAGCAGCATGGGGGCAAATCAGGAGGGGCCCCCTGAGTGTGAGGGGTCCCCCTGCCACAGGCTCTGGGACGGTATGCCACCACAGTACTGACTGGGGCCGTGACCTGAGCGTTTGCTATGATACCAACTCCCATCCACATAAAAAGAGAGACAGGTGGGTAGCACCCCAGCTTCCAGGCAGAGACTCGGGGTGGCATGAAGGCCCATGCCCAGACCCCTCGGGGTGAATGGCACTGCTACGATCCAGAGCTTAAGCCGTCTGACCCCAACCCGTGTTCTGCCCACAGTGGCAATCGGGCCTGCCTGAGACACAGCGGGAGACGACGCAGGGACGCTCAGGCCCCTGCAGTGGCCCAGCGCTGTGGGCTTTCCCGGGAGCCCCACCACTGCTGCCGTGTGACCTCTCTGAGCCCAGGCGTCATTACGCACAAGAAGGGGAGCAATGCCCTCGGCCTCACTGGGCTGGCAGGTGGCTCGAGTGAGACAATACTCTGGAAGCCCTTGGCACGGGGCCTAGAACCTAGGAGGTTTTCAGTACATAGCACCTTTGTTACGAGCGACCGCTGGGACCACGCCGTGGAGCCTGGAGTGTTTCCGTGGCCTTCAGGGCCGTGTGAGGCTCAGCAGCAGAGCGGCTGCCCCTTCCGGTCTGGCAGAGGGTCAGGACCCGCTGGCCCGCAGGCCCTCCTTGAGGAAGCAGCCCCTTCAGTCAACTTCTTAGAGGCTCAGTTTGCTCATCACTAGAGCCGCTCAGGAAGAAGGATCATCAGGAGAGGCTGCCTGGGCTCCCCAGAGAGCGGGGCCTAGCTGGCCTGGCCCACAGAGACCGTGACTGAGCCAGACGGGAGAGCCTCCCCAGCGATCCCCAGCGTGGGTGCCAGGTCGGGGTGAGGGGCCTGGAGCGGCCAGTGCTCCCACACGGGGGAGGCTGGTGGGCAGGCCTCCTCCCCATCAGCCTTCTCAAGCTGGGAGCCACTCAGGCCTGGAAAGGAGGCTCCAAGCTCCTGTCACGTGGGGCGTTGGCCAAAGGCAGCTCCTCGGCTGGAGCTGAGGATTCTGGGCCGGGGAGGAAGGCAGTAAACAAGGGAGAAACCCTGCCCCTCTGCTCAGTACCTTGGAGTCCACATTAAGGGGAGAAACTAGAGAGTTTGGCCTGAGGTATGGGTGTGAGGAACACCCACCTTCACCAGAGAAAAGGCACCAGGCCCCTGGCAGCCCTCGGCCCTGCCCCGCGTGGGCTCCCGGAAGGCTGGCCCGGGGAGCTCACCTGTTGCGGTTGAACTGGATGGCGAAGTCAGTCATGACCTGCAGGGCCTTGTTGGTCAGCTGCAGGTCCATGGAGATGGAGCCCACCTGGCGGGTGAAGGTGCCCGAGATCTCCAAGCCCTTGGCTTTCATGGCTGGGAGCCAGACCTGCAGGGAAGATGGTGGGGGCGGAGCTGGGGTCTGCCACTTCCCCAGCACTCAACCGCCCACCTGAGGGTCCCTCCTCAGTCTCCTCTGTCCCCTGAAGGAGCCTCCCAGATCGGACACCCCTGCCGCTAGCACCGGGGAAAGACCGTGTGTATCTCAGGAGAACGATCCCGTGTGGCCCACCCATGGCCGCCACCACAAGAGCTGCTCTGGGCGGGGAGGTGCTCGGTGTGCCCAAGGCTGACCAAGTCTTCAGAGGTCAAAGAACACTCAGGAAGCAGGGCTGAGGAAGCTGAGGACTCAAGCCAGCCTCCTGATGAGCCAAGGAAGGCGGAGAGCTCAAGGCCATCCTGGGCCTTGGCCAGGGCCTCAGGCCTCCCTGGCCGTCACGGCCTGTCCTCTCCTGCAGAAGGCGGGGCTGGCCTTTAACGGTTGGAGCTGGCCAGACCAAGGACAGTACCTGAGAGGACCCTGGCCTGGCAGTCTGCTGTTTGGCTGCCTTTGTCATCTGAGTCTCAGCTGCAGAGCCGCCGCCACAGGGGAGCCGCCCCAGGCTCCTTCCCTAGGGTGTTCGGGCGCGTTTGCCGAGCAAAGGGCTTGAATTCAGGCCCTTCCCACGATGGCCATCTGCCGGAGTCGTCCTGTGGACGTGCTAATGCCTCTCGGGTCCTCGTTCTCACTCAGATGGCTCACAGCAAGGGCAAAAGGCTCCGGCCCCCCTCGGCAGCCTCCCCAACATGTCCCGCGACAGCAAACGTCCCACCGTCTCTTAAGCTGCCAGCACCTGGAACCTCGGAACCGCCTGCGCAGCAGCCCTCCGCCTACCCTGACTCCTATGCCACCATTGTGCAGCCCGAGTCCTGTTAGTGCCACCACCTCCACACTGCTGCCAGGTCCCCAGCTTCGTCCCTCTCTCCAGGCATCACCTGTGTCTGAGCTCCCGTCAGAGTTCACCAGGTAAGATGGCAGCCACCTGGTGGCCGATTCTAGGTAGTCACGGCGCTGTCAGGAAAATGTAGACGACAGACCCACTCCTTCTAAAGAAAGAGCACCCACATCCAAGAACCTCCTGTGCCTAAGACGGTGGAGAAAGTCCCACTCATGTTGTAAGGTATCCTCTTCCAAGCAGTCTGCCTTGATTCGTTCTGACCTTGTGATCCCTCACCTCTCATTTCAGAACTCGTTGTTGGCACACCCACCTCCACTAAGACAAAGCAGTGCTAATATCTGTTAAAATGGACATGTAGCTCCCTCAGGGTCAGCTCCCTGAGGGCCAGCTCCAGGCTTTATATGCCTGGCAGCTCTGCAACGGCGGGTGAGGCCGGCACCTGCAGGGCTGCAGGGGACTGTCCTGCTCTTCTGTCACGTGGTGTGCCTTCTGCCTTAATACTGGGCTTCTGACACATATGGGTCGGCCTCGTGCATCAGTATAGCCGACACTTTTACATCATACCATGTACGTTCTCTCCACTCCTACTAATTTTGACAAGCCACAACATTAAGGCAAGCGCTCAGGACATTCTTCAGCACTTTGGGATTTGATCACATCAGAATTAGGAGCACAGATTTTGGTGCTACCTCCCACTCCCTGCATTCAGTTTGTCTCAGTCACTTACCAGCTATGTGACCTCAGGCAAAAGCACTTAGATTTCTCAACCGCAAATGGGAATAACAGCGCCATAAGGCTGCTGGGAATGAGCCGGTGGGATGAGTCCGTGCCACACTTGCGCAGTCCCTGGCACGGACGTGTGCAGCTGCCAGCACTGGACAGGCTGTCTGCCGTGGGCCCCTCAGGCCCAGACCCTGCCTGGGGGCTCCAGCTACCACTGCTGCAGGTACAGCTGGCACACCTGGTGAGGCCAGGGCAGGCACTGCCTCGCAGCTCCCTAGTCACGATAAAGGTGTCACTGTGCCCTTGAAGCCCAGCTCTGGGGAGGGGAACTTGGAAGAGAAAGTGGGGCCCTGGCCGGGAACAAAGTGGCAGACACGGTGTCTGACTTGAGCGTTATGAGGGGGTCAGGTCAGGGCTGTCTCCACTGGCAGCTCCCTTGATGGTCAGGGTGCAGACCACACCGCGCCTTCCTTCGTGCCAGGCCTGCATGTGGGTGCACCCCAAGCTCAACACTCCTCCCCCTGCCCTTCTCATCTCAGAAAATAACATCTCCCTTCACCCTGCTGCCCGAGCCAGAATCGCCCTCCTCAGCAGCCCCCACATCCTGCCCGTCCTGCCTCTCAGGGAGCTCTCCAGTCCGGCCTCCTGCCTCCACCCCCAAAGGTGCCTTCCTTGTCCAGGCTGCCCTGGCACGCATCACCTCCTGCCAGTGTCCTCACCAGGCTCCTTGTTTCTGCTTTCCCCCTGCCAACCTGGCCTCTGCACTGTAGCCAGAGCCATCTCTCTCAAGTGCCAACCTTCCAATGCCTCCGGCTGCACCAGGATCAAGAGCAACCCCTCAGAGTCTGGCGATGCCAACCTCGCCAGCTTCCTCCCTCCCTAACCTCCCCAGATCTCTGTCTAGCCAGGAGTCTCCAGAGGGTACTGCCCCTTGGTAGCACAGGGGGCACTTGTGGGGGATCTTTAGGTAGCACGATGGCGGGCAGGCACTATTTTCCGTGGGCTGGGGTCAGGGATGCAGGACATGCTGCCAGGGGTCAGCAGTTCCCACAATGAGCAATTGTTTTGCATGGGTTCGACACACCCTGAAACTGCCAGAACTGAACTACGGTACAAATCAAGGGAATCCTGTTCTTTGTTTAGCTGGAACTGGACTGGAGTCAGCCACCACTGCAGCTGCACCACTCTCGACACACGCGTGACCCCCAGGGGACCCTGCACTGCTGCCAGCACCCAACAACTTTGTCAGGTCTTCTGCGGTGGGCGTGCCCGAGCCTTTCTGACATTGCATTACACTACTTTATTTTCCTCCTTTTTCTCCATGCAGTGGTAGCATCTTAGTATAAAAATTGTGTGTGTAGGCAGGTGCCCAGCCCACAGATCTCATTTAAGGGTAGGAGAGGAAGGGGTGTTATAAAATGTCTGTTATCAACGAGAGGCCTTGGGTCGGACCGCACTGAGGAGCACTCCTCCAACTAGATGGGACTTTTGCCAGTTCCCTGGAAGGTTCTAGGCTCTTCCTCACCTCCAGGCTTTCCCACAGGCTCTGCCCAACTCGGCCAGGCTAATTCTGCCTGGATCCGCAGTCCTAAGCTCCAGCTCCCCGTTGGGACGCCTTTCCCCGACCCAGCGTCTGCTCCCTGTGCCCCCACAGCCCCCAGGGGCCCTTAGCACTGTGCTGGGAAGCCGCTGCCCCCGGAGCCCACCCCTGCTGGCCCGGGCAGAGTCCGTGGAGTGGGCCACGTGAGGAGCCCGCACGCCAGTTTCCACCTTCTCTCTGCTCTTGCCACAAGAAGGGGCATGGTACTTACTGCTTTCGGGGCCACATATGATCCTGACAGGGTGCCCACGCCACTGGTCAGGTCAAAGAGGTCGCTCAGGCCACTGCCCATGGGTGCACCTAGGTTGGCTGGTACTGCTGCTGCTGGGGGCGTCACGAAGTTGGGGCCCCCGATCTGGAAAGATAATGGAAGGCGTCAGAGGCAGACAGGGTCATCGGGGGCCTGGGATGAATGTAGCCACCTGGCTCTTTGGAAAACAAGGGGGCGGGACAGGAGGGGGTCCCACAAGGCTGCTGTCAACCAACTCTTAAGTTGCAGAAACAAGACAGAGCGGGGTGGGTGGGTGGGTGAAGAGAGGCAGAGCCATCCTATGCTCTGCAAATCTTGAGCCTTGGGGGTGACCTCTGGGAAAGCTGGGAACACGTGCAAACTAACACTCAGTCCTCGGATAAAAGGGGTACCAGAGGCACACTTTCGTGAGGGGGCTGTGCTAAGGAGACAGAGTGTGCCCTCCAGGATATCAGAGAGTGGCCATGGGGACAGAAAGGGCCAGCGATCCTCAGGATGAAAAGGCAACTTCGTTCTAGGGAAGGGAGGACGGGATGAGGGGCTCCTGGATTGGGGGGCCTGGTGGCAGCTGGATGCCAGGCGGTCAGAGCAGAGGCTGCCAGGACACTGGAAAGAAGGCCAGGGCTCAGCAGGGAGGGACTGCTTTGACATCATCTGACCCTTGGGATGTTAGACCAGTGTTCTCAGGAGGAGCAGGGACAAAGGCCTGGTGACGCGAGGATTGAACCGTACCCCTTCAGGCTCATCCCCCATCTCCAAGCAGAAGCAGGCAGGGTGAAGAGAAGAGGCAGCCACATGCAGAGAGAAAAGCCAGGAAGGAAGACACAGAGAGAGATGGGAGGAGGGGGCAGAGGGAAAGAAAGAAAAGATTAGTTACTGCTGCCCCATCCCAGATGAGTCTGGTGCAAGGCTGTGTTGGGCCTAGAAGGGGCCCAGGCTATTTCTATAATGACCACCACCCCTTTGGTTACCCCCCACCCATATCCTAGGCCACAGCCCTTTCCACCTCTTCCTGTGTCACAGGCTTGGGGACCTGAGCTGGGCATGGCTATGGGACAGGGGCTCTGCTGCCCCCTCTACCTGGTTCTACCAGCTGCCTGATGAAGTTCCTGGGAGAGACCCAGGCCAGTCTCACCACCCCATTTCTACAGGGGAGCACTGTCCCTGCCCTGTAACGGGCCTCTCTCAGTCCTACCAGGCTGCTATCCCCAGCTGCTGCAGGGCTGAGAGATTAACAGACACAGGTCTGGCTCCTCCAGCCTCACAGGGCCAAGGCACCTGCAGGCTCAGACTCGGGGGAAGGGGCTAGACTGGCCTTACACTGCCTGAGGTCTCTTGGGGCTCAGCAGCCCGACAAAGGGCTAAGTCCTGTGCCTACCATTTAACAGCTGTGCTCCCTTAGAGGGAAAGTCTCCTGACCTCTGTAAGCCTCAGTTTTCTCACCTACAAGCAGAGAGCTACAGGATGACCTTCACAGGCAAAGGTACCTGGTTGGTGTTTGGCACAGAGAGGGCATTCAATGATTGCTGCTCTGAAGATCATTACCAATGTCATCCAGAGGAGCTCCCAGGACATACCAGGCTGTCCAGGCCACCGCCAAGAAGGTCCACAGCTCCCATTTGCACTGAGGAGGTAGCCAGGGGTGGGCCACTCACTGGGGGTCCAAGGTCCAGGTTGAGGAGGTCACCCAGCAGGTCACCCTGGGCAGGAATGACATCTGGCTGCTCACCAGAGGGCGGGCCGGCAGGGGCCGTCTCAGGGCTCTCTGTGCTCTCGTTCCTTTGGGGACACAGGAGGGAGGGAGAGGGTCAGAAGGGTGGGGGCGGACTGTCCCAGGGAGGTCTGAGTCCCCAGTCTCCAGGACCCTCCCAGGACAGGCACTGGGTCTCCTCACTGTCTCACGGGGACTGTCCACATGCCTCCCCTTCCTTCCCGCCCCCCTGCTAATCCGTTTTTCTGCTCTTCAGCTTCTCGGGGATGAAAGAAGGGAGAGGCCGTCTATATTTCCACTACTCAGTCCACTCTTCAGAGAAGACTGGACACCAGCGCCCAGAGGGCTGGGCAACCAGGCCAGGGCACCCCCTGGGAGTGGCAGAGGAGGAAGGTGAGAACTGCGCCTGAATCAGACAGAATCGGCCCCGAGCCCAGTTCTGGGGGCTGTGGGATGCTGCCCCAGGCACTCGGCTCTGTGCCTGCTGTCCTCATCTGTCAGATGGGGACGCCTCTCAGATCTGTTGTCAGGATCAAATGAGATGACCCAGTCAACGCCTGGTGAGTAGTGAGCATTCCGTAAAGGCTGCCAGAACTACAATCCCCCTCAGACTCAGGCCCTGCCAGGGGCATCACGCGGAGCCTGGGCACCCGTGCCACTGAACCGAGAGACCCGGCGGGCAGGCTCCGCCCGGCAGCTGGCCCGCTTCACTCACGAGGCCGTGCGGGGTGGCAGGCTCTTATGCACAACGCCCCGGCCTCCCTCCACAAAGGCGCTGGGTGGCTTGTGGTAGACGGAGGCCAGTGTGCCGATGTAGCAGATGAGCTCGTCCAGCAGTGTCGGCTCGATGAGGTCTGTCTCTTCCGAGATGAGTGGCTTCTCGGCCAACACCACCTCCTTGGCCGCCACTGGGTCCGTGGAGAGCAGGCGCCAGTAGATGTAGCCACGGTCCCGCAGGTCTGGGTTGTCTGAGTCCTTGGGGAGTGATGGGAAGCTCATGAAACTCAGAGCAGAGGAACTGGGTAGGGGAAGGGGGCATTTACACACACATGAGCCAGCACCCGCCTCCCCCCGCCGCCGATCTTCCGTTCTAGCCCACTCTAGCGGGCCATGCCCGCTCCAATCTCTATGGACATTCTGCCCTCTGGTTCTCATGGTTTTCCTCTCCTCGCTCATTTAGTCTGTCCCAGCTCAACACCTGACCCCATTCCATCTTGATTTGTTGTGACTGAGCTCTGTGAGCAAGGATCCTGGATTACTCTGGGGCCAAACCCACAGTGGTGCCAGTCTTAGGGGCAGAACCACCCAGGTCTGGCTGCTCGGACCAAAGTGCTCCCTACGGAGTGAGAGTTGTGCTGGGCACAGCAGGGAGGCTGGGCACCCACCTGAGTGGCCAAGCTGAGGACCTGCTGCACCAGCTCCTGGGTCTCCGTTGGCTTCTTCAGAAAGAGTTTCACTATGGCTGTCAGCAGCTGTAGCTGGACCTGCAGGAAGACAGAGAAACGACAAAGCATGGGCTTCATGTGTGAATAGCAGGACACCCGTCGAGGGCCTTGAAGAGGAAAAAGGGTGTTCAGATGCCCTGGAAGGTGAGAACAGCTTTCCTAGGTTTGGGATGGCCAGGGAACGCAGACTAAGGCCAGCAGGGGTGTTGATAGTGCTGAGTAGCCTAGGCCACTTAGGAAGGAGCTGGCCACTGCATTATTTGGCCACCTAGGCCAGGGGATGCTGCCCTGCCCTAGGTCCCAGAAACCTATCAGGGCTCCAGACCTCACAGTACCTCAAGGAACTGACAGCTTCAAAAGGCAACATGTGTAGCCAGTATGCTCTTAAAGGGACTGTCTGTCAGTAAGCAGAGATGGTGCCAGTGAGGCCTGGAGGGCTGGGCCTAGGGCTCCTCTCTCGCTTCTACCCGAGGGTGCGAACCATCCCTCCCCAGCCCTCTCTCAGCCTTTGCCTCTTACCTGGCGGCTGCCTTCCCCCGACCCTTCCGCCCTCAGCCTGGCCAGCACTTCCTCACTCCCCCGCTCAGCCTGGCCAGCACCTCCTCATTCCCCCTATCTCATGCTTGGCCCAGCCCCCTACCCTGTGGTGCTGCAGCTTCCGGCACCCGCTCATCAGCACCATCTCACAGTCCTGGAAATGCTTCCCTGCTAGTTGGTACAGCGAAAGCCACTCACCCTCTGTCAATGAGGGAGACCTGTGGCCTACTTCAGGGGGTTCTTGTGAGCTTTGGACACAGCAATTTATGGCAGCTGACTTGGAGCTCGAGTTCGATCACACCTCAATTTGAACTCTGGGTCTATCACTTCTCAGCTGGGTGACCCTGCACAAGTCATTTAGCTTCTCTTAGTGTGTTTCCTTATCTATAAAATGGGTATAATACCTCACAGGGTTAATGGAAGAGGCAGTAAGACAACGAATGTGAAGAACCTATTGTGTCTTCTGTTTAAAACACAACAGCTGTCACCATCATCATCAGTATCAGCGTGGCCACCACACAGGGACTCTTTACCAAGTTCTCCCCAAGTCGGGTCAGCTGCCTGCCTGGAATCATTCCTCACTGCCTGGTGTGCTACGCTGCCTGGGAGATCTGGCCACAAGCCCAACTCCTCCCCGCCCACCCCCCACCAGCAGCCCTCCAGCAATGATGCCGCTGCCCCTGCTATCCAGATAGGGGCCAGATGCAGGCTGGACTGACGTACTACCATGGCCAACACTTCCTGAGCCTCTCATCCATGGCTGGAGAGACCAAGGAGCCTGGGGCAAGGAGACTCAAAGAGACCATGTAAAATAAGTTTCCGCCCTGGCTGGTGTGGCTCAGTGGTTGAGCTCTAGCCTGCGAATCAAAGGGTCGCTGGTTCGATTCCCAGTCTAGGGTATATGCCTGGGTTGTAGGCCAGGTCCCCTACTGGGATTTCATTTTATTTTAAAATAAAATCTAAAAAAAAAAAAAAAAAATACTTGTTAAGTGCTTTGCAGTTTGGAAACTTATTTTTTTTTATGATTTTATTTATTTATTTTTAGAGAGAGGGGAAGGGAGGGAGAGAGGGAAACATCAATGTGTGGTTGCCTCTCATGAGCCCCCTACTGGGGACCTGGCCCGCAACCCAGGCATGTGCCCTAGACTGGGAATCAAACCGGTGACCCTTTGGTTCGCAGGCCGGCGCTCAACCACTGAGCCACATCAGCCAGGGATAAACAACTACTTGTATAAAAGCTCTGAACTGTGTTGTGAACCCAGAAGGCAGAGAGTGCAGGCCAGTTACATAAAACACCACCACCACATGGCTACTATTTGCTGAGCACTGGAGTGGGCCGTGCACACATTATCCAGTGAGCTTTGCAGGAGTCCTGTGACAGAGACAAGGAAATGGGCTCGGTAAGGTGAAGTCACTCCTGGCCGCCCAAGTACCCTGGCCAGTTTTCCCTGTCTGACTTCTCTAATCCTGGCTCTGCAGGGGCTTCGCTGAGGGGGAAGACGCTGCAAAAGATTTACTCTTGCATACGGGTGGAAACACCCCTCACAGGACATCTCCTGCAGTGATCCTGGGCAGAACTTGCGTGTAGGGACGGGAACCACCCCAGGCCAGGCTTTGCTTCCCAGACACAAGGGAGAGTCGCGTGGGGTGAAAGTGAAGGCGGCCTTGGGGCAGGCTGGCAGCTGGACTTGGCAGGTGGCAGTGGGTGTCAGTGGTAATTATTGCTATTATTTTGTCGCGGGCATCTGTTGTTTTTGCCTACCCAGCATCTATTCTGTCTTCTGGTAATAGAAACACTGGCTTTCCTTTAAAAAAAAGTTGTCCTCCTCCTCACTTCTTGCAATCCAGGGACGCGTGTCTCACAGGCCTGGCCAGAGTCACAGTGACTGGCTGAGGACAAGGTGAATGGGCCTGGACTGTTGCTGGAACTATGGAGGAGAAAGTGATTACAGGAGTCTCTAAGCTGTGGCGTGAAGTGGTGATTCCTTGTAGGCTCCACCAGGGGGGCCTGCCTGAGGGAGAAGCCACCCCTGAAGGGCAGAGACAGCCATGATGCCACCATCTGAGCACCCTCACCCACGGGTGCCGGAGGGCACATTCCTGGAGTCACCCACTACAGAAGTCAGTTGGTCCCCTCTTCTGCCTGGACCAACACCAATACTACCATTAATGAACACTTATCATGGGCTGAGCATGTGGTAAAGACTTTACACAAAGCATCCCATTCAACTTCCACAGTGATGGGATGAGGGACAGTCTTATGATCCCCATTTCATAAACAGGAAACAGGCTCAGAAAGGTGAAAAACTGAAGGGGCCACGAAGGGGCAGAAGAGGGGTTTGGGCACTGAGATCTCCAATCCCAAGTCGCGTGCCCTGACCCACTGGGTCACACTGCCCCAGCTGGGAGAGCAAAGATCTTCTATGCTTACAAACAGATGTTTTAAAGGCCCCCATGCATGACCAGAGAGTTCCCAGAAAAGGGAATACAAATTAAAAGATGCTCAACCGTATTCAGAACAGAAATGCAAACAAAGCTCCATCACTGCACGAACCATTTGACATCAGACTGGCAAAGATTGTTCGAGGGTGCACTAGGCTGGGGAGGAGGTAAGGCGAGGGCTACCCACCTCTGAGCTGGGAGTGTAAATCAGAACAGTCTCTACACTAAGGGAAATCTCCAATGCACAGGCCCTTTCACCAGGCATCCTGCTCTAAGGATTTATTACACCCCAGCTGGACTTGCAGATGTGCCTCGCACAGGTTGCTCACAACCCAAAGAGCAGCAGACTGGCACATATTCTGCAGAGGATGCTGGTTAAGTAAACGCAGGAGCGCTGCAGGAAGGGCCCCTATGCAGCTGTCCAAGGCTCTCGTAAATTAATGGCAGGGCCTACATACATATTTTTAAGGGAAAAAGGCCAGGTGCTGAACAATTTGAATATCTATAATATGCTACCATTAGTGTTTAAAAATAAATGAGAAAGAAATATATATATTCAGTTGATCCTCATTCAAAGAATCCATAATTGCAAACTTGCCTACTTGCTAAAATATACTTGTAGCCCCCAAATCAATGCTCTCGGCACGATCGTGGTCATTCACAGACACGTGCAAGGCAGGTACACGTGCACGTACAAAACCCGAGGTGTCTGACACACACGTCCCCGGCTGTGGTCCGGGCGAGGCAATGCCCTGCCTTTCTGAGTTCTCACACTGCAAACGAGTGTCCTTTTCACAGTCTATGCAGTGCCATGCCTTTCTTATTTTGGTGCCTTTTGTGGGTATTTCCTCTGTTTAAAATGACTCCCATGTGTAGTGCTGATGGGCTGTCTGGTGTTCCTGTGTGCAAGAAGGCTGTGATGTGCCTTCTGGAGAAAATACGTGTGTTAGATGAGCTTTGTTGAGTCATGAGTTATAGTGCTGTTGGCCATGATTTCGATGTGAACAAATCAACGATGTGTATTAAATAAGGTGCCTTTAAACAGAAATGCAAGTAAAACAGGTTAGGCACCGGCCAGCAGACAGAAGTGCTGGGACCAGAGGCACGTAGAAACTCAACTCTGTATTTCCTCCAGGAGCAATGGTTTAGTACTGGTTAGTTTGGAGCTTGTGACCTCACAGAGCATGAGAGCCACGAATAACAGTGACTGACTGAATACGTGTACGTTCACATGTACAGAGGTATGTGTACACCTGCCGGTGTGCTCCTAAACTCTCTCTGGAAGTATCCCAGGAAACCAATAAATAACACGAGTGATCTCTGGGAGAAGTGGGCCAGGAAAGTGGTGGGAAAGAGAACTTTCACTATATAAATTCTTGTCTCTGTTGCATTGTGAACCAAGTCAATGCATTACCCATCCGGAGAGAAATACGAAAACAAAACCAGAAAGCTCTGCCTGCCGTCAGTGCTCACCATCACAGGCCACCCTCGCACCCCCGAGGGACCGCACTGTGAGAGGGGAAGGGGCCACACCCGTCGCCCATGGAGTGCTCATCTGTCTGTCACACCATCAGTGCAGTCTCAGTAGGGGTGCGGCCCTGGGCCTACTGGCTGGGGGAGGGTGTAGAGTAGGATGGGCCGCAGTGGCGCCCAGCTCCGGTCAGGGCCCGCGCTGGGCCTGAGGGCTCACCTGGGTGCTCTCGTCGTGGAAGCCCTCAAGGAAGCTCTCCAGCAGCTCGTCCGCGTTGTCGATCCGCTCGGCGTACTCGCCCACAATCCAGATCATGGCAGCCCGGGCCTCGGGCTCATCCAAGGAGTCCAGGTTCTCGCACAGCGTGGCGATCACGCTCTCGTACCTGGAGACCAGCACAGAGCCGCCCAGTGAGCACGGCAGGAGCCCGGGCAATTCAGGGAGGCCCAGTGGGGGCCAACACAGACAAGCAGGTGCCTCTCAAGACCCCATGAGGGCGGTAAGTAAAGGGATTTGAGTTTTATCTGTTACATTTGAGTTCTTACTTTGGTCTGAGGAGCAGAGGAGGGACAGCTCAGGAGAAATAAGAAAAAACCAAGGGTTTCTTCTGAGAGTGCTGTTTGTGGCAGAGAAGTAAGGAAGAGGGGAAAGGCTTCTCTTTGCTCTTCCCTCCCGCCAGCCCTGTACCCAGAAGAGTCACTTCAGCCTCACCGGGAGGGACGGGCACGTACTTGTTGGGGTACTTGCGGAAGATGTCCTTAATGACCACGATGGCTTCCTGGACCACGTAGTTCACCTTGGTCTGGATGAGGTCGAGCAGCGTGCTCACGCAGCGCTCCGCAGATTGCTGTGTGGGAAGAGGAGAGTGTGGGCAAGGCCCCTGCGCCCACTTCCAAAAGAACTTCCAGTAACTGTGCCTTGGCCAAGGGCTCCGTCACGCCTTGCCTACTTTCCCTGTCACAGTGGGAGAACAGAACACTGACCCCAGACAAGGGGTAAAAGAATGAGTACAAAATGACGGCTCCAGGACAGCAGGGACACAGGGAGACAGAATCAGACTGAGGAGAAGGCCAGCAGAGCTCCTGAGAATGGGCAGAGTCCTTGGAGCTCCTCCAGGCCAAGCCCTGAGTGAGGGCAGAGTGACCACGCTCCAGCCCGACCTCGCCTCACTGCTGCTTGTCTCCCAAAGGTCTCCTGTGACCAAAATGCTTAGGAAAGCCTGGCCAGACCCACCCCACTGCCCCTCATGGGAAGGATTTCTCAGGATGCCATCACAGACGCCAGTGGGAGAATGCCATGATGGGTTGGGGTGACCAGCTGTCCCAGGGTCCCCTAGCCTCCAGTGGACCCATTTAGGGAAAGTCAACTCAGTGGTTAAGAAGCATCTCCATCGGCAGAGAATGGAACAGATGGGATGTCAGGTCATATTCTGTAGAGCCCTTGGGAGCTTGGAAAAAGGGACACATGGACGACTGAATCGTGACACTTGCCAAAACCTTTGACAGGCGTAGCCTGACCCAAAGCTGCATGAACTGAAGGTGAAGTCTGCCAGGCCACCACCAGCTGGGGATACCCCACTCTCTTAGCTGATGCTGAGGAGAGCCCGTGATTACCATGGCTTCACTTCATCTGCAGCAACTCAAAGGCCTGAAGGAAACCACAGGGGGAGAACGAGCCCAACCCAATCTGTACAGCGGGGGCCTTGGGGACTCTAGCAGGGACCCTCAGGCCTTCCTGGACCACGAGAGCTGGCAGATTCTGCTAGAATCAGACTGGTTTCAGCTGCCTTCCCCTCTTCCTGCCCCTCCCCCAGCCGAGGACAGAGTCCCAGCCTTACCTCCACTTTGATGGCGCAGCGGCCGATAGCTCGCACAGCCTTCCGCACAAAGTCCACATCCACCTCTGTGGCATACTCTTTAAGTTCCGCCAAGACCTGTGGCCCCAAAAGAGAAGGTGGGACTGGAGGGGATCCAGAGGGGCAACGACCTGGAATACCCCTGGGCAGTAGGGATGCACAGACCCCTAGAAGGATGAGGTTCTGCCTCTTGCTAAAGGTGAAAGGCCCAAAGCAGGGAGGAAACTGCCAGGGGCACCAGGAGGAAAGCAGGGAAGGACTAACTGGTAGGGCTGGGCAGCCCTCGTTCAGGTTAGCTGACACGTCCACCTGACTGCCACTTTTCAATGGACGGGTGAGTGATAATGGGAACAGATTCTTTATCACTTAACATCTGGTGCGTGCTTGCTCACAGAGCCCCGTGTCCTGTGCCAAGCACTCTTCACGGATGAACTGTTAACAGTGGGACCAGGCAGCCTGTCCGGGGACCACAGCTCATCGGTGGTGTTGCCGTCCACCACCAGAGCCCACACCCCCAGCCACCACCCTCTGCTGACCTGCGCGATGTTGGCCTGGGAGGCCAGGCGGATCATGATGTCCAGCTTCTCCAGCTTCACATAGATGGGGTCGTTGTATTTCACGAAGAAGACTTTCATCTCGTGCTTCAGGATCTCAGGCCTGGTGGCGGGGCAGGGGTGCCCGAAGAGCAAAAAGCAAGTGATAAGCCCTGTGAGAACACCTCTTGCACATTTGCTGGGACATCTCTGGGGTGTGAGGGGGAGCCTGACATTCATGAATACAGTCACCATCACAGCTGCGCGCTCCCGGGCAGAGGGCCCACTGACCGGCTTGAGCAAAGTCCTGACTGGCCATCGTGTGTCGAACCACATCCCAGGCCGGGGGCCGGGGGGGAGGGGGGAGGGGAGAAGAGGGGATACAAGCAAGAGGCAGTTTGTATTTGAGAGGCAGCAGGCGATGGGCTCGGGGATCAGGCCTGGTTCTAATCCCAGCTCGTGACTCAGGCCCCTGCTTCCTCACCACGAAACGGGCATGACACTGTGCTGGGAGGTGTTACCACTGCAGACCTGAGCCTCTCGTTTTAAAACAACCTGGAGTCCCGGAACTTGGCCCTTGGGAGTGTTCTTACCGTTCCCGATAAAGGTGATTAACTGTGCCCAGACTGTCTGTATAAACAACACGGTCTATGCTGAACACCTGCTTTCCTTCGGGGAGTCTGGAATTTTAGGGGGTGCCAGGCAAAGGCTACCTACAGCAGTCTCAAATAGGCACCCCAGGCAGAAACATTACACTCACGTGGCTGCACTCTGTAGCTCAGGGAGGAGTGTGCTCTATGTGACCCCGACCCTGTGGAAGGGGGAATTCCTCCAGACTCCATCTCTGTCTCCCTTAGGACCCAGCTACGTATCCTCACTACATTGATAATAAATCTTAGCCATAAGCACAACTACATGCTGACTCCCATGAGTCCCAAGTGAATCTCTGAATGTGGGGTGATCCTGGGACCCTGACACAGACCCCCGAGTACCAGGGCTGCTGTGAAGCAGCTGGCCTGATCAATGCCTACCTCAGAGAAGGCAGTGTCATTGCTATCACCAGTGAGTGTCACTGCTGCTGTGGCACCACCCACATTTTTCTTAGATGAGGAAAGCTGAGAGGTGGAGAGGCTTGCACCATGTTACACTTAGTGCTAATAAGGAGGGGAGCAAGATGAGAGTCACCACCCCCTACTCCCACTCCTAGGCCCTTTCCAGAACAGAAAGGAGAAAGGCAAAGAGTGAGAACAGACAGTGGAGGAGGGAGAAGACACAGCATAGAAGAAAGGAGGGACCCTGGGCACTCCACACTGCTGTGCAAGCTGCAGGGAGGTCCTGGCGAAGCAAAGAGCCTCCATCATGCCTGTGGGGAGGCAGGATCCCGAGCCGGGGGGCAGCAGAAGAAGTGGTTCCTGCAGTCAGCACTCCACAAAGCTGACTGACCGCTTGTCAGGACCAAGCCAGGTGGTGCCCTGGCAACGCAGTCAACTTCTTAAGAGATTTGCCATGTTAAATATAGCCAGCGAGCCCTTCGTGCTGATCAGGATCCATTGGTCACTACACCTTACTAATCCCACCCTGCAGCCCTGACTCCCTGTCTCACCCTTTGTCCAGGCACTCAGAGGCTGTCGCATATTTAATTCCTCAATTCCTGCACAAATGTCCCAATCCACTGATCTCTCTGCCCCCAAGAGTGTCCAAAGAACCAGCCTGATGCTACAATGACAAGGAGCTCATGCTGTCTTCCAAGAGAGAATGTCGGCGAGGCCCCTGCTCTCCACGTAGCCCCACTCTCACCGACGGGGCAGCTGCCACACACAGCCGAGGAAGCTGTGTGACCGGAAAGGCTGGTAGAACTCCAGGCCCGAGCTCTACTCTGCAGAGCTGCCAGGCTCCCTCGCTGGACCATTCCGGAAAGCCCCTTCTGCTTTAGGCCCCTCGAACTGGCACTCCTAATTGCTTTTCAGCCCCACCCACTGAGGGCACCAGGGGCCTTCCCTGAGGAACAGCGGCTTCCTGCCACAATGGTTCCCACAGGGAGGACAAAGGAGGCTGCATGGCATTCTGAGCGACTTGGACACACCCCTCCCCTGGCCCCGAGGCTGATGTAAAGTCCACAGCGCCTCACCACCTAGAGCAGAGGTGTCAAACTCATTTTCACCGGGGACATCAACCTTGAGGTTGTCTTCAAAGGGCTGAAATAATTTTAGAACTGTGTAAATGTAACTACTCCTTAACTGTTAAGGAATTGAAATGACATGAGGTTGGAGGTTGGTAGTCTCCAACCTCAGGGACTCTGACTAGAGCAACAGACCCTGTCCCCAGGAAAAACGCATGTACGCACATAAAATCTTACACCCCTTTCCCAGAGGGCTCTGCGGGCTGTAGAGCCATCCGCTGTCTGTGGTTAAGAAGATCCACGCTAGCCTTCGCCTGGCCTGCTGCCCGGTTAAGCTAAGCCCGGGTTTCTCAACTTTGGCACTCCCGACATTACGGACGGAACAGTTCGCTGCTCCAGGTGTTGCAGGATGTCAAGCAGCATCCCTGGCTTCTACCCACTGGATGCCAGCAGGACCCCCAGCTGTGACAACCAAAGATGTCTCGTCTCCAGATGTTGTCAAATGTCCCCTGGAGGACAAGGCTGCCCTTGGCTGAGAACCTGTGTAAGCTACTGAGACGTCCTGCGCGGGGACGCGTCAGTGCCCCTTCAGAGCCCCGTCCCCAGCAGCAGAACCCCCGGGAGCACACGCTGCACGCGTGCGGCGGTCCCGGTACCTTTTCTGCACGATGAGGTTGATGTTGCGCAGGGCCACGTACTGCAGCTCAGGCTCGGCCGACAGCAGCGTGACCAGGGGCGGGGCCAGCTTCTTGAGCAGCGTGCCGTAGTAGTCCAGGTCCTTGGACAACATCTCCATAAACTTCATCAGCACCTTCACAGCGGACAGCACCACAGCGGAGTTGGCGTGGGAGAGCCTGGGGGTGACCCGCTCGCAGATGCTGAGGTCCGTTGCAAGGGGGTAAAGAGGAGAGACAGACAAGGGGGAACACCCTGCTTTTAGTTATCAAAATAGCACGTTTTTTTCTAGTGGAAAATCTAGAGGCTCACTTCGCTACTTGTAAACTGCCCCCAAGTGTGTGAAAAACACTAACTATGCCTCCGTTTCCTCACCTAGAAAATGGAGATGATGATGCCGACCTCACAGAGTTGCTGGGGCTTAAGCGAGACAACGCATGTAAAGCGCCAGCACAGTGCCCGGCACGTAGCAGATACCTGATAGATGCCAACTCCCTCCCTTCCCCTGTGTGAGAGCATGCGAAAGTGGCAGAACATCATGTTGGTTGGGACCATGGGTCAGAGGAGCCCGAACTCGGTGACCTGCACAATTTCTTCCATCTCTCTAAGGGGGGTTTCCTTACCTGTAAAATGGGGACAGTGACGGGACCGCCTTTACAGAGTTGCTTTAAGGTTATTAAACGCTCAGGAAGCACCAGCAGAGCCCCAGACCCAGGGAGAACTCAGTGAATGGGACTCGGATGCCATCCACCTCCTTCACGCAGCCCGAGGTGTCCAGGTCCCTGTCAGCTCCCAGGTCAGGTCCTGGCTCCTGTCTTTGCCCACGATGACCTGTGAGCTGACTGCCTGAAGGACGCCACTGACAGCCTGGCCCTGGCCCCCCCTGAGGTGTGTCTGAGGGTGGTCTGTGGGACAAGGCCCTGGGAAGGAGCCCACGGGAGGCTTGAGGCAAGCTCATGGTTAGAGCCCCACTAGGGACCAGCCCCCGCTGGGCCGGCAAGCAAGGGGCAGCTTGCTCACCTCTGGGCCTCCCGGTCGTCCTTGGGCGTGTAGTTGGCCAGGCAGTCCAGGATAAAGATCTGGCCCCACTCAGTGCACTCGTTCAGGGCTGTCAGTAGCTTGTTGATGGACTGAGGGTTCAGGTCGAGGAGGTTGCTGCTGGGATGAGACTCGGCAATCTCTGAGAGGGCAGCTACTGCATTTGCCACCACCTGGGTGAAAGGGTGAGAGGGGCAGAGGCTGAGGGCACTGCTCACAGGCCAGGGGGCAGGGGGCAGTGGGGCCGGCCAGTCAGGGGTTGAATATCCTGAGGAAAAGGACCCAATGGGTAGGGTCTGCAGCACAAAGACCCACTCACTCTACTGACTCCTCTGTGAACGGGAACTAAAATAAGTGCACTTGCCATTAAAGAGAAAAGAAGAGGGGAAACGAAAGAAAGAGCTCGCCCCAGGTGCCTGGCCAGAGAAAGCACTACCAGCCCTCACACACAGCTCCGTCTACCAGCTACAACAGCTTTCTCCCAACGGGGCCTCTACGTCAGCGGTCTACCCCCCGGGGGCTAGAGCACAGAGGGGCTTGCTGTGCAAGGCTCTGGACTCTCCACCCATTTCACCAGAGCAGCCGTTTTCACATGTGTTCTGCGTGGTTTTCGACTCTTCCCTATGATAAACGGTGTTCCAGCGGCCACCCCTGTGCTGGCCACTCAGTGCCTGGCTGTACTCTGTTTTTGCAGGACACAGAGTGGGCTGGCTGGGCTGAGGGTTTTGCACTCTTTGTATCAGACAGGGCCTGCCGAACCGCCCTCAGGCTGCTGCCACTGCTGTGGGAGGAGATGAGTCCTGCTCCCAGCCTCACCCTGGTGCCTGTCATCCAGGCTATGCTACTTTCGGGGTGGCCTCTATGTGGGCAAAGGGAAAAGTACCTCACGTTCAGAGCTCACAGGCAACCTTGGTGAGACTGCAGTGACAATGGCAGTGACTGGAAGGAGGGCACTAGTCTTGGTTGCAGACCCACTGTGTGCCTGGCCGTACCAAACACAATACCTTCACAGCTTACGCCTCACAGTGCTCCTGCCAACCACGCAGAATTAGATCGATCTTACTGATGGAGAGGGATGTGGAAGGCTAGGCAGTTCACCCAAGGTCACACAGCTTGTTACAGTGGGCACAGGAAGAAGGGAGTCCAGGTCTAGCTGTCCCCAGAGGTGGTGCCCGAACCACTGCAGGCACAAATACAGCGGCCCCACCCATTAAGGCTTTGACCCCCAGGAACTGGGGCCTGTCTGGTGGAGGGTCAAGCCAAGGTTTTCCCAAACAACCCAGGAGGTGGCGGAGGCGGCACAGTGAGGGGCAGCAGCTTACCATGGGGTTCGAGTCCGAGATGAGGTCTTTAAGCGTGTCCAGGAAGCCCTGGTCCTCCACGAGCTGGGCATTGATGTCATGAAGCTTAGCCACGCATACAGCTGCTGTTTTGCGGACGTACGGGTCCTCATCCTTCAGGCACTTCCGGAGTGGCTCGCACAGGTACTCTGTAATCTTGTCAACTCGGATGCAGCCCATGGTCCTCACGGCCAGGGCCCGGATCAGGGGGTTGGGGTCCTCACAGTCCTGAGGGGAACCAGCCATTGGCCGGGGGCAGGGGTGGGCTAAGCAACATCAGACGGCTGCTACGGGACCTCCCACCAACTGTGGCCTACAGCATCACGAGTGCCACGTGTGGGCACCGAGCATATGCCAGACACCGTGCTGGGCCCCTGTGCTGTGTTCCTCTGATTCTCAGAGCAGGCACTCAGTACTCTTCCTGTTTCACAGGTGAGGGAGCTGAGGCTCGCAGAGTGCTGGGAGCTCACCCAGTCACAGGGCGGCGCTGTGGTTCAAACCCACAAGCATTCAGTACCACAGCCTTCGATCTTTCCACTGGGACACAGAACCTCTCATCTGCCCACATCTGGGCATCGCTGGGGGTAGGGGAGCCAAGGTTCCAAAGGGGCACAGGCTGACATTCAAGTGTCTGCTTGCCCCTTACTCTGGAGAACAGAAAATGCAGAAGGGAGCAAAGTCTAGAAGGGAAACACAGAAGCTCTCCGGCACTTTTGAACTCTGCCCTGGGAAAGGATGCAGGCAACGGCGCACTCCAGTGGCACTCAGGGATCAACAGGCCTCGTGCCCCTTCACATGGAATGAGTTAGCGGGGTCTGCACCATCAGATTTTCTGGAGAGTGGGAGCCCTCTGCTGGAAGAGGAAGCCCTCCGGTTGGGAGTCAGAGAGCCTGAAAAGGAGCCTGAGAACCTCCACCCAGGGCCGCAGTGCCTCACCCCAGGAGACGGAGGGGAGATGGAGCCGTGAGCACCCACACACCCCTCACACCAAGCTCCTGCTCACCTTCACAAAGGTGTTGACAGCCATGATGGCCATGTCGGGCTGACTCTTGGCATAGTTCATCAAGTACAGGTACACCAGCTTCTTCAGCTCCAGGTTGTCCGTTTGCATACAGTTCACCACATCGGGGAAGAGGGCACTGGAAGGTCAGAATGGCGTCAGTGTGGGGGAGGCCAAGAAAGGAAGAGGAAGATTTTTTAGGCAGTTAACGGGGGGCGGGGGCTGCAGGGAAACAATGAATAGGAGGGAAGAAGATAGATAACAGGACCTCCTAGTAAAAGGGAGACAGAACACTGACTATGCTTTGTTACCATGAACACCTATTTGTAGAAATGGAATTTCAAAGGGAGATTTTAAAAGCAAAAAAAGTCCTTTGTTCTCTTCCCAGGATTTGAACATGAGCTCCGGAGCCCATCAGACCTGGCCAAAACCCAGCTCTGCCTCCTGTTTGCTGTCTGAAGTTGGGAAAATTCCTTCACCCCTGCCCTGACCCCAAGTCTCAGTTTCCTCACTTGTAAGAAAGGTTCGACAAAACCCTGTTTCACCCGGCCCTTGACATCTGGCAGGTGCTAAAAAAGTGAAAATGACTGGTTTTCCTTTCTCTGATACTTAACGTGGCCCCTTATGGTGGGCTACCAGTTCGGAGGGTTGTAGGGAAGCAGAGATGGGCCGCGTTGCTTTCACCACAAGGTGCCAGCTCAGGTGCCCACTAAAAACCAGCCCAGGCCCTGACTGGTGTGGCTCAGTGGGTTGGGTGTCGTCTCCCAAACTGAAAGGTCACCAGTTTGATTCCTGTTCAGGCACATGTCTGAGTTGCAGCCCAGGCCCCCAGTCGCAGGCATGCAAGAGGCAACCAGTCAATGTTTCTCTCTATCCTTTTCCCTCTAAGAATAAATAAATAAAATCTTTTTAAAAAATCTTTTATTTATTTTTAGAGAGAGGAGAAAGGAGGGAGAGAGGGGGAAAACATCGATGTGTGGTTGCCTCTTGCATGCCCCCTACTGGGGACCTGGGCTGCAACCCAGGTATGTGCTCTGACTGGGAATTGAACTGGGGACCGTTTGGTTCACAGGCCAGCACTTGGTCCACTGAGCTACACCAGCCAGGGATACATAAATAAAATCTTTTAAAAAATAAGAATTAAATAAAACCCAGCTCAGCACGTACAGAGCACGTGCTAGACACAAGGCAGAGCACTAAGAGCTTTACACGTGTACTTGATCTCACTTAACAGCCCCAAGAAGCCAGAGGAGTGTCCCCACTTTATAGAAGACAACGAGAGGCTCGTAAATGTCAAACAACCTGCCTGAGGACTCCAACACCCGTGTTCAGGACCACTGTTACTCTGCGTGAACCCCTCCCAACGTGGTACCCACAGGCCCTGAGTCTCAGGCCCCTTGAGATGTGAAATATGGTTAGAGATCAATTTTCTGTCTCTGGAATCACCACCTCCCTTCTTAAGTGCTGTGATTTTTACGGGTAAGGACATGGTATAACACAGGGACTTAAGAGGTCAAACTGAATTTCCTGTGCCCAACAGGCAGGAGACCAGTCGGTGCTGAAACAGACTGATTGCCTTGGAAGATGATCGATCGCCTTGGAAGACAACACACCAGGAAGAAAGAGGGGAAGGGAAGGCGGAAACAGCTGATGAGCCCACTTGCTCTTTTGGGCCCACCACACCAGCACAACGAGATCACTTGAGATGTAGAACAAAGAGGCTTCCTCTGTGTGGAGGAGACACTGGTGTTCTAGCTGAAGGAGGGCGGTTTTGTCCTGGAAGGAATCTGATTTGGAAGGAGGCCAGTTTTCCAGCAGACGCCTGATCCCTTTGCCACCCTGTCTTCAGTGCGGCAGGTCCCTCAGGAGAACGGTTTCTCCTGTGGCGCTGTCAGGCGGGGCCTGCTGAGGGTGGCAATGGGGCGGGGCAGTCCACGGTGGAGTCTGGGGCAGTGTGATCCTGCTGTGGGACCCGGAGGGGGCAGCTGCTCCATGTCAGCACCCAGGCCTATGAAGCACGGGGCTGGGCACCACGAGGGCACAGAGGAGAGGGAACGGGCAAAAGACACCTGGATTTGGATTTCAGAAGGGCTGGGCATGAGTCCTAGTTCTGCCATTAACCATGTGATCGTTGGGCAGTCACTGTACTCCTTCTTTATCTGGTTTCTTTGGCAGTAAGAATATCATTACCTAGAATATAGGAATTGTAAGGAACTGCTGGGAAAATATCCGATAGTGTTCTTCAGACTCTTAAGTTGTTAAGTGTTAAGTTGTTGCAAAATCCAATCCCTGCCCTTGGAGACTTTACAGTATGGTGGGCATGCAAACACAAGTACACGTAAGAGGAGAATAGTGAAGAATTAGTGATGGTGACGGGAACATGGAGAAGATGCTCTGTGTGCAGGGCAGTGGGCTGGGCTGATGAGAAAGGCACAGGGAGACTTTGAATGGATTTCAGAAGCTGGAAAGGTAAACTGGGTGCACAGAGGGGGGACAGGGGCCTTCCAGGCAGGAGAAAAGTGTGAACAAAGCTGCGGCAGCAGCAGTTCTACGTGCTCTGCTCGGGCAATCAGATGCAAACCAGAGGCTGCAAACTGGCACCAAGTTTGACAAATTCAGTCTGCAAGTTTTACGTGGGCAGTGTTCATTTCTTTGTTCACTGTTACCTGGCAATCAGAAGCAGGGAGATTTAAAGTGAGAACTCTAACTCTGCATTCTTTTGGAAAACCAGGATACCTGGCCACACTGGGTTCATTCTCCTCCCCGGCTGGAGTTCCTGACAGGGCTCAGGCCACATCCGCTTTGTCACTTGTTGCCTTTTCAACCTAGTCCACTTCACTCACTCCATTACTGCCTGACCCCATCAACACTTGAGCTCATGACCCCTGTAAAGATAAAGTCTCCTGTTTGGAAAGGAGGTTTGTGAAGGAGCTGGATGAGGGAAGGCACAGGACCCTAGGGATGCCCTAAAGCAGAGACCTGAACTGGACTCGGCTGCCACGCGGCCTGCTCCTACACACCTGACATCTTTGCCCACTGTCATGGACGCAATCACTTTCTTCACCGCCTCCTTCTTCTTCTCCTTCTTGTCGCTGTTAAGCTCTGCCTTGAGCTCGAAGATCTCCCCTGAGAAAGGAGGCAGGCGTGAGTGACCCAATCCGTCCTGCCAGAGGGTGATTCCCCATCCCTGACTCCCAAAAGAATGGGAGGGAGGCAGGTAAGACACTCCATGCCGCCAGCCGAGGGCAGCTGCAGACCCCTGGCCACAGGTGGGGCAGGCGCAGAGAGAAGCAACTGCTAGGAATCATCAAGATGAGAGCTTAGAGCTCACACTGGATTGAGAGAGGACATGTGGAAGTTACAAGGGTTCCGAGGTAGACAAGTAGCATAAAGGCAGGTTCTGCTCAGCCAGATGGATAAAAACATACAGAGGAGGGAAGCAGAGCCCTCCTCAGCCACCCTTACCCGAAACCCTCAAGGTAGTCAGTCTATCATGGAATCTAGGGACTTGAGGTTTGAGGGGAGAGGTAGGATTTCCCCAATTCCCACACTTGGCCTTTCCTGTTTTCTTAGAACCTCCGGTGAAAACAGCTCACTCAGAGTTTCACTTCCTGAGCCACAAGTGGTTGCTCAGCTCTGAAAATGGGAATTCAGCTGCCCCTCAGGGGCTCTGTCTAACACTCGATAAACTGTTCTTCAGAATCTGATGAGCTGGAAAAAGCAAAGGAGGAAGTAGGGCTGTTTGGGGCCCTGCCATGGAGAAGGAGTCAGGACCCCGCTAACCCTCGTAAAAGGTTGAAAGGGCAGACTTGGGAGTGATAGGCCTCCGGCTCTCAAAGCTGAAGCTGCCGGCATTTCCTGAGCTTTTCTCTGAGCCAAGGGCCACAGTAACTTCTTCCCGCACTTTTCCTCACTTCATCCTCGCAGCTCTGCATCCCCCATGTTACAAATGAGCAGATGGAGACTGTAAGAAGTTCGGTAACTCGCCCAAGGACACATAGGTAGTAAGAGGTGGGGCCAAAATTCAAAACCAGCTCGGCTAGCTCCAAAGCTCATACACTCACTCTGCTTCTCTGGGCCTGTTTTCTAGTCTCTATTCTCTGCCTGGACAGGGGCACTGATTTCACTCATTTAACACTCAGATGTGAACCACTCATTTCAGTGCCTGGCACTCAGTGGCCTGCATTACGGGTGGCCACTATTACTATTAATTTGCCACATGACCCTCTGTCTTGGCTATCTCTTTTGAAGAAATAAGAGTCCCAGGTTTCCCTCTCGAGTTACTTGGGATGGGAGTGAAGCAGACTATCACGTGGGGCTAAAGTGCTAAGGAAGCTGTAGATGGATTTGCAGTGAGAAAAAAAAAAACTTAGCAAGTTTTTATCATGACTGAACATGGTGTTCATCAAAGAACTTGCAAACAAGGTTAATTAAGAACAAACACACAGCACAGTCAAGGGCAAGGCCAACACTGAGGATATTGCTCAACAGAGCCAGGAAGAATCTGCAGACCTTGCAGTTCAAATTCATGGCTCTGCAGGGCTGAAGGAACCCATACCGTTCTCCTCCAAGAGACTGGGGGTGGGGGCGGGGGGCCCTGTCTCCAGGCTGTGGAATCCAACAGACTGTGATGACTTTGACCCTGGGCCCTACTGCGGGGCTGTCCCTGTTTTGCTTGAAACCTTTGTCCAGTTACAGTACAACTGGCCATCAACTGATGGGTCTAGGCCCGAGTCACCTTGGCCCTAAGAAGGCTGATGAGGTGAACTTGAGATCTGAACGTCTACTTCCTCAGTCACCAGGCCTACCTCCTCAACCACATGTGAGGCATCTGATTCCCTCGACCCCACTGCCACCGCCCAGCTCAGGCACGGCATCTCCATCTCGTGTTAGAGCTGTGGTACTGGTCTCCCTGCCTCCTCCCAGCTTCACTCCCTTCCATCTTTTATTAAAATCTGGCTTGGGCCTTCCCTTGCTTAAAACCATCACTGATGTAAAATTTGGATCCAGGTATCTCTCTATAGACATTGTCCTCAAAAGAAAACCCACAAAACACCCCACCACTGATACACTAACACACTCGGCACTAAGGTCACCCCTCCGGCCTGGCTCCGCAGGCCCTGCATCACTGAACCCTGCACACCTGTCCAACCTGCCATCACACTCTCCAGTGACTTGTGCCCGACTGCTTTCTTTCCCAGAGTGCACGGCGGGCAGAGCACTTGATCAGCTCTGCTCCCCTTCCCCACACCCCCTTTATCTAGCTAGGCCCACCCAGGGCCCTCCCACAGCCTGCAACACTTCCCTTATCAGAGCGGGCCCAGTCCTTTAGAGTCATCACTACTTAGTAAACTGTCCTCTCTGCTCAACCACAAGCAAAGCCCGTGCAGTCTGTCTGTCTGTCTCCTCTAACGCACACGGAAGGTGTTCGTTAAAAACTGGCTGAGCCCATAAATGAAATGCCCACGGAGCGGCAGCCTTCGTGTCCTGGCTCAGCTCTTTGCATCTGGTCAGCAGGCGTGTGTCAGTATCACTTGGAAGGAAGGAGGGAGGAAGGAAGGGCCAGTCAGTAGACTGGGCCCTTCTCACAGGGTCAGAGCGTATTTGTTAGCTGCTACATCGCCTCTATTTCCCGAAAAAGCAGAAACAACCACAATACGCAACAATGTAAGACAAGCTCGGAAGTCTGAATTGTCAGAACTGCGGGGAAATGTTCATGATAATGCGAAATGAAAAACAGGATATAAACTGTGACTTTGACCACATACGACATGTGCCTGAGGATAAGGACCAGACACACATATACAGTTATGGGGCTGCTGACAGCACTGGGTGCCTTCTTTTTTCCAGGAAAAAAAAATATCATATTTAACAATTTTAAGCCATAGGGTACAAAAAAGGGCTTTTTTCCTATACTTTGAGCTAATGGTTTTCCCTTCTTGAAGTCTAAAAGAAGTGGTTATTTTCTTACACGATCAGCAGTCCAATTTTCTGGGTCCACAGGGTTAAAAGGAGCTCTGGGTAATTCCCACCACTTGATTCCAGGCCTCCCATCCCTACCGCCACGCCCCACCCCTGCGGGGAGCAAGCAGAAGGCTCGGGCAGGCAAAAAGTAGGACAAGGCCCCACAGTGAAACAAACTGTACCTTTCTTGGTTGTGGTGAAATATTTTGAGTCCGTCATTTTGGTCCCTTATCTGTGGCCAGACTCTGCAAGACAGGAGAGAGGGGTGACTTTCCATTGTGTTCCATTCCATTGTCAGTCACAGGGCACAGGAGGGAGAGGAGAGAAGGCTCCAACATACATGTGGTATGGGAAGACAGTTCCTGTTTTTTTATGGAACTTACGGGGGTGACATTGGTTAATAAAATTACATAGGTTTCAGGTGTACAATGCTACAACACATCATCTGTATATTGTACTGTGTGCTCACCACCCAAGTCAAGTCTCCTTCCATGATTATTTATCCCCCAAAACCTCTTCTCCTCCTCCGCCCCCCCGCCCCCCCACCCCCCCGCAATATAGCTTGTTATCTCTTTACTGGGCAAATGAATGGTTAGATAACGGCTGATCAGATTTTGGAGGATAATTCTGAAGGACCTATCACATTAAAAATTTATTTATTTAAATATTTTTAGAGAGGGGAAGGGAGGGAGAAAGAGAGGGAGAGAAACATCAATGTGCGGTTGCCTCTCACGCGCCCCCTAGTGGGGACCTGGCCCGCAACCAGGCATGTGCCCTGACTGGGAATGGAACTGGTGACCCTTTGGTTTCAATCCACTGACCTACACCAGCCAGGGCAGATCTATCATATTTTTGAGAGCTTGTTTACAGGTTCTAGCAGGGAAGCTCAGCTACTCGTATACCTTTGACCAAAAACCGGTCCTCTCCTGCAGTTGGGAAGGTCGACTTAAATGCCCAATAATAAGAGACTAGATAAAGACTCTGCAAGAGTCCCCAGATTACAAAAGCATCTAACAATCATGGTTCAGCAGCCATGGTGCTCACTCTGCCCAGCAGCATTCTCAGTGCTCTGCCTGTGCTAACTCATCAAAGCCTCACCACAGCCTCACAGAAGCACAATCACTGCCCTGTGAAGTCAAATGAGCTTGAATATGCCATGTTTAAAAAGCTAAGGGGATTTATTCTCTCCCCAACTTTTCCAAGTTTCTCTAACAGTGATGTGCACTATTCGCCTGCAGAGAGGGTTAGAATCTATGAACTGCAGGCTCTATAGCGTTGCCCAGTGAGGATGGCGTTTTCTCAAGACATTTCTTGGGATATCTCCTAGTGTAACACTTACGGTGTAGAGTGCTATTCTAAGGCAATAGGACAAAGAAAGTACCCAGGTCCTTCACTCAGCAAACATTTCCTGGGCACCTAACCTCCCTAGTTCCTCTTGGTCAACAGATGAAAGAAGCTACATGGGAAGGAGCCAAGTGCCCTGGATAAATGGCAGAGGCTTCTGAGATTGTTCTAACATTTATTAAGAAGCTCTCATTAACCGAGTCCCTATGAAAGCTGGGGGCTTTACACACATTATCTCATTTAATCCTACCAAAAAGGTAACTGCCTTTAACCTCATTTTTACAGATGAGGAAACTCAGAGATGTTAAAAAACTTCCCCAAGGTCACATGGCTGGTAAGTGGCTAGACTAGAAGACCATAGTAGGTCCATCTGAGCTCAGCACCTGCGCTCGCTCTACCGATGAAGGAATGCTGTTTCCCCGGCATGAGAGGGCGGGCAGAGCCCTGAGAATGGCGAAGGACTTGGTTCACAACACCACGAGACTTTCGAGTGCAACCTTCCCGTCCCGCCTGTGGTTTCACATGGTAAAAACCCCACACAACCTCCCCCGCAAAACAGACGTTTGAGTGCAGAAAACTCACTCACTGTGTCCCTTCTGCTGCCTCTATGGAAGAGGCTCAAATATGTAACCCATTAACATCTTCTTTCATTGCTGTGTGGGGGAGAGAGTCACTGGTCAGATGGGGGTGAGGGGTCAAGGATCACTTCAAAGTCTCTGGAAACGAGGCCAATGAAGCTCCTCTTTAGCCCGGCTGTACTTTTCCAGGCTGAGCTTATACTTACAGCAGGGTGGCAACAGGGCTGCTCCCCGAATGAAGCGCCCATCGAGTCTGGTCTCAGTGACCAGTGGGAGACAAATGCGTACTGCCAAGGGGCTGCCTTACATCCTCTGTGGATCCCATTAAGGTAAAGCAATAAAGGCTTGGCCGGCAACATGATATATAGAAAAAGACAGAATTCTCTCTCCTTTTGCTCTGCAAGGCTGAAAAAGGATGACAGCACTTTTCTATGGCAGCTGTGGAAGAGGAGACTGCTGTGTCTGAGGCTGCCAGTCCGCAGCGGGGACTCTGACTACCAGTCCCGGCAGCGAGAGGCGGCGCCGTGGGCAGCCCCACAAAGGGAGGACACGCACTGATCTGGTCCCCGGCTGCACTCGTCCTCCCCCTCCGGCCCGCCAGGCCCAGGGCTCCGCGTGTGGCCAGTGAGCAGTGTGCAGTTGTTGGAAGGAATGAAAGGGACCACTGGGAACCCCAGAAAGCCTCAGACTGCTCCTCTGACAGCTCTGTTAGGTAACTATTTGGCATTTGTTTCTTACAGGAGTTTACTTACATTAAAAACAATTTTCTTTTGAGCACCCATAAAGTCATCTTCCCAGAGAAACCTCATCAACCTAGAGATCCTGTCTGGAGCTCTGAGAATGAGCAGGTAAACAAGATAGTGAGATCATCTACCATGAAATAAAGGGCTGCACGGCTTGAGAAGTCCCAGACTTGTGAGCAGAAGCGGCAGAGGCATCCAAAACAGAAGCATACCCCGTTTCTCAGGGTTCACTTTAGTCTAAGAAGAGGAACCAAGGCAAATGGAGCTAAAAACCACAGGCAAAAAATAAATCACAGAAAATAACATACGAACCCCTCCAAACATTAAATCTAGAAGGAAATCAAAGGGAACAAAGCAAAAACTACCTCAGATGCCTACGTCAGCACTGCCCAGAAATTCTCCCTTCTCCAGTAGAGGAGGCTGTAGGGGCCTTCCCTGGTCTGCAGGCACAGCACAATACCGTGGGCACTAAGTTCCCAGAGCATAACCTGCTGCTGCCGAATCTATGTTGCAGGTCGCCACCCAGGTGGAGAAAAGGGGGAGCAATTGGGGGATTAAAAAAAGCAAAAGAATTGCAGTCTGTCAAGTCAAACCAGCACAGGTGCTGGTGCCCTTCAGTGCTGAGCTTTTGATGACACCCTTCCTCTCACGGGCGCTAAGCAACTACGTCCTCACAGGCTTAAACTGCCACCCGGTGCGCTGGCTGCCTCTTCTCTGCAGTATCTATTTCGCATGTCCCTCTGCAGAGGGCCCAGTGGGACTGGTGATGCAGAAACTGTATCCCTCTGAATTTGTCTTATATACAGGAAATTAAAGTAGAGGAGGGTGAGGAGGCGGGGAGAAGGGAAACGCGTGTGCAAAGCCACTCCACGCAGGCTTCAAACGCTCGCCTCACTGGGAAAGACCACCTGCCGCTGTCAATCTACCGAGGGTGACCGTCTCCTTGTGTCCTGTCACCGCAGTTGCCTCCTGGATGTCAGTGCAAGAGGGAATTTCATTCTCTCTGCAGGGATGGAAAAAAACCCTACAATTCAGTCCTAAAGGAGCTCAGACTTGGAGATGCCACAGGAAAGACTGTGCTGGTGCTGCTCTGCTGTTGCCGTATGGCACACCCCTACCCATGGAGGCCAAAGGGGCTAAGACCTCATTCCTGGATGAATGCGATTGGGTACTTGGCCACAGTTGAAAGTAGGCAGACCACTGGGGCAAGGAAAAGCTTAGGGTTTGGATCCCATCTTTGAAACTGGCAGGGTGCACTCCAAAAACTAAACTGGAAGGAATTTTTGGTTCGGAAACTGCTCTGACCAGTGTAATGAATCACTTTCGCTAAGAAGACAGCATTCTGGGCCAGAACACCCCTCACTGCCGCACACACTGGCCAAGGACTGGCGCAGGAGATGGTGCGGTCCAAATTAAAAGAGGAGTGCACCTGGAAGGCCCGGTTCTGCCTTTCAGGAGCCACTGCCACTGCCCTCGCCTGAGGTCTGCCTCCCTACACCCGTCCTTGGAAGGCGGCTTTGATGCCATAATCACGGACCGGTTCCTGTTCATCTCACTTTTTAAAAACAATCATTTGACATGCCTGCTTCCTCCTGCCACTAGGCTTAAAAAAACAGGAAGTGAGAAATAAATCTGAAATAGAGTAGTTTTATGTTTTCTGAGTTATAAATGAAGTCCTTGGTGAGAACCACTGACATGGCAGCCACAGACCCGTGTAACGTAGTCTAAGAGTGTGAAAAATGAGGTGCTAGGAAGAGAAGGAGAGGGGCGGAGAAGCTCATGAAAACATTCCCAGTTAAAGACTTTGGATTGTTTTTGGATTTTAGCCACTGGAGTTAGGGTTAAGTTTCATAAAAAAGGAAGGATTGGCATATCTAAATGTAATTTTATAAACCAGAGATAAAGAATATCTTTCTGTGTTTGAAGCTAATGAAATAAATTTAAATCTATAAAAAATGCATTAAGAAAGTGAGGACTAAATATATTTCAACTTTTCTCCAGGTCTCAAAATTGCTAATAATAACAATTAGTACTTTTTAAAAGAGAGTACTGAACTTAAGTTACAGTTGACTTCTCCACAATCCAACTTCCCTTCTTGAAAGTACAGACATCAGCACCTGCTGCTCTACTGATATCACACATGTCTTCTGATGGGGTGCTGTGAGATTGAAAGCATATGAACATAAAGAATCTAGGCACAAACATTGTAAATATTGTGGGGTTCCATTTACATGAAATTCTCAAATATGAAGTAGAGGCAAAACTAACCTATGGTGAAAGAAGTCGGATCAATGGATGCTTCTAGGTGGAAAGGACTGACTTGAAGGGGGCCCTGCAGGATTCTAGTGGTGCTCTGGCCAGTGTGGCTCAGTTAGTGAGAGTATCATCCCCTAACCGAAAGGTCACAGGTTTGATTCCCAGTTAGGGCACATACCTAGGCGCGTATGGAAGGCAACCAATTGAGGCTTCTTTCTCATATCAATGTTTCTCTCTCTCCTTTTCTTTCTCCCTTCCTCTCTCTCTAAAAAAAAGTAATGAAAAAATGTCCTCAGGCGAGGATTAAAGGTAAATTAATTAATTAATTTGAAAAAACAAATAAACTCTAGGGGTGACAGAAACTGGATGCAGAGACTGACCAAACTGTATACTTAAAAGAGATGAGCATTTCATGTAATGTAAATGATACAGACATTAATTTCTTTAGAGATTTTATTTATTCATTTTTAGAGAGGAAGGGAAGGAGGAAGAGAGGGAGAGAAACATTGATGTGAGAGAGACACTGGTTGGATGCCTATCATGTGCCCCCAACTGGGGACCTGGCCTGCAACCCAGGCATATGTCCTGATTGGGAATTGAACCAGCGACCCTTTGGGTCATGGTCCAGCACTCAATCCACTGAGCCACACCAGCCAGGGCCAGACATTAATTGTTTTTTAATTTAAAAACAAAACAAAACAAAAAAAACAATGCTGGAGAAGAAAAATAAAACATTGTAAAACCCAGAGGAAATAAAGGCTTTCTGAGTATGACATAAAATCAAGAAGTCTTAAAAGATCTATTAATTCAATTATATAAAAAATCAAGCTTTCCTACATGGACAAAAACATAATAAAAAAAGACATAATAAACACAAAAAAATTGCATCACATTATAGACAAAAGCCTGTTTTCCTTAATACACATAAAATGACTACAAATAGAAGAATGGTAAAGAATGTGGCTTGTTCATAGAAATGAAGTACAATCACACTTACTTATAGTAAGAGAAATGGACATGGAAACTATAATGAAATACCATCGTTCTGCTACTGGAAGGGTAAAGACCCAGAAGTCTGATTACACTCCATGTTGGTGATGATGTGGGGAAATAGAAACCTTCATATGATGCTGGTGAGAGTCTAAATTGCTACAAACCCTACAGCAATTTGGCAACAGCTATCAACATTGCAAAGCCTCTGACCCAGCAATTCTGCTTCTAGCAATTTATTCTATAGGTACAAAATTATGCAGATAGTTATTTGTGTAGCACCCTCTGTAACAGCAAAATATTGTGAACACCTTAAACATCCTTCCATAGAGGACGGGTTTAAAAATTATGGCACAGCCTATAGACATACGGGATACTATGTAACCAAGGATAAGAATGAGGCAGTTCTACATGTGGTTGTATACAACATTCTCCCAGATATTAAGTGAAACAAAGCAAGATGTAAAAGTATATGTACTATACTACCATTTCTATTAGAAAAGAAAATTATGAATATTAGTAAAACATAAATACTGTGTTTGCAAATGCATCGGCTTCCCTAAAAGGCTAAACAACAACAAAAAAAGTTAACAGTGGTTTCCTCCAAAAAGGAAGCTGGATCACCAAGGGATGGGGGAGAGTCTGACCATGCACCATTCACTTTTTTCTATCTTGGGAATTTTCTATCCTGCGCTCGTATCAGCTCTCCTAAGTATAACACAGTTTAGAAAACAACGGTGTGTCTGTCCACAACGCTGCTCCCTGTGCTCACCCTTCGGTCTCAGCTCAAACACTGCTGCACCAGAGCAGCCCCCTCTGGACCCAGAGGGCAGAGGCCTCCTCTCCGACACTTGACTCAACCGGTGTGGACTTCTGCACAGCCCTCCCTCGCCAGGACTCTAACTCGACGTCTGTCCTGTCAAATGCTGTCAACCCAGGGACTGGCACTATGCCTGGCACATTCCAGGAGCTCACCAAATGTTTGCTGACAAAATGAATGAAAACACAGGTTCTCAGAGAAGCTGTAAAACCAAGGGCCCATAACAGATCGAGACAAGAGGACTCCCTGAGGAGTGCCAGACAGCGATGGCTGGGCAGACCAGGAATGTAAGGTTTTGCAGGTGACTTGCAACAAGCATGGCGAGGCTGGCCCAGTACCAACACGGCTGCCAGGAAACCTGGCTTTGCCACCAAGGGCTGTGTGATCCTGGGCTCCATCTGGGGCCTTACTTTTACTATCAAACAAGAGAATTCAACAAGACTAATGGCTTATCGAGCCCCTCCTCGATTTTAAACTGCCAGCCTGGCTCATTCCACTCTCCCCTTCCCCACCGGGGGCCCTTCAGACAACCCATGGTTCCATGGGGCAGAGTTTGAAAACCAGTCTGTTCCCTGACAAAGTTCCTTCCACACCTCACATTCTATGACAAACCCATTTCCTCACTGATGAGAGTTCCTCCCGGAAACGGAGCATGACCATGTTCGAAGCATGACAAAAGAGGTTTCCAGGAGAACAAAAGAGAAAAGTTCAGAATGCGGCCAGGGCCGGCAAATCTTACTAGGTCTCCAGCAGGAAGGAAAACAGTAACAAGCCAAGCAACTCCCCAAACGGCCAACCAGTGACCAGGACAAGGGCTATTCCAGTCTCATGGCAGGGATTCATGGCAGGACGGCCCACGCTCTGCGATCGGACGAGAAGCGTGAAGCTGGCAGCAGGAGCACGGCACGCTGCATGCTCAGGGGGATGAGCGGCAAATTCACAAGGGAGACAACTGGGGTTGGGAGATCAGCCAGAGGATGCTAGGGAAGGGAAAGGGGAAAGAGATATTTGGCAAGGTCTGATCCAGCTGCCAAGACCCATCTTTGAACTCAAGGATGTTCAGGCAGGGAAAACAGATCCCTGAAAGTCTGCGTTGATGGCTGCCAGCCTCAGTGTTGACAACTGTCACGGTTCAACCCATGCCTGATGAATACCTATTCAGAAACCTGTTCCAAGGCACCTGTTAGCTCAAAGACAGTCAGGACTAACTGGGGAGAGAGAATAAAATGGGCTAGGGCGGGGCCACTGTGTCCTCACGTGGAACAGAAAAGGCAAACTTTGACTGTGCCACATGCTCTGCCATCTCAGGTCTGTCTCAGGTGTCGAGGTCGATCTACTCCACAAATACTTCCCTGTTCCGTGTCATGCTCTGGATTCTGCCCCAGCCCCTATGAAGCTGAGATTTCAAGAGAGATGATTCTACTCACCGCTCTCCACTGGTCCGATAGTTTCCTTTTAAACAGAAAAAGGTCCTCACGAGCAAGTACACAAGGCCACTTTACAGACAGGAAAACAGGTAAGGCCAACTTGAAAATGAAAAGGTGAGTCAGCAGTAGAGAAACCAGATTTCAGACTTATTCTCTGAGGCAATGTAGTCACCAAACTCAGACAGACAGGCTCTTTCAAGCTGGCTCAATAACTATGAGAAAATAAGCTGCTCTTCTTCAGGCTTGTCATAAAACTCAGAACGAAGGTGGCAGTGGTGGTAGTAGTGGCAAATGGATGAGCATTATGGGCTGGACGCTATGTGAAGAGTATCGATAAAATCACAAGTTTACAGAGGAGGCAGCTGAGGCCCAGCGAGGTCATGGCATCTCTCTGGAGTCACAAAGCTAGAAAATGGTAGTGCCAACACTCTCTACCCTTGCCCCATCATGAGGTCCACATGTCCCGTTCCTCCTCTCCGAAGGAAGCCCTGGCAGAAACACAGACACTCCGGGCTATAAGGTATGCAAAATATGTTGCCACACATCCCTGCAGAGTCCCTTAAATGTTGAATGACAGGTTATTTTAGGACCAGTCCGTCCAGTTTGGCTGGCAGAAAGTTTGGTAACGTGCCTAGAAAAAGTCTGTCTGGATGAGCTTGCCAAGGCATGGGCCTCCTGGGATTTGAATGGAAACTGACTGATCAAAATCAATCTCCTGAGACTCGCCGGCAATCAAAGCCTCAAACGAAAAAGAAACTGCAGGCAGGCAAATGCCACATGTAAACGTTCTGTATCAGCACTGAGTCTCCAGAACTCAGCTTCAGAATCAGGTGCCAGTTCTCAATGATCTACAAGCAATCATGTGTGGAAATATCTGCTGTTAAGAACAAGAAAAGTCGGTTCTCTCCCTCCCTGGAGCACGGCCACGCCTTTTCCGTCCCCTCTTCTTGCCCCCAGGGGCGTTCCCTTTACCTTTCTCCTAACCTCTGAGGACCCTTCTTTTGCCTCCGTAACCTGTTTCCTGAGCCCATGCAGCCCAGCTGGCTCACTTCTACTACCTCTGTAGCTTTCTAAATAAACTCTCTCTTATAATTTGAAGGGGGAACAAAGGAAAGAAAAAAGAAAAGTTCCTGTGAACTTGAATAAAAAAGTAACTGGGGCTTCTGAGCCAAAAAGCTAATCCTGACAAGGAGGCCAAAGACTACAGGACAGAGCTGAACACCTCCGTTCTCCCACCCATACACAGGGGCACTTTCTGAAGGTCTGCTGGGGTCCGCAGCCATCCGTGCAGCATGTGTAGCGGTGTGTAGGGAGCACTATCAGCTCTGAGACGGGGGCTGCGCTCCACTCAGGCGCATGCACACAGCTAACAAAGAGCAGTCCTTTCACCCTGGTTCTGAGATCCAGAGGTCAGCTAAGAATGCAGGTGAAGAGCAGAGTGTTCATGCCTCCCTGGTAACTGTCACCAATGCTCGGAGGAGGACGTGTCTGAAACTGGTGGAGCATCGACAGAAGCCCTCTTAGATGAAGAGCTTAGGCAAGGGCCTAATATGAAAAGATGGTCAGATTTGGAAAGAGGGGCTGACGTGGAAAATACCCACAAGATGCCAGTCTAACAGGGAGTGAATGGAGAAAAACTAAACCACCAGCGACACTGGCTGGGGTGCAGGCTCTGTGCTAAGCGATTTATAGCTCCTTCAATTCCTTTAAAAGGTAATCCATTTAAGAAGGAGGAATTAGAGAGACAGAGAGGAGTGATTTATCCAAGGCCAAAACAAGCATGCATGTTCAGGCGTCTGTGAGACCCCCTGCTTGGCTGAAGGCAAGGAAGGATGAGATTCAAAGATGGTCTTCGGTGCCAGAGTTTGTTAGATCCTGCCAGCAGAAGATGCAGTGATCCTGTTTAGTAAGTCTCACAGTGACTGGCATTTGACACGGCAGATTGCTCCCTCCGCCTTGATAAACTTTCTGCTCTCGGACCCCGGGATTCCATGCTCTCTGCTTCACCTCCTACCCCAGTGTCGCTCCTTCTCAGTTCCCTCTGTTGATTCCTGCCCCCTCTCTCTCCTTCAGCTGTGGAGTAATCCAGGGCTCTGGCCTGGTACCTCTTCCCTTCTCCATCCACACCACCTCTCTGGTGATCTCAGCCAGTGGCAGGGCTGTACGTATCTTCTACATGCTGACAGTTCCCAGCTTTACATCCCCAGGCCCAACCTTCTCCCTGAGCTAGCAGCTCCTATAGCCAAACTGCCTAATTAATACCTGAACTTGAATGGCTACGTGGCTGACAGGCAGCTCAAACTTCACGATAGAAACTGACCTCCTGCTTCCTCCCTACCCCCAAATGGCTCATCCTGCAGGCTTCACTACCTAGTTAGCACCAACATCATCTTTAACAGGTTCTCAGGCCAAAAACCTCAGTTGCCCCTGACAACACACTCTCTCTCTTTCACAGCCCATATGTAATCTATCAGCAAATCCTGTGGGGTCTGCTTTCAGAATGAGTCCAGAATCCAGGAAGCAGCTTCTCGCCAGCTCCCTCACGGCCACCAGGCCACAGGTGACTATGAGCTTCCCTTGGCACTGCTCGAAGCTGCTTGTGCACTGCCCCCTACAACCCACCTCAGCGACAGACGGGACGACCCTGCTATAGTCTGAGTCAGACAGTGGCACCCCTCTGCTCAAAATCCTCCCCATCTCACTCAGAATAAAAGCCAAAGTCCTTAACATGGCCTCCCCGCTCGTAAGGCCCTGTACGAGATGTACACCCCCTTCTGTCTCTCTCACACCCCCTCCCTGTCATTATCTCTTTGAACTCTTCTCCCCTGTTCTCCCCATCACCCCCTCAGTTCTAGCCACACTGGTCTCTTTGCTGACCCTTCTACAAAACAGGCATGTTTCTACCTCAGGGCCTTTGCATGCATGGTTCACGTTAGGAGGGAGACTGTCTCTCCAAATAGCCTCATGGCTTAGTCCCTCACTTCTTTTAAGTCTCTGCTCAAATGTCATCTTTTCACTGAAGCCTTCTCTGACCACTTCATTTAAAACTGTACACATTCCCAACAACTGAATCTAAAAAACAAACTAAGGAAATAGAAGAACAGAGACAGAGTCATGGACATGGAGAGTGTTTGTACTCCCGGATGGGAGGGGGGTGTAGGGAAATAGGTGAAGCGGTGAGGGGATTAAGAAGTACAAATAGGTAGTTACAGAATCGCCGTGGGGATGTCAAGCACAGGACAGGAAATGGAGCAGCCAAAGAACTTGTATGCATGACCCACAGACATGAACGGGGATGTGGGGATTGCCTGAAGGAGTGGGGGTGCTAGGTGGAAGGGGACTAAGGGGGGAAAATTGGGACAGCTATAATAGCACAATCAATAAAATATAATAAAAAAATAAAATTGTACACATTCCCAGCCAATCCACTCCACTTTCCTATTCTCCTTTGGCTTTTTTTCAAAGTATGTATCACGAAATACTATAAAATGTACTTACATTGTCTATTTTTTTCTCCCTCCATAATATAAATTCCATGAGGACAAGGATTTTGTCCATTTTGTTTACTACTGCATTCCTAGTTCCTAGACTGGTACCTGGCAAACAGCAGGCACTCAGTAAATATTTGCATGACTAGTGCACAACACCCCCGCGGGAGACATTTCATGTTTTGTAAACCAACCTGGAAAGCAGCTTCCCAGTGTTCCATCCACAGTGTCTGCCAGGGTCAGAGCTACCTCTGTTCTGGCTGTCAAGCCGTTCTGACAAAATCGAAATTGAAAATGCCAGACCCCGCAGCCCATTATACAGCCAATAAACGTAAGATAAGTAAATAAGTGATAAGAGAGAAAAGAGAGGGCAAAGTGTAGGTGATGAGGTAGCGACATTTCCAGCGGGAGACCTGCTTGGCCACTTCCTTCCGTGAGGCCGGACTACCACCTGTGGCTGCCACAGCATCAGCTCGGAGTGACCAGAGCTCCGGGAGGTGGGGTCCCAAGTGCTGCGGGAGGTCTGCGGCGGGGTCTCTGACACAGGGTGAGAGGTGAGCACAGTCAGGCCCTGCCCTTGCCTATAGCCTTCCAGGCCCACAGGCCTATTCTCTGTTCCTCTAACTGCCGAGCTCTTCGCTGCCTCCGCGCTTGCGGATCCTCTGCCTGGACTGCCCTCTCTGGTGCCAGGCAGGGCGTTTTCCGCTAAGTGAGCGGTCAAGACATCCAACGGTTTCAGAAGACGACTAGAAAAAGATGAAAGTCCACGCCCAAAGCCAGCTGGACCAACAAACTGAGCTTGCTCTGAAACACTTTTAGGAAGTGAAACGAGAAGGGTGGGAGAAGTCATGTGTATATACAGGTCTGTTTGCAGAAGGAAGTGACACCCCTCAAACCAGGGGTGACAGCTTTCCTCAGACATAGGCTCCCCGCTGGCACCAACTGCCTAGGGCGAAGGCACTCACCACCACAACGGGCCCTGCACACACTGCCCCCTCTGACCCCTGGCGCACGCCAGCGCTGGGGGCAGGGAAGAAGGGTGGTGACCAGTATCACTTTAGGGCTGAGGTGAAGGAGGCCCAGCCTAAATAAGTGGTCCAGGAAGCTGCTGAGCTGGAGTTGAGACCCAGGGCTGACTGACGGGGAGTCGGGAGTGCTTTTTCCACGTACCCCTGAGCGCTTTGAGCCCCTCACGATGAAGCCTCTGCTCAGCCCACACTCAACAGATAATCTCTACGAAACCTCTAAGGGATCTGATTCTTTGAGAACTAGTGAAGTTGCTCTTTATGACAGTTTTTAAGAGGCCAGAGGAGCCCAGTGGGCTCAACTCAGGACAGGGAGTCAGATGCCCTGATCTCTGCTCATGTTCCTACCATCTGTGACAAGTCACTTCACCTCAAGTCCTCTCTTGCAAGGATGGGGCTAAGGTGACAATATTCATCCCTGGCAGGGTAGCTCAGTTGGTTAGAGCGTCGTCCCGATACACAAAAGTGGGGGGTTCGATCCCTGGTCAGGGCACATAAAAGAATAAACCATGGGGGGAACAGTGGGCTGATGTTTCTCTCTCTTTCTCCTTTCCTCTCTGTTTAAAATCAATCAGTCAATAAAAAAATTTTTTAAAGGTGACATTAAGTTTCTGTGAATTCAGTGGAACTAGGAGAACAGATCATAGAGTTAAAAAAAGGTACTACATTAATACTTATATCACAGCTTACTTCCGAAGCATGCGGAAACCTTCATGGGTTCCTTAAGTCTCGTAACCCCCAAGAAGGGGTAGGAAGCAGGTCTTTCTCGTGCTGCTGTCAGGGAAACTGAGATAGAACTGGAGCAAGCAAATGCCTGCACGGGAATAAGGCTCAGGCTTGCAGAGCCTAGTTCAGGGCCAGCAAACCACCTCACCATCTCCCAGGCAAGACTGCTTTCCCAGCCAAGAAGTCACAGGGCCTGCACTTTTCTCAGAGAGACACAGACCCTTACATTGCGAATGCTCTTCCAGAACCAGGGCCAAAGGATCCCCAGGGGTCATGTGCTTCCTCTTCATTCCAAAAGGAATGCCGCGCAACCAGTCTCAAGAAAGGTTCTGAATATCCTTAAATTAGTTTTATGGATAGCCTGTTGTGTGTCTCACACTTCCCAATAGTCAGGAAAAACTTCCCCTCTGCCCTGAAAGGTAATCACTTACAGGAATAGCCTGCAAAATTGTTTCACCCTAGTGAAAGTGAATCAAATGCCCCTTGAGAAGATTAGATGAGAAGCAATATGCCACATCTTTGCCTAGATGCAAATAAACATAACGGCAGCTAAAGACATGAAATAGCACAACACCCCAAACTTACTCCAGCTTCTGTCTTGTCTCCGCACTCTGCAGCTCCCCGAATGCTGGGGTAGGAACCCTGGCTCTGTCTATACTACCGGATTGCCCTTACACGTGTGATTTAACCTCTCTGTGCCTCAGTTTACTCACTGATAAGACAGGGATAACAGCAGGGGCTACCTCAAAGGGTTGTTGTGAAGTTTCAGTGCAGCCTTGTAAGTAAAGTGTTTAGCACTGTACCTGGTACACAGTAGGGGCTGGATAACCAGGACTGAGCATTGTCATCAGTAGTTTCAGCATTATTACAGGTGTCCCCAGTTAACTTGGTCCTGAGGCACACAGAGACAGACCGAATCCAAGTCTACCTCGGAGCAGGTGGCTGTTTCTTGAATTTTAAAAAAATTCTTTTCCAACCTTGGCAAAGAGATAAGGTCCTGAACCACCAGGAGGCCTCAGGATGTCCACAGGGGTGCGTATGAAGGGGAAAACCAGGACGCGAAGAGGAGTCTCCCCTTTGGCCAAGCGCAAGCTCCTCGGGGCCTAAGTCTAGGAGTGTGTCCCGGAGGGCGCCGCAGGAGGGGCTGCAGGACTGCGGGTGCTGGGGCGAAAGTCCGCGGGCAAGTGGGCGTGAATGAATGAACCTGCAGTCCTGCTGCCTCTTTGGGGTCTGGGAAACCACTCTCCGCCCTCTCGCGCCCCGTCCTCTCCATGACCTTTGACCCTGCAACCCCCTCATCTCAGACCCCCACTCCCTGCCCCACGTCTTCTCCTGCTTCGCCGGACCCCCTGCTTCCTCACCCGTCGGTCCGAACGGCTTCTGGGGCCACGGCGCGGCTCGGCTGGGCAGCAAAATGTCCGCCTCGTCCTCCGGCTCTCCCGGTGCGACAGTGCCGCCGGCTAGCTCGGAGACCCGCGGCTGTCACCTGCCAGGCGGAAGTGAGCTGCCTGCGCGTGGGCACTTCCGGTGGACGCACGGCCTGGGGGCGGGGTCAAAGGTGCAACCCGGGAGGGCGGTGGTGCCCGCGGGGCGGGGCTAGTAGAGGGCGGGGCCATGAGGGCGGGGCCATCTGGGATTAACCCCTTAAGCCGCGGCTCTGCCTCGCCGCTGCGTCCCGTAGAGTGTTTAGAAAAATTAACCAGCTAGCCGCTAAGTAATTAACGTGGGTGGAAAAGGTCGTGAAGACTTTGAGGTCCATCTCTTCCGTTTCCCAGACGGAAAAACTGAGTCTCTAAGAGGGTCAGGGTTTTCTCAAGACCACTTACCTTATGAGTGAAAGAGTCAAAACTAGAGCTGCAAGTCTAGTCTAGGACTCGCTGCCTTGAAGCGCAGACCTTTGGGAATTCCACGTTGTAGGAGCTAATATCGGACCCTCCAAGGAACTTTTGTCTAAAGAGAACTTCATAACGTCCCATTTCCCCTTTGATGGGGTCTGTCAGGACCTCAATTCCTATTGCCACCTCACTCGTGACTCTGGTACTACTAACTTTCTCCTTATAGATTATTTCTGATCATCCCCTTTAAATCATTCTTTCACTACTACTCTTTAAAAATGTTTTATTGGGTCCCTGATTGGTGTGGCTCAGTTGGTTGAGGGTCCTGCAAAGCGAAAGGTCGCAAGTTGATTCCAAGTCAGGGCAGAGGCCTTGGTTACCAGTTCAAACTCATTGATGTTTTTTCCCCTCCTTTCCCTACTCTCTAAAAATAAATAAATAAATAAACAAACAAACAAATAAATATATAAAACCTTTGTTAAAAAAACACAGGAAGTTATCACTGGTACAACACTACTAACTAAATTAACAGAACTTATTCCATTTTAAAATTTTTTCCTGAAGTAGGCAAGAAACAAATCAATATTATATGTATGTGCTATGCACAGCTCTCCAGAGGAACTATGTTTCTCTGACGATAAATGTTGGCAAATACCATCAGCTTCACTGGAAAACAAAATTTCATTAGGAATGTAATGTGCAAAGAGAAAAATTATCCAACAAAACAAATCAACAAACCTAAAGGTGCAAGCTTGGTGAAGAGGTCAGAGCTTTAAGATTTCCAAGAAGATGGAAGTTACAGTGTCAGTTTGCTCAGGAAGGACATCCTGGGGAAGGTGGCGTTTTTGCTAGACCTTGCCCAACGAGAACAGAATTGTGTAGGCTGAGACAAAAGGAAAAGGTAATCCAGGGACAATACTGCAGAGACAGGAAGGCAAGGGTCCTTCAGAAAGTGTCTTCTAAGTCCCTATTCTGAACCAGGCCCTGGGCTGGTTATTGAGTGAGGCAAAGGCCTTTCCCTTGCTGAACCTGTGGTTTGTCTGGGGCAGGCGACAGAGCAGCAGACACAATTGGTGATGTAACAGGGGGATGCACTGAGGATATGGGAGTCCAGAGAAGGAACAAAAGCTCCCCCAGGGTTGGAGGGAGCAGTGGAGGCTTGGACAAGTGTGTGTGGGCATTTAATCTGAAATTGCAGAACAACAGGGGATATTTCTGGAGCACCTGGGGTGTGCCTGGAAGTGTGCAGGGGTCTCATTTCTTCTTCACATCATCCCCATGTTATCTGGGTAGGGGCGAGTGTCTGAGTGGCAGAGCTGAGGCACTGTTTCCAAGCTCCAAGATACATGCTGTCGTGAGTCCTACTCATTCACCTAAAATGTATTTGTCACTCCTACCTGAACCAGCCACACTGGGGATACAGCAGGGATCAAGATGTGGTACAACCTCTCCTGGAGGCCACTGTTGAGTGTGAGAGAGAGACAATGAAGAGACAATTATATTGCAGCTCAGAAGGACCAGGAATGCACTGGAGACTTGGGTACCAAATGCAGCTTGGGAAAGTCAGGGATGGCTTCCTGGAGGAGATGACATTCAGCCTGAACTGTCAAGGATGATGTTACTACTACTAATAGTTTTGAACCAGGCACTGTGCTAGGCTTGTCCACATATTAACTTACTGAACTCTCCCAACAATTCTATTCCACAACTGACCCCAAGTAAAGATGAAAAAACTTAGGCCAGTGGGCAGAGCCAATTTCTCCCCAACTTCCCTGTGGGCCTGGGCCTCCTCTCTCACAGTTCGGCCTGGTAGGAAAGCTAAAAGTATCATGCTAATAAGAGGAGGCACAGTTCAATGCCAAAGGCTGGATAATTACAGCTTGTAAAAGTAGGAGACAGAAGAGGGTAAATGGGGCTTCTTGGGGGCTTCCCTCTCCAACCCCACCACCAAACCTAGCTGGCCTTGCTGCCTGAGTCACAGTCACCATTAAATCCTGAGAGCTGTGTCTAGAACAGTCACACCTGGGGCATGTGTGGTACAAGGAGGAGGAGCGCCTTGCTCGGGTTGGGTGGAGCAGAGTCAGTGATGGCCACGCCCACCTGGGCAGCCCATCTCTCCCAACAAACCCATCATTACTGAGAATGATATCACCTCCTGGTTGGTGGAGGGAGTTTTCAAACTTTCCTCCAAGCCCTATTCATTTTCTTCCCTGCTCCGTTGAGCTGGCTGATGTTGGACAGGCCCATCCACCTCTTTAGGCTTCAGTTTCTCCTTTCTGAGAACTCTGAACCCATCACAGATCAAGCACCACTGTGTGCCCCTGACATCTATCACCATTCTCAAGAAGCTGGGCCCTACGATAACCCCCACTTTACAGATGAGCACACTGAGGTTCTGAGAAGCTGAGGGACTTTCTCAACTTCACATGGTGACAAGGGGCCAAGCTGGGAGTCACGACCAGGACTGAAGACCGCTGGGCTCATGCTTCCCCTCCCCCTCACCTGCCTCATGAGATTTCCTGCAATCAGAGGAAGGCTGGGAGTATTTGCGATGTCATGATAGGACCCAGGACCTGCTGCTGTCACTGTGCAACCTTCGGAAAACGAGTTCTCTTTCTGACACATAGCATCTCAGAGCCTACCCTTCTCACCCTCCGTCCACACTGGTGCATGATAAACTTTTGTTGAAATGAGTGTTCTTTCCATCTCAGCCCACTAGAGGACCCACAGGAGGCGTTAACTGCTACTCTGTCCTTTGGATGTAACTGCCACACCGGCAGCCCCACAGCATCCTGACCTCCCTTCTATGCGACTTTTCTTTTTCTGTGATTTCTATTCCACTCCTTCAATTTCTGTTTGCTTGCTGTTTTTATGCTACAAATGTCTAAAAATGGCCTCAGATCCTTTTTGGGAGGAGGCAGGACTGAGCTGTTGTCACCAACTTCCCTCTGTGTTCCCTCTGTGTATCTGTCCAGCCCCCCAGCCAGGACAGATGTGGGGCGGGGGCCTTCACAGGCATTCTAGCTTCACCTGCCCAGTAGCCTCTGCCACCCCTGCCCAGCGGGCCTGCCTGGTGGGCCCACAGACAGACTCTGCCCCCAGAGGCTTCCTGTTTGCTCCTCACTAAACTCCCTCAGGCCCCTCTGCAAGGCCCAGCTCACACCCCACTTCTCCATTAAATCCAGGGAGAGCCTTATGACCAGATCCCCAATGGCAGCCCCAGCCTCAGGACTTCCAGAGCTGCTGTCCTCCCCGAGCTCCCACAGGACTGAGCCGTTGTCACCAATTTCCCTCCATGTTTGTTCTTCTGGAATCAGCCGTGGTGGCCCTCTCTTCTTTACCCTCAGCCACCGCAGGGTGCCACATGCCCCATGTGTGCCAGATGATTCGCACACACCATCTCCCTGGAGCCTCTCAGCTGGTAGGTGACAGAGGCAGGGTTGAACCCAGGACTGTCTAGCCCCAGGTGCATGCTCTTAACCAGCCTTCTGACTCCCCTTGCTCTCCTCCGGGGCACACTCCTCCATTCTCCGACTTCTTCCAAAGAAGGGCCTGACCTGGCCTGGGCTGGCCTGGTCTGCTCTGGGTCTCCACCACATATCCATCTAGAACCGCGTTCACTTTAGGACTCTGTTGCCCCATTCACATGTGGGTTGGTGGATGAACGAATGAGTGAGCGAAGGAGCTGGATGTACAATATCCATAATCTGCTGCATCTTGTGTGAGGATCAGAGGACGTAGGGAGAGACAGGGTGCCTCAGTGCTCTCTGCTTAAAACAAACTGGGGACTTTTCCTTCATTTGCTCATTATCTTTGATAAACATTTGTGGACTCTATGCCAGGCCCTGTGCCAGACCTGTGCCCTCCCGGGAGAATGCCAGTTCCCATCTGGGAGCTTGAAGCGCAGGGCAGGGACGAGGGCCTGGGGCAGGGGCAGGGGAGGCTCCCTGAAGAAGGCAGAGAGGGCTCTCTGGGCAGGCCCAGGTTTGAGCATCATACAGACCCAGGTTTCAGTTAATAGCTATGTGACCTTGGACAGGTCCCTCCACTTCTCTGGGCCTCAATTTATTTATTCATACAATAAAAAGGAGAGCCACATGGAAGGTGCTATTTTGAGGCTGCTATGAGATGTGAGTAAGATGGTGATTCTTTGTTATGTAAGCCACCCCCTGCTCAGCCCCCTCCTCCTCACCCACCCACACAGAGGGCCCCATGAAGGTCAGATTTACTGTAGATGCTCGAAAGAGTGGGTCACCTACCCGGTGTGTGAAACCGTCCCTGAAGACTGACCCTGTTCCTGGCTTTCACAATTGATAGTACCACCACTGTCATTACTGTTAAAGCTATACCATCACTAACGTTAAGGAGTGGATGAGCGGGCCATCCCTGAGGAACCTCCTTATTCTTCCACCTTGAGTCTAAGTCTACCCACAAGCCCTCTGGTGCAGGACAGGGGCCCCTGGAAGCACCCAGGCAGTTCCAGGAGACTTGAGTTCCATACCATTTGGCCAACTTTTCTCTGGAACCTTTACTGATGAAGCAGCAGCAAAGCCCCTCCGCCATGCACTCATCAACCTAGACAATGACAACATGTACCAGGTGCAAGAGTGAGGCCACAGCCCCCACAGCCCCTAGCTCATGTGGCCGGCACCCAGGACCACCTGGAAAAGCACGTGGCTTTGCGGTCAAAAGGACCTGGGTTATAAGTGAAGAAACAAAATGTCTATATCTCTACAGTGGAGGAATGTCTATATTTGTAAAAAGGAGTGAAGCACTGACACATAATACAACACGCATGAACCTTGGAAACATCACGTCCAGTGAAAGAAGCCAGACATAAAAGGCTACATAGTGTGTTATCCCATTTATATGAAATGTCCAGGGCAGGCAAATCCATGGAGATGGAAAGGAGGTTAGTGGTTGCTCAGGGGCCGGGTGGTACAGGAGAATGGAGTGCGACCCCTAGTGGGCATGGGGTTTCTTTGGGGGGTGATGGCTGTGCAACCTTGAGACCATACTGACGACTACTGAATTTTACATCTTACATTGGTGAATGTTACGGTATATGAATTACAGCTCAATTTTAAAAAGAGGAGGAGGACTTGGGGTGCCGGGCTGGCTCCAGCTGTGTGACCTTGGGCCAGTTTCTTAACCTGCTGGTGCCTCCTTTCCATCTTGTGTAAAATGAGAGCAGCCTTCCCTTGGCAGTTGCTGGGAGGAATTTCCTGTGTAAGCACATGCGGAGTGATGGGCACAGCGCCTCACTTGTGGTGGGCCCCCACTAATGGGCATGGCCATCGTGGTGGTAGTAAGCCCTAGGCTGCCCACCTGGTACCAGCTGAGCCACCACTGGGGAGTGTGTGGGGGACACTTGATGGCAGTGGGACCATTCACTGCAGCAGGATTCGGAAGCTCGAAGGCCCCACCTGGCTGTGTGACTTGAGGCAGGCCGCTTGCCTTCCCTGAGCCTCTGCTCATCCGCACACGGGGGTGGGGGGGTGGTACCGGCACTCCCCGGCCCCGACCTGCCACACTGGAAGAAGTGGACAAGAACCGAAGTGTGAAAATGTCAAGTGATTCATGGATTTCTACACTGAAAATAGTCGTGGCTGTGACCGTGAACTCCAAGAGGGGAAAAATGGGCTCCCGGCCGCACGGGCTGACCCTGTTTCTGGAGCCCACTCCCTCTCCCACACGCTCACCTGCTCCTTCAGCTGCCCAACCTCAGCCTCCTTCTCCCCCACCCACAGGTGCTGCTTCTGCTGGCAGAGCTCCAGCCCACAGGGGCCAGGTGGGGGGATGGCATGTGGGAGAGCAGCACGTGGGACACACTGCAGATGCTCCAGAGGCCTGGAGAGCAGGGCGGAAGCCACGTTCCAGGCCTCACTGGAGCGACAGAGTAACCTGAACTTGGGCCCGGGTGCGAGTAACCACGGTACCACTTGGGCATCTCAGGTGAGAAGGCACTTACCTGCTGGAACCTGTTTCCAGCTTCCCAAACCCACCAGATAACAGAACCCCTCATAACCTCCCACGGGTGTCCCCCCGGCCCTGTCCTTCTGCTTGATCCCTCTCGCAGGAAGCCCCAAGCCGGCTGATCCCTTTGCCCCCAACCTGGCTCGCCTGCTTGGGCACCATGCAGACACTGTTCTTGAGGAGGACACTGACAGAGTCTGTGATGGTCCCTCAGCAGCAGCGTCCGGTGGGTGTCCCTGATGGAAAGGCCAACCTGAAATGTCCCAAAGACCAGGACTAAGGAGCAGGAAGGTGACAGGTGGGTGCAGGAGAGAAGATGAGATGCACAGGATGGGTGGCAGCGGTGGTGGTAAGGTTGAGTGTTGGGCAACTTTGGTAGCTGAAGAGGTGGGAGGTGGTGAAGGCAAGGTTGGAGAGGAAATTCAGACACGAGGGGGTCAGTGTCATGGAAGATGACTCCTCTCCCAGCCTCAGGCATGGCCTGGAGTCCTGATGGAGCCCCCCAAGGGGACACCTGGCTGGGCGGACCCATCAGAGACACTCCCCCAGGAATCAGCCTGGACACACCCAAGGCTGGCTCAGAGGAGAAGCGGCCGTGTAGGTATGACAAGAAGCCGTGGGAAGCAAAGCCACTGACTCTACCTGGCTCCGGTGGGGCTGTTTGCACCCTGACCTTCAACTCTGGGCTGAACTCTGTTGTTGGATGTGTGCATGAGACTGCACCCTCAGCACACCTCCGGTTTGTGCAGGTGTTCATCTCACTCTCGAGCCAGAAACTGACAGAGTACAGGCTCCGTGTCTGTCTCACTCTCCACGCTCCCCAGCACCTTGCAGAGGACCTGGGCCCTTCTAAAGAATGAAGGCTTAGATACTGAGGGCAAGAATGTGAGGAGGCCTCATCGGGTCACTGGGAATGCACCTTGGATGTCTGCCCAGCAAAGCTCTCACTGTCCCTGGCCATGGGGGTGATTCAGAGGCCAGGGCAGTCTGGGTCAGCCTGGGCCCCCAGTCATGTGGATGGCAGGAGTGGCTTCCAGGTACCCACAGGCCTGGGGCTGGGCCCCAGTGATATTAATGTCTGGTGGGGACGCTGACGTTAAAACATGATGCAGGAAGGGGCAGCTGTGGTCCAAAGCAATGGCGGTGATGATGGAACCACCCCATATACTTACTGTGCTCTTCCAAGCGATAGGCACTGTGCTAAATGTACGCAATCAATCATCGCACGTTCAACCTCCCAACTGCTCTGTAAGGTCGATGTTATCAACCCCTTTCACAGGTGAGAAAACTGTAGCTCAGAGATGTTGAGTAACAAACCCAAGTCACACAGCAAGGAAGTGACTGAGCTGGGACTCAAATACAGGCTCTGACTCCAGAGCCCACATTCACAGCTACCGAGTCCAGCTGACCAGTAGTAGAAGAGGTTTGTTATTCCCATTTCACAAGGAAGAGGACCCAGTGTCAACATCACACCTCTGGTTTTATGGAACAATCCCAATAGGTCCCTAGGCTGTGTCCTGGTAAGTGCAGTGGATTTTGGCTGCAAGAATTCTGGGAGTGAATCCATGACCGTGTGACCTTGGACTGGCTGACTTACCTCCCTGAGCCTCAGTTTCCTCAGCTGTCAAGCAGGGGGAGCTGTGCCCACCTCATGAAGTTGCCAGAGGATGAAACGAGGTGATGAATGTCAAACTGCTTGGCTTAGTACCTGGTATGTAGTAAGTGCTCAATAAAGGTTGGCCGAAGCAGAGAGCTGAGGCAGAATTCACCCAGGAGGGCCTGCGCTACCTAAATCCACCCATTATAATAGCCCTGTAGATTTAACGCCGACTGTACAGGGTGCCTGGCATTAACTCAGTCTGCCCCCCTCCACACAGAGCTGGGGTGAGGGGCGCTACTACGACCTCTATTACACAGATGAGGAAACTGAGGCTCAGAGAGACCCTTGAGCTTTGACCTCTGTGTGGGCAGAGAGCCTGTCTATGTGCTCCTAACTGTCCCACCATGGCCTGGTGCATAAGTTTCCAGTAAACATTTTTAAAAATTTTTATTTATTAATTTTAGAGGAAGAGAGAGAGAAACATTGATTTGTTCTTCCACTTATTTATGCATTCATTGGTTGATTTTTTTCTTTCTTTTTTATAACCCTCACCCCAGGGCATTTTTTCCCCATTGCTTTTAGAGAGAGAGGAAGGGAGACAGAGAAACATCGGTGCAAGAGAGAAGCATCAATTGGTTGCCTCCTGTACGCACCTGGACCAGGGATCATATGTACCCAGACCAGGTTTTGAACCCACAGACTAGGTCTGTGCTCTGACCAGAATTGAACCCATGATCTCTCTTTTTTTTTTTAAGATTTTATTTATTTATTTTTAGAGAGGGAAGGGAGGAAGAGAGAGAGAGAAACATCAATGTGCGGTTGTTGGGGGTCATGACCTGCAACCCAGGCATGTACCCTGACTGGGAATCGAACCTGCGACACTTTGGTTCGCAGCCCACGCTCAATCCACTGAGCTACGCCAGCCAGGGCTGAGCCCATGATCTTTCAGTTATGAGACGATGTTCCAACCAACTGAGCCATACCAGCCAGGACTTTTTTTTTTAATCTTCACCCAAGGGTAGTGTGTGTGTGTATGTGAGAGTTTGTGTGTGGGGGAGAGAGAGAGAGACATCAGGGTGAGAGAGAAACATTGATTGGCTGCCCCCAGTAGGCACCCAACAGGGGATGGAACCCACAACCTTGGCATATTGGGATGGTGCTCTACCAACTGAGCTACCAGCCAGAGGTCTCAATAAACATTTTTTTAAAAAATTTATTTAGTTATTTTTAGAGAGGGGGAAGGGAGGGAGAAAGAAAGGGAGAAAAACATCAATGTGTGGTTGCCTTTTGCATGCCCCCTACTGGGGACCTGGCTCGAAACTCAGGCCTGTGTCCTGACTGGGAATCAAACCACTGACCCTTTGCTTCACAGTCTGGCACTTAGTCCACTGAGACACACCAGCCAGGGCTCAATAAACATTTAAAAAATATTATATTTATTTATTTTTAGAGAGAGGAAGGGATGGAGACAGAAAGGGAGAAAAACATCCATGTGTAATATCAATTGCCTCTTGCACACCCCTCACTGGGGACCTGGCCCACAACCCAGGCATCAAACCAGTGACCTTTCGGTTTGCAGGATGACATCCAACCCATAGAGCCACACCGGCCAGGGCTCAGCAAACATTTAGATGACAGTGTTAGTAAGGAGTGGAGCAGGGAATAGAACTCTCAGCTGTCATGCTCTTTGCAGAGCCTGCCTTTTAACCACTACCCTGAGCTGCGTGCTTTCCCTCCCACGACTCTCCGTGCTCCTGCATTAGCAGCTGGGAGCTCAGGGTCTAGTGCTGAGTAGGGCTCAGTCAATAAAGGCTGACCAGCTGAAGGAAGAAATGACATAAGCAGCAGCTTAGAATGGTCTGGACATCTTGCCTCCTGTGCCATCCTGGCCCTCTGCCCCTGGCTGTTTCACCAAGAGTAAGTAGGCCATGTGGCCCTCCAGGCTAAAACATAGTACTTTCTGCTCTTGGTAGTCTTCCAGAAGTCCTCCCGGGCCAATCTTCTTATTCCAAGAACAGCCTGTACTCATTAACACTTCTGAGCCTTTCTCTAAGATGTATACCCGGTCTGGAAAGCCTTCCTGCCACCCCTCACCCCACTCTACTTCCACCAGCCCATGGGCCTCCTCATCTGGGAAGCCCACCCTGCTTTGAGGCCAGGAATGTCGTGGGAGGAGCTTCTCCCGGCCCCAAGGCCGGATCTCAGGGAGATGTTACCTGGGAGGGGTGCCAGAGAACAGAGGACTGTGGCATCCCAGCCTCAGCGGGCATTTATTGGTCCCTACTTGCAAGGCACTCAGCTGGACTACTTGCTAACCATTTCAGAAACACAAATTTTTTTTTAAAGAAAGCTTGTTTTTTTTTTAAGATTTTATTTATTTAATTTTTAGAGAGGGAAGGGAGGGAGAAAGAGAGAGAGAAACATCAATGTGCGGTTGCTAGGGGTCATGGCCTGCAACGCAGGCATGTGCCCTGACTGGGAATCGAACCTGCAGCACTTTGGTTCGCAGCCCACGCTCAATCCACTGAGCTATGCCAGCCAGGGCAGAAACACAGATTTTTAAAAAAATGTTCCCTCTGCCCTGACCAGCATGACTCAGTTGGTTGTGTCATCCACAAAGCAAAATGTCGCTGGTTTGATTCCCAGTCAGGGCACCTGCTTGGGTTGCAGCCAGGTCCCTGGTTGGGGTGAATGCGAGAGGCAACCAATGGATGTTTCTCTTGCACATCGATGTTTCTCTCCTTTTTCTCCTCCCCTTCCCCCTCTCTCTAAAAATAAGTAAAACCCTTTCTAAAAAAAAAAGTTTCCCCTTAACTATAAAAGTGACATGTGCTTGAGGCAAAAAAGCTCAAACAGAACTAACCACCCCGCTTCACCTCACAGGGTCGGTCCTGTGCCAGGGTGCAGCCCCTCCCCGGGAGGACAGTGGAGAGTGGCTGTGGTGAAAGAGGGGGCTCCAGCACCAGGTTCAGAACCACACAGTGCCACTGCTGACCCCAGTGGCCTTGGCCAGTGGCCTTGGTGTTGGTGAGTCACTGTAAAGGGAGAGAATAAGAAGACTCCCCCACCGCCACCCCCAGGGGTTGTTGGGTAGGCGGCAGGCTGACGTGCGTGCCGCACGATGTTTGGCATGGGGGCCTGCCCAGGAGATGTGCTTGAGCTGGTCCATTGTTAGTGATATCAGACCCTCCTGCTGCAGCGGGACAAGTCCTGAGCTGTCGTCGCAGGTCCGGAAGCCTGCTGGCTGGCTGATAATACTCACCGAACAGTAGTAAGAGCCAGAGCAGGTTCTGTGCTCAGCGCTCTCCCTCCAGCCTGGGTCTTAGCTCTAGGGGACTTTGGGGGTCCTGATCCCAACAGCGTCCTCTGACCCCTGCCCACCCCCACGCTCTAAGCCTGTCTCTTGGAGGACTTTTCTGAACCTGAAGGAGCCAGGCCTGACCAGAAGCCAGCCCACAGTGGGTGCTGCAGGCAGTGTCGTCTCCAAGTGCAGCATGGGACTTTTTCTCTGTAACCTCCCCAGGCTCCTGGTGGCTGTAAATCTTCTCCCCGCAGGAGCTGCAGAGGCCCCTCCTGGTAGCTGGGGTGGGGCTGGCTCCCTCACCCTCCCTCTGGCTCTGCAGCTTGCTGCTCCTCTCCGGGTCCAGGGCCAGGCGACTGCAGCATTCCTGCCCTCATCCTTCAAGGCCATGCTGAGGGGCGGGGCTCCCATTCACCTGGCCCTTCCCTTCTCAGCCTCACTTTCTGCATCTGAAAAACAAGGGGCTTGTGTCTGAATCTGTTTACAGAGTCTGATAACATTCCTCCTCATTATCCCTCAATACACACCCAGCAACAGGATTTTGCACAAAACTTCACCAGCTGCTTCCCCCACTAGATCTGCCGTGAATCTGCCTGGTTAGTAGCCTCTGCATTTCAAGAGCTACTGTTATTTGCAAAAAGCAAGTTGCAAAACAGAACGTATAGCATAGTCTTATTAAAATGCAAATATTAACATTTACTTGTAAATGTATGGAAAAAATCAGGAAATTAAAGAATGAGTATAAATGACCAACAGAGTGGGGATTGACTGTGGGAGGGGTGGGCGGGCAGGGCAGGGGAGAGCAATGGGGGAAAATTGGGACAACTGTAATAGAACAATAAAAAAAAAAAACCCAGAGGAATTCTGATGGTTTACAGCCTGTCTCTGTAGACCAAGGTTTCAGGGGCTGCTATGTGAACCTCAGACATTTCTGCGACCGAATATTTTTTTTAATAAGTGTGTGGAACTTTTCCCAATTTAAAATATTATCCCATAATATTTCCACTAACCACTGTCCCCAGACCATCGATCAGAATGGTAATGAAGACTCAGGCCTCCAAGCGCGAGCAGCAGTGAGTTAACAGGACTGAGCCCGTGACTTGACAGAACGGCTCCTGTGGGCAAGGTCAGCGCCCTAAGGAGGCCCCAGTTTCCCCTCCAAGAGGGGGTCAGTGGTAATCCCTCAAAGCATTCCTTCCTTTGATAAGAGGAAAACAATGACAATAATATGATAGGTTGGTGGGTTTGCTTGTTTGTTTAAAGAAAAGATTCTTGAATGAAGCAGGTTCTCAGGGACCCCGCGGAGCTGCTCGGTGGGGAGCTGCCCTCGTTGGCCCTGGCCAACTTCTTTCCAGTTGCTGGGCTCCAGCTGGACCCCTGAAAGGTCCGGGAGCCCAAAGGACAAACGCAGCTAATGGGATCCAGCCTGGACTCTGTGTCTGGCACCCGTTCAGCGGTGGGGATATAAAAAACCCAGACATCACCTCACTGCTGTTTCATCAGAAAAGGAGACTTTCTTCCTGCACACTCTTGCAGAGGACAGACTCCTGCTGGCTGTGTGGCCTGGGATGGAGCAGGAAGAGTGGAGGAGGGGATATGGGGGGTTCTCCCAATCTTGGGGATCAGAGGGCAGGCTGCCCGGTGGTCCATCACAACAGCCCTGGGACTGACACCTTGGTAACCATGACAACCGCACTCCAGGCCACTATCCGGGCACCTGACAAGGAAGCCCCTCCCCCCTCCCCACACCCTGTGAGGGAGGTGCTGCCATCTCCTAAGGAGAGGCGAGGCGAAGGGCTTATCTGAGGTCACTGAGCTGAAGTGAGGACTTGCCCCCACTCTGACGGACTCCACAGCCAGTTCCTCTGCTTCCAGGGAGCCAGGAGCCCCGAGGCCAAGCACTGCACCCCCCAAACACTGTGCAGCCTCGGGCAGGTCTGAGACCCCTCCTGGGTGCTTTAGTGCCCCCCCTCGGAGATTTCCGGAGGAACACTCCAGGCCACCCACCCTGCTGCTGCAGGATGGCTCTTCTGTGAGTTTATGCGTGGGGTGTTCCTGAAAAACTCGGTCTGAACATGGGCCTGTCGGCCTCAGAAAGACAATTCAGACAAACAAACAAACAAACAAACAGCCCATCCCACGGGACCAGGCGGTCTCCCGGAGCTGTGTCGGGAAGGTTCCCTTCCCTCGGTCCCATGTGCCCAGTGTGCTCCTTCTGGGGTGAACCCGGCCCCCCAGCCTTGGCCCTGCCTGCTCAGTCTGCCTGGCCCAGGGTCTCCACGGCTTCTCTTCCTGTGACCCCTGCTCGGGAGGACCTTGGGTCCTCTCGTGCCTTGTCCACTGCTGGTCAGAACACTGGGGGTCCTGTCGGCTCATCAGGGCTCCTCAGCAAGGCCCCTCAAGGCCAGTGTCCCAACGTGACCAGGCAGAGGTGGGCCCCACCACCCCAAAGCCTCGGTCTTGCTTTCCTTTCCCAGTCTTCAAGATCAGGGCCAGGACGGCAGGCCCAAGGGCGTTTCAGGAAAGCTCTGAATCCAGAGTTTTGTGCTGAATCACCCAGTTGTTAAATGTTGACAACTGTACCGGTCATTTGCTATGTAATTTCAGACCATTCTCTGGCCTTCTGCTCTGCTTGGCATTGGGGGATGGGGGGTGCAGGACAGGAGGGGGGGCTGACTGCTATGAACTACATTTCCCAAGTTCCTTTGCCAACTGGCAGATCAGCCAATGGGAGGCAATGGAGACTGGCATGGGAGGAGGCCCGCTATTTCTCCCCTTCTGTGAAGCACCAGTGCCCTCCAGACAGCCCCTCCCCCACGGCTCTAGGTCAGGAGTTTGGGTAACCACTCTCCTACCGCCTCCTGTTCAGCCTTTCAAAATTGGCCCAATTGATCCCCCTAAAAATAGGCTCTGTTTTTGTGACCAATAAGAGCAACTAATTCAAATCTTCTTTTTTTTTTCATATTTTTTTATTGTGGTAAACACATACACGCAACATAACCATTTTAAACTGTACCATTCAGTGGCATTAGTTACATTCACAATGTTGTGCAGCCACGACCACCACCCATTTCTACATGAAATTCTGTGACTACCCCTGACGGGCGGTGCCCAGCTGGGATGCTGGCCTCGCTGCCCGCCTGTGACTTTGGCTTTGCAGGTGGCAAATGCTTTCATGTACCCCGCGCCGGAGCACCTCAGACCCCATGAGGCTGATGGGAGAGGGAAGATGGCTCCTTTTCACAGAGGAGGAAACTGGGGCTCAGGCAGGCCCAGGTTACTGACAAAGACACCTGGTTCCCAGCCCTGTGCCCCGTCTGGTACCGCAGCCCGCTTCTTATTGGCCCCCTCCCCCACTCTTCAGACCTGTGCACACATCCCCTCTTGCCCTGCCCCGCCCCCCAACTAGGGGGAAACTCCTGCAGCTGGGCTTCCCCAGGGAGTGTCTCCCGTGGGAGTGGAGTGGGGCAAGGAGTGACCTTGGGGTCTGCATACCCAAGAACACCACAGAACAGGGAACCGAATAAGAATGCTAATGGTAACAGCAGCGACAATACTACTGAGGCAGGAGATAGTGAGGAAGGAAGCTCCAGAGGCCCCGCAGGGCTGAGGTAGAAAACATCTATACATGACAAAGACCCCCTAAGACTGGTTGCTCCTGTTTTCTGGGACAACTCTGAATCATGGAATGCGCCTGAGCACTACCCCTGGTTCATTATAATATCATTATAATGAATTAACATTGTGGGACTCCCTTCTCCAGCAGCCAATCAAGAAAATCATGGGAAACCACACGTGCGCGGTAGCTTTGAAATCCAACTCCTCGTACCTGCACAGGAAAAGCCCGCCAAAGACTGGCCAGGGAGCTTCTGCCCTATAAGAACAGAATCGCCCCCAGCCCACGTGTTCCTTCTCTGCTCAGAGTTGGCCCACTCCCATGTCCTGTGGAGTGTACTATCGCTTAATAAATCTTCCCTCTTTCTTTCTGCTATAAACTTTGTGTGTTCGGATCAATTCTTTGTCCTCGATCACTAAGAACCTGGTTACCTGTGCACACCTGTGACAGTTTTTGGCGAGTCAGCCTAGGAGAAGACGCCGGAGTGGTAAGTGCCCTTAGCTGGCTGCTCTGACACTCGGGATGCCCTTTTCCGTTATCACCTATTATGTTTCCATGAGTCTGATGTTCCGTGATGGAAGGTCGGCCGCTAATTTGCGGGCACAGGTCGGGCAGTTAAAAGCCACAAGGGCGCCCGCCGCTTGAAGACTCCTGTGATAAGATAACTTGGATGCGGAACGGGGTTAGCCTTAGTCCCCGCCAGGTACAAGAAAATGTCCGCACAACGGTCAGGCACACTGTGGAAAGCACAAAACACTGCCCCACCCCGCGGCCACTCCCCCAGTAGGCATAGTCGGACCTTCCATGCGGGATGTCAGTCACCACCTCACCTGCGCTAGGACTTCCTTTTGCAGTCTCCCCATCAGGCCCACAGATACTCTTTTATGCTTGTGCCCCCGCAACTGACTTCTCGTCTTTATACCTTCACTCATACCCCACTTGCCTTTTACGTATGAAGGGTTCCTGCTGTCTTTGTACTAAGATATCTACCTTGGGGTCATTGATAGGCTAGCGCTAAGTACAGTTGCAGGAATGAGCCACTCCCATCTTTGCCACGTGTATACTATCATTGTAAGCAGCAACATCGCTCAGAACTGCACAACAGGTGCCTGCTGGTCGCTGGTTACTAGAATGGCCATGTGGAGCCACTCTTACCTAATTAATTGAATTTGGAATTCTAAGGTGGTGTTCCTATAAGGGTATTTTAATTTCCCCTCTCAGTCCATTGTCCATGAGATCCACCTCCAGTATGAGGGGTGGTGGTTTAGACATCTCTTGAGGTCCCTTCTGGGAAATTTCAGATGCATGTACAATTTCTTAAAGCTCTGGAAAGTTACATGGAATATTTAAGGGTCTTCTTTGTGATCTGGAAAAGTCATTTTATAATAAGATCTTGGTGCTCCTCTTAATGGTTTACAGGGCCAGAAACTATTTTTCTAGTAAGACACTTCCTTTGCCCCAGATCTTAAAGCTTACAGGAAAATGAGGGTCCCCATAGATGAAGAATACAGAAATGGAAATGTATTAGGGCCACAAGGGTAGAGTCTGGGATTATCAGGATTATAGGCAATTGCTCAAGAATGTTGGACTGGTTCCTTCCCAATGGTTAGAAACAGAAGTAGACTGGTGATTCTCTCAAGTCTTTTAGATTTCTGTCGGCCGACACTCACTAGGATTTCTTTCACCAGAGATGTCTGGTAGTTCGGTGGGATCCCAGGGGATGCCCATGGCCCACTAGGAAGCTCCTAAGGCAAGCAAGGAGGGACGCCTCTAGTCTGCAAAGGAGTATCTTTGTGGGTTTTTTTTTCCCTTCTCTTTAGGATCACCACAGTCGAGATGGGAACTACATCTTCCATCCCTTCTAAATCACCATCGGGTTGCGTTCTTAGCAACTGGGATAAATTTGACCCAAAAAATTAAAAAAAAAAGAGATTAGTTTTCTTTTGTAACACTGTTTGGTTCCAATATAAATTAGGGGATGGAGAGATATGGCCTGAGAATGGGAGCACAAATTATAATAGTATCCTACAGCTAGATCTATTCTGCCGGAGGGAAGGCAAATGGTCTGAAATTCCTTACGTGCAGGCACTTATGGCTCTGTACCGAGATCTCTCGTTTTGCTCCAGCCCCACCCTGACAAAACCTCCAGGCCCAAGTGTTGATCAATTAGAAGATACCCTCCTTAGCTCCCCACCTGTCTCTTAGGGGAGATTAAGGGAGCCCCAGAGTTCTGGAGTCTCTGCCTCTACCTTAGGGGGAGTGACCTCTCCGCCACCTTATGCTATAAACAACTTAAAGCCACCAGCTGAGGAAAAACCCAGCCCTGCAGGACATACTAGGAGTGGTGCTTCTTATCTCCCTACCACTCCTGCACTCCTACCCTTGAGGGAGGTAGCAGGCCCTGAAGGTGCTATAAGGGTACAAGTGCCCTTCTCTATAACTGATTTACAACAATGTAAAGACAGGCTAGGGAGTTTCTCAGAGGACCCTTCACAGTTCACTAGTAATTTCCAGACTCTTACGCTAGCATTTAGTATGTCATGAGGGATTTGTACTTAATTCTGACCACCTGCTGTTCCCCAGATGAGAAGCAGCTGATCTGGGAGGAGGCCCATAAGTATGCAGATCAGCTGCATACCCAGAACCCCGGCACTAACCAGCCAGCTGCCCAAGCTGTCCCGGACCAGGAACCTGACTGGGGATACAATACTCAGGCAGGGATCCGGAGTAGGGATGCAATGATAGATTGCTTACTGGCAGGAATGAGAAACTGCATCAAGAAACCTGTAAATTATGAAAAGGTTAGGGAAATCACCCAGGGCAAGGAAGAGAACCCAGCTCTCTTCAGAAACAGACTAGTGGAAGCCTTCCAAAAATATACAAACTTGGACCCTTCATCCCCAGAGGGTCGAATCTTGATAGGACAGCATTTTATAAGTCAATCTGCCCCTGATATTCGCAGGAAGCTTCAGAAATTACAAATGGGCCCACAGACCCCCCTAGATCAGCTCATGGATACAGCCTTTTCAGTCTTTAACAATAGGGATTTGGAGGAAAGAAAACAGGGAAAGAAGGAAAGGGAGAAGCAAGCAGAGCTCCTTGCACTAGCCTTTAGTAGTGCCATTGGCGGAAACCAGCCCCATCAGGGGAGCTTGGGGAGGCCTCAAAAGAATCAGGGGCAAAAGGATCAGACCTGTTATAAGTGCAAGCGCCCTGGACACTGGTCAAAGAACTGCACTCAGCCACCTCCGAGGCCCTGTCCTCTATGCAAGAACTTCAGTTCTGATCCCTGGCACTGGAAGGTAGACTGCCCCCCCTTCCCATAGTGGAAGGGGGTCATCTCCCAAGGCCATGGCTACTCTTGAGGACTGAAGGTGCCCGGGGAACAGGTCGGCCCCAGGGAATACTCATATTCCCATCTCTACCGAGGAGCCCCAGGTAACTCTAGATGTGGCAGGTAAGAAAATCAACTTTCTTGTTGATACTGGGGCCACTTACTCTGTCCTTAACTCTTACTCTGGACCCTTTCCTCCAAATCAGCTAAGGTAATGGGGATCGAAGGAAATCTTAAGACATATTTCTATACATTCCCTATCACTTGCCAATTTGAGAGTCAAATATTCAAACACTCCTTTTTAATTGTTCCTCAGTGCCCTATTCCTCTGTTAGGCCGGGACCTTTTAGCTCGAATGGGAACTACCTTGTTCCCTGAAGCGCCACTTGAGTTAAGTAAGGTCATAATAATCAGTAGTGTTCGAAATCAGGAGGAAATCCCAAGTTCAGTTCTGGATGCAGTGAACCCACTAGTCTGGGAGTCAGGGATTCCTGGAAGAGCAAAGACTGCATTACCGGTTAAAATTCAATTAAAACCCAGATCAGATTACCCTCACAGGAAGCAGTATCCTATTAAACAAGAAGCTTTGGAGGGGTTACAGCCCATCATAACTAAATTTATACAACATGGGCTCATAGTCCTTTGTCAGTCTCCTTGCAACACTCCCATCTTACCAGTGATGGAATCTACAGGAGAATACAGGCTAGTCCAGGACCTAAGGTTAGTCAATGAAGCAGTAGTCCCTTTACATCCAATAGTAGCTAACCCTTACACCTTGCTCTCGCAGATACCAGAAGATGCTCAGTGGTATTCAGTATTAGATTTGAAAGATGCCTTCTTCTGCATCCCTTTGCATCCTGACTCTCAGTATTTGTTTGCTTTTGAGTGGACTGATCCAAAGACGATGATACATCAGCAATATACTTGGACTGTATTGCCGCAAGGGTTTAGGGACAGTCCCCATCTCTTTGCTAGGGTATTAGGAAAGGATCTTAAGAGATTTACAGCTACAAGGAGGGGCCATTTTACAATATGTAGATGACATACTAATCTGCAGCCCCTCCAGGGAGGCTTCTGATCAAAATACCATCCAGACTCTGAATTTCCTAGCTGAAAGAGAATATCGGGTATCAAAGAAAAAGGCTCAGATTACCAAACAAAAAGTAAATTATTTAGGGTATATTTTAACTCCTGGGTGTAGGCGATTATCACAGGAGAGAATTAAAGCCATTACTGAGTTAATACTGCCTGCTACTAAACAGCAGCTTCGCTCCTTTTGAGGAACGGCAGGATTCTGTAGGATTTGGATCCCCAACTTTAGGCTAATCGCCAAACCTCTGTATGAAGCTACTAAGGGGCCAGACACTGAACCCATTATATGGGAAAAAGAGTGTGATCAGGCTTTTAATAAAATCAAGCAAGCTCTAGTCGAAGCCCCAGCCTTAGGCATCCCCAACTTAAACAAGCCTTTCTCTCTATACATAGCAGAGAAGCAAGGGATAGCTTTAGGGGTCTTAGTCCAATGACTAGGGAATGAACCTCAACCAGTTGCATATTTCTCAAAAAAAAAAATGGACACTGTAGCAGCTGGGTGGCCTCCATGTCTAAGAGCAGTTGCAGCCACAGCCATGCTAACCGAGGAAGCTAGTAAACTTATTCTTGGACAGAAGTTAGAAGTCTTAACTCCACATCAGGTATAAGGGGTGTTAGAAATGAAAGGGCACCTCTGGCTAACAGGAAATAGACTGACCAAATATCAGGCCCTTCTTCTAGACAATCCTGAAGTAACTGTAAAGACCTGTAACACCCTAAATCCAGCCTCCTTAATGCCTACAGAATCATCCCCCGATTTGATCCATTCCTGCTCAGACATTATTAGTCTTACTCAATCAAGCAGGACCAACTTATCAGACCAGCCCTTAGAAAACCCTGATGATAAGTGGTTCACTGATGGGAGCAGCTTTGTACAGAATGGGCAGCGAAAAGCAGGATATGCAGTAGTTAGTTTATATAACACCATTGAGGCACAACCCCTTCCACCCCCAACCTCAGCCCAAAAGGCTGAAATTATAGCCCTTACCCGAGCTCTCATTCTAGGACAAGGAAGAAGGGTCAATATCTACACAGACTCCAAATATGCCTTCCTTCTGCATGCTTACGCTGCCATATGGAAAGAAAGAGGGCTCCTCACCGCTAAGAATTCCCCTATTAAACATGGACCAGAAATCTTAAATTTGTTGGAAGCAGTTAGGCTCCCTAAGCAAGTGGCAGTTATGCATTGCAAAGGCCACCAAAAAGATATGTCCCATATCTCTCAGGGAAATAGGAGAGCAGACCGAGAAGCAAAGAAAACAGTGCTAGGGACTAAGACAAATGGCTTTATTCCCCTCTGTAAATGTCTCAGATATCAAGCCCAACTATACATCTGAGGAAATATCTTGGGCTTTGGAGCAAGGAGGTGTCCATGAAGGACCCTGGATATATATTGGCCAGAGGTTCTTCCTTCCTCAAGCCTCCCAGTGGAAGTTCTTAAAGGCTTTGCATGACTCCTTCCACATTGGAAGGGATGCTACAATGACAATGGTTAATAAATTATTCATAGGTAGGGGAATAGCTACTACCATAAAGAATATTTGCCAGGCTTGTACTCTTTGTGCTTATAACAACCCTGGGCAAAAGCCATCCCTGCCCCCGCTGATAAAACTTACTCAGCGAAGAGGGACCTTTCCTGGAGAGGACTGGCAGATTGATTTTACCAAAATGCCTCCTTGTAAAGGATACAAATATTTACTAGTCCTGGTAGATACCTTTACTGGATGGATTGAGGCCTTTTTGACAAGGACAGAGAAGGCCACAGAAGTAGTAAAGGCTCTCCTAAAGGAAATAATACCCAGGTTTGGTCTTCCACGATCCCTACAAAGTGATAATGGGCCATCCTTCACTTCTAGGATCACTCAAGCCGTTTCTGGAACTTTAGGCATAAAATATTATCTTCGCTCTGCTTGGAGACCACAGTCCTCTGGAAAGGTAGAACGAGCAAATCAAACTTTAAAAAGGACATTAGCGAAACTTTGTCAAGAGACTTCTGAAAACTGGGCTAAGTTGCTACCTATAGCCCTCATGAGAATTAGGGGCTCCCCTAAGGCCAATACTAAACTCAGTCCATTTGAAATGTTGTATGCCCGGCCCTTTTTGACTCTAGATCTAATAGTTGATACAGAAACCCATCAAGCAATTAAGTATATAATAAACTTAGGACAAGTGCAGAAAGCTTTACAGGAATATGGAAATAAAGTTTTACCAACCCCAAAAGGGAATTTTCAAATTACCATATCTCGGGGACTGGGTACTCCTTAAAACCTAGAAGGGAGGGATCACCAGTAGACCAACTCAACCCTAAATGGAAAGGGCCTTACCAGGTAGCCCTGAGTACCCTTATGGCTGTGAAACTCTTAGGGGTCAATAGTTGGGTTCATATTTCCAGGGTAAAACTAGCTCCCACGGATCCCAGTCTGACTCAGGACCAGCTGGAGACCCAAAGCCCAGACTATACCTGTGAGCCGCCAGAGGACCTCAGGTTCCTGTTCAAAAGGAGGAAGCCCTAAAAAGATAAGTAATAGTAATAACAGTGTACTAAAATCACCATTGTTCTGGATAGTTGCATTTCTTGAAAACTTCCTATTCGTATTGGTCCTCTGCTTCATATAAAGGCTTGCTTACTTCTGGGTGGAATCATATCTATGATTGCCTAAAATGAAAATGTCTTTGTTGTTTCTATTAACCATTCTCTACTCACCTGCACCCTGTATAATGGAATGGGATGAAAATTTTCTAGTGAATGCCTCTCGAACCTTAGCAGCAGGAGAGCACCTGGCCCAATGTTGGATATGTCATCCTAACCCGGAAACTCCTTCCAGATATAATACTCACATAAAAGCCTACCCAATAGCTAATGAATCCTTAATCAATGCTTTGAATTACTCCGCCAATTACACACGTTCCTCTTTTTCTTTAAGAGTCAGATGGGAACAAAACCCTCCTTTGTGTTTCCGTATGACCCCACTAGAATTAAAGCCATTTAATTACTCCAGCACCTCTCTTAAATGCGACAGTACGATAGGGTGCACCCCATGTTATAATAATACTCATACAAGGGCCATTGACCCATTTAAAGCCCTGGCTTCTCTTTCAAGTTCCAGCTCTCTAGAGAATCTTTCTGAGGGAGAAATTTTCAAACCTTTAAATTGGTCACATATAGTATGCTACCCGAATTATAATTCTAACTGTATTCCTAATAGTACCCATTGCTGCTTTGACAAAACTCACAATGCAGATACAAATGATACTTCTAAATGTGTTACTTGGAAATTGAACCAATCTCTTCAAGGAGTATTAGCAAAATTTCTACCACCTCCTGCAGGAGGGGAAGACCAGGGAAATAACTTAGGCCCTTTTAAGGACTGCCTTTCCCCCTTGCCATATGCCCTCCTTAACAAATATAACTCCACTGATGCCACAGTTATTGCAGCACCCCCGGGGCTCGTCTGGCTATGTGGGACTCCCAATAACTGGCTAACGGATCATTCAGAACTTCAAGAAGCTATTGCTTATACTCATCTCAGCAACTCTAAACATGGGGGTGACTGTACCTTAGGGACCTTGGCACCCCAAGACCTTACCGTTATAAATATAACTGTGGGTCCTGGGAGTCCATCTCTCAGCAGAAAAAAACGAGCTTTTGGTCTAGTAGTAGCTGGAGCTGCTGCCACTATAGCCGTTGCAGCCCCCTGGGGAGGCTTTGCCTATCATGAGGCCACTCTAAGGGAACTCACTAAGATTATAGAAGAAATCTCCAAAGATACTGCTGGTACTCTAGCTGGACTCTCAAGATCAGTAGACTCATTGGCAAATCTAGTCATGGATAACCGCCTTGCCCTTGACTATCTTCTGGCAGAACAAGGTGAGGTATGTGCTGTTATTAATAAAGCCTGCTGCACCTATGTAAATAACTCTGGAATGGTTGAAACTAACATAAGGAAAATTTATGAACAGGCAGAATGGCTACATAAATATAATCAACAGGGCCAAGGGATTAGGGAAGCCCTGACCTCCTGGTTCCCTGGCTTAACATGGTTATTACCCCTCTTAGGGCCCTTAATAACACTGCTGCTTTTACTACTTTTAGGACCTTGCTTATTTAATTTACTTGTTAAATTTGTTTCTTCTAGACTTAAGCAGTTCCATGTCAAATTGATGATGCTCCAAGGTTTCCAACCAATCCCTGAGAACGATGTCGAAGCTGACCAACATACAGCATCTGCGGTGGCCTCAGGAATTCCTCTTCAACCTCTAGATAGAATAGGGCGAGAGTTCCGTGGTTCTCGATAGGCAGGGTCTACTGCCCAATCCAAGCCTGAAGCAGCTATGGAAGACGGACTTTCACCCTTCAACAACCCCAAAAAGATTTTTGAGAACCATGTCTCTCAGGGGTAAGTTGAGGCAGGAGATAGTGAGAAAGGAAACTCCAGAGGCCCTACAGGGCTGAGATAAAAAACATCCATACATGACAAAGACCCCCTAAGACGGGTTGTTCCTGTTTTCTGGGTTTACTCTGAATCATGGAATGTGCCTGTGCACTACCCCTGATTCATTATAATAGTATAATGAATTAACATTGTGGGACTCCCTCCTCCAGTAGCCAATCAAGAAAATCATGGGAAACCACACGTGCGCAATAGCTTTGAAATCCAACTCCTCGTACCTGCGCAGGAAAAGCCCGCCAAAGACTAGCCAGGGAGCTTCTGCCCTATAAGAACAGAATCCCTCCAGCCCACGTGTTCCTTCTCTGCTCAGAGTTGGCCCACTCCCATGTCCTGTGGAGTGTACTATCGCTTAATAAATCTTCCCTCTTTCTTTATGCTATAAACTTTGTGTGTTCGGTTCAATTCTTTGTCCTCGATCACTAAGAACCTGGTTACCTGTGCACACCTGTGACACTACCACCTAATGTTTATTAACACTCAATTCCTTCTGCGTGTGGAGGGGAAGTCAGAACTGAGGGTCTTTTGGCCTGCTTCTTACAGGTTGGAAGGAAGCTTGGAAAAGCCCAGAGCCAGGAACCTCTCTAATTAAAACAAACTACCCCTCACCTGGGGCCTACTACGTTCCCCAAGCAGTTTCAGGTACTTTGTCTCAGTCCTCATGATTGTTCTGAGAAAAAAGAGGCCCCTTAGGCAGGCGACTCACCTGGTGTCACAGCAGGAAGGGGTGGAGCCAGGACTCAAACCCAGTCTCGTGGCCGCAGAGGCCACGGTCGTTCCAACCTGCACCCACAGGCCCTCTGTGCTCACTCCAGCCTCCCTGAGTTTGCACGGGCTGTTCCCCCTGCAGTGGGCTGCCTCCTTGAGGGATAATACAGTGGGTGTCGGCCTGGGCTGAAGGGGTCCCCCACAGCCTGCTGCCACACTTTCCTGTCACAAGACAGGGCCCAGCACCAGGGCCCGGGCTCTGCTGCAGCCGGGCAGGCAGCCCTGCCAACTGCTGGGGAGGCACAGTGGTGGTGGGAAGGGGACCTAGGCTGGTGGTGTGGAGGCTTTTGTTGGTTCTGCATCTCTGCCAGGGCACAGTGGGCACTTGGTGTCAAGCTCTGAGCCTCTGTGGGTGACAGAGCATCTCATAGGCCTGGGTTTAACCCTGGAAGTGAATAACACACCAGGTTTGTCTGCGTACGCTCAAACCTGCTCCGAAGGATGCTTAAGAATCCCCCTGGGTATGAGGTCAATAATGTAATGACTGTGTGGTGTCCGGTGGGCACTAGACCTATCAGAGGGATCGCTTCCAGAGTTACAGAAATGTCTAACCACTATGCTATACACCTGAAACGAATATAATATTTAATGTCAACTGTAATTGAGAAATTTAAAATTTTTTTAAAAAATCACCTTTGTTACTTCCAAGATAGAACTTGGGTGACTGTGACCAGGAGAGGCAGGGTGACTTCACTCTACCCTTTAGGACTTTGGACTTTGGAACCATCAGTAAATAAAAAATTTTAAACTCTGATTTGGTAAAATCATTGCTGTGTGACCTCGAACAAGGCACTTTACCTCTCTGAGCCTCTATTTCCCCAGCTGCCAAATAGGGTTAATCACAGCACTTACTTCGTAGGGAAAGAGTGAGGCATAAATGAAAGCATGTGTGGGAAGTGTTTAGCACAGTGTCTGACACACGGCAAGAGTTCCTAAAGTGGGATTGCTATTTTTATTATTATTATTATTGACCATTTGCCTGACAGAGGTCACAGCCCTCTGTCACCTCCCAGGATCATCTTATCCTTGGGATGGAGGCCATTCCATCAAACGCCAGCTCTGTTACCACTAGCTCTGTGACTTGGTTAGATGACGACACCTCTCCATGCCTTGGTTTCCTCTTATGTGAGACAGTGAGACTAAAACTTGCCCGCCCTCTACAAGATTATTCACAATCAAGATTTAGTCTCTCAACATTTCCCAGTGATCTGTGTACCTACCACATATAGTGCCCAGCACAGGGAATGCCCAGGTGAGGGCTAGGGCTTGAAGTCTGGGGGAGGTACATTAGCAGATGCTTGCAGCAAGAGACTGAGGCTCAGAGAGGTGTGGACTGGCCAGGGGGTGTGGCGTGGAGTGGAGAATCCTGTCCAAGGCCGCAGGGCTGCAGAGCTGGGCTGCAGAGCTGGGCTCCACCACCTCCATCACCTATCCTGTTCCAGCTCTCTGCAGTCTGCCTGGCCTGGTTGCCACGCTCCCTGTAAAGACACATAGGAGACACAGTTCTGATGTGAAGGATTCAGGGTCAAGGCAGAGTGGTAAGAAATCAGAAGCATGGATTTCAGTGATGACGCTTTCAAGATCAATCACAAATGGGGAAACTGAGGCCTGAAGAGATTCCGTATGCCCCTCTAGGCTGCCCAGTCCACTCCTGGAATCTTGTCCCATTATCACCTCAGGTGCCCAGCCGGGATGGTCTGAGCCAACCTGTCTGCAAATGGAAACCAGGAAAAACGGAGCGAGAGGGAGTGGTTTGCAGGCAGTTTTGTTGGAGAAAGACCTGAGGGAGCCACTAGGCAGGCACTGCAGCTGCAGAAACGGAGTGGGGACTAGTGCCCAATGGGAGAAGCATCCCCCCTCCCCCCACGGTCTGCCCTCGGCCCACCACAGTGACAGGGCATGCTGCGGAGGCTGCTGCTGCCCTCCCTGGTGGAGGCCCTAGCAGGGCTTGCAGCTCTGCAGGGGGAGGAACGTGGGAGGAAATGCTGAGCTGGGATCACAGCGCTCCAGCGCCAGCCGCAGTGAGAGCAGAAGGCCTAGAAAGGCCCGCTGGGGGCCGCTGGGCGGAAGGAGAGGGCAGGAGGAGGCTTCAGTTCCCTGCCCGGTCAGGCCTACAGGTCCAGGGTAGGTAGGGGTCACGCCTTGAGTGGCAGGGCCTGGAGAAAGGGGCCAGAGGGGCCTGGGGATTGGCCTGAGAAGGTCAGTGCCAGGAGGGGGCATCCGGCTCTGGGGGAGTCGACGGTCTGGGGCGGGGATAGGAGAGATGGAGCCCAGACCCAATTAATTGGCCATGTGACAAGGCAGCTGAGGAGGCACTTGACGCGTGATAATCATGATATTAATGATAGCAATAAGGACAACGAGGGTTCCCGTATGTCACATAGAGACACCGGCCACTCCCTGTGAGCCTCAGCTCAGACCCACAAGGGAGGCACTGTCCCTGCCGCCCTCTGCCCCCCTTACACCCCCTCCCCCGCCCCGCCGCTGTACAGATGAGGTAACTACAGCCCAGAATGACTGCATGACAGCCTGCACAGCTGGCTTGCTGCAGCCTAGCCCTGGAAACCATGTTGCCCCTCCTCGGAACTCTGAGCTCCAGGTGGGAGGGGCTCTGTCTTGGTCCCTGCTCTGTCCTCTGCCCAGAAACCTGCGCGCACTCAGTACGTAAGGTGAGGGAATGTGTGAGGCCAGCCCCACTGGGGGCACAGAGAGGGAACACTCAATCCCTCGCCCTTCACCATGTAAGCAGGGACAGACGGCCAACTTTGTGTCTGTATCTGGCAAAACCCACAGTGCAATCTGGGCCTCACGTTGTCCCAAGAGGTGGCCAGGGCCTGGAAAATGACCCCATTTCACAGATGTGGAAATTGAGGCTCAGGGAGGTTTTGTCCCTTGTTTGGGGCCCCACACACAGTGGTGGGCCGGACTCTTCCCATCCTCCCAGAGCCTATGGCCCTCTCTGCGGGCGGGCTGGGCTGGGCTTGCTGCCAGGAATAGAAGGTGCCAGTGACAGCTAATATTTTGGGAGCATTCCCGATGTGCCCAGCATGCTGAATCCCATCCAATTCTCCCAACAACCTCTTTTTCTTAACAGTTCATTGAGATATAATTCATACACCATACAATTCAGCCATTTAAAGGGTATGATTCAATGGTTTTTTAGTATATTCAGAGTTGTGCAACCATCACTACAGTCAGTTTTGGAACATTTTCACCTCCCCTCCAAAAGAAATCCTGTACTCCATAACTATCCTTCCTTAACCCCCTCATCACTCCGGCTCTAGGCAACCACTGGTTGGCCTTCTCCAGAGATTTCCTCTTCTGCTATGTCATATAAATGGAGTTACCTGTTTACTGCCCAACCACCTTCTGAATAGGGTGTCACTATTACTGTCATTTCCCAGATGGAAGTAACTGAGGCTTAGACAGTGGCCCTCTATGAGGCAGTGATGGGCAGGATTGAAAGCCAGGCCTGCCTAACTGCAGAAGCTCTGTTCTTTCTTACTAACTCCATGAGTCAGTGGGCCTTGGAGCTCACTCCTCCTCACTCCCTTTTACCTGAACCCCACTGCTCCCCCTCCCTTTTACCTGAACTCAGGACCCCACCCCCAAATCCTTCCATCACACCTAAGGGTCCTACCAAAGAAACCACAGGCCAAGGGCCCCACCCAGTTCTCTGCTCTCAATCCTTCAGGCCTAGGCTCTGCCACCTCCTTTGGGAAGCTCCCCTTGATTGCTCATCTGTCTTGGCACTTCCACTGCCCACGTGCATTTGCCCATCAGGACCCAGGGGCCTGGCGCCCTCTCTGTATGGGTGGCAAACTGAGGCCCTGGAGTGGTGTCTGAGTCACCCAGTTAAGACCAGGGAGAGTGAGGACCTGGGCCAGATACCTGACTGTCAGATGGGTGCCCCTGGCTTATTCCAAAAGGAAAGCCCTCATCGCCTCCATCCCATCCCATCCTGAAAGTGGTACCATTAGGCTCAGGGAAAATAGGGGAAACTGAGGCTCAGCAAGGCCAGTGATCTGCCCAAGGCCAGTCATACAGAGCCAGGACTTACCTGCTGACTCCTCAACTGTCCCCCAATTTGCCACTCCCATAGCCCCTGGAATTGTCCTTCAATCAGCCCCTATAAAATTGGCTCCTTACTTGTTGGTGACGAGGACAGCTGGGGCCCCTACCTTCTTTGTCACTGTATTTCCACTGCAGGCCCGGGCCTAGGACACGTCTCAGGAAGTGTTTGCTGACTGGACGATGAAAGAAGGGAGGGCAGAGAGAAATGAGGGCTGGGCGGGGTGGAAGTTCGACTACCGCCCAGCATCCCACCCTGCCACCCACTGGTGTCGCAGGGCCTTGCACTAGCTCTTCCGACTCCTAAATCTAGAACTTTTGATATTTTGGGTTCTTATGCCTCTTGGAAAATCACCCACACAATCCTGCACACAGTTCTGGGGGGTCCTGGCCCCCCTGCAGCTCAACTACAGGCCCCCGGGAGTAAATATGGAGCCACACAGCTCTGCCCCAGGGACACAGTAGATGGAAATGCACTTCATGAAAGACTGAAGCAGTGTGCATTTCTGTTGTCTCATCTTGAACCACGAGGCCACACCAAGCTATGGCCCTTGGCACGTAATGCTGCAGTCCAGACACCAGTCCTCTGCCTCCTCGGTCCTCACATGGCTGCTGCCCCTCCCCAGCGGCTGACACCAGCCAGGGGCATGCTGGAATGCCTGTTAATGCCTTCCAGTCTGGCAGTCTCTGCCAGTAGCCTCAGAAGTGGGGGACGCATCCCACACCTGGCTCCCCCTGCTGACTCAGTGGGAGCCTGCCTCTCCTCCCCACCCCTAACATCATCTTGGCCCCAGGGGCGGAGGGTTGGCAGTATCCAAGGCCCAGGAACTCTCCTAGTGCTCAGAATGGTGCTACAGACACAACCACTAACAGCTGGGTTTACTGAGGGTTTTCTAGAGCAAAAATGGTTTTGGGTTTCTTGCCTAAGTTTTCCCAACAAATCCAAATGAAGCTGGTACCAGAGTGCCCCATTTTACAGATGGAGAAACTGAGGCACAGAAAGGAAAGGTCACTTGCTTGAGGTGCCCTGCTGGCATGCTAGCATTTGGCCTTGGGTCAGTCTGACCTCAGAGGTGGGCTCTGAACCAGTAGGGCAGTAGCCCACCCCGGTAGTTACTGCCTACTGTTTGAAGGTGGCTGTCCCTGGGAAACCCCATACCAGGAATATTCTGAGTGAAACGGGAGAATCACCTTCATGCCAGATTCTCAGGGATGCACATTTTGCTGAACCTCAGCTTGTTTCTTCATCTGTGGTCATAAAATATTAAAGCTGGAAGGTGCCCTGGCAATTGCTATTGTCTAGTCTCTGCGTCTTACTGGGGGCGGAGCTTAGTCCCAGAGATGTAGGGCATTTGGTCAAGATGTGCCCAAGTCACAGATGATTAGCAACAACCCCAGGACTCAGGATATTATGTCAAAATTCCCCAAAGTCAAAGAACGTGAGCTTAGAAAACAGTGTCCAGGGCCTCCCAGCCCAAGCATCTCCTTTCACAGAAGGGGAGCTGAGATTCACAAAGAGTGCCGTTTTCCTAAGAGTGGAATACAGGCAGGCAGAGCGCACCCTCAACGGACCCCGAAGTTCCAGCTTGCTGCTAGCTGGAGTGTGTCCTGGGACATACGAGGTGACCTCCGAGCCTTGTCCGTGAAGTGGAAATAACAAAACCTAAAGTGTGGGGTCACTGTTGAGAGCATATATGATGCACGGGCCCCTTAAGTCAGCACCCAGCACATACTGAGCGCTGAATGCGTGGTCTATGTCACTAATACTGGTAGATCCTTGTCATTCTTCCCCTCTGCCATCTGCCTTCCAGGTCAAACGTTTCTCAGTACAGTACTGTGGGTAAGATTGTGAACCACAGCTTTGGCCGCTTGGTTGCTGGGTGACCTTGGATTGGCAACTACTCTGTGACTCTGAGCCTCCAATGCCTGATCAGTAAAGGGGGTGCATGAACAGTACCTACCTGGAGTGAAGTGGAAGTAACACATGTGATGGGCTTCGTGCAAAGCCAGGAACATAGTAAGTGCTCAATAAATCTGAGCTACTGCTGTCACCTGTTACTTCTGTGGCCATGTCTCTTGGCGGTAAGGCACCTGGTTCACCAGGAAGGGGCTGGTCCCCAACCTCCAGGGCTCTCCAGTCTCGGAAGTGCTAATGCAGCAAGGGAAGGAATAGCTCTGATTTCTCAGCGTCTGCCTGGGGAACGGAATTTCTGAAAATGCTGGATGAAATCCTAATTTTTGCAGTTGTGGAATTGTGTGGGAAGAGTGCCCATTACACAGGTGCAGAAACCGAGGACTGTGGTGGGGGAAGCGGCCCTCAAGATGCAGGGATACAGACGCAGGGTTTGATACACTGGTGTCCTCACTTGTGCGTGGTCCCCAGGAAAGGTCCCTTCCCCTCTGAGTGCCGCCAGCGTCTTTGGGAAATTGCTTAGATGGCGAAGGATGCGTTGACAGGCGAGGCTGCCGCCGCCTTTCGCTGCTCTCACGGGACGCCTCTGCCTCATGCCTCGGACACCTGCACTGCTCCTCAGAGCTGGAGTATTCAGAGGAGAGGAGAGCCCCGCGGTGCTCTCAGATGCCTAAGCTGCGGGGCAGGGCTGACAGGGACGCAGACATGCCCGCCGCCGCCTGCAGAGGGCGCGATGCGGTCAAGCCAGAGAACCTGCCTAGCATTCGCAGCAGAGAAAACAGGTTCTGCAGTCCGGAACCTCGTGGGGTTTTTTTTCTCTGGAGGATGGATTGGGTAAGTTTTGTGAAGCTCCAATTGGACCCGCGTAAGTTTGCGACGGGCACTTGCAAGTTATTTAACTTGCCTCAGTTCGTTCATCTGTAAATAGGGATAAATTCTACCTTCCTTCCCAGTGTATACTGAGAATTGCAAACCGTGGGGAAAATACACATAAAGGGCCCCGCACCCTTGTAAGTACCCAGTTAACGGCAGTGACTGTGGTATCGGGCAAAGCACCCTGCCAAGCCAGGAAACGATGCCCACGTCTTGGATCATGCCCTCAAGGAGCTCCAGCCGCAGACCCAGAGGCAAGGCGGCTGCGAGCTGCAGTGAAAGCGCTGGCCCAGGGTCATTCCTGCCAGTCACCACTCGGGTCTCAGCTTCTTCATCTACACGACTGATGGCCTCCAAGGCCCTCTAGCCAGGCTTCCTTTGACTCTGGCTCGTGAAATGCAGCCCCAAATGGCTTATGATTACTGTAGATGTATCCGGTGCAGCAGAGTTTATAGGAAGTCACCACCAGTTGGCATTTGTTCACTCAACAAACTTCGCTGAGCTAATACTCTGGCACCAGGCCCTATGGATGCAACATTGGATAAGAGACAGCTCCTGCCCTTGTGGATCTCAAAGTCCAATTAGGAGACAAACAGCCCTTTAGCACATGACGTCCGGGCCAGAATGAAGGAAAGGCAGGGGGCTGTGGAGCCCAAAGGAAGCAGCTATCAAAACCTTGGGGGTTAAGGAAAGTTCCCGGAAGGAGGTGATAACACGAAATGGCTGAAGGATAAAGAGGAGTTATGTGAAGGGGGAAGGTGTGACTTTGGGGTGGAGAAAAGGATTTTATTTTATTTTAGAGAGATGGGAAGGATGGGAGAAAGAGAAGGAAAGGGACACTAATGGGAGAGAGAAGCAGCGATTGGTTGCCTCTCGCACGCACCCTGATCAAGGACAGAACCCGAAACCCAGGCATGTGCCCCAACCGGGAATTGAACCGGCAACCTTTTGCCTTGCAGGATGACACCCAACCAAGCCATGTTGGTCAGGGCAACAAAAGGATTTTAGACAAGAAGCTTAGGGTGTGAGAGAGTATGGTAGAGTTGAGAATTTCACAGAGATGGGCCTGGAAAGGAGAACAAATTTGGGCAGAGACAGATATCCATTCCCTTTAGCCCTGTCCCTCTGGAGCCGCCATGAGAGAACGTCCTTGTGCCCCCCTGTCTGTGCCTCAAGTGTTACCAGCCATTTGTTCATCCACTGCACACACATCCTGAGCTCCCAGGTCCAAGCACCGCCCCCTGCACCCACAGGCTCGTGGTCCAGGAAGGGTCAGAGAGCAGAGGCACCGGAACCTCCAGCACATGCATCACCCAAGTCCTGGGACATGCACTCAGGTAACAAACAGGGTACAAGGAACTGGAAAGGAGAGGACGTGGAGGATGAGGAAGGCTTAGACTGGAGAGATGAGGGAAGGATATGCTCCTGGGAGTGGTCAGGTCATGAGTGAAGCGGTCAGGGAGGGGGGACGGGGTGGTGTTCTAGAGCCAGACTGTGAAGTTTTACATTCGGCAAGTCATTTAACCTCTCCAGGCTCGGTTTGCTCGGCTCACCAAAGCCTCTCGGAGTGGTGTGACATCTAAATGAGATAGTGTGTGTAAAAGGCAACACTTAACGTTGTTAGGAGCTCAGTCAGTGAACTTGGAAGATCGGTTGAGGCCAGATCAGAAAGGCGGTTCTGCTGCAGGGACACCGGCTCAGAATGCATATCCCCAGGCCCCTCCACCAGAAGTTCTGGGGGGCCCAGGCATTTGCATTGGAGACCAACACAGAGGCAGAATTGTTATCTAAATGTTAATAAAAAGCACATTATCACCACTAATTCCCTCTGAAAGACAGCAAAGACCTCAAGGTCAGCTCTGTCTCCCCCTTCCTCCACCCCTAACCTCCCCGGAAGCCAGGAGGCAGTTCAGGTGCCCAACGGAGCTTTCACCGGCAAGTGCGTCTGAGTCCCGGATCCATGTCCGCCCTGGGCTTCGGCAGTCCGTCCATGGCTGGCGCCTGGCTCAGAGCTGAGGAAGAGGTTTCAGAAACTTCCCTGGCACTTTCCCCCACTGCTGGTGTTTGCTGCTTTTGGGTGGTGCCAGGCTGCTGCTGGGCTGTGCATCCTCATGCAGCTTGACTACAAAGCAATGAGCTAGGGTGCAGCTTCCCCTGAGCAAGGCAAGCCCGGGGTTGTGTCCACTGGCAGGGGCCTCTTCAAAAACCCAGTAATGTCTTGTTTACCTGCCAACTCTGACCATCAGCAATGAATTTTTACCCAACAGACAGTTCACTCCTTAAGTCCCAACACCCCCATTTAAACACTTTGGCATAGCATTGTTCTAAAACATACTTTGAATTGACTTCTCCAGAATGAAGAGATGAAACCCCACTGGAACCCTTTTTTCTGAGAGTCAGTGAGGACGCTCTGAAGTGCAAGAGCTTGGGAGGCACAGCTTGTCCTGTGACCTTGGCAGGTCACTGTCTTTCTCCGACTGCGATGTCCTACTCTGTACAGGAGGACGACCCTCCAGACCTAGCGGAGGTGTTGCAGACATCAAGTATGTAGGCAGTCAGCACACAGGCAGGTGCTCACCACACAGAACAGTATCATTGCCAAACAGTCTTCTTGATGACTCGAGATCTACACTGTGAACATCAGTCATAACTTGTGACTGTTTTCTACCTATTTGTCTTCTCAGGCCAGATCATCAAGAAAGATGAGTCAGCCATCATTTCAATGTCCTGACTGTATCATCTGGGAAGCCTCCTCCAAGACAAGGCCAGTTCTCAACCTCCCTTGCTTCCACAAAGGGGCCAGAAGGAATCCCAAAGCAAAGTCCCTGCCAGCTCTGCGATGGGATTGAGAGAGTGTGGGGTCCTGTCTCAGGCAGTGGCCCTGTGGGAACCCAGTAGGACCTTCCTATGGACATAAGAGGTGGTAGCACAATCTTGTAGTTGACCATACCTGCTGTGGAGCCCATCAGACCTGGGTTTGAATCCCAGCTCCACCACTTACTAGTTGTGTAACCTTGGGCAAGTCATCCAACCTCTCTGATCTTCTATTTCCCAAAACATGAAGTAGGGGTAGTTTTACTTCACAGCATTGCAGGGATAACAGAAACCAGGCATAAAAGCGAAGGCACCTTCTCCTCTCCTTAGATGACAGCCTTTACTCCTATTGCTGCCTAACCTCTTGCTCTCAGTAACAGCATGACAGCATTAGAGTAGTGTAACTTAGCAAGCCTCACACAGCTGCCAGAACTGGTCAAGTAGGAAAAACCAATGAACCATCTAACTCCCAGTCTCAGGAACCACTGCTCAAGAATCATTCATCTATAATTGCCCACAGAGAAAACTAAAGTAGGGGAGATGGGGCAGACCTGTAAATCCACCCACCAGCTCCTGGCCTCTGTGGCAGGATTCAGCTGCCTACCAGGTGCCCTCCCAGGGCAGCAGACAGTGGGCAGGAGGGCAAGCAGGCCTGCTGCAGGCTTTCATCAGCTACGGGCTGGTCCCCTGGTGGTTCAGACTGTGGGTAGACACTACCAGGAGGAGCTCATGCAAAACTGCACGTAGTTCACTTTTTGCTGTTTGCTTCATAAGTGAACTAGGAGGAGGGAGGCTGCCTCCCCTTTAGTATAAGTCAGGTTTAAGTCCTGCAAAAAATAGGACACTTCTAAGGAGGGAGAGAACAAAAAGGGAAGGGTAGGAAAGGATAAGGAGGACAGAGAAATTGGAGGGGAAAGAAGGAGGGATGTGATGGAAAGAAGGGGAAAGGGATAGAAGGGGAGGAAGGAGGGGCAGAGAAGGGGAGATGGAGAATATGGGGCATGATGAACATTAAAGGGGAAGAGAGACAAGGAGATAAAGAGACGCTCAGTGCTTTATAGATACAGACAATAATTGCTGAACTCAAAAAAGGAAAAGGTAATACTAGATGTGGGGTGAGTTTGCAGGCAATGGAGTGGGCAGGGCTTGAGACCCAGAGGAGGTCACCAGCTGCACCGCTGGGGCTGGAGGCTCCAAGCCCGAGGGTGAGGGCCACACTGTTAAGCCCACCTTTCCAGTCCTCCTGAGGTAGTCTCCGCGGAAAGGCGCGGCAGGCCCGGAGCTGTCCAGATGCCTGGTGCTGAAATGTCCTTGTGATCCTCCCCGTCTCCAGCAGGGCTGCACAGTCCTTCAACAACTGCTTGTTAGGCACTTACTGCATGCCAGCCATTGTTCCAAGGGCTGGGTAAGTGAGCAGTGCATAAAACAGACATGAGTCCATGCCCTTATGACGCTTACATTTTTAGGAGAGGAGACAAGATAAGGTACAACTCCCGTGTTAGAAACGGTCACGATCTACAGAGAACAATAAACTTATTCTATGGAGAGTACGCTTAGCAAATGCACCCTGAAACAGTGGTCACGTGCTGTTCCCCAGAGAGGTGACACAGCAGCACAGGACGCCAAGCCTGGAAGGGACCCCCCACATAAAGGGTGAGCTGACCTTGGGTCACAGGTCACAGGAACTCTGCACCAGGCAACCAATCAGAGGCCAGACCCCAACCCCAGCCAGCTGCCTATTTCCTCTCTGGGGGTCTCTCTTTCCTGCACTCTTAGATCATCTAGGTCTCCACTGTGTCAGAGAGATGGGGTTCCACCCCGTGTGTCTAACACCAGCTTAGTTAGACCTGGATGATTTGAGACCCTGCCACTGGGCCAATGTGGGCAATTTACATCCTCACTCTGGCCTCAGTTTACTCATCAATAAAATAGGGGCAATGATCTTTACCTCGTGAACTAGGTTTGAGAAGGCATCAAGGAGAAAGTGGTGGTGGTATACGTGGGTGGGATTTTCAGTAACCAGGGTCTCATTCTTCAGAGACTGCAGTTGTCACCACAGGGTCTAGCCCTGTAGATACTGAATGAAGGAAGAGCAAAGCCTGGCTGGTGTTCACAGAGAGCTGTGCTGCGTTACCCTTCAAACTGCAGCCCCACTGCTGAAAAGCACCGCCCTTGGGGTCTACAGAAGCCCAGATGGCAGCCCGGGGATGGCAGGGGTGGGGCCCAATTCTGAGTGGGTCCGTCAGTGTGGGCCACTGTGGGAGACACCTGGAGGCAAGAAGAGCCTGTGGTCAAACAAGTTTGGGGAACCCAGCACACTCCACTCACCTCTGGTAGGTTCCCAGTGTTTATCGCCTAGTCTGGGTTCCAAGAGCCCTACTTAGCCATGAAACTCCCTCTTATTCTCTCCTTTTGTGGATGAACACCTATCATCATCCTGAAGTAGGTGCCTTGGGGAATGCTGGGCTGGGATTCGGGAAGGACTTAGGAATCTTTGTCCCAGGGAGAGATTTTAGAGCTCCCTGGGGTTCTGTAACCTGTGTTGACTGAGAGCCTGTTACATAGCAGGTGCTCAGTAAGCACGATGGATGGATGGATGGATGGATTTATTCTTCTATCACTTACAAATGGTAAGAATTGAAGGGAGGAGGGTAAAAGTGTTTCAAAAATCAAAGACTCAGGGTAGAATAATTTTTAGTCCCTTCTAGACCACAAGTTTGGCAAGAGAAGTGATGGAATTTATTCACATAATGAAAACACAGAGTGGTAAGTGTGATGTGGTGGGTTAGCAGTGGGGACCAGGGAGGGAATAATTAACTAAATGTGGGAGTGAAGGAGGCCAGAAATGGCTTCTTGGAGGCGAGCCTGAAGGGCCTTTTGGGGGAGTGGCCTGAGAGCTCCCACCCTCATGTCACTCTTCCTGCCACGTCATGCTTGGGGCTTCTTGCTTGGAATCCACAGGCAGCTGCTATGCCATGGCTGTGGCCCCCTGGACTTGACAGCATCCATCTTGGCCCCCTCCCCCTTTCACCTGGCCCCTGCTGACACTCCCCCTTGCTATCAGCTGCCTGTCAGCCTTCCCACATCCCAAGGATGTCTCTGCATTATGCAGAGGACTGAAAAGACCCAGTGGAACAAGGCTCTAATGGCAAAATTACAAGCAGAATGACAAGTAAATGGGGAACCATGTGAAAGTGAGGGGACCCTGTACAAGCCCCCAACATACACACACAAAGTGCCATTCTGAGAAGCCTCAGACCAGACACTCACCTCCATCCTCCCAGCACCAGCTGCAAAACAGCTCCTCCGCCCCCTGCAAACTAGAGCATGCCTGGATCTTTAAATAGGGGGAAAATGCTTCATCATGTTCTGCTTCTCCATGCAAAACCAGAAACTCCCTTCCCCCTCCTGCCTCCTCCTCAGCGCACTCTCCTTCCAGTAAAACGTGGTTAAAGGGACAGCATCATCGCTCCCCATCGCTCAGGGTCTGCTCAGAACCAGGGGGCTGGGAATGAGGTGGAGGGCAAAGAGAAAAGAACTGGCAGAGGACTTTCCTGAGGGATCAGTCTGGGTCCGTCTTGGGGATCCCACAGGAGGAAGACCGGTGTAACCTGAATAGGTAGTAGGGGCTGAGACAACTGCCATAGGGAGGCTGAGAACTGGGAGTGGAGTCCACACTGACTCTCTAGGGGATCCCTTCCCAGCATCTGGCATCCCCTGGGGGTCCTTCCACCTCCCAGTGGCAGAGCAGGACAGCCCAGGTGTGTGGGAGAAACTTAACAAGAAACGAGGGTCGGGACCCCTAGCAGAAAGTTGAGGGGCTGGGTCCTTGGCTCCCTTTGCGACCCTGCCAGAACTTGCACCCACCCCTTCTCAGTTCCCCATCTGCACAGCACCACGGTCGGGCAAGGGGGATACTCTTACCTCTTACCCCTCCCCCAGCATACAGGCAGAAGTTAACCCCTTCCTCCCTGACAGGGAGCAGTGCTGAAGCGCCATCTGCAGCTCTGCCCCCACCCCCAAGGCATCTGGAATTAGCCCAAACAGAGAAAAAGTCAAATAGCCCTAGCAGTTGCAGGGACCCCCTAAAGCTCAAGGACCCCTTTTGATACCGGACCCCCCAATAGGGCTTACGGAAGGGACTTTGGTACCCTTAAAGCATCCCGTCACTTGCCTGGGGGTGAAAAGGGGTGCCTATCGGGACACCCACTTATCTGTTGTGAGGGTCGGGGAGAGATGCCAAGTTGAAACCGAGGAGATGGAAAGGGGAAAGCCGGAAAGGTCGACTCCCCAGCTGTGGGAAAGCAGCTGTGGTATCCAGAGGCAGCACGTCAGTTCCTCTCCCCCAGTTCGGCCAGAGCACCCGCCCCACCAAGCCGAAGCTGCTTGGGGGGCTAGGGGGCTTAGGTTGCATACGGTCTCAGGGCAAGGCCCCCTTCAGGCACAGATGAGAAAACTGGGGTGGGTGGGGGTAGACTCAACTTGTCCAAGGTCATTTTACTGCAAATTGTGGAGCTGACTTCGGTGGGGAAAAGCCCGGCGTGAATGACCACCAGCACACCTGGCACTGCCCCCCCCCATACAGAGGCCATCTCTCCCCCAGTTTCATGCCCAGTCCGCGGGAGCACCTCCTCTCTGGATTTCCTGACTCTCACACTCAGCCCAGGCTCCCCCTATCCATGCAGGGACCCTCTGCCCCCGTCACTGAAGGCCCAGCCAGCGGCAGGGTCTCCCGCCTCCTAACCTATCTAGACCACTGTGCCCCGCCCACCGGGCTCCCTGTGTCCCCCAGTTAAGAGCAGCCTTGCAGCTCTCCTCAACTCCAGGCCCCTCCCCCTACTCCAGGCGGCCGCAGAGCTTCTCGGTCCCTCTCCGGGTGGCCCCTCTAGCTATGCGGGAAACAGTGAAACTCCCTTCGGAGGTCTTCTGTCTCTGCCCTCCGTAGTACCCACCAAGCCTCCGTTCAGGATGACCTCGCTCCCTCCCCTGTTCCGGGGCAGCTGCGGACACTCTGCACCGCCTATCCTGAGCGCCTCTCTAACTATTAGGGAAATCTCGTGCCCCCATTTCATGCAGCGATCCCCTCACCCTACCGACTACAGTCTTCCATCGCTCCCTCCCTAAGGCACTCTGCCCCTGTTCTCAGCAGCTCTCCATGTCCTCTCCCTATTTCGGCCCCTTTCTCTCATTCAGAACACAGTAGCAGGGTCTTCCGATTCGCACCCGGGGGTCCCCGCCGGTCCACTCTGGGAGTCCTCTATCCCCTAATCTGACCTCGAGGCGGGGCTGGGGGGCGCTCCGCTGACGCCTCGTGGATTCCCCTTCACTCCCAAGTCCCCCCTGCCCCGCCCCTCTCACTGCGGCGGAGCCGGCCAGCCCCGGGGCAGCAGGGGAGGAGGCGGGCGGGGCCCGCCTCCCCCGCCCCCCCCCCCCACTGCCGAGGGGCTGGACTCGGCCTGGCTGCTATATAAAAGGCGTCCCGTTGCTGCCGCAGTGCTAGCCACCCCGTCCCGGCCCCAAGCTCCCACTCTACCAGCGGCCGCACCTGCTCCAGCCATGATGAGCTTCAGCGGCGCCGACGCTTTGCTGGGAACCCCGTTCGCGTCTCTGCACGGAGGTGGCAGCCTGCACTACGCGCTGGCTCGAAAGGGCGGCGCGGGCGGAGCGCGCTCGGCTGCCGGCTCGTCGAGTGGTTTCCACTCGTGGACGCGGACGACGGTGAGCTCCGCGTCCGCCTCGCCGAGCCGTTTCCGCGGCGCGGCAGTCGCCTCCAGCACCGACTCGCTAGACACGCTGAGCAACGGGCCGGAGGGCAGCATGGTGGCCGCGGTGGCAGCGCGCAGCGAGAAGGAGCAGCTTCAGGTGCTGAACGACCGCTTCGCGGGCTATATAGACAAGGTGCGGCAGCTGGAGGCTCACAACCGCAGCCTGGAGGGCGAGGCAGCGGCGCTGCGGCAGCAGCAGGCGGGCCGCGCTGCCATGGGCGAGCTGTACGAGCGCGAGGTGCGCGAGATGCGCGGCGTCGTGCTGCGCCTGGGCGCAGCGCGCGGCCAGCTGCGCTTGGAGCAGGAGCACCTGCTCGAGGACATCGCGCACGTGCGCCAGCGCCTGGATGACGAGGCCCGGCAGCGCGAGGAGGCAGAGGCGGCTGCGCGCGCGCTCGCGCGCTTTGCGCAGGAGGCCGAGGCGGCGCGCGCGGAGCTGCAGAAGAAGGCGCAAGCCCTTCAGGAGGAATGCGGCTACTTGCGGCGCCACCACCAGGAAGAGGTGGGGGAGCTGCTCAGCCAGATCCAGGGCTGCAGTGCCGCTCAGGCACAGGCGCAGGCCGACTCGCGGGACGCCCTCAAGTGCGACGTGACGTCGGCGCTGCGCGAGATCCGCGCGCAGCTCGAAGGCCACGCGGTGCAAAGCACGTTGCAGTCCGAGGAGTGGTTCCGAGGTTCGCAAACTCGCGGTGGTGGGGAGGACAGGGCGCCCCCTGCTGGTCCAGCAGCGAGGGGCAGGGTGGTGTGACGCCAGGGGCTGCATGTGGAGGTGGCAGGACTGGAGAATGCGTTCCTCAGCTTCCCCATGTAAAGTGCATAATCCTTAGTTGAGTAATGATTTCCCTCTGGGTCTCATGTGGGACTGACCCACCCCCACCCTCCACAACTGTGCCTCCCCCTTTGGCTGCTCTCTCTAGGGCCCTTACGTTTGTCCTTTAACTCTGGGACCCCCCTGGTCTCCCCCACCATAGTTAGGTAACCCTACACCGAGGCCCCTTTCCTCAGATTCCCTCTATACCACCAAAGCAGTTGCTGGCTTCTGATCACAGGCGCTGGAGACTCTTTGCCCTTCAAAGTAACCTGCCTTCCATGCCCAACGTTGCCGTCCCCATTTCCTGCACCCGGGCTGGGGACTCCATTCTTCTTATCAGGCTTCTCCCCACTATTTAGGGGAGAGGTGTGGCATTCTCACATCCTTTCTCCCCAGGGGGGGCCATCACTACAACCAGTTGGTACCTGAGACTGAGGTGGTCCGTGAGCCCTTTAATGTCCCCTCTCCTGGCCCCGGAAACTGGGAGCCTGGCGAGGGAGCCTCCCAAGGCTGCCCCCTGCCACCATGCCGCCCTGAGTCAGCTAGACTGCAGCTGCAGCAGCTCTGGAGCTTTTCCCAGCAGCTGCAGGGTGACCTTGACCAGCGCTTGTCCTCTCTGGTTTTCCTCTCTATTTGGGCTGAAAGATGGGAGTGGGCTTCTTACCCTGGACAGCTCCAGGATTCCCCCTCCCCTGCCCAGCTGCAAAACTTTGTGTATTGTTCTTGGGAGAGGGTGCAGGTATTTCAGTGATTTCCAGCCTTGTGATCCACGGTGGGTAAACGATCACCCATAGGGATGGTTTCTAAATCTTTGTGGGCACTAGTAGGGAAAGCCAGGAAAGCTGGGATTTGGATGAATGATGACTTTTCCCCGTTGCCCCCCACCCCCAACTCCTCTGCAGTGACAGAACTGTCCCCTCCCCCATCTCTGCAGCAAGATTCCTCCCAAAGCAAACCCCTCCGTTCTCTTGGGCTGTGCCCTTCGTACAAGCAGTCCATCCTACCCATCCAGCTGGCTTCCCTTCTTCCTCCCACACCCCTAACTCAGGCCCTGGGTGTCACTACCTCAGGATTCAGGATGTTCTCTTTCAGGTGATATAGACTAGTTTCTACACCTCCACCAGCCCTGGAAGGTCTAGGAAGCAGCAGCCCTTTGCTGGCAGGGGCCAGGTGTGGCTGCATTTGGCTCAGGGGCTCCAGTGCCAGAATGTGCAGCCAGAGGAGCTGGCACACAGACCTCAGGCTCTGCAGTGACCTTGGGCTCTGCCCAGCAGAAACCTGCAAGGAGGAGACTATGGCGACATGGTGGCTACAGCACCCTCATGCCTTCAAAGGGCAAAGGCTAATGAACTTGTTCAACACAAGTTCATAGTTAAACTCTGAGCCACAAGTTCAGAGTTAAGCCAAGTTTCACATCTGAACCCCCAGTACTGCCACTTCTTGCTGGGGAGCTGAACCAGGCATTAGGACCAGAAATGGGGGCTTCCTCTGCCCTGTAGGGTTTCTGCATCCTGAGCTGGGGAGATGGTCTAATCTTTGGAGCCTGATAGACTGTAGATTTGAATCCCAGCTCTGCCGCTCGCTAGCTGGGTGGCCTTGGGCAGTAGTCATTTGCCTATAATGCCAGATAGAATGAGTCAGGCATCCAAGATGGCACCCAGCTCCCAGTAGGTCCTCAACCCATGTGTGTCATCTGGATCTGGGCACTGGAACACATACCCAGGTGTGTCTCACCTTGCCCTATTCCCTCCTCCCCCAGTGAGGCTGGACCGACTGTCCGAGGCAGCCAAGGTGAACACAGACGCCATGCGCTCAGCACAGGAGGAGATCATTGAGTACCGGCGCCAGCTGCAGGCCAGGACCACAGAGCTGGAGGCACTCAAAAGCACCAAGGACTCGCTGGAGAGGCAGCGCTCTGAGCTGGAGGATCGTCATCAGGCTGACATCGCATCCTACCAGGTGGGCAGGGGAGGGGCGGAGAGCCAGACTGCCTCACCTGGTTGGGTGACCCTGGGCAAATCACTGTCCTTCTCTGAGCAGGGTTGTAGTGGTCAAGGTTATGGGCCTTGGAGTCAAACGTACCAGGTATACCAGTATGTCTTCCTAGGTATGAGATCCCAGGAAATTCATCTGTATCTCTGAATCTGGATTCATTCCTTCAGTGAAAAAGAAAGAAGGGAGAAAAAAAAAGGCTGCCGAGCAGAGCTGTGAAGGCCAAGGAGATGGACAAATGTTTTAAGAGAGGAGTGTGGCCCTGGCTGGTGTGGTTCAGTTAGTTGGAGTGTTGGCCCGTAGACCGAAGGGTCGTGGGTTTGATTCCCAATTAGGAAAGTACGAAAATGACCAATTGATGTTTTTCTCCCTCTCCCTTCCTCTCTCTCTGAAAGCAATGAAAAAATGTCCTTGGGTGAGGATTAAAAAGGGAGGGGGGTAGTATGAGTGTGAATGTTCGTAGCAGGATTTGATCACAATAAGGGTATTTGGTGAATAGTAACCAGTGTCTTTGAGTTTAAGTAACCTGGGGAAGGCCTTGGCAGATTCCCCATTAAAGACAACTGCAAAAGAAAACATCACTTTAAATTTTTTTTTATTTTTTATCCTCACTCAAGGATATGTTTGTTGATTTTAGAGGGAGAAAAGGGAGACAGAGAGACAGAGAGAGAGAAAGAGAGATATCAATCAATCCCCTACTGGGTATTGAACTTGCAGTCTAGGTATAGGTATGCACCCTCAGGAATCAAACCCACAACCTTCTGGATGATGCTCCAACCAACTGAGCCCCCTGGTCAGGGCAAAAACATCACTTTTTAAAAAATTATTATGCAAATAATATGTGGCAATGATAGAAAAGTTAGAAAACCAAGAAAGCAAAAAAAGGAGGCAATGAAAATCAGTCATAATGGTTTACTTTATGTAATTAACTAATTTATTTATTTTAAAAGATTATTTATTTTGCCCTGGCTGGCGTAGCTCAGTGGATTGAGCACGGGCTGCGAACCGAAGTGTCGCAGGTTCCATTCCCAGTCAGGGCACATGCCTGGGTTACAGGCCACAGCCCCCAGCAACCGCACATTGATGTTTCTCTCTCTCTCTCTCTTTCTCCCTCCCTCCCCTCTCTAAAAATAAATAAATAAATAAATAAATAAAATCTTTATTAAAAAGATTATTTATTTTGTGAGAGAGGGGAAGAGAATGAGAAAGAGAGAGAGAAACATCAATGTTTCACAGAGAGAAACGCCAGCCCGTTGCTGGTGGCCTTTCACACACACCCCAACCAGGAAGCACCCGTGCAACCCAGGCATGTACCCTGGCCAGGAGTCGAACCAGCGACGTTTCACTTTGTGGGATGACACCCAACCAACTGGGTCACACTGGTCAGGGCCATAATGGTTTACTTTCAGCAGTGGTTATATGGGCCTGGGAACAGGGAAGAAGCTTCAATTCATTTAGCTTCTGTGCATTGTCTCAGCTGTCCATGACAGATGCTTCCCGAGCCCTTACTCTGTGGCAGGCACTTTGGGGAATTGGGGAACCAGTAGGGAGTCAAAGCAAACGAGGCTGTGTTCCCGCTGAGCATTTTCTAAGCTTAAGAGATCTGTGAAAATTCAGCTATCGTCTTGACTGACCAGCTATAACCATCGTTAGAATCTGGTGTGTTTCATTCCAGACTGTTTCCCAGGCTGAAGTTATATACGTAGCTGAATTTCTGCTCCACGTGGTTTCCGTATCCATGAAAGAGACCCTCACAGCTTTGACAGGGTGGGGGTTGGTTCCAGCCGCACGCTGGATAGGACTGCTTCGGGTTGCATGCCCACCCGCCCCCCACCCAGCTTCTCTGGCACCGAGAGCCGGGTGTTGGCTGGCGCTTGATGTGCGTGCGGCCTCTCCTCTGCAGGAAGCTATCCAGCAGCTGGATGCTGAGCTGAGGAACACCAAGTGGGAGATGGCAGCCCAGCTCCGAGAGTACCAGGACTTGCTCAATGTCAAGATGGCTCTGGACATTGAGATTGCTGCTTACAGGTGAGGTGGGCCAGGGGCCCTTCAGGGGGTGGGGAGCCCTTGTATTCTCATGAGGAGCTAAGCCTTGGGCTTCAAGCTCCCCCTGTGAGGCAGCCTGCCTGTCTTGGAGATCAAGATGAAGTTTGTTATTGTGGTAAAATATATGCAACATCAAATTTGCCATTTAACCATTTTTAAGCACACAGTTCTGAGGCATCAAGTGCAGTTATGTTGTTGTGTGACCATCACCACCATCCACCTCCAGAACTTTCTCATCATCTCAAACTGAAACTCTGTGTTCATGAACCAGTGACTCCCCACTCCCTTTTCCTCCATTCTCCCAGCCCTGGCAGCCACCATTCTGCTTTCTGAGAAACAAAAATATTTTTTTAAGATCTTTTTTAAAGGAGAGACACATCGATATGTGCGAGACACACCAGTTGGTCGCCTTTTACACACTCCAAACTGGGGACGTGGCCTGCAACCCAGGCATGTGCCCGCATTGGGAGTGGAACCGGTGACCTTTTGGCTCACAGGCCAGTGCTCAGTCCACTGGGCCACATCAGCCTGGGCTGAGAGACAGAACTCTCGAGAGTGACTTATTTTCGTCCTGACAGTGACTTAGAGGGTTAAAGTTCCTCACCCCTTCCCCAAATTCAGCCAGCTTTGCTTTGGAGGGAAAAGAGGTAATTGAGTGATAAAGGGCCTTTGCAACTTTTTCTCTTCTAGTTTCTTAGCTCTCTGAGTATTTGTTTCCTGCGGAAACAACATGGGGGCTATAATAAGAGTACCTAGATGAGGGACATTTGAAATCTTGCTCCCCAACGTGTCGTCAGTTTGGCTCAAACAAACTGTTCTAAAAATTCATAAAACTAAACAATAACAACAAAACACAGTCACCCCCTGTGTCATGGGTTGTTGGGAGGAGCTAATCCTGTTCATGAGCTAATCCGGGGATGCGGGTAGCACTGGGCTCGCAGAGAAATTCCTCAGTAAATGGTAGCCATGGGAAGGCCACGAGACCTCCCGGCTCAGCGGTTTCCTGCCAAGGAGCAGAGCTGACCCCGTGAGGACCTGTGCCCGTTGCTGTCTGCTGACCCTTGACTTCCCACCTCTTGACCCTGGGCTGTAGTCCTACTACTCGAAGCCTGGTTCATGAACCAGCACAGTCAGCATCCTCCATGAGCTTTTTAGAAAGATGTGCTCTCAGCTCCCCCCTCCGAGACCTACTGAATCACAATCTGTGTTTTAATGGAATTCCTGGGTGATTCCGATGTCATTAAACTTGCAAAGCACTGGTCCGTAGAGGTGACCCCACACTTACTCTGATGCAGGCATTTCCAGGCCCATTTTACCCATCATTTCATTGAAACAACCCTCTGAAATAGGAGCTCTTATGACCCTCTTTTTACCAGTGAGGAAACTAGGGCTTAAAGAGTTCGAGTGGCTTGGCCAAAGCCACATACCTAGTGAGCAGCAAAGAGCACACACTGCTGCTACCACCGTATTCCCAAAACCTACAGGATGAGAATGCAAGGTGACAGGGGACCCTTGAAATTCAAATAGGAACATGCTTAGACCTCTTACACCCAAACTTATAAGTGTGAAATTCTTTGCTTAGGACCTCAACGTTCTCTTGGAAAACATTTTATTTATTTAAAAAAGAATTTTATTTATTTATGTATTTATTTTTAGAGGGAGGGGAAGGGAGTGGGAAAGAGAGAGAGAAACATCAACCAGTTGCCTCTCACAGGCCCCCAGCTGGGCATCCGGCCTGCAGCCCAGGCAGGTGTGCTGACTGGGGATCGAACCGGCGACTTTTCCCTTTGTGGGACAATGTTCACCCAACTGAGCTCCACCGGTCAGGGCTTTTGAATAATATTTTAGTCATGGGACAATACATGTAAATTTTGTTAATTTAGGCACTCTCTCTTGAAGGCAGTTTTTCAAGGGGAAAAAAAGTTGTTTTATCTTATAAGTTGCAGCCTTAGATAGCTGCATTAAATCAGAACAGTGCCATTGGGGTGAGCGTTCTGGGGGGTTCCTGGGATGATTTGCTAAGTGACTTTCTCCACTCTCAACGAGCCCACCGTTCACGTTTTTTCCTCTGCCGAAGTCCCCATCACGGACACTGCGGACCTTCAGAGGAAACCAGGAGGACCCCAGAGTCACCAGTCTGCTCCGAGTTCATAGTAATGTGTTCCATTATCCTTTCTGCAGAAAACTCCTGGAGGGTGAAGAGTGTCGGATTGGCTTTGGCCCAACTCCCTTTTCCCTCCTAGAAGGACTCCCCAAAATCCCTTCCACGTCCACGCACATAAAGGTCAAAAGCGAAGAGAAGATCAAGGTGGTAGAAAAGTCAGAGAAGGAAACTGTGATTGTGGAGGAACAGACAGAGGAGATACAAGTGACCGAAGAAGTGACTGAAGAAGAGGAGAAAGAGGCCAAAGAGGAGGAGGCCAAGGAGGAGGAAGGGGGAGAAGAGGAAGAAGCGGAAGGGGGAGAAGAAGCAGCAAAGTCTCCCCCAGCAGAAGAGGCTGCATCCCCAGAGAAGGAGGCCGAGTCCCCAGAGAAGGAAGAGGCCAAGTCCCCAGCCAAGGCCAAGTCCCCCACGAAAGAAGCAAAATCGCCAGCTGAGGTGAAGTCCCCCGAGAAGGCCAAGTCCCCAGTTAAGGAAGAAGCAAAGTCACCAGCTGAGGTCAAGTCCCCTGAAAAGGCCAAGTCCCCTGAAAAGGCCAAGTCCCCGGTGAAGGAAGAAGCCAAGTCCCCAGAGGAGGTCAAATCCCCAGAGAAGGCCAAGTCTCCAGTCAAGGAAGAAGCAAAATCACCAGCTGAGGTCAAGTCCCCTGAAAAGGTCAAGTCCCCTGAAAAGGCCAAGTCCCCGGTGAAGGAAGAAGCCAAATCCCCTGAGAAGGCCAAGACCCTTGATGTGAAGTCCCCAGAAGCCAAGACGCCAGTGAAGGAGGAAGTAAGGTCCCCTGCAGACATCAAATCACCCGAAAAGGCCAAAAGCCCTAGCAAGGAGGAGGTCAAGTCCCCAGAGAAGGCCAAGTCTCCTGTGAAGGAGGAGGCCAAGACCCCTGAGAAGGAGGTCTCAAAGAAGGAAGAGGTGAAGTCCCCCGCGAAGGAAGAAGAGAAACCCCAGGTAAAAGAGCCCCCAAAGAAGGCCGAGGAAGAGAAAGCTCCAGCCATGCCAAAAACTGAGGAGAAGGACAGCAAGAAAGACGAGGTGCCCAAGAAGGAGACCCCAAAGCCCGAGGTCCAGGAGAAGAAGGAACCTGCTGTGGAGAAGCCCAAGGAAGCCAAAGTTGAAGCCAAGAAGGAAGAGGCAGAAGATAAGAAAAAAGCAGTGACTCCCGAGAAGGAGGCTCCTGCCAAGGAGAAGGAGGAGGCCAAACCCAAAGAGAAGACCGAGGCGGACAAGAAAGACGACGCCAAGGCCAAAGAACCCAGCAAAGCAGCAGAGAAGGAGCCAGAAAAGCCAAAGAAGGAAGAGACGCCAGCAGCACCTGAGAAAAAAGATGCCAAGGAGGAGAAAGCCACAGAGGCCAAGAAGCCCGAGGAGAAACCCAAACCAGAGGCCCAAGCCAAGGAAGAGCCCGCCAAGGAGGCCCCCACACCCGGCAAAGCCCAGACGGAAAAGGCTGAGAAGTCCTCTAGCACGGACCAGAAAGACAGCCGGCCTCCGGAGAAGGCCGCGGAAGACAAGGCCCCCAAGGGGGAGAAGTAAGGTAGGGAGGAAGGAACATCTAGAGCAGCCAAAGAAACTCAGGAGGGTCTGGGAGCTCAAGGGTTGGCAGAACACATTTCCATTTTTCCTCCTCCCTTTTCTTCATATAAGAAACTCCGCTTAGATGGTGGGGCTCTCCTTCACCGAACAGGAATTTCTGTTAGCAATATGTTAGCAAGGAGGGGAACTCCCCACCCTACCCCCCATGTCCCAAACCCTCCCCAGGCGACGGACCATTATGTTATGATAGCTTCTGTAGCAGAATGTGATCTGTGCCGAATGCCACATGTAAGCACCTGACTGTAAAAACTGCCCCCCTCCTGTCCAAATAAGTGCATTTATCTCCTGTATGTGCAACAGACAGATGACCGCAATAATGAATGAGCAGTTAGAAACACATTATGCTTGAGATGTCTTAACCTATTCCCGAATGCCTTCTGTTTTCCAAAGGGGTGGTCAGGCCCTTGCCCAGAGCTCTCCATCCTGCAAGAGCTGGAGTGGGTGGGCTGGTCGCCACTGAATTATGCCAGGGCGCACTTTTCCACTGGAGTCCACTTTCAATTGCTTCTGTGCAATAAAACGAAGTGCTTATGAAATGAAAATGCTGCTGCTGTTATTTATCCTCTTCCCCCACAAGAGGGGGCCTTGCCCCCTCTTGCCACAAGAGGGGCAAGGCCAGGGGAGGTCTAGATGTCACAAGACTGCACAGCACTGAGCAAGCATGGGGGGTCTCTTGAGATTCTGGGACCAGTTACGTGGCCCCTCTTGTGTTATTTCCTGAGCACAAACCATGTGCCAGGCAGTGTGCTGGATGCTTAATTTTTATGATCTTGTAGACGGATGGTCGGGCGCATGGATTCTCTGCCTGGTCCGTGGGTCACCTGCATCAGCATCATCTGGGAGCCTTATGAAACGGCTTGGTTCTAGCCCAGACCATTGAATCAGAAGCCGAGAGGCAAGCCTGGGAAAGGCACCCTCCCACTTGATTCTAATGCATACTGAAGTGTGGGAACAGGTGAGGTTCTAAAGACGTTGAACAGTCCGTTTACAGAGTCTGCATATGTTCTCTCTCGTAAGGAGGAGTGAGCCTTCTGAGTGAGGGGCCGTCTGTGGCTGACTCGCCTGAAGGGGAGACTGCACTCACCACTACTGGGAACGGTTTGTCAATAGTCACTTACCAGGACTCCAACACGCTTCTCCAGACATGCTTCTGAAAGCTGCATTTTTGTGCATTTATGTGGGGTCTTTACTGTGACGTTTTTGTGTGGTTTCCAACTCTGGGACTGTCATTAACCCTGGTTCTATAGTACGGCTCCTGGGCATTGCTTCTTTCCCTGACCCAACCAGGTGGTTCTCAGACCCATCATATTCTCTGATTGGCCCTATTGTACCACCGGTCACTGGTGATTGGTCCAAGGATGGCCACCTGACCCCAGGTGAGCCAATGAAAGTCTTCCTGGGATTTTAAACTTGGGGCCAGTGAGAGTGGTTGGCAGTCTTCTGGTTGTGGGAAGTGGGCAGTAGGGAGGGGATAGGGGGTCACAGCTGTGGGCTGCCGTTTTCCCAGCCTTGTGGAAAAGCCAGTCTGTGAGAGAGGATAAGATGATTAAACAGACAAGATGCCTAGTGAGTCATGGCAGATTTCAGGTCCCTGAATCTGGTGCTCCCTTCCATGGCCATTCTTTGAGCCAGTAAAGCCCCTTTTTCTCCAAAGCGCATTCGGAGCACAGCTCTGTCACTTGCAGCCAGAAGTGTCCTGAGTAACAAGGCATCTGAAGGAAACGGTTACTATGCTAGAAACCAAGTGGTACACTGCAGAGAACGGGCCAAGGGCTCCTCAAAGTCCTGCCCTGGGTCGTCTCAGCCCATGGTCCACACCTCATCTCAGCAACCATTGTCATCTGTCACATGTCTGAATTTTTCAAAAAAGAGCGCCATGGCAGCTGAGGGTGGTCACATTTAAACAAGGGGACCCTACATGCCATTTCAGAAATGGTTTTGATTGGTTTCACGTTATCAAACACGTCCATGACCTCTATGGAAACCTAAGCATTAATTTTGACCACCAGCTGAGGGTGGTCACATTTAAACAAGGGGACCCTACATGCCATTTCAGAAATGGTTTTGATTGGTTTCACGTTATCAAACACGTCCATGACCTCTATGGAAACCTAAGCATTAATTTTCTGAGCAGCTCTGTCCTAGGGAAATCAGACGGACCCCCAAAAGCCCTGGCACTTGGCTACAGCACAAAATTAGAATCTGGGGCCTAGGGAACCCCCATGTGTGTTGCGCGTGGGTCACCAACCAGCAGTGACCACGGAACGCTGTGGATGGCTCGACGATAAACACGCGAGAAAAAACATGCACAGAGACAAACTAGTTTCTGTGGAGAAGTAGGGACGAAATGGCCACCCCTTCTAGTGAGGAGCGCGCCGATTTACAGTCCATACCTGCTTTTATTGGGCTCATGCTACATAATAACTCAGGTAAAGTACAGTACTCATTAGGGGGAAGTAAGGAACCATAGAAAACAAAGAACTCTGCCCGTCTATTGAGTTGGGGGTCAAAGAGCTGTAAGGCTGAGGAACAAACTAGCTTCCTCCTAAGACCCTTCTCATTCAACTGAGAGCATTCTTGAACAAAGAAGGTTTCACAGTAATTTACATGTTCTTTCTTAGGCCTGATCACCCCGGGAAATCCGCACTTCCCAGTACCGAGCTGTACTACCCTGTCATTGTTTCAGGCTTAGGTGGAGCACGGGAACTAAGGCCACCGAGAGATAAGGAGATTTTCTTCCGGATGCTGAGAACTCAGACTTTGTCAAAGCCGAGGAGTGAGGGTCCATCACCCCCCTTTTGCTGCAGCCCCCCCCCCAAGTCCTTCTTTTGGGGGGGCCTCCCAAAGTGATCGTGCCTGGCTTGGGTTGTTCCCCCGTGGGGAATCTTACCCGTCTTTGGCTAACCGACCAAGCTTTTTGGGGTTCAGCAGCAGAAGCAGCATTCCTGCCAGGGAGATAAGCTTTTATCTCCTTGCCGGCTTACGGTTCCAAGGGTGTTCCCTTAGCCTTAGCTAGGCGGGGGTTTCAGCTTCTGATACCAGTCAGGGCGGTTCCCAACACATGTGTCTTTTCTGAAAAAAGTCATGCTTGAGCTCCCCAAACTGTTTATAACAATATCGACTACCATTTACAACCATGTTTTTACATAAATTTTCTCCAAGCATGGGAATTTTTCAAGCTGCTAAATTTGGGGGTAATTGGTTACACAGAAATAGATAACTAATACAGCTTCTCTCTCAGTAAGGCCTTCTTTTTCATGGAGATCCTAAGTAACTATGGGCTAGTACCCTTCCAGGTACAAATCGAGGAGAGAGAGAGAATGTGTCCTCATCAGTTCAACCCAAGTCTGAGGAGTCAGTGGTACTAGACACTTGGGTCGTGAGCCCATCCTGAAATTAAGGGAACATACTAACTGGACCTGCTGGGTCACGTGCCAAACTTCCGGTCCAAAGGTGGAGTCAGCCCATCTGAATTACATAAACTGGACCTGACATCTCAGGACCCAGAAATACAGAGAGAGAGGAAAAAATCTTCCACAGAGAGAGAGAGATAAAAAAATAACAAACAATAGGATGATAAAGAACCAGAATGATCTTGAAGTTCTCAACAGCAATGGTGGAAACTGCCTAGGAGTCTATATTAATATAGTAAGTGTGAGGGTAGAAAAAGGACAATGTAAAGCATACAATGTCTCAAAAACTTAATTCCCACAGGTCCTTTATCTGAAATTTACTACAGGACATGCTCAACAAAAAGAGAACATAACCCCCCCCCCCAAAAAAAAACCCACACCAAAAACCCTAGGAATAGAGAAAACAGGGACTACAGCAAAGAAGAGACAAGAAGAGAAACTCCAGGATTATGACAAAGAGGAATCACAGGACAATAGCTATGCAGCCCGTGGCCAGTTTGGAGTGGGCACGGGAGGAGAAGGGGAGCTCCGGGAACAAAAATCACACCGATCAATTCTATCCACTGTGTATAACATTAAACTGAAAGACTTGCTGAGCTATTGGAGAGTATGGAAATGGTTAGTACATTTCAAAGAAAACAAAACAAATAATGAAAGGAAGGCAATTATTAACTCCAGGACAAATGAAATATTATATATAAGAGGAAGTATGATTGATACACTAGTCAATTCAACAATTAATGGTAAAATTTATATAATAACAAAAGCAATGAGTACAGATTACACTCAAAAGTAAGATAAATATATGGGAAAGGTGGAACAAAAGCAATGAATACAGATTACACTCAAAAGTAAGATAAATACATGGGAAAGGTGGAGAAAGAAAGTGGAGTGTGTAATTAGCCAAAAACACTCATCTCTCATACTAGTCTGGAGAAAGTGCTTAAAACGGACAGAGCAAAGGAAAGACTGAGAAACTATCACAGACTGGAGGAGACTACAACGACATTGTGACTCAGTGCAATGTGGTGCCCTGGACTGGATTCCTAAGGGAGAAACTAGTGAACCAAATAAAGTGTGCAATTCACTTATTAATAGTGTTCAACCCTGGCTGGTGTGGCTCAGTGGATTGAGCACCAGCCTGCAGACCAAAAAGGTTGCGGGTTCAATTCCCAACCAGGGCACATGCCTGGCTTGGAGACCAGGTCCCCAGCAGGGGGCGTGCAAGAGACAGCCAATCAGTGTTTCTATTGTACATCGATGTCTCTCTCCTTTTTCTCTCCCCTTCCCCCTCTCACTAAAAATAAATAAAATTTTTATAAAAAATAATAATGTACCAACATTAATCTCTTAGTTTGATAAATGTACCATAATCGTGTAAGATGTTGACATTAGGAGGAGCTGAGTGAGGTTATCCCGGAACTCTCTATAAGTATTATATTTGTAACTTTTGAATAAGTTAAAACTTATTTCAAAGGATTTTAAAAAAATTGATATATCAAAAGATTACATATGATCAAAAATGCAAAGGTAAATACTGTAACCTAAGATCTGGAGTGGAAGATAGGGGTCGAGGCAAAGACACAAAGGCCCCTGTGCATTATACTAAACAGAGAGTAACTAGTCAAAGAAACAGGGACCAAAACATCATTTAGTCCAATCTCTTCATTAAATAGATGAGGACACTGAGGCCAGAGGGGCAGGAGCCTAAGGCCAAAAAGCCAATTAGTAGCATGGCTACACTTTCCAATTTGTTCTGTATAAAACATGTGGGTTAAATGGGTATTAATTAAGAATCTGATTTTTTAAAAATTGCCCTCAATGACCTTTACTTAAAAGCCAATGTCTACTCAGTTTTGAAATTAGAGGGAAGACGAGCTAGGTGTTAAGAGCTGTAAGTGCGCTCATGGGTCACTGACTCAGTCAGTGTCCATGGAAGATAAGAAGGGACTCGTCTAGACTGGAACCTGGGCCATCAGCTTGGACACCACCACGGCCACCACTTTCTGGGCAAGGGCTGACCCTGGACTACGTATTTATGCCCACAGTCCAACAAAAGCCCACTGTGGACCCTGCATTTTTCAGTTGAGGAAACTGAGGTTCAGAGAAGTGGACCTTGTCCAAAGCCCAGAACTAGGAAGAAGTGGAGCCTGGGTTTCAATTCAGGCCTGTCTGACCGCAGGGTCCAGGCTCTTCCTCACTCTGCCATCCTCCTGCCCCCCTCTTCTCCCAAAACATAAAAGACGATCATCTCTAAACCGGGTGCTGATGATTCTTGGAATGCCAAAAGCCCCCATCCTCCTTGATGAGATCATGCTTGTGGTGGCCCCAAGTGGCACAGGCAGGACAGAAGGATCTCACCTAGCTGCCCTTCTTCTTTTGCCCTAAGTGGACGTGCTCCTGGTGCTGTAGGTATTAGCTTGCCAGATACCAACCAGGACTGACTCTAACCACCTGCCAAACCAAATCATCCTCCCTCTCTCTGGAAGGATAACAAGCCGTAAGAAAAACCAATAAAATCAATTTGCTAAGAAATTGCTTGTCAGATGTCAGGCCTAGAGGGCACGGATGATGTGACCGCTTTGGGACACACCCTCCCTGCTAGCTAGTTGTTAGCTTAGCAGATAGAGCTGAGTTAATGAAAAACATCCTTCATTTTTTTCCCCCAAGGAGATTGTTTTACAGAGGATAGGTTAGGTTCTGTCTATGATAATAAACAACTACATCTCAATGCCTTAACACAAAGAAAGCATCTTTCTCATCATGCTGTGTGTCCACTGTGGGTTGGCGGGAGCCTCTATTCTTGTTGGTCACTCAGGGACTCAAGCTAATAACCTAGACTCAGGCTTCTAAGTTGACTGAGGCAAGGGGGAGGGAATGTGGCTCTTCAAACTTCTACCTAGGAAAGAGTAATAAACAAACAAAAATAAGATAAGACAAGACAAGAAAAGATAAGAAAAACTTCGGTCTAGAAATGATAAAGCTCTCTTCTAGCAACATCTCCTTGGCCAAAGCGATTCATACAGTTGTGTCTAATGCCAGAGGGGATGGGCAGAGTAGTCCCACCAAGTGCCTGGAGGGAGGAGTGCGGGGACTCCCTGGAGAGCAGCACTGATAGCTCTAAGCAGTGTCCCAGAGACTTGTGACCAGCAGCTCCTGAGGGGATGCATTGGAGGAGATTTTCATAGTCAGCAGCATTGCTTCTGGTAGGGTGGTCAAAACAGAATTAAACTAGCTTAAGCAAAATACTGCTACTGATAGTTAATGATAATAATAATAATAGACAGTTTACATAGTCAAAAAGGTTGAACTGCTTCAGATACAGCTTGATCTGGGTGAAATCACAAATGATTGTTCTCCAAGATGCTGTCACTCATTTCTCCATCTCTCGGCTGCTTTCTTCTGTGTAGGCTTCATTCTCAGGCAGGACCTCCCCATGTGATCTCCAGAAGCTTCAGGCTCACATCCCACTAGTCTAGGAAACTCTGGAGGGGGATTCTCGTTGGTCTGTTAAGGTCATATGCTCCTCCCTGAGCCAATCTCTGTGGCTGGATGTGCAAGGACACTGATGAGCTAGGCTGAAATCACTCGCCCACTCCCGGAGCTGGAGTATTATGTCAGGCCCCTCGAAGTGAAGTTGAGAGTTCGGGAGGCACAGTTCCCAAAGGAAATTAGAGGTACCGTTACCAGGAGAAAAAGGAGTGGGTGCTGGGCAGCAACAATGCAAATGTCAGCAGTGGCTTGAGTGCATCTAGCTGAGGATCCAAAGGAGCGATTTTACCCACCACCAGTGGGTACACACAGAAATTAATGGTTGGAATGAAAATTGTCAAAATCTTCCTGCAAGGCAATCTAATGAGTATCAACAACCTTAAAAGCTTAGTTGCTCTAACCAAAGTATGTCACTTTCAGGAATGTATCCAAAATTAAGTAACAGGTCTGTACAGGAATATTAAAAAACAAAATATGTTCACTTTAGCCTTGTTTCTATTTTGGAAAAAAGGAAAATACCTTGAATATACAATAATAGAAAATTCATTAAGTATATTAAATTGTATTTATATTAGCAAACATGTCGCAGCTAAAAGACTAGTTTTTAATTGTAATAGTTCATATCAGTGAGACCTAGCACACATCTACAGAACATTTCACGCATCGACAAATTCCTGAAAAGCCACAAGCTACTGAAACTGACTCAAGATGAAACAGAAAATCTGAACAGACCCACCACAAATAGAGATTAAATTAGTAATTTAAAAACCATCCGCAGAGATCATCCACAGGCCCCGATGACTTAACTGGCAAATACTACCAAATGTTTAGAGAAGAATTAATAACAATTCTTTTCAAATGTCCAAAAATAGAAGAGGAAGGAACACTTCCTAACTCATTCTCAGAGGCCTGTATTACCCTAATGCCAAAGCCAGACAAAGAACCACAATAAAGCCACAGACTAATACCCCTTATGAATATGGATGCAGAAGTCCTCAACAAAATGCTAGGCAAGTCCAATCCAATGACATATTAAAAAGATTATATACCATGACTAATTATCCCAGAAACGCAAGGATGGTTCAGCATGACAAAATCAATGAAACACCACCTTACCCATGATCATAAAAAACCACATAATCATAACAGATGCACAGTTGGCCTTGTATGAGTGATGGGTGCTGGGAGCCTGGCTCCAGCCAAGGGTGAAGCCCAGCTTGGCCACTGACTGGAGGGTGCATTGCTGGCGAGGAGGGGTGGGGCCAGAGGGCTGGGCTTCCAGGACCTGGGAGCCCTCCAGCAGGGGAGTGGGACCTCAGGTATGAAAGGCCTTCCTCAGTGTCGCAGGTTCAATTCCCGGTCTGGGTACATGCAGGCCATGACCCCCAGCAACCACACATTGATGTTTCTCTCTCTCTCTTTCTCCCTCCCTTCCCTCTCTAAAAATAAATAAATAAAATCTTAAAAAAAAACTTAAGAAAAAAAAAAAGCCATCCTTACTTAAGAGGCCCCTTCACCAGACTGAAATCCATAGAGGAGGGACAAGAACCACTCCCTTTTGCTGAGCAGTGAAAGGTACCAGGCGTGCTGCTGAGATACTTAGTCCCCACAATGCCTTGTGAGGAAGGTCTGTTGTCACCCCGGTTGCAGGTGAGAGCTCCTGAGGCTCAGGGTGAGCCACACAGCGGCTCAGGGGTGGAACAAGGACCCAGATGGCTCAGCCTGACACTAAGCTGTAACTTTTGACCGCCACAGTACTCCTAGTGCACACGTGTTGCTAAAGTGAATAAATGGCCCAGCAAGCCATGTGGAGCCTGAAACTGCTCCAGTGAAAGGGAAAGCCTTGAGGGCAGACAGAGCTCTGGGCTCGCACCCTGGGCGGGCAGCTCGAGAACCATCGGGGCATGAACTGGTCATCTCATCCTCTGAGCCTCAGTTTCCTCACTGGTTAAAATGTATACGCTTGGTGGCCTGTTGTAATGAAATAGGACAGCAAATGTAAAAGCACAATGAGCACAGAGCCTGACCCAAAATAGATGCTTAACACCTGTTCTCACCAGAGAGGCTGCTGAGCGCTATGAAAAGGACAGAGGCGGGGCTACACAGACAGGGAGAAAATTCCTGTGGAAGTCTGGCAGCTCTGCTCCTTCCTATGGATGGGGTTCCTGGCTTTGCTTCCCACAAATGATCAACAGGAGCACCTTTTCAATAAGAAGGGTCTCTTGGATTTATTTGTAAAGTTAGGAAAGGGCAAGCTGGGAAGAAAACAAAGGAGAAACTAGAAGAAATAAAAAATATGGGTGGCAGCTTAAAAAAGGCAAGGAACCTGGGCTGCGTCCCTCCCAGGTACAGGAGGATGACAGGAAGGGTTGTGGCCTGGGACGAGCCCCAGGAAAGGAAAGGTCAACTGTGGCTGAGGAGGAGTCAAGCCAGGCCCCTTCCCTTGTCTGCCTAACCAAGGCACACAAGGCTCAGTGAAGTAGCTCAACTGGGTTGGATTGTCCTGGGCTCCTCACTAGTTTTAAGGCCCTCCCCTTACCCTGACTGGGTAGCCCAGTTGATGAGACCACCACCCTGACACACCAAGGTCACAGGTTCAATCTCTAGTCAGGGCACATGCAAGAATCAAATGATACGGAAGTACGTGGAACAACAAATTGATGGAGTTTTTTTTTCCTTCCTTCTCTCTCTCTAAAATCAATAAATTTAAAACAAAAAAACTCTCTCCTTAAGGCCAGAGGATTCTTTTGTTCAACCTTTTCTCCTCTGAAGAAGAAAAACCTCTTCTGAAGGGTGACGTCCCTGCCTAGGAAACAGAGCCTCCTCCCAGCCCTCACAAGCTTTTTGCAACCTTGTCCCAGCTAAGGGAGACAAGCTTTTGTGCTGAGTCAGTTTGGCTGCCTTCCAGCTAAGGGAGTGGAGACCGCAATGCAGGGGCCATTAAAGGAACTATTTTTAGGCCCCACTTCAATCTTATTCAGCACAGGCTGCAAGATGCAAGGCCTGAAGGTGGCCAGACCAAGGGGATGCTGGCAGGGAGAGTCCCAGGCAAGTAGGTCAGAGAAAAGACAAGGAGCTCTCATTCCATGGGGTGGAAGAAGTGCCCAGAGGCTCATGCTGTTGCCCAAGGCGCAGAAGACAGAAGAGGGGGAGCTGCTCACAGAGAAAGGGGTCCTTCTGCATTACTTGAGAAGTCACCAATAAAAAGGAGGGGAGAAAGTACAGCAACTTCCAAAAAGAGACTAGGGCAATGTGTACCTGGGGAGCTTGTTAAAAATACACTACCTCAAGCCCATCTTGGGTCCACTGAGTCCAAATAGTAGAGTGGGGTGTGGGAATCTGCATTGCTAGTTGGCTCCCAGGAGGGGTGACTCTTGCAAGTTGAAGTTCAAGGACCTCTGGGCTGGACAGTACCCACCTCCAGAATTCAAAGGAATGATGCAGGATGAGGGCAAGGAGGGGCACAGATAGTGGCGGCTATTTCAGAGCCACCGCAAGCGACTTCTCCACTCGTCACTGGACTCAGGCTTCCATCTGTAAAAGAAAGGGAACGGGCAGGGCTGGGAGTCTGCCAGGTCTTCCTCAGAAAATCCTCATCACTGGGCGCTCAGTGAGCAGCTGAGAGGACAGGAGAGTAACAGCCTTTTTTTTTTTTTTTTAGATTTTATTTATTTATTTTGAGAGAGGGAAGGGAGGGAGAAAGAGAGAGAAACATCAATGTGCAGTTGCTGCGGGCTGTGGCCTGCAACCCAGGCATGTGCCCTGACTGGGAATTGAACCTGCGATGCTTTGGTTTGCAGCCCGCGCTCAATCCACTGAGCTACGCCAGCCAGGGAGAATTATCAGCTTTTATACCAGTGGTCCATGTTATCCGAAGATAATCGGCAAAAGTGCACTTGGAGTGCATACGCATACATTGGGACCAAACTTCGAAGTATGTTGTGGGAGAAAATCCCATTTGATCGGAACTATCCCATAAATAAAATTTACATACAGTGAAAGTTGCTAAAAGAGTAGATCTTAAGTTTTTACCACACAACAGTTACCCACATGAGGTGATGACGTGGTAACTAACTAACCTTACTCTGGTGATCGCTGTGTAATGTGTATCAAATAATCATGCTGCACGCCCTGAACTTACACAATGGTGGGTAGTTACATCTCAACAAAGCTGAAAAGAACTTACTTCATCTTGCAGCTATCAAACTTTAAATTACACTTGCAACTATGTAATAATTCTTCAACATTTTTACCACTTCATAATTTCCTTCTTAAAATGAATAAAGAACGAGCACTGCTGAGCTGAGCACAGTTTTTCTGACAAAACTGTCCAGGAACACTCCATGCCCCCCTTCACAGTGCTCGCCTCCTGCAGGATTCCAAAAGAGGTAATTTTGCAAATATGTTAGAAGGTGTTACCTACTTCCCCAGGACTTCTCTTAATCCTCGGAGAGTCAAGCCGTTATTTTTGGAGGCACTTAGCCTGTTATCACCGCGAAGGTTCTCAGATGTCACCTGGACTCGCTCTGCCTGAGCCCCACTGGGCGGCAGCTCTGCCTGTGATTCTCCACACTCACTCACCTTCATACATCCTGCAAGGTTTACAATTATTCTTTGTGATATATTTGTCACCTATTTGCATGGCACCATCCATCAGACATTCGTGACACCCAGCGATCAGAAAATCTGGCCATCAGAGGCACCGACAGGTCCAGTGGAAAGAAGAACTTTTGCTTTTGTGCTGTGCTGACTTTGGCTTGCCCTGCCACCGCCCAGTAGGGTCTTAGACTAATAAATACCGAGATGATGAGGACGCCCGAAACAGAAACAACTAAGCCGAATGTGGACAAGCAGGGAGTACCTGTCTGCAGACGCAGAATCTTTCGCACTGGGCTTGTGCTGTGGCTTCTACAGGCCCTTACAGGCTGCAAAGGCCGCCCCTCTCTTCCCAAAAGAGCCACAAGACAAAGGCCGCTTGGACTGATGATACTTTAATCAGCTGGAAATATAAAACCTGCCCTTGGAGACTATCAGGGGCCACATGTGGGACAGAGGAGAGCGCAGAGGCACAGCACTTGGGGCCCAGGGGGGAGTGACAGGCTGAGCAGGAGGTCAGCGATGGCTGAAGAATCCTTGAGGGTGGTTGTACTTAAACGGCTTCATCCTGCTGGGACCGCTAGAGAAACAGAGGGGAGAGCAGTTAATACCACGCCCTTTGGGCTGACAGCATGAACTATGGTTATGCACACAATACTGTACAGCTGTTAGGGGGAAAAAAGGAACGGGCGAGACTGCAGAACAGCATGGAAGGTGTGATACCATTTTGGTGAAGACATCTCTATATGCCTGCAAGTGCATGAACACAGGCCTGGAAGGGCCCTCACTGCCTATGCGCACTCCTGGGGACGGGGCTTGGGCACCCTCAGTTTTAGTGTTTTTACACAACTCTTCACTGATGTTTCTGCATTTAACAACCAACATGGTTCCGTGCTATAATTTTAAAAAATTAAGAAAAAATGGTAAAAACCTCCTTTGCAGGAGATTCCCATGCAGGCGGGAGTCTGAAGTCAGGGGATGAGAAGAATCTGCACTAAGTGCCTACCTCTGAGATACTGTTTCTATACTTTTATAGATTTTACAGATGGAAAACAGGCTCAGGTGGTTAAACTATCTGCCCAATATCACACAGTCAGAAGGGAGCAGAGCCCAAATTCAAAACCAGGACTGATGCCAAAGCCTCCACTTCATGAAGCTCAGGGGCTTCGGCTATCACCCTGGGCCCCAAGCGAAACTTCGCCCAGGGCCCTCCTCCCCATGACTCCACAGTAACTGATGTCCAGGTAGGGGCCTCCTGCATCCATCTATGACTGACATTCAGTGGGAACCACTAGCAACACCTCTGATCTTCTCTGAGTAAGGGAGGGTGGGAGGGAGTGTGTGTCAGGGACTGCAGAGAGGAGGGGAGAAAAAAGGTTTCAGTTCTAACAGCAGGGCACCGCTTACCCCAGTGCGGGCTTACTCTGCCTGCACTGCGCTCGGCACTTTACATGCTCCATCGGTTTAATTCCATCCTCCCTGAGTTCCACCACACCCGAAGTGAATGCTGCCTTACCAGAGAGGAATCTGAAGCTCAAAGGGACTAAGTGTAGACCCTAGTCACACAGGTAGGAGCAGCAATTTGAACCTAGGTCTCTCTGGCCTCAAAGCTTTTGCTCATAACCATGATGCCAGAAGGCATGCCTGCTGACACCAGAAGGGCACTGCATCGGGTAAGTCTAAGCATACAGCTGAACCCACAGCCTGAAGGTACCCACCCAGCCTCTGTAAATGTTTTGTGCTGAATGTTGGGACTGACTATGCTAAGTAACATTTGTTGCATTTAAAAATAACAACAACGGCCCCTGGGTTTGATCCCAGCAGTTCACTGGACTTCAGGCCAAGAACCCCGCACTTCACCAGTCATGGAGTTAATTAGATCCGAGCAGCCAAAGCAGCACCTTCCCAGAATCCCCTCGGAGGAGCTCAGGCTAGATGACATACAGAGCACTTCACAAAATGGGGCCTTTGGGAACCATCAGATAACAGAAGACAAACAGTGGCCAGGTGAGAGATGCCACCCTCGAATGTGCTAGAGCAGGCTAGGCGGGCGGGAAGAGCCGAGGTCGCACACAGACCCACTAGGGAGAGCGAGTCCCGGACGGCACCAACACCCAGCCGCCAGCTCCACCTCCAGCAGCCACACAGGGGCTAGAGCTGGTTATTATCAGATAGCACCACAGATGAGGCAGGACAAGGTGCCAGACAGGGGCAGGGGGGTGCTGGGGACAGCGTCCCTAGGCTGGGACTGGCTGTCTGAGAAGACGAGGAGCAAGTAAGGCACCTCTCAGACTGACGGGGAACAGGGGGTTGTCCCGCTTGGACATGAACTACAGCCCCTCACCCCCGCCAGACACCACCCTCCCCAAGCCAACCTTCAGAATGGAAGGGCTTCCTGAGCAATGTGAACTCTGGAGTTCGGGAACGGACTCTAAACACTTGAGTTAGGGGATGAAAGGGAGAGAGAGGACCCCAAAGAGAAAGGAAAAGTAGCTACAAGTGCTGTGAAAGCAGACACCCTGAACACCAAGCCATCAGGACTGGTTAGCACTTCCTGAGCCCGTCCGTGCCAGGGACCATTCTGGAAGCTTTACATGAATCGTCTCTAATTTATCATGAGCTAGAAGGCAATATTTCCACTTCAGCCTTCAGGCAACAGGCTCAGAGCTGAGCTGAAGCGACTCTGCCAGGGTCACACAGCGGGTGAGCGGCAAAGCAGAGATGTGCTCTTGTGTCTGTCTCATTCAGAGCCGGTTCCTTCTGTAAAGCCCGGCCGCCTACAGCTGGTCCTCGCAGATGAGTGAGCCCCTAGGAAGGGTGCAGCAGACTCTGGGGGCCTGTAGAGGTGCACAGTGTTTGAAAAGCTTATTTGGACAGTATAGAAATAAGATTCAGCTGAATCCTCTTGGTTCACAGTCCAGTGCTGCTCACCCAGTGGGCAGCCCCACTCCAGGGGGTGTTTGTGAAGAACAACTGGACCAGGCTGGTAGGAAACGTTGCAGGGAAACTTTCGGGAAGGAGGCAGCAAGCTCTCCCGAGGAAACCCAGCAGCGGGACCTTAATTTCCTCTGTGAACAGGGAGAAGTGAATCTAGGGAGAGGTATGCCCTTATGCCAGGCTCTGATCTCTGCCCCAACCCCCCGTGAGAGGCAGGACTGGGGGTCCCTGGCACTCTCACCCCTCCCCTCACCGGAAAAGCCGCAGACACATCTTCTCCTGGGGGAATTCCTTGGGCCCCTCCACGCTGTCATCGTGGCTCTCGGTCTCCAGGTAGACGTCCAGCAGCACACACAGGCGCTGCAGCTGGTTGGTCAAGAGCTGATGGCCAGGCCGGGGGCCACACAGCTCCGTGTAGCACACGTTGACCTCACTCTCCATGGCCTACAGGGTGGGAAGGCCAGAAACTCAGCACGACCTTCCGACTGCTGGGTCTGGCGGCTCCACAAGAACCACAGCTGGGCCTCTGCAGGAGCTGGCCCACGCCCCATCAGCAGACCGGACTGCCCCGAGGCTCCCCCTCCTCAAAACAATAGTGTTCTCCTGATTTGGACCCATTACTTTCCCCGCCCTGGACACCCACAGCCCAGATGACAGAGGTGGTAGAGAAGGAATCTCGAGATGTGATCCAATGCAGTAGGTGGTAGGGTTAAACACATGCTCCACAGCCTCAAGGCCACCACGGAATCAAATCAATAGGCATAATAATTAACAGCTGCAATGCCCTCATGTATCGCCTCATTCCAGCAATTCTATGCTTCCGAGTTAATTCACATTTTCACAAAAGCCCAAGACAACCACCTTTCAAGGCAGGCATTTATATTATCCCTATTTTATAAATGGGGTGAAGCCTGTGGGCCCAAGCTAGGAAACTGGTTGAGATGAGAGGAAAAGGCCCAGGCTCTTTCCTCTCCGACACCATGCGGCGTCCAGGAAATCGGGCTGCCCCTCTGCCCTAGGCGCTATGCCAGGGCCTAAGCCCTCAGCTGAGGCAGCTTCTGCCAAGCCCTCCTCCCCAGAGAGGCTCTTCCTGCTCCTCCCGTCAGCCCCTGCAAGGCCTTACCCGAATATTGTCATCATTGCTGTTGGTTTTTTCCCCTTTCCAGTTCAGACAGAGCTGGAAAATGGGTGGGATGGAGGAGTAGCCAGGGTTCAGCACCACTGCAGCCTGGAGTTTGGCTGGGAAGGGAGGGGAAAGGAGGAAAATTCAGTGCTGAGACACAGCTTGCCGCCATGCACCATCCCCGTGGGACCCCTCGTGCTGGCTCTGATGTCTCATTAATCCGAGTGCTCCAGAGCACATTCTGGTGCTAAACTGACTTTCCTTTGTTCCGGAATCTCCGAGTGTAGCTGCCAGGTTGTGGAACAGAATGTCGGAGACACTGGTCCTTCCAAGGAGACAGAGGAATGTCTAGAGTCTAGGTGTGTCTAGGGCTCCCCAGAGTCTAGTCCACATTAGGTCTGCCTAAGACTTCTCTTTGCTCCTCACATAAGTCTGTTTTAACTGGCATTTATTTATTTGCCAGCAAGTTAAGGATTTTCCCATGTAAAGGCTTACTCTGTGTTTTTTTTCAATACTATGTACTAGCTGTTACATCAATCACATTTATCTTCTTTATTCTGTTCCTTTTATCTTGAGATATTTTGTTATGTGAAACTTGTTAAAGCAAGCATTACTGAGTCCTTACTCTACCTGAGTCCTTACTCTACTTCCGAGCACTGTGCTACGCCCTGTATGCATACTTTACTTCTTCCTACAGTGATTCTGCAATGGGCACCATTATCATCATCCCCATCGTACATATAAAGAAACCGAGGCTCCGACAGAATCTTCCTTAAGATCAGACCGGGGCAACGCAGCAGTGCTGCCTTAACCAGAACTGCCTAATGTCAAAGCTATGTTCGCAATCATTAAATGAAATGTCTTATTTTTTAAAATATTCACTTTTTTCTCCAGTGAAAGTCTTTGCCATTTTCAATAGGATGACATTTAGCCTCTCCACCAATGGGCTAAGTATCCCATTCTTTTTTCAGGACTTAAGAGAGAGGAAAAAAAAGAAGTCTTTGACACAGTAGTAATTCAAGTAACAGTGGACAGCAAAGTGCAGGTTAAGACAGTTCTTCCCTGACTGCCGCAAAAGCATTAGGTATAAAGTGATTCCTTTCTCTACTGTTTGTGCCTCTGTCAAAACAGCCTGTGCACATTTCTGGAAGGATCTCTGTTCACCCAGTTTTTGTTTTAATCCACACTACGTAAACTTGTCAGACTGATCCGCTGTATGACTTAAGGATTAAATATGTATTTGGGCTTGTTGCCCACTTATTCATTTAAATTTCACCCCAATTTTTCAAATTCTACAATCCAGCTGATGAGAATTTTAATTGTGACACCCACTCTGTGTGTGAACCCAGAATGCTCATCATCTTTCCAGGCTTCCATCTGCTCAGCCAGGAAGCAGAGGTGACGTCTTCCAGTGACCTCCCACCCACGGGACTTTGTAAACTCTTGGACTGCGTATTTTGTGGCCTTTCAAAACGGTACCCTATGGTGCTTTGGGGGCGGAAGTATGTTTTAAAAGAAGAGAGGACGCAAAGCAAATGCACAAATTCCAAACAGTGGTCGTCTGCCATGAGGGAGAGCATGAAGGGGAAGTAGGGGCCTCAACTGTATCTGAAATACTTAATTTCCTCAGAATATTTTTTTAAACATTTTACTTATTTATTTTCAGAGTGAGAGGAAAGGAGGGAGAAAGAGAGAGAGAGAGACATGGACCAGCTGCCTCTCACTTGGCCCCAACTGGGGACCTGGCCCACAACCCAGGCATGTGCCCTGATTGGGAATCAAACCGGTGGCCCTTTGGTCTGCAGGCCAGTGCTCAATACACTGAGCCACAACAGCCAGGGCTCCTCAGAATATTTTCTTTTCTTTTCTCCCCCCGCACCGAGAATATTTTTAAATACACACATACACACAAACACAAAAGAGAGAAAGGAGAAATTGAAGTAAAGAAATTCTAACACGAAAGAGTAAAACCTTTCCTTACATTTCTTGCACTGTCTTAAAACTACAGACCAGTTCCTTGTCTCTGTGGCCACCGTACCAAGCCCCGGGGGACAGATTCTGTGGTCAGCACCAGGCCTGCCGAGGCTGGGGCCAGACAATAGCATCGCAGAGAGTATCTGGGTGGCTCTAGCACAAAGTCCTAGCAAATCAGATGCCAGGACACCTGTGAGGGATCAGTTTTTGATGCCTCCAGAATGAGTGCAGAAAATGCAGAGAGGACGGAAGGTCCTGCCATCCTGTACTTCACAGCCTGACAGGGACATGCCAGCCCTCCTGTGAGGAGGGGAAAGAACACGGAAAGTCAGGGGCTAAAAGCTCAGGGTCAGAGGTCAGACTGGGTTCGGGACTAAGCCTTCACTCCCTCATTTATAAAATGGGAACCACCACCCCTAGGACTGTCATGAGAATTCAGCGAAACAAAGCACATACGTGACTGAGTAGCAGAACAAGTCCTCGCCAACAATGGCCTTCGACACTCATCACTAAGCCCCTGCAGCAGGACTCCAGATCTTTCGCTTGTTTTGGGCAACCACCGCCAATGTTTTGTTCTCAGCCACTCCCCTTGCCTGGAACCTCGGTTATTAGCAGAACAAACAAAGTACCTGTGCCCCTTTCCACGAGTGCCATGTAGTAGAGGTTGGTGTCCCCAGCCAGTCCAGCTTCCACAATGTCTTTGGTGAAAGGCAGGTCCTAGAAACCACCATGGACAAGGCATGAACTGCTGGCTCCTCTGCTCAAGCCTCCCGCCCTCTGAGGGAGGGGCAGGAGCCGAGAGGAGACACGGGCCTGCAGTCGCCAGGACAGCAAGACCGACCCGTCACTCCCCTACCTACCATGTAATCCTCGTGGGCAATCGTCACCCACTTCACCAGGCGAGAGACAACCTTTGCAGGGAAGAGGTACTGGCAATCGCTGGTAACTGGTATGATGCCATGTTCTAAAAGACAGCAAGATAGGTGGTGTCATAGGTAGAAATCAGGGGCCACAATTAGGTGACTAGCATCCTCTGGAGTGTTCAGATGGCCCTGCAAGATGTCCAGGTATACCTGGCACTCAGTTGGGTGCCCAGGTCAACATGTGCCAAGAATGTAGGCATAGCAACCTGACCTTCACCTAAGGCTATGTGCCACACTGAGCACCAGCATTCATGGTGCTTAACCCTTAAGCAAATGATGGTCAGCAAAAACAAGAACCCCCGGCAGCCAAAACCAGGGACAGTGCCTCTGCAGCAGTGACTGTTAATTAGATCAAATAGCCGAGAGGGCTATGTTTTCACAGCTGACCTTGATGGAGGAAATGACTGAGATGTTCTGTGTCAGTTCCTCTAAGGGAAAAAGGCTGGGTAACTGCTCCAGCATAAATTCCTGCTGGCATTTCAATAAGCAAATATGCCGACACAGTAAATGCTGTCCAGGATGACAATCATCCAACCTTGAGACAAAACGAATTCAGTAATGCAACACCGATGGGGGGAAAGGCTGAGGGACAAGCGATGCTGATGCTGTTCTGGAGAGCTCAGGGTCCGCACGGAGCGCAAGAGCCAAGCCAGGGGGCAGGGTCTCTACAGGGGCCCCGGGAAGCCACTTTCTTTCCTGACAGTGACTTCTAGATCAGATCTTAAGAAAGATCTTAAGCCTCATGACCCCACAAGTGCCTTGTACATGGTAAGCCCTTGACAAGTATTTACTGAATCAATAAATGAAAAGAAGCCCCCGTATGGCCACACCTTGGTTAACGGCTCATCAGAATCACCTGGGAGCTTATGCAAAACAGAGGGGCTCAGCCTTACCCTGGAGGGCGTTAGCTCAGTAGGTCTCGGGGGAGGAGAGAGGGGTGGGTTTCTGGACAGCTGTATTCGAATAAGCTGGAGGTAAGCTCCATGAACCGTGAACTGGACTTGTACGATGTATCTGCAGGATGCACACCGAAGTCTGACATGCACCAACAGACGAGCTGCCCCTGACCAACTTGTGCCACCAGAAGGCTGTGGGCCCCTCTGTGAGGACCGCCCTAATGGCCCCAAGGGGAGCTCGGATCTCTGTTTGGGTGGCCCTGCCAACATCTCTGCTCAGCAATAGTCGGAAATCCAGCCCTCTTTGATTTGCTGTCAGGATTTAAGACATCTGAGTGAAGGGCTAAGTTTTCTGTCCCTGTGTGGCTCTCAAGCCACAGCCCTAACCACGAGCTTACCCAGGGATGCAAACTGTTTGTGGAGGGCCAGGCGGGACTGCACCCTGGTCTTCAGCAGCTTCATGGTGGTCTCCATGTGGCTGGCGCTCAGTGAGTGGTCAGCAATCACCGTTTGCTGTGGATGACAGTAAGCGGCACACCTTAGTGCACCCCGTCCCTTCCTCCAGGCACTGCCCCTCTTCTAGGACCTTCCTGCTTGCCTGTGGCAGCCAAGATCACTCATGCCCTGAGGCGGGCACCTTACAGGAAAGGCAGGGGTTACCTGCTGTGACAGGCCAGATGCTGAGTCCCAGCAGGAACGACACAAGCTGCTGGGTTCTTAAGAGGCTGTGGCCAGCTCCTGAGAAAAGGAAAGCTTCTGCTAAGGTGCCAGATCCCCTGGGGTTCTGCTTACACTTCATTTTTGGCCTCTTTGTACACAAGACCATGGGGGAGCAGAGCCTAGAGCTGTGCTATACCCAGAGTAAGGACCCAAGTTACTTTGACCTGGAGGGTGTCTAGACTCAGGGAGAGGGCAAAGGTAGCTAAATACCGGTGGGGCTTGGACATTTTAGTGTCCTGAGTGGAGGGAAGACAGATCCTATTCCTGAACAAAAGCACTCTGCTAATTAAAGCCCCCAAAGGCCATCAGAAGGCTTTCTGGAGTCTGTATGGGTAGAGAGGAGGTGGAGCTCTACAGCTAAGAAGACCGGATCAGTGTACACACCTGGGGATGCTCTTTGGGGAAGTGGAGGCCACCCAGCTTCTGTACCCACAAATAGGGGTGACCTAGCTCAAGCACGTAGTCTCTCAAAGTCAGGATGCTGCGTAAAAGAATAAAATGGCTTTATAAGTCCTTTCTGCAATGGTCTCAGCCCACAGCCTTCTTCTCGTCCACCCCAAACAGGCCAGTCCCGCAGGCACAGCCATGCTTATAGCTGGGCTGCCATCAAAGCCTCCTGATTCCATCGGCTCCCTGCTGTCAATTCTATCTCCCACGTTCACTCCTCTTTCCCTCCTGACAGCCCTCGCCCCATAAGCAAATCTCAATAAAAAGGCACTGCACTTGATCTCCTTACCAATTTACCAAATATTTAAATGTTTTTAATTCTCAGAGAATTGTTAAACATTTTTGTTATATCATGTGTTCTTACCATGTTCCCTAAGTTTTGATCCACCCTTCCTGTCCATCCACGACCTCCATTTGCCTCATAAGCAGAGAAGGTCAAGTGTTTCCTTCTCTCGATACAGCATTGTCTCTTGCCCCAGGGCCCCTACCCTCTGAGAGGCTGCTGGCCCTCCCAGGCCTCCAGCACTGGGCTGGACCCACCAGAGAAACTCAGAAGCAGAGGCTGAAAGAGGAGGAAACCCTGCTGACTCACCCAACTTTATCAAACTGGTACTGATTGGCTGGATTCGGAGTTTTCTTCCCATGATCCCCGGGATACAAACAGCTCAGGACCGAGTCAGGAGACAGCAAGTCACTGGGAAGGCAGAAGACTGCAGTGAGAAGGCTGTCCGACACCGTGTCTGGGGGCGGACTTGGGCATCCGGGGACGGTAGGGCCACCTCCCACTAATGACCAATAGCCACCGTTTACTGAATGCTTCCTGTGCATCAGGCCCTTTACACACTTGAGGTCATTGGAGCTGCATAACCCCAGTGAGGTAGGGAGTACTACCATCTTCATCTTACAGAAGAGAAACTCAAGGCTTTCAAAGATATGGCTTGCCCCAAATCATACTGCTTGTAAGTGCTGAAACTGGGTTTTGCACTGTCTTAGCAAAGGCGGTTGTACTCTTAATCACTAAATTATGAAAAGCAAAACAAAACAACAAGAACAAAACCCCTGTCCCTTCAAGACTTAAATGGTGACCAGGGCCTTACCTAAGGGGAGCAAAGCTCCATGATAATAGAAAGGGAAATAATCATAATTTTTATAGGAACAGAGAGATTCCTTATGATCCTAAAAGGAAGTACGCAGCTGTGGTACTGTATTACTTGGCCAAATTTTGTGCTACTCACAAGAAAAGATCCCCTTTATATTCCCAGAAAAGGACATTATCACACGCACTGGAGACAAGGTGACCCAGCACGGTAAGCAGATAGTCAGCGATGCCACTGCCACCTACCTGGAACAGTCAGAGCTCAGCCTGTAATTAAATGTGACAGGCAGAGAAGAGACTGCGTGGTAGGGGAGGATAATGGAGTAATCTGATCGCAAAGGACAGCAGATCCTATTCCTTCCCAGAACCAGCGTAGGCTCTCGTTTCCTCAGGAACAGCGGCAGGAGCAACTCGGGCAGAAGGGCGATCCTGCCGCTCTGAGCCCCCGCGCGCCTTCCGGACTTAACCCTGGGGCAGGGGCAGCTTTGGGCTCTGCTCTGCTCTGTCCTGCCCAGATTTTCTCTGCCTCTCCTTCCCCCAGCACTGGCCCCTTTCCTTGCCTCACATAAAAAATGGGCTAGAAAATAAATAAGAATTGCCAGTCTTTGGGCCAATATTTAGCGACTATTACCAACAGAATGAATCCATCAAAATAAAATAGCTAAAACTGACATGATAAGGGTTTCTAACTGACAAAACTGGATGTCATAATCAAATCTTCTTGACAAAACTTACATCTGTAATATGTCTTAAGACAAACAATTTTGGTAAAAATGACAGACATGCCAGGGGAAGTTACATATAGTCATAAAAATATAACAACAAAACACAAAAAGAAAAACTATTCGAGTAGTTAAATCTTTGTTATAAAACTTTAATGGAAAAAGGATTAAAAAAAACCTTGGTAAAATAATAATGGAAAATGATTAAAAATAGTTTAATGGCTTAATGAAAAATTAATGAATTAAAAAGCCCCAATGAGATCATTCTGGAAAATAATTTCTTGAGGAAAATTCAGCCAGGCTGGCATAATTCTGATTAAAATGTTTGTGTTAAAACACTAATTCCCTAATGAATTAGTAGATCCTGACGACAGTCATCCATATCGCCAACATCACAAAAATAGAGATCGCCCGGGTCTCCTGATGGAAGCACTGAAGAACATCTATGACACAGTCCTGCCCTCCTGTCCCCCTCCAAAAAAATTAAAATGGGATTTTATCAAGCCTCTAAATCTAACTACAATTTACATGAAATACACACAGAAGGAGTAGCCCATCAAATTGTACTGCAGGAATGCAATCATTAAAATTTAATTCTGGGGGAAACCTACAGTGCACGCTAACACACTTTCTCAACAAATCAAAAGATGGCAGAGACATCCAGGAGAAGACACTTGGAAGAAGCTTCACCCAGTTGCAACATGCAGACCTTATAGAGATCCTGAGTCAAAACCCAAATTGTAAACACCAAACCAAACAACCACCAAAAAACACTCATGAGAAAACCACAGAAATTTGAACTTTGACTGGCTCTTGGGTGAGATTAAGGAATTAGCATAAAACAGTAATTATAATGAAAAACAAAAAAGTAGATAGATACATAACACCAAAAATCAGGCTAGCGCCTCCAGGGGTCCGAGCAAGCCTGTACTTGAGCAAGGGCATCTAGAGCTCCAGGCACAGGGCTCCCATGGCCATGTGCCCCCTGGACCTCAGTTTCTCCATTTGCACAACAGGGAAATAAGCTAAACACCTGAAGGCCCATAAAGATCTTATCCTGTTTCAGGCTGGTCTCCTCCCTCTTTGGGGCCAGGACCCACACGGCAATGACAGTAATATAGTAGAGTGGTGCACAGGCCTCAGTGTTCTCGTCTTGTAGAGCTCCTATGTGAGTTAAATGAGTTGGTAAGGATAAACACAGCTGTCATTTACAAAGTGCTTCCTCTATGCTAAGCACTTGACCTTACTCTTCACAAGCTCTCTAGAAGCAGATGTTATAATTGACAACCACAGAATGAGGAAATTAGAAGCCAGGATATGTGGCTAAAGGTGCACACAGAGCTCTAAGTGGCAGGCCTGGGACTTGCCAGGGCTCGTAACTAGTCTGCAGTTCTGCCCCCATCACTGCACGTGCACAGCTTAGCGAGGAGCTGAAGGTAAGCATGCTTCAAGGCCAGCCTGCAACCCTGTTAGGACACCTGAGAAGTGAGTGGGCAGAGTCTTGCGACAAGGAGATCTGCCCCGGCCAGTCCTCATGGAGCACCAGAGCTGCTCACTGAACCAAGAGCCCTGCCTGGGCAGTGTAACTGGGTGCTCTGAAGAAGCAAGCCCTGGGCTCCCTCTGCTGGGGTCAGGTGGGAACAGGGTCAATTTCATCTGGAGTGCCCCTGGGTGGTCAAAACTCAAGCACAGGGACCAAGGCTATGGCCTGAAGAGGGTGTGATCTGTAAGTGCAGGGTGGAAAACCTGGGGACACCATTAGGCAGCCATGAAAAGAGCCCTACCCCATTAGGCGCCAGACTTGCTCCTCCTTCAGTGTCTTTCTACCACTAGTATGAGGACTTGGTGGGACCAGGTAAGGGCGGGGGCGGAAGGAGTGCCAGGCAGGCCAGTGTTCTTGTATGTGAGGCTATCGCACCCTCAGGCCCTCTAGGTCCTCTTCCCTTCTTCCTGCTTGCGGTGGGGGGAGAAGACTGCCATGATCAGGGGCTACTACACATGCTCCACCAACGGCTATCAATACTGTGCCACTGCTCACCCTCTTCAAAGACCCCATGGGCCCACCACAGTCCTCCTCCCACTGCCCAGGTAGGAACAACCTGGGATTGAGCTGAGCTGCAAAGTGAAAATCCCAGCACCTTGGAAGAGAGAGAGAAAAGGAAAAGAGAGAGTGGCCTACACTGGCCAACCCAATAACGTCTCTCAAATCTCACTTTTACATTTACGCTCCTTCCACACTGGTTGTAAAAAGCTGGTACTCTGTCCCACCTACTCAATTTGCAACATCTTGTAGTCACTTTTGTCATCTGCTGTGTAGGTGGACTTCACCAATTCAAGTCGGTGAGTGCTTTCTAAATGCCAGTTACATTCCAGGCAAAGTGGACATGACAACAGAAGTCAAAGTAGCCATGAACCTCCCGGAGCCAGATGACAAAGAAACCGAGAGCAGCCCAGCACCAAGGTTCTTGGCAAAGCCCCCCTCCGTCACGCCCGCCCACCAACCCATCCGCTCTCTGCAATGTGTGCTCAGTACCCTGCACTGATGGGGGTGATCAGCTCTGTTGTGGTTGTCACTTTGGCTTTTACTGTCATGATGTTGAGGTTCATGAGATAGTAGAAAGTCAGGTGAAGCACACTGTCATCTGGATGGGGAGAAAGAAAAAAAATTATGAGTTAAACATGAGAGCAGAGTCAATAGTTTTATAAAAAAGAAAGTCAACAAGGCTTTAAGATATTTTACTATAGCCCTGGCTGATGCAGCTCAGCAGATTGAGTGCCAGCCTGAGAACCGTGGGGTCATGGGTTTGATTCCCAGTCTAGGGCACATGCCTGGGTTGCAGGCAAGGTCCCCAGTGAGGGGCACTCAAGAGGCAACCACACATTGATGTTTCCCTCTCTCCTTCCCTTCCCCTCTCTCTAAAAATAAAATAAATAAACTCTTCAAAAAAAAAAAAAAGGTGGGGGGATAAGATTAAGTGATCACCAGGTGAATCCAGGTTAACAATGCCAGTAATAAGACACAATGAGGGTGGTGGAGTTAAAAAAGGGTGTAAGGGGGATAAATGGTAATAGGAAAAAAGACAATAAAAAAAAGAAATTTAAATAAATAAAAAGACACAATGATACTATGTACCCTGATATGACGTGACAACAAAGACCACATCTATGGTCTTCCTCCCCAAAATCCACAACCTTGGTCTAATCAGAAAAAACGCCAGACAAGCCCAAATTAAGTCTTCTTAGACACTAAATAAACCGCGTCTTCAGCAGTGTCAAGGTCATGAAGGACAAGCAAGGACTGAGGAATGCCCCTGCCTGGAGAAGACTAAGGGGCATGATGACTATTTAAGCGCAATGTGAGATCCTGAACTGGATCTTGGAACAGGTGAAGGGCATTCCAGGAAACACCAGGGAGATCTGAACAAATTCTGTAGTTTAGTTAATACTGTTGTACCAATAAAATTAACACAGGCTTTGCTAATCGTGCTGTGGCTACAGAACATGTTGAAATTAGAGGAAGCCAGGTGGAGAACCTATAAAAACTCTCTGTATTATCATTGCAACTCTTCTGAGTCTAAAATTACCTAAAAAAAAAAAAAAATGTTTTTTAAGGCCAAGAAAGGACCAGAGTGTAGAGTGTATTTCCATTTGTGTTCAAGACAAAAGGAGGAGGGGATAAACATAGATTTGCATAAAAACTTTTACATGCATGGATTATTTCTAGAAAACACATAAGAACCCTGTCATGATAGCTCTCCCTGGAGGTAAGAGCAAGGACCAGAGTCTGGGAATCTGGATGAGAAAGACACATATATGACCGTCAACTCTGACACTGCTGAATGCTTTACCACATGCTCCTTTATCCATACCAAAGCAATTTCAAAACATGTATTCTCTGCAGAGCCCAAAGTCCAACCTATTAAACTAAGCACGTTGGACAAATAACTCAAAACCTGCATACTCTTGCAACTTGTTCTGTGTATGTGACATTTAAAATTCAGAGAGAGGTGCGGTTTTTTCAAGCGTCCCTATATGTGTGTTGTTTTGATGTGACTTAGGGGAGAAAAAAACAAACTCCATGCAAAACAATGAGGATAAACAGAGAAACATGAAACCAAAATCTGTTGTTGGGCAGAGGCCTCTGGCTTGCTGGACCCTGTGCACCTGCAGCTGGCTGAACTCTTAAGTGCCCTGGGATCCCCAGAATAAGTGGAGCCAGACCTTTGCACTTCAGGTCCAGCATGAGAGACAGCGGGTGCTGCTTCAGCATCTCCTTGCGCTTGTCATCCAACTGAACTCCCAGTGTGGGTCGCCGGCGTTTCTGGGCAAAGGAAGGAATGGAGATGATGGGCACTGGTCACAGGAATCTCTCCCTTCCTTCTCCCTACCAGCCAGCATCAGCACTGCTGCCTGGGACCTGATTCTTCAGCTATTCAGCTGTCAGGCTCCCGGCAGCCCTTTCTTTCAAACCTTTCTTCTGCTTCTAGGAAGGATGGCACCTGCCAACTAGCAGGCCCCAGTGCAGCTGCTTGGCACGCCCACGAGAGGAAACGGCTCTCACCGTGGTCTGCTCCTCCTCAGCGTCCGAGTCGCTCTCATCATCTGCAGCCACGGAAAGAAGACACCCACAGTGGAGGGGGCTCCCAGTGCTCCCTGAAGCACCTCAGGGAGCATGCCCAACCCATGGGGCATACAGAAACCCAGACTCTGTGTCATTTGTAAATGAACTTTTTAAGAATAAAAAGTATGTTAATTTGCTGCTTTGTATTGATAGAAAACATGATGATGCAAGCGAAAAAGAGAAATGACCTGTAATCCCACCACCCATCTTTTAAAGGGTTTTTAAACGTTATCCTATAGACTACAAGCCCCCCACTGCTACTAGTGGTGCTGGTGGCAATAACAATAATATAAGTAACAAATAATAAAAGCAGCTCATGTAATCTGAGGGGTCGCCACATGCCCAGGATGATACTAAGGGCTTTTGCATGCATGACCTTGTTTAATGCACATAATCATTCTACACGAGGTCTTACTACCCTGTTTTGACAGGTGACTAAACTGAGGCTCAGAAATGTTAGAGCTTCCCAGGAATCAGTGAGCTAATGAGTGGCAGGGCTGAAATCCAAAGGCAGTGCTTTCCCTGCCTACCCCTGAACACAGTCAACCTCCTTGTTAAACACAGCTAGGACAGCTAATTTCCAAAGGATCAGCACTGCCCTTGAGTGGTGGCTTAGTGTCCCTGGAACCCGTTACAGAAGACTTAGGGAGGATCCTGACCGGCACATTACCTTGGGAGTCCTCGTGAGGCTTAAACAGAGCCTTGGCCTCGTCCACACTGCCTTCGATCGCCACCGACAGCGTCTTATCTGGGAGCAAGAAAAAGCTTTGTATGACATGCGCTGAGGGAAGGAGCTCAGCTACACAAGAAGACCAGCTCTGGGACTGCATTTCTTCTGCCTCTGTCATGGCTCCCTACTGACTGGTGGTGGGAGGACAAAAGCCCTTTCTCTAGATGAAAATGAACAAAGTAGGAAACTTAATGTCTTTTTTGCATCATTTACTGACAATAAAGAACCCCAAAGTGTAGATTCCTGGATAAGTATCACCTGTGACCAGTGGTGAATGCCCGTTTTCAGGCTTATACCAAGGTACAGAAATCCCAACCTAAGGCCTAAAGTTAATGTTACTCTCCTGCCAACTGTCTTAAAAGTCCTCACGCAGAAGCGCGTTAACTGTCCACATCCCAGACTAAGTGCTTATTCTCTATTCTACGCTATGCCAAGTACCTGGGTGCGACTGTCACATTTAACTGAGGTAGGACAGCGGGCAGAAACTTGACTCTGCAGTCCAGTCCCAGGTGTGAATGGCTGTTTTGCCAGTTCCCAAACATGTGACCTGGAAAGTCACGTCACAGCTCTGAGCCCCAGTTTCTGCATTTATGAAATCAGAATGTGACAAATGATAGCTGCCCAGTCCGATGGTGAGGTGACATTTATAATGAATGAGCTCGTATTTATAATTTTAAAGTTACATTTTACAAAACTTTAGTCTTCACAACAACCCTATAAGAACACCACTATTATCATACATTTTAAACATTTGCAGATGAGAAAATTAAGGCTCAGAGAAGTCTGATTCAACAGCTAGGAAACATAAGGTAGGTCTATTCAACTTGTGCTCGGCATCACGCTCTCGTCTATTCAAGACCATTTCTTTTCAACTTGACCTTGGCATGTCAAGTAAAAAGCTAAGAAGACTGTTCCATGCACCAGGCCCGACACCTCCCTGAGTGATGCCTGACCCTGCTTTTGTGGGGCCCCATGGCTCTAGGGCTGGGAGATCAGACAGGCCACCCCTTCTCCTGATCCATTTAAGAAAGCACACAGTCTCCAAAGACTCAAATGATTTGCCCGACTGTACGAAGGAGAGGTGGCAAACTTCCCCCTAGCGGCAGGCACTGAGATAACACTCCCAGTAGGCCAACCACTTCTCCCTCTCTCTGACAACCCGGCATGACTCGTCACACCGTACCCCAAATAAGCTGGCTGTGCCCATTGACCACTGGCAAACTTTTGAGTAGTTTAGTCCTGAAATTCTACAGTAAAAGGAGAATGGAAACAGGCTGGGGTTTAAACACAAAAGAAAATTACTCACCCTGTCTAGGGGGCTGGGAAGATTTCATATGAGCTGATGATGGAAACAGAGAGGAGAACAAAGGGGAGGGAGAGGACCAGAAGGACCAGGAAGACATAAGAAGAGAGAGAGTAATGTGTTGGTGCCTATGGCTGGGAGGAGAGGCATGCACTGGTGGGGGAGTGGAAGAAAAGCTTAGGTGCTGGGTGAAAGCTGCAGTAGGGCAAGAGGCGGGGTCTCCAAAAGCTTCTCAAAACCCTAGTGGAGCAAAGGGCTGCCTTTAGTTTAAGGAGGACACATCCTCTCACTGGGTAACGCACTGTAATGACACACAGCCTGTTTGGAGCACGGAAAAGCCCAGGAGAGCTGACCGGGACCTGTGTTTACCAAGCCTCTTCCCTGAAGCAGAGCAAGAGGCGCTGATCTACCTGCCAAGCGTGCTTTGGGCTGCCTGCGCTGCACCCAACAGCTGACCGGCCAGGCTCATCAAGGATTCAAAGCCGTCCATTCTGAAATGCCCATTAGGTTAGTCCAGCCTCAGGCCAGCTCGTCAAAGCAGCCATGCTGGGTAATGCAGAGGGGAGGCAGCATTTGTCACCTGAGAGCTTTGGAGCAAGGCCTGGCAGCTCTCCTTAGCAGGCAGTGCTTCCAAATGACCCAATCAGCCACAGCTTCTGCTCCCTCAGCCCCTCTTCCTCACCTGGCCCCCGTACTTACCACAGGCCTGCCCATACGCAGTGGCCTGGACAAAGAGGACATAGAGGGGAGGCGGCAGGTGTCTGGCTGTCTCATACTGCTTGTGAGCCTGGTCGTACGGCATGAACAGATACTCTTGCACTGGGAGGGATGCCTGTATGCAACAGAAATAGGATTTTTTTTCATTTTAGGCTGTCCACATATGAACATGTGGCTGCTTAGTTACCGTATATAGTTTTTTATTTATGAAAGTGACACACGATGAGCTAACAGAACTAATAGGTAGATAAAAGGTCAATATAAAAAAATCTATTGTATTCCTTTACACAAGCAACAAACAGTAAGAAAATGAACTTAAAAAGAGAACATTTCCAACAGCATCAAGAAAACATCAAACGCCTAAGAATAAATAAATGAAGGGGCATAACCTCTACACAAAAACCCGAGAAAGGAAAGAATGAATAGACATATGTCATGCTAATGGCCTGCAAGACCCAAATGTTTTCCCTCAAGTGATCTACAGATTCAATGCAATCCCAGTCTAAACTCCAGCAGGTGAAAACAGACTAGCCGACACTAAAATTTTTATGTAAATACAAAGGTCCAAAAATATCCAAAAATGAAGCTGGAGCACTTACACTACTGAGCATCAAGATTTCTGCTAAAGCTACAGTAAATAAAACAGTGTGACACTGGTGCACAGACAGACCAGCAGATCACACCCAGTCCTGCACACAGACGTCTGAGTCATGAGAGAGCGACACTGCAGAACGGTGGCAAAAGAACGGTCCTTTCAATAAATGGTCAGCTGAATACCTACGTGGGAAAAAAGGTGAATCTGATCCTTACCTCACACTACATACAAAATTCACTTCCAGGACGATTATAGGTTTAAATAGGAATGGTAAACAATAGAGCTTCTATAAAAAGACAAGAGAATATCTCCATGACACTGGGACCGAGAAATGTTTCTTAAGTGGGATGATACAAAAGCACTAGCTGTAAGAACGAGACTGATAATCAGATCATATTAAAATTAAGAACACTGCTCATTAAAGATATTATGAGAAGAAAGCCACAGAATGGAAATGATGTCTGCAGAACATTACACATATAAAACACTCTAAGCAATCTAAACAAATGGGCAAAAGACCTGAATGGGCCCCTGACCGAAGAGTTCTTTCAAAATCCAATAGACATACAAAAGGTGCTGTGCTCAACTGTCACTGGTCCAGGGGAAGGGAAATTAAAGCCGTAAGCAATGCCCTCCACAGTCGCTACAAAGAACAGTAGTATCACCCTGGCTGGTGTGACCCGGGTGGGAAGGTTGCCGGTTCGATTCCTGGTCAGGGCACACACCTGGCTTGCGCTGCAGGTTTGTCCTTGGTTAGGGCACTCACAAAAGCAAACGTTTCTCTCTCACATCAATGTTTCTCACCCTTTCTCCCTCCTTTCCCCTCTCTCTAAAAATAAGTAAAATCTTAAAAAAAAAACAAAGACCAACAATGTCAAGTGTTGATGAGGATACAGAACAATTAGAGCTTTCATGCAGCGCTGGAGGAAATTTCCATAAATCAGTACAATCATTTAAAAAACCTAAATATGTGCACAACATATTTTTTAACAGAAAAAATTAAGTACAACTAAAAGTTTCTGTTTTTTTCTTTCTGTCCTATTATGAAGTGCTACTGGGAATATTTCTGTTTTAACAATTCTAATTCTATGCCTAGAGTTGAAGGGAGGAAATGTGGATCTTGCTGAATCACAGAAAAAGAGTTTATAATTTCTCTAGGGTGCTTTTGCAAAGTTCCTTCATATTAACCATTTACCCTGCTTCATAAAACTATAGGGATTTAGACCAAGTCTGGTTTCACAGAGCAAACAAAATCAGGTCACCTATGTAGAAAGACATTACATTTTACAGGTAAAGTGGGGACTTTTCCTCCTAAGGTACCTAATGGCTTTCAAACATGATTAAGGTTCTTTTCAGAGTGAGCAGATCTGAGGCTCTGCCCAAGGTACAGTCAGGGGGAATCAAAGAGATATCCACAGAAACATGCTGCAATGCCTGGAGACTTCAGGGGCTGGAAAACACCATGCAGTTGGTAAACTAAGGAGTTTGCAAATGTGTTTTATCCGGGTGAGGCTCTGGGTGAAAAGAAAACGCCCCAGATAAATGTGTGAATGTGTTCCTGAGTCCCCTGAACAGCTTTTCTTCTACCCAGGACACAACCTGATCATGCCAGCTGGGCAGGACTTCAGCTAGGACCATCCTCACACTGCACGTTAACCCAGGTTAGGGTAATGCACCTGGCAAAACCCAGAGGGAGACGTGGCTGCTGGCAACGCAGATCAGCAAGGCCTCACTGGTTCTTCAGTGAAGGCGGAAGGCTGAGTGCGTGGAGGTTTGTGGGGAGGCCCTCACCTGCATGATGCTGTTCAGGCGAGGCTGGAGGCTGCTCAGGTACTCCTTCTTCACCTCAATCTCCTTAAGGATCTTCTCCTTGTTGGACAAGGACTCCCGGTACTTCTCCGCCAGCCTGTTGGAAAAGGACAGAGCACTGACACTGGATGCTCTCCAGAGCTGTCCTGACATGCCTGTTCACTGTCAGAATTCACCTAATAACAGCACTCTTGATGAACTCATGTTTACCTAGTACTTATTATGTGCCAGGTACTTTGAAGAACTCTTTATAAGCATTACTGCATTTAATCCTTATAAAAACACTGAAAGATAGGGACTTTTCTTATCCCCAAAGGAGGAAATGAAGGATCAGAGAGGCAGATAACTTGCCCAAGGTCAGCATGGAGCTGAGCTTTGAATCCGTGCCTGTCCGGCTCCGGAGGCCCATAACCTCTAGGGAATACCTGTGTTGTATTCTGTTCCATTTCTTTCTTTTTATTTTTTTATCCTGACCTGAGGACGTGCTTAGTGATTTTACAGAGGGGAAGGGAGAAAGAGAGGAGGAAAGAAACCTTGATGTGAGAGAGTAACACCAATCGGTTGCCTCTCGTTCGTGCCTGGACCAGGGACCTAACCTGCAACCTAGGCATGTGCCCTGACCAGGAATTGAACCTGCAACTTTTCGGTTTATGGAATGATGTTCCAACCAACTGAGCCACACTAGCCAGCTTCTGGTCCATTTCTTGCCTCCAGCGGCAAGACCCAAACTTTCACAAATATGGGGACCTAACAGGTACAGGACTCAAATGAGGTCATTGAGGGGCCTGAGCAGGGCAGACTCGAGATGGATTCCAGACCAGCGCCACAGGAATGCAACTCTCACAGTTTAACCTGTGCCCAGGACACAGGCGGTGCCAGGCCAGCCCTATCTGCTAAATAACTGACACCAGTTCCTGAGGAATCAGACTTAGTGCTTATTAAATTCATAACATGGACCAAAGGCACAGAATACAATGTATAACAGAAAAATGTATAACAGCTGCTTCTCCAACAAAGAAAGCCAACCCAAAGCCCTAGAATTCTTGTATAAATATGAAAGGGAAAAAAGCCACCATAATGGAAGAGATGAAGCTATTAAAATTCCAGAATTAAAAAAATAAACAATACCATCCATATTCTTAGAAAGACCTAGATTAAAGTACACAGTATAGACATTCTATTTATAGTTGGTAACTAAAAGTTCTTTATTAGTACAGGAAAGTCTTATATCTAAAGGTATGCCTTGAAGCATTATTTATGATCCCTCCAAATGGAAACAACCTAAGAGTCCAATCCAATCAAGGAATGATAATGATAATTACAATTTGTCTATATGTTGAATGTTGTGCAACTTTCTAGAATAAATGTTTACAAAGCTTTAAAATACCACAGGGAGCCCTGACCAGGTGGCTCAGATGATCGGAGCATCAGCCCGTATACCAAAAGGTTGCAGGTTCAATTCCCGGTCAGGGCACATGCCTAAGTTGTGTGTTCGATCCCTGGTGGGGGCGCGCATACAGGAGGCAACCGATCGATGTTTCTCTCTCACATTGATTTTTTTTCTTCTTTCTCTCTCCCCGTTCTCCCTTCCTTTCTCTCTAAAATCAGTAAACATATCCTTGGGTGAGGATTAAAACAACACACACACAGGGATATTCTTATAGGCAGGGGGAAAGACCGAGAAAGTATTTAGGGCTCAGGTGGTAAGATTTTAAAAGAAAGCTTACTCCAACTTTGTGTGAATAGCCTTAAGCAATTCCAACCCCACCCACGACACGGTTGGCCAAATTTTAACTATCAGATGTGAATAAATCACAAAATGAGATTTGGTCTCAGAGACCATTCTGCTAGTTGTGCAGCAGATTGTGGGTCATAACAAAGTACTGCCCCCTGTGGTGAAAGCACGTGGTCTGCACAGGTTAACAAGGTCAAGAAGGAGGAAACACCACCTTTTCCGCTGCTCCAGCTCCCAATCCAGACGTGCAAGCGTTTGCTGGTGAGGGTCTCCCATGGTGATGTCAGCCTTGCTGATATCTGGAGGAGCCTCTCTATAAAACTCCTCTAAACTGACCAGATCGATTTCTTCATGCTTCGACCTACAGACAAAAATGAAGGTTAAGCTGCTGTTCTCAGGAACCCACGCTGTGGCTTAAGCAGGCCCACAGTTCCTCCCCATGTACGCCCACTAAGCCCAGGCCTACAGCTAGCTACCCAGGGACATGGAATCCAGTCTTCTCAGCAAATGCTCATTAGCAGAGGTTTCAGCTGAGGAGAGACACTTGGTGGCACACCACAGGCTCCTTATCCATGCTGCCCAGCCTTTTTGTCCATAAATTAGCTACAGACCTGGAAGGCATGCTTATCAAACTCGCAGACATCTCCAGGGTGAGCAAGAGAGCTACTAGCTTAAAAAGTCAAATAAAAACATTACGGTCTAGGCCTAGACTGTCAGGTTAGAACCAAGAAGTATCATTTAACAGAAGTAAATATAAGGGTCTGCACTGAAGTTCCAAATGTTAACCATGTAAGCGCGGGATGGGGAAGATCCAGCATGGCATCACCAGGTGGAAATACGACCCAAAGGCTTTAAATGCTGCATGCAGAGTGACACACGTGTATACAGAAAAGAAATCCAACGCTCTGCCCTGTATTAACATAGTGCACAGGTCGTGAAGAAATGATGGCAATAGTAACAGTAGCTACTGTACGTGAAACACACAGTGTATGTCATCCTCACTGGACTTAATTCTCATAACCCTGTAAATGGGAATTTTTATCTCCATTTGTCAAATGATGTGGAAGCTTCCATAGCTAAGCAGTGTGCCCAAGGTCACACGCAGCTAGTGTGTGGCAGAGTCGAGATTTGAATCCAGGCTGTATCACTCCAGCCACTGGCCTCTCCATGGGTTAGTTCCACTGTATTCTGGGTTTCTCAGTTCTCATCTGAACAGTGGTTACAGGTAGGGGCATGCATTCTTTTACTTTGTTTTTATACCTTTATTTTTAAATAGTTTAAGAGTCATATTTCAAAAATAGTACTGAGCATTTATTTCCCCCATGCACCCTTCCCCTGGGTTCCTCCAATAATATCTAAATAATACAAAGTCAAAACCAGGAAAGTGACAACTACATAAGACTATTAACTCAGGTACCGACCTGATGTGGATTTCACCTGTATTAGTATTTAAGTATTATTATCTGATGACTTTGTGGAACAGATAAAGATGCCTCTCAAAAATCATCATCATCAGTATTAAAAATACACTAGACCCAATGTCCGATGTGCCCACTCACCCCAAGTTTATTACACACATAACCTGTCTTCTTTCAGTTTGCACAACTGGGTCTGACCAGGTGAGAACACGTTCCCTTCTCTTCTCCTGTCTACTCCTTCCTCCTCCTCATCTTTCAGCTTCGATCAGCCAAGAGGCATTAATCACATTTTTAAAAGAACACTGCCAAACTCTAGCTCGTTCACGTGCAGGCAGCTAAGCAGTAAGAAATGCAGGTTCCAAAGAATAAAATCCACTTGCAAAAATGAATTGTTGGAACTTTAGAGATGGAAACTGGGCCAGAGGTTAACAGGACATGACTGGAAGTGAGTTGCTTCCACACAAGTGCTCAGGAATCAAACTGGTAATGAATGCAGAGGTCCCTATTAGGGAGCGACAACGGCTTTTACCAGGTACAGAGCTCAAAATTCACAGGCTTCTGAGCTTCTTAGAGCAGCCTGAAACTGCTTCCAATTTTCCCACTCAAAGTCATCTATACACCCTTCTCCCAGGTCCTACAGTCTCCACAATCATCCCATTTCTTTTTTAAAAAACTAGCTCACACAGAACTATGCAGGAAAAAAGCAGTTACCAACAGACCATCTTGCCAAAGCCCTGTCCTCCAAAACTCACTTAAACTCCAGGCATTTGGTGATCTCCTTCTGCAGGTGCATCACCTCATACAACAGGTTCTGGAGCTGCAGGTGATAGGCGTCTACTTTTTGCTTGGCCTGAAAAGAGGACAAGGCCAGAGGTGAGCGGGGCAAGTCAGGGTGGGGCAGGATGGAGCACAGCAGCAGCAAACTCAGAAAAAGGGGTAAAGGAGATTGAGAAGGGGATGGGGGAGAAGGAGGGTTAAACCTCCCAACTCCTACCTCGTGAGTCTGATCTCTCCCTTTCTTCAACCTGATGTGGGCCAATCGATTAAGCTTCTTTAGAGTCATGAAATGCACACAGCTCTGGATCCTGCGATCTTCAATCTCAGCTGCCTGCAGGCAAGGAAAGACTGGTAAGCCTCAACAACGGGTGCTGGCGCAGCTTCCTCCTGCTCCAACATGAAGACACCGGAAGGGGCTCAGAACCATGAGAAGCGTCAGAGAGAAATGAAAGAATGACTGACTGTACAAGGGAAACGCTTAAGGTTTTTAGGCAAAGAAAAAAAAAAGCAATTTCTGCTTGGACCAAAGTATTAAGAATTGAAGATGGGGGAAGTGCAAACAATGCACGGTATCATCTGGTCCCACATATGGCACAGAGACCCTAACAACAACATCTTGCCAAACAATTTGACCTCTATAAATAACATTACAGAAAATTTTAAATGAAAATAGCAGAATCAGAGCTGTAAAGTTTGAGTACAGTAAGAGAAAGGATACAGTAATCTCAACAGCCCTGGCTGGTGTGGCTCAGTGGGCTGAGCAGCGGACTGCACACTGAGGCATCACCTGTTCAATTCCTGGTCAAGGACACAGGCCTGGGTTACCGGCCAGGTCCCCACTTCGGGGCCTGCGAGAGGCAGCCGATCAATGTTTCGCTCCCTCCTTCTCCCTCCCTTTCCCTCTCTCTAAAAAGTAAATAATATCTAACCCCCCCAAAACAATAATCTTAACAATATTGGCCAGTATAAGCACAAATAAGTGAGATTCCTGGAAAAATAAGGGTTGTTTTGCTTTGTTTTGAACTTATCCATCTAGTTTGTAGTCACTCTGTTTAGTTTCTCTGCCCAGAAGCCTGGTTGGTTCATTTAATATTAACAATTTCATTTTTGATCTCTATGATTTACTTGTATATATCCATCCTTAGAATAGCATGGAAACTTACATGTGTCATCATTTCTCATCACCTAGCAAAATACTTGGCACTTAATAAATATTACAATAGTTGGATGAATTATCAAATTATAGGTATGGAAGAAATAATTATCCTGTGCTTTCATTACTATAATTGGTGACTGGGCGGTGACGAGAAGATCCAATAAGTTAATAGGCAAGTCTCCAGAGCCCCCAGGCTGCAATCAACTACTCGAGGCTAAGACAGGAGACCAAGATCAAGATCAGGAAGGGCTCTGTAGGTGCAAAACGGGCCCACCCATGCAGACCCACCAGGTCCATGTTTGTCCAGTCCACTCCTTACCACATCCTTGCCTCCCCTGCTCTTCAGGTCCTGGATCTCAGCCATGAGTCTCTGCAGCTCCTGGCACGTGTACTTGTACAGCTCGTAGTCTCTTCCAGGGTCCCGCAGGTCCACCTCGGCCTCCTCGCTGTAGTATTTACCTTCCTGCGGAGGCAAGGATACAGGCCTTGGGGAGGGAGTAGAAGTCTCCCCGTTAGGACCACAGATAGGGAGGGATAGGGGCTGAGATCAGTAGTAATGAAGCCCCAAATCAGGTTACTAAAGGATCTGTTCCTCACGTCAACTGTTTTCCTATTTCAAAATGGAAAATAATTACTCTTCTGATTATAAAGTAATGTATGCTTAGTGACAGAGATTCAGAACATAGAGAGGAGTATCAAAAAACAAAATGAAAAATTGCTGCCCTGGCTGGTGTAGCTCAATGGATTGAGTGCTGGCCTATGAACCAGAGTCACTGGTTTGGGCCGCGCGAGAAGCAACATCACATTGATGTTTCTCCCTCTCTTTCTCCCTCCCTTCCCCTCTGTCTAAAAATAAATAAAGTCTTAAAGATAGAGAAAAGAAAAATTGCCTATAATTTCACCCCCCAGTCTGAAATAACTCCATTGTTAATACCGTGGACAAACACAAATTTTATTTTTTAACAAAATGAGATCATACTGTCCATGCTGTTTAGTGCGATTTTCCATCCCCACACATATCTCCATCAAAATGGTTGTGTGATAGCCAGACAGTCCCCTACCTAGATAAACCAGAATTAATATAACCAAATTCCTATAGAAGAGTGTTCAGATGGACAAATTAAGCTTTACTAGAGACTAAAATGTCATAATTGGTCTCCTAGCCTTTGGAGTAAACAGAACACATCTCTTTAATAGAGAATTAATCGTTAATAATACTGTACTGCACACTAGAAAGCTGCTGAGAGGGTATATCTTAAAAGTTCTCATTACAAGAAAAAATTTTTTGTAACCATGTATGGTGAGAAATGTTAACTAGACTTATTGTGGTGACCATTTCGCAATATATCAAATATTGAATTACTTTGTTGTATACCTAAAACTAACATGCTATATATCAGTTTTATTTCCACTAAAAAAGAGAGTCAGCCCTGGCTGGTATAGCTCAGGAGGTTGAGCATGGGCCTGTGAACCAAAGGATCACTGGTTCAGATCCCAGTCCGGGCACATGCCTGGGTTTCAGGCCAGGTTCCCAGTACAGGGTGCACAAGAGGCAACCACACATTGATATTTCTCTCCCTCTCTTTCTCTTTCCCTTCCCCTCTCACTAAAAATATATAAATAAAATGTTTAAAACAAAAAAAAAAAGAGAGAAAGAATCAATACCCTCAAAAGGATGTCTCTTCATTCATCTTGATTTCCTAATCTAAGGAAGGTATCACTTTTTACTTAAATTTAAGCTAATATGTTTCTGGTCTAGTTTTAAAAACAAACAAAACACATAACCAACCAAATAATCAAAACAAGTAATAAATTAGCTTGACAGATTCAAGGACAGAGAAATAGCAAAAGGAGATCCTGCTGGCCACTTGAGCTCTCAGACCACAGCAGAGGTTCTGTGGGCACGTGGTTCTGGTACTGTCTCAGTAGCAGACCAGGGCCACCACATCCCCAAAGCTCGAGTGGCATGCTGCAGAGGGACTGCCTTCTTCTGATCATCAGGAAAACAGGAAACACACACCACACTAGAATGCATTCTCTGTTCAGGCACTAATCATGTCTAATATAGGCTTGTTGGGTGTTGGGATGCTGCAGCAACACCTGATGTGGATACTCAGACTTTGTAGAGCTAAGTGAATTCTGGGCACCCTGTTAAACAGAGGCCATCTGGGAAGTTATTCCTGTGACCCTTAACTGCTACAAACCCATATCCAGGTGCCTGGCCACAAGCTGCAGTTCTCAGCAGCGCGGCAGCCTTGGCTAACCTCACCTGCTCAGTGTCAGAACGATTTCGCTTCCCTTCAGCTGGAGCTCCATCACTGCGGATCACTTTGGGCTTCCGTTTTTTGCTTGATTCTGATGACATGGTGGTTTGGTCAGGTCAGGATGAAATAGCAGAGACCTGTTCAGGGGAGAAAGCTTTTGAGATTTTTCTAGAGGTGGTACTGGAGATCTTCCTGGAGTCATAATACTGAAGTTTAACTAGTAGTTCTGGTCACTTGCACCCTTGGTAACTCAAGAAAAGACTCAATGCTAAGCCTCAGTTAAATTCTCTGTAAAAAGGGGGAAGGGTCATCCCTCACCCTGTCCAAAAGGAACCCATCTTCTTCACCTCCACCCCCTTTAGAGGCACCACCACCACACCACTGACCAAACTCTGCAGCCTGGAATATAAGCACATTCCCAATACTACTGACTGATCACTGTGTGCTAGACCTTGATCTAGGCACTTTATGAGTATGTTCTCATTTGATCTTTATCGAAACCTTTTAGATAAGCACCATTTTATAGATGAGAACACTGAGGATCAGAAAGGTGCATGAGCTGCCCAAGCTTACACAATTATTATGCTAAAGCTTGGCTCCATCTGATGTCACATCAGTGCTCTTAGCAACATTATATGCCTCCTAGTCTTGCTACCATCTCATCAGGGGCTGCCGTCAACTCCCTGGTTAACCCTAAAATTTAAAAGACCAGAGCCTACATTTCATGGAGCTCTAGGGTCACAAAGCATCCTCCCCCTGCCATCTCTCCTGATTGTCACTACAGCCCCCTGAGATGGGCAGCACTATTCCCCTTACCCCCAAAATCTGTCCGTAACTATTACTGAGGGAGCCCATAGCTCATGGTAGACAAGTCAGACAGCCCTAAGACGGAGTCTCCTCCCTTCTGTTTTATGGCTGAGTCCTGGGACGAGACACTTCACTTTTCTCTGGGCCTGTTTCCTCACAGATCAAACGAGAATTCCAGTCCCTACCTCAGGGTTTGTTGTGGACATTAACACGGGAATGTTCTCCGCTGTGGAACGTGATGAAGATGATCTGGGAGAGGGGCTTTAGACGGTACATGCGTGATCTTTAAATGATGTTGAACACCTGAGGAGAAAGTTAATCTCTTTTCAATTCTTTTTAGAACCTTCTCATTGCTTCAAAGAAAACATCTCATTTCCCTAGATTGTCTCTAACATTTGTGAACACCCATATTCCTTTGTTAACAAAAGGACTTATCTCAGAGCCTTAGACAATGAAATCTAGCCAGAATTATTAACTATCTGTTTTCATTTTTTAAAAAATTTTCTTTATTTTTAGAGATGGGGAGAGAGGGAGAAAGAGAATGTGGTTGCCTCTCATGCGCCCCCTACTGGGGACCTGGCCCAAAACCCAGCAAGTGCCCTGACTGGGAATCAAACTTTGGTTCATAGGCTGGCACTCAATGCACTAAGCCACACCAGCCAGGGCTAAAATACATTAATTTTTATCATTACCTTCTGCATATGACAAACGAAAGAAGTTTTATATTTATGAAAAAGACAAACTTTTCTTTTAAAGCGAATTTAAATTTTAAAAGTCACTCAATTAAAAACCTTTAATTAGCAATTCTACATCTAGACCCACAAAGGTGAGACCTGAAAGGCTTAAATGTGGGGAATGCCGACTTTGACAGCACATCGCAGAGTGTCTGGCACACAAAAACGCACAATGTGAGCCGTCGGTTATCATCACCATCATCGTCGTCATCTAGAAGCTACAATGTGGGGCCTACAACCTGCAGCCAACATTTCCCACAGGAGGAAACTGAGCGCGCGGGGCCGCGCGGCACCGACGGGCCCGGAACCCGGGCGTGAGGATGGAGAACCCGGGCCGGACTCCAGCTCGCTGACGCCCTCCGGGTGATCCGCACCTCAGTCCCAGAGCATCCGGCCTGGCCCTGCCGCCCTTCCACGGTCCCGATCCCCTCCTCACCGAACCGCGTCCTGAGCCTGTCCAAGAGAGCGACCCACTTCAGGCGTCGGGGAGACCTGCAGCCCGCGCACCACCGAGAAGCGGAAGGAAGGAGGAGCGGCCGGAAGCGAGGAGCGGAGGCCGGAAGTGAAGCGCGGAGGCCCGGGAAGGCGACCGGGCTACTCTGCAGGCAGTGGCTGGATGACGTAGCACCACGATGCCGGGACTGTTGGGTTGCTGGGTTGTCTGGAGTGTCCCAATCGCCAACATCCTCACGCTGCCCTCTAAAACCAGGAAACTGAAGCTGCAAGGGCAATCTTTTATTTTTATTGATTGCAGAGAGGGAAACATCCATTTGTTGTTCCAATTAGTTGTGCATTCATTGGTTGCTTCATGTATGTGCCCTGACCAGGATGGAACCTACAATTTTGGTGTATGACGCTCTGAGCACCCGGCCAGGACTCCAAGGGTGAACATTCTAAATGTGTTGCCTTCACTCTTTCCCCAGTGCCCCAAGTCCAGCGTCTAGTATGCTCTGTGCCTAGTTTTTGTTGAATGAACTGGCGTAATGCCCAAGATAACCCAAGAGTGTGGCAGTGTCAAGACTTGGACCCCTGAGGGTTTGCCTTCATAACCTGGGCTCGTAACAACTGTCATATTCACCCTAACATCCACACCAGTCAGGACAGCAAGTCAGGGAGGGCATTATCCCCACCTTACAGGTATTTTTACCACTGGTGCATCAGTAGTGTCCCATTTTCAATTAGTCCAGGACAGTCACAATTTCTAATGCAGCATCTGACAGTTTCAAGTATTTTCTGTCCCTGGTAGAAATTGTACAGGCAGGGTAAACCCTACTTATCTGGGGGTAGAGACACTGATGTCTTGAATCCCTGGTTATATAGGGAAATTCCTTCTGCCATGGGGGCAGTCCATCCCTGAGAGTAGTTCAGGGAGCACAATACCATACAGGGGGGTAAATCAGCAGCTGGAACTGGGAAGCTGGCGGGGCCTTGGCCACCTACCAAAAAGTTCTTTGCAGATGAAGACACAATGGTTTATAGTAAACATTTAATTGGTTCCATCAGCAACTCCAGCACAAGTTTTCCTGAAAGGGAGGCAGAATAAATCTACCCAGATTATAAGTGTGGGGGTCACTGAGGAGGCCCTCAAAGTCACTGACCCCACTCCACATTTCAAGTGGCCCCGGAGAATGAGGGTTGGGCTGATCGAATGTGAAGAGGGAGAAAAAGGGATGCAGGGTGAGGGAAATACAGGCTCAGGCCCATATCTTTGCCTACAGGAAGGGAAAGGGAGGACAGGAAACTCCCTGCACAGAAGGGCTGGAACTACGCATTCGTTTTGCAGAAGGAAAACAGATGAGCCTCTTTCCAAGTGTCTTGTATTAGGAACCCCTCCCAAGTGGTCTTCTGTCATGTCTGTTCTCTTTCCCATTCTGTATTCCAAGTTCTGCAGTTCAAACCCAAGTTCTGAATTCTATGTTCTACCTTCAGAGGTCCTGACCCCCAGAACCTTTCCAGCTCCCTTTTCCCAGCTTTTCTAGGTAAATTAGGTGGACCTACTGCTGACTTTGCTAATCTAGGGTTTTCCTTTATTTATTGTGGCAATTCTAGGCTTTTTCCCAGCAGGAGGGATTTGGTTCAGACTGTTCAGCAAGTGGGTGGCCCAGTAGAGACCAGGGAATTCCTGAGAGTCTGGTCTGGTTGCACCTCTCCCCTTCCCACCCCACCTCTAACCACTACACACACTACGTTTCCAGCAACTAAAGCTAAACTGAGGTTTTCCATGGTGATAGTTGGGGACTGGTGGACTTGAGATGAGGAATATTCAGGGGAAGACATAAAAGGTTGCTGTTCTTCATTCAGAGAAATTACAGACTGCTTCCAGCACAGGGGAAGGAGTGGGTGGGGAAGGTGGGAAGTCTCCGGGCAGAGCTAGAAGTTCTCAGAACCCTGTCATCCTTCAGCCCCCCACTGTCTGAGCTGAGCACTAGCCCCCAGAATCCTCCAAGATCTGAGAGAGAACCAAGACAGCACAACTGGGAGCTTCTCTGTCCATGGCTGCCCTGAGGGAGAAGGGGAATGAGGTGGAGGCAGCAGCAACATCACTGAAGAGGTGAGATCTTCAAAGGGATCATGATCCGAGACTCCATGTGTCGCACCAGGGGGACTGCAGAGAGATGCAGAGGTCACAGAGGTCACAGAGTGAATGAAACAGGTTAACGCAGGAAACATGCTTTTGAAGGGGGAGAGTGCCAGGGATGCTGAGACAGGAAACGCCTCACTGCCCTTCTGGAATGACTCATGGAGAGCCCCAGGTCTTCCAAATTGTGGAAGAGAGGACTTAGGTGATGATGAAATGCAACATTTAAGTATTTTCATAATTATATATTTATTTTCCTTAGTTTGTGGAAAAAATAATAGTAAAAAGTGACTTCACAGATCCTATTGCTTACGACAATGCTAGGTAAAGAACAAAGTAGGGGGATTTAAAGAAAAGTGCCAAGAAAATAATTGTAACAGTACACTGGTAGGACAAAAGCTGGGAAGGGGTCCTCAAGCGGCTGAGGTTTGAAAAACAGATTTATTTCAGCCCTGGCTGGCATAGCTCAGTGGATTGAGTGCGAGCTACAAACCAAAGCATCACAGGTTCGATTCCCAGTCAGGGTACATGCCTAGGTTGCAGGCCAGGTCCCCAGTGGGGGCCATGTGAGAGGCAACCACACATTGATTCTCTCTTTCTTCCTCCCTTCCCCTCTCTAAAAATAAATGTTAAAAAACCACATTTATTTCAACTGCCTCATTTTACAGATGGAGAGGATGCAACCCAGAGTGGATCAACCCCAAAGTCACCATGGAGGTGAGACTCCTACCTACTCAGAGCTATTCACACTTTGCTGTGCATACAGACTATCTACAGTTCTTGTTAAAGTGCAAATTCTGATTCAGTGGGTGGCAGAGGGGGTTGAGATTCAGCATTTCTAAAGGCTCTAAGGGATGCTGGTACTAAAGGGCAGGCCCCTGTTCATTCTGGGATGCCCCAGCCACCCCACCCCACCCCACCCCCTACAGTCCCTGGCACACAGCCAGGGCTCAGTCAACATCTGCTGACTCCAAGCGGTGGTAGGAGGCCAAGCAGAGTGACAAGCAACTTGCTGGAAAATATTTGCTGCACGCTTCCTCTGTGTCAGAATCTGGGTGAAGCACTTTTCGTAAATTAGTGCCTGGAATCCTCCTTCCAGCAAGGTAGGCACTATCACCATTGCCATTTTACAGATGAGGAAACAGCCTCGATGAGGTGGAGAGCCATGCCCGAGGTCACAGGGCATACTGAACTACTCCACTTGTCTAAAGCAGGGACCTCCTGGTTGTGGTATCTTCCTCTAGAGCACTCACTTAGGACTGCCTGGGTCATGTGGAGTGTGCCACCAGGACAGAAGCCCAATAACTCATTGCTTTTAAAGCAAGTTCCCCATCAGTGGAGGGAATCAAGTGAGGTCCCTAGCAGATGACCTCCAAGGTCCTCCCCTACCTCCCCACACTCCAGACCAGAGGAGGCGGTACTCACCTGTGTAGTAGACATTTTGGTCCCAACCCCTCTTCCTCCAAGCAGCATTTCTAGTCTCTTCCCGGGACTGCAGGTCTTTATAGGCTGTGGGAAAGGCATTGCCTCATTTTTTGGGCACAGAGGATCTGACCCTGGTACCCAGAAGAGGGCTTTCCTCCCACTGCTCCAAACCTGCCCTGCTGTCTTCCTCCCTAATACCTCGGAATGTCAGTAAACACTGTCCGCTTTGACAACCTCATCTGATAAGTACATTTGTTGACAACTCTCAAATTTATCCACCCAGAACTTGCCCACACCCCCCAGACTCATTTATCCAGTGCCCACTTATTATCTCCACTTGGATGTGTCAGCACCTCAAGTGTAACACTTTCAGGGCCACAATTAAACTCCTGAACTCCCCAACCTGCTCCTCCTAGGGCCTCAGTGACACACTGCTTCCCGCTCCAGACTAATGAGTCTGGACTTTTCAGCATCCTCACCACCACCACTTTGGCTAGGCTATCACCTCTCCTGCCTGAGCTAGGGTAACCGTCTCCTGTTGCCCCACTTCCTCTCTTGCTCCCCTACAAAGCGCTACCAGCATAGTACATGGCAGCCACAGGAATATTAGAACACATAACAGGTCATGTCATGCTGCTAATAATGCTGCCGTAGCCTCCTGTTGTGTTTGGAATAAACCTCAACTTATCCCCATAACCTGCAAGGCCCAGCCTCATCTCCTCACATCCCTCCCCATTCTCTCCACACCAGCCTCCTTGCATTCCTCAAAATCCTGAAGGCCCTTCCCCAGCACAGGGCCTTTGCACTGTCTGCATGAACGACCATGGAGTAAGAAGGGAGAAAGGGGACTGGCAGAAGGCTCCTGGAGGGTGCCCAGCGTACCCCAGAGATGGTGCACGACGTAGAGCTCTCCGATCTGGGAGAAGAAGCCGCCCACCGCCTCCTGGTTCTCCTGCCGGTACTTGATGGCCCGAGCCCTGGGACGGCAGAAGAGTGTGGGGAAGAGGCCAGGGCTGGTACAAAGGGCCCCCTGAGGTGGCCCCAAGCTGACTTCTCCACCACACCTCAAGGGAGAGGCCTGAGGTTGGGCCCCCAGCTCTCAGAGATGGCTGGGGAATGGGGTGATGGAGGTACAGCTGCTGGATGGGTGTTCTTCCAGGGGATCCTCTAGAAAATCCTCACCTTCTGGCTGGATCCTTCTCCTGGATCCATGAGGGGCAAAGGTTTCAGGGTTCCCTGCCACATGGCCCTGGGAAAGGTGGCACCCCAGAGGAAGAGGGCTTGGCAGGGCAGATGGGCAGGGTCACCCCATCCAGGCCCTGGCACTGCCACTCACCAGTTGTTCCCCCACTCGATCATGGTTCCTGGCTGAAAGAGAACCAGAAGAGACTGGAATGAGCTGTCACTTCAGATTCCCGGGGTCCGAGCTGGGAGAAGAATGGCAACTGCCAAGTCTCCCCAGCTCCTGGGTCACTTGACCCTGAGGGCCCTGACTCGCAGCTGGGTGTGCACAAACACACAAGTGCATATACACCTCTGGTCTGAGCCCAGAAGCGGGGAGAGGCCGGAAACCAGAGTCTTGGTGCTGGGGCACAGGGCCTACCCACCCTGGGGCACCTGTACAGCAGGGAAAGTGGGACCAGGCAGGGATCTGGTGGGAGGAAGGCACCTTAAGCTTGTATGTCCTCAGCTCATAGATGTTGGGACCTGCTCTGGGCTGCGGTTCATTCCAGAAGCTGAACTCGAGGAGCATCTGGTTTCTCCTGGACAGCAACATCTGGCTGCGCTCCTTTCGGAACTCCAGATACTCCTGCAGGCATGGTAGTCTGGGCATGAAATCCAGGAAGCACTCCCCCCACCCCCCAGAGTGTGTCCCATGGGGTGGTGGCAGAGGCAGCCCCCAGCACAGAGCTGGACCAGAACCAGTAAGCAGAGAGGTTTGCCAAGTGGACACCAACATACCTTGTTGTTTTTGAGCTTGTTCATGCAGTCCATGAGGGCTGGGTAGCCACCCGAGAATCGCCACAGGTGTACTGTTGTGGGGTGAGAAGTTCAGGTCAGGGGGCCCCTGCGACCCTGCCCTACTTACCCCAAGATTGGCTAAGCATATATATAAGGGGGTGGTCTCCAGCTTGGTTCTCTGGAGCACCAGGACTGAGTTTCCTTTGCCTTGGTGGGGGACAGTGCTGGGTAGGGGATGACCCCAGATACAAGCCTGGAGCTCCAGCTCTGCCAGATGGTACCCTTTGACCCCTCTAGGCTCCAATGTCCTCATCCTAAAAATGACAACAATGCTTCCACCCAAACTGCCTTCAACAGCAACAAGAGAATCTGATGTGAATTTTCACCCAAGGTGCAGTGGCACACTTACAGCCAGGCCTGTGGGGGACAGGCTGGACAAAAGGAGGACATAGGTCTGACAGGCTGAGATGGGACATTGCACAACAGTGAGTTTAAAAAAGAAACCAAGGAAGAGAGCGGCATGTACGGTATGCTACCACACATGTTTAGGAGTGGAAAGGCATCTCTGAAGATGCTGGTCCATGTGCCATCTCTCGATGGAGACCCAAGAGACCATGACAGGAGAGGCCCCAGAGGCAGAGAACTGAGACCTGGGGATCACAGGCAGGAAGAAGGCTTACTTTTCATTCACTGAAAGCTCTTGTCCTCTTAGAACTTTGAATCATAGCTTCTATGCTGGGTTAAATATTTCCCCTATCCCCAAGTTAATGCCTGCCCAGAACCTCGGAATGTGACTTTATTTGGAAATATGGGGTCTTTGTAGGTGTAATTAAATAAATATTAGGTCATACTAGGTTGGCCTCAAATTCAGTGACTACTGTCTTTGCTGGAGGGAGATTTGGACACAGAAAGAAAGGACACCATGTGAAGAGGAAGACACAGAGAAAACACTACGTGCCTAAGGAGGCAGAGATTGGAGCAATGCATCTACTAGCCAAGGAATGCCAAGAATTTCCAGCAACCACCAAGAAGCTTGCCCTAGAGACTTTGTAAGGAGCATGGCCCTGCCCACACCATGATTTTAGACTTCTGGGCTCCAGAACTTAAGAGAAAACATTTCTGTTTTAAACCACCCACTAGCTGGTACTTGGTTATGCCAGCCCTAGGAAATGACACCTTGCGACAATAAAGGAACACAGTTACTGTGGAAGAGAAGAAAGGGAACAGAGTGGCCATCCTTCAGAGAATGGCTGGGACAAGGGAGGAGAGCTCCCAAAAGGTCAGCTGGACAGGCAAGAGCTGAGGGCAGCTGGCTAACCAGCATTTGGAAGCTGAGACTCTTACTACTTTTATCCCCAACCTGTCCCTCACCTGCCTTTTGACTTCATCTGTGCCTTGATTTTTCCCATCTGCAAATGGTCTGAACTTATGGTTTAAAAGGCCCTTCCCGAGGGGAAACAGCAAAAGTACTGCATGAGTGGAAGTCTACCAAGACTAGGAATGCTGACCTGTGGAAGGGAAATTAACTTCATATTGGGGGACCAACAGGAAAAAGTTACAGGTAGGGCATTCTAGGCCCAAGAGAAGAAAGAATTTTCTAGCAATGAAAGTGGTTCCTCTAGAAGATGAATCAGTGGTTCTTAAAAACTCACTAAAACGGAGACTCCTGAGCCCCACTCCTAGGGATGGCTCACAGGGTCTGCCCCCCTCCCCGCAGCTGATCCTGTGCAAGGGACAACACTTCAAGACACACGAAACACAGGACATGCTTTAAAAATTCAGGATCCCACTCCTCAAAGTTCATTCCTGAACTAGCAAACACAGAAGAATCCAAGCGGTGCTGCTGGAGCTGATTAAGTTGTACCTAAAATGGGAGAACTGAAGGGGCCGAAACTGAAGACAGTTTGCTTTTCTCTTACGCCTTCTGATGTATAGATGACTGTTACTGAAACAGAATACATGATTAAGAAAACCTATCTGCCTATCACAGCTTATTTTAAAGACATGATTATCAGAGCTATGAAAGGATGAGATAGGCTGGTTTATGAGGTAGTGAGCTCCCCATTGCTGGCAGTGTTCAAGGCAAGCTTAGAGAGAACCTTCTGTCAAGGCAGCTCTAGAGGAGCTCCCTGTGCCATGGAGAGTCTAAATCAGCACTATACAAAAGCACTTTGTACCACGATGCAAATGTTCTATAGCTGTACTGTCCTACACGGTAACCACAAGTCACATGTGTCTATCAATAGGCACTTGAAATGTAGCTGGTGTGACTAAGTAACTGAATTTTCCATTTCATTTCATTTCACCTAATTTAAACTTAAATAGCTACATGTGGTTAGTGGCTACCTTACTGGACCATGCAGATCTAGATGTCAAGGCCCCTTTGAGTGGCTGAGATGCTGTGAGTCAACCAAATTCATGTGTGGCTCTTAGTAGCTGATGCCAACTGAGGTGGGTAAGTTGGAGTGGGATGGAGCATGCTGGGGACAAGGAAGCAGCTCAGACAAGAGCCCCTGTTCATCCCACAAATATGTGCTGAACACTGGGGATTCAGTGGTGAAGAAAGAGAGGCAAGGCCCTGCCCTCCCAGAACTCATCACCAACATGGGGAGACAGAGGAGTACTCCACAGGATGTAGGATCAGGGCTGTGAAGAGGCAAGTCCTGGGGGCTGGGGGACCATGGGAGATACCTGATCCAGCTTGGGTGGAGAGAATTAGGGAGGCCTCCAGGAGGAGGTAATGTCTATGCCAAAATAAAAGATGAGTAGAGGAGTGAGCCAGGGGAAGTGGGCAAGGGAGACAGACTGCTTTGGGCAGAGGAAACAGCAAGGACAGTGTGGAACTGGAGGGTGGAACTGGAGGGTGAAACTGTCATGGGTGGGACAGCACAGTAAGCAAGGAGGATGTGGAGAGATAAGGTCAGAGGCTGGACAGAAAAGGACCCGCAGAGCCTCATGGGCCACCCCAAGGGCAGAGCGGAGCCAACACAGGTGTCTGGGCAGGGGAGTGAGCCGATGAGAACCACATTTACAGAGACCCCTCTGGGTGCTGCTGTGGAGAGGGAGCGGAGGGCAGCCAGGTGTAAGAGGTGCTGGGGGCCTGGAGGAGGGTGGCAGTGGCACTGCAGAGGTGGGCACCTCACCTGCCTGGTCCTGCTCCCCATACCACGTGTTCCAGTTGCCCACGAGTGAGCAGGGGTAGTCCTCATCCAGGTGCAGCTTAGGCAGCACAGCCTCCCTGTGGGAGGGGCACAGAGATGGGAGAGGGCTCGTACCAGCCACCAGGCCCTCTGGGCTGGGTGTCAGTCTCCCCGACTCTAAGATACAGATGCTGGACAAGACATCCTTAGGACTTCTGGCTCTGAAATCTACATCCCTGGATTTCTGTAAGGATAATGGGACTGGGATGTAGTTCCCACCCAAACAGGCACTGGAACAGGTGGATGAAAAAAGATGCTCACGTTAGGCTGTTGTAGGCATCCAGACACTCGGGCTTCACATTGTGAACTGCAACAGAGGACAGAGAGTGGGAGGTGAAACAGGGGTGTGGGCAAGTGGGGAGCTAGGGTTGGAGGAGCCCAACAGGGCGAGGGCTCCCAGGACAGCTCAGGATATCCCAACCCCCCTCTTATCTCCTAGCTGAACCCTCGCAGGCCCTGGAAGGGCAAGCTGGTGGGCACAGCAGCCACTCACACTGGATTTTGTAGAGGTTGCTGGTCTCCTTCTTGGACAGCAAGGTGGAGTGGGCGTCCTTCCGGGGATCCACCTTGTGCACAAAGAGAGAGCGGAACCAGCTGCCTTCATTGTCCTTGGAATAGAAACTGTGAGACAAAGGAATTCAGAAGGACATGCAGGGATATACGGAGTCTTGGCCCTTCCATCTGCTCAGGTGCCCTGGTCCCCTAGGATGGTGACCCACATTTCTGGGAACAGGGCCACGAAATCCTGTGGCAGCTCCAGAATGTAACATGCCATTGGAGCCAGCTGAGCAGACCTCGTCCCTTCAACAGAGATCATGGCTGCCCGGTTTGCTTTCTGAATATTTGAGGAGCCTCAGGAGGCCAAGAGAGGCAGCCTCAAGTCCCATCTCTCTCTCTCTCTCTCTCTCCAGCCTCCCTACTTTAACCCCTTCCAAGGGGTTCCCCCCTTGGGCCACACAACTGCAGCCCCTTGCCAAGAGTCAAACCAAACCCAAACCCACCTTGCTGGATGCCCAAAGTCCTCAACAGCCCAACTATTTTGTCAGTCTTCCCTTCTGCGTCCTCCCCCACCAAGTGTGTACCCCACTCTCCAGGTATGCTGCTCCCTATCACACCAGGCTCTTTTACTCTGTGCTTTCTTACAAGTTCTGTCCCCACTGATAAGAATGCTGCATTCACTGTCCTTCCTAGTGCTCACACTACACTGGGCCTGTGCCCCTTCCAGCCCCACAAACAGACAGATAGCCAAAGACAAATAGGCTTTGTGCCTGAGGTCACAGTCACTGGAAGAAATGAGCCTTGGAATACAAAACCCTGGGAGAGCCCAGGCCAGTGAGCCTGAACTTAGCCTCTGGCAATTTGGGCAGGGCCTCCAAAGGAGGTGATCTGACCAGTCTCTAGATCTACAGGGCTGATTTGGCCCACTGAGGGGGTAAAAGGCATTGCAATGCAAGATTCATTCATTCATCCAGCCAAACTTAATTGACAAATATCTGCCTTGTGTATTTTACTAGGGTGCTGTAAGAATGAATGACTGACTGACTGAATGAATGATGTGCCCTGTTCAGAGCAGAAAAACTTATTCCCAGGTCCTGCCAGACCATAACTGCTTTCCCACACAAGGTCCCAGCAGCCTCTAGTCAGGCGTGAAAAGCAAGTCTCCCAGTGGATGATTTCTAGCAGTGCAGTCCCTGTGAGAAGCCTTCACTTTTTTTGAGTCTTTTCTGTGGCTAGAATAAATGTCTTATAATTTCAAATTGATTACAGATTCCCCCCAAAATATGGATCAGCCACTTGGATAGATAAAATCTAAAAACATCTTAAAATGATAAGCACATTTATATGAGTACAAAGAAAGGTGAGTAAGAATTTGTCCCAAACTGTCAACATTGCTTACCTGGGAGAGGGGTGAGGGAGATGGTTAAATTTGTCTTTATTCATTATAATTCATAAAGCTAAAAAAAACCTGTTTTAAGTGTTTCTGAATTCATAGTCCTTCTGCACTGTGCATACATTTACTTTGTTAAGAAAACCCAAGACACTTATCGTCAGATGGGTAGAGTGGCCTAGGAAAATTCTGGTCCAGAATAAGGGAGTCTCGCTCTGTAGATAATATTTGCTGAGCACATTCTCTGTGCCAGGGATCTGTGATCAGCTTTTCAGTAGCATGATCCCACTGCATCTGTGTAATGATGTTAGTGTTGGTACTATTACTGCCCTCATTTTCGAGACCAGAAAATAGAAGGTCAGGGAGTTTATGGAACTTGCCCAAGGTCACATAGCAAGTCAGTGCAGAATGCAGGCAAGGACCAACCCAGAGCTCTTTCCTCTAAAGCCAGTCTCCACCCTGGGTCTGGTGCTGACCTGCGGAGCACCAGGCAGATACTGTGAAGAACTCAGTGAGTTTCAACAAAACTTACTGGCAGAGGGACCTGACCTTTGATTTGAATGTGGAGTGGATGCTTCCCCTGGAAGGGGTGGTGGCAGGGAGAAGCTCAGCATCTCCAATTTGTCAACGAAGACCTTTGCTCCAGAACTGGACTCCAAGTAATTTATTAACACCAATACTGGCCAAGATAAACAGCCAAGTGGCCAGCCCTGGAGAAAGAGCCTAGAGGCTGGAGTGCTGGGGAGTGGAAGGGAGACGCAGGAGCTCTCACAGGCCCCCATGTCTCCCCATCACTCTCTAATCTTTCCTGCCCGTGCGCTTCAGTTTCCCCATGTGTCAAACGAGCAGGGCGGAACAGCCTGTTTCTAAGAATCTTTTCTACAGGTAACACCCAAAGAGGGACCTGTCTAAGATCCTAGGGCAGGATCCTAGGGCAATGCTGCACTGGAAGCCAGCATTGTCAGGCTCACATTTCCAATTTCATTTTCTCAGTGAAAGCACAACATTCTCTTATCCTTGAACTCCCCTTGAGCTCTCTCGCCTTGCTCTCTATTTTTCTGTAGCTCCTTCTAACACATACTTTTTAAAAAATGTGCCTTGCTTATTGTCTCCACATTAGAAGCAGCCCCATGGGGACGGGGATGTCATCTGTCATGTGTAGCCCTGCTGTCTGCCCAGTGCCGGGCACATGGCACATGCTCAGTCCATGTCCGGGGAGTGAAAGGAGTGGTGGGGGAGCTCAGATAGAGCTGCAGGAAAGTGACAAAAGGTGGAAGGCAAGGAAGTAAAGAAAGGGTGGACCTTTGCTCAGAGCATGGGCACAGGGCTCAGGGGCCCTTTCTATCCCCACCACCACAAGCAGAATTGCACTTTAAGGCACAGGTTCTGGGCAAACTTGGGTTCTGATCCCAGCTCAGCTTCATCTCTCTGAGCCTCATTTTCCCCATCTGTAAAATAGAAGCCAGAAGATGGACCTTTTAGAGAAAGGGTTTTAAGTGGCAGTGGTAGCTAGTATCACTATTCCTACCTAAATTCCTGACTGATCTCTGGGCTACCCCCTTTCCCCCACTTTTCCTAATCTGCCCATCAGTCTTTGTAAAGTGCCACTTTTGTGATGCTATTCCTCTGCTTGAAAGACTTCTGTGGCTCCCCACTGCCTACAAAACAAAGGCTGGATGTCTCCACTTGGGATTCTAGCTCTCATCTCCTTTGTCAAGCTTTCCAGAGTCAATTCCTGTTTAAATGTGATAACCACAAAGCCAGGATATCCCATCTCAGTGGTTCTCAAACCCACAGTACTAGTGTCACCAGAGGAATTCTCAGCTCCGTCCAAGACTGCAGGAATGGGCCCAATGACCCGGGTTTGAACAAGTCCACCAGGGGATTCTGATGCATGCTCGAGCTTGAGAATCACTGCTCTAGAGCAGTCCCAATTCATTTATTTTTCATGTAACCTCAGTAAACCATCCCAGAAATACTGAAGATTTTATTATCTAAATTCTATTAAGAATGCCTCTTAGGCCTAGAAAACACAATACAGCTTTGTCCAGTCTTTGGGAAGGATCTGCCCCAGCTGGACAGTTCAGCCCCTTCCACAAAAACACCTCTCGCATTTTCACCCACTCCTTTCGTTTTCATATGACCACATCTTGTCTCCCCAAACACAGCGGAAGCCACTATCTAGTATCCTTCCACCCCCCAGCATACGTAGCACCGTGCTTTTCGCATGAGAATTGCTCAATATTTGTCCCAGATGAGAACTTTTCAGTAGATGACATATTTGCACTCTTGATAGGGATCGATAGTCTGATGCCTCCCCCCGTGAAACTGCTCTGGAAAATTGTATTTATTTGCCGAGAAGCTGGGGTCTATACACATTCTGAAACACTTGTGTTTTAAGTTGGCTGACTTTAGAAAGGGCCACATTTCTGCTTACTGTTCCAGAGTGTGTCTTTAGAAGACACACTAGAAGAATTAGAATTTAAATACTGTTAACAACAGGATCACTGGTGCAGCAGATGACTGCTGTTTATTGAATGCTTACTATGTGCAAAGAGCTAATCCTCACAATATGTTTTGAGAAAAATGAGGCCCAGAGATACCCCATGCCTTAATCAATGATCAAGAGGATTCCAATCTGGGTCCATCTGATTTCAATGCCCACAAACTGGGGAGGCCAAAAGGGCTGCTGCTGTCCCTCTAGTGACTCCAGAGAGGTGGGGAGGACTGAGTAAGGGTCAGTTGGGATGGGGACATTCACTTCTATCCAACGTGGGACCAGGGAGTAGGTAACTAAGGGACTTGATAAATATCTTCCATGCAGTCACAGCAATCCTGCAGAACAAAGCTAGCAGAGATCACCACTCCCACTTAACAGAGAAGAAAACCAAGGCTCACAGAGGTTCAGTGCCTCATCCAAGGTCACTGAACGAGTGAGGAGCAGCAGGTGGCCTCTATGTCCCATGATCCTGTGTGACCTCTGGATATTTGTCACACAAATGGCTTCTACAACCAACTGATTCTGTAACCTTGGGGAAGTGAGGTCCCTTCCCCAGCCTTGATCTCTCCACGTGGAAAATAAGGGGGTCACAGAGATGATCTCTCCAAGGCCCTTGCTGTCCTGATATATGAGGGGCTCATGCAGAAATTGCTGGAGATACAGGCCTGAGCAAGGGGCAATACCTGTTGTTTGTTCACCAGGGACTAGCAGCCTCACACCATGGCCTTTTTTATCCTCTACAACTCTGAGATACATACTATTTTACCACTCCCATTTTATAGATGAGGAATCTGAGACTTCAAGAGGCCAAATTACTTGCCCAAGTTCACCCCACCAAGAACGGCTGAATTAGATTTGCTAGTGCCAGGCAGATTCCAGGCTCTTTCCATGATATCAGCTTTCTCCCCAAATGTTAGGCGGTCTGGTGGAGGCCCATGCTGGCTCTTCTTTCCCAGCTGCCCCAAAGCCCCACTGCACAATGCTGCTCTGAGGAAGCTCTGCAGTTTCAAGCCTGTGCAGCTGGTTAGGATGGACCCCTGTCTCCTTTCCACAGGTGAGGGGACACGTCCTCTGTTTTTGAGTAGACACTGTCCTGAACCCTGTGCCAGGGGTTGGGGAAACAGAAAAGTGAGGTGATGATCTAGTAGGGGAGCCAGGTAAGGGTGCACAGGGTGATAAGAGCAGAGATGGGGGAAGTACAGGGCGCAAAGCTGGAGGAGGGAGGAGCTGCCTAGGGCCAATCAAAAAGGACAAGCCCTGCATCGGCCCACAGCAGGGCCCAAACAAAAGCCCAGACTGAAGGCAAGGGCCAGCCAGCCTCCCTCTCCCAGGAGGCCACCACTTGTGGTGCAAAGAGCACTGGGTGTCAGGAGACGAGGATCCAAACCCAGTGCTGCTACTGAACAGCACAGGGAGTGACTGGGCAACTCCCATCCATTCTCAGGCCTCTTTTGCCCCACTTGTACTGTTCAGGGTTGGAGAGCAAAGGGTCTGTACAGCTGTGGCTCTTGGGGATCTTCCATTGCTCTCCCTAAGCCTTCCCCTAGGAACGTCCAGAAAGGGGAGGGGCTTCTCCCTTTAGGATCACCCAGTGGGTATCATCTCACAATCATTGAAAAGGCCTGGGGAAAAGGCCACTCCTGCCCTCTCCGGCTCCCACTCTCTAGGTCCCAGGACCCGCCCCTCTCATTCACCTCCACCTTTCATTCTCTGCCCAGAGTCAGGCATCCACTAGGACAAAGAACCCTGCACATACCATCTCCATTCTTGCCCAGGGCTCTTCCCCAGGCCTAGATTTGGCCCTTGACTCTAACCCAAAGATTACAAGCTGGAGTCTCTGCGCATCTCCCATGCCCAGACCCTGGCCACCCGCCCTGTACCCCCACGCACGCCACCCCTACCCGGTCCGGCTCTCACCGCGCCGCAGATGCAGCTGCAGCATCCGTGTTGCGGGGTCCGGGGCCCCCGAGCAGCCGCCGAGCCGCTGCAGAGATGCTGCACAGCCGCGGAGCCATGTTGGAGCGGAGCAGGTTGGCGGAAAGCCCCGCCCCCGAACCCAGCAGCGGAGGAGCAAGAATAAGCCCCGCCCCTCGGCTAGCCCCTTCCTTCCGCAGGCGGCCGGGTGGGCGTTGCCTCGGTGCAGCTCTCTCCCAACTATTCCGCGTAGACGCTGGGTGTAAGGAAGTCGGGGTTCTGGTCCTCTGAGCCCCTGCAGCTCTACTACTGATTTGCTCTGTGATCTTAAGAAAGCCCTTTCCTCACTCTGGGCCTCAGTGTCCATTTCTGTAAAATGGGAGCGTTGAACGATGATGTTACCAAGGGTTCTTAGCTGGGCGTTGAGATGAGTGTTGGAGTAAGCCCCCTAAAAGTGTGCGTTTCTCTGGGGACGAGGGGTGCAGTGTTTATCACAATGTTGAAGAAACAAACCCCGTAACAATTCAAGACAGGCGAACAAGGCTCTGGGCTGCAGGGAAGCTTTCTCGCGCTCATTTCCTTTTCTCTGCCTGGGCCTCCTGGGCCTACCCTCCTTCTGCCCTGTTCAGCTCTTTTGTCTGCCCTTCACACTAATCCCTGCTCAGCCCACAATCCCCCAGATCACGGACCTCAGCAAAGGCACAAGAGCCTGCAGACCACATCCGGGGCCCAGGAGCCTAAAGGGTTCCAAAGGGGCCTGGAAACATGCATGCACACACCGGAAATGAATGTCCACCGCTGACAGGGGGCTCCCTCCTGGTATGCTTCGAGTGGGGGAGTGGAGGGCAGGCTTTAATTTAGTGATTCTTTCACAAATATTGAGTATGCCTGGCTAGTGAATGTGCTAAGCTCTAAGACACCAAAGGTGGTCAGAATAAGCCCCCTGACTTTTGGGGACTTAAGGCCTTGGCAGAGGAGACAAAATCAAATCAGTACTGACTTTAAAAAAAAAAGATTATTTATTTTATTTATTTATTTTTTTTTAGGGAGAGAGGAAGGGAGGGAGAGAGGGAGAGAAACATCGATGTGAGAAACTTCCATCGTTTGCTATTCATACATGCCCTGACTGGAGACTGAACCTGAAACCCACACTTCTGCCCCTGATGGGATTGAACTGACGACCTTTCATGCTGAGGACATTGCCCAACCAACTGACCAACGTTGCCTGACCAACGTTGGTCAGGGAAGCATTGACTTTTTTGTCAATTGAATTTATTGGGGTGTTACTGGTTAACAAAATTATACAGGTTCCAGGTGCACAGTTCTACAATACATCATCTGTATACTGTATCATATGTTCACCACCCCAAATCAAGTCTCTATCTATCACCATGTATCCCCCTTAGGCCTTCTTCCACTGCCCCTAACCTTCCCTCCCCCCTGCAATCACCACATTGTTGTCCATGTCCATCAGCTCTGACTCTGAGTCCCCGCAGGGCGGGCGGGCGCCTTGGGCCTGTCTCCCTCACCTCTTCTACCTGACACTTAAAATATTTACTGAATAATAGAAGAGTGTATACAAAAATATTTTTGCCAATTGCAACAAAGGCTGTGAAGTATAGGGGCCTATGTGGACTTATAAATGGGAAAGACGAGAAAAAAGGGAGGTCCCATAAAAACTTTAAAGGTTAATTATGACTTCTACAAGAAAGTTAGACTCAAACTATGATTTTTTTCTAAAGTTGCTACAATGAACATGTATTATATATGTGGTTTATTTAAAAAGGAATCTGAATGTCATCATGATAAATGGAAAACTTTAATTGATTGCTGTAAACACACAGAACCATCAAAATAAATGCAATGAAAACCAGTGTGGCTACTGCCTTGCAGCTCAGGCAGAAGGCCATGAGCCTGAGGCCTGCTCTCTGTGTTAACAAAGAGCTCAGAGAGGGCTAGAGACACAGCAGGGCCCAGTGGCTTCTTGGAATTACCAGAGGGATGAAAAGGGAGCGAGCTCCTCATTCTGGAAGTCACTGTGATTGGAGGGTTTCCAGGCACAGCCACTTCAGGAAGAGCCCAAATGGATAAACGGAGGAGCAGCAAATAAGATGTCACTAGTGTTTGCAGTAATCATGAAGGTTAACAGGGTGGCTGTCTGGAAAACAACCTCGCATTTAAGAACAGACAGCAGCAGACCACAGGTTACAGCTTTGTCAGATGCACCTGAAGGTGAGGAGTGTGGCAGCAGTGATATCCATTTATTGGCAGCAAGAGAAGATAATCTACTGGGTTCCCTGAACAAGAGTTCTCGCCCTGCTTGCGTCCCACCCTCTGCACTCTCCACATATTCACTGAGCCTCCTGAGCTGGGAGGGGAGTCACAGGTGCACGAATTTATGAATAAACAGAACTGGATTTCTAACATGGCATTACATGTTTTTAGCCATATAACTGCAATAAGGAGTAATAATAATGTCACTTTAAGGAGGATTACATTTTAAAAACCTTACTTCAAGCAAATAAAATTATATTCCCCATTTGCTGATACAATTCCAACACACAATTTGCTTCATCCTAAATATAAGCTGTGTTATATCCTAAGGGTGTTCTACTTGCAATAATTTACATATTATTTATAATTTACTCTAGATATGGCTCTTTGTGTAAAATGTAAGTGCCTCATTTTTAGCTAAGAAACATAGAATGTTTTATTGATATTTGACATTTACCCCTTTTCCCAAAAATACATGATACATTTTCCTTGTGGTGCAATGTGTTTCACATGAATAAGAAGTTTAGGTAGCAACAGAAAATAAAAAGATATCACTGGTGTATCTATCTCTGATCCATGTGACTCATTTGGTTGGGCATGGTCCCACAAAGCAAAAGGCCGCTGGTTTGATTCCTGGTCAGGTCACATGTCTGGGTGGTGGGTTAGGTCCCCAGCCGGGGCACATACAAGTAGCAACCAATCAATGTCTCTCTCTCATATAGACGTTTCTCTCCCTCTGTTTCTCCCTCCCTTCTCCACTTTCTATAAATAAACACATAAACAAACAAACAAACAAACAAATAAATAAAACCTTTAAAAGATATCACTGGTGTCATTTGGTGGAGCTGTCCTTCCCTTAGGAATCGAGTGTGGCAGGCAAGGAGAGGTGGAAGTGACCACCTCCACTGGGCCTCACAGGAGGCCTGACTTTGGACCTAAGCTTTAAAGGGTACATAGAGAGAGTCTGCCAGGAGAAGGGATCAGGGCAAGGAGAACCTTAAGCAGAGGAAGCGATGTGTGCACAGTGTGTGTAAAGGCCGCCAGGAAGAAGTGGGTCTGAACTGTTCAGCACCATCCAGTGTAATTAAAGGGTGGAGATTCACTCAGTACAAAGAATACTTTTCTACCAATGGTGTGGGCAGCCTTGATGACCTATCTCTGGAGATGCCAACAGAGGCTGCATAACAACTCATTGGCCATGTAATAGAGAACATTTGGCAATGAAGCCACAGAAAGCCAGGGCCCTTGGACGGGGCGACAATGGTCTAGACCCTTCTGGGCTAGATGGAGAGTCCTCACCAAATTCCTGGTGTTTCTGGCTGCCTCTGCCAGGGAGAAGAAGGAAGGACTGAACCGCAGCCTCCTTTCGCTGGTCTAGGCATTTTCAAAGTGGGTTTTCCCATCTCCCCCCAGTCAAGTGGGGCAGGATGTCCAAACTAGGTGGCTCCAGGATGCTCCTACCCCTAGCCCAGAGTGATGGGAAATGAACCACAGTGTAGAAGCTCACTTGTCATGCCGCTTCGAGAACCCCACCCTCACCCCACCTAGGATGGCCAGTTCATTCCAGTTTGCCCACTGTCCCAGTTTTATCACGGAAAGTTCCCCATCCCAGGACACCCCTCTGACCTGGGGAAACCTTCTGGAAGGTTTGGTCATCCTAACTGTGGCGCTCTCCCTCTCCCTAGGACATACACCCATCCATCCTAGAAACATTTTTTGCGTAACTAACTGCATTCACCCTGCGTGAAAGGGGGCTCTCTCTTGTGGCCTGCAACGCCAGTCAGCTGAGAAGCTGGTCTGAGTGGATTCCTGCCTCGTGGACCATGAATTCTGGGCAGCAAACCAGAGAGATATTGGACAACAAGTCCGCCAATAAGGAATCAGGCCATTTCCAATTACTGTGGAACAAATTACTCTGAAATTTAGCAGCTTGACACAATAAACATTTATTATCTCACACAGTGTCAAATGGGCCAGGAATTCAGGAGTAACTGCTTAGCTGGCCCGGTTCTGGCTCTGGGTCTCCCACAACATCACAGTCCAGATGTTGGCTTGGGCTGGGAAGGACTGACTAGCTAGAACTGTAGGACTGGCTTCCGGGGTGGGGTGCTCACACCCCTGTCACCTGAGTGCTGGTTGTTGGCCAGGAACCTCATTTCCTTGCCACATGGGCTTCTCCAGGCACTGCTTGGGGGCAGTCACCACATAGCAGTTGGCTTCCCCCAAAGTGAGTGATCTGAGGGAGTGAGGTGGAAACTTCAAGAACTTTTATAACCTTCCTTGACTGATGTGGCTCAGTGAGTTGTCATCCTGCAAACTGAAAGGTCATGGTTCTATTCCCGGTGAGGGCACATGCTTGGGTTGCGGGTCAGGTCTCCAGTTGGTGGAGTGTGAGAGGCAACCAATGGATGTTTCTCTCCTTCTTTTTCTCTCTAAAAATAAATAAATATAATCTTTTTAAAAATAACTTATAATCTGGCCTTGGAAGTCATGCTCTGTCATTTCTGCATATACCATTGGTTACACACGTCAGCCCTGCTCAGTGTGGGAGGGGACTTTACAGGGGTGTGAATACCAACACTCGAGAGTTAGAGGGGTCATCCTGGAGGCTAGCTACCACAATTAGGCTCTGCACTAGACCCGTCTTAATTCCTAGGATTGGATGCAGCTCTTCAAGCAGCTTTCTGTGAGCAGGCCAGCCCAGCACCATTGTCTCCTGTTTTAGGATCTATCCCTCTCCGTCCTCTCTGAGGTCCCTTCCCCATCCACCACTGAGTCTGTGACATCTCTTTCTCCTGCACCTGTCCATCCCTCCCCTCTCTGCAGTAAGCTGACCCCTCTCTTCTCCCTTTCTTCCTTCCCAAAGCTGCCCTTATGGAGTCTGACTTCATAACTCATTGCCAAGGCCTGTTGCCTAATTTGTGAAATGAAATGAGAGGAGCCAGGGACAAAGACAGATGGGCAATGCTGGGCGGCGAGGAGCAGGCAGGTTTGTAAGTGTAAAATATGGACAAACCTGCCATCATCTATTCTCTAGGACAAATAGATCATCACTGAATGGGCTGCAAAAGAGCAAAGAGACAAATTACCCAGCTGTGGCAGTGTCACCTGCTCCTTATTGATGGGCTTTTATGCTTGGGCTCGACTGTGCTCAGAATTTCATTGCCCAGTTCCTATAGGACCCCAAACAGGAGTGGAAGGGACAAGAAAGCTTTTCTGTCTCAGCTGGGGCATGAGCCACACTGCCAAGTCTAAGCCTTTCTGTGTTTTGCATCACATGTGCAGATATGAATTATGCAACTTTGACACAGTGCCACATAAAACCATTAATAAAGTGCTACTCCGTGTATAAATTGGAAGTCGTACAAACGTCAGAAAAAGAAAACAGTTTAATTCAGTAGGTATGGAACAATTTCAAAGCACAGGGATGGAATGAACGATAAACTCTTTATGCTACTGCCACAAGGCGGCGCCACCATAGCTAGGAAACAAATGACCACACGTGTCATTATGGAGCAAATCATACTGTTAACATGCCTTGGACTCTAGCAATTGCTTTTTTCCCCACTATTGAGCTGTTATTTTGCCATTCCCTGTCATTGTGAGCCACTTTAAAAACATATAACAACTCAATTCATGCATTCACGAGGTAGAGATGCTAGTGCTGAAATACATACCCACAAATCATCAATCTTTGGAGTAGATATTGGACGTGATAAAACATGAAGACCGAACCACCTCTGCGGCAGGTGGTGCTGTTTATTTAGGAAAGTGCCATAGGGTAGAGATAATGCTGCAAAGATACAAAGCAGCCTCAAGAGCAAAAATATGGCAAAATGGCTGTAG